>NC_133170.1:43047500-44297500 GCF_040802235.1 Manis javanica | reverse complement strand
GAAACTCACCTCTAGAAAGACCTGGGAAGATCTTTCAACCAGTTGAGGTATATGTTTATAGAAATAAGAGACAGAAGATTACAGAGAACCTTAAGCATGGAAGATTCGGGGGTGAGAGATCCTAGTCCCTCAAAATGACATTCCAACTTTTGAGCTGTACATTTTTTCTATCCTTATCCATCTGCACTATTTCAACCTATATAATATCTAGAAAGTTATTAGAAGGCAAATGCCTGATTTCTACAAGACCGCCACTTACTTCTGTCTATTTAAACTTGGACTAGACCCTCAGGCATTAACTAGTGACATAACTGTCCTTTTTTAGAGCAAAATACGTAGAGATGGGAACATAGCTAACAAAGATATCCATATCCAAACATTACCACACGCAGCCCGTCAGCCATCTTATTAAAGTATTCCCTAATAAATATTTCATAAAGGCTTCTGAACACAAATGCTCCTTCTGGTGAAGCCACATAAATAAATGCAAAGTGAATCATTTGTAGTCACTTCCTTTGAACATTTGGCTTCCCCAATATCAACCAGAATTTTTTGCCTATTTGTATAAAGTTGGGGAAGGGAAAGGTTTTCAACAACTCAAATGTCACAGCTACAGAGGCCTCATATATGTTAACCAAGTGCACCTATTTAACATGTCAAACAATGAATCTGTCATCTGACAAGGGGAATTTAAGCCCCCAGGTACTACCACTGCTTTGTTCTCTAAGAGTAGAGATAACTACTAAATTAATTTAATTTTTTTCTCTCTCATGAATAGTTAATAGTTTCTTTAACAGGACATCTAGATTTTCAAGAATGTTTTATTATATCTACTTTAATTTTAATTTTCAAAAATTTTAAGACCAGACATATATGTCATTTAAATGTCTTCCCTGACATACTCTCATCTGCTGTACAAACAGAGGTGCTCATGGCTTAATGTCATCTGTCATGTCAGTGAAGCCTACATAAGGAGGATCTTTTAGCAATATAAAAAACTAGGTCTCTATATTGTGATTACCAATGTACAGATTCCTTTACAGAAAACTTCTGACTTAAATGGAAAGAGTGCATCTGATTGGAAAAATCTGATGCATTATTTTAAAACTCAATTACATTGTACTTCCAAAGCACAATGTGCATGACTTCACAAAGTGTCTCAAATTATGAAATAATTTAAAAGTCTCATTCATTACTTTTGAACCCAAATACTGTTCAAACATACTGCATATTTTACATTATTGAAGCCAAACTAAACAAATTCAGGTCTTCTAAGTGTAGGAGGGGAAAATATAGATCATAAAGTTAGATGAACATCTTTCAGCTGGAGGCAATTTTATATCCTACCTCGAGGACATTTGCCAATGTCTGGGGACTTTTGATTGTCAAAATCCCTTCAGGGATGGAGTGGGTTGCTGATGATATATAGTGTGTAGGGGTGTAGGGTCTAAAAATACTGATGAACACCCTACAAAACACAGGAGAGACCCCACAACTAAGAATTGTCTGGCCCCAAGTGTCATAGTGCCAAGGCTGAGAAGCCCCAGCTCACACAAATCAGGAGACCTGAGCTAAGGAAGACAGTAGGAGAAGGTTTTCTCATAAATAGCTCTTAGAGGAGTACCACAAAATAAGTCAAAACTTGACTTCAAATTCATAAATTCAGGAATAAGATAGCAAGGATGAGGAAAATAAAAATTGCTTGACAATCATATTCACAAACTTTTCAACTTCACAAGAAGCCTGGAATATAACAAGGCCCCCTCACCACCACTGCCATCACCATGCAAGAGCTGATGATGAAACTAAGCCTACAAAGGCCAACAGATTCGCCCAAGTCACCAGAAAAATCAGAGTGAAGATGTGCACTTAAATTTTCTGACTCCAAATCCAGGGCTTTCCTTGTTGTATCATGTATAGTTCTATCACAAAATAAAACAAAACCTACAGTGTATGTGACACTTCAGTCCTGATGTCACATGAAGCAGTGGCAGTCAAAGAAGGAATTTTAGAGATGGTGACGACATGGTATTTACACTTGACTCTTTCAGTTCTAGAAAAAGACCAAGAATTTCAACAACCCCTTAACATTCTATTGCAGATGAGTGTGTGTTTCTGAGAGCAGATGCTCTAGAAGGTAAACAAATTCTATCACCAGACCCAAAGCATCATCAAGATAACACAACAATGTCTGTTCACCATCAAGGTACTAAAATCATCACTGACTCGGTTTGAAGAAAAATTTCTCTGTCTTTATACTTATGCATACCACCTTGAGCCCAACTGAAGGAAGATTGTTAGATAAACAGAAGAACTAATTTGGCATCTAAGGCTTTAGGACATCACAGAAAGGAAACAAGAGTGAGAAGCTCTTTGTAGACATGGCTCTTTCTTTAATTTACCATGTAGCTTTAAAAAGTCATCTAAAATTTCTGTATTTCAACTTTTTCATTGGTAAACTGAAAAAATAACTAACACGTAGGTGTGGTTGCACAGATGAAATGAGACAGATATATACAAATGCATCTTGATAAGAAAAGCCAGTAACCAGATATACAATGTCATTACTCCTTGTGAACGTTTCTGCCTTTATTATTGATATTTTCAACTAGGCTTTGTACACTGCATCCCCTAAAAGATGTGTTCAAGTTACTGGTAAAGGAAGAAGTACTTTTCAAACTCATTTGAATAAGTGGTCAGATTCAAATGGGCTTTGTCCAGAATGATGTTGGTTTTAAAACTGTCCTGTGAAATCCTGAATGTGAGAAGCAGCTTCCTGAGAGAAGTATTTCGCAACCAATAAAGAGGATGATTTTATATTGACACCTCATCAGGAACAAACCTTCTGAAAGACCCTGTTAATTTCCTTCGTAGCAGCTATTCTCCTTACATTTGTCTCCAGCTAACAGATCCTTAATTTCATTTTGAATGGCAATGCTCAGTCCCACCGTGTGAACTGGTCTAAGCTAATCCCATTTCCCTTAAAGAATAGCATGTAATCTAGACCTGACCAATGACTTAGAAAGAAAAATCTACAGGATGGAAAAGGTTTTTGTGACATGTTATCTTCCATGATCAATAATAAATGACAGAGAAAGAGAGAGAGATGCAAATGTAGATGGCTTTTTAGTTTCCTTTCGTGTTTCCTACTTTGAAAATATGGGTATGATGGGATGTTTGGAACTGTAATAGCCATGTGTCAACCATAAGGTAAAAAGCTTGAGTTCCCAAGTGAATATGGCAGAAGGTGAGGATGAACAGAGAATGAGTTCTTGAGGACAATGCTGAGCTTCCTCACCAGTCCTGGAAACACTGTATCCAAATGGGTTGTTAAGCGTATGCTCAATGTTCCCTTGTTTTAAGCCAATGTTTGTTGGGTTTTTACTTACTCAGAGCTAAAATGTCCTAACTAATACACCCCCATACCAGTTCTACCTGTGCCCTCTAGAGGTGTCTTGCCTATTTTCATAAAATTCAGAATATCTGCATTGCTTTTATAAAAACATTAAATTTTGCTAATGGAGGAAAGACAACCTAGGACATGAGGCATTGGAAAAGTAACAACCTCTTCTGCCTCATGGTTCAGACAATAATATGGCATTATTTGTCTCATTTCTGTATTTCCCCGGTACTGATTCCTCTGCCTGGAAAGCCCCTTCCTTCTTACCTACCTGCTCTCCTTCTATTCATCTTCTGTCAGCTAGAGGTTTGCTTCTGTGAAATCTTCTCCCAGGCAGAGTTAGATGATTTCAACTCTGGGCTCCTCTACGTGTCAGGCAGGTCTCTATTCTTTTCGTAGCACAAAACAAAATACATACTCGTTATAACTAGTGTAAGCAAAACGGCAAATTAGGAGCTCGCATGACTGTGAACCAAGAAGAGGACCAGTTTAAGTCAAGGGCACAAATGCTTAAGTCAAGGGCACAAATGAAGATGTCAGAATTCATTCTTGATATTTCAATTTCTCCTTTCCCCCACCCCCACTGTGCTCCATTCTTAGGGGCTTTTTCCATGTGCATAGATTCACTTAAGAAACATCAGGTCTGATTCCTCCTCCCAGATGCTCCAGTGGAAAAGTATCTCTCTACAATCTCAACAAAAGTTCTGGGATTTACTCATTGGCCTGGCTGGAGTCACATGCTCATGGTACAGCCAGGTGTATGGAGCACACTGGTTAGTTTAGTACTGAAACTGGGGTGGGACAACCCACACAAACCCAATGGACTGAGACAGGGAAAATAATCAGCTTCCCGAAGGAATTTCTGAAAATGGGAACTGGATGAGGACAGGAAGAAGCAATGTCTGCTACATCATAACACCTTACATTTACCACTACATTACACCCCACTTACTAATTCAAGAAAAGACTTTTTTGTTATGTTCCAGGCACCGCCGTTTCTTTCTCTGCTAAGCTGCACTCCTCAAGGACAAAGACAGAGCATCATCCCAGCACCTTATACCCCATCTCACAATACACAACATATTGTGCCGTTACTGTCTCTGTGTATTTGCATTGATTGGACTGTTCATTTTGATCTCAAAATTGCATCTCATTTCTTGGCATGGAGCTTGGTTAGATGTTTGTTTCTCTCTGCTTCTGCTTCAGATGTGAACTGTTAGAGAACATGCAAGGATATTTCCTGATTGAAAACTTACCCAAACTATGAAACCCTCAAAAACTGGGACCTTATCTTACTCTTCCCATTTTCAAATCCTGTTACAGCACCAGTCTGACACATAGTATTTACTCACTAAATTTTATTAAATGAATATGTGTTTAAATGAAAGTATTAATTTTATTAAGTGAAGGTACTCAAATCCTCTGAGCAGAATTTAAGTCATAGCTAATGGTCAATAAGTGGGCTCACCATATTCATCTCTAAATGGTGCCCAATATGCATTTTGCAGCTTGTGGAGATGCGGAGCAAACACTGAGATTTTGAACAGAATGCAACCAAGAGACTGAGCACAGTTTAAAGTGGCCACCCACGTGGAGGAGAGAGAGGAAATGGGCTGGAGATATCACTGATGTCAAGTATTGCTACTCAGTTTAGCCAGTCACACACTGGAACATGGGAAACATTTCAAACACTGAAGGTGATGGGACAGGGAAAAAGTGTTTTTAAAGAGGATGTTGTAACCATTCATCAAAAACAAACAGGATCTTAACTCTCCAGAGAATGTAGGTTACAAATTGAACAAAAATAGAAATCTAAGCTCCCTGGACAAAGCCAGAGGCAAGCAGCCAAGCACTGACATGAAAACCACTCACACTGACTTAAGTAAGCAGCAGGAAATAGCATCCTTTGGATCTGGGTCCAGGCCAACCACAGGTCCCAAGGCCTTGCCCAACCAGGAAATCCCCCTGCCACATTCTCCAACAGCTCAGGTCTGAGGCAGCAGCAGAGGAAAACAAACATCTAACCACGCTCTATGCCAAGAGATGAGAAGCAATTTTGAGATCAAGATGAACAGTCCAACCAACACAAACACCAAGACTAAAGAAGAAGCGTGGCGAGTCAAGAGTCCTGAAAATTTAAGAAAGGGCCAATTCAGAAAAATAAGTTTAAAAAGATCTGAAAAATAGGTAGTTTAGGCTTGTTGTCTTATATTTGCTTATTTGCATATTTTTCATATTTTAATAGCTACTTGTCTTGCAAGGGGTTTTGTTTTAGCTTTTAAAGATGTAGAATATCATGTCTTTGAAACATATGTATTCATCTAAGTCCTTTACAAATAAAAGAGTTTTGAGTAATCAAACTAGTCTCTGATTCAAAGACTTAGGGCTTGGAATCCATTACTTTTCCTGTGTTTTCTCTCTTTCAATTATTCAGAAAGAAGTTGTAAGCAGCAATAGATATATGACATGAATGCATCAAGAGAAGCTGGCCCATACCACCCAAAAAAAAAAGAACACATTCCTTTTCCCAATAACCAATCTTTACATTTAAAATACGGAATGGCTTCCCAAATGTATTTTTGCTTTTGAGATTATAATACTCAAAATGGCTTATCATTCAATCAATTCATGACATCACTTCCTTTTCTAGTTTGCCTGACATGACATTTAAAAATTGTTTTAGTAATCCAATGGGAATAAACAAAAAGACTTAGACATCTTCAAGAGGAAGGTGTGCTAATCTGTATGTTTACAATGGACTTTTTGAAGAAATCTCCTTTCCTGGCCTCTGGAATACCATAATTCCACCATCACTACCATTTCCTAAAGCTGCATAACGTAACTTGAAGATTCCCACTGCATGAGCTTGGGGTCTCAGTGTACCCAGCACAGGACACACTCTGGGGAGGGGAGAGAGAAGTAAAAAACAAAACCCAGATGCTCCCTTTGTGTTCCTGTAGTTATTTTCCATAAATTGTCCATTTATGTCAGTATTTTACACCCAGGAGCTCATAAAGAGTGGGGGCCTTCATTGTTTAGCTCATTTTGTGAGTCATAAAACACCACATGGGGACAAACAAGTGCTTTCCAGAACTGAAGAGAATCCTTCTCAAATCTCCCAAGGCCCATCTGTGAGGAAAAAAGGCTCAGGGCATCTATTTTTCCAGCTCCCCATCTTCCTCCAGAAAAATAAGAAATTGTAGCTTCTTTCACCCAAGGCAAACCCACTTCCTCTGCTGTCTTTACTTCCTCTTTCTCATCCACCCCTGTTGCTCCCACACCCTGTACAAACATCTTCCATAACAGGAGCTTGCTCTGCCTATCACAGCCCAAACACTCTACATGCAACCTGTGTTCTCCTCATTCTCTCTGTGCCTTTGCACATGCTGTTCCCTCCATCAGGGACATGCTAGCCTAGCCTCTTATACCTGTCTGCTGACTCCTACTCATGTGAATTCCAAGGGAAATTCCTCATGAAGACCTTCTCTATTCTACAGAATCCGGCACTTCATTATCTGTCCCAGTGCCCTTCCTTTGTTCATGCCTCCGCTACAGCACTTATCACAGTGTATTACAATTTTCTCCTTCTACCCACCTCCCTGGCTAGATTGCCGTGTCCACTCAGATGTCCTCCATGTCTAGGTCATAGTCTGGTATATCATTTTTTTGTTTATAGAGAGAACTCATGAATAAATAGAATGAATTCATTAAGCTTACAAAGAACAAAGGCAACATTTCCTCAGCCCTGTGTAATGCCTGCAGGAACAGAGATAGCTAAATGTCCATCAGACCTCATGTCACTCCTCCCATGGTATAGAGTTGCTATTGTAAAATGACACCCAATGAAGGGTGACGTTTCCCAGTTATATTTAGGTGGAGCCCTGTAGCAAGTTCTCATCACTGGCATGTGAGCAGCCAGATACGCTAACTTTCAGGAAAAGGCATTTAAAAGACAGGCGGGTCTTCTCTACCAACTCATTTTCCATCTGTCACCTGGAGCAAGAAGTCTGAAGTCCTAGTGGGATAGAAAGGCAACAAGGAGGGAGGAGTCTGGGTCTGTGACGCTCCCTATGGAAGAAAGCTGGTCGCAAACCATCAACCCCTACATTAGCCTGTTAGTTTAGTGAAAATCGAATCTTGTTATGTTAAGCCCGTATATGTGGGTGGGGCTGTATCTGTTAGAGCAGCTAGCATTACTTCCACTCATACACTTACCCTCAGGGAATTCTTTAAGGGATGCAGTATGGCACCCAACAAAAGCACGCACCCAGCTACTTACCCCAACCTGCTTCACGCTGGAAAAGCCCCCATTTGTTTCAAGTTGTATTCTTTGAAGAGACTAAGGGAACAACAGTCCTGCAGCACAAGGTCTGGGGATAATGGTTCTGCTCTGGGGGAAAGTCTGTTGATAATAAAAAGAGACACCATCGAGAGAAGAGCCCTGCTGGGGTGTCCTGCGAGGCTGTGTCATGACCTTACGTGGAGTTAGCGACAAAGCCAATATACTTAGGTCAGCAAAAAAAAAAGAGATTGAAAGAAATGGGGTCCATTAGGAAGCCCCTGGAACTCTGAATTAATCAACCCTGAAGCTGTCCCACATCTGGAAAATTTGAAATCCAACAGCAATATTCATCCTTAATTTTAAACCACGTTGATCTTTATTTTCTGTTTCTTGCAGACAAGGCATCCTAACTGAAACAACTACTAAGCTTACCATTAAAAGAACTGTATTCCAGCTCTAAGGTGCCCTTGACCAAGAGATATACTCTCTAAAGTTGTCTCCTCATTTTTAAGCCGGTTTAATAATTTGTATGTTTGCAACGTTATTGTGAAAAGAAATGATATTATACATAAAAGCACCATGTAGGCTACAAAAGCCAGGAAGAAAATTCTATTATCCCTTCAGGGGCCAGAGAAGTAATAAAATAAATGAAATGTTCAAGACAATACATACCAACCTTATTTTTTTTTTTGACCAAGCATAATAATTACCTAGTTATATTGCCTTTTAAAAGAACTGTGATGCCAAACAGAGCAGTGGAAAGACTAGGTCTTGTGTAGTAACCAATCTTTCTAACTGCTATAAAAGTTTCTATTACTTTAAACTGTTATTAAGTATGCTATTCTATTCCTCTAAAGTGTAATTGAATGCTCTAATCCATTGCCTTTTCCTTATACCCAACCCCTCAAAATTCAAGGACATTTAAAATAAAAATAAAATTCATGGCAGATAGCTTTAAACAGTGGCAGTTTTAAAGCATGGCCCCAAATTCTTTGGAATTCCTCCCCATTAAGAATGGGGTCTACATCCCTTGCCCTTGAACCTAGGCAGGATTGTTTCTGGTGTCTGGTTCAAGTGTGGTAAGAGTGATACCCGTGTCTTCCAAGGCTAAGTATCAAAAAGCCACACTCTTTCCCTGTTTCAGAACCCACTGTCTCCAGTCACTCTGGTGGAGGTGCCCCTTCATGGGACCCTGTCACTGTGACCTGGGAAGCACACGCCATGTGGAACCTCCTGGAATGTCACATGACAGGGAAAAGCTGTTCCCAGGGAGCCCTTTCTAAATTCCTGACCCACAGAATCTCTGAGCACATTAACATCATTTTTGTCTTAGGCCACTACAAGTTTTCTTCCACAGTGATAAATGAGGAAAACACAAACAAATTTTGTCCCACAGTTAGTTGTTCAATTAAATACTATGATAAAAAAATATTTTCATTTATTGGCTTTATTAGATTTTCTGATTTTACCCATAGAATCAAAATTCAAAAACTGGAAGGAACTTATTCATTGTCAAAACTAACCATCTCATTTAAACAATTAAGAAACCAGATGTAGGAAGGTTAAATGACCTACCAAATCATAGTCTGTAACAGCAGATTTATAACAGAAAACAAAACTTTTGATGTACATATTGGATACATTTGTAAATTAAAGAGTAAGCTTATTTTCCATACTTTTAAAAGAGAATTGTACCCAAGTAGCTGGCATAGTAAATAAAATTATCCCCTTCTATTGTCACTGAGATGAAGACTTCCCTCAGGCAAGATTAAAATCACTTAATGATAAATTCAAAGTCATTTATTAAAACCCACCTGTACAAGAAAGAGAAAAGAAACTTCTTTTTATATTCAGGGTCTTTTATTAACATATGTTTTTCATGAAAATGTAATTTCAAAACCCCTATAATAAATTTTCCAAAATATACAGTAATTTAGGAAGTAAACAAAGTAAATTCAGCTTATAATACATCTAAAATTAACTGTCTACTGTTTGGATTAAAAACAGAACTATTACTGATCATAGAGGTAGTGGTAGTAGTTCCTTCAAAGCCACAAAGACAAGCCCAGATTAAAACCTACTATTTTATTAAATGGTGAATTATAAACATAGTGATAAAGAACCTTCGGTCCCTTCTTGTGGAATAGGTTGGGTAGATGCTTATCACTAGTTCTTCATCTTGAGGATAGAGCTACGCTGTGTTTCCCAGGCCTCTAGCAACTAGGTGATGCCAGTGTGACAATTATGTGTCAGTGAAATGTACTGGAATTAATCCATCTCTTTCAGTGCAATGTCACCTCTAAAATGATCCCCAGTGATTCCTGTGCCCCTCATTTGCATGCCCTTTTGCAATCCCTTCCCCTTAAATAAGGGCTGGCCTAGTGACTTTCTTCTATCCAGTTGAATATGGCAATGGTCATGGGCTGTCATTTCCATGATTATACCACATAAGCCTGTAACATCTATCTTGCTGCAAGACTTGGTTGCTTACTTACCAACTTGGGCAAAGCAAGATGCCATATTGCAAGAGGCCCAGATGGCAAGAAATTAATACCCTTAGTCCAGCAGTCCTCAAGGACCTGGATTCAGCCAACAGTCATATGAGTGGAGTAAGGATTCTTTCCCATTGAGCCTGCAGATGAGACTCCAGCCCTGGCTGACCCCTTGGTTGTAGCCTTAAGACAGACTCTGAAACAAAGGACCCAGCTCCATCATGGCCACATTCCTGACCCACAGAAACTATAAGATAACAAATATGTGCTGTTTTATCCTGATACATTTTGGTACATTTTGTATAATAATATATAACTAATCAGGAAATTAAGCATGGAGGTACTTTGTGACATTCCTTCGCACATCTGCTAACTAGATGGCCCCATAATGCCAGAGCAACCGACCATGGGTTAAAGGTGATGGAGCCTCAGCATGAAAGAAGGCTAGAGCCCTGAAGCACTATGTGGAGCAAAGCTTTCCCTCCCTGACAATGAGAGAGACAACTAAGCCATTAATTGCTGAAGCCACAAAGATAAGGGAATGCTTATTGCCTGCCCTAAGAAACTTAAATCTAGTGGAAGCTTATACTTCTGGCCATATGTTTACTCAACATTTACTAGATATAATTAAAGCTGTATTATTTCACTAATTTTTATGTATTATTACACTAACTTTTGCTCTTCAAAAATTACAAAGCCATTCCCTGGCCTTACATATTTCCCTATCTTCGAGTTGCTCCTACCATCCCCTCCCTGAAATGTCTTCCTTGCCGACTGCTCTGCTTCAAGTGCTCTTACTAAACCTCCAAGGACTACCTTAATTGTCTACTCCAGCGGATCTACGTTAGCTCCAGGCAAAACCACACTCTGTTAGAGTCAAATCTATTAAAAATGGCTTGAACATCTTCTGTATTAGTGCAACTTTTTGAGAGGAAAAATGATAATATTGACTGGCATTTAAAATGTGTGTGTATATATATATATATATATATATATATACACATCCTAAATGTTGCAATTATATCCTTATAATTTCTAGTAGTGGAAATGTTAGATTAAGATATATACATATATATGTTATTTATGTAACACTGTAACCTCCTTAGAACCACCAACATGAGATACTAGAAATTATAAGGATACAGAGCTACTTATATAAAGATATATATGAGTATTCACTACTGCAAAGTTTAGGATCAGAAAAAATTAGAAACCACCTAATTAGCTATTAACAGAGAACTAGTTAATATGAGATGGTAGATCTGTATGATTCATACATGCAGATATGAAAAGACTTCCATGATAAATTATTTAGTAAAAATAAACTATAAAATTATCTTACATATGCACACACACACACAGAGCTTTCTTATTTGTACAAGAAATACAAATACAAAAATGTGTGTACACAGAAATTGTTAATGGATACATAAGCACTTGTATCTTTGAAAGGGGCATGGAAGTAAAGTTAAGGGTAAATTTTTATGAGCATTTATTGTTTTTATAATTCAAAGACTTTTTAAATGTTCAGACAACAACAAAAATATGCCCTTCAGCTGGGGAATGGTTAATTGTGATTTATGAGGAATACCATGGAATAACTAAAAAGCATAACTGAAAGCTTTGCAGTAAGATGAATAATCACTTACAGATATCAGGTCCTAATACCTAGATCTTTAATAAATGTCACCTTATATGGGAAAAGGTCTTTGCAGGTGTGATTAAGTTAAGGTTCTTGACATGAGATTATCCTGGATTCTCCAGATTGACCCTAAATGAAATCATGTGTACCCTTATAAGAGAGAGGCTGAGGGAGATTTGACATATGCAAAGGATGAGGGCGCAGTGTGACCACAGAGGCAGAGACTGAGGTGATGTGGCCACAAGTCAAGGAATGATGGAAGACCCCAGAAGCCGGTAGAGGCAGGGAACAGATTCTCCCCAAGAGGGAGCGTGACCCTTAAACACCTCAATTTCTGCCCAGTGACGCTGATTTTGACTTCTGACCTCCAAAAGAGTGAGTGAATAAATTTGTGTTGTTTTAAGTTTCTGATAATTTGTTATAGCTGTCTCTGGAAACTAATAGAAAGCAGCTTTATCTTTTGACTTAAGAGATATTTTATCGGTAATATATTAGAGATGTTTTGTAGTGTGATAAGCAAGGTATAAATAAGTGAAGGAAGGAAAAAGAAAACTGTGGGGGCCCGGCCTACGGCCGAGGCTGAGCCCCACTCTAGCTGAACAACGCCCTAAAGATGGCGCCTGCTTCCTAGACACCACCCTTCCTGGCCCTACAGCTCAGCACATAAGGAAGCCTCCATGATTGGCTTGTCCCCATTTCCATGCTCGTGCTCATAGCATGCTTTTCACATGTTTCCAATAAGACTGAACCTGGCTTGTGATCAGTCAGCTGATTGGTTGGGATATGCTATATAAGCTGCTGCCCTGGAGGAAGTGGGTGTGGTTGTGGTTGTTGTTTTTGCTTTTGCCTTTCGCTGGATGGATGCTCGGACACCCATAATAAAGATTCCTAACAAACCAGGCCTTCGGTGATCGTTCTCCTGCCGTCGCCCTAGGTAGCAGGACGTGATAGAAAACTGTAAAACAAACTAAAACAGTATATATACTATAACCCTATTTTTCAAAAATCACATGCATAGGTATGCACAAAAGGATTTATAAATGAACTGTTACCAAAACCACAGTGTTGCTTCTCTGAAGGCTGGAGGATATCAGGTGATTTTTAATTTTTTCCTCATATAATTTATTACAGTGAGTTCTGGTTTTATAATCATGAAACAATGTAAGAAAAAAACTGTTATCTTTTCCAAAGATGATGGCCACAAGGCCTCCTGTCCACACACTACCTTCTCACTGGGGTGCTAACCCTCCTCTGTCAGAAGGCAGGGTCTCTGTTCCCTCTTCTTGAATCAGAATATTCTGGGACTGCAGGGGAAACAGGCTACATGGCTTCCAAGCCCGGGTCATTAAACACTGTACATTTTGTCCTGTCTCTCTCTTTTCAGACATTGGCCTTGGGAGTCCAGAGCTGATGTGTAAGAAGTCCAGCTGCCCTGCAGCCGCCATGCTAGAGGTGTTACCTGGAGAAACCCATCAAGGCAGAGAGGCCCAAGGAGCTCCCAGTGTTCTGGGCCCGTGGAAGCAAACAGTCGTCTGAAAAAGAAAAGATTTCTAGCATTTGCCGATATACAGCAATTGCTGATCTCCATAGTGTAAATACTCCCATCATGGTCTATTTCAAGCTACCAGAAATTCAAAACGCAGCTCACACAATTCCTGAATGTGTTACAGTTGGCCTTAGCAGGCCACTGTGACCCCAGCTGTCTGTCCTCCCACCCCGATGCCAGACAGAGAGTGAAGTGAGTGGGGTGGCTTCAGACCTGGTCGGAGCCAGACTGTAACCTCCTTAGAACTGCTGATGTGAGCTGCTCTCAAATTCCTGACCCACAGAAAATGTGAGCGAGAATCTGGGGTTATAGTTGTTTATGCAGTTGAGTTTTGGGTGATTGACAGCAGCCATAGTAACTGAGACAGCCTTCCAGGTAAAAATTATGATGGTCACACCCAAAGGCACAGTTGCAAGGAATCCGGGGGCCTGCTGACCATTCGTGTGTGAGCCAGGTTAGACCCAGCATGAATTTCCGAGGGGATTCCTGACCCTAAGGGAGAGCACTCCTGCAGCCTGATCCACGGGGTCTAATGGGCATTTCAGTTTAAACCCCCAGCTAGTTCTTTTTCCAGGAGGATGCCACCAGTTTGCCTGATGGTGAAAATTCCCCTCAACCACAAATCTAAATCACCTGTACTGCATACCATGCATGTTTCTTATGCACATCCCAACATTCTTGAGCTACAGAACACAGAGGCACAGTCTAGGGAACTGCCCTTAGCAATGGCCAGCAAATCCCTCCCCGGAGGTGTACCTGAGCACCCCCAATCCTATGGCCTGAGTGATCTCTCATAGTTGTCATAAAGGCTGACAGTCATTTGTTCGTCCTGCTGCCGCCCCCTCCGAGTCTCCAGGAATGTCTACCTCAGCAGCATGTGAAAACACACACATTGCACTATGCTCTTAGCCACTGCAGGGTGTAGTTAACAGCACAGAATCTGGAGCCAAGATATCTGAGTTTGATTTTTGTCTCTTCCATTTTACTAACTGTAACGTTGTGCAATTTATTAATCGCTATGTATCTTGGTTTCCCGATCTATAAAGAAGAAATTAGAAATAGCACCTACACATAGGATAGTTTAGTTTATTAGGGTTTAATGGGATCATATATGCCAAGCCCTTCCACCAGTGTCTGCCAAAATCGGGGCCTAATAAATATTAATCATTAGTTTTCAGAGCACTTATGAAACTGTGAAATGAAAATGTTCCAAGCAGCCTTTTGGATGATAGCAGAGAGGAGGGACAAAAATGTCCATGTCTTCCACCAGAGAGGTACTAGTGTGTGCCTTCAGCTTTAGCGAAAATGTGAGAACAGTGTATCAGGTTTCAATGTTCAGAAATACTCACCCACCTCCCCACCCTCAAGGCCTGCCCCACGGTTATAAAGCTTCCCCACCATCTGCCACTTCCACAGATTATGAGTTTGTAAGGTACCAGCCAGAAGGCAAATTTGAAGTCTGGGAGACACAATCCAGGAAATCATTTACACTAATTAACCCTTTAGCTCCAATTAATGGAGCAGATTGGCTGTCTCCTCATAGTCTTGTCTAGCCATTTAATAGACCGTGATTATGGGCCCAGTATACACCTGGCTCTGAGCTACAGACATTGGTTAGGGATGGGAGCATGGCTGCTGCCACTGGGGAGCACTTCGATCAAGTTACGGTGCAAGGAAATCAAGGAGGGTTCAGAACACAGACTCTCCTAAAGGGTATCAGAGAGGGTATTGTTGAATCCACACTCACCATGGGTGTATTTAAGAGAGGTAGACAGGGCTGGGAGGAAATACAAAACAAATTTTTCTTTCAAAATTTTGTCTTGAACTGGCCCTGTGTGGATCTTCAGGCTGCCAAATTTAAATTACTTTCCTGTCAAGTTCTGGATTCCTAAAGCATGAAAATAACCAACACAATGAAAAATAGTCATTCATTACACAGTTTCCATATTAGAACAGCCAGGAATTGAGAAAAGAAAAGGCTGGAAGTGTGAATTAACATCGGCAGGAAAGAACATTAGACAGATAACGTGCTGAGAAAACCAAGAGAGGTCAAATGCCCCTTATACATGTGGAGAAATTTTCCCATTTGTGTTTAGGCACATAATCTAATGCAAAGAACTCTAAAAACATATACTAGCAACAGCTCATATCTGTGAGCCACTACATACTGTGCATTCACAGACTTATCTCCCTTTTTCCTAAATCATCCCATGAGGTGTTTGCTATTCCCAGTTTCCCCAAACTGAGTCTTAGAGAAGTTACACTAATTGCTCAAGGGCACCCAGATAAAATGTTGCTGAGTACAAACCCTGAATGCAGTTATTCTATTTCCAATTCAATGTTCTTTTCTCTGTACCAGTTTCTTTTCTCCCTAAAGGGAGATGGAAAGGTATTGGTTTTATGGATTTTCAAAGTTTATCTATAAATTTCACAACAGTGTAAAAATTAATTCTCAATTCTGTTAAAGCAGTATCTTTTCATCAAGATGGCAATGCAAGTACATTTATTTGTTGAGTCACTTTTGTTTCCTAATGCCAAAGCTTCTTTCATGAATGAGGCTCCTTGCTAGCATCTGTCCAACTGGGGACTGAAGGATGCATGAACTGTTATCCCACACACCTCACCCAATCCATGCCTCTACCTCCTCCATTCAACAGGCAGAGACAATTTGGTCTACATCCGATGCTTCACTCGGATTTCTTTGGAAGGCGTAAATGATGACGTTAGTACCAACTGTTTGAGCAGCTGCAGAACATCATTAACCCAAATTGCTCATTACACCTTTATAGACATGAGACAAGTCTGCCTGCTAAACACAGATATAAATATAATGGGTAATAATGGTGATGGAACATGATAAAAATAAGCAACACTGAAGGGGTAGAAAAGCACTACAGAAGGAAGTTCCCCCTGGTGCATACTGCCTTGTCCATAAAGAGCACAAAAGCTTTGATTAAAAAAAAACAGATTATGAATAAATTTATCCCACCACACCTCAATCAGAACCTTGGCTTCTTTTCACTGACTGCATTATTGTAAACAACAAAGGGGGAAAAAATCTTATTTGGGGCAAAAGAACAGATGAAGGAGAGGCTTTTTTAGAAGCATTCAGAAAAATTGAAAGAAGCTGCCGTTTTATGTCTGGGAAGTTATCTCCAAGACACAGGACAGACAGCAGTAAGGGTGAGGGGGCCCAGCTGACACTGCCTTTCTGCAGGAAGACCTTGAACATAGAATTTGCTGCCAGTTAGAACACAGTACGGTCTGGGCTAGGCTACCGTCTCTGGAGCTGCTTGGAGTGGCAGGTTGAATTGCCCTGCCAAATCCCTCTGCTTTGCTCTTTCTAAAAAAAGAACAAGGGGAAAAATGTGGCAAGTCAGAGCAACAATCCACGCCCCAGCAGATTGCTCTGCCACTGCAAATGTTAATATTTTTTAATGTCAGCGTGGAGACTCCTTCTTGAAATTCAATGGGGAACTAAAATTAATGTAAGCCTGCTTAGGAATGTCAAATGCGTGTTCATCTTATTCTGGAGAGTTCGTGCAACTTGAAAATGATGGCAACAGTAAGTGGAGGGCATCTGTTGATAAGCAGAGAAAAAAAAAGAAGAAAGGTTTTTGAGAAATATATATAAGTCTTTCATGTTATTTGTGAAAAAATACAATTTGTGGAAGAAACTGTGAAAAGAATAGGTGTGTTTCTTGATGGGTAAGCCAGCAGCTTATGAGAAAAGTAAAGACCACCTGCAAAGACCTGGCATGATACTGGGCTGGTTGATTTTGGGTGGGAAGCCTCTTTAGGGAAATTGAAAAAAAAAATTACCCCAATTCTCCATCCCTCTCCCTTTGCACATCCCTTGAAATGTGACTTTGCATCTCTTCCCTTCTAGGTAGAGAGTCTTCCCCACAACTCCTTGAATTGGGCTGGCTCTGCAACTAGCTTCTGTGAACAGAGGCAGAAGTGACTGTATGCTAATCCTAAACCCAGGCCTCAGGAGACCTTGCACATTTTCACAATCTCTCTTGGAACCCTTCCACTCACATCAGAAAAATCTTAGGCTGTCTGTTGGATGACAACAAACAGAGCCAAGTCACCCCTGCTGAGAACCCTGTCCCAGACCCACAGGCTCCCAGCCATGTGACTGGCAGGCACAGAACCGGGGTCTGGCTGAGGGCACTCAAGCCCAGCCTGATCAGCAGAACCACCCGGCTGTACCAGAGACAGAGCAATAATGAATAGTGGGTGTTGTAAGGCACTAAACTGTGGACTAACTGAAATACTGTCTATATATAAAATACTAAACACAGCTTTAAATACATTTTTGAGAAAACTAGACCCCTGGGCCACAGGACTAAAAACAGCCCCTCTTACATGATAATTTCTCAACATGCACAAACATTCACAGCAGAGATAGACATGGCTGTGAAAGAACAGGCCGCAGATATAACCCTAATCCACAGCCTTCTGCAGCACACGTTTTCTTCCATCCTTCCCCAGTTAAAAGTTCAAATCTAATTTAAAGAGTGGGTTTTCTGCTAGAAATCCAGCTGAGGCCCGAAAAGGCCTGACACTGAAATGAGGTCTCATTTGGCATTTTAAAAGCTGTAATTTGACATAATTAGCCATTCTTGTCGGTGCTGCATGTCACCTTAACCACGATCTTGTGTTACTGGCAGAATTGAGTTTATAAGGTTCTTCAACATGCTAAATAGCTTTTCTCTTAATCGAGAAATCCAGCGGGAAGAAAATAAGGTAAGGAGTGAATATTAACAATGGAAGCCAGAGTTCGCTTTGCTATTTCAGCTGTGAAAATTTCTTTCTAGCTTTCTTAAACGTCTTCAAGACAGCTAGCTCTCAGATTCTTTAATTTGCCTTCTTTGGGAAGAAGCTTACACTCTTATTTAAGAGCTAAATGAATAGAAATCTTTAAGTTATTCCTTCCCTATGCACACTCCAACCCCTGGTACACACATATTCTTTCTCTCTTCCTCCTTAAATTCTAAATCATCCATTATTTGAAAACCAAGAGCAAATTTAGTAGCATGAGAGAAGGTTAAGTCTGGTCTTGTTACTTTGCTCATAAAGTGATGTGGGCCATGCCTCAGAATGTGAATTTAAAATCATATATGTATAAAATAATTATAATTCAGTTCCTCTCACCTATTTCACTGTTATCAAAGATTGTTTTGATCCTAAGAGACTCAGAAATCCCTTTAAAACAAGTTGTGGGATAAGAAATTGTTCTTTTGGGAAATTTCATTTCACAGCAAGAGCCATGGATTTTGTGCCTGTGTTTCACAGCTAAATGATACCTTCCAAGTACATAGTATTTTTTTTTTGGTATCATTAATCTACAATTACATGAGGAACATTATGTTTACTAGACTCCCCCCTTCACCAAGTCCTCCCCCACATACCCCATTAGTCACTGTCCATCAGTGCAGTAAGATGCTGTAAAATCACTACTTGTCTTCTCTGTGTTGCACAGCCCTCCCCGTGCCCCCCCTACATTATACATGCTAAGCGTAAGGCCCCCTTTCTTCTTCCCCCTCCTTCTCCCTCCCTTCCCACACATCCTCCCCAGTCCCTTACCCTTTGGTAACTGTTAGTCAATTCTTGGGTTCTGTGATTCTGCTGCTGTTTTGTTCCTTCAGTTTTTCCTTTGTTCTTTTATTCCACATATGAGTGAAATCATTTGGTACTTGTCTTTCTCTGCCTGGCTTATTTCACTGAGCATAATACCCTCTAGCTCCATCCATGTTGTTGCAAATGGTAGGATTTGTTTTTTTCTTATGTCTGAATACTATTCCATTGTGTATATGTACCACATCTTCTTCATCCATTCTTCTACTGATGGACACTTAGGTTGCTTCCATTTCTTGGCTATTGTAAATAGTGCTGCAATAAAGATAGGGGTGCATCTGTCATTTTCAAATTGGGCTTCTGCATTCTTAGGGTAAATTCCTAGAAGTGGGGTTCCTGGGACAAATGATATTTCTATTTTGAGCATTTTGAGGAACTTCCATACTGCTTTCCACAATGGTTGAACTAATTTACATTCCCACCAGCAGTAGGAGGGTTCCCCTTTCTCCACAGCCCAGCCTCACCAACATTTGTTGTTGTTTGTCTTTTGGATAGTGGTGATCCTTACTGGTGTGAGGCGATATCTCATTGTGGTTTTTCTTTTTTTTTCTTTTTTTTTTAAATTTTGGTATCATTAATCTACAATTACATGAAGAACATTATGTTTACTAGGCTACCCCCTTCACCAAGCCCCCCCTCACACCCCATTACAGTCACTGTCCATCAGCATAGTAAGATGCTGTAGAATCACTACTTGTCTTCTCTGTGTCAATTGCATAGCATTTTAAGATTTACAAACCATTGTAGTTTCTTACTTGTATGTGCTAGTACCCAGCCAGGTGCAAGGCCAGCAAATTCAGTCTCATCTTTTATATCTGCTTTCCAGTTCCAATAAGCAAACAGTCAGCTGTCAAGTTATGGCTTGTAGATTTTTCTTTAACGTACAATGACATGTACCCATCATTACGGTATCATACAGAGCATTTTCCTTGCTCTAAAATTCCTCTGTGCTCCACCCAGCCACCCCTTCCTGCCCCCAGACACTGGCAACCACTCATCTTTTTACCGTCTCCATGCCTCTCCCTTTCCTGTAACATCATGCCATCGGAATCGTACAGTATGGAGCCTTTTCAGATTGGCTTCCTTTATTTACTAATATACATTTAAGTTTCCTCCATGTCTTCACATAGCTGATTGTTCACTTCCTTTTAGTGTTGAAAACATTCCATTCTCCAAACGTCCCACGGTTTATGTAACCATTCACCCGCTGAAGGACATCTTGGTTGCCTCCAGGCTTTGGCAATTACGAATAATGCTGCTGTAAACAACTATGTACAAGTTTTCATGTGGATGTATTTTTTAGCTTCTTTGGGTAAATCCCAAGGTGCATAATTGCTGGATCACATGGTAAAAGGGTGTTTAGTTTTGTAAGAAACTGCCAAGCTGTCTTCCGAAGTGACTGTGCTGTCTCGCATCCCTATCAGCAAGGAGTGGGAGTTTCTTTGCTCCACATCCCCTTGGGGATTGTCAGTTCTAGGTTTCAGCCAAACTAACAGGTGTACAGGGGTGTCCCGTCACTGTTCTGGTTTTCATTTCCCTATGACACATGATGTGGAGAGTCTTTTCATATACTTATTTGCTATGTGTTTATCTTTGGTGAGGTTTAGGGCCCATTTTTTTAACAGGGCTCTTTGTTTTCCTACTGAGTTTTAAAAACCCTTTGTCTGTTTTGAATAACCATCTTTTATCAGATGTGTCTTTTGCAAATATATTCTCCCATTCTGCAGCATGTTTCTCATTCTTTTGATGGTCCATAGATTTCACCTCCACAATACCTATTATTATTTTTTAGTCTTTCTTTCTAGCCCAATGGTTTTGTTTAGTTCCTATTTTTATCACCTTGCAGAGGCACCAGCTTTCTTTAAGAGTCAAAACACTAAAAGCAGAGAGCTGTCCAAAACCAGCAGATCATAGACTGATTTCTCCTTCGCACTAAAGATGATGCCTTGCACATAGTAAGTTTAGCTCAGGAACCAGTCAGACTTGATGAATGTAAACATTCCTCACAAGCAGAAGCAGCTAGACTAGGGTGATCATCAGAACCTGTGAATCAGCATCTGGCTAATACAGGATCCTGGACAACACACCACACTGTCAGATTCTCTGAGGGGAAGGACTCAGGAATCTGAAGTTTTGCAAGTCCCTGCTCACCCATCTCTGTGACCCCAAAGTGCACCACAATCTGCAGTCCACCATGGAGACTGTGAGTATACATTTACACATTTTCAGGAAAACACTGTCAGCCCCATTGTAAGAGCGCAACGGCATAGCACTAACTCAGCCTCTCATTCAGCGTGACGGGATCCTACCTGGACAGAGGCTTACCCATTTATCCCCCATCCAATCCAGCAACAGAGCCTTTAGGGGAACAGTCAACAATCAGCAATCTCCCCAAGTTCAGCCGCACCTCCTTACCCCCTTTCTGTAGCCATCTTACTTCAATTAACTTTTGTATCCTAGCAGAAATAATTAAGCACTTTACAGCACATCTGTGTTCCTTTCCTGGCTAGGAAACTCACTTACAGCCTTGGACAGCTAGAACCCAGATTTTAATGTTGATTCCAAACTAGTCTCTGGGCTCTCCCCTTTCCAATCAGTTTAACACTGAATCCAAATTTATCTTATTGGGGGGAAAAAAAAGACAGTTAAGAGTCATATGGATGGGAAAGGAAGAAGTAAAATTCTCTTAATCCACAGATCATATGTAGAAATAATATAACCACATGGAAATTAAAAGCTTCAATAGCTTCACTCACAAAGTTATCATGATTATTAAGACCAGTGATATCCAGGAATCAGGAAGGAGATTCTGCAGTTTCCATAACAGCAATATTTTATTTCTAAAAATTAAACAAAACAATCTTAAGACTCTACAGCAAAATATGAAGAGCTACCAAAACTGCTTGGTCTGGGCATTTTTATAATTAACCATATTTTAAAATGTTCAGAAAAGTGAAGAATAATTCTATACTTTTATATTCTACATATGTTTCTAAATGTATTATATTTGAAGTTTCTTGGAGGCAAGAAGAAATAAATTGTGTTGAACACAAGCTATGTGACAACCCCAGTACCCTGTAAGTGCTTTATATAAATTATCTCAGGTTTTTAGTCAGCTTGGTTTCCTTAGAGCGTCCAGCAGGCCAAAGATTTAGGCAGATACTGCCCCCTAAGGGGAGTGGAGCATAACTCCCCACTCCTTAAGTGCGGGAGGCGTACACAAGAGAAATCTGATCATGCCCCGGGCATGTGACCAAGCTTAACATCATCAGTGATGCTGCTCCACGACAGCATGTACCCTTGATAAGAACATCACTTTGTCTCTGGGGTCCTCCTCCTCCAAGAGCTCATCCTCCCAGTCTAGTCAAGAGAAAAACATGAGGTAAATCCAAGGTGAGGGACAACCTACAGAATACCTGACCAGGGCTCCTCAGAATTGTCAAGGTCATCAAAATAGGAAGTCTGAGTATAGACTACAGTATAGGGAAGCTTTAAGGATGTAACAACTAAATGAATGTGATATCCTGGGACAGAAAAATGGCAGTAGGCAAAAACTAAGAAAACCCTAATAGAGTATGGATTTTAGTTAATAATAACCATCAATATTTGTCCATTACTTGTAACGAACGGATCCTACTAATGTAAGATGTTAACAGTAGGGGAACTGAGTGGAGGTATGTGGTATTGCCTCTGTAGCTTTTCTGTAAATAATTCTAAAATTTTAAGTTTCTTTTTGAAAAGTATGGGGGAAAAGAAGACCCCCACACACAAAAACCATGTAAATCATAACTGTTGAATGAAAGAATAAAAGAACAAGTTAGTGAATAATGACCAGAGCCAAATTTTAGCTAACATCACCAGTTTAAAATCAGTTTGTGATCAATTTTAGGGCAAATAGACATAAAAAAAATCTGCTTATTTAACTGAGCTTGGGGAGCTTTAACAATGGAAGGAAACATAATTGCTGAGCTTTAAAGATGTTGATGAAGTTATTATGTTGCAAATTTCTGCTTATTCTTTCAAGATGTGATATTAGCTGAATATTTATAGCTACGTCAACAGGGTTTCAGTGATATAAATATATGTGCACTGTATACTTTGTATGTGCAAATTTTGAAGGTTATTAAAAGGGGGAACCAGAATTTAAAGTTAGAAAAGAAATTCAAAGTTATGGAGGAAGTTAGAACAATACTCTATGACAGCAGGATTTGACTGCCTTCCTTGTGCACATCTGTTCACGTTAAGGACCATGCAGGCTAATCACAAGTGTTGCTTTTGTCTGTGACACTGCCAGAGCTGCACTAAGCAGCCACAGAAATATTTTATTTAGCCTCTCTGTGCCCTACCTGTTAAATGGGTGTGAGAGTCATTTCTGCATGCTATGTACTAAGAGTTTGTAATTTAACTTTTTTAACTACTTGAGAGATATTTTAAGATGCTCAATTCAAAGACAGATTGTGTAGTTGCAGTTTCTAAATGCAGACTGAAGTCAGCTGTCCCGATTTTGAGGGATATTAAAATTCCTCACTACTCTGTGTACCCTGCTTTACATCAGATTCAAGCAACTCTTAAGTTTCTCATTATTTTAATTATAGGATTAACCCGTGCTCGAGTGGCGCCTCTCACTTTCTACTCGCCCTGCAACCCTCGTTAGTTGGGTCCTCCTCTTTCAGGAGGCCGTTGTTACAGCCCCACTGATGCTCTTAAAGATTGTCCACAAATACTCTGGCAGACCTTTCATAGTGAAATGAGCTCTACTCCCTCTTCCTTTGAATCTGAGCTGTCTATGACTCACTTGGAACCCACAGAATGTGGTGAATTCCAAGACGAGGTAGAAAAGGTGTCGGTCTGCTGTGCTCTCTGAAAACATACAGCTTGGGGCCCTGAGCACCAGGTGAACGTCTGTTCACCTTGAACCACCATGCTGTGAGGAAGCCAAGCCAAGCCCCAAGGAGAGGCCACGTGTAGTCAGTGAGAGTAGCTGTCCTGGTTTCCCAGCACCCCTGCCGGAGCAACAGATATGTTAGTCTATGAGCCTGCAGATGATTCCAGGCTCCAGCCACAGAGTCGCTTCTAGCCTCATGCTGCTCCAGCAGAGCCCCAGCCACGGTGGAGCAGAGACAAACATCCCACCGTGGCCTGTCTGAACCCCTACCCGACAGAATCTGGAAGCATAACAACGTGGTGAGTTTGTGCCTTAGTAACTGAAACAGTCACCCATGGCCTCCAGGTCTCTCGGTTCCAATGACATCATTGGAACATTTCTTTCTCTTGACTTTAAGGATGCTAGATTCTGTTTTCTCATCCTTTCTTAGCCCTTTACCAGGTCTGTTGCTGCCTCTTCCTTCTTTATGCAGTTTCTGTATGTTTGAGCTCCCCAGGGGTAAACCATTTCTGTTTCTACTCTACCCTCTCCTCTGAAGTGTCTCAGCTATGTTTAGGTTTTTATGAATCATGAATAATCCAGAGGCTTTCAAAGTGATGTCTCTGGTCATGCTGAATTTCCAGAGCTCCCATCTCACATGGTGCAGCTATCAAATTGACATGTCCCCTTGGCAATCCTGAAGCTATTTCAAACTGAATGTGAACTAAGCCACACCTTTGGTTTTCTCCTTCTGCAAACGGTACCTAGTGCAGTGACTCTCGTCTCATTCCATTTTTCATGTCAGAAACCCAAGATTGTTCCAACACCTCCTAATCCTCATCACCCACATCCAATCTAACACCAGTTTCTGTAAACTCTACGTCCAAAATATATCCCGGTGCATCCATGTGTCTCCATCCCCACTGCTCCCTTGATCCAAGCCACCGTAACCCTCCACTGGGACACCCTTAGTACCGTCCTAACGGAACTTCTCCTTCTGCCTCTGTACTCCCCTAATCTCCTGTAGCCATAATATTCTCAAGATACAAATCTAACTGTCTCTATCCAATTTTTTTTTAAATTTTGTTGTCATTAATCCACAATTACATGAAGAACATTATGTTTACTAGGGTCCCTGCTTCACCAAGTCCCCCCCACAAACCCCATTACAGTCACTGTTCATCAGTGTAGTAAGATGTTGTAGAATCACTATTTGTCTTCTCTGTGTTGCACAGCCCTCCCCGTGCACCCCCCACAACTATACATGCTAATCATAATACCTCCTTTCTTCTTCCCCACCCTTATCTCTCCCTTCCCTCCCATTCTCCCCAGTTCCTTCCCCTTTGGTAACTATTAGTCCATTCTTGGGTTCTGTGATTCTGCTGCTGTTTTGTTCCTTCAGTTTTTCTTTGTTCTTATACTCCACATATGAGTGAGGTCATTTGGTGTTTGACTCTCTCCACCTGGCTTATTTCACTGAGCCTAATACCCTCTACCTCCATCCATGTTGTTGCAAATGGTAGGATTTGTTTTCTTCTTATGGCTGAATAATATTCCATTGTGTATATGAACCACATCTTCTTTACCCATTCATCTACTGATGGACACTTAGGTTGCTTCCATTTCTTGGCTATTGTAAGTAGTGCTGCAATAAACATAGGGGTGCATCTGTCTTTTTCAAATTGGGCTGCTGCATTCTTAGGGTAAATTCCTAGAAGTGGAATTCCTGGGTCAAATGGTATTTCTATTTTGAGCATTTTGAGGAACCTCCATACTGCTTTCCACATGGTTGAACTAATTTACACTCCCACCAGCAGTGTAGGAGGGTTCCCCTTTCTCCACAACCTCGCCAACATTTGTTGTTGTTATCTTTTGGATGATAGCCATCCTTACTGGTGTGAGGTGATATCTCATTGTGGTTTTAATTTGCATTTCTCTGATAACTAGCGATGTAGAGCATCTTTTCATGTGTCTGTTGGCCCTCTGAATTTCTTCTTTGGAGAACTGTCTGTTCAGCATCTCTGCCCATTTTTTAATTGGTTTATTTGCTTTTTGTTTGTTGAGGTGTGTGAGCTCTTTATATATTTTGGATGTCAACCCTTTATCGGATCTGCCATTTATGAATATATTCTCCCATACTGTAGGGTACCTTCTTGTTCTATTGATGGTGTCCTTTGCTGTACAGAAGCTTTTCAGCTTGATGTAGTCCCACTTGTTCATTTTTGCTTTTGTTTCCCTTGCACAGGGAGATATGTTCATGAAGAAGTCACTCATGTTTATGTCCAAGAGATTTCTGCCTATGTTTTTTTTTAAGAGTTTTATGGTTTCATGACTTACATTCAGGTCTTTGATCCATTCCGAATTTACTTTTGTGTATGGGGTTAGACAGTGATCCAGTTTCATTCTCTTACATGTAGCTGCCCAGTTTTGCCAACACCATCTGTTGAAGAGACTGTCATTTCCCCACTGAATGTCCACGGCTCCTTTATCATATGTTAATTGACCATATATGTTTGGGTTAATGTCTGGAGTCTCTATTATGTTCCACTGCTCTGTGGCTCTGTTCTTGTGCCAGTACAAAATTGTCTTGATTACTATGGCTTTGTAGTAGAGCTTGAAGTTGGGGAACAAGATTCCCCCCCCACTTTATTCTTCCTTCTCAGGATTGCTTTGGCTATTTGGGGTCTTTGGTGTTTGCATATACATTTTTGAACTATTTGTTCCAGTTTGTTGAAGAATGCTGTTGATAATTTGACAGGGATTGCATCAAATCTGTATATTGCTTTGGGCAGGATGGCCATTTTGATGATATTAATTATTCCTAGCCAAGAGCATGGGATAAGTTTCCATTTGTTAGTGTCCTCTTTAATTTCTCTTAAGAGTATCTTATAGTTTTCAGGGTACAGGTGTTTCACTTCTCCATCCAATTTTAAAACCATGCCATGGTTTCTGATTTGCTTTAGAATGGAATCCGAAATATTTACCATCTTACAGGCCTCTGAATTGCCTTTGATCTAATTTTCCACCACAACCTAGCACCATTCTTATTGTCTGGGTTCCAGTATCTGTGACCCAGAAATAATCAGACAGTTTCCCACCTCAGAGGTTTGCACATGCTGGAGCGACTGAGCAATGCTCTTCCACACTCCATCACCTAGAAAGATCCGACCCATCCTTCTGAACTGCAGCACCATTTTCCCAAGGAAGCCTTTTATGATCACCTCCACCACGCACATGCTGCACTGCGCTGTAACATGCATCCCACACATCGTTTTCCTTCTCGCTTTACCACAGTGTGCAATTCAGTATTGATTGCTGTGATTATTTAATATTTTTCTCCTTCTTTAAACTATAAACTCTGTGAGAAAGGAATAGCGACTATTTTGTTCACAACTGTGATCCCTATGCTTAATATATTTCCTGCCACATTTTAGATATTCAGAAAATACTGTTTGAATAAATTAATCTTTGAATAAGTCATTGAATCAATAAAAGTGGTTACCGGCAGAATAGCTGAGTCTAGAAAGACTTTAGAATAGCATCATGCTAGTGCTGAATATGACACAGTATCAGTTATAAGGACCAAAAAGAAATGGAATAGTAATAAAGACATCCATTTATTTGTTGCTATGCTGCATTTAATGTTATTTTCAAAAGCATTTTGCAGAGAACACAAATTGTCAAGTTTAATAGGGCCACATTGTAAGGAGAAATTTGGTTTACAAACCAAGTGTGAAATGTGTTGATATGATAAGGTTGTCCAAAATGCATTTCATTAAGGCATCTACACCTTTGAGGAGCCATGTCTCAAGAATGGGGGTGGTGAGAAACACGGAAGCTTTTCAGAAAAGCCCTGGGTTATGGATGGCTCTCTCCAGAGTATCTAAAATTATAAACATTTCACCATCAAACAGACTAGTTTCCCCAATCTCTACTAAGAATTTATCATTAGCTTTCTTTTCACTCCTTATGTCCTAGTAATCTTTTCTTCTCTACTTTTATTTTCAAGTTTTCTATGCCTTTTTTTTATTAAGTTTATAGCATGTTGACTACATAATAGGAGTCTTTTTTTTTTAATCCAGTAAGAAAACTCTATCATTGAGTTAATGAATTTAATCCATTTTCATTTATTGGAATTACTATTATAGTAGGACATAAAAATTACTGTTACCCACACAATGTAGGGGGTGCCCAGGGAAAGAAGTACAGCACAGAGAAGACAAGTAATGACTCTATAGCATCTTATTATGCTGATGGACAGTGATTGCAGTGGGGTGTGTAGCAGGGGGGACAAGATAATATGGGTGAATGTAGTAACCATAATGTTGCTCATGTGAAACCTTCATAAGATTGTATATCAATGATACTTTAATAAAAATAAAAATAAAAACAAAATAACTGTTACCTTACTTTATGTTTGCCATTTATTCTACTTTCCCTTTTGTCTTTTATTACCCGCTTACATTGGATCGATTTGTCATTTTACTTCCTAAAAAATTATACATTGTTTCTTTGTTCTTATGGTGTTTTGATCATGTTTACTTCCTGTATCTCTTGCAGGATCTCTTGGGCTTTTTTTCCTCCTTATTCAAGGTTTTCTTCCTGGAGTGCTCTCACTGTGGGGTTTAAAGAAGCAAACATCCCGAGGCAAAGTACATTTCAGAACATTTTTATTATACCCTCAGCTTTAAGTGAAATCTGACTTGTTATAAAATCTAGATCAAAGTTTTTTCCTTCAGTGCTATTAAAAACAACTTCTTTCTTGCACACAGATGTTGAAATGTTTAAGTGCCAAATATGCATGCTTTTTGTAGACAATATTTTCCTTCCCTGAAAAAGTTGTAGAATTTTCTCTTTCTCTTTGATATTCTTGAATTTCCATGTGTCCAGGTATATAGGTTTTTATCATATCCCCACTGGGTCCTCTATAATTTCTTCTAATTCATGGTCTTCATTTTTCTTTATCTGAAAATTTTTCCCACTGTCCTAGAATTGAATTATACAAATGTTGAATATCTATTTAAATCTCTTATTTTAGCACTCCTGTTATATTTTCTATGATGTTTTTTGCTATTTTCTGACGTATATATCAATGTTATCTTCCAATTCATTTACTTTCTTTTAGACTGTATCCATTCTTTATCTTAATTATATTGTTATTTTTCATCTTATATCTTTCATATCTAAAGTATCCACTCTCTATTTTTTTTAGACATTTTTATATTTCCTTACCTCTTTAAATATGTTGTCATCTGCCATTCTGCTCAAACAATTGCGTTTCTGATTAAATATGTTGCTCCATATGTTGTCTTTCTTTATAGAGTTATTGTTCTCCCCAGAGGTCTAATTAGCTTACCGTGTGAGCACATGCTCATAAGAGGTAACAGTACTTGGTTTAGCATTGTGCAGTCACATGGAGTGAGACAGACCCAGTCTGTACCAGCTCCTGTGTGTTTAAGGAGAAAGGAAGGGATGGGAAGAGAGTCATGGACAACATGGAAACCTTGTTGATCCCCTTTATTTGCTTTTTTTTACCAGGCAACCTTAAAGGCCGTACCTTTTAAATGCTTACAAAGTAGCATCAAAAGGAGAAGGTAGAATCTCACGGAAGGTAAAATTGAAAAGAGAGGGAGAAGTAAATGCTTGAGGGTGGCTTGTCAATTCACATGTGTTTTCTTCATATTGTCGGCACCATGGAATGTAGTGGGTCAGGTACCTCGGACCTGGTCTGCTGCAGCCAGTGTCTTCAGTAAAGGGATGAGCAAAGTTGTTCAAGGCAACGCAAGGAAGAGCAGAAAATAGAAAGCTCTCCTTCTGCCTGCTGTCTCTGGCCATCCATACTCTCTCTCATACAGTTCAAAGAAGCCTTCAACTTTGTTATGAGTATTACTAGTTCCAGGTGTCCATGGTTCGGTCCTTCAATAGCTTCCCCTGGGCTAACTGTGGAAAGAGAAAGCAGCTAGCTCTAGCTCAGTAACTTCAGGGTCCTGCCAAGTTGATCATTTCTCTCTCCTGTGTTGGTCAATCTGTTAAACTTTTTCACATTAAACTAACATGAAAAAAAAGAAAGAACGTTTTCCTATGCCCCAAGAGTAGGCAGAGATGGTTCAACGTATCACATGTAATGCAAAGTAAATAAAACATCTCTATTAGAAGTGAACATCAATATGTAGGTGTAGTATAAAGATTCTGATAAGGAACAAGATTGTCTTGTCAACTTTTCTTGGTTATACTGAACAGTCTCTGAATTGCTCTCTACCCCAGCTCTGCACCCTGGGAAGCTGATGTCTGCAGACAGCATCTACAATGCTTCTTTTTCTTGTAACCTTTGGTTGAGTTTAGCCAGTTGGAGACATTTACAGAAGTCAGAGCAGAAAAGGAAGGAAAGGTGACTTTTATTCCCTGTCTCCTTCCTTCCAGTTCCATAATTTGGCAGTGGCAATGTTCTTCTACTAAACACCATAACTCTCACTGGACAAATCCACCCCTACAGCTACAGCTTTCATTATAGTCTTAGTAAAACTTATTCCCCTGTGGTCGCATCCTCCGGGTGGTAAATGCCTCTTGCTATTGACCAACTTGGATTGCTTTATTGTATTTTGTTGGTTCCCCATCACCTTGCCCACACTTACAAATAATCAACTTACTTAATAGTCTCTCCTTAAATTAATCACTCTTTTTGAACGTGCCATTCATAAAGCATCTTCTTATTCCCTCTAAGAGTGCCAATAATTAGAAAAACAAAGAATCTAGGAAATGCCAAAATGTATGAGACAAAAACTTTTTATTTGCATTCTGTAAAGATCCTTTTAGAACCGCTTTCCAGGTCATTTTGTCTTTTAGATGCTCCTGCATATCAATCAAAGAAAGCATTCCATTGTCTTAGAGAAGTATATGCCATCTTCTTATTCCCTCCAAGAGTGTCAGTAGTTAGAAAAACAAAGAATATATGAAATACCAAAATGGATGAGACAAAAGCAACAGGCTGTGAAAATAAGTAAAGAAAATCTCATTTAAAATGGAGTCCGGAAGCCCTGCAGGGGGCACTCTCACACTTGAACTATTGCTTGCATAACCAGCAGGAAGAAGGAAGATAAGAATTATCTTGACAAGAAAGGGCATTTTTCAAAGAGGAATTTTATCCCCTACTTTTAAGAAAAAGACGAAAGCTCCTTCCCTGCCACAGAAACAGTGTACTAACCACCACTTGCAGCCATTGAGAAACCACCACCACCTCAAACCCTTGGTCTTCTCCCATGAACTTTTGTTCCAAACAACCCTCTCCAATTTCCTCTGAAAACCTAATAAAAGCTGACCTTCCTTTATCCCTTTGGGTTTGCCTATGATTTGCCCTAGTTTGTTTATACTGAATTGTAACTCCTCTGCTATTCCTAAATAGACTCATTTTGCTAGTGAAATAATCAGCTATCTTATTTTTAAGGTTAACATTACACGGTGTCAGAGAAGTGGGATCCAGAGAAGACCCCCAACCACTCTCAGAATGGTGAGCAAACAGGTGCATGGTACCCACAGAGCGCACTGATTTCATGGCTTTCTCACCAACCCTGGAGTTTGAGGGTAACTCTGTCTTAGATTCTGAGCTCTGCTCTCACAGTTTTGAGCTTTATTTGGGATCCTTTTTTTATTTTATGAAAGCATCACTCTTCCTGATGAGTACTTGTTTCTGTTTGTTAAAGCTTCCTGATAACTCACCCATCCTATTCTAAAGGGAAAACACACAATTCCCAGTGTTTTAGAACAGCTGTTGGAAAATAGGGCTTTTCATAATTGATATTTTAGGGACTCCAAAGACATAGATCCCACCTTTCTTTGGACCAGCATCTTGTGCCTTTCTGGAAAAATGGGTGAATTTTTATATAATTTGGAATTATAATGGACATTTTGGGGAAACTCTGTTTTAGATACATCCACTAAAAAAGGGAGGATTCCAAACTTCTCTGAGGCAATGGAATGCTTTCTCTGATTGATATGCAGGAGCATCTAAAAGACAAAATGACCTGGAAAGAGGTTCTTAAAGGATCTTTACAGAATGTAAATAAAAAAGCCTTTTGTAAAAGATGGCCTTTGGAGCCAGTAAATTTAATCTACCTGCCAGTCACACAATTTGGATCCACTGTTTTGAGTTTTATACCTGAGACTTAGCTAACATTTCTAAAGCAAAAGCTATAAGATCTCTGTGTCTATCTATATGTTATGTATGAACATTATGTGTATGTTACAGATTTGTGATGTTTCTCTACCTCCAGATGGTATTATCAAAACTAAAGAACTCTATTTGACTTAAAAAATATTAAATGTTGGGGAGCCAAGACGGCGGCGTGAGTAGAGCAGTGGAAATCTCCTCCCAAAAACACATAGAGCTATGAAAATATAACAAAGAAAAATCTTCCTAAAATAGAGACCACAGGACACAGGACAACATCCAGACCACATCCACACCTGCAAGAACCCAGCGCCTTGTGAAGGGGGTAAGATACAAGCCCCAGCCCGGCGGGACCCGAGCGCCCCTCCCCCCGGCTCCCGGCGGGTGGAGAGAAACCGGAGCAGTTTTTTTTTTTTGGCGAGCGCTTTTTGGAAGCCTTAGAGGGACGGGCCCCCGTTGCTGGGGAGGCGGGGTGGCGGGACCGGTGAGGAGGTGCCTGGGAACGGCGCCGGAGGACAAAGAATATCCCGCGTTTCTCCCTGCGAGACCTGGGGGCGGGTGCCTGAGACCGGTGCCTGAGGACGGAGGAGGTCGCGCGTTTTTCCCCTTTTTTTTTTTCTCTTTTTGGCAAGCGCTTTTTGGAAGCCTTGAAGGGACGGGGACCCCAGTGCTAGGGAGGCACGGTGGCGGGACTGGTGAGCGGGTGGCTGGGACCGGCGCCTGAGGACAAAGAATATCCCCCGTTTTTCCCTGCGGGACCGGTGGGCGGGTGCCTGAGACCGGCACTTGAGGACAGAGGAAATCGCGCATTTTTCCTCTTTTTTTTTCTCTTTTCTGCGAGTGCTTTTTGGAAGCCTAAAAGGGACAGGGACCCCGGTGCTAGGGAGGCAGGGCGGCGGGACTGGTGAGCGGGTGCCTGGGACCGGCACCTGAGGACAAAGAATATCCCGCATTTTTCCCTGTGGGACCGGTGGGTGGGTGCCTGAGACCAGCACCTGAGGACGGAAGAAATCGCGCGTTTTTCCCCTTTTTTTTTCTCTCTTTTTGCCAAGTGCTTTTTGGAAGCCTTGAAGGGACAGGGACCCCGGTGCTAGGGAGGCAGGGCGGCGGGACTGGTGAGCGGGTGCGTGGGACCAGTGCCTGAGGACCAAGAATATTGAGCGTTCCTTCCCTGCGGGACCGGTGGGTGGGTGCTTTTTGGAAGCCTTGAAAGGACAGGGACCCTGGTGCTAGGGAGACAGGGCAGCAGGACCAGTGCGCGGGTGCCTGGGACCGGCACCTGAGGAAAAAAAAAAAATCGCGTGTTTTTTCTTTTTTTTTCCTTTCTGTTCCCTCTCTCATTGTTGCTGTTGTTGTTTTGGTTTGGAGAGTGCTTTTTGGAAATCTTAAAGGGGCAGGACAGGTCACTTAGACCAGAAGCAGGGAATCTGGGGATCTCTGGGCACTCTAACCCCCTGGGCAGCAGGGAGCACAGAGGCCCCTTACGGAGATAAATAGTCTCCTGGATGCTCCCCCTCCAACGGGGCTCCACCATTTTGGAGGAACAGCCCCAGCCAGGCCAAGCCCACAGCAACAGCGGAGATAAACCCCAAAGCAACTGGGCGGGAAGCAGAAGCCCTGTCTGCGCACAGCTGCCCAGCACAAGCCACTAGAGGTCGCTATTCTCCCAGGAAAAGGCTACAAACCAACAAGAAGGGAAGCTCTTCCAGCGGTCACTTGTACCAGCTCTGCAGACTATCTCTATCACCATGAAAAGGCAAAACTACAGGCAGACAAAGATCACAGAGACAACACCTGAGAAGGAGACAGACCTAACTAGTCCTCCTGAAAAAGAATTCAAAATAAAAATCATGAACATGCTGACAGAGATGCAGAAAAAAATGCAAGAGCAATGGGATGAGATGCAGAGAAAAATGCAAGAGCAGTGGGATGAGATGCAGAGAAAAATGCAAGAGCAGTGGGATGAAGTCCGGAAGGAGATCACAGATGTCAGGAAAGAGATCACAGAAGTGAAACAATCCCTGGAAGGATTTATAAGCAGAATGGATAAGATGCAAGAGGCCATTGAAGGAATAGAAGCCAGAGAACAGGAACGTATAGAAGCTGACATAGAGAGAGATAAAAGGATCTCCAGGAATGAAACAACACTAAGAGAAATATGTGACCAATACAAAAGGAAAAACATTCGTATTATAGGGATACCAGAAGAGGAAGAAAGAGGAAAAGGGATAGAAAGTGTCTTTGAAGAAATAATTGCTGAAAACTTCCCCAAACTGGGGGAGGAAATAATCGAACAGACCATGGAATTATACAGAACCCCCAACAGAAAGGATCCAAGGAGGACAACACCAAGACACATAATAATTAAAATGGCAAGGATCAAGGACAAGGAAAGAGTTTTAAAGGCAGCTAGAGAGAAAAAGGTCACCTATAAAGGAAAACCAATCAGGCTAACATCAGACTTCTCAACAGAAACCCTACAGGCCAGAAGAGAATGGCATGATATACTTAATGCAATGAAACAGAAGGGCCTTGAACCAAGGATACTGTATCCAGCACGACTATCATTTAAATATGATGGTGGGATCAAACAATTCCCAGACAAGCAAAAGCTGAGGGAATTTGCTTCCCACAAACCACCTCTACAGGGCATCCTACAGGGACTGCTCTAGATGGGAGCACCCCTAAAAAGAGCACAGAACAAAACACACAACATATGAAGAAGGGAGGAGGAGGAATAAGAAGGGAGAGAAGAAAAGACTCTCCAGACAGTGTATATAACAGCTCAATAAGCGAGCTAAGTTAGGCAGTAAGATACTAAAGAAGCTAACCTTGAACCTTTGGTAACCACGAATCTAAAGCCTGCAATGGCAATAAGTACATATCTTTCAATAGTCACCCTAAATGTAAATGGACTTAATGCACCAATCAAAAGACATAGAGTAATAGAATGGATAAAAAAGCAAGACCCATCTATATGCTGCTTACAAGAAACTCACCTTAAACCCAAAGATAAGCATAGACTAAAAGTCAAGGGATGGAAAAACATATTTCAGGCAAACAACAGTGAGAAGAAAGCAGGGGTTGCAGTACTAATATCAGACAAAATAGACTTCAAAACAAAGAAAGTAACAAGAGATAAAGAAGGCCACTACATAATGATAAAGGGCTTAGTCCAACAAGAGGATATAACCATTCTAAATATATATGCACCCAATACAGGAGCACCAGCATATGTGAAGCAAATACTAACAGAACTAAAGAGGGAAATAGACTGCAATGCATTCATTGTAGGAGACTTCAACACACCACTCACCCCAAAGGATAGATCCACCGGGCAGAAAATAAGTAAAGACACACAGGCACTGAACAACACACTAGAACAGATGGACCTAATAGACATCTATAGAACTTTACATCCAAAAGCAACAGGATATACATTCTTCTCAAGTGCACATGGAACATTCTCCAGAATAGACCACATACTAGCTCACAAAAAGAGCCTCAGTAAATTCCACAATATTGAAATTCTACCAACCAATTTTTCAGACCACAAAGGTATGAAAGTAGAAATAAATTCTACAAAGAAAACAAAAAGGCTCACAAACACATGGAGGCTTAACAACATGCTACTAAATAATCAATGGATCAATGAACAAATCAAAATAGAGATCAAGGAATATATAGAAACAAATGACAACAACAACACTAAGCCCCAACTTCTGTGGGATGCAGCGAAAGCAGTCTTAAGAGGAAAGTATATAGCAATCCAGGCACACTTGAAGAAGGAAGAACAATCCCAAATGAATAGTCTAACATCACAATTATTAAAACTGGAAAAAGAAGAACAAATGAGGCCTAAAGTCAGCAGAAGGAGGGACATAATAAAGATCAGAGAAGAAATAAACAAAATTGAGAAGAATAAAACAATAGCAAAAATCAACGAAACCAAGAGCTGGTTCTTTGAGAAAATAAACAAAATAGATAAGCCTCTAGCCCAACTTATTAAGAGAAAAAGAGAGTCAACACAAATCAACATAATCAGAAATGAGAATGGAAAAATCACGACAGACTCCACAGAAATACAAAGAATTATTAAAGACTACTATGAAAACCTATATGCCAACAAGCTGGAAAACCTAGAAGAAATGGACAACTTCCTAGAAAAATACAACCTCCCAAGACTGACCAAGGAAGAAACACAAAAGTTAAACAAACCAATTACAAGCAAAGAAATTGAAACAGTAATCAAAAAACTACCCAAGAACAAAACCCCGGGGCCGGACGGATTTACCTCGGAATTTTATCAGACACACAGAGAAGACATAATACCCATTCTCCTTAAAGTGTTCCACAAAATAGAAGAAGAGGGAATACTCCCAAACTCATTCTATGAAGCCAACATCACCCTAATACCAAAACCAGGCAAAGACCCCACCAAAAAAGAAAATTACAGACCAATATCCCTGATGAACGTAGATGCAAAAATACTCAATAAAATATTAGCAAACAGAATTCAACAGTATATCAAAAGGATCATACACCATGACCAAGTGGGGTTCATCCCAGGGATGCAAGGATGGTACAACATTCGAAAATCCATCAACATCATCCACCACATCAACAAAAAGAAAGACAAAAACCACATGATCATCTCCATAGATGCTGAAAAAGCATTTGACAAAATTCAACATCCATTCATGATAAAAACTCTCAGCAAAATGGGAATAGAGGGCAAGTACCTCAACATAATAAAGGCCATATATGATAAACCCACAGCCAGCATTATACTGAACAGCGAGAAGCTGAAAGCATTTCCACTGAGATCGGGAACCAGACAGGGATGCCCACTCTCCCCACTGTTATTTAACATAGTACTGGAGGTCCTAGCCACGGCAATCAGACAAAACAAAGAAATACAAGGAATCCAGATTGGTAAAGAAGAAGTTAAACTGTCACTATTTGCAGATGATATGATACTGTACATAAAAAACCCTAAAGACTCCACTCCAAAACTACTAGAACTGATATCGGAATACAGCAAAGTTGCAGGATACAAAATCAACACACAGAAATCTGTAGCTTTCCTATACACTAACAACGAATCAATAGAAAGAGAAATCAGGAAAACAATTCCATTCACCATTGCATCAAAAAGAATAAAATACCTAGGAATAAACCTAACCAAGGAAGTGAAAGACTTATACTCTGAAAACTACAAGTCACTCTTAAGAGAAATTAAAGGGGACACTAATAAATGGAAACTCATCCCATGCTCATGGCTAGGAAGAATTAATATCGTCAAAATGGCCATCCTGCCGAAAGCAATATACAAATTTGATGCAATCCCTCTCAAATTACCAGCAACATTCTTCAATGAATTGGAACAAATAATTCAAAAATTCATATGGAAACACCAAAGACCCCGAATAGCCAAAGCAATCCTGAAAAAGAAGAATAAAGTAGGGGGGATCTCACTTTCCAACTTCAAGCTCTACTACAAAGCCATAGTAATCAAGACAATTTGGTACTGGCACAAGAACAGAGCCACAGACCAGTGGAACAGATTAGAGACCCCAGAAATTAACCCAAACATATATGGTCAATTAATATTTGATAAAGGAGCCATGGACATACAATGGCAAAATGACAGTCTCTTCAACAGATGGTGCTGGCAAAACTGGACAGCTACATGTAGGAGAATGAAACTGGACCATTGTCTAACCCCATATACAAAGGTAAACTCAAAATGGATCAAAGACCTGAATGTAAGTCACAAAACCATTAAACTCTTGGAAAAAAACATAGGCAAAAACCTCTTAGACATAAACATGAGTGATCTCTTCTTGAACATATCTCCCCGGGCAAGGAAAACAACAGCAAAAATGAGCAAGTGGGACTACATTAAGCTGAAAAGCTTCTGTACAGCGAAAGACACCATCAATAGAACAAAAAGGAACCCTACAGTATGGGAGAATATATTTGAAAATGACAGATCTGATAAAGGCTTGACGTCCAGAATATATAAAGAGCTCACACGCCTCAACAAACAAAAAACAAATAACCCCATTAAAAAATGGGCAGAGGAACTGAACAGACAGTTCTCCAAAAAAGAAATACAGATGGCCAAGAGACACATGAAAAGATGCTCCACATCGCTAATTATCAGAGAAATGCAAATTAAAACTACAATGAGGTATCACCTCACACCAGTAAGGATAGCTGCCATCCAAAAGACAAACAACAACAAATGTTGGCGAGGCTGTGGAGAAAGGGGAACCCTCCTACACTGCTGGTGGGAATGTAAATTAGTTCAACCATTGTGGAAAGCAGTATGGAGGTGCATCAAAATGCTCAAAACAGACCTACCATTTGACCCAGGAATTCCACTCCTAGGAATTTACCCTAAGAACGCAGCAATCAAGTTTGAGAAAGACAGATGCACTCCTATGTTTATCGCAGCACTATTTACAATAGCCAAGAATTGGAAGCAACCTAAATGTCCATCTGTAGATGAATGGATAAAGAAGATGTGGTACATATACACAATGGAATACTACTCAGCCATAAGAAGTGGAAAAATCCAACCATTTGCAGCAACATGGATGGAGCTGGAGAGTATTATGCTCAGTGAAATAAGCCAAGCGGAGAAAGAGAAATACCAAATGATTTCACTCATCTGAGGAGTATAGGAACAAAGGAAAAACTGAAGGAACAAAACAGCAGCAGAATTACAGAACCCAAAAATGGACTAACAGGTACCAAAGGGAAAGGAACTGGGGAGGATGGGTGGGCAGGGAGGGATAAGGGGGGGGAAGAAGAAGGGGGGTATTAAGATTAGCATGCATGGGGGGGAGGGAGCAAGGGGAGGGTGGGCTGCACAACACAGAGAGGACAAGTAGTGACTCTACAACATTTTGCTAAGCTGATGGACAGTAACCGTAATGTGGTTGTTAGGGGGGACCTGATATAGGGGAGAGCATAGTAAACATAGTATTCTTCAGGTAAGTGTAGATTAAAAATTTAAAAAAAAAAAAAGAAAGAAAGAAAGAAAAGGGGGATTACTCCTTAACAGGATAAAACTATTGGTAAATCAAAGATCAACGCATGCTTTAAATATCCTTAATGTTGATCACTTAAAGGGTGTCAGATGATCAGCTATGGAGGTACTCTTTTCTGATAATATTCCTTTCTCTTAATTAAAAAAAAAAAAAAAAAAGCAGTTACTGTGTGCTGACCTCCAATGAGTTCTGCACAGTGGTATAGAGGGCATGTCAAAGTGTGGGCAAAGGGTCTGTTTGTTTCTACGCAGAAGATCAAGGCCTAGCTTGGATACCCAGAAAATGAACTAAGATACGATATGAGGAGGAGCTTCCGGCATCAGCACTCTCTGGAGGACTCGTGCCGGGGGATGATCATCAAAAAGCCTCCACAGGGATCCGGACGATGCTGCGGTTGTGGCTGCATCCAGCCCACCATCTCCTGGACTTGCCATGAGAAGGAGGAGGGAGATGTCTAGGCTGGCATGTGCATACAGTGAGACAACGAATTTGACTGGATCTGTACTGTTGGAACTCAACCAGGAGTTGGGAGGGGTGCAAGTTGTAGCACCCCAAAATCTCATGACTATAGACTATCTATGGTTAAAAGAACATATGGGATGTGAACAGATCCCAGAAATGGGCTGCTTTAATTTGTCTGATGGTTCAAGTACAGTTGGAAAATATCCATCATATCATAGATAAATTTTCACAAATGCCTAGGGTGCCTAAATGGTTTTCTTGGCTTCACTGGAGATGGCTGGTAATTATAGATTTGCTTTGTTTATGTCACCGTATTCCTATTATGTCAATATGTGTGTGCAAATTAGTTAGTAGTTTAAAACCTATACATACTTAAGGTACTATACAAGAAGATATGTCAAAGAAATAATCAATCCTCCCAAGTTTCCTTCATATGCTACATCTATAGCTTTTCTTCTTCCTTCCTAATTACAAACTTTAAATAGAATTCGTGCCTCATATCGAATTTACCGAGTATCATAATTCCTCCAGGTGGTAAAGATACCTCGAGACAAGTGCTGGGCATAGAAGCCACAGGGCATAAATCTGCAAAGAAGTAAAAAGCTAACCTTTGCAAACAATATGGCTTCTCTCTCACTTACCAACTTTACATTTCCCTGTATGGCCCCGGAAGATGACTGGTTAGCCAGAGACGGGTAAGATTCCTCAAGGGAGGAACAACCTAAGACAGGCACAGTCGCAGGGGGGCCATCAGGTGAGAATTTGGGGATCAACAGAGGTGAGGCTCAGAACCTCACCCCCCCTGCTTTGAGAGAAATCTTCTGCATCCGTGGATGTCTTGCTGCCCTTGTCTAGCCTGGATTAATACTTAGTCCATAGGCACACACCTGATCATCTGATCATCTACATTTGCCTTCTTACAGCACTAAACTATGTTTTCTACCTTTATCTTGCATCTACCTACCACTTCAGCATTTTATTAAAAATAAAAATAATAATAATAATAGGAGAAATGTGGGATCAACATATAAATCAAGTACAAAAATCAAATGAATATTCATATTTGACCTGATGGTTTATAGGTCATATTGCATGATCAAAACCGAAAGTTTCTGTGATGAATGCCCTTGTACTGTTCACCATGTAAGAATTTATTCACTCTGTAAGAATTCGTTCACCATGTAAGAACTTGTTCGTTATGCTTCAGAAGATTGGAGACTGACGAGAATTAGGCTTGAGATGGATTAATGATTGTACATTGAGCATTGACCCCCCTATACTGAATTTTATTGTTGTTAACAACCATTTGATCAATAAATATGAGAGATGCCCTCTCAAAAAAAAAAAAAAAAATATTAAATGTTTAGGAAGCAACCAGTGTCCATCAGTAGATGAATGGATAAAGAAAATGTGGTACATATACACAATGGAATATTATTCAGCCATAAGAAGAAAACAAATCCTACCATTTGCAACAACATGGATGAAGCTAGAGGGTATTATGCTCAGTGAAATAAGCCAAGCGGAGAAAGACAATTACCAAATGATTTCACTCATTTGTGGAGCATAAGAACAAAGCAAAAACTGAAGGAACAAAACAGCAGCAGAATCACAGGACCCAAGAATGGACTAACAGTTACAAAGGGAAAGGGACTGGGGAGGGTGGGTGGGATAGATAAGGGGAACAAGGGGCATTACTATTAGCACACATTATGTCGTGGGGGGTGGCATGGGGAAGACAGTAGAGCACAGAGAAGACTAGTGACTCTATAGCATCTTACTACACTGATGGACAGTGACTGTAATGGGATATGTGGTGGGGACTTGATAATGGGGGGAATCTAGAAACTACAATGTTACTCATGTGATTTTATATTAATGAAACCAAAATTTAAAAAAATTAAATGTTTATATAAATCAAATATCCTCTCAGAAATATAGACCTAACCCAAATGTTCATATGATCTGAGAAAAATCTTTGATAATTGCTAGCTTGTTGGTTTAATAAGCAGACATGTCTGCAGAGTTACCAGCATTAAGTACAGTGCAATAAACAACTTTTTCTACCTGGGTTTACTAATCAAGTAGGCTCATACTCTACATTGCAGAATCTGTCAACTAGAGTTTAAGATGTTGGTTAATGTCTAACTCAAGTTGAATTGCTAAAAGCAAATAATTTAAATGAATGTAAGATCAAAGTTGGCACTAAGTTAAATTAAGTGCCAGATCTTCATTGAATTTCTAAATCACTTCCAAATAAGATAAATATTAAATACTAAACATACGTTTATCTACTTTCGGCTATTAGAGAGAAAAAGTATTTGGATATATTAACAAACATCTTTTATGCCACACTGAAAAAGATTTATCATGAAGAAGAATATACTTTTAAAAGTTTTGACACATTTTTATAAGTTTGGTAATCTATAGGATGTTAACCTGTGATAGCTATTTTCCAACTGTCTGCTTCCTGGTGTTCACTGGAAAGCAGAGATCACATATAGATTGAAAAACTGGAAGAAGAGCTGAGAAGACCAAATAAACAAATTTAAAAGAACACATTAGAACACAGACTAATAAGCATAAATTAACTCCACACAAACCGAGCATTAATGTTGGGAGGATGGAGGCAAGCGGCAGACACGCCTCTGCAGGGTGAGGAGCCAGGCGCCTCCAGGAGGGCTTTCTCCCACTGGGCAAGGATTTACTGAGACGTCTTATTTTTCAGACTATGGTCACAGACTAGAGGTGAGTTATGCTAACATTTATTTAAACAGATAATAAGCATATTATTGCTATCTATATAGATACATGGATAATATATAACAATTTATCTATGATTTACAAATGGGTTTACATAGATTTATTATATATAAATGAAAAAGAATTTTGTAAAATGCAAAAGAGTATGTATGCATAGCATATACTAACAGTAGGAAGCTCATGTCAATTTATTAAACTTTTATTTTGGTTTCTTATATGGTTTTATATATGTAGGTATGTGGCCATAATACATACTATACTTCTTGCTGCGGAGTGATCCAACATGCTTAAAAGTCGCTGATTTTATACCAAAGTAAACTGAGCGAGACAGCTGAAAAGACCAATACAAAAACAACCACCCTTTCTCTCCTGTACACACACAGTGATAACTCCTCAAGGCTGAACTGTAATCCCTCTCTGATAGGCTCATACTTTGTTGCTTTGTCTTTTCAGATTTGTAGCCATCAGCAATCTTTATTTAAAAGAACTTCCCCATATCTTACAACTACGTGCAAGCCTGGGAATTCTGGTGGTGGCTTTCCAGATATGTATAGCTCTGCCACCAGTTTAGAAGTTGTCTCCTTTTTTAAATCTTCATTCTGCCTACTCAGAGCAGTCATCTCCCATGATAATGCGGGGTCCTGCCACCCCTGCCTATTTCACCTTTCTCTAACAGAGCGATGTCAGGGTGAGCCTGCACACACGAGTGACTGTCATGCTACAATTTTCAAAACATGTATGGTTTATTTATCTGAACCACATTATATAGGAAGAGCTTATATTCATTTAATGTAATGCATAAGCTACCTTCTAAGAGTAAATCTTTATTTATTCTGTAACTGCCTTGCATCTTTTCTTTTCTAGATAAGCTCTGTGAGTTTTTGAAATTGAGAAAATAACATTTGAAGTAATAAAGTTGAAAGTGTCAGCAAAAAAGGAGGGGGATGGGGAGTTAAACAAAATTACCAGAAATAACAAGGCTGAAAGAAAATGGCTATATATGAAAAGTCTGTTTCCATGTTTTTTGGATGAGTAAAGGTATGAAGGACAAGGGGTTTTCATTGTTGTTATTCATTTTGTTTGGTTAAAAGTAAAAAGAAATTTTGTCCTTAGATATAGGAAATAGATATACAAAGTTTACAAGAGGTTTATGAAAAAGGAATCTTGAGAAAGGAATTTTATATATAGTCGTTTGCAAAAAAATTGAATTGTTATTATAGTGTTTTTAAATTAAGCCTTTTTACCAATGATGAACTTATATAAAACTAAAACTTTTTTCTTTCATCTGTTAAAAGAACAAAGTTTTCTTGGACTATCTCTGCTTTTCTTAATATATTATAAAAGGTTTTGTTTTCCTTTTAAAGTAACCAACCTAGAAAGCAGAGATTTTATGTTTTATCAAAATAATTTCATGTACTTCATGTTATCTTTATCTTCAGGCCTTTGATTACTCAAGTAAACCAAGCCTTCAGATATTAAGAGCTAAGTTTTACTTACAACTATGTAACCCTTTGTATTTGCCTTTAAGATGTTTTATTGTCACTTTGTTCAAATAGATAATTAAATATTATTTCATAATAATCCTATTTGGTTAAGTGTCCAAAACTGTTTGATATTTTTGATACACTTCCCAAAATCAAATCCTAAATAAAGTCTTTTTGACCTAAAAGTAACTTTGAGAATTTCCAGAGGGCCCTTGAAATTTCTCATAAGATTTGTTCCCTCTCCTTACAAAAAGAGATGTTATACTAATTAAGATTATCTGATATGTTAAAGTACATGGGAAACATTGTCGAATAAGCCTTCTGATGTTGTATTTGTGTGGTTATATGTCATAAGTGTTCTAGAAATTATGTAAAATTCCTAAAATGCTGATATGTCCTAGTATAATGTTATCAGTCATAATTTCAGGTATTGTCTTGAAATTCATGTCACAGAAGTAACCAAATGTCCTCGTCAAGTACACATAATGAATTCTCCCCAGACCTCTAATCATTGTTCTTTTCATATCTTGTCTTTTATGAACACTTTTGTTTTAAGTGCTTCATCTTCAAAAATATTCATGAAAAAGATTGACAAGTACTCTAGAAAACAGGTTTTGCTTAAGATCATAACACTGAACTGAGTAAGAATTTCTAAAACTGATTGCATTAGTAATTTGTTTTCCAGATTTAAAGGATCTCTTTTTTTCTCTCCTTTAAAATATTTATAACTTACAGCAATTTGGTAAAGTGCATCTTTATAACAAAGGTTGAAGCATTTACCTTTTTCTCCCTACCTGACCCCTCCAGAATTCTAAGACTCTTCTTAAATATTCTTATTTTTCATGACAATGTATGTATTGTATAAGTTCAGTAAGAATCTGTTCTTATAACAGGATGCCCAATACCCCTAGCCCATGTTTCTTTCCCACAGTTGAAAGATGTGCTTCAATATTATAAAAGCTTAATTGCTTATATTAAAAATAACCATGCTTTGATAGAGCAATCGTTCTACAGCATGCTCCTGGGAGATGAAGACTGTAAACAGTTCACCTCTCAACCTGGTGACTTCGTCTACTGGAAAAAACATCTTCAGAAAAACTCTTCAATCCTATTAGAAAGGCCCACAGCAGCTAGTTGGAGGGAAAATGCATTTCTTGGTCTTTGGCAAAAGGGGGAAGACTGACTCATTGGGTCTGTCACCATAAACTCCAATTTGTTCACAATGTTGGAGACCCCTTGGTCTTACCTGTAGTTAATTTCTCTTTAGTCTCAAATGCCACTGAGAATTATTTGTACAAGCCTGTGGATGTTACCTATTGCATTAGGTTGTTATAAATAGGTATTCCCTTAACTATTGTAGTTATAGCTCCATAACCAATTATTAAATCATAATTTTACTAGTTCATAACTGTACTAGCTCAGCTAAACATCTCCATCTTTGTTAATCAAATGATCCTTGGTCCCCCACATTCTTTCCCTTACCTAAATGGGATCTGTTCCCCTGCATCCAAGGGAAATCCAAATCACCTTATACCCTGTTGAGAAGTTTTTTTAGAAAAGACACCTTTGGAAAGGGCTAGGCTCTCACACAATTTCTTCACAGATAATTCTGATCAATGGCCTGAAAGGGTTAATTAGGAAAGTTGGGCTAATGGATCTACCAAAAACTAGACCTTAAATGGAATCCTCTACGTTTCACCTGGTTTCATTTTTGTTCATGGTGGACAGCATTTCCTAGGGGCATATGAATGTTTAGATAGCTGGCAAATCATTGGTACATTTAACTATTCTGCATAAATCTGTAACCCATCAGAAGCCTCCCATTGGCCCACCCCATTGAGCTTCATGGCTGCCTTAACCAGGAACTTCCAGGAGACAAACATGACTCTGGGCTTGCCTCCACAAGGAGTGCCTCTCCCCCATAGATGTGAATGAAAGACAACAGACAGTCAGAAATCTCTCCCTAACCTGAGGAGAGCTAGCCAGAGGCACAAGCAAACAAGAGCAGCCAACAGTGGGCGCTTGACTTGGCTAAACTAACTTTGGATAACAGCATAGCCCTTGAGGATCTACTAGCTGTACAGGGAGGTGTTTGTGCAGCAGCAAATACCACCCACTACATATGAATAAATTCCTCTTGGCATGTAGAAACCCAATTGTAAGATAAATTCTAGCTGAAATAAGCAGGCGAAGAGAGGCAACAAAGGGCCAGGTAGTTTATTTGAACGCAAACACCTGGGCGAGATTTCCCCAGTCTACAGAAATAGAGGCTGCGGAATTCACGCATGTAAGCAGACAGGCAGCAAGTTTTTAAAGAAGGTAGGGGGAGGCAGAGCTTAGATTTACAGCGGTGCGAGGATTGGCTAACGTAAGGCGCATTTTTCAGGTTGGGAGGGGGCAGCAGCCGGGGACTTGACACGTCATCAGGGTCCAACGTGCTTGCTCCTCACATCAGTGCTCTCAGCTTTACACCAATTGCATAAAACCAGAGGATAAACACATTGGCTACAACAAATCCCACCTCACAATCTGTGGTTCTTTGATTTGTACAGCTGGTTACCTCAAGTTTTGATCTCCTGGTTTAGGTCATTACTCTGTTCCTTGTCTTATTTTGTATATTTAAATTTTAAACTTTGCACCTGTTGCCTGTCAAATCTCTGCAGAAGTGATGCACCAGAAAGGATGATGCTAGCTCAGAGCTCCAAGATGATCTCCAACACTTACAACCTTAGTAACATACAGACTTTAGGTGGAAGATGCCTGAGAGTTCTCCCTCCTGCCCTTGTTGGTTAGTGAAATAGTGGCCAACAGCTTCCAGTCTGTGCACTTTCCTCCTGTGTGGGACATGACAACCAGGAAAGGTCCTGCGTGCCACCAAGGGACAAAACCACTAATGCAGGTGACCTGATTCGCCATCAGCTGCTTTTGAGAAAAGATCTCAAAAGGGGGAAATGTGAGAATTAGTAAAAGAAACTTCATTTAAGAACTATAGTCAGAAAGCCCTGCAGGGGGAGCACTCACACACTTACCGCTCCTCACAGCCTGTATAACCAGCAGGAAAAAAGAAGGTAAGAATTATCTTGACAAGGGAGGACATTTCTTCAGGTAGGAATTTTATCTCCTGTTTCTAAGAACAAAGAAGATTCCTCCCTGTCCCAACAACAATGTACTAATCACCTCCTGCAGCCAGTGGGAAACCACCACCACCTCAAACCCTTGTTCTTCTCCAGTGAGCTTTTGCTCCAAAGAACGCTCCCCAATTTCCTCCTAAACACATAATAAAAGCTGACCTTCCCTTTGTCTCTTTAGACTTGCCTGTGGGCTGTCATAGTTCGCTTGTCCTGAATTGCAATTCCTCCTATTCCTGAATAAAAAATTTTGCTAGTAAAACAACTGGCTATTTTTAAGGTTCGACATACTTACAGAGTCAAGAAAATAATGCATCCTCAAAATAACTCAACCCAAAATTGTACAACCTAAAGAAGGCTTTGGGTTAGGTTAGGATTCTGATCTAAAAAAAATATCTGGGCTAAAAAAGCATCTAGGGTAAAAAAAAAACCTAACATAAACCTGATATATATCCTTTACCTTTATCCAAGATGAACCTTTTTACTTCAGATGACAATCTTTCAACCCTACTTTATACTTCTGCTTTCATTCACGATCAAAGACCCAGAAGCCTACTCCTCAGAACAGATTTTAGGAATTCTACAGAATGCTCAGTGATTTGTTTTCTGTTAATATTATATTCAGATGATTCCAAAAAGAGCTGTACCTCTTCCCTACCCACACCCCCAGAGTGATCTGAAAAAAAGTGATAAGGCAGCCACCTTGAGGATCCGGAGCAAGGGGAATGGGGAGGGTGGCCACTGAAGTCAGAGAGAAGCTGCAAGTTTCACAATTCCACCCAAATACAGATACATATAAGCTAGTAAAGTACACAGATGTCGGTCCAACCCCAAGGGAGCAGAGGTGAAATGTCCACACTCCAAGTCATCAGAGTCTCAGGCAGGGACTACACTCAAGGAAAAGAAAGAGGGTGAGTAGGTACAGGAAGCGGATTAAAAGCAAATATTTAGAAGCAAAACCAAAAATTTACTGAAGCACCTTCTTCTCAGTAACAAACCCAAAGTCTCTGTAACCTGCTACACACTTCTGAATCCTTTAACATGGTGGGTGTTTCTGTAAATTTAGAGACAGCTTTGCTCCTGTGGAATACTCATCTTGAGAATTTAGACAACCCAGATGGTTTTGCTACAGAGAGGAGAGAGAGACAGGTGTTCTCTCCATATCATTCAAAGGAGCATTAGTTTGTCCCCTGGCGTCTCTGCAGAGGAGATGTCTGGGCCCCTCCACAGTCATTTTCCTGGCATGGATGGGAACAAACGCCAGCCACATGGACAAGGAAAATGAAGGACAGGGAGTTAGAGATTCCGTAGCAGGTCACACAAACCCTGCACCTCTGGCAAACCAGGTTGGCACTCAGCTTTGTAGAGGCCCTTGGAAGAAGGGTCCCCAAAGCCTCCTCTACAGAACCGGGAGGGACACCAGGCGGGAGTGCAGAAAACAGCACTTCTGATTACTTTTTGATTTCCTTAGCTCAACAGATAAGGTCTACGGTCTATGGAGAGACTCTTTTCACATGAAAGAGACTTCTAGTCTTCAGGATGTTGGTATCAGTCCACAGGGGCAGCTTCTCAGGGATTCCTCTTTTGTGTGGGCCCTTGAAGGAGAGAGAAAGAGGGCAGAACCAAGAGGAAGGGAAGACATGGAAAAAAATAGTGAGCAAAGAAGAAAGGGAGAGGGAGAGATGGGAAGGAGGAGAGAGGGAGAGGCAGCAGACCGGGAGAGGCTCGCCAGCAGTCAATAAGCCCCAAGAAATACAGCCACTCTGACCCTCGGCATCTCTCTCTCTGCCGTATTCAGCTCAGGACACAGAACTCTAGTGTCTTCACCCCACCTGGCTCTTTCAGAAGCACGTGGGATTTTCAGTGATTCCCTAAGGGTTCCACAAATGAAAAGCTAATGAAAAATATGAACATACTTATTAATATTTAGTGCATAAATAGTTTGCCACTGTTTTTATTTGCCTTTCCTCACCCTATGTGTAGAGATTAGTACTGAGAGATGGCCACAAGATGAAGGCTCAAATAAGGGAGTGTGGGGAGGAAGGGGTTAAGCAGGTTATGCCTTTCTACAGACCCTGGTGGGGCACCTGGGGAGGGTGGTCAACTGGTCTTTGTTCAAACAGCACCTTCCTGTTTAGGACATTCCTGGTTTTAGCACTCAAAGTCCCACATTGTGGGAACCTCCTCAGTCCTGGGCATTTGGGAGGACTGGTCGTCCTACCTGAAAACAACAACAACAACTAATTTCCTTCCTTTTTCAGATGGGACAAGAAAAGAGATGTAAGACCTAAAATGTCCTCCCTCAAGGGCCACGAGGACCATCTTGTCCCCAGGAAGAGCAGACAGCCTGAGATGCCAGGACTCCCAGCTAAGCTGACATTCATAGAGACCTCTTACTTCCCAAGCACAAATCTGAGTCATACTTTGAAGAAAGGTCAATTTCAGAAGAAATGGAGTAAGGCAGGATTTTGGCCTCCCAGGAAAGCCAGGTCAGGGCCTGTATTATCTTTGCAACTTTTCTATAAATCTAAAACTCTTCTAAAATAAAGTTTGTTTGTTTGTTTAAAAGCACTGCCCCCTACCCTAACAAAGTCTTAATATCTTTAAATGACACACCTCACTTCCAATAGCTTTTAGATCAAGGAAGAAAACAGAGCACCATCTTACATTATTTAGAAATGAATATTAGAAAAACAAAATATAAAATGTTGCAGGATACAGCAAAACAGTTCTCAAAGAGAAAACTATAGTTTTAAATGATTCTATTTTTAATCAAAATAAGCTAAGATTTCAAATCAAGAATTAAGAAAAAAGCAAATAAAGAGGTTATACAGAATTTTTTTAAATTAAGTTGGAAATATAAAAATAAGAACAAAGTAAAAAATTAATGAACTGTAGCTAATAAACCACAAAAATCTTTGTCAGATTTGATCAAGAAATCATAGAAAAGGCATAAATAATATTAGGAAGAAGAACAGAAACATAACAGCTATTGATATTATTAAGATCAATACTACGCACAACTCTACATAAGTAATTTTGATGACCTAGACAACATAAGAAAATGACTGCAAAGAACATTACCAAAATTGGCTCAAACAGAAGTAGAAAAGTCGATTAGACAAGTAACTTGAAAATGCATTGGAGAGATACTCAAATATCCACAAAAGTTAAGATATCATGTTCAGATGACTTTATAGGTAATATATAGCAAATTTTGGTAAAAACCCTCCAAAGTATATAAAATGTTCCATAAAATTGGAAAAAGTGCTATTATTCCCAGCAGGACACAAATACTATCTGGTTAGTCTTACCCAGTAAAAGAAATTTAGAAGCCAGTCATTTCTGAACATAGATGCAAAAACCCAAAGTAAATTAAAAGCAAATGAATTAATGATAAACATTGATAAGAAAATACATATAATGTAATAATAAAGTGTGAAGTTTAAATTAGAATATCTATTAATGTAATCACTCTTCATGTAGATAAAGCACATGGCCATCCGAACAAATGCTTTGAAATGTTACTAAATAAAATTGAATAGCAGCATGGTTTGTGTTATGAACAAGCAAATAGATTGATAGATCAAGATAAAAAGTTCACATAAAAAGGAAACTGATATATCAGTGGAAATTTGGTGTGTAGTAAGTGTCATTATAAATTAATGGCAAAAAGACAGCCTGCTCCATTGACAGTATTATTGTGACAGTGCTATTCACATGAGGACTATTCAAATCTCTGCATCATGCTACAAAGTCCAAAGTATTAGAGACCATCCAGAGATCCATTAGAAGTGAATACATTATTATTTTACGTTGTAAATATTTTCTTAAGATTTAACTGTAGAGAGTTTTTTTAATGTAAAAGTGAGGAAAGATAAATTTCTACATGAACTACAAAAACTACATGAAATTTGAAATTTGTAAGTGATAAAACATGCAGTAACATTACAAAGCAAATGATGGTTTGTGTAACAGGTTTACCATCTACTGGGAAAGCTATGATAGAAGGATACCATGAGGTATTATGTGGTGCCATGTAGATGGATATATAGTAACGTGAGTGGATCTTAGAAATATATTCCTGAGTGCTAATGTTGAGAGTTGGAATGACAAATGTAACCTGGTTCTATCAGCTCATCTAGAACTGAAAATGGGCCTACCTACATTGCAGAATCCCCCAAACACTCAGGATTTGGTGGTAACACATACCTCCAGAAGTGGAGGTCAGGGGTCTGTTGCTAAAATAAAGATTGGAAGCGTGTTAAGAAATCATTTGTTCCCCACACCTTCTCTTCTGCTCCAGCAGCCAAACCACAGCTGACCCCACAGCATGACAAAAATAGGAAATTTAGTCTCTGAAGAACATAAAATCTGAGGGTTTCTGGGCTAGAAGACATTGAATACTGTTGAGGTAACTGAAGACAGGGGCATTCGGTAAACATATTTATTAGCAGTACTTAGATTCCTAGAATCTTCCCTCACTCAGCCCCCTGAATGCTGGAAACCAGGCCTAACCATCCTCTGGACAAGCCACAGGAACTCTCTTCTCTCTTTTCTGAGTCTAAGAGGAAAAGACCAAAATACATGGTTTTGGGAGTTGTACCACAGAAGGGCCAGAGAGGACAACAGTGGGCAAGGTCCCGGCTCTCAGTGAGTTCAGGGTTCACAGCAGCCCTTTTCACTGGCACATTCTTAAACACACTAGGAAACCAAGGAAGTAAGATTTCTGAGAAAATTCTTTAATATGAAAGATTCAAACAAGCAAGTAAAGACTATTCAGCTTCAGGAAAACGTGTGTGTGTGTGTGTGTGTGTGTGTGTGTGTGTGTGTGTGTGTGTGTGTGTGTGTGTGTGTTGAGGAGAGGTAATTTAACCATAAAAGGGACAAGACACCATTAAAAAAAAAAATCTAGAGGACTGTTGGATATTAAAGTGTGATAAAAGAATTGAAAGCCCAAAAAGAAAAGCTAGAAAATAAAAATGAGAAACTGTCAAGAAAATCACAAAAAGTGGAGAGGTGGACTAGAGAAGGGGAAGAGGAAAACTGGTAAATATCCAGTCAGTAAGAGTTCTAGAATTTGAGAGCATTGAAAACCAAATGGAAGAAATAAACAAACAGAACATCATAAACAATCAGGGATCAAAGCGGTCCTGGAATTCTCAACAGCAACAAGGAAAGCCCGCAGACAGTAAGGTACCGCCCTCCAGTCACGGAAGGAAAGGACTTCCTCACCAGGAATTCTATGCTTAACAAAATTATCCATCAAATGTCAATGTAAATACAATATTTTTGATCTTAAAGTTCTCTGAAATGTTTCCTTCCATTCGCTATTTCTTAAGAAGCCTCTGTGCTCAATGAAAATCAAAGAATAAGGTAAGAAAAGGCAAGGAACAGAGAAAGGGAAGTTTCAGCAGAGCAACAAGGCGAAAGCAATCCGCAGGGCGAGAGCTGATCCCCAGGCGGAGGAAGTGCCCTTTGCTATCAGTGGGTCAAAAGACTTCAGGAAAGATTTCTCGGAAAATGAATGTGATAAAATCTCTCCAAAAGTCTCACTATATAGACAACTTTTGGAGAGTTTAGGTTGAGTTAATGATAAATATGGAAATTTAAAATCACTCAAAAAAGAAGCCCGTATTTAATCCTGCACGGCAAAGGAAAATGTATAGGGAAAAGGTATTCATGGTGCACATGACTCAGCCTTATGCAGTCATAGAAACACAGCCCTGAGCATTAATTTATTCAAAGTTATGATATTGGAAGAATGAAAAGATATGAAGGATATAAGTATGATACGGGAATGAAGGAGACTAAATCCTCATTATTATAGGAGGTTAATGCAAACATGTTATTTAGGTATATGAAGGTAAGTACCAAAATAGAGTTGGAAGTGAGGGATAAATGGGGGAAGGAACGTGGTAGACTGCCTTGGGATCACACATGAAGAGATGTGTAACACTCCTTATGTACTCTTTATGCTCATGTAAAACTGAAAAAGGCTTTAAATAAGAGTAAGGAGAAGTTAGTCTAACCCCATTAGTAATGACAGAAATGCCAATTAGAACAAGATACTGTTCCACCAATCATATTTTCAAAATTAAAGACTTTGAAATGATCAAGTGCTGGTGAAGATGCATGGAAATATGTATTCTCATTAACTGCTGAAGTTGTAAATACAGACACATTGGAAAACACTGTGGTGATATTAATACAAAACTGAAAACCCACCCATTCTAAATTTTAACATAGCAATTATACTTTTAACTACTTACCCTCAACAATCTTTAGGACAAATATACAATGAGTGTATTGTGTGTGCTGCAGTGAAAAAGAAAAAACAATTTAAATATCTATCAGGGAAATAGATAAGTAGAACATAGCATGTCTATATCATGGAATAACCTGTCAAGGCTTTCAAACTTATTAAATGTAATTTAGAAAAAGAAACATTTTTACATCATGACCTGCGATGCACGTATACTTCTGAACAAATACATCTGTATATTTTCCATTCTACATTATTGTATCTTAATTTACTTTATTCTCTTTAATAAAAATGTTGGTATGACTTACCAATATATGATTTCTTAGTACATCTGGGACAGAGTTTAAAGATCATCCAGGCCAAAATGGTGCCCTAAGCTTGCCTCTGGCCGCATAAGACTATCAAGCACTTGAAATGTAGCTAATCTGATTGAGATGTGCTATAAGTAAAATATTCATCAAATTTCAAAGGCTTCATTTAAGAAAGAGAGAATGTAAAATATCTCAATAATTTTATATTGGTTACATGCCAAAATATTATATACTGAGTTAAATAAACTATTACTACATTTTATTTTACCTGTTTTTGCCTTCTTAATTGGCTACTAGAAAAATTCTGAGTTATATATGTGGTTTGCATTATATTTCTGTTGGGCAATGCTGGTCTGAATATGTGGGTGCTGTCCCCTGTTTCCTTGGCATCCTATGACTGTACATTAACTAGGACTTTAGTAATCCCGATAGTATAAAACATTTAAATTTAGAGTCCAGAAACAACGAATTTGGAAATGCCCTCCACACTTCATTCTGCTAGTTTGGCTTCCCACATAATTGCCCACAGGGAAAGAAAGAATGTGTTGGCTAGAAGGGCCTGAATTTTTTTATCTGCCTGACCATTTCAGGTTTTGATTGCAAGTAAGTGAAGTGACTTTTTTGGGGTCAGTACTTGTGAGATTTGTTAGCATGAGTCCTCATCTCTGAACTGACTCTGTCAACATGAAATAAGACTTTCTGAGTTTGGGGGACTAATGTCAACACTTATCCAGTAGGTCTGGGGTAGGGCCTGAGAGTTTGCCTTTCTCATGGGTCTCAGGTGATGCTGGCTCGAGCAGCACAGAACTACTGACCAAGGCCCCCTTTTAGGAGGGACCCACATCACCTCGCTGGAGATGGTGATGCCTGTCATATGGTACATCTTGAATTTGGTATTACTAATGGTCATGTCATCTTTACTAAATCCCTTAGTATCCCCAGGACCCAGTGTCCTCACCTATGAGATGTGGGATTTCATTTGTATGCACAGAGTTCTCGCTGCATCCCCCAAAGACCCATTCTCTTCTTCCTCCTTTGTAACAAACCCATTTTTACCTGGCTACACTGCCAACACTAGTAGCACACACTCTTCTCCAGTCTCTCTTGCCTGACCCCAGAACCCAGTGAATCAGATGTTAGCACAAATGTTGCATGAGTCAATGTAAGTAAGAGATTTTTAATCTTTAAGTTCTCTAAAATGTTTTCTTCAAATCGCTATTTCTTAAGAAATAGCCCAGGCCAGAAGATGCAGCTGGCAGGTGACTTTCTTTTTGCTTTTTTGCCTTTCTTTCTTCTTTCAGCAGGAAGAAGTGATTTAGAGAATTGAAACCATGCACTAAAATGAGGCAGAAAGATGGAAATCGGCCCCTGAAAATGCTGCAGAGGCAACATCCTGTCCCTGGAATGCCCATCTCCAGACTGACTGTATGTGAGACAGAAACACATCTCTACTTAGTTTAAAACATGATTGTTTTTTCTCCTATAAGCAGCTAAACTTGGAAGATCAATCTAGGAAGATATTCTGATAGCAAGTTGGCCAACATTTTAAAACATGGATCCCCTATACAGGATGCCCATTAAACCTGGGAACACTGATAATGCTAATTTTTTTTCTAGAGATTGAAGATGTCCTTAATGACATCATGTATTCACTTGGGTTTCCAGAGTTTCCAGATATCCTATATTTTACATGTCTTTCCCAAGATACACTGGCTTCCATATTTGCCCATTCTATTTACTTTCCTTTTAAAAATACTTTATCTTAATGCCTTTTCCAAATCACCAATAACTTTCACCTTACATTCATCTCTTAAAACTTCTGAGGACCAACTATATTCAAAAGCCCAGGAAAATGTTGGAAATATTGGGAATTTGGGGGTAAAAAAGGGGAATTCAGGAGAATCCATCTGAGGATTAGGAGAAAGAAGTATCACAGGTTTTGTAAGTGAAATGAGATGTCAGTAAACTCAGGAGCAACTATACAAAGAGGTGCAGCCTTTTAGAAAGAGATCAAAAGGACCAAGAAGAAAGATTTGTATGCCTTTCCTGTAGGAGAAAAATGAGCCCAGAGTAGGGGGCTTTTAACGCAGCTGAACTAAGAACCAGGGAAGGGCTCAGACTGGGTGAGAGCTCCAGCCAGGTGCTGGGCCTATGGGGGGCTGGCTCTAAGCACTGACATCATAACAATAAAAACAGCACAGAATGACTAAGAGGTAATTAGAAATAGAACCACATTATCCCTTTGGGAAAAGGCCTGTGGAAAAGTTAAGGTAAAGTGGTACCATAAAGGGTGAGAGAAATCTTTGAATTACATAGGAAAGGGTTAACTTGACTGGGCTCAATAGCACCTCCGTATTCAGTACTTATCTGGTGTTTCTGCTGTGGAGTCTTGCCTTAAATTTGTATATGTAATAAATCATAGAGCTGTTCATCCAGGTGGCCACACATATTGCTCTGGGCCAACCTGCAGAGGACAAGAAAGAAAAACATAAAGTCTACAGAAGTATGTGTGAGGTTTTTAAAATCTTGAAATGCAAACATATTAGAAAAGTCATCTGTTTTCAAGATTTTTTTCCATACTCTACAGTTTACAGATGAGAAATCCAGACAGTTGTGTTTGTCTAAGATGGCACAGCTCCCTACAGAACCTGGGTTCTCCATCTTTCAGAGCAACTCCACTTCTGCTATCCCAGGGACCCCCATTGCACCCAAAGTTGATTCATCTGTCTTTGGCAAAGAGAAAGTCTCGTCAAATTCATGCATGGTTTTGTCTGAAGGTAAGAGCATTAATTTCTCCAGCATAGCCACTTATATATTTCGTACTTGGGGATTAAACTAGCTTTTATGCATAATCCTCAGAAGGATCACTTAGTACTGCTTTTTCTCTTGGAGATACGAAGTGAACGCTTGCTCCATCAAAGCTGGAGTTGAATCCCTTCCGATCTGGAATGCTCCCTATCTAATTAAATTTTTAATACCCACTACTTGCTGCTTTTAGTGATAATGACTTGGGTTCAAGCTGCTGTACAAGCTCTCATCTGCCATCTATGATAAGGAGACCTATGCTGATGAAGGTCTAATACAGTTTTGCTAAAGGCTAAACTCAACACATCTGGTAAAGCCCCAGAAGGGCCTCAGCCTCAAAATTCACTCATAATTTCATCAGCCTGCTACAAAATAAAGGCAAGGATTGGTAAAATATATAAGCATCAACCCCTGAGGGGGGGAAAAATCATCAGAATTGTGAGCAACACTTCATAGAGGAAAACTACAAAGCTGCTTAACATTAACAATTTCGATGGGTTTCAATATGATTTGGATTTTCTTTTTTAAAGGTGAATCATTTTAAGTTTCTTGAGGAACTTTTCCAATTTGGCCTTAGCAACATACAATAAACTTACAGAAGTTATTTGCACTGTGGAAGAAAGATAAGATATCCTCTTTAATTTACATTTAAAACAATTTGTTTTAAATAATTAATGAAAAATAATTCAGTGAAACTTAAAAACAGTAAACTAGCAGGCCCTGGAGGATGCTGTTATTTTCTTCATGTGTGAGAAGCCAGACAGGTCTGACGAGGAAGGCTGTGAGGCTGCAGCATTTACCACTGAAAGAGAAGTGTGGATGATGGCTATAGCTGGTGGCTGTGGAATCCCTTGGTATGATGTAACATCAGAATAAACAGAACATCTGAATAAGCCCTTCTTCTGTAGGAAAGTGCATTATTTGTTATATATATATATATATATATATATATACACATACACGCATACATCCACCTGACACTATGCACTCAATCATCAAAGAACATTCCCAATACAAAATGGTTACTTGCCAAGCATTAAAATATTTTCCTTTTTTGGCAAAAATGATTTTGAGGGTATTGGTACCTAAACAGCACTTCCTGAAATGCATTCCACAGTTCAACTTTTTTGCATGATGCCATGAGGTGTCCAACAAAAAGTTAATTTAAGCACAGTCTTTCTCTGGCCTAACAACCATGGGACGGTATGTTGAGAGCAAAATTAGGTTTCTTAACTACAGGACCCTGTAATGTGCTAATCTGTACTATCTGTTTCCAAGAGGGGAAACATAACAGGCAGAATCCTCCAAAGTCATCCAACCACAAGGCCCATTTTCAGAGGCCTGCAACTCAGACCTGGTGAACTGTGATCGCTTTGTAAGAGCTGATCAAACACAGGTCCACCATTCCTTCCAAAGAGGTGAGTCCGGCTTTAGTCTCTGCTTTCTAACATCCCTATCTGAATGAGCATCTTTGAAATACTTTAAGGTACTTTAAGTTAAGTATCTCTTGGCTTTTTTTTTTTTTTTTTTTTTTTTTGAGAGGGCATCTCTCATATTTATTGATCAAATGGTTGTTAACAACAATAAAATTCAGTATAGGGGGGTCAATGCTCAATGTACAATCATTAATCCATCTCAAGCCTAATTCTCGTCAGTCTCCAATCTTCTGAAGCATAACGAACAAGTTCTTACATGGTGAACGAATTCTTACAGAGTGAATAAATTCTTACATGGTGAACAGTACAAGGGCATTCATCACAGAAACTTTCGGTTTTGATCATGCAATATGACCTATAAACCATCAGGTCAAATATAAATATTCATTTGATTTTTGTACTTGATTTATATGTTGATCCCACATTTCTCCTATTATTATTATTATTTTTATTTTTAATAAAATGCTGAAGTGGTAGGTAGATGCAAGATAAAGGTAGAAAACATAGTTTAGTGCTGTAAGAAGGCAAATGTAGATGATCAGATGATCAGGTGTGTGCCTATGGACTAAGTATTAATCCAGGCTAGACAAGGGCAGCAAGACATCCACGGATGCAGAAGATTTCTCTCAAAGCAGGGGGGGTGAGGTTCTGAGCCTCACCTCTGTTGATCCCCAAATTCTCACCTGATGGCCCCCCTGCGACTGTGCCTGTCTTAGGTTGTTCCTCCCTTGAGGAATCTTACCCATCTCTGGCTAACCAGTCATCTTCCGGGGCCATACAGGGAAATGTAAAGTTGGTAAGTGAGAGAGAAGCCATATTGTTTGCAAAGGTTAGCTTTTTACTTCTTTGCAGATTTATGCCCTGTGGCTTCTATGCCCAGCACTTGTCTCGAGGTATCTTTACCACCTGGAGGAATTATGATACTCGGTAAATTCGATATGAGGCACGAATTCTATTTAAGGTTTGTAATTAGGAAGGAAGAAGAAAAGCTATAGATGTAGCATATGAAGGAAACTTGGGAGGATTGATTATTTCTTTGACATATCTTCTTGTATAGTACCTTAAGTATGTATAGGTTTTAAACTACTAACTAATTTGCACACACATATTGACATAATAGGAATACGGTGACATAAACAAAGCAAATCTATAATTACCAGCCATCTCCAGTGAAGCCAAGAAAACCATTTAGGCACCCTAGGCATTTGTGAAAATTTATCTATGATATGATGGATATTTTCCAACTGTACTTGAACCATCAGACAAATTAAAGCAGCCCATTTCTGGGATCTGTTCACATCCCATATGTTCTTTTAACCATAGATAGTCTATAGTCATGAGATTTTGGGGTGCTACAACTTGCACCCCTCCCAACCCCTGGTTGAGTTCCAACAGTACAGATCCAGTCAAATTCGTTGTCTCACTGTATGCACATGCCAGCCTAGACATCTCCCTCCTCCTTCTTATGGCAAGTCCAGGAGATGGTGGGCTGGATGCAGCCACAACCGCAGCATCGTCCAGATCCCTGTGGAGGCTTTTTGATGATCATCCCCCGGCACGAGTCCTCCAGAGAGTGCTGATGCCGGGAGCACCTCCTCATATCGTATCTTAGTTCATTTTCTGGGTATCCAAGCTAGGCCTTGATCTTCTGCGTAGAAACAAACAGACCCTTTGCCCACACTTTGACATGCCCTCTATACCACTGTGCAGAACTCATTGGAGGTCAGCACACAGTAACTGCTTTTTTTTTTTTTTTTTAATTAAGAGAAAGGAATATTATCAGAAAAGAGTACCTCCATAGCTGATCATCTGACACCCTTTAAGTGATCAACATTAAGGATATTTAAAGCATGCGTTGATCTTTGATTTACCAATAGTTTTATCCTGTTAAGGAGTAATCCCCCTTTTCTTTCTTTCTTTCTTTTTTTTTTTTTTAAATTTTTAATCTACACTTACCTGAAGAATACTATGTTTACTATGCTCTCCCCTATATCAGGTCCCCCCTAACAACCACATTACGGTTACTGTCCATCAGCTTAGCAAAATGTGGTAGAGTCACTACTTATCCTCTCTGTGTTGTGCAGCCCACCCTCCCCTTTCTCCCTCCCCCCCATGCATGCTAATCTTAATACCCCCCTTCTTCTTCCCCCCCCTTATCCCTCCCTGCCCACCCATCCTCCCCAGTTCCTTTCCCTTTGGTACCTGTTAGTCCATTTTTGGGTTCTGTAATTCTGCTGCTGTTTTGTTCCTTCAGTTTTTCCTTTGTTCATATACTCCTCAGATGAGTGAAATCATTTGGTATTTCTCTTTCTCCGCTTGGCTTATTTCACTGAGCATAATACTCTCCAGCTCCATCCATGTTGCTGCAAATGGTTGGATTTTTCCACTTCTTATGGCTGAGTAGTATTCCATTGTGTATATGTACCACATCTTCTTTATCCATTCATCTACAGATGGACATTTAGGTTGCTTCCAATTCTTGGCTATTGTAAATAGTGCTGCGATAAACATAGGAGTGCATCTGTCTTTCTCAAACTTGATTGCTGCGTTCTTAGGGTAAATTCCTAGGAGTGGAATTCCTGGGTCAAATGGTAGGTCTGTTTTGAGCATTTTGATGCACCTCCACACTGCTTTCCACAATGGTTGAACTAATTTACATTCCCACCAGCAGTGTAGGAGGGTTCCCCTTTCTCCACAGCCTCGCCAACATTTGTTGTTGTTTGTCTTTTGGATGGCAGCTATCCTTACTGGTGTGAGGTGATACCTCATTGTAGTTTTAATTTGCATTTCTCTGATAATTAGCGATGTGGAGCATCTTTTCATGTGTCTCTTGGCCATCTGTATTTCTTTTTTGGAGAACTGTCTGTTCAGTTCCTCTGCCCATTTTTTAATTGGGTTATTTGTTTTTTGTTTGTTGAGGCGTGTGAGCTCTTTATATATTCTGGACGTCAAGCCTTTATCAGATCTGTCATTTTCAAATATATTCTCCCATACTGTAGGGTTCCTTTTTGTTCTATTGATGGTGTCTTTCGCTGTACAGAAGCTTTTCAGCTTAATGTAGTCCCACTTGCTCATTTTTGCTGTTGTTTTCCTTGCCCGGGGAGATATGTTCAAGAAGAGATCACTCATGTTTATGTCTAAGAGGTTTTTGCCTATGTTTTTTTCCAAGAGTTTAATGGTTTCGTGACTTACATTCAGGTCTTTGATCCATTTTGAGTTTACCTTTGTGTATGGGGTTAGACAATGGTCCAGTTTCATTCTCCTACATGTAGCTGTCCAGTTTTGCCAGCACCATCTGTTGAAGAGACTGTCATTTTGCCATTGTATGTCCATGGCTCCTTTATCAAATATTAATTGACCATATATGTTTGGGTTAATTTCTGGGGTCTCTAATCTGTTCCACTGGTCTGTGGCTCTGTTCTTGTGCCAGTACCAAATTGTCTTGATTACTATGGCTTTGTAGTAGAGCTTGAAGTTGGGGAGTGAGATCCCCCCTACTTTATTCTTCTTTTTCAGGATTGCTTTGGCTATTCGGGGTCTTTGGTGTTTCCATATGAATTTTTGAATTATTTGTTCCAATTCATTGAAGAATGTTGCTGGTAATTTGAGAGGGATTGCATCAAATTTGTATATTGCTTTCGGCAGGATGGCCATTTTGACGATATTAATTCTTCCTAGCCATGAGCATGGGATGAGTTTCCATTTATTAGTGTCCCCTTTAATTTCTCTTAAGAGTGACTTGTAGTTTTCAGAGTATAAGTCTTTCACTTCCTTGGTTAGGTTTATTCCTAGGTATTTTATTCTTTTTGATGCAATGGTGAATGGAATTGTTTTCCTGATTTCTCTTTCTATTGATTCGTTGTTAGTGTATAGGAAAGCTACAGATTTCTGTGTGTTGATTTTGTATCCTGCAACTTTGCTGTATTCCGATATCAGTTCTAGTAGTTTTGGAGTGGAGTCTTTAGGGTTTTTTATGTACAGTATCATATCATCTGCAAATAGTGACAGTTTAACTTCTTCTTTACCAATCTGGATTCCTTGTATTTCTTTGTTTTGTCTGATTGCCGTGGCTAGGACCTCCAGTACTATGTTAAATAACAGTGGGGAGAGTGGGCATCCCTGTCTGGTTCCCGATCTCAGTGGAAATGCTTTCAGCTTCTCGCTGTTCAGTATAATGCTGGCTGTGGGTTTATCATATATGGCCTTTATTATGTTGAGGTACTTGCCCTCTATTCCCATTTTGCTGAGAGTTTTTATCATGAATGGATGTTGAATTTTGTCAAATGCTTTTTCAGCATCTATGGAGATGATCATGTGGTTTTTGTCTTTCTTTTTGTTGATGTGGTGGATGATGTTGATGGATTTTCGAATGTTATACCATCCTTGCATCCCTGGGATGAACCCCACTTGGTCATGGTGTATGATCCTTTTGATATACTGTTGAATTCTGTTTGCTAGTATTTTATTGAGTATTTTTGCATCTACATTCATCAGGGATATTGGTCTGTAATTTTCTTTTTTGGTGGGGTCTTTTCCTGGTTTTGGTATTAGGGTGATGTTGGCTTCATAGAATGAGTTTGGGAGTATTCCCTCTTCTTCTATTTTGTGGAACACTTTAAGGAGAATGGGTATTATGTCTTCTCTGTGTGTCTGATAAAATTCCGAGGTAAATCCGTCCGGCCCCGGGGTTTTGTTCTTGGGTAGTTTTTTGATTACTGTTTCAATTTCTTTGCTTGTAATTGGTTTGTTTAACTTTTGTGTTTCTTCCTTGGTCAGTCTTGGGAGGTTGTATTTTTCTAGGAAGTTGTCCATTTCTTCTAGGTTTTCCAGCTTGTTGGCATATAGGTTTTCATAGTAGTCTTTAATAATTCTTTGTATTTCTGTGGAGTCTGTCGTGCTTTTTCCATTCTCATTACTGATTATGTTGATTTGTGTTGACTCTCTTTTTCTCTTAATAAGTTGGGCTAGAGGCTTATCTATTTTGTTTATTTTCTAAAAGAACCAGCTCTTGGTTTCGTTGATTTTTGCTATTGTTTTATTCTTCTCAATTTTGTTTATTTCTTCTCTGATCTTTATTATGTCCCTCCTTCTGCTGACTTTAGGCCTCATTTGTTCTTCTTTTTCCAGTTTTAATAATTGTGATGTTAGACTATTCATTTGGGATTGTTCTTCCTTCTTCAAGTGTGCCTGGATCGCTATATACTTTCCTCTTAGGACTGCTTTTGCTGCGTCCCACAGAAGTTGGGGCTTTGTGTTGTTGTTGTCATTTGTTTCTATATATTCCTTGATCTCTATTTTGATTTGTTCATTGATCCATTGATTATTTAGAAGCATGTTGTTAAGCCTCCATGTATTTGTGAGCCTTTTTGTTTTCTTTGTAGAATTTATTTCTAGTTTTATACCTTTGTGGTCTGAAAAATTGGTTGGTAGAATTTCAATATTTTGGAATTTACTGAGGCTCTTTTTGTGAGCTGATATGTAGTCTATTCTGGAGAATGTTCCATGTGCACTTGAGAAGAATGTATATCCTGTTGCTTTTGGATGTAGAGTTCTATAGATGTCTATTCGGTCCATCTGTTCTAGGGTGTTGTTCAGTGCCTGTGTGTCCTTACTTATTTTCTGCCTGGTGGATCTATCCTTTGGGGTGAGTGGTGTGTTGAAGTCTCCTAAAATAAATGTATTGCAGTCTATTTCCCTCTTTAGTTCTGTTAGTATTTGTTTCACATATGCTGGTGCTCCTGTGTTGGGTGCATATATATTTAGAATGGTTATATCCTCTTGTTGGACTGAGCCCTTTATCATTATGTAGTGTCCTTCTTTATCTCTTGTTACTTTTTTGTTTTGAAGTCTATTTTTTCTGATATTAGTACTGCAACCCCTGCTTTCTTCTCACTGTTGTTTGCCTGAAATATGTTTTTCCATCCCTTGACTTTTAGTCTATGCTTATCTTTGGGTTTAAGGTGAGTTTCTTGTAAGCAGCATATAGATGGGTCTTGCTTTTTTATCCATTCTATTACTCTATGTCTTTTGATTGGTGCATTAAGTCCATTTACATTTAGGGTGACTATTGAAAGATATGTACTTATTGCCATTGCAGGCTTTAGATTCGTGGTTACCAAAGGTTCAAGGTTAGCTTCTTTAGTATATTACTGCCTAACTTAGCTCGCTTATTGAGCTGTTATATACACTGTCTGGAGATTCTTTTCTTCTCTCCCTTCTTATTCCTCCTCCTCCATTCTTCATATGTTCTGTGTTTTGTTCTGTGCTCTTTTTAGGGGTGCTCCCATCTAGAGCAGTCCCTGTAGGATGCCCTGTAGAGGTGGTTTGTGGGAAGCAAATTCCCTCAGCTTCTGCTTGTCTGGGAATTGTTTGATCCCACCATCATATTTAAATGATAGTCGTGCTGGATACAGTATCCTTGGTTCAAGGCCCTTCTGTTTCATTGCATTAAGTATATCATGCCATTCTCTTCTTGCCTGTAGGGTTTCTGTTGAGAAGTCTGATGTTAGCCTGATTGGTTTTCCTTTATAGGTGACCTTTTTCTCTCTAGCTGCCTTTAAAACTCTTTCCTTGTCCTTGATCCTTGCCATTTTAATTATTATGTGTCTTGGTGTTGTCCTCCTTGGATCCTTTCTGTTGGGGGTTCTGTATAATTCCATGGTCTGTTCGATTATTTCCTCCCCCAGTTTGGGGAAGTTTTCAGCAATTATTTCTTCAAAGACACTTTCTATCCCTTTTCCTCTTTCTTCCTCTTCTGGTATCCCTATAATACGAATGTTTTTCCTTTTGTATTGGTCACATATTTCTCTTAGTGTTGTTTCATTCCTGGAGATCCTTTTATCTCTCTCTATGTCAGCTTCTATACGTTCCTGTTCTCTGGCTTCTATTCCTTCAATGGCCTCTTGCATCTTATCCATTCTGCTTATAAATCCTTCCAGGGATTGTTTCACTTCTGTGATCTCTTTCCTGACATCTGTGATCTCCTTCCGGACTTCATCCCACTGCTCTTGCATTTTTCTCTGCATCTCATCCCATTGCTCTTGCATTTTTCTCTGCATCTCTGTCAGCATGTTCATGATTTTTATTTTGAATTCTTTTTCAGGAGGACTAGTTAGGTCTGTCTCCTTCTCAGGTGTTGTCTCTGTGATCTTTGTCTGCCTGTAGTTTTGCCTTTTCATGGTGATAGAGATAGTTTGCAGAGCTGGTACAAGTGACCACTGGAAGAGCTTCCCTTCTTGTTGGTTTGTAGCCTTTTCCTGGGAGAATAGCGACCTCTAGTGGCTTGTGCTGGGCAGCTGTGCGCAGACAGGGCTTCTGCTTCCCGCCCAGTTGCTTTGGGGTTTATCTCCGCTGTTGCTGTGGGCTTGGCCTGGCTGGGGCTGTTCCTCCAAAATGGTGGAGCCCTGTTGGAGGGGGAGCAGCCAGGAGACTATTTATCTCCGTAAGGGGCCTCTGTGCTCCCTGCTGCCCAGGGGGTTAGAGTGCCCAGAGATCCCCAGATTCCCTGCTTCTGGTCTAAGTGACCTGTCCTGCCCCTTTAAGATTTCCAAAAAGCACTCTCCAAACCAAAACAACAGCAGCAACAATGAGAGAGGGAACAGAAAGAAAGAGAAAAAAAAAAGGAAAAAAAAGGAAAAAACAAGCGATTTTTTTTTTTTTTTTTTTGTCCTCAGGTGCCGGTCCCAGGCACCCGCTCACTGGTCCTGCTGCCCTGTCTCCCTAGCACCAGGGTCCCTGTCCTTTCAAGGCTTCCAAAAAGCACCCACCCACCGGTCCCGCAGGGAAGGAACGCTCAATATTCTTTGTCCTCAGGCACTGGTCCCAGGCACCCGCTCACCAGTCCCGCCGCCCTGCCTCCCTAGCACCGGGGTCCCTGTCCCTTCAAGGCTTCCAAAAAGAACTCGGCAAAAAGAGAGAAAAAAAAGGGGAAAAACGCGCGATTTCTTCCGTCCTCAGGTGCTGGTCTCAGGCACCCACCCACCGGTCCCACAGGGAAAAATGCGGGATATTCTTTGTCCTCAGGTGCCGGTCCCAGGCACCCGCTCACCAGTCCCGCCGCCCTGCCTCCCTAGCACCGGGGTCCCTGTCCCTTTTAGGCTTCCAAAAAGCACTCGCAGAAAAGAGAAAAAAAAAAGGGGAAAAACGCGCGATTTCCTCTGTCCTCAAGTGCCGGTCTCAGGCACCCGCCCACCGGTCCCGCAGGAAAAAACGGGGGATATTCTTTGTCCTCAGGCGCCGGTCCCAGCCACCCGCTCACCAGTCCCGCCACCGTGCCTCCCTAGCACTGGGGTCCCCGTCCCTTCAAGGCTTCCAAAAAGCGCTCACCAAAAAGAGAAAAAAAAAAAAAGGGGAAAAACGCGCGACCTCCTCCGTCCTCAGGCACCGGTCTCAGGCACCCGCCCCCAGGTCTCGCAGGGAGAAACGCGGGATATTCTTTGTCCTCCGGCGCCGTTCCCAGGCACCTCCTCACCGGTCCTGCCACCCTGCTTCCCCAGCAACGGGGGCCCGTCCCTCTAAGGCTTCCAAAAAGCGCTCGCCAAAAAAAAAAAAAAAAAAACCGGTCCGGTTTCTCTCCACCCGCTGGGAGCCGGGGGGAGGGGCGCTCGGGTCCCACCGGGCCGGGGCTTGTATCTTACCCCCTTCACAAGGCGCTGGGTTCTTGCAGGTGTGGATGTGGTCTGGATGTTGTCCTGTGTCCTGTGGTCTCTATTTTAGGAAGATTTTTCTTTGTTATATTTTCATAGCTCTATGTGTTTTTGGGAGGAGATTTCCACTGCTCTACTCACGCCGCCATCTTGGCTCCGCCCCATCTCTTGGCTTTTTATATCCACTACCGGACACATGAAAACAAAAAAATAATCACTTTGCCTTTTCTTCAAAAAATGTAAATGAGAGGGAGGACAGAAGGACAGTGGGAGAAATTATGAAGAAAGGTAGATGAGCCATATATATTTAACTTCCAATAGCTGCAGTGTCAGCCGGGCCATAACTCACCTGTCATGTGTCCACATGAGGATTCGTGTGGTGGTGGTGGCTGAATGGGTCAGGCACTGGGATCCCCCAGGAGTCCCACTGCAAGTAATGCATTATGAGGGTCAAAATTATATTACGTAGTTTTATCTGCATTTCTTTTGTTCTCTGATACCACTACATTTGGTATCTTCCTCAACATAGAGCCATTGGACTTTGTTACAGAAAGAATGTTAGAAAATGGCTCAAATAAAGTTAAGCATCTTGAGAAGGAATATCCCAAATATCAACCTCGTGCTTCGCCAGGTCAACAGTTGAGGCCACAGCATTCTCCCACAGAAATGACCCATCCCCATCTACTACTGAAGTCTTTAATGTCCATAGCAGAGAGAAGTCAATGCCTCTTATTCTACCACCACAGACATGCCAGTGGTCAGGCAAAGAAAGGCTTGGGGTTTATTTCTCTTGAGCCTTCTCATTTCCACATCCTCAGGCTATGTGGAGTTACAGTGGGGCCCTAATGACACATTGAGGTGACATCACTGGGCCAATGGGCTCAACAAAGCCAGGAAGGGGAACTTGGACATCTGAATCCAATGGAAACCAAGGTGGGTCTGGGTGGCCAATAGCAGTGCCAGCCAGTGCCTACCAAAGGTCAGCAGCAGGCCAAGGAGCAACCTCCCCACCAAAGATCTGGAAGTCTTCCTACTGCCAGATGGCACCTAGGAATGAGAGCAGGCAGAGAGAGAGGCTGGCTGGGCACCAGAGCAATTTAATCTAAGAAAGACTGTCTACCATCCATTCCATGATTGCAGTAAAATATAAACTGCATAAGACTAAATTTTTTTTCTACCAATTACCAAGTGGAGACTTAATAATAAAAGTGAAAGATGAGATTTATTATAGACTAAATAAACACATTCCATTTTTCTTTCACATCTGAGTCATAGTAGCAGTTGAAACTATACTCTCATGTTTATCCTTCAGAGAATCAGGGCATATAGCATGTCAGCATTAAGAATATGATAGTTATTAAGTTACATGGGGTGGGAGAAAATAACTAACCCTGTCATCTCATATTAGCGACCACCATCCATTCTTACCTCCAAGAATAAATTCATCACCTGCAGAAAGTGTTATTGTGATCCAGTCAAAGCTCACCACCTGTGTTGTCACTACTTGCTAAGAAAACTTGTTGCAATAAAGGGTTAGAGCACAGAGCAACCGAAAAAGAGAAACTTAATTCTTTTCCCTGCTACATGGAATGACCACAGAATGGCCCCAAATCGGGCATGTTGAGAACCTGACAGAATCCAAGTGCGTCTGAAATCTCCCTCAAATCTTTGACATTTAAATAAATATGACAAATAGAAAAAGGAATGCAATTTAGGTTTGGTGTCCAAATATCTAGTTCTGTTAGAAATCTACCCTGTGATGTTTGGCAAGCCACCCTATTTTTTGGTGTTTCTCCTCATGTAAAATAAAGCTAATAATTATTTTTAATCTGTCAAACATTATGAGGATTACTCAAATGAAGGAGAATGGACACAAAAGAGATTCTTGATGCCTGTTGTCAACAAAAAATATGTAACTTTGCCTTTAACAGGCCTCAGCAACCTGGCACAGTTCCAACTGGACAATGAATCAACAAACAGTCTAAAACACTTGGTAAAGAAAATAAGTGATCTAGTGATCTGTTCTATTTGGATACCAGCCCTGAATGGGAAGGGGAGGGTCAGTCCATCATGGAAAGGAACTGTTTTCTTGGCGAAACACATGGAAATTCTAAAACAATGTTAGTTCCTGTAATAACCACAAGCAATCTTGATAATCCAGGGCACATGAGTTGAAGCACTTCCTTCACCTAGAAAAACTACCACAGAATGAATCTTCATCTCACACACTCTAAAATTGAAGGTGCCAGATTCTATAATGAAAATACAACATTTGGCAGAATCACGTTGAAGTAAACATTATGCTTACACCATGCATAAGAGGTTATGGCAGAAAGACAACTGGAGCCCATTATCTAAGGTATATGGCTGCCCAACTAATGCCTACATTTTCTAGCCATGCTTCTAGTTCTCCATGGCCACATGACAAATTGTGACCAATAGGATAAGAGTCAAAAGGATTTATGCAACTTCCAAAATATATCTTAACGTCATTAACAAGCAACCCTACATCCCCACCTTCCCGTTCTGCTGGCAGGATGTCAGGTAATAGAGTAAATTAAATTACTCCAAATAAATAAAGGCAATACCCTCTGGATGGCAACATAATAGACTAACAGAACCTTGAGTTCCTGAGACCAGGCAATGACAAAAAATAAACCTAAACTATTTACAGCAGTCTGTTGCATGAAAGATAAACACACTTCTATCTTGTGTACATCAATATATTCTGGGCATTTATGACAGCTTTCAAAATGACCCCTGACAGAGGGGTGCTGTTTATCTGAGCTGCCCAAGTTAATTCATTCAACAAATAGCTTCTGATAATGTATTAAGTTTTAAGTCCTAGAGATAAAAAGTTACAGCTTACAGGACAAGAAATACTTGCTATCCTGGAGCACCTTCCACACATTTGTGCTCAATGTATGCAAAGCAAACAAGTAGAAAGTTATCAATTTCATTCCATGAGCAATGGAATTTTGCATAAAGGATATTAATTGTTCTGGTAACTAAGTCAGTCACTTTACCTAACAATCCTGAGGAGTGTCTTTTAACATAGTAACAAAACACAAAAGTATTTCCTCTAAAACGTGTGCACGTATACACACACACACACACACACACACACACACAGTTGACTCTTCAACATCATAGGTTTGAACCATGCAGGTCCACTTACATGTGGATTTTTTTCAATAAATATATTGGAAAAACTTTTTGGAGATTTGCAACAATTTGGAAAAACATGTTTTCTCTAGCTTACTTCATTCTAAGAATACAGTGTATAATACATATAACATACAAAATATGGGTTCATCGACTGTTATCAGTAAGGTTTCCAGTCAAGAGTAGGCTATTAGTAGCTAGATTTTGTGGAAGCCAAAAGTTACATATGGATTTTCATCTACATGGGGGTTGGCATCCTTAATCCCCTCATTGTTCATGTGTACATTATGTATGTATATATGTGTATGTATATGTATGTATGTGTGTGTATACACACACCTCACACATATACATACACATTCTATATACATTATACAGTATACACACATACACCTCATATATGTGCATGTAATACACTCAAGAATAGGCAACATCTACAAATACACAGGGGTTAATATCTCACTCCCTCCTTTCAACACTAAAATACCTCTATTTAACACTTCCCAATATTATAGCTTACATCATAGTCACTTGCATACATTTTATTCTTGCTCAAAGACTATAAATTCTTGAAAGAATTATGTCTCATTCACTCTTGTGTCCCAATAGTAATATACACAGTACTTGGGACATAAAAGGAGCTTAATATAAACTTGCAAATAAGTGATGAACCGATTGAATGAATGAGTCAAGGACTATTTAAAGGATCATGTCAGGAGAGAAGGGAGTTGAATACAGATTTTCTTCCTAGTGGGTGTTTGTGGAATAAACTGGTTTACAACTAGAAAACAGGAACCATTGGATGTAACATCTAACAGCCACTTAATTATTGCAAAATACTTATAAATCCACAGTAAGCCTTTCCAAGGTAATAAGTCAAGTCCTTTGAACATAAGAATATTCATTTCTTTATGGAAAGTACCTCCATTATAGAGAAAGGGTTCTTGACCTGTCCGAGTAAACAAAACGTGCAGAAGGTCAAAGTTATGTTTCTTTTAGACTCTTAATTGCAGGTAATCAGTTATACTGAAGTCCACTCATTCTGCTATAATTTCTAGATGTTCTTAGTGGGGTTTTACCAAATCTTAGTCTGTAAATATAGACCACTGCTGATGAAGTCCAGATAGCTCTCCAAAGGAAATCATAGGCATTTCATGACCAAGCCAAGTTACCCTAAGTTTAAAACTTAATCTTCAATACCTATTGCAAACATAAATAAATACCTGAGGACCATTGGGATAAGCATCCAAGAGGCCATGCAAACACTAGCAGACCAGTAAAAAAAAAAAAAAAAACAGCCTCAGCCATTCTCAAGAGCAATGGCTTTGAAGTCATGTACCTTCAATATCAGTGATCAAGGGACACTGACTTTTTCTCTGAGATACTTTATAATGCAGACCAAATGTTTCTAAAAATAGAAAACAGTATGCATATGGCTCTCCTCTACAGGTAATGTTCACATGACATATACTGTGCTTTGAATTTTTAGTTTATTGATATATAGTGTGCTAGGATCATGCTTTTATAAAATAAGAGACTTGCATCTCTGTAAAGTCCTTTCTAGTTCTCAAATGATTTCTCCACAATCATTCATAAATCCCAATAAAAATGCCATCTCAAGGAAAGTCAATACAACTTTAAATTTTTGCCCTCTTCTTTTGTGTCTGCCTTTATACAAAGTAAGTTGTTAAGGGGTTTAAAAAAGAAAATTTCAAAGTCAACAGTTACAAGGACATATGATAACAGTTCGAACTTGTAAGGGAAAAAAATGTGATTTCACAGCAGTAACTGAGAAAATGGGGGCAATTTATACATCTAAAGTCCTTAATATTTTCCAAATCTCACACTATTACATTCCAAACAATTACTAAATTAATCTTCCATTGCACTAGTCTTAAATCTGCTGACATTTTTATATGCAGTTGCCTAGGCATATGTATATTAAAATCTTGAAATGTAAAATTTACCTTTCAAAATAATGCAGATGTTGAACTCTGCAGTTCTGCCTGTTACCTCTGACTATGTGCCATGCATAGCAAATGGCTTTAAACAGTCCTGGAGAGAGGAAGGTCCAGATAAGTATGTCTTTTTCCAGGTATTCCAAGCAACTGAAATTTTCTACCTATTCGGTCTGGGATAATTTGGGGCTAGGAACTTAATTATTGCTGAAAAAGGTTGGTTAGAAAAGCTGAGGCACTGTGTTCTAGAGGAGAATTTTTAAGCTCTCAGACTGAATTTGACATCTATGGTTTTCTGCGTCTGCTAAATCCTCAGCCATTATTTTTCTAGAAGCAAAGTGTCAAGTTTCTCTGCTAATCACTCTCCAGATACATACGGAGTCCCACACAGTACATTATTAAACGGAAATGAGCCTAATCATTCACCTATTAGTGGGTGGGGATTGAGGAAAAGAGAGCATGGAAAGAATAACATTTCCTTCTCGACAGTTTGGTGCAGAATCTCTGTACTAGCATCCTTTAAATAGCAATTTGGCCTTGTACATCTGTGTGATGGGATAATGATTTTAGGTAATAACCAAGGTTTCTTCTCACCCACAATTCCTTGCTCCATTACCAACCCATAACCCAATCAAATGCACCTTGCAGTCAGAGGAATTCACCACCCCCTCTCCCACAAAGAGAGGACTGTTTCAGCAGAAAATCCAAGCAGGAAAAGCCAGATGGTCTCTGCTGTCCTACGATTGTATTTAGACCTTTAGCAAATTAGACATGTTCAGAAAAAAATATTACACTATCTTGTACACACAAACTTGGCAGCATAAGAAATGTATACCTATTATACAAGTAATGATGGAATTGTTTGCTTTATTTCCCTCAATAACAATTACATACATTATTTCAAATGTTATAATTACACATGCCTTGGTAGGACTCAGGTGTTCTAGAGGGGACTTTTTAGTTCCCTGAGGCACACTGAGTAATTTCCCTGAATCATGACCCACTTCAAAAATTTTCTGGGCATGGAGGCTGTGGTATGAGGTGACATCCTCAGATTCAAGTCTACTAAGTTTCTGTCATTCACCAGACAATGCCAAGATATTAACATCCTTTCATCAAACTTAAAAGGGAAATTGCAGTATATTTAGAAATACAGAATTTTCTGAGGAGTTACCAAGATTGCATAACTCTGTGACCTCGACCAAATGATGCTCACCTAAGATGGAAAGGACTTGGAATTTTTTTTAGACCATGGGACCTAATAATATACGATTTCATGCAAACCACTAGTCTGGGTCTTGGTTTCTTTTTCTAATATATATTTTGCCAAATCATAGTATTCTAATGATAGTGTAATGAGGTAATAGAATTATCCTAAAGCTTTCAAGCACATCAAATTATCTGAATAAAAAATCCAATAACTTTTTCTTTTTCATTTCAAAATGACAATGTGTGGTCTCACGCTTACCAGATTGAACTTTATTTTTTCAAATTGTAGCCTCTTTTGCTTCTGAATCTCAAATATCAGGGAGTAAGATGAAAGCAGTAAACCTGGTGAAGAAGGCAACAAAAAGTTGACTTTTGAGAAGACTGCTCTTTATTGTGGAAATGGTCACGCAACTTAGTGTTTGATTAGTCCTCAAATCCTAATTTGAAATGCCTAAAGACTGCTGTTTCTGAAATTACTTCTTATAAAAGGTGCCTTCTTTATTATGCAAACTATCAGTGGTCCATGATCTGAAGCCCAAAAAATAAAGATTCGGGTGAAATTATTAACATTCTAAAAGTAGAATCATCTCTCCCACTTCTGGGACACTGTTAATGTTCTATTTCTTTCATTAGAAGGCAGATACATTAATTGATGTATCGATTAATACATCAAGCTCTTAATTTATAATATGTACACTTCTGTGTGTATATGTTTTATTTCAATTAAACTTAAATAAAAAAACAAGAACCTGTGTAACTAGGAAAAATCAAAAACCTGTGCACTAACCCTGTGATATTCTTTCAATTTGAACACTGATTAGCATATGGCTAAAAAAAATTATAAAGACCCACTTGATATTTTAATATTACAGTTTAAAAAACACTTCTATATATTCAAAGTATATAGCAGTACAGGCCTACCTCAAGAAATAAGAACAATCCCAAATAAACAGTCTATACTCAGAACTAACAAAACTAGAAAATGAAGAACTAATGAAACCCAAAGTTAGCAGGAGGGACATAATAAATTGAGAATAAACAATAGAAAAAAAATCAGTGAAACCGAGAGCTAGTTCTTCTTTGAGAAAATAAACAAAATAGATAAACCCTAGCCAGACTTATCAAGAAAAAAAGATAGAGGACACAAATAAATAAAAATAGAACTGAAAAAGGAATAGTTACAATGGATACCACAGAAATGCAAAGACTTATTAGAAAATTCTATGAAAAATTATATGCCAATAAATTGGACAACCTGGAAGACATGGACAAATTCCTAGAAAAATACAACCTTCCAAGACTGACACAAGAAGAAACAGAAAATCTGAACAGACTAATTACCAGCAATGAAATTGAATTGGTAATCAAAAAACTCCCAACAAAGAAAATACCAGAACCAGATGGCTTTACAGCTGAATTCTACCAAACATTTAAAAGAGCTAATACCCAATCTTCTTCAAGTATTCTAAAAATAGAAAAAGAGAGAATACTCCCAAACACATTCAATGAGATCAGCATCACTCTTATTCCAGAACCAGACAGAGAAACTACAAAAAAATAAAATTACAAACCAATATCCATGATGAACATAGATGCAAAAATCCTCAACAAAATATTAGTCAACTGAATTAAAAAATACATCAAAAGGATCATCCATTGCAACCAAGTGGGATTTATTCCAGGGATGCTGTGATGGTATAATATTCATAAATCAATCAATGTGATATACCACATTAATAATAAGAAGGATAAAAGCCACATGATCATCTCAATAGATGCTGCAAAAGCATTTGACAAAATTCAGCATTCATGATAAAAGCTGTGAACAAAATGGGTAGAAAGGGTACATACCTCAACAAAATAAAGGCAATATAAGACTAACCACAGCTAACATCATTCTGAATGGTAAAAAACTGAATACTTTCCCTCTAAGATCAGGAACAAGACAAGATGTCCATTCTCACCACTTTTATTCAACATAGTACCAGAGGTCCTAGCCACAACAATCAGACAAGACAGAGATAAAAGGCATCCAAATTGGTAAGGAAGGAATTAAACTGTTTGCAGATGACATGATATTATACATAGAAAACCCTAAAGATTCCACCAGAAAACTATTAGAATAACTACATTCAGTGAAGTTGCAGGATACAAAATTAACACACAGAAATCTGTTGCATTCCTATATACTAACAAAGAACTAGAAAAAAGAGAAATTAGGTAAACAATTCCATTCACAATTGTATCAGAAAGCATAAAATACCTAGAAATAAGCCTAACTAAGGAGAGGAAAGACCTCTACTCTGAAAACTATAAGACACTCATGATAGAAATTAAAGAAGATGCAAATAATTGGAAATCTATTCATGCTCATGGATAAGAAATATTAATATTGACAAAACGGCCATCCTGCCCAAAGCAATTTACAGATTCAGTACAATCCATATTAAAATACCAAAAGTATTTTTCAATGAACTAGAACAAATAATTCTAAAATTCATATGGAACCACAAATAGCCAAAACTGTCCTGAAAAGAACAGTAAAGCTGGGTATTACACTTCCTGACTTCAAGCTATACTACAAATCTTTGGTAATCAAAATAGTATGGTACCAGCACAAAAACAGACTCATAGATCAATGGAACAGCATAGAGAGCCAAGATATAAACCCATGCATAATTGGTCAATTAATGTATGATAAAAGATCCACGAATATACAATGGGGAAAAGACAGCCTGGTATCTTTGAAAAGACAGTCTTTTCAATAACTGGTTTTGGGAAAGCTGGACAGCTATGTGCAAGAGAATGAAAGTGGAATACTGTTTAACTCCATATATGTAAATAAATATGAAATGGATCAAAAACCTGAATGTAAGACATAAAACCATAAAACTCTTAGAAGAAAACATAGGCAAAGATTTCTGGAACATAAGCATGAGCAATTTTTTCTTGGACATATCTCCTCAGGCAAGGGAAACAAAATCAGAATGAACAAGTGGGGCTATATTAAACTAAAAGCATCTGTACAGCAAAGGACACCATCAACAGAACAAAAAGGCAACCCATAGTTAGGGAGAATATATTCATAAATAATTTATCTGATAGGGGTTTAACAACCAAAATATATAAAGAACTCATATGCCTTAACACCCAGAAAACAAATAACCTAATTAGAAAATGGGCAGAGGACTTGAATAGACATTTCTCCAAAGAAGAAATTCAAATGGCCAACAGAAAAGATGCTCCACATCACTAATCACCAGGGAAATGCAAATCAAAACCACAATGAGCTATCACCTCATGCCAGTCAGAATGGCCACTATTCAAAAGATAAGAAATAGCAGTGTTGGTGAGGATATGGAGAAAGGGGAACCCTCCTGCACTTGTTGGTGGGAATGTAAATTGTTGAGCCACTATGGAAAGCATTATGGATGTTCCTCAAAAAACTAAAAATAGAAGTACCATATGACCCAGTAATCCCACTTCTAGGAATTTACCAGAAGAAACAAATCCCTGTTTTGAAGAGATATTTGCAACCCTGTTTATTGCAGCACTATTTACAATAGCCAAGATATGGAAGCATCTAAGTGTCCATCAGAGGATGAATGGATAAAGAAGATGTGGTACATATACACAATAGAATATTATTCAGCCATTTAAAAAAAAAGAAATCCTGCCATTTGCAAGTACATGGATGGATCTAGAAGATAAAGTGCTCAGTGAAATAAACCAGGCAGAGAAAGACAATACCATGATTTCACTCATTTGTGGAATATAAAACCAAAGCAAAACAGGAGGAACAAAACAGCAGCAGACTCACAGATACTGAGAAGTGACTCATGGTTACCATGGGGGAGGGTTTGGAGTGGGGGGGTGGAGGGGGAAGGGAACTGTGGGGCACAAAACTTCTCAATCATAATGTAAGTTGGTCACAGGGATAATAGTAGTACCGCATGGAGAATATAGTCAATGGTTCTATAACATATCTTCCTATGTTGTCAGATAGTAACTGCACTAGTGAGGGTGAGGATTAATAATAATATGGGGCACTACTGAACCACTGTATTGTATTTTTGAAATCAGTATTAGATCATAAATCAATGATACTTCAATTCAAAAATAGAAAAAAAACACGTCCACATTCATATTATTCGTTCTGAAATATGTCTAGAGATATTTAGTGCTCCTATTTTAAAGAAGAAACTGAATTTCAAAGCAGATAAATGACTTTTCTAGGGTAGTTACTAAGCTTCAGTAACCTGTCTCATTTCCTGCATTTCTTTCCTCTTTGTGAGTAGTCATCATTGCACAATTTCACATCTAACTCCACTACATGAACCCTTATAGAAACTAATTCTATTAAGCCAAAAGAAAGCTGGATGATTATCCGGATAGATGCAAAAAAAGTCACTTGATAATTTCCAACATCTATTCTATACTTTAAAGAATGTATTGCTAAGCCTCTTTATTTAACATTAAACATATTCATCACAAACTAGCATTTGGCATTTTAATGGAAGCAACATAATTAAAAGTGAAAACAACCTGACAATGACAGTTATCACCACTCTTCAAGTTGTCCTGGAAGTGTAAGCTAATGCAATGAAGGGTTAGAGTATGAAAAAGAGACAGTTATTTCATTTGGACATGCTTAACTACCTGGAAAATTCCAGGGTGTCTGGAATAAGACCTACAGAACTAAAAACTAATAAGAGTTGAATAAAGTGAACAAAACAATAATACTATCCGAGTCCTATGCAATTTATAAAACTTCACTGAAAATGAAAAAGATGCAGAAATTTACCAAGTTCCTGGTAAATAACTTGCTGTAAAAGTGTTCACTACAGCACACTATTTATCATAATAATAACAATGGAAATCAAATAAATATTTGACAATAGGGAATAGGTAAAATAAAGTATGGTACAGTCATATGACAGTATGAACAGCCATAAACATATATAAGAGAAAAATATTTCATGGATTGGAAAAATGTTCAAAGTGGACAGTAAATTTTTTAAAAGCAAGCCACAATACATTTTTTTGTAATAAAAAAGAACTTTGTATATACACACCTACAAACACATACTCAAAACTGGGAGGTTATACCTCAAAATGTGGAATTATGGGTGATTTTAATTTCTATCTTTGTTTTATCTGCATTTCTTGTGTGTAACTGTATGTAGTTTATATAATATGTATTATATGTGTAGTAAGAGTTAAAACAGTATACATAATTATCTTAGAAAAAACAAATTCTCCTATTGTAGCTGTATAATTTCATGTAGTTGGTCCCCCAAAATGAAACAAGGAAAATGAAAAACAAAACCTCAGTTAACGTAAGTTCAACTCCCTGCTGGAATTGTATAACCCCAGAGAGTTGTAACTAAAAGTCACCTTCATGGTAAGGTTTTAACCCAAAACTTCAAAGCAGAGTAAGAAACTACAGCTGACCTTGAACACCACAGGGGTTTGGGGCACCCTAAAGCCCTGTGCAGTCAAAAATCCATGTATAACTTTTGGCTTCCCAAAAACGTAACTACTAATTAATAGCCTATGGTTGACCAGAAGCTTTACCAATAAGCATATTTTGTATATGTATTGTATACTGTATTCTTACAATAATAGAGCTAGTGAAAAGAAGTTTTTTTAAGTTGTCACAGATCTCCAAGAAAGTTTCCAACATATTTATTGAAAAAAGTCTGCATTAAGCAAACCCACAGTTCAAACCCATGTTGTTCAAGAGTCAACAGTATATAGTTTTACCACACATGTGTATAGCTTTTTCTTTCAAAGATAATTTTATATCTGCTGAGTTCTTTCATTGTCACTCCAAACATCTGAGATAAGAAATTATCCCCATTTACAGATAAAGATCAAGGCACAGAAAGTTCCAGATAAACAAATGGGTAGCTAATGATATTACTACCTGTTCCAGTGTACCAGCGGGAGTAAAATCCAGACATCTAAGCTCTAAATCCAAATTACTTTCAAACTATATTTCACTTCACATAATTAAAGCTTCTCCCCAGTGCCAGCTCCTGTATTTTAGAAATTGTGTATAGAAGTTATTAAAACACCATGCAACTTTAAAACAAATTCTTAGAGTATTTTAAATTCTTGAGAGATGAGAGCTAGGGTTAGCATTCTTATTTCAATAATACACAAAAACTAATTGCTGGTGCCAAATCATTCAAACACAGATTCATTTCCTTAACAAGTATATCTGGCTCCTGAAACAGAACATCAAATACAACCTCTGACAATAAAAGTTATAATCTGTCTGGGTCCTAGGAAGTCCATGGGAAAGTATTTTCTCTCCTGGAGGAAACCCTTCCTCCTGAATTAAAGAGTTAACCTTCCTTTTAAAAACTCATCTCATATGTGATACATTTCATACATACATATGTACTGACAGAGTTCAAACACAATCAATATGCTTTCAAGGATCACACTCCAGCATAAAACATGATCCACTATTTCCTTTGTATGCAACATTTACTTTGGGTTACAATGAGGAAGTAAGCAAAATATGACTTACAAAATTTATCTCATGATACATTTAACAACCTTGCAAAAGCTTTACATGTATTATGCCTTGCAATAAACATTGACGTTTATAATCTAAAATTCTCATTTGCACTAAAGGCAGGCTCATTCTTTCACTTAGGTAATGAAATTTTAATATAATATGTGTATGAGGAGGGGAGGGGAGTATAAAATATATTAATTCACTTGGCTATTACACTACCAAAAACAGGACATCATTTTTCTTCCCACATTTCTTAAGCAATAGACTTTACAGCAAAACTGTCAACAGATGGGAGGGTTTCAGAAATATCTGACACATGGAATTTGCTGAGAAAAGACAGAGTTCCATGAGCGATTCCAACTTCCCATTTCCTCAATAATCAAAATATTCCAGTAGAGCATCCAAAATAAAACACTCTTTTTCCCCTTTTCTACAGCCTGCCTTCCACCTGTGAGCCATCCTAATACATTCTATGACAACTTTTGCTACTACCTACCTTAGTGAAAAATGAGAATCTCCATCACCTAAAAAGCATCTCCCTTCACTTTTTTCTTGCTTCTATACATTAGCTAAGAAATTGATAGCATATTGTTTTCTAAGACAACTTTTTTCCAAATGAATCTCAGAAATATGAAGCATAGACACATATGAAGAAAGTTAAAGGAGAGTATTTGAGGTAAAACTGCGCAGTTTGACAGAAAGTGAATTTTCTGTCAAGACTATGTATCATCTTGGTTCTAAAGAGCTCATGTGTATGCAGAGGGCTTATGTTAAATGTCACAAATTTGTGCATATGCTAATCATTTAAACATTTAATTGCTGGCATTTTTCTCTATGGATATTGCAAGTTCCACCTGAGCTAAGTTTATTGTTTCAGATTGAAATAAATCTGCACCTTTGGGGCAGTGAGGTCTCACAGAGATATTCCCTGTGGGCACATGGCCTGAAGTGGTCTGATGTCAAGAAAGTTGATGTTATAAAAACATCCTCCAAGGATACATTTTAAGATAGATCTGCCTACTAGTGAATTTTAGACCACAAATTTTTAAAACAAAACCCCAAACTGTGATGTTAGATGACTGTTCAAGTATTTCCTCCCTTTTCCCTCACACTGTGGGCAGAGTGGACTTTCCCATATGAGTGATGTTGGGCTTGGCCTTGTGACTTGCTTTGGTAAATGAAGTATTAAGAGGTGATAAAAAAAAAAAGGCTTGAAATATGCTTATGCAGTGGGACTTGCCTAATCATGCTTTTGACATTGCCCTGTGTTACTGTCTGATTGTTTTGTGTTCCTCCCAAATACGCATGTTAAAAACCTAACCCCCAAAAGTGACAGTATTAGGAAGTGGGGCCTTTGGGAGGTACTTAAGTCATGAGGGTGGAGCTTCATTGATTAGGATTAGTGCCCTTATAAAAGAAGCTCCAGAGAGCTCCCTACCTCCTTCAGCCATGTGAGGATACGGCCTGGAAAAGGGCCCTCACCTGGCCATGCTGGCATCCTGATCTCAGATTTCCAGCCTCCAGAACTGTGAGCTATACATTTTTGCTGTTTATAAGCTGCTCAGTCCGTGGTATTGTTAGAGCTTGACAAACAGACAAAGAACATTTGTGAAAATGTTTTTGGGTAGTCTACTGCTCCAAGGAGGATAAGAGACACATCAAGTTGACTTGGACTCAGCCTAAACTTTGAAGTCAAGCCCAGTTGAGCCCATTCAAGATCACCTGGCCTACACCACTGTAGGCATGTGTAAGAGTAAATGCTTTAAGCACTGCATTTAGGATTATTTGTTAACCAGCATCACTGTGGCCATAGGTGACTGATACACATCTGGCAAAAAACATAGTTATATTAATTATAACATATAGCTAGGTCCTTACACTGAATCTAAAGCAGTTCTAATTGCAAAACTTGATTAATAACCATATTGGGTGATTGTAATAAAATATGATATAGGTCAATTACCAAGATAATATTGTGTTACTTAAAGGAGAAAAAACTGGAAATAACTTTTTAAGCCAGCTAGATATGCCTGACAAGCAGTCCTCTCTCTAAATATATAGGTTAAATACTTTCCCAGTCCCACTGAAAATGGGGAAAGTAACACTTTGATGAAGAACAAGGCAGGCAATTTAATTTTGAATGACTATTCCGATATGTTCTTATCCTGATCCTTAGAGAACTAGTTAGAAGGATATTTTTTACACTGAGTTAGGAGAGAAATAATAAATGAATACAAATTAAAGCTGCTAGAAATAATCTGTTGGTCATTTTAGCTGTCATATTAAGAATCAGTTTGTATGTGTTAGATATTGTTCTTAGAGAAATCTACCATATGAACTTAGGTGCATGAAAACTCTCAAATGTTAACATAAATGAAAAAAACTATGTCCCTTTACATGGAATAAAGTTAAATATACAAGAAAATAGTTTAATATTTTTTGAAAACTTACTTCTAATATTATAGCACCTTGACTATAATGACAAAGATAATTTCATGTAAGCTACAAAAAACACAAATAATTTATCTTACAGTATCTGTGAAATGTTCTTTAGTTTTAAAATTCATGAAGAGACTATTTTGAAGTTTCCATTATTTCCTTAAGGAAAATAAATCTTACTTCTTCTCTAATCTGAATAAAATCCTTAACATAGGTTTATATTTGGAGTCTAAATTGTGAATCTGAAGTGGAAGCAATTAACAAACCACAGAGCACTTTTAATGACACTGTTTTATGAGCCTTGGCAGAAAAGAATTCAGGCTTAACCACAGTGTGAAATCAAGAATGGATTCAACATGGATTCTGAGGAGGAGTTGGAAGGCGAGAACCAATCTCAAAGGCTTGCACAGAATAAACAGTAAGATTATTTTAGCCAAATTGTTGCTATGTCCTCAACATGATTGCATCCTGAAGAGAAGGCTACGCTTCAACGTGTTTTCAACCCTTCAGGGAATTTGTCCAGTTGGAAAATACTTTATCAGTGAGTTTAGTTCATGCTTTCAAATTATCTTCATGCAGCATCACCTGGGCAGTGAAATTTTATTATTGAGGATAAATAAATTTTATTAATGAGGATAGCAGTCCTAGACCCTGGTCATGAATAAAAACTTCCTATTCTATAATTTTGATCCCCAAATCTATAATTTTGATCCTATTTCATTTTTGTTTATTGGATACATACTTAGGTATATATTTAGCATGACCAAAGAAAGAAGTTAATTTATTCTTTAATCTTTCTGTTTTTAACATAAATGTATAGATTTTTTTAGGTTTAAGCTCTGGAAAAGCAAAAAAATCTTTCATAATTGAATAAATCTATAAAGCTTTTTTATGAAAATTAAGACTAGCAAAATGTTTCTTAAAAAAGATTTCTACTAATTATTAAATAGGGCAGTAATAAAAAGATACTGCAAAATGAGGTGGTCGTATATTTCCTTGCAGTTTTCAAGTCTCCAAGGAAATATTAAACCTCAGTTCCCACAATTTAGATAACTGAGTCTAGTACGCCCTAAAAATTGTTGCTTCTTTCACTTTAAATCAGTAAGTTTGCTTAATGAACATTTGTTCTATTAACAAATGCTGGCATTGACAGGATGAATTATTTCTGTATTACCTACCATAAAGACAGAGGTAGCTTTTCTGAAGAAACAAGAAAGCAGCATCTCAGTATTTCTCCAGCTAAAGGATTTCTTCTAAACATATGGCTTGCAATATTTTTTAAAGATCTCTGACAATCTGAAATGCCTGAAACTAATTCTCAGTTGGATCAGACTCTTTGGCAACGGCTAAAAAACAAGAGCCATGTGCCAGGCAGTACAAGGTGAATTCACACGCATCTTTGCAAAATAAAAAGATGCTGTTTCTTCAGAATCTGTACCATCTGCTCCTTCTTGAGCCCTGCTACCAATGCCTCTCCAATATATGTACTTGAAACAAAGAAAACAGGTATGGATTCAATGTTCCAGATGTTATGACGAAGCCTCTCTATATAGTTATAATGTCTAGGATCCCAGTAAAATCTGCAATAAACAATTTAGACAATCCACATGAAATACTGGAAGCAAGCTTTTCCTATGAGGCTGACATAAAGAAAAAAAAGTATTTCTTGCCCTTTCAGAGGTGAGCTAAAGAGAATCTTGGTGAAACTTAACAACCCTATAATTTAAATAAATGGGCAAACTATCTAGGTTTGGGGTATTTGTATGTTTATGTGCACTAATGAATGGAGACTGGACAAAGAATAAAAACAGAATTTAAAAAAAAAAAGAAGAACCTTATGGGGCAGACATCATTTTCTGGGATATCTATATTGTGAGTGCATTTTATATGGTGGCATCTGAAGCATATATAATTTGTGGTATCCATTTTGAGAAACAGTACAAAATTATAGATATATCATTTGATATGGAAATAAATCTGTTGTTAGAACAATAAAACCTATGATTCACAAATTTGAAAAGCTGATAATTATCACTAACATCACCCATCCAGAAAAATATTTTAAGTTATTATTTAACTGTTTAATACAATTTGTACTTTTCTACAATTTTGACTGCATATTCTTCAAATATGTTTTCATATAACAATTTAGAAATATAATTTTTAATGAAAGAATATAGAGATACTTTGATCTTTCCTCTAGCATGGTTAACCAAAATCTCCTTATTATTTATAATGTAGAAATGCTTCCTTAAATTCTGCAACTGCTTATTTGTAATGTCAGTGCAGTGGGCTGAACTGTGTTCCCCCAAACAGAGATGTCCATGTCTTAACCCCTGGTACCTGTGAAAGGGACATACTTGGAAATACGGATTTTGCAGATGTAATTACATTAAGGACTTTGAGATGAAATCATTTTAGATTTAGGGTGAGCTTCAAATGCAATGACTGGTGTTCCTTATAAGAGAGACACAGGTTGGGGTGGGGGTGGGAAGCCATATGAGATGAAGGCAGAGCTTGGATTGAAGCACCTATAAGCCAAAGACTGCTAAGGATTGCAGAGCTACACGGAGCAAGGAGAGAGGTATGGAATGGATGCTCCCTTAGAGCCTGCAGAAGGCACCCAACATGCCGACACATTGGTTTCAGACTCGTGGGCTCCAAAAGTATGTGAGAATAAGTTTCTGCTGCTCTAACTCACCCAGTTTGTGGTTTGTTACAGCAGCTCTGAGAAATTAACACATCAAGTACTTCTAAGCTAGTTTCTTTTACATGTAAAATACAAGAATTCGATCACCTCAAGTTTTCTTCTTCAACATTAATCTTAATTTTTAAATTGATTAGATACCAGTTAAACAGTTTGTGATAATGCCCTAGTGTAGTGATGTAATGAATTTTACATTATCTTTTCTGAGAGAGAGAACTCCATCCTGACCAAGAGAATTAATCTTCCAGTTACAATTTTGAATGTCTGACAATTTGGTGATTTTTTTTTTTTTTGCTTGCTCTTTCTTCTGAATTTGCACATTTCACAATTTGATTTCACCTCTGCTACCCACAACTAGGGCTAATTACCATAGGACAAATTCATACAACGCCATGACTGCTGGTCATACACTTTCATGCCAGGTAAGTGGGCACAGGGGGCATTAGGAGCATCCGCAAAATAACTAAAAGCAGAAGTGAATGAACCACAAAAATATCCCACCAAATCTAAACTACATGTGTCCTGATTCAACTTGCTCCTAGCCAAATCCCACAGCCACTTAAACAACACTGACATGAGAAGAAATGTAACAGGAAGGGAAACAGTTTTAACTTCTGAAGGCAAATATACCTTACTTCAGCAATTTTAACAGAATTTTAACAAAAATATGATTAGGTGAATACACAGATAGGGTCCTTCCTGGAAGGGCCTTTGCATGCCATGCATGTGAGAAATGTAGAGGCTCAGTTTTCGTTAACTTGTGGTAAATCCACATATTGATCTACTGTAATACATATTTACAATGTATTTATAATACACAAACTGTGATACATATTTTCAAAGCATGGAAGATTATCTTCTTTTTTTATTTAAAAAAAGCACTCTTAGGTCATACTGCAGTGAACAGATTTGGATGGAAAGGATTTCCCTACTTTCAGCTGCTTGGTGAGCTCTAACTCATACTTCAAATATTATTTAATATATTACCTTTTATAAAATACGAAGTCCCTAGATCTTTGGATCTTCTGAACAGGCTCTTACACCCAGTTATTATTACACATTTGGCATGGTATTTAATTACAATAAAATTCACAGCCTGTTTCCTTAATAAGACTGTAAGCTCCTTATGGACAGGGCTATCTCTGTCTTCCCTTATATATGCTTGGCAAGCCCTTGAAGATGGATCTGTTTGTAAAGAGAAAGAAAAGAGCTTGTGGCACAAGAAAGGTAAGGCACATCAACAAATGATTCATTCATTACTAAGAAAATATTTGCTGATCTTTAACTATGTTCCAGGTACTGTTCTAGCTGGGGAAACATTGGAAAAGCAATCGGTGTAAGTGCACTGCCACTATAACAAAATCAGTGGTTATCAGGGAGAGTGATCACACAGAATTTATGGTTATTGGTGGTGCAAAGTCCATGGCAAGATCAGAGGAGTGGCCGAGAGGAGAGGAGATAAGTTTAAGGAATTGAGAATTCAAGGTTTGGTGAGGGTCATCTATGTATACATTAAAATCAACTGAATTAAAATAAACAGGAGTAATGTACTTGGTGACAGTAACCCAGGAACTAAAAATGTAGCAATAAGGAGTGAGCCCGGCAGTTGAACAGAGCAATGAGAAGCAGAGGGTGGCTTACAGTCCAATGACATGATGTCCACAGCTCGGTGTTTTTAAGGATGATGGAAAGATAATGATTTTTTTTAAGTAGCAGTGAGGGACAAGGAGAACACCTAGCAACTCCACCCCGTGAGAGAAACACTGAGGGTGGAGGGGCAACCACCACATGAGAGGGCTACAAGGGAAGCAGCGTCCTCAGTGGGGAGGTAGGTGGAAGTAGAGCAGGATGGTCAATGCAATGGACATATGGGAAGTGGAATGTGTAGGGAGATGTGTTGACAGGAGACCACAAATTTCAGAAGCATACTGGAAGACTTTCAGGCATTAGAGAAGGAAAATGGGGCAGAATGAAATGATAGGCAGAACACACCATGGCTAAATGATAATGAGGGGTGAGTTGGGAGTCTGGGTTTTTTTTATGGTGATTGACAAACAGGAATAAAGGGCAAAATAAGAAAGTTTTTTTGAACCTAGTGGATTCAAAGCAGGTAATAGTGGTAGAAGCTGTAAAATTAAATATAAGAGGTGTTAAGAGGTAGCAGATACAGTAGTAAAAAGACAGTAACAGCCATCAGACATCAATTTCTATGGAAATTCAGAAGAATATGTGACAAGAATTCTTTCCCTTCCTTTCAGACACATAGGCAGCATTTTACCTGAAGTAACTCTCGCTGCCTCATTCGCCCAACTGCCTGACAGCATCATCGACTTGAGGGATTCATCACTGGGTGTGGCATCAGCAATAATATTGGTACTTAGCCCAAAGGAGCCACCTTATCTTTGGCTGCCATATGCCAGGCTACAGCCAGCACAAAATTAATATTGCTCCATTGATTTCTTTTTTTTTTTTTAATCATTTTACTGAAGAGTTGGTATAGAGGGGTATGAGACATATCCTAAAGCATAGGGTGTTATCTCAACATCAGTAACATAAAATCTGTTTAAATGTACTTTGTGTTACTAATATGCTACTTTGAATACATGAATCAGACAGTTTCGAGTTCAGTGATTCTTGCCCAAAAGAATCTGATGTTTTGACATTTCTAAATTTTCCTATGAAGCAATAACAATTGGATCCTCCACCTCTCTGAGCATATTCTTGGAGTACTTAAGCATGTGAAAAGTGTATTGCCACACTCCATATAGCAATTTTGGGTAAGTGGACTGTTGAGGAGCTGACCTATGTTAAAATGGAGAAAAGGGGAGGGTGAACACCAGGGGAAGTTTGAATCCCAAGAAAGAGTACAAAATAGTGAGACTCATGATTCCCTGACACCTCACTTCACGCATTTAACTGTCCCTAGTTAGGACCCAGTATCTCTAAAGTATGATCAAAGGTAAATTTCTAAAACCATATCTGTTGCCAGCTTTGTCCATCTAAGTGTGAATTCTTAGACCTTGAAAACATGGTAGCATGAGAGACAGGTTTGCATACCCCAAATTGGTTTCTTCCTTTCAAGTGTGTATTGTTAACAATGCTTAAGTAATTGCTCCTTATAGGTGACCCAAGGCCATTCCTCTAGCTAGTGACCAACTGTAGTGCGTAAAAATCATCGCCCTTACAATAAAATACTCATCAATTACTAAACAAGGATCTTTACTAAGTGGTCTCAGCTTATGTGTTCACAGCAAACAAGAGTATCTCTCATTAGTTTCTAGGGTTTTTTACAACCTCGGTTATTTTTTTTTCTTGAGGTCAGCAATAGCATTTTAAGTTTTAAGGAAAAAAAGTGGCTTCTCCTATGCCCCAAAGGGAAATATATATATGTAACATAATTTTTATATAATACACATATATTATTACTGAGAAACCAAATTTTATCCCAGCACTGGACCCTATTTAGACCTCTATTAGCATCCTTGACCAACTTGCAAGAAACCTGTAATTAGGAGACCTGAGACTGAGAAGGCTAAACTGTACTATTTATAACTACAAGGTAACTTAGACACTCTAAGCTTGACCTATAAGTTGCCTCCAAATGTGTGAAAAGGTATTTGAAAGAGGATGCTGACCAGCTGTGACTAAAATGAGAGAAACAACCAAATTAACTTATAGCATGAGTACAGTTTAATATAGGAAGAAACTTCTCAACTAGATGGATGATTAAGTGGAAAGCCGAGATACTACCAAAGATGACAGAATTACTCTCTGAAGACCTTTAAAAAATAAAATATAAAAGATTACTTTTGATGCTCATTACAGGTCTGAGCAGATGTAAAGGAATAAATATGGAAACGCCTCAGGATCCCTGAGCTCTTGTTACACGATGTCTCAAGGGTAGAATTGACTATATACATCAGGATATAGAACTAGACACTTTGATTTCTGATACTCATCAAATAAAAGTTTGGTAATGTGCCTATATTTCTTCATTTTCTCTGCACACAAAGATAATTAACCAGCCTTTGCAGGCACTCTCAAGCACATCCATTTAGTCATGGTGTATGTTTCAGTGTAAGTAGTTGGAGTACAGAAATCCCAAGCCAATAAATCAAGGCTTAACCCTGCAAGATTGGTCCCAACTAGTGTACTGTGTCTAATGCCAAAATTAAGAGAGATAATTGTGTTAGACTTCTGCATACAACTTTCCAGATATGAGTCAGTTAAAATGTTTAAGTGGATTCATGATGATGCATTGAGAAGTTAGAGGTGAATGTGGTACACTCCCTGTTATTGGTGAGCTCACAGTCTCATGATAAAACAGACATAGTCTTGATTCACTATTATTATAGGAAACAGGTTAAGACATTACCTGACCATGGCAGCCCTTGGGAAAGGCATTCTGATTCCCCACGCCCTGTGTGCTGTCATTTGGCTTTGCAGAAGGGAAGACAGTAACAATCCTACTTGGGATGGGAACACTAACATACATAAACTAGAAGGGACAGAGAATTTAATCCAACTTTACTCTAGTAAAAAGAAAAATCCTATGCTGGCGAATGTGAAGATTGTCAAACAAGTAGTGACAGAATTGGAATACAGTTAAATATTGTACCAGTCAGAATAGGCTAAGTTATGCTGCAATAAGAAACAACTTAAAAAACTCAAAATCTTAAAACAACCAAGTGTGTATCTTATTCATGCTACTCGTAGCAAGGGAGGCCTATTTATGATAAAGTTACATGGTTAATAGAGGCTTCACCTCTATTCAGCATATGCATCTGTGAAAACTACATACCAGATCTTAAGGTTTTGGCCAAAGAAAGCCAATGGTCACACCTGATAGTAGCTGGGCAGAAAGTAGAATCCTATCCTGTGTCTAAAACAGCCTGGTCATGTTGACCAAAGCTAAAGACATGACTGTGCCTGCCTGTTTTCATGTAGAATTCTATATAGATGCAAATTGAAAAACAAAATTGAATTTCTTGACTAAACCTCCCAATTCTCACCTTCTTGTTACTTCACTTAAAGGTAACTCTTTTTTTTATTAAATTATCATTGATATATATTCTTATGAAGGTTTCACATGAAAAACAATGTAGTTACCTCATTCACTCATGTTATCGAGTCCCTCCCATTGCAGTCACTGTCCATCAGTGTAGTAAAATGCCACAGTCACTACTTGTCTTCTCTGTGCTACACTGTTTTCCCCATAATCCCCCCTACACCATGTGTACTAATCATAATACCCTTAAAGGTAACTCATTAAAAGCCTTTTTTTTTTTCTGCCCAAGGTAGTTGGTGATTTTTGGAATGAGACAATGTTACTACTATACGAGAAAGCCTGGTGAGATAATATGTGTTATTCAAGCAGTCATTATTAACATTAAGCTCTTCAACTATGCCTCTGGTCTTAACAGAACAACATTCTATACCAGGTAAATCTGCAAGTGTCCACACATTTCCAGCACTTCAAAATACACTTTACTACTCAGTGACTGCTTAAAACAATGCTGTACAATCCTATGATGTGTTACTCTCAAAAAAAAATGGTAAAAGGGAAGCACTTTAGGAAGTTTTTATTTTTTAACATTAGCTAAAGGGAACACATCTTTTTCAGGATATAAAATAGGAAGAATGGTGAGACTTACTAAAATGAATGGCAATATAATTGAGATAATAATCTAAGGGGTTTATTAAAGCATTGTATAGACATGATTATAAAAATGTGTGAATCGCTTATAGCACATTTTCAAAGTGTCTTTTACTTAACACCAATTGTGACATATTAAAAGTAGCCCATTAAAAGGGAGTTTGGAATCAAATACATTTCAAAGAAAAAGGTATAAAGAAAGACGTTTTCTCCTGTAGAACAGCACAGATACTTTAAGATGCTAATGCATTATAAATCTCTAAAACAGTATAAAATATGCAAAATTTCCCAAACTTAATTGATCATGGAATGCTTTTTTTCATATAACTTCTATTAATATCATAGAATAAGGTTATTTGAGACAATGGTTAGGAGAGAGACTATTTTGCAAATGAATAGTTCTTTAAGCATTTCTTAACACATGGAAACTGTAGCTTAAGAGATCAGCCTTCTATGTATAGCAAGTTTATATTCAAAAACATTATGAATTTTTTTCTACACACATGAAACAAAAATTGTTCTAGTATGTTATATGGACCAAACATTCCCTATTGAAATTTTAGCAAGTAATTCTTTATTGCTAGAAAAAACATTTTTGCCTTAAAGTCTATTTTGTTTGATACTAATATAGCTACAGCATTTTTATTTTTGTTTAGTGTTTACATAGTTTCTTATTCTGTTTAAACTTTCTGTATCATTCTATTTTAGACATGACCCTGCTCAATAGCATTTAATTATATATTTTTTAAATCAGGACATTAATTTCTCTTTTAACTGGCAAATGTAGTTCATTTATATTTAGTACAATTACTGAAATATTTTGCTTTAAATCTATAATTATTTTTGAGTGTTCTCTTGAACCACCTTTTCTCTGTTCTTGCCTTCTTTCTGAACTGTCTTGGAATTGTTTTTATCATTCTATTTTTCTCTACTAGTTTGAAAGTTATAAACTGTTTTTTCTTTTGTTTTCTTTTCTTTTGGTGGTTATCTTAGAAATTGAACCATGCATCTATAATGTATTACAATCTAAGATAAATTAATAACTTTATCTTCCAAGACAACAAATGGCCTGTTGAACATAACTCTCTCCCAAATCAAATGCTGTTTTGGGTATAATATACATATATGTAATTGGAGGCTTTATACATGCAATATTAACTTAGATATACCTGCATACCACTTTGTCCTTGGTTTTCATTTCTTCTCACACCTCAGATCTCAGTAATTTTCCTTCCACCTCAAGTATATCGTAAAAATTTCCTTTGTAGGTCAACTATGATAAATTTTATGACTATAGTAGGCAACTATCTTAAATCAGGGTTAATTCATAGTTTTCCAGAACTATAAAGAATCTATGAACCTGGGATACAGGACCTCAGAAGGATGGTTCACTCTTACCCTGAGCATGGATTACTTTGGTTTATAATTTACTGTTGAAAGAGTCTTCTATTTGATTGGTTTTACTGGGCAAGCTTAGATTTTTAGTTTCTATCTTTGTCATCCAGCAAGGTCACCAAAACAAAGTTCTAATTTCCCAGAGTCAGCATAAGGGGAAAATGTTTCTGTGGGAAAAAGTTTTCATGTCCAGTTTCTTTACCTTTCTGGGTTCCCACATGCACTTTAATTTTGGCCTGGTAATTTCTATGATCTTATTAGTTCTTCCATGCCTTTAAAGACTTTATTTTTATTTTTATAGCTTGACCATTTTTGGCTGTTTTCAGAGTGAAAGTCCAGATTATCTAGCCAGCCATTATCAGAAACCAAAACCTCAGATTAGCATGCTTCTGAGGATCATTTATTAATGCATTCATGCAACAAATGTTTCGGGATACCAGGGATCCACCAAGCATTGTTTTAGACATGGAAATATTGGACTGGACCTCTGGCAAGAAGTTCATAATCCAGAGCTTATTGTGCAGTTCAAACACCTTTGTCTTCCTTTTGGAACACATGATCTCAAAAGAGAGATGACACTATAGGAAAAGATCAAGAAGCAGTAGAGCCATATTTAAGAGGACAGGCTCTGAAATGCTATTCTTACTCTTACTAGTTATTTACCCTTAGGCAAATTGGTTATGTTTTCTATGCCTCAGGTTCCCCACTTATAAAATGGGAATAATTATAGTAATGGTCTTATTGGGTTGCTGTGGAGATTAAATTGATTAATACATATAAAGCTCTTAGAACATTTCTAAAATGCTTAGCTTTTAGATGTTAGCTTTTATTGCATTCTACACAATGCCAATTAATTCTACAGTACTGTTGATTTAGGAGTTTTGAATACCAACAGCCTTAAAAAATTTTTTTAATATAAATATGAACTGGACATACATTCTGGGAATTACTCATCATGTATTTTATTACCCTCTACTTGATATCAGGAAGCAGAGTTCACCTGGTCCAAAACTAAATATTCTAAGTATGTTTTATTATTCTCTTGTTTGCACCTCAAGTGTCAAGGGTTGAGTAATTATAGTAATTAGCCCATACATGCCATCTCTTTGGTCTACACAAAGTCCCTTGTTTTATCTACATAACTGATATTTTTTACCCATTTTTTAACATTTCTCATTTATAAATTCTCCCTTTCCCAAGCAACTATTCTAATGCTTTTTTAATATCTTGAATCTGTGTGAACACTTGTGAAACTTGTTTATCTGATGAGCTCAATTTATAGCAATTCATTATCAACTGAAAAATGAACACCCAAAGCCCTCTACCAGGCTACACACAAGTACTTAACAGTCTCACAAACACAAATAGCAATTCTTTGCCATCTACCCAGCCAACCAAGACAGAGAATTTATAATGTTCTTTTGTTTCTCTCTCTCTCAGCTCCCTTATTTAAAACCCTGCCAATTCTACCCATCCACAAAATCCATTTCTCTCTCTCATCCTCACTGCTACTGTTATGTCAAGCTCTCATCAACCTATTTGCTCACAACTCCATCAGCCTCATGTCTCTCCCCTGCTAAATCTAAGCCCCGCACTGCCACCAGAGTAATTTTACTAAGGAAAACTAATTTAAAGCACGTTGTTTGTGATTCTAAATAATATCCAATAACTCCCTATGGTGCACATGATAAATTATAAACTCTAGGTGTAGCTTTACAAATCTTTCACAATCTGGCCCTGGCGTGAGGCTTACTTCCCCCCGCCTCCCGCTTCCCACACCTGGTCTGAAGTAGCTGCAGAACCCCACCAGGAACTTCTGCGCATCAGTGATTGGGCTCACACTGTACCTTCGCCTTACATGGCTTTCCTTCCTGTGCCCCACATGAGTTCTTTCCCTTAAATTCTGTTTTAATGGCATCCTCACTGAAGGCCTAAACCAACTGCCGCCACCAACACCACTACCCTCACTGCCAGGGAACGGTGCTCTCACCTCAGTGTTTCCTCCAATTCTGTGCAGACCATTGGCCACACCTGTCATATTAGAGTGGGGACTAAAGTGGGTCCCCACCTCAAAATAGTTCACATGTTGAAGTGCTAACCCCAGTGCCTCAGAGTGTGGCCATATTGGGAGATGGGGGTCTTTAAAGAGGTAATTAAAATAAAATTAGGATGGGTCCTAATCCAATATAACTGATGTCCTCATAAGAAGAGGAAGTTTGGACATAGATACATACAGGAGTTCTGCCTCCAGACTGTAACATCAACCCTTCCCTGGGTCTCTAGCCTGTCAGCCTGCTCTACAGATTTTGGACTTGCCAGCAACCCCCCTCACCACACCACACAAACTGGTGACCAATTCCTTAAATCAATCTCTCTCTCTCTAGATACATACACACACACACACACACACACACTATATATATATATATCCTATTTATGTTGCATAGATACGTATATTTACACCATAATACATGCACATATGTATACATCCCTATATGTTGTATATATTTATGTATATATAAGGATGTATAGATGTATATGAATGTATGGCTATGTATATATTTGTACATACACGCACATATGTGTAGATACTTGATAATTTTTATTGAAAAACTGAATATTAATAAATTTTTCATAAAATGAATGCTAGCTTATATATTTGTACTATTTATATAGTTATATGGCTATATATGCAGTGTATACATAAATGTTATAAATATATTGGAAATATATACAGTGTGTATATACATATATCCATATTATAAATATATATATTTATTCATAGTTGGAGTTTAAGCCATTTGGGAAGCATTACTTCTGTTTCAAGGACCAAGGTATGGAATTCACAGCACTAGTTATTCATTTGCTTATTATTATTTGGTGATAACAGGCATGCAAAGAACTTTGGGAGACTTACAAGTATCAAAGAGTAATATACCTTGCAAGTAGTTTAAGAATGGAATGAGATTCCATCAAGTTATTTTCTATACACCTAGCCAATGAGGTAAGTAAGGACTTTTATCAAAGCCTCTTTTTTTAATCAAGCAGAATTATACCAATATTATAGTATGGTCACTTGATTTTGTTCTGGAACATTCTGCAACTTTGTCTTTATAAACTTTTTTAACCTGCTGTGAGTTTTATAAATGTCGATAGATAAATCTTTTCCTGTGACCAGAGATTTGTTAGAAAGCAGAAAATGAAATTTTATCCAGACAGTTATTACATTAACTGCCTTAAATCCTAACATACTAAAGATGTAATAAGATATCAAACATTCTAAAATGAACATCCAAACAGTTTAGTAGGTTATTTCATTTTTTCCTGAAAATTCACTCAAAAAAAATAAGAAATGATGCATTATTGATCCATGCCACCCACTTTAAAGCTATCAGATGAGCACCCTGACTAGTACTGAACTAGAAAGAAAGAAAACAAAAGACTGTGTGTCCTGACTCACTCACCTCTCCACTCCGATTTTCCATCTCCCTTATTGTCTGCACACTGATTGTCCAGGCCAGGTGACAGGTTGACTGAATTGCCTTTTACTGTACCTTTGGACTTGTACAATAACATGTTAATTGCAACCTTGAGCTCTTCCTCTGCTCTATTGATTACATAATCACCTTTGCCCAACTGATGCTTCCCAGAATGTCAAAAGACACCCAGTAAAATTAAATACAAAAGGAAATCTTTCACTGACTATTCTTCTCCAAGTAAATATACTCTCAAAGCATCTGTAACCTCAAGATGTTGACAGACCACAGGGTTCAGTTTTAAAACCATAATGAATAAACAGAAAAACAACATTTTCTCCAAAAGCACTCCCTCCACCACCTCCACTATCTTAGATCCAGTCGTCCTTTCCTAACCCACTGACACCCAAGGGCTAGATTTGCCAGAGGAATTAATAGTGATGATTATAATACAGAAAGCAGCGGCTGCACCTGGTCAGTGGAGCAGAAGGCCAACCTAGACAGCAATGCTTGGTGATATTATCTTTCACCTTCAAACAAACACCCTGCTGTTTACTGTTTACAGTGAAGATATGCACATAGTATCTTTGGCATTTATCTTGTTTGAATACTATTGAAAATACCACTGTCGTTATTGAATCTGAATATACAGGAGACAGACTTTACAGACACATGACTATATTACTGTGTTTACTAATGTGTTTGCCAAGTACAGTAACTGCTTAGCTATCAGACCTCCATCTGGAAACATTTCCAATCCTGAATATACCAGGATCCAGGAATCAAATCCTGAATATACCAGGATCCAGGAATCAAATGCTGTAGGCCCTTCGAAGAAACGAAACATAGCATGTCACACCTTCTGTGTGTCTATTTGATACACTTATCAAATAGGACTACCTTAGTCTTTCATATTTACAGTTATCAGATTTTCAACCTCAGAGTCAATTAGAATTGAGACGTCAGGTAATAAAGAGCTACTAATTTAATAAATGCTCAATGATATGTTGTTTATATAAAAAATTCTATTATTGTCACCCTACTGTGATATATATACATGTTGGATATAGAAAAACAGAGAAAAATGCAAATCTTTAAAAAGAGATGACATAATCTATTTTCACCCTGAATATCATTTATATACCACGGCTTGACCATTTGTTTCTTCCTCCTCCTTCCCCTCCCCACAGAAGATAATCCCTCTAAGAAAGAACTTTTTGTTGGAATAGCCTGATTATGGAATTATCTGTCTTCATCTTATAGTATTTACAGGCCTCTCACTGATGCCCACTATCTCAATCTCAGTTACTTAATGCTATATAACAAATCAAACAAAGAAATGACTTAAAAACAACATTTTGTTGTATTTCCCAATTCTGTGGGCTTGTGAGGCTTAGCTAGAAAGTTCTTACGTCATGTGGTCAGCTGAGGTTACTCACATGATCGTGCTGTGCTGGGAGCCCAGCTCGGGCTGGGACGTGCCTGGTGCTGCCGGGTCTGGGTGGAATGGCTGCGGGCTGGCTGGGTCTCTTTCTGAGGGTGGTTTCTCATCATTTAATGGTCTAGTCGGAGTTTTTTTATGTGGTGAGTAGATTCAAGAAGGTGAAAGCAAGAAGTATAAGGCCTCCTAAGGCCACAGCCATAAGTCACACAAAGTCATTTCATGTCTACCAGTTAAAGCAAGTCGTAGGGCCAGCCCAGAATGAGAAGGCGGGAAAAGGACCCCCCCCCCTCCCGACGGGAGCCACGGAGTACACGGGCAGGGATGGGAGGGACTGCAGCAGCTGGTTTTGAATAAAATCATCTATACTGTAATTCCTTCCGGTGCCACGAACCCAGGAGTTAGACAACCATGTGTGAGTGGGAAGATGTGAGACCCTGGAGACAAAGTAAGCAAACAACACAGTCACCAAGGAAGCGGGCATTCGTCGGTATCCCGCGGGAGGTCTGGCCAGTAAAGTACAGCAGGAGAGGAACCCGAATGAAGCACAGGTCAGCAACCGTGAAGCCAAACCAGAGACGAGGGAGCGCATCCCGGGTCAGCCCACGGTGCAATGGCGCGCACCTGCGGCCGCTCACCACTGGGAGTTAGTTGTTTGTCCTCCGCACGGTCTTAGGCACTGACTTTGCTTCGTTCACTGAGGACTATGCATTTATGATAAACCACAGGAGCAAGATATACTCTGCAGAGGAACACAGGCAGGAGAGGTGGTGTTTCTTAAAAGTTCTCATCCAAAACAGACACAATTTACCCAAAGGACAAGTTAAGCATATGTTTAAGGCTTTAGCATATGAGGAGCAACAAAAAGAAATTCTTTGGTAAAAAGTTGATATTATTTAAGAAATTGAGAATATATTTAACAAGAAAGGACCTATTGAAGATGATTATAAATTTTTATTGGACAGTAGATAAAAAGACCTAAACAAATAGACATGCCATGTAGCATGGGAGGTCTTAGGAGCACAAAAAGTCATTTTTTTGTAAATCAATATATAAATTTAATGCACTTCCAAATAGAATTTCTTCACAATTACTTTTATAAATTGGATTTACATTAAATTTTTAAATAATGAAGAATTAAAATAATACATAAAGCCATTATAATAAAATCAATATGGTATTAACATAAAAAAGACATAATTCAGAGGCATAAAATAAAGAATCCAGGAGAAAAAAAAGTCACAATAAAAAATACATGTCAAAGATAATATTTCAGTTTAGAGAGGGAAATAAAGGATTATATATATGGTGATGGCACAACAGACTATTTCTCTGAAAGAATAGAATAGGACCTATCTTAGGTCAAAGAAAAATAAATTTCAGGTGGATTAAAGACTTAAAATATTAGAAATAAACAAAACTCATACAAGAAAATCTAGAATTAAGATTTGTATAAATAATGATGGAAGGGGAAAAGGAGGAACTCTCTGAAACCAAACTAGAAAAAGGTTTCATAAAAAAGATAAACATATTTGACAATATAAAACTGTTTATATTGTCAGTACACAAAAGGTGTGCAATGCAAAAGATGTCAAGGTCAGAAGACAAATAGAACTATTAATATTAAAAATATTAAGAAACAGACTCAGAAAAAAGATCTTAAGTTTATCAAAATCTCCCAACCCAATAAATAACTGGGTGAAAGGTTGAAGAATCATCCACAACAGTGGAAACCAGCATGGAAGTAAGCACAGAAGATGACCATCTTCACTAATAATGAGGAAAAGGAAGATTAAAGCAAGAACTAAGTATCACTTCACAGCCATTAAATTGAGAAATACAAAAAGGACTTACCTATTCTTGGGTTTCCCCTAAAGTAGGCTCTGGATAAGGATGTGTTCACAGGCGGTTTATTTGGGAGGTAATCCTAGGGAGCAGGAGTTGAGTAAGTAGGGAAAATCAGACAAAAGAGGAAAAGCTGAGAAAAGGGGCCCCTATAGTCATAAAGACTATGTCTGTGGGCAGTGGAGGTTCAATTCCATCAGGACCTCCTGAAACATGAAGAGTATCTCCCAGAACTGTGCTTTGCAAAAAAACAAGACAGGAGCATTAGTCAGTAGAGGATGCCTGAGCATTTCTGAGTGGCTCAAACACACAAGGGCAAATCCAGAAAACTCTTGCATCATCCAGAGCATTGAAGAGCCCAAGGCAGACGCCGTGGCAAGCACTTGTAGTTAGAAGATATCACCTTGAAGTTACTTGAAGCCTACAAGTAATATTCACTCCAGGCATGGATAAACTCCAAGATGAAGTCCAGAAGGTTTGACATAGGGTACCAGAAGTATTTTCTCCAAATATCTGTAACAACTACTCCTGTCAGAGACAAGGTAAAATGGATATTCTTCCATCCACTGTCAGAGGAAATGTGTACAAGGCTTTTGTAAGGCTGTTTGACAACATCAGTTAACAAAGAAGAATGATGATGATGAAGACAGGACGATAAAGAAAAAGGAGAGGAGGAAAGGGACAGAAAGAAAGGAAGGAGGAAGGAGGAAGGAGGGGAGAGAAAAGAAGAAAGGAAACAGGGAGGGAGAAAATTTCTTCGAAAAGATAACTTTTTCACACCTGGGAGCTAGACTGCAGAAAAAAAGCAAAAAGTGAGACAAGAGAAGTTACAATTAATTTTTTAGGATAAACATTCTTTAGTTTGCAGATTGTATACAGATTAATCCCAAAATAGAAATTATACATATGTCACCTCTACTTTCATCGTTAATAAGGCAAAAAACATTCATTGTTTGAGTTAAAACTGTACATATGCCACTGTTTATCCTCAGTGTTTTCATATTTGGAAATATTTGTGAACTCAGTAGTTCAGCAAGAATTAAGTTTTACCAACATATGCAATCTAACCAAAACACTGAGTCTTTGGTGAAGGAATTAGTTTGGGCTCTTTCTGCATCTGAACTTGCAGAAGTAAAAGCCATCAGACTAATTTGTGTTCATGTATCTACAGCCTGAAAAATCACTGTGTATATGAGCTATTCAGGGTTGATTGACACATCACCATTAAAATTATAGAATAATTCTAAGAATCATTGGTTGTCATAGCACAATAACAATCCGCAACTTCTCCCTAATCCCCCAGTTCACCTATTGAGGAAAATGGAGACCTGGAGAAGAAGTAAGTCAACATTTCCTGGGGTCTTTCTTATATTCCAGACCACTGGTCTCATAACTCTCATGTACTGTCCCATCATAACCTTGTGAAGAGGTTATTATTATTTTTACTTTCACTGATGAAATGTGAGAATTTAAGGAATTTTCCCCAGATGACATAACCGTACAGTAGTAGATCTAAGATTTGCACCCAGGGCAATCAGACACTAAAAGCTCATTTAGGTCTACAATATCACATTCATTCTGTCATGCAGTTAAACACTGTGGAAGTGTGCCAGCCCAAAGAACCACAAAGGGAAATTTTCTCCCCGCACCTCACATATAATCTGAAACTGTATAGACGGTAGGAAAAAGCAAACCCAAGCAACAGGGACTATAACTGATAAAGAAACTGAGAACCAGAAATGTAAAGTAAGTTTTTTAAAGTGATGAAGGAAGAAAACAACAAAACAAGGCTCAGATTTGAATCTGTTTCACTCTGAATCTAATCAATTGGTCCTAAATTGATTCTCCATCCCCCTCGGGGAGAAAAAAAATGTGTTTCAAATGGAGAAACAGAACACATGGAGGCTAAGGGTCCTTTCACTTGAGAACCAAAGCTCAGAACGCCAGACTTGGTCATCGCTGCAGCCGCTACTCCCAAGCCTTTAAAGACGGCCTTAATAACTAAGTATACTTGGGTTTCCTGGCTGTGGATAAAATCAACAGTCACAGGCATAATGTCCTTCAGAGGTGTTTAAGTCTTAAGACAAATTTCTGCCTACAAAGGAGAAGAACCGATAGGGCCAGCGAGAAGGGTAGGGGGGAGAGGCAAAGAGCAGGCGGAAGGGGCAATGAGGAGGCATGGTGCCCAGAGCCAGAGAAAGGCCCTCAGAGAAGCTACAGGTCTTATGGGCACTTTTCAAATAAATACCTACTGAGAGTGTGCAATGTGAACTCCTGCCCCCATCTTACTAGGGAACCTTGACTTAGTAATACTTTGGTGCAAATGGATTGTTTTGGTGAACTTGAAGAAAGTGAGAATGGCTTCACTTCTGGCAAGAAGTGAAAATGGATACTAGGCTACATATAGGTGACATATGGGTCACACGCCAAGGAACTGAGAGTCCCATTCGGCACCCTGCTGCCTCCTAATCCGCGGCCATGTTATCCTTGCTCAAGACCCCACACCCTCTAACATTCACCATATTAGCTATTGACCTGCAGTTGTGTGAACAGCAGCGAGCACATCCTCACTTCATAAAAGAGTAATGAAGGGACACATGATGGGAAAGGGCAGGGAAGTCACAATGATGATTATCAGATTCTTGAGGCAGAGCCCAAGGGAGAAAAGCAGGGCTGACAAGCAAGGATTCATCTCCCTGACCACTTGAGACTTTTGTTCTCCTGGAATGATAAATATATCTGAAGTGTTTTTTTTCAGGGCAGGGGAAGACACCTCTCACTCCTGCCTGCAACAGGAAGGCTGTGATTTATCCAGATTGGTGGTTCCTTCACTCACAAGCTAGAGGTACCAGGTATCTCAAAAAGTCATATGATACAGATACATCACTTACTCATGTGCCAGTACATATGCAGGAGCTGGAATCAGCAGGAATCACTGCCCAAGAAGCATCAGTTTACCTGTAGCTACCTTCAATCCTTATAGTCATCTTAATGTGTAACTTTTGGCTGTGTGACCTTAAGCAAGATACTTCCTGACTGATTCTCTCAGCTGTAAAATGGATCAAACAAGGTTGTGTAGTAGCAATGTTATGAGGAGTAAATAAGATATGCTGTGGAATACTTAGCTTAATATCTGATACATGGTAATCACTCAATAAAGGCTATATTTCAAAGTTAAAAATACATAGAAGTGCTGCTATGTTACAGATCAGTGTTTTTCAAACTCTCTGTAATGAAGGATCAGATCTCCTTCAAACCATCATGACTAATATTTCTGATTGCTGTACATGAAGTCAAGACAATGTCAAATTGCTTTACAAGTTTCAAAATCAGTGCTCCCAATTTCTATACATATTTTATTATGGACAGTTTGTAGACCAACATGCATCAATGAACCACACTTTAAATAGTACCTTAATAGAATATCATCACTGTCTCATAAAATAATAAAATTAAAATAATGGATTTTTTTTGGAATCCTTTGAAATTATCTACTAGGGGCTGTATACAGTCCACATAAGCAAAACAAAATGGATATATCCTGCAATATATATATATATATATATATTTAAGCAAAAAGTGTATTCACTTTATCTGCCTCTGTAATTGAGGCAAAATAATAAGAGGGAGTCAGAATCACCAAAAATTATATATCCAAGCCTCTTCAACTTTATGTATATCCACTCTACAGCATCAATTCTTCCATCAGGAGAAAGAAAATAGTTAAAGTACTCTACATGGCAGTGTAATGCTACTTTTTTTAAAAATCAGGAGAGTACAGTAAATTGTATCATTTATCAAAACAGTTGATAATAATGCTACACCAGGCCTGCACTTGACACAGGCATATAACTTATTACCAGTCCCAAGCCATCAGAACATGCACAGAAGAGTATTTTCAAAACTACTTACCATTTATTTTAAGTGTTTTGAAGTATGAAATAGCCAAATTCCTAGGCAGTCAGTATATACTTCAAGCCAAGCACACTTAAAATCACAAAGGAACAGTTTTGACTACCCAAAGAAAAATAATAGTCAATAATTAATTCTACAATTATTTATGTACACTAGTAAAATGTTTGGAGTCCATAATATTGCATATAAATTACTACTCATAATGAAATGAAGCCAGCAGAATTTTGAGTTTGACTTACTTTTTTTAGAAAACAAACCCACCATCCAAGTAAATACTTATTATGGTTTGAAAACTTAAACTACAGAATTGATTTCAAAGACTTCAGGAAAAGTAATATTTATCTCCTAAAGTGGTGGGCCTACCTATGAAGCTTTATAAAGTCATTTTCCTGATAATAACTGTGTACATTACTTTATGTAGAATGTGTTACATAAGCTAGGGAAAACGTTGAAAAATGTTTAAATATCACCTAGCTCAACATTCAACTCCATTAGTCAGTTTTCTTTAATTATAAAAAGTACTATCTGTATGGCTAGGGAAATATAAAAATCACAATAAAATAACCAATAACTAATAACCTTATACTTCTACCAGAATGACCAAAAAGAAGCAAGACACAGCCACGCATAGTGCTAGGAGGCATCCAGAGCCACAGGAACCCCCACGCCTTTCAGGTGAGAATGGAAAGGGTGTAAACACTTCGAACGACATTTAGGTACTATCTTGTGAACAGTCATTTACCATGTCACCCAAAAATCCCACACCTAGGTGCTTTCTCAAAAGAAAGGAGAACATAGTTGAGACTGATGGTGTTATGTACGGTTGGGATTGGGTAACAACTGTAGTTTGTAGCAGACACCAACAGAACCAGAAAGTCCGCAAAGGTAAGCATTCTTGAAATAAGTGTCACAGCAATTCTCAACTGCAATCAGTCAAAAGTTGTTACAACATGAAAATCAACTAAAGGTGTGTGCAAATACAGGTGTGTCAAGACCGCAAAGGCATGTGACCATGATGTGATGGTGTAAGACGGAATTTTTTCTATGAACAGGGACAACGGAAAAACCCATGTGCCAGACATGATCCTTTAAGAAACACACCTTTCTGATTTAAGTAACAACACAATAAGCGAATTCATTTATTTAAGGGATAAACGTTTTTCATCAGAATGTGAATTATACAAATTAAAATTTATCTCCTCAAAAAAATATAGCGTAAAACTAAATAAGGAGGCCTTTTGAATAAACATAACAATATTAAACACTCAAATGGGTCTTCAGAGTATCAACATCAGAGATGATCTATTATTTAATGATATTCTTGTGCTCGAAACCTTTTTTAGTTACTTCTCGGGAACCGCCCTTAGAGCTTCTTCACAGCCCACACGAAAAGGCATTCGTGTAATGTTTTTACCTTTACCAAAGTCATCTAACTTAATCACTCATGTTACCTCACCAGACTTGGTTTCAAACAGCATCTGAAAAATTTCCAAAAGTAAAATCCATCTTGGAGCACAATTTGCCATCTGGCTCTTATCTGAACGTTGACTAGCTAAGAGGTGGCTTTAAGTTCATGGCACCAGCCAAGAAAACTATTGTAAAAGGGAAAACGAAGGTTTAATAAATACAGTCTGGCTTCCAAGTTAGGGTATAGTGAGGGAAATAAGGCACTTAACTAGGGCACAAATTTTAAGAAAATGGGTGCCCAAAAATCTCCCATGTCAAGAGAAATAACATGATAATGTAACATTTCTAAAAATCCAAAAATCAGTGCAACAAATCCATGATGAACAATATATAAAATTTTAAATAAAAGACAGAATTCTAGTCTGCATGGTGTGACTCACTTCACTTATTGTTACTCACTAGTAAACAATAAAAGAAAAAAACCCAAAGGCTTACAGGGAAACAGCAAATCATCCACAAAGTGAAATAGCAATGTACAGAATGGGAGAAAATACTTGCACAGCACATATCCAATAAGGCTTAATATCCAATATATATATAAGGAAATATAACTCAGAAGCAAAAAAATAAAATAAAATATTTGAATTAAAAATGGGCAAAGGACCTGAACAGACTTACTCCATCGAAGGTATTCAAACAGCCAACAGGGACATAGAGAGGTGCTCAACATCACTAGTCACCAGGGAAATACAAATCAAAACCATGATGAGCTATCATCTCACACCTGTCCGAATGGCTATTATCAAAACAACAAGAGATAACAAGCCTGGTGAGGATGAAGAAGGAGGGAACCCTCATGCACTGTTGATGGGAATGTAAACTGATGCAGTCACTGTGGAAAGCAGTATGGAGTTTCCTCAAAATATTAGTAGAACTACCATATGATCTAGCAATTCCACTCATGGATATCTGAAGGAAAGGAAATCATTATCTCAAGGAGCAATCTGTACCCCCATGTTCACTGCAGTTTTATTTACAGTAGCCAAGACATAGAAGCAACCTAGGTATCCATCAATGGATGAATGGATTAAAAAATTTGCTAAGTTATATACATATACATATGCATATATGCATATATACACACACATATACATACAATATTATACAGCCATAAAAAAGAAAATCTTGGAATAACATGGATGAACCTTGGGGGCATTATGCTAAGTGAAATAAGTCATACAGAGAAAGACAAATACTGTATGATCTCATTTCTTTGTGGAATCTAAAAAATCCAAACTCATAGAAATAGAACAGATCGTTGGTTGACTTTGGTGGAAGGTATACAGAGAGAAATGGGTGTAGGTGGTCAAAATTACAGACTTCCAGTTATAAGATAAATAAGTCCCAGGGATGTAATGTACCACATTGGTGACTACAGTTAATGATACTATACTGTATATTTGAAAGTTGCTAAGAGAATAGATCTTAAAAGTTCTTACCAGAAGAAAAAAATTGAATAACTATGTGAAGTAACACATACTAACTAAACTTATTGTGGCAATCCTTCTGCAATGTATACATTTATCTAGTCATTATGTTGTAAACCTTAAACTTAAGCAATGTTACATATCAAATATATTTCAGTAAAACTGGCATGGGGCATGGAAAAATAAATCATCTGATTACCATATCTTACTTCATGGACCCAAGTACTATGATTTTAACCTGAGCAGTCACAGGAAAGATCCCAGATTTTACACAAAGTAAGAAAGTAACCTGATTTCTCCTGCCCCACCAACACTACAAAGTGGTCAAATGAATGTTAATATTCAAAACCTACCAGCTTGTTCCCCAAAGCAAGTGGTGAATTTCAGCCTCTGGTAAGTACCCCCAAGTAGAGATTATATGTAGTTAGGAGGAGCAACTTCCCTGGGGCCTGCTTGTGCACACTCACAGTGAGGGCTGGGGACAGATCACACCCACATTCACATACAAAATTCTCTTTCAACATGCCATCGCCTGTCTCACTTTCACAAACATGCTTCAAGGTGGCACAGGGGCTCAGCAGGCACAGCTTTCTTGACCTACCAGCTGTTTTGAAACAACTCAATTTTTAACAAAACTTCTCAAGGCAGCTCATATAGCAAGAATGTCCATTCTGGAAAATACGGTGCTATAAATCACAGGACAGCTGTAGTCTAGCTGCCCCGTCCTTAGCAGCTGTGTTGAGTTCTGTGCTGAGTCTATCTTGATGTTTCTTCATCTGCAGAAAAGAATGATGGGGCCTTCAGACAGGGACTTGCATCGCACAGTGGCAAGGTCTGAATTGGATTCTGTTTCTCATTTAGTGTCCTTCCTGCTGAGACAGACTGTCTCCATTAGGGTTAATGGGGGAGCTAACTTACCTCCGAGGGGTATTGCAAGGAGCAGTCAGGAAGATTAACACTAAAACTAGCAAAGTGCTTTGTAAATGAAAACTAGTTCTCAGAATGTCAAATGCAGAATCAGGCTATTATTTTAAAAAATTCAGCCTTTTCACCTCAATTACACACATAATAGGCTGAATTATTTGTGTCATTTTTTTAAGGGACTTTCTGGGATAGGACACGGTCATATTATGGCCACAAAATCTTAGGAATTTGAAGGGGCCTCTACTTCCCTGACTTGCTGGTGGAGTTGCCATGAAATTCTCTGTTACTGATCATCCTATTCATATAGATCTGGGAAAGAAAGAGTCCTCATTCCAAAATGCATGTTCTCAGAGCCTCCTTCCTCCCCGCCAGCTCTCCTGTAGTTTGGTCTCCCCTGGTGGAAGCCACTTCTTGCACTGTTTTTTAGGTTTTTTTCTCCATTGATATATACAACCTCAAGTCTCTCCTATCTTGTTTATGCATTTATTCAATGAATGAATTCAGTGAGTGCCTGCTACTTGCCAGGCACACTTCAAGAGATTTACAGCAGCCAACAAGGCCAATGATGTCTCTGCTCTTGTGGACTTTGCGTCTTTGGAAATAGACAAACTTCCCTCCTTTGCTTCTTGGACTTTGCTTTGGACAAAAAACGCATAATGCTATCCTCATTTCTCTTTTATCCGCAGCCCAATGCACTCTGCATTTGAAGCCCCACACAGTTTTTGCTTCAATCCAGTAGCTGCTTTAGCTGTTGTGTATTGTTTTTCCTTTGCCTCCCCATGGTCTCTGGGCAGCACTTACTCGTGGCCTCTCCATCATTTTACAACCTCTACTCAATTTCTGTGACCCCTTCTTTTCCTGGTTTTCCTCTAGCCTCAGTGGCTCCTCATTCTTGATATTCTTTCTGGTCTTCCTTCTCACTCAGCCACCTCATTTTACCCTTACTTATTCAGAGTCACTGGGATCCATTCTGTCCAATTTTATTCACTCTTTCCAGAGTGACTTCATCCAGTTCTCCAATGGTAACTATATACTGCAAGGTCCCAAGTATGTATCTTGGGCTCATGTTTCTGTTCCATTCTGAATGCAAATATTCCAACTGCCCTATTTGGCATATTTATCTGAATCACTGAAACATCTTAATTGCATTTAGTTTGGGGCATATTACATCTTTCCTACCAAACTTCCCTCCCATCTGCAGTCCTCTGCCATCTTTCTCCATCATTTCCACTTAGGAAAGGTACTCCTGACTACCAGCCAGAAATATGCATGCTGTCCTGCCCACGCAGACATCCTGAGTTGTCCCCATGTCCCTAAGCCTTGTTCTACTTTCTTAATAGGTATGGACTCTATCCTTTACTCCATGCCCAGTGCCCCTGCCTGTATTTAGGCCATGTTCATTTCCCATCCAGATTCCTATAAGAAACTCTATTTTGTCTCTACTTTTATTTTGTTCTAATCCTTCCTTTCTACATTGTTTACAGAATATTTTATGCAGGCTATTCCCATTTTAAACACTTCAAAGATTCCTCCTACAATATATATTACACACAAGGCCCCTTGCATATGACTGTCTACCTAGTTGTCCAGCACTGACTCTTACCTTGTCTCCCCCATTGCGTGCACCCTGATCACACCCCCACTCTAATGTGCTAGACTATCTCTCAGGACTCTGGGCCTTTGCACATACTGGTCTCTAGCCAGAACACCCAACCCATGCCTCTCTTAACTTTCCTTGTCTGCTCTTACACCTTTACTGACTTGACTCTAGCTTCCCCATCAGAAGCCTTCTCTGATCCTTATTTCCCCAGCTCTGACCATTGCCTTCCAATGTTCATACAGGTTTTGACTCATATCTTTAATTTACTACTTTTCATAATGTATTATAATCACACATTTACTTTTCCTTTTTCTCTAATAGGCTATGAGCTTCTTGAATCATGGTCTGTAGATTATTTGTGTGTGTGTGTGTGTGTATGTGTGGTGGGCAGGGGATTCTGTGTGTGTTTGGGTATATGCATAGAGTTTAATTTAGTATTCAAATTATAAGAAGTCATTGAATTAAGCTTCCTGACTTCTAGCCTACAATATTTGCTGTAATTTAATGATTTCCTTGCTCTGTTCACAGTGCTAATCATTCCCTCCTATAAGCTGACTGCAAACTTTGTACATACGTGCATTACTACACATAGATCCCTATACCCTCATTTCACTTGTTATGTCTTCTTCTGTTAGACATTGTACTCTCCAGAAACATAATCTCTATCTAGCTTACTTTTTCAAATATCTAGTATTGAGAGGCTATCAAGAAATAGTCACTGAATGGAATTGAGTTAAATATTCAAAGGCCTTTACAAATCAGCTTGCCAAACACAAATCAAGGCAAAACTTCTTGATTCTATCAGCATTCTTCCATCTTAAACAACAGAAATTTCAAGGATGACATCACATTTAAAAACAAAGATTCCAACAGCAATCAAATTCTGAATTCCCCTAAAAATCATTTTCACTTCTCTGAAAATTTATGCCATTATATTAGTGAAAAAGTTCATATAAAAAGGTGGTGAATTAAAACCTACTCTAGCTTTACAGCCAGCAGTGCTGAGTAAAATTTAAAAGTAATATACAAAACAATGTCAAAGCCCACAACTTTTTAAAGAAAAAAGAAACACTGGACTTGTCAACCTCATGAGTGGTCTGTGACTTGATCTGACTCCTACCCATCAGAAGGCATTGCTTGGAAACTAAGCAAACATTTTATTTAAAATATTTATATCAATTTAGGAGTCCTTAAAAAACTGTTCAGTTTTTAGATAAGCAGAATATAAATGCTTTAGATTAATAGGAAAGTCTTCTACTCCAGCAATCTGCAACAGAGAGCAGAAAGAAATCATTAAGAATCACTATTATACTACTAACTTCATTAGAGTCTTGTCAAAATGAGAAAAATGGGAAGAAAAAGGATAATGGTGTGTCATTGTGTTATTTTAGGCTGTCTTCACAGTTACAAGTTCGATTAGATTGGTTACCATATATTCAATCACAGGCAGAGCCAAAACCTCTAACCAGCTTGGCCATGACCTATTTAATATTTGTTGCATCACAGACAGACACAGAGATGTTGGTAAAAGGAATTGGAGAATTACTCCCTGTGACCAAATATTTTCTGGAAGAAGGACTGCTGCATACAGAATGTCCAGACAAGTAGAGCCCCATTTCTTTTGGCTTAAATCACATGGACAATTAAGTCAAATAATTCATTTGCTTATTTATACACAATAAACAAGAAAAAAATCGGCATATATTTATATTTAGAGAGCATGTTTTTAACTATGTGTGTTATGTCAATAATATACATGCATATATTATGGAAAAACATGGAATGTTAAGATTGTTAAGATAATTGTTATAATAGTCATGCATTTGCCAATGATCACATGACAAACAATTTATTTAAATCATTAATGAGGAAACCAGAAAGATGTTACAACAGGTTCAAAGGAGGACTGCAAAGAATGAGCCTATATAGACAATCATGAAGGCTTACAGGGACTGACAAGGTCATGCAAAATTGGTTAACATCTATGGCAATAATCAATTGCACTCATGTAAACAAAATTCATTTGCATAATTATGAACAAGCAACATATGCATCATTATTAATTTTGTACAATTTATAGGACACTCTTAATCATTTTGCCAAATTCAAAGGCTTTTCATAATTTTCCCTGAAAAGGAAAATGTGCTCCATTTTGCTAAAGAGACTTAACAGTGTATCCTCCACCCTTTACATACAAACAAGATGTCCTTATCTGATTCACTCCCATTATTTCCAAGCTGAATAAATTCTGTTGTTATAAACATAATTTCAGAAACTAAAAGAAAAATCCTTCTTATCTAACATCCAAAAGAACTTTCCCACCTGCCTGACTTTTATCTGAATTTTTTACATAAGGAATTGTCGAGGACTACCATAAAAGCTACCAAAGAGGGGAAAAAAAACCCAAAATTTATTAACTTACCAGTCAAGAAACATACAACCATGTCAAAATTTCCTAAGTAGTTCACTTTGGGGGTGAGGGATGAGGGAATTCAGGAGTTTAAGGAAGGTAGATTGAAAACTAGCACCATGGAGAGAGAGAGCATAGAGAGTACTCAGGTCCACATACAATTGGTCAAAACAAATCCCATTGTTCATTGATGAAAAATGAGTCTTTAGTTAGGTCCTGGAAGGGTCTGTGTGCTGAGGTCATTCAAACTTCAGGGATGCCTTAATCTCTTTTGTTGCTTAGAAAAACTTTAGGTGAAACAGTCTTCAGCTTTGATATCTCCCAGGCAAGTGTTGTAAGAGGGAAGTTTTCATTCTTACAATGTGGCCTCTTAGATCAGGAGTCATAAATCTATGGCTGCAGGCCAAATCTATAGCCCTTTTTAATATGATCTATGAGCTAAGAATGGCTTTTACATTTCTACAGAGTTGTTAAAAAAAATCAAAACACAGAAAATGTGCCAGAGACCATATGTGGCATGCAATCTAAATTATTTACCATATGGCCTTTTACAGAAGAAATTTGCTGACCCCTATCTTAAGCCACAATGTTTGATAAAGTTTACATTGCAGGTAACCCGGGAAATATAAAAAGGGCTGCACTTTAAAGTGAGGTACTAATACAGCAGCCTTCCCTGAATTATAATGGATAGAAGAGGGAAGTAGCAGAAGATGCTGATTTCCTAGAAAAAGGTTTTATAAAAAGCTCATAGAAGAGATATCAAAAAAGGAAAGCGGAGTTAGCTAGGAAAACATAACTGGCCTACCTAGCAAAAAGCAGGAAAGGAAGAGGCATGAAAGGAAATTAACGAAGGTAGGTTGACCCATTATGCAACTAATGCCTCATGTCACATCTTTCAAAGAGCCAACCACAGCATGTGCTCATTTGTGGACACATGAGGGAAATCACAGTGAGCATAAAAGCTAAATTACTCTCTAAGAAATATTAAACTGCATTAAATTTTAAAATAAAGACTAAGAGTAGAAGTTTCCCTGCCTAACAGGAACCATTATCAAATACAAAATCTAGGTTTGGGAGGGGGTCAAAGGGCTAGATCTTTTGAAGCCAAGCATTAGAAATCAGCTCTGCCCCACACTAGGAAAGACATCTTTTGAGTGCTATTTTTTGGATGGCCATTCAAGAGCTTTTCCATTAGGCAAGCACTCCACAGCTTGGGGTGGTCTGGCTACAGGGTAACTGGATGACCCTTGAGGGATCATTGCCTCTAATCAGGTCTGCATGCTGTTAGCACACAAAGGGCCATGTCAGGATTTCTCAACTACGTGAATGCTTTCTCCTGCAGACATGTACATCCAGTCCCTGTTCCTAATCCTAAATTCTTTTCCCACATCTCTAATTCAGCCCATCTCTTCCATATCTTCTGCAACTACCTGCTCTCATCACAGTTTACATTCACTTATCACCAAGCCAGTGACACCCTCCCACAGGCTCGTCCTTCTACTTCACTCTTTCCTACAAAGTAGTATTCCCCATTATCCTCATTTTCACCGCTGTTACAGAGCCTGTTATGATCCCTCACCAGGTAATATACATTCCCTGGGGACATGAAGGGGGATGAGCATAAATGCCTTCTATGTTTTTCTGGATCCAAAGAAAGTACTGAACAGTTATGTCTTTTTTAACAATATAACTATATATAACAATATAACTATAATAGTTATATCCAGACTAAGAAAGGTTGCTACTGAGACATCGTAAATGTTGAAGTTGAAGCTTCGAGGAGATAGGAATTCTTATACCCCTTTGTGGAGATGAAATTTCTGGTGGAACATGATCAGAATTCTAAATATGTAGGTGTGCTCGTCCGTCTGAGCAGCTATAACAAAAATACTACAGACTGCACGGCTTATACAACAACATTTATTTCTCACATCTCTGAAGGCTGGAAGGTCCCAGATCAAAGCAACAGCAGATTCAGTGTCTCGTAATAGTCCATTTCCTGGCTCACACTCTTCTGTGCCCTTGCATGGAAGAATGGACGAACGAGCTCTCTGGGACCTCTTTCTCAGAGCACTAATCCCATTCATGAAAGCTCCACTCTCAGGCCTAATCACCTCCCAAAGCCTCTGCCTCCTAGTACCATCCCACTGTGGGTGTTAGGGCTGCAGCATGAATTTTGAGGGGCACAAACATTTGGTCAATAGCATATGTCCTTTGGTCTAGAAGTTTTAAGGACTTATTCCTAAAGATACAATCAGTGAGGGATTCATACACCAAGAGTATGTGAATAAGGATGTGTGCTGCAACAACTTGTATACTAGGGATATCAGGAAGAAAAACTCAATAGGAAAATTGTTTTAAAAACATATAGTACATCCATATAAATACCACACCAAGAGAATTAAAATAGCAAGATTGATATTTATGTGTTGACATGGAAAGGCAGCCATAGTGCTTACAATGCATATGTTAAATAGAAAAGCAAGTTATAAGCCAGCATGTTCAATGCAAACTCATAATTCTATACAACTAGGACTTTTTCTTTCTTATACTTAGGTATGACTTGAGTTTCTTACAATGAGCATATATTACTTTTGTAGTAAATGAAAATATTTTTTTGTACTTTCATTCACAGTCATCTGCAACCCGACAGAAGCCAGTCTTTTCAGCTTACCCCCAGAGCATCCTTCTCTTCTTTCACTCCAGTCTGGTTTAACAATTGCCAAATTATGCTCTTCGATGGCCTGCCTTTGGTATTTTCCTCAAGGTTTTTGTAGCCTGGAATGTCCCCTGCCTCTCAGCCTGACTCCTCTCCTCTCTGATCATCCTTCTAGGTCCATCTGCAGTTCCTCCTGGAAGTCTGCCTGATCAGTCTACCTGCAATCCATCATCCATGCCTCTAAACTGGCACTTCCAGTTTGCCTTAGAGTTTCTTCACCTGATGTCCGTATCCCTCATGGGCGGGCTTCCCTAATTTCCTGAACCCTGGGAAATAGTACATAAATCTTAGCATATGCATAGGTGCATTTCTTTATAGAGTACATAGTTTTCCCCAGATGGAGTGAAAAGAGCACAGACATGTTTGTCTATCTACCTTTAATTTGCCAATGTATCACATTCAGCTGTATAATACTTTTTCTATTATTTTCTCAAGACTTGCTTAAATCTTACATTACTTTTACACCTATCTATGTTTCTTGTCCCCAAATATAAATTTTGGGGTGAAGAAGGACCAAAGGATATATTTTTTTATCCTTGATTAAAACTTGCTTAGTTCAAAGCACATAGTAAAAATTCAGAAAATGTGTTGATTTGACGACTGTCTATACTCACAAGAATATGTGCAGACAACCCAGCAAATTAGCAAGACCCGAAGCTTGTAAGGAAAAAAATCCATAGGGAAAGAACCAAAATAGAAACCTTATCCTCAGTTCTGATGCAGCAGTTCTTCAAGGTCTTGCTGCTCTTTGATAAGCAAGTAACTCACAATCAGGGCAAAGAAAGACACAAAATCCAGGACAGAATCTGGCAAAGAGATAAATTTTCCCACATGATAGTACATATTTAGAAGTTTTCTGGAGGTCATATCCCCCAAGAGTAATCACAAACAGGTCAATGCAGATACAAATAGGAAGAAAAACCCCTATCACCAGAGATTTAACAAGGACTTTCGGTAGAAAACAACACTTTCCTTCAAAAATTAAGCACAGAGTTAAGAAGCCCCGTAGGAAAGTGGAAATGTACTTATGTGACATAATTTCACTAATAAGAAGATACTCCATTTTGAGTGTCAAGACAACAGAATTTTGTATTCTGTTAAATGTCCTCAGTTTGGGGACAGCAGGCAGATAACGCAGTGTCCCTGGATTTCATTTTTCATTTATAACAGGAATAAGGCTGAGAGAAACTCATACTTACATGCCAGGAAATACACCTTTTCTTCTCAAACTGGCTTATTACAATATATAGGGATAAGCACAAAATCATTAGTTAAAAAATGATCACATATTGCTGAAACAGCAAATGTACTAAAGATTCAAGAAGAACAAACTTTTAAAATTAATATCAATATAGCATAGAGGAGAAAAAAGGGAGGAGACTCTTTATGGAATATCTCTGCTGAATAAGAAAGAGATACCTAGTGGAATAGCTCATTTTAACTCCTGCAGACAAGGGGCTGGATAAAAATAGCTAAGCCATTCTGCCTAAGAAGTTAACAGAGACTCATCAGCAAACTCAGAAAAGAATGGCACACAGGGGGTGAAAAAGTGAGTAAGTGTTGGAATAAGCCACAGGATGGCAGGAGAGGAACCCACTTACCAGTGTTAGCACTGGAAAGGTGGTGAGAGTGGGAGGGACAAAGGCAGCTTTAAGCGCAAAAATGACCAGCATTTACTTTTAACATAGACACAGGTGTGATGTTAAAGCCTTTGCCACTCAAATATTTTTACTGAGGCCTGATATTCCTACATATACCTTGTAGCAGTTACATCTGGAGAAATGATATAGAAGTGCTCTGCCTGCAAGGGTACTGAGAAGAGCTAATGGTGACGTCTTCAGCAAGACCGAAAACCCAGCTGACAAAGGAAGTCAGGAAGACAGGTGTTCAAAGGAACATAAGGCTTTGCGAATGTCCAGATAGCTTGAGAAAGGCACTGGAATCACCACGGGGTCTGGGATGGGGATCCTGGGCTCATTTTAATTCCTGTAGACAAGGAAGCTCACCTGAGCAGAAACTTTGGTTTAATGAACATGGGTATTTTATGGATGAAGATTCAAAATCTTATGACCTCAAAAAATTTTACTTTGTGACCTACACCCAGACCCCAGGATGCATGCATTCACCCTCCTCTGACACCAGAGAGGTTCTGAGAAATATCAGGCTAGGTGATGTCAAATGGTCCACTTAAGTCTAACATCCTGTATCTCTGGTGAAACATGATGCAGTTCTTAAGAAAAAAATGGTACCTCCCTTCATAAAGCAGCTGCAGGTAGAAGTGAGACATGATACCTGTACAGAAATCTGCTTTCATAAGAATGTCTATGGGATACCAAAGCAGAGACTGAAAATTATTCTATTAGACAAACTGCAGAGCATAATTAGTTGCATTTTTACCATACATGATATGAAGCTTGACTCAAAACTCCCCACAAAGTGATATTGCTCAGTGGCATCACCAGGACATGGAGCTGTAAGTTGGAAACCGCCTCTTAGATCCAATTCCAGGGGCACTTCTGAAATTATCAATAATTCAGTATTTTTAAACCATGCATCAGCATTAGTGTCAGATTGCAAATCTGTCCAGGCAGATATGTCAATAACATACAGCAATGATGACAGCAGCTGCAAGTCAGAGAACGCCAAATTACCTGCCAAGGCCTCCCACACTTAGAAAAACATTTAACAAAGACAGCTGATTAACTCATTCGCACATAGTCATTTACCCAGCCTTGCAGAGTTCATTCAAAAGTAATTTCCACGACTTTAATAAGCAACCTATATAACTTGCTAATGAGAATGTGTCAGAATATGTCTTTACAGAGTCATTATGTGAAATGTCACAGGGATGGGTTGATGGAATCTCCAAAATGTACCTAGTTCAATCTCAAAGAAAAAAAAAAATCACACAAACTGCCTAGTGAAGAATCTTCTGGAAATCTGTCATTTTCCCATCATAGTCTGGCTCTGACTACCTAGGGGTTAAGCAAAAACCCATGCTTATGTCAGCAACAAATCAGAACTCAAGTTATTTTATTAAACTTCCTTAATAAAGACTATTTTAAGTGTTTTTAAATGAAGCACTGATTTAAAAATATACTTGCTTCGTTTTACCCATCTTTGGGTATTCTTGTTGGGTTGTATATGCTTGTATTGATTTGTTCACTGTTTAATTACTTTTCATCCTATGTGTCAAATAAAACCAGTTAGAAAATTACCAGGTCATTTGCAGAAAGTTGTCAAAGTGAAGACTAATTCTTCCCTTTGCAGATATTGGAATGAGAATGACTGTTTTTAAAACAGTAAAAAGATAAAGACAAATAGTTCTGCTCATTTTAGCATAGGAAGCACAGAGTTCTTCCTGAACACTATTAAGATGGTGGAGTCTAACTGGAACAAGGACAGAAGATATCATTGTTTATATGAAAAGATTCACCCATCAATAATTGACTCCACTCATGTGTCAACTCATAAAAGGTACTAAGGATTTCAGCTAATGGTTGACTATCTGGAATACAGTTTAGACTCATTAAAGACTTACTGGCTGGCCAGATTTATGAGCAAATGGCCTCAAAGAATAGAACTCTTTACTCCTTAACATTCCCTACCCCCTTCACCTCTTAGATATAGAAGACATAACTTCAGTTTTTGAGGAAATGCAACCTAGGAATTCTGTCCAACCAACTCCATTAGTGACAAATGTCCCAATTCCCAGATGTTTTCCAAATAACAAAATTGTTCCCTGCTGATCCTCTCCTAAACAAACACACACATACAAATACATATTGTCATCTTGTCATCTTTGGGAACACATTTTAATATTATAGTGGCCACATATGTGATGGCAAATTTCCCTGATTGGAATTTAACATTTGCTAAAGAATTGCAGGTGTCTTTAAAATAATCAGGTTAGTCCCAAATGCAAGAAGAAAGAAAACAAATAATCTGGCAATCAGTACACCCATCAGCATCATTAACTTGAATCTCCAGAGCCTACTCTTTTTAGATGGGAGAGGAAAATAAGAAAATCTCAAAGCTACACTATTATGACAGTCAATTACATTTTGATAAAACAGTTTTATGCTTCCATCTGTAATTAAAGTTAGCAGTCTTATAAATTAAATTCTTACGAAGGGGAAATTGGATGGGAGCAGAGGGAGCACTTAGTTGTTTCTAGGATAAAATCTGGGAAGTAAATTGTGTATAAAACAAACTATCTCTGAACAGTCCAAGTTATTGATCTCACTGGGCATACTGTGATTAGGACGTACATATAACATCACAAGCATGTTAGAAACTATTTCTCTTATGGTAGACTGCATAATGGTTACTGTCATTAATTCTAATTCTAATTCATTAATTCATTTATTGCCTTCAAATAATATATCTCAATACTAGAAAATTTTTGTTATACAATAATTTGTAAAGGAAATCTGCTGAAATCCGTAAAGTAACAATGTACACGATGAGAGATCTTATTTATATCTTACCCCTTCTTCTGTGGGCAGAGTGACTTCCCTACCCTTTGATCTGGGGTATACTCATGTAAGTTGATTTAGCCAGTGGGATGTTAGCAGACATGATGCAAGCAAAGAATCAAAAGCTGCTAGCATAGGTGGTCTTGCTCTCTGCACTCTGTCACCACCCTGATGAGAAAATTCCCAGGCTGGTCTGCTGGTCCCAGAAGGAAAATGTAAAAAGAGGAACAGTGCCAAGCCAAGCTGAGAGCAACCCTAGATTAGCTGTAGACCCAGCTGGCTACAGACAAATGCAGTGAGCTCAAGTGAGACTTGCATCATCCCATTGAGCAGAGCCTAAGTCTGCCAGCCATTAGCCACTGATCTGCAAATGCATAAAAATAGAAGTTTTAGTTCTATTATGGCATTGTATTTTTACGGCAGTAGCTAAAGATACACCTACCAATCCCTCTACATAGAACCCAAAGCCCTCCCTGGTCTCCTACTAGTTGCCTTGACACAGGTTAGTCACTCAGGCAATTAACAAGTATTTGAATACCTATGACATATCAGTTACTATTGGGGATATAGTGACACTGGGGATATAATGGTTAACGAAGTTCACACTGTTATGGACTTTACATTCTAGATGACAGAAAAAGCAACAACATAACATGATAGGTAGTAACAGCTTCAGTGAGGAACAAAGCCAAATAAAGCTATAGAGAGAATGGTGGTGGCAGTAAGGTGGTCAGGGACAAGCTCTCAGAAAGGCGACATCTGCACGGCCATCTGAACTGGAAGGAGCAGGAAATGTGCGTATCTTAGGGAAAAAGATTCCAAGGGGCCTGAAAAGGCAAAACCCTGGGAAGAACATAATAATACATTTCAGCAAGAGCATGGACACTAGTACTCTGAAACAGTAAGATAAAGATAGAAGAATCACAGCAAATCCCCTATAAAAAATGAAGTCACAATGGAAGACAGCAAGAGAGACATAAAAGAACTACAAAACAGACAACACAATTAACAAGAGGGCAATAGGAAGTCAATAATTATCAATAATCAATATGCACTCTCAAAGGTGAGGTCCAGCTTTGTAGCATACTGATGACAGTTTCACAAGTCTATACTTATCTTCAAACTCACTAAGTTGTAGATATTACATACAGTTTTTTGTATGTTAAAAAATTAGAAAGGGAAAGGATGGGAGGATATGGTGTCAGATAATAGATGGAAAACATCTAATTCACTGAGTAATCATGCATTTACTTATCTATCCATCTGTCTACTTATCACATATATTGTCTACATATCATCCATCAATCTTTATCCATCTACCTGTCAGTGTGACCTGTAAGTATCTGTGTCTGTGCCATAGTTTTCCTTAGATTTAGAGATTCTTAATGGTAGGGGATATATATACTCTTGACTTTATTTTATGAAATGCCTGACATGTTGTAATCTGTCAATAAGTGAGAAGAATTAATAAGTGCACTAACACACTGGCATTAAGTAGCACAAAAATGTCACTCCTAATATCTTTAATATAAAATTATAACCATTGTTCTCCTGGTAGCATGCTTCCTGTTGTCAAAAGCTATATACTGCATGATCCTGGGTAGAAGCAAAGGGATAGGAGTAACCATTGCTACCCTGAGGCCTTCTTTAGGATCTGCATCACCTACGATGTGTGTGGATTATTCAGACACTTCTGTCCCTCCCTCCTTCTACATTCTCCTTAACTCTGGAGCCTGGAAGCTTTTGCATAAATAACAATACTGACAAATGCTATAGATGACAGATATTTTCCTTTGACTTTGTGCCTATACAATATAATAAACTCAACATTGAGGTATATCTGCATGGTAGTGACCTGCATCTCCAACCAGCTAGTCCTATTTTTATCCACGCCAAAAGACAGCCACCCTGAAAATCCAGGCAGGGATTTGAGCTGGATGAGAGAAAATTCCACAAAATAGATTGTGTGGCCCAGTAGAAATCAATATGACATTATTTACTTTGCAGGAGGCAACTCTCAGGCACAGCACAATTATGTGATGTGTAAGGAGGTTTTATTCTGAGTTTTACCGACTTTCTTCTGGAAAGCAGGCATACAAGCCATCCAGGTAGCTAAGTGTTACTGAGACACAACGAAGACTCCAAAATGCCCTCACTGTTGCCTCATAAGTAAGACTGATATAAAATTTTATTTTGTTGCATAGTAGAGAAGAACAAGAGCAAAACAGAACGAAGATGGAACTGTCTTTGGGATCCCACCCTACGATCTTGCAGTATCGACAGCCATTCCTCAAGAACAATTCCTCCGTGAACAGGCAGGCTTGACTATACCAGGACTCCACGCATCAGGAGTGAATGGATTTCCTCCGAATTTGTTTCGTTCCCTGCAGAAATGTTTTAAAACCGGAATGCCCTCCATGATCTATTTCAGACAGTAAACAGTACTGGGGGAAAAAAAGTAGCATTTGCCATGAATTCTGAAAAGAATGATCGGGCTTTTGATAACAGATACTTGCGCGCACACACGGACTCTTCTGCTTTATCCCAAACCTGATTCAAAATTCAGGCTGTGGGGGCAGATAAGAGTGTGTGAGTTTTTTTTTTTTTAAGACTTTCAACTTTGAATTGAGGTTATTTCATGCTTTTAAATCGCAGAGAGCTTTGTAAGCAGTTGCCTTGCAGAAGCCTCTGCCAGCTCTCCAGAGACTGCATTCTTTCCTAGCTGGAGAAATGCCTCTGTAGTGGGAGCTGATTTTTTTCTCCTCAGTCCCCCTTTTAATAATTAGGGCGTAGCGAGCTGCATTTGATCAGGTTGAAACGGAGAGTCCAAATCCATACTGACTCGATGTCATCGGTTTCCCAAGATGATCTTGCTGTGCTCTTCAACTGTGCTTGGAGGGTCACGGAGGTCTCTTCATCACGTCCCTGTATTTCTTAGATAAGTTGATTGTCTTCCCTGCTGAACTGTATGCACCTCCGAAGGTGAAAAAACTGTCACTGAGTATGTTGGTTATTTTTGTGTTTGTTTTCTGCAGCTTCCCTGTAGCATAAATTATCGCTGCAACAAGCCACAGTATCACTGCCATTAGCGTTGAATCCAGACCTGTGTTCTTTTCACATCTCTCACGGAACAGTGTACAAACGTGAAGGGTCATGAAGGTATCACAGGGCCAAACTTTGCCTTCAATTCAGCCAAGGGAGATTTGTCCTCCTATTTTTGACTGGTGTCTCCTGCGAGTTCCTGAAGCCCATTGTTTGTGCCTCTTTAAAGCGCTTGCTTGATTTTGCTTTGTTTCTTCTCTCCAGCCCACTCCTGCTTTCTTCTCCACAGAATGTGAGCTCTTTAAGGGTCTTAAACACACTCACATCTTTCTCAAAATATAGCTCAATGCCTGGCAAACAATCACCATTAATAAATTGATTTATTTTTAAGTTTAAAAAAGAGGAATGAATGAAAACCTGATGGCCTCATATCTTTACTCATTTGTGCAGCTAATGCTAGTTTATCAATGAGATGTCTTTGCCTGCAGCAGCCATCCTTGCTGACTGAAGAAAAGACAACCTTTTTCATCCCTATCCCCACCCCCCTCCCCATCCCCTACTTACTCCCCCCTGCAGATTACCAGGTGAAATTGGCTTCACACTTTTCACACTTCTGTGCTTATCAGAGCTTGCTTTTCTGCTGATCCTAATGATTAAAGATGGTTGTTCTCAATCTTGAGAGTGCATCAGAATCATCTAGAGGGCTCTGTTAGAAGAGAGGCAGCCAGGCCCCGTCCCCAGTTTCTCATTCAGCAGGTCGGACTTAGATCCTGAGCATTTGTTTTTCCAGCAAACTCCCAGGTGATTCTCATGCTGTTGATCCAGGGATTACACTTTGAGAACTACTGGATTAGCCAGTGACTTAGGAAATTTCTGTGCTAGATTTGTTCTCTTCATTGTTAATTATTAGGAGACAAAAGGTCCAAACAAAACAGTCAAAACACTTTCAGTCTTCTGGCTGGAAAGTCTGAAGTCATCTCTGACTACAAACAAAAGTTTGAGTGAAAACATCTGTGGGGAACACAGAAGTTCCTGTGGCAAGGATTCCCCCCTGAACCTAAACTACTTGATGTAATTGGCCTGCTGCTAGGCCACTGCTTCCACACTCGTAGGCAATAAGCTATTATTGACTGAGTCACTATATAAAGAGCTCTGGGCAAAGGGAGAGAGAAGGAGATTACATACCTATGGACTGCTGGATACAGATGTAATTTGACTGCTCGACCTATTGCCAGGAGAACAAGCCGGGTAATAAACCCTTTTACCACAACAATGTTCCATTGTCATTCCTCGGTCTCACTGAGTCCATAGTGAACTTGCAAAGGGCTAAAACCTACTGGCAAGACAGTATCCTCCTTGCCAAGTTCCAAATATGAGGGATTCTCAACAGAGAGAGGGAAGATCAGAATATGTCTTGGTATGCTAAGGTTGCCAACAGTCTCAATATATAAGAACACAACCTCCACCTTCGCTGCTTGCTGAATTATTGAATTACATGCTCTGAAAGTGTGCCAAGTGTCTTGCCAATGGGTTTCAGCCCCAGACAAGTTCACTATGGATTCAATGTGACCAGAGAAATGACAACCGAACATTCTTGGGGTTGAACGGGTTATACCCAACTTTATTCCCACAGTGGCAGGTCAATCACTAGAATCCCATCCACTCAGAGTGAGTCTGCATGCAGCAAGCCAGTCTCTGCCTCTGGGCCTCTCTCCACCCCCCACCCCAGCAGCCATCTTAGTCTCTGTCCTCAGTGCTGCCACCACTCCAGTCTCCTTTCTGCTCCCCTGCAGACTTGCAGCCGTGCCACCCTGTCACTCAGAGCACTGGGCAGAGCTCTTTACATAGAGTCAGTAACAATGCATTGCCCACACATGTGTAGTGAGCTAGCTAACCAGGGCAGGGTGAGAATCCTGGCCACAGGAACCTTCACTTTATCCACACCAAGCCTAGTGTTATTCCACAGAGGTTGAAGGGCTATCACATTTACCCTGTAACTTTTTTGCTTAGCTGAAATCTGCCTTGGTTCTCCAGTTATTAAAAATGTAACAGTTCAAAAGATTTTCTTAAAGATAAAACAGTGTAGAAGCCAGATTCATTGACATCCAATTATCAATATATTTTTGTAAAAAAGTTTTTAGAAGTAAATGTAGACTGAGACAAAAATGGTTTGCTTATTAATATTCTAAGGGATATTGATAGTACTTCATAATACAGATTTTATAAATTCATTTGTAAAGTAAATATGAAGGGGCAATAAACAAATGTGGCAAAATTAAAATTAAAATTTGCTGTCAAGCAATATCCAAACTCTGGGACTTATTTTCATTACTAAAAGGCTGACACATCTGCACTAGAGGCTGAAATTAGTGATAACAGTATAGAAAATTCATGAAATACGAGATGAGACTTTCATTAAACTCAATAAGGATGGGTTAGTGATAGCATTGGCCATGAGTAACAAAACATTTGACAAAACCAGGTGTGGGGAAAATTGAAGTTCCTGTGGCCAGGGTCCTCAGCTGGCCCTAACCTACTGGATGATGTAATTGGCCTACTGCTAGGCTACTGCTTCCACACCCACTGGCAATGAGCTATTATCTATTGAGTTACCATATAAAGAGCTCTGCATGGAGGCAGAGACAGAGGTGGATTACAGACCTGCAGACTTCCAGATGCAGATGTGATTCTAGTGCTTGACTTACTGCAGGAGAATAAAGCCAGGTATAAACCCTTACCCCAAGAACCTGCCATTGTCATTTCCTAGTCTCACTGAATCTACAGGGAACTTTCCCAGGGCTTAAACAGGCAAGGTTTATTTTTTCCTCATGTGACAAGAAGTCTGGAGATAGGTGATTGCTGGTATAAACAAATTAATGAAATCATAAGGAAAACAGAAACTAACTTGAAAGCAGGTAACAGTAGCACTGATAAATTCAAAAGCTGATTCCCTTCAAAATTTGACGTTACAAAATTCTTGAAAATGTAATTCAGGAAAGCTGGAACCCATGAAATAGGAATGCGAAAGAGGCTGCGCAGCCTGCCATCCCACCCACCCACACACACTCTGGTAGCCTAGTCCTCCTCGGACTCATCCCGATACAGTGAAGGGAACAGAAGGACTCTGAAATGTTTCCAGTTACTTTGTGATAGACAGACAGGAGGAAGAGCAAAGAGGTCTCAAGCACAGCTCAAAAATGTCAGCTCTCATTCAACTTATGAAATGAATCCTCCTTCAAAGTTGCACCATTTTCACCAACCCCTCCTGTTAGGCCTCATTCCCATTATCACAGCTACCCTTGTACTTTAATAAACAGTGACTGCCATTGTAAGAAGATAGAACAAACAACCGTGAAGATAGGATTGTCCTCCCAAGTCAGAAGTATTTTCTTGGGTATTTCCCCATTGTGGGAGGCCTTGCAAACTTGGAATATTCCAGTCTACCAAGATGAGAAAGGCTTCCAGCTGGGGCTGGGCCCGCACATTTCTTGCATTCATGGTATTTACTCAAAACCATGTAACCAAAAGTTACTTAATTTTTATACATCCTATATGAAGAATGTGACTACCTAACTCAGACATTTTTAATGTAATAGTGAGAAGGAAATATCAGAGAAACCTAGAAAACATTTCAGATTCCAAGTCGAATTGCCCGTGTCTTCCTATGCAAAGATTTAGTTTCACACCACAGCCCAGATTTATACAATCATTATCATAATAAACTCCTGCCAGAGTTATGGTAGGAAACATATCATACCTGTGGCCCGACTATCATAATCAAAATGGAGGACATAAAGTAATGTAATATGAAAGAAGTGTTGGAGCTCACCAGTTTGCTTACAAGCCATGAAAAAGGCCTCAGCCAGCTGGAAAGTCGCCATGCAGAGGAACATGAATGCAGGCCAAATGAAGGAGCTAAACTGGACCTATCCTGAAAAAAACCACGTCTAGTTCATCAGAACTCTGTGTGCTTATTCCTTTACCTTAAAACATTCCGAGGAGGGAGCCAAGATGGCGGTGTGAGTAGAGCAGCAGAAATCTCCTCCCAAAACCACATTTATCTATGAAAATATAACAAAGACAACTCTTCCTAAAATAGAGACCAGAGGACACAGGACAACATCCAGACCACATCCACACCTGCGAGAACCCAGAGGTAAGATAAAAGCCCTGGCCCAGCGGAACCCGAGCGCCCCTCCCCCTGGCTCCCAGTGGGTGGAGAGCAGTCAGCAAGGAGGGCTAGGGAGCCCAGGACTGCTGAACACCCAGCCCCAGCCATCCAGACCAGAGCGCAGAAACAGTGCATGGCGGGGTCCTGGATACTAGGGAAACAGGGCAGCAGGACCAGTGAGTGGGTGCCTGAGGCCAACGCCGGAGAACAAAGAAATGGGAGGAGCTTTTTTTTTTTTTTTTTTGGTGAGTGCTTTTTGGAAGCCTTAAAGGGACAGGGACCCCAATACTAGGGAAACAGCACAGCAAGACTGGTGAGCAGGTGTCTGAGACCGGCGCCTGAGGACAAAGAAAATCGTGCGTTTTCCTTTTTTTTATTTTATTTTATTCTTTTTCTTTTTCTTTCATTGTTGCTGTTGTTGTTTTCATTTGGAGAGTGCTTTATGGAAGTCGTAAAGGGGCAGGACAGGACACTTAGCCCAGAGGCAGGGAATCTGGGGATCTCTGGACACTCTAAACCCCTGGGCAGCAGGGAGCACAGAGGCCCCTTACAGAGATAAATAGCTTTCCAGCCACTCCCCCTCCAATGGGGCTCCACCATTTTGGAGGAGCATCCCAAACCAGGTCACGCTGATAGCAACAGTGGAGATAAACTCCATAGCAACTGGGCAGGAAGCTGAAGCCCTGTCTGTGCACAGTTGCCAAGCACAAGCCACTAGAGGTCGCTATTCTCCCAGGAGAGGAAGGCCACAAACCAACAAGAAGGGAAGCCCTTCCAGTGGTCACTCATACGAGGTCTGCAAACTATCTCTATCACCATGAAAAGGCAAAAGTACAGGCAGACAAAGATCACAGAGACAACACCTGAGAAGGAGACAGACCTAACCAGTCTTCCTGAAAAATAATTCAAACTAAAAATCATGAACATGCTGACAGAGATGCAGAGAAAAATGCAAGAGCAATGGGATGAGATGCAGAGAAAAATGCAAGAGCAATAGGATGAAGTCTGGAGGGAGATCACAGATGTCAGGAAGGAGATCACAGAGGTGAAACAAACCCTGGAAGGATTTATAAGCAGAATGGATAAGATGCAAGAGACCACTGAAGGAATAGAAACCAGAGAAAAGAAACGAATAGAAGCTAACATAGAGAGAGATAAAAGGATCTCCAGGAACGAAACAATACTAAGAGAACTATGTGACCAATCCAAAAGGAATAATATCCGTATTATAGGGGTACCAGAAGAAGAAGAGAGAGGAAAGGGGATAGAAAGTCTCTTTGAAGAAATAATTGCTGAAAATTTCCCCAAACCGGGGGAGGAAATAAGCGAACAGACCACGGAAATACACAGAACCCAAACAGAAAGGATCCAAGGAGGACAACACCAAGACACATAATAATTAAAATGGCAAGGATCAAGGACAAGGAAAGAGTTTTAAAGGTAGCTAGAGAGAAAAAGGTCACCTATAAAGGAAAACCAATCAGGCTAACATCAGACTTCTCGACAGAAACCCTACAGGCCAGAAGAGAATGGCATGATATATTTAATGCAATGAAACAGAAGGGCCTCAAACCAAGGATACTGTATCCAGCAAGACTATCATTTAAATATGATGGCAGGATTAAACAAATCCCAGACAAGCAAAAGCTGAGGGAATTTGCTTCCCACAAACCACTTCTACAGGGCATCTTACAGGGACTGCTCTAGATGGGAGCACTCCTAAAAAAAGCACAGAACAAAACACACAACATATGAAGAATGGAGGAGGAGGAATAAGAAGGGAGAGAAGAAAAGAATCTCCAGACAGTGTATATAACAGCTCAATAAGTGAGCTAAGTTAGGCAGTAAGATACTAAAGAGGCTAACCTTGAACCTTTGGTAACCACGAATCTAAAGCCTGCAATGGCAATAAGTACATATCTCTCAATAGTCACCCTAAATGTAAATGGACTTAATGCACCAATCAAAACACACAGAGTAATAGAATGGATAAAAAAGCAAGACCCATCTATATGCTGCTTACAAGAAACTCACCTCAAACCCAAAGACATGCACAGACTAAAAGTCAAGGGATGGAAAAACATATTTCAGGCAAACAACAGTGAGAAGAAAGCAGGGGTTGCAGTACTAATATCAGAAAAAATAGACTTCAAAACAAAAAAGTAACAAGAGATAAAGAAGGACACTACATAATGATAAAGGGCTCAGTCCAACAAGAGGATATAACCATTCTAAATATATATGCACCCAACACAGGAGCACCAGCATATGTGAAACAAATACTAACAGAACTAAAGAGGGAAATAGACTGCAATACATTTATTTTAGGAGACTTCAACACACCACTCACCCCAAAGGATAGATCCACCAGGCAGAAAATAAGTAAGGACACACAGGCACTGAACAACACCCTAGAACAGATGGACCGAATAGACATCTATAGAACTCTACATCCAAAAGCAACAGGATATACATTCTTCTCAAGTGCACATGGAACATTCTCCAGAATAGACTACATATTAGCTCACAAAAAGAGCCTCAGTAAATTCCAAAATATTGAAATTCTACCAACCAATTTTTCAGACCACAAAGGTATAAAACTAGAAATAAATTCTACAAAGAAAACAAAAAGGCTCACAAATACATGGAGGCTTAACAACATGCTTCTAAATAATCAATGGATCAATGAACAAATCAAAATAGAGATCAAGGAATATATAGAAACAAATGACAACAACAACACAAAGCCCCAACTTCTGTGGGACGCAGCAAAAGCAGTCCTAAGAGGAAAGTATATAGCGATCCAGGCACACTTGAAGAAGGAAGAACAATCCCAAATGAATAGTCTAACATCACAATTATCAAAACTGGAAAAAGAAGAACAAATGAGGCCTAAAGTCAGCAGAAGGAGGGACATAATAAAGATCAGAGAAGAAATAAACAAAATTGAGAAGAATAAAACAATAGCAAAAATCAACGAAACCAAGAGCTGGTTCTTTTAGAAAATAAACAAAATAGATAAGCCTCTAGCCAAACTTATTAAGAGAAAGAGAGAATCAACACAAATCAACATAATCAGAAATGAGAATGGAAAAATCACGACAGACTCCACAGAAATACAAAGAATTATTAAAGACTACTGTGAAAACCTATATGCCAACAAGCTGGAAAACGTAGAAGAAATGGACAACTTCCTAGAAAAATACAACCTCCCAAGACTGACCAAGGAAGAAACACAAAAGTAAAGAAACCACTTACGAGCAAAGAAATTGAAATGGTAATCAAAAAACTAACCAAGAACAAAACCCCAGGGCTGGACGGATTTACCTCGGAATTTTATCAGACACACAGAGAAGACATAATACCCATTCTCCTTAAAGTGTTCCAAAAAATAGAAGAGGAGGGAATACTCCCAAACTCATTCTATGAAGCCAACATCACCCTAATACCAAAACCAGGCAAAGAGCCCACCAAAAAAGAAAATTACAGACCAATATCCCTGATGAATGTAGATGCAAAAATACTCAATAAAATATTAGCAAACAGAATTCAACAGTATATCAAAAGGATCATACACCATGACCAAGTGGGGTTCATCTCAGGGATGCAAGGATGGTACAACATTTGAAAATCCATCAACATCATCCACCACATCAACAAAAAGAAAGACAAAAGCCACATGATCATCTCCATAGATGCTGAAAAAGCATTTGACAAAATTCAACATCCATTCATGATAAAAACTCTCAGCAAAATGGGAATAGAGGGCAAGTACCTCAACATAATAAAGGTCATATATGATAAACCCACAGCCAACATTATACTGAACAGCAAGAAGCTGAAAGCATTTCCTCTGAGATCGGGAACTAGACAGGGATGCCCACTCTCCCCACTGTTATTTAATGTAGTACTAGAGGTCCAAGCCACGGCTATCAGACAAAACAAAGAAATACAAGGAATCCATATTGGTAAAGAAGAAGTTAAACTGTCACTATTTGCAGAAGATATTATATTGTACATAAAAAACCCAAAAGACTCCACTCAAAAACAACTAGAACTGATATCGGAATACAGCAAAGTTGCAGGATACAAAATTAACACACAGAAATCTGTAGCTTTCCTATACACTAACAATGAACCAATAGAAAGAGAAATCAGGAAAACAATTCCATTCACCATTGCATCAAAAAGAATAAAATACCTAGGAATAAACCTAACCAAAGAAGTGAAAGACTTTTACTCTGAAAACTACAAGTCACTCTTAAGAGAAATTAAAGGGGACACTAACAAATGGAAACTCATCCCATGCTCGTGGCTAGGAAGAATTAATATCGTCAAAATGGCCATCCTGCCCAAGGCAATATACAGATTTGATGCAATCCCTATCAAATTACCAGCAACATTCTTCAATGAACTGAAGCAAATAATTCAAAAATTCATATGGAAACACCAAAGACCCCAAATAGCCAAAACAATCCTGAAAAGGAAGAATAAAGTAGGGGGATCTCACTCCCCAACTTCAAGCTCTACTACAAAGCCATAGTAATCAAGACAATTTGGTACTGGCACAAGAACAGAGCCACAGACCAGTGGAACAGATTAGAGACTCCAGACATAAACCCAAACATAAATGGTCAATTAATATTTGATAAAGGAGCCATGGGCATACAATGGCGAAATGATAGTCTCTTCAACAGATGCTGCTGGCAAAACTGGACAACTACATGTAGGAGAGTGAAACTGGACCATTGTCTAACCCCATATACAAAAGTAAACTCAAAATGGATCAAAGACCTGAATGTAAGTCATAAAACCATTAAACTCTTGGAAAAAAAATAGGCAAAAACCTCTTAGACATAAACATGAGTGACCTCTTCTTGAACATATCTCCCCGGGCAAGGAAAACAACAGCAAAAATGAGCAAGTGGGACTATATTAAGCTGAAAAGCTTCTGTACAGCAAAAGACACCATCAATAGAACAAAAAGGAACCCTACAATATGGGAGAATATATCTGAAAATGACAGATCCAATAAAGGCTTGACGTCCAGAATATATAAAGAGCTCACACACCTCAACAAACAAAAAACAAATAACCCAATTAAAAAATGGGCAGAGGAACTGAACAGACAGTTCTCTAAAAAAGAAATACAGATTGCCAACAGACATATGAAAAGGTGCTCCACATCGCTAATTATCAGAGAAATGCAAATTAAAACTACAATGAGGTATCACCTCACACCAGTAAGGATAGCTGCCATCCAAAAGACAAACAACAACAAATGTTGGCGAGGTTGTGGAGAAAGGGGAACCCTCCTACACTGCTGGTGGGAATGTAAATTAGTTCAACCATTGTGGAAAGCAGTATGGAGGTTCATCAAAATGCTCAAAACAGACTTACCATTTGACCCAGGAATTCCACTCCTAGGAATTTACCCTAAGAACACAGCAGTCAAGTTTGAGAAAGACAGATGCACCCCTATGTTTATCGCAGCACTATTTACAATAGCCAAGAATTGGAAGCAACCTAAATATCCATCGGTAGATGAATGGATAAAGAAGATGTGGTACATATACACAATGGAATACTACTCAGCCATAAGAAGAGGGAAAATCCTACCATTTGCAGCAACATGGATGGAGCTGGAGGGTATTATGCTCAGTGAAATAAGCCAGGCGGAGAAAGAGAAATACCAAATGATTTCACTCATCTGAGGAGTAAAAGAACAAAGGAAAAACTGAAGGAACAAAACAGCAGCGGAATTACAGAACCCAAAAATGGACTAACAGGTACCAAACGGAAAGGGACTGGGGAGGATGGGTGGGCAGGGAGGGATAAGGGGGGGGTGGGGAGAAGAAAGGGGGTATTAAGATTAGCATGCATAGGGGGGAGGGAGAAAGGGGAGGGCTGTACAACACAGAGAGGACAAGTAGTGATTCTACAACATTTTGCTATGCTGATGGACAGTGACTGTAATGTGGTTTATAGGGGGGACCTGGTATAGGGGAGAGCCTTGTAAACATAGTATTCTTCATGTAAGTGTAAATTAAAGATTAAGAAAATAAAAAAGAAAGAAAGAAAGAAAGAAAAGTGGGATTACTCCTTGATAGGATAAAACTAATGGTAAATCAAAGATTAACGCATGCTTTAAATATCCTTAATTTTGATCACTTAAAGGGTGTCAGATGATCGGCTATGGAGGTACACTTTTCTGTTAATATTCCTTTCTCTTAATGAAAAAAAAAAAAAGCAGTTCCTGTGTGGTGACCTCCAATGAGTTCTACACAATGGTATAAAGGGCATATCAAAGTGTGGGCAAAGGGTCTGTTTGTGTTACTCAGAAGATCAAAGCCTAATGTGGCTACCCAGGAAATGAACTAAGATACGATATGAAGAAGAACTTCCAACATCAGCACTCTCTGGAAGACTCATACCAGAAGATGATCATCAAAAAACCTCCACAAAAATCCAGGCGATTCTGCAGTTGTAGCTGCATCCATCCCACCGTTTCCTGGACTTGCCATTGGAATGAAGAAGGAGATATCTAAGCTGGCCTGTGCATACAGTAAAACAGCAAATTTGACTGGATCTATACTGTTGGAACTCAACCAAAAATTAGGAGATGTGCAAGTTGTAGCGCTCCAAAATCTTACAACTACAGACTATCTACGGTTAAAAGAACATATGGGATGTGAACAGTTCCCAGGAATGTGTTGTTTTAATTTGTCTGATTTTTTCTCAAACTATTCAAATTCAGTTAGACAATATCCATCATATCATTGATAAGTTTTCATAAATGCCTAGGGTACCTAACTGGTTTTCTTGGTTTCACTGGATAGGGCTGGTAATTGTAGGTCTCCTTTGGTTATGTAGCTGTATTCCTACTATGTTAATGTGTGCACGCAATTTAATTAGTAGTTTAAAACCTATACATACTTATGTTACTCTACAAGAAGATATGTCAAAGAAATAATCAATCTTCCCATGTTTTCTTCTGTCTGCTACTTCTATAGCTTTTCTTCTTCCTTCCTAATTACAACCCTTAGTAGAATTCATGCCTCATATTGAAAATTACCAAGTATCATAATTCTTCCAAGTGGTAAAGATACCTCAAGACAAATGCTGGGCATAGAAGCCACAGGGCATAAATCTGCAAAGAAGTAAAAAGCTAACCTTTTCAAACAATATGGCTTCTCTCTCACTTACCAACTTTACGTCTCCCTGTATGGCCCTGGAAGATGACTGATTAGCCAGAGACGGGTAAGATTCCTCAAGGGAGGAACAACCTAAGACAGGCACAGTCGTGGGGGGGGCCATCAGGTGAGAAATTGGGGATCAACAGTGGTGAAGCTTAGAACCTCACCCCCCCTGTTTTGAGAGAAATCTTCTGCATCCGTGGATGTTTTATTGCCCTTGTCTAGCTCGGATTAACACATAGTCTACAGGCACACACCTGATCATCTACAATTGCTCTCTTACAACACTAAACTATGTTTTCTACGTTTATCCTGCATCTACCTACCACTTCAGCATTTTATTAAAAATAATAATAATAATAATAATAATAATAAAGGGAGAAATGTGGGATCAACATATAGATCAAGTATAAAAATCAAACGAATATTCATATTTGACCTGATTGTTTATAGTTTATAATGCGTGATCAAAACCGAAAGTTTCTGTGATGACTGCCCTTGTACTGTTCACCATGTAAGAACTTATTCACTATGTAAGAATTCGTTCACCATGTAAGAACTTGTTTGTTATGCTTCAGAAGATTGGAGACTGATGAGAATTAGGCTTGAGATGGATTAATGATTGTGCATTGAGCATTGAGTCCCCTATACAGAATTTTATTGTTCACAACCATTTGATCAATAAATATGAGAGATGCACTCTCAAAAAAAAAAAGGGGGGCTAAAAATTTATTTTAAACTTTAAATTGACTACTGTAATAGCTATTCCTACTTTTTAAATGATTGTGGATTCTAGGACATCACTGAAATTTTTTGGAAGAGGAGAATATGATGTCATCTTAAAAGAAGAATGGTTAGTGACAAAACATATCAAGTATTCAGCAAGAGACTGGAGGTAAATGAAAAAGCATTCTGAGACCTGAAGTCTTAGACTCTTTCCTAGACAGGTTTTTACATGAATGGTCTGAAAAAGACATCAAACCCTGAGAAATTAAGGTATTTGTTTTATAATAATGCTCTTTTTCCTTTGTCATTCTAAGACATATATTAAAACTATTTGTCAGACTCTAAAAAAAACATTCCTAGAAAGTGTACATCATACACATAGAACAGCATAAATGTTAGTATTTTGGGAATCTGAGTGGAGGTATACAGGCTTTCCATGTTAACTACTTTTCCTTGACTCTGAAATTATTTAAAATAAAAAGGGAAAAAATGTGAGAAAATATGGCACCTGGTTCTACATGTAAGAAGCTTAGAAGTCACCCACCTGTCCTAACAACAAGTAAAAAGCTGAGCAGAATGAAAAGTGCACAGCTCTTCTCAGGTCCACAGGAGAGGGGAGGACACAGGGCTAACAGCCACCCCTGAGATCAGAGACACAGACCTGCAAACGGGTAGTCACAGCTTACCAGCACAGAGACTCAGGAGCAGAAACCTCACGGGCGCCAGACCAGGGCAGGAAAACCAGCTCAGTGTGGGTAAGTCGGCAAGTTAAAGAGTCCAGGGACCCATCACAGGGGTCCCTCACAGGAGCATGAGGTTTACCTCCAGAAGCTCAACCAGATTCTCACATCAGTATCAGAGAAAACTAGCCTCATGCTTCCAGCAGGAGAAGGGAATAAGAAGTGGTTTTAAATATACCAAAGTGCTCTGTGCTTAACAACGATGCCCTCTGGGGAAACCAGTTAACCTCACCTGCTGGGTTATCCCAGCCTAACTGGAAGGGGAGGGAAATACGAACCCCAGACCCCTCTAGCCATGCTGTCCCATGGGGAGTGGGCTAGGGAGATGTGAGGTGCCGAGAGGTCACATCCAGAGGCCAAAGCCCCCTAATGACAGGGCTGTAGAACACGTCCTCTCCCCCCATACCTCACCACCACATTAGTTACTAAAAGCCTTTTAACAGCTGTGCCTTTTACCCAGAACATCATGTCTATCAGGAAAAAATTACAAGGCATACTAACGGGAAAAACATAAATAATAGTAATATTATAAAGAGACAAAGCAAGCATCAGAACCAGACAGGGATGTTGGAATTAGGCGATTAGGAATTTAAAACAGCTAGAGTTAGTATGCTAAGGGCTCTTGGATAAAATAGACAACATGCAAGAAAAAAATGGGCAATGTGTTAAGTAGGTAGGTAGTTAGTCATAAGCAGGAGAAAGACTTGTCTCTGGCCAACTCCTAAGCCCCCCTAGTTCCCAGTTCCACACTCAAGGACACCTAGCTTAGCAGGAGTCACCCAGGACCAGAGTGGCTCTCCTGATTTCAGGGCATGCCCAAGGGCCAAATACCTTGTCTGAAAGTAACCAACCCCACCTCATTATAACACCTAAACCTAATTAGCATTGCTGTTTTGGCACCCCCTGTGGGATTCTCTTAGGTACCTACCAGTAAGTTGCCTGCGCACTGAGGAAAAGATGATATAACCTGAACTGTCAATCAACCTGTCAATCAAATGAGGTAAGATGCAGAGCAAGACCTCCAGCCGGCTTAAAAAAAACAAAAAAGCCAAACTAACCCTGGTAGCAGGGCTGCTTCTGGTTTCCAGAGCACCGCTCTCCTGTCTGCAGTGTGCATTTCACTTTAACCCAATAAATTCCTCACTGCTTTTCTTGCTATCTGGTCTCCCAACTGAATTCTTTCCGTTCAGTAGACAAGAATCAGGAAAACACAATGTGTTCCACCAGAAGCAGAAGCAGAGAGCTGGAAATTCTAAGAAACAAACCAAAATAAATGCTAGAGATTTAGAAATAAAAAAACACCGTAACAGAAATGAGGGATGTCTTTAATGGGCTTACTAGTAGATTGGAGGCAGCTAAAGAGTCTCTGAGCTTGAGGATGTATCAATAGAATGATACCAAAACCCAAAAGCAAAGAGAACACAGACTGAAAAAGAAAAAAACCTCACAAAATCCAAGGACTGTGAGACAACTGTTGAAGGTGTAATGTGAGTGATGGGAACACCATGAGGAGGAGAAAGACAGTATGGAACAGAATATCAGAAACAATAATGACTGAGAATCTCCCCCAAATTAGTATCAGACACCAAACTGCAGACCCAAAAAGCTCAGAGAAGGTTGAGCAAGACAAGTGCCCTAAAATACTACACTGAGGCATATCATCTCCAAACCACAGAAAATCAAAAACAAAGAAAAATTCCTGAAAGAAGCCAGTGGGGATAAACATTACCTACAGAGGAACAAAGATAAGAATTGCATTCACTTTCTTCTCAGAAGCCATGCACACAAGAAGAGAGTTTGAAGAAATATTTAAAGTGTTGACAGAAAAATCACCTCACCAAACTAGAATTCTGTACACTATGAGATTCTTCCGAAGTCAAGGAGAAATGAAGACTTTCTCAAACAAAAATTGAGGGAAGTTATTTCTAATAGAATTGCCTTGCAAAAACTGTTAAAAGATGTTCTCTAGAGAAGGTGAGAAATTCAGATCTACATAAAGAAAGGAAAAATGAAAAAAAATAAGTGAACATAAAATAAAAGCTTTTATTTATCTTATTCTTAACTGATACAGCAGTTTGTTCAAAATAATTACAGCAACAATGTATTTGATTATGTATGCTTATGTATATCTCATGATTATCTATACATGCTTATTTCTGCTTATATGTTAGTGAAATGCAGGGTAGCAAGATTGCAAGGCACGGCAGGAAGATTATTTTGTTACTATAAGGTATTCACACTACCTGTGAAATGGTAGCGTTAGTTAAAAGTGGACTTGGATCCATTCAAAAAATATATTGCAAATTGTAGGGCAACCTCTAAAAAAGAGTAATAAAATGAACTCTATCTGATATGCTAAAAGAAGAAATACAAGGCTAGTAAATATATTAAAGCATTTCAACTTAACCAGTTGGCAAAGAAATACAGAAAACAGATTATATAACATTTTTGAAAAATTACAATATTCAATATGGGCAGCATTGCAGCAAAATTATTAGAATTCTTTAAATGTTCATTAATTTGACTCAGAATAATTCTAGTTCTATGAATTTATCTCGAGGAACTACAGAGATTCATTTAAAGATTAATGTGGAACGATGTTCATCATTGCAATACGTATAACAGGACAAAAACCTGGAATTGATCTAAACTGAATTCTAAATGAAATATCTAAAAGAATGATGGCATTTCCATAATATTAAGTATTTGTTAATAATAAGCACACCTAACTTTTAAAACATGAGCTAGTGTAGTTTAAAATACTAATAGGAAAGAGTGGGATACAAATCTGTATATAAAATATGGATCTAATATACAAATATAAGGAACTATCTCTGGCATATGAATTGTTTTTTCTTTATAGTTTTCTCCACGTCTGAAGTTTGTTTATTTAATGGAAATACACTATTTTTGTAATGAAAAAAAATAGGTTAATATTTTTTAAAATCAAGTTACTCTTCTCCTCACTACAAAGAATGGTTGATTTCCTAAAAGACATTTGTTGTATTCTTATAGAAACAAGAGGGAATAATATTAACATTACATATATGTGTGTATATTATACATATAAATTATATATTATATATAATAATAACATTAGGTAATTAGAAAACCTATGGTGATGTCATTAAAAATTGGGAAATCTAAAACTTCAGATAAATTCTATCCTCCATCACTTCTATTTCATAACAGGTTTGTCAATTCACTCAATATTTTTCTTCATTAAGCTCAGTAAATGAAAAGTAGTTCTTTAATTTCAAAATTGAAATTGCAGGTTATGGCAGTCCCAAAATCTAGCTGGTCCAAAGGGTCACTGTGGATAAAATGAGTTCCTGTGGGCAGGATTCTCACCTGGCCCTGGTTGACTAGCTCACTGCACACCTGTGGGCAATTTGACTCTAAAAATAGCTCCACCCAGTACTCTGGGCACTACACAGTGGCAGGGCTGCAAGGCTGCAGGAGAGCAGAGCAGAGTCTGGAGTGTGGCAGCTCCGAGGACACAGGCCCAGAGGACAGCTGTGTGGACAGAGGGGCCCAGAGGCAGAGACCGGCTTGCTGCCTGCAGACTCACTCTGAGTGAATGGGATTCTAGTGACTGACCTGCCACCTGGAAATAAACCTGGGTATAACCCTTTCAGCCCAGAGAACGTTTTGCTGTCGATTCAATTCATTTGGTCACAGTGAATCCATAGCTAACTTGCCCGGGGCTGAAACCCATTGGCAAGACAGTCACTATATTCAAATGAATAAATCACTATAAAAGCTTATCTCCTACTTATACATGAAAAGGGAAAAATTTTTTTTTCTTTCTTTTCTAAACTGAATCAATAACTCTCTGATTTGGGGATCACCAGTGGGATAGCCTTACCCTTGTGAGGACTGACCTATTAGCATCAGGCTAACCCCAGAGTTGTGTCCACAGCTACACTGTCCAAGTGGTTGTGGTGAGTTTATACTCCTGAATGAGTGTGTGGAACATAGGACCCTAAGTCTCTACACCAGTGCTCTCCAAAAGATTTTGATTGCACACCTTCATCAACTTTTCAAATTTAACATGCCCTCCCCTATCCTTTATATATGTACTGCTGTTTACTCCCTCATATCCCAAGATACAATACAGAAACAAAGTTCATTGTTATTAAAGATGGCTATATACACCTGTAATTCAAATAGCCTTCCTGACCGGTTACATTTTTTACAACATGTCGGATTATTGCTTTAACCATCTGTTAAACCTCATCTGTTAAACCATCTGTTAAACCAGCTGAAAACCTCATCTGACTCACAGAGAAGAGGCAGCTGTACCTCCTCAGGATTTGCGTGTCTGCTCGCATTATCAGAACACTCTGCACACCTCATTTTCTCTAGAGGAATCTTTTTAAGGCATTTGTCCTTTGTTGAGGATTAGTTCAAGTTGAAACTAGATAATATCAGGTATTATTCCACCTAACCAGTCACAAGTAACAGCACGTGTCACAAAGTACTGAAAATAAACTGAATGAGAACACTCTTGACAACCTCCCCCGCAACCCCCTGTAGATTTTACTCTGAACTACTCAGTGAACCTCGTGCAGCAGTTCAGGTCTTTTTAGCTGTTATTACAGAAAAATCCCAAATTCTATCTAGTTGAACACGAAAGTCCAAAATAGTTGTTTAGCAGCAGCTTGCCTCCAAGACGTGAGGTAGGGACCCAACCTCCTCCCACTTTACGCCTTTGTAACATCCAGCACGTGGCTCCCAAGCCCTGTGTGTTCATCTCCACCAGGTCCTGAAGACTACCATGCGTGGGAAGCCTGTAATGGGACAGGTCAAGAGTGACGTGCATCACTCACCTCCCTGTTCTGCGAGCAGAGCTCAGTCAAGTGGCCAATCTCAACTACAAGTCTCTACCATATAGTCGACCTTGTGCAGGAGAAAGAGTTTTAGAGAGAAGCCAGCCAGTGTCATTCCCAAACAAACAGACTGAATAATGGCATCAGTGTCAATCTGCATAGTAAATATCAATAATGCTTGAAATAATCATACCTATAGAGGTTTTGCTTAGGTTTTTTAAAGTTTATGGTAAATAAAAAGTTGCCAATAAAAGATGAACGGATGTTTACCTTCTTGTCTTTTGCTGACATCATTGAGAGTATGGAAACTCTAAGGAAAACTGCTATTAGTCTCCAATCATAAAAATCACAAATGAAGATACAGTTATCATAAAGCAGTGGCTCAAAATTTGGGTTCCTGGACTGCCAAAGACCTATGGGGTAGTATGTGTCAGAGGTCATACCACTGATATAGGCAACATTGTGGGCATATGGTTTATGTGTGCATGTGTATGTATGTCTGTGTTCATTTTTGCAGGGAGTCAAGATACATGATCAGAATCTGGGAAGGGGGTGTGAGAAAAATAGTATGATTTTTAAAAATGCAATTAAGAGGTGAACCTTTCTCAAACTGGTTCACAAACACAGGTTCATAAGTCTATTCTCCAGACCCTAGCAGAAGTTATATGTTTATGCTTTAATATGTTGCTACAGTCCTATTCTATTTTAATATTTTATTTATCAGTAAAGAAAAACATTATCTCATTATGTAAGATAGGATGGAGATCACTGTAAGAGAAAGCAGAGCCATGTGGTTATATTCTATGCTTCTCACATTGACAAGTACAAGGAATTGAAGGATTCATTAGTGATATTCGGATATGCATAGAGCAATTGGAAAGCCTGGGTAGTCAAAGCCTAGGAATGTAGTGGGCATGTTACATTTTATTTAACTCTCAAGTGATCTGCCTGCTGGGGAGAACTTGGACGTATAAAATAATTATCCTTTCGGTAAAATGAATTGCTATATAATTCATACCATCTTGTAAATTCTAATTCAAATCCATTTTTTTGTTCCTAACATGAACACTATACCACATTTAAAACATACTAGGGAAACTAACTTTGTTAGAACGTTGTTAGAGTTCTAGCCTGGAGAATAGAGCTTTGTTATATTTTCAGACTGGTTCCTTAGTTTAATTAGAGGATTGTTAATTTATTATTTTGTAAGTTTGAAAGTTCTTCTGTAATATGACTACCCAGTCCTTTGGTTTATTTTGCAAAAATAGGCAATACCATACTTTAAAATCTCCTGGTCCTCTGCCACTTTCCCTTTACCAATCTTTGTGATTTTAAAACCCACTCACGTAGGACAGCAATGCTTTCTCCAGTGCTATTATGCAACAGTTAGGGGCAAAACTAACATCTCCCCTCCCAAAATAATTATTTTCCTTCCTGATTAGTGGCATTTTGAATGAATTGCTTGAAGCCTATGCTTGTGAATAAGAAGAAGGCAATGCTTCAGAAGTAATTGTGAGATAGGGTGTCCTAACACTAAATTCCATGGTCTGAGGTTAAGCTGCTTTGGTTTTGGGACAGGTCTTCACTATCCTTGGGAAATCTGTGCTTTAAAAGTTCAACTCAGAGACAAGAGAGGCTAGTTTGGTGAGCCAGGCTAGCAGAATGAGAGCAGACCAAATGAGAGGGGGCTATACCCCCACTTCAGGGGGCACATTATAAGCAAAAAATACTTATACGTATTCAGAGAAGGAATTGACATTCAAAAGACACCATCCTCATTTTCTTTTCAGTAGTTATACTTTTTAAAAGTGAAAATTAACTATTTTGTGATCTCACAGTTTCTTTTCTTTCCAACCTGATTTATTCCAGGTATAAGGTGCTAATTTGCTTGACTGGGTTGATAATACCCTATCAATGACATATTTTTAAGTATCACTTTTTAGGTGAAAGGCACTAATTTTCTTTACAAATGACTTAAGTCAACCCACTCCTTGTGAAATAACATTCTTAAGATGCTGCTTTTGCTGGCAAATCTGAGTGAAATAAAGAAGTAGCTTTTGTACATCTAAATGAGGGTCAACAATGTTTTCTGTAAAAGGCCAAAGAGTAAATATTTTAGACTTTGTAAGCCATATGGTCTCAACTCTATTGCTATTGCACAATGCTAGACTATATATAAACAAATGAGCTATACTGCAATGAAACTTAATTTACAAAGACAGACAAATTGGGCAAGCATAGTTTTCTAGCCCCTGTCTAGCCCCAACATGATTTTGTTAAGATGTTCTATATTCTTCTCATTTTATTGTTTAAAAATAACTTCCCAATATAAATGATTTTGGATAAGAGAAATTAGAAGTATCCAAGTCTGGGTATGTAAATATCTGAGAGAAAACCTAAACTCTATCTGGTGTATAGTAAGCATGAAATAAATATTGGTTGATTTAAAAATCTAATTTGCACCTTAAAAATACATAGCACAAAGTTAGCCAAATTCTGAAATAACTTAACTTTGAGAATAGTTACCTTGTTCCATGACTTTTTGCTGTCTTTTTCTTCAATTACTAGACATTGTTTTAGATTTTCTCAGTCTTCATTATTATGCATATCCATTTTTTATAGTTATTCAGCAACTATAAGCTTTCAGACAAACTGGGACTCTTCAATATTGCTGTATTAAGGGAAATTATAATAGCCTATTGACCGCAGTTCCATCAATGATCCATTCATTATTCTGTCTTGAAGGCTAAGTTCGTAAAATAATGGATGTCATTATCACAAAAGTCAATATAAGAATAAGTGTGAGGATGGAACAGATGATGAGCCCAAGCAGTTAACTTATATTTTTGTACCACTTCACAAATATGTGTGACTGGATTTGGCCGTTCTTTCCCACCCATTATCTACCTCAGTGATCTTCCCAGTGTGATGTGGCCTTTCAACAGGTTGGCAAAATGGTTCACTGTGGTGTCAAGCACAATATTCAGAATTCCTATCTCTATTCAGTTTTATTTTCTGTCTTTGTTGACCATATAATGTATTCAATATGTTATTAGCATTGTACATGTATATTGTGGAGGATGCATGTTTGAAAAAGTTTGGAAAACTATTGATGTACTCTATGTCATATCATGTAAGCATGCCACATGCTCCTCTAAATACCTTATTTAAGCATTCAAAGTGACACTAAAGTTTGTGATGCAATTTTTATATGCTGGATATAGTAGGAATATATATTTTAATGAATAAGGAAAGTGAATATGGAGATGGCTTGGGTTGTCTAATTGGCAGCTCTATTTCATATTATACTTATGTTTAATTTGCTTGCTGATGAGTGTTTTAGAAGTACATGCTGTGAGAAAAGAAAGCACAAGTATACATCCTCCAGAAAAATTACAATGAATTTTGCTGTATCCAAAACCAATTCAAACATTCATGGCATTTTATTGTGTTCATGAATTCTGTGGGACAAGGGCATAGCAAGGAAGGCTCCACATAACCTGACGTCTCCCCTCAGAAGATGACCAGAAGGACCACAGATAAACTGATGGAGGGCTTCTTCACTCACATGTCCCATGCCTGAACAGAGATGCACCTTTTAGCCTGTGTGCGGCCTCTCCATGACTGGGCTCCTTCACTGCCTGCAGGCCTTGGGAGAGCTGTACTTCTTACATGGTGGCTCAGGGTTCCAAGAGCAAATGCTCTAGCAAACAGGGGCTGCTACCTAGACTTGCTATGACCCAGCCTTAGAAATCACATCACATCACTTCCAGGTTACTCTGTCAAGGTAATCCAGGTCTGCCCAGATTGTCCAGATGCAAGGGGAGGGGACTTAGCTGCCACCTCTCAATGGGAAGAGTATCAAAAAATTTGCAACTATGTCTTAATACAAACAATGCTTCACACACACACATACATACACATACACACTTTGGGCATCAGAATCATTCAGTTACACTAACAAAAATAAGCATAATCATACTCTAAAAACTTGGAAGATTTAGATTGAAAAAAAATTGTGATATCAGAAAAATTTTACAAAGACACAAACATAGACTTTTTAAAAATACTGCATGAGCTAAAGATGGATATTACACATTATTTTTAAGAAATCAAATAATTTAATAGACCTCTGAGATTCCCTTCATCCATTGTTTGAGGAGGCATAAACTGTTACATACATGAAATTTTACATTATCATAATTAAATTGAAACACTTTATAATCTAATAATGGTTATAAGGCATTGTAATATGGACAGAACAAAATATTTTTAAAAAATATTTACACAAACCAAATGTACTTCTTTTGTTGTTACTATCATTTTCTTGCTGAAAAAATAGGAAAACGCTGCTCTAACTCCATAACATTTTGTCACAACATGAAAGCACTTTGCACAACAGTTTGCCTCAAACAAAAGACAGCTCATTTGGAAGATTTCCCGGGCAATCTCAAAGTTATCTAAATTAAATAATATTAAGCCCTGGTTTTAAGTTTATCTATTAGCATTGCAAAATATTCTTTTCTTTTTTAATTCAAGTCTTTGAAACCCTGAGTTACTTTTCTCTCGAGTAGGAAAAATTTAATTTGGAGGTTTATCATGAAAATGTATATTGCTGCAGGACTAGAAATGTTGGGAGTGTCAGTAGAAAGGACAGAGCCATGTAATCTCCATCTGGAGGTATGGTTGGTTGAGTCTCCGGGGATACAGATTAGTGGGACGCTGCCAGGGAACATTTCATTCCATTGTTACCAAGTTACACGCTCGTGTGTGTCACATAAAGATGTGAGTATTAAAGACCAAGAGAAAGTTTTGCTTTGCAAACACTTTGGTAAAAATGAACTTTTTTTACTTGTTCATCCTGGGTAAAAAGATTATCTTTCATGTAGCTGCCCGGCATCTGTTTTTTCCACTAACGGTCCTGTCACCCGTTAGTCCTTCCATGTCTCCGTCTGCTCTGCTCCCTCTTTCAAGCAAATGGAGGCATATCTGACAGGTGCTGGGTTTCTTTCTAAAATATGTAAATATGTTAGTTTTGAATTGATGGCCACTTTTGTTCACCGTTTTTTGCTAGGGAATGGTTTTCACTGGAGATTTCACTGTATTTTTCTTTCCATGACCCAACCATCTCCATTCCTAAGGCTATTCCACATCCAAGTTGGAAAATCTAACGTTTTTTTTGAAAAACAACTATTTGGTTATCATAAGCCACCAGTGAATCTTTCTTATACCATCTCACCGAAAAGCTTCCAGGCTCAAAATTTGTAGACAGTCAGCATAAGGCCAGTGTGTGTCACAACATAGGGTTAGTTTGTTTTTGTTTTTCCTGGAAAGAAAGCTTTCTTTACTTTTGGGGTGTGGAAATGGGTGGGTAACCACTGGACAAAGACTGATTTCATGTTTTGTCTCAGGGTTCATGCCAGTGTGTCACTGGGTCATCTCCTAATATTTAGAAAGAGAAGACAAAGCAATATTCTACTGAAACCACTTGTAGGCACAGGATTTTAAAGTACTAAAGCTTACAAATCTAAAAATGAATCATTTCTTCATTAAGTGTTCATAGACTTACAGAATCCTAGAGACAGAATAGATCACAAAGGCCTTTCTTCCTCATGTAGATGAGACACTGCGGCCTGAGGGTCATTTCCCCCATGCCGGCGTCCCAGGCTAACAGGCTGTCTTCCACCCTGAAGTTCTTCTTTCTGGTAATGAGAACACTGAGCCAGTTCTCTCTGATTTAGAAAAAGTACTCAGTTTCACAAAGAGATGGGTGATAGATAAGTAGATAGGAGAGAAGGGAGGAAAAAAGAAAAGGAGGAAGGAGGAGGAAGCAAGAGAAAAATAAAGAGAGAAATTAAGACAAGAAAGAAAGAAGAGGAGGGAGGGAGGGAGGGAGAAGCCTAGTGGATACAATCTAGCTGGAAGACATAAGGGGAATTGTTTTGAAGGAGAATTTGTATAAATACCCATTAAAGATTTTTACATCGATTTCTTTACTTTTGGGGTCTGGATTTCATGAAGTGGAGTGCTTAATCCCAGAGGCTACACTCTTATCTTCTAAGCACTTTTATGCTTCCTGTAAATTCACACTGACGCCACACTCAGAGAAACTTTCACTTAAAAACAACAACAAAGAAAAGGTCATGACATGTGGATTTGATTGTAAGGCCGCTAAGAGGTGCCTACGAACTTACTCATTCAGGCAACAAATTTTATTGAGTGCCTACTATGTGCCAGGAACTGTTTAAAGTACTAAGAATTCAGGAGTATGTAAGAACAAGAGTCTATCCTCATGGAGTTTATTTTATTGGGGCGGGGGGGAACAGTAAATAAGTGAAACATAAATAAACACGATAAATTCAGACAAAAATAAGTGCCTTAAAATAACATGGGAAATATAAGTGCCTTAAAATAACATGGGAATACTGTGTGTATAGGGGAGAGGGCTTTTGCTTTGTTTGTTTGTCTTTTAAGATACAGCAGTCAGGAAAAACTTCTATGAACAATGAAAGTATGAGTTGAGAATGAATGCAATTATAAGAAATATCCAGTCACAGGGATATCAAGGTTTCTTTCCAGCTTTATATTAATTGACAAATAACATTGTATAAGCTTAAAGTTTACAATGTGGTGACTTGCTTTATGTATATATTGTGGAATGATGGCCAATATCGGGTTAGTGATCAATCAAGTTGAATGGCACTCCGAGATGAGAATCCAGTTAAGAGCAAAGGTTCCGTACTGAGAAGACATTACTTGGATGGATCTCTATACATGTTTTATGAACTGACCTAAACTTTTCTTCTAATTCAACTCTCTTCCCAGAATTCTAGAAGAGAGGACTGTACTAGTTCTACAAACAAGTTTGTATATATTGTAAATTGGTTATTTGCTACAAGAAAAAATACATTATCCAGACATCTGACACCAGATGTCCTCTCAGAGATGAGCTGTCTTTGTTTGGGAAAATACTATAAGAATCTAGTCAGGATCCAGTAAATCCATAGGATCTAGGTTTGGCTAAACCCCAGGCATCAAAAGAGGAGCATAAAGTTGTTGCATATAAACAGACAGCGTGTTTTCCTCCTGGTGTGCAGGGATGGTTTGAAACAGAGCCCCTGATGATCTGCAATAGACTTGTAGTAGGAATAAGAATGACTCTTTGTTGTCCAAGAATGAACTAGTGGTTACCAAAGGGGAGGGGTGTGGGAGGGCAGGTGTGGAGGGAGGGAGAAGGGCACTGAGGGGTATTATGTTTAGTACACATGGTGTGGGGGGTCATGGAGAGAACAGTGTAGCACAGAGAAGGCACATAGCGGATTTCTGGCAACTTGCTGCACTGATGGACAGTGACTGCACTGGGGTATGAGTGGGGACTTGATAATATGGGTAAATGTAGTAACCACATTGTTTTTTCATGTGAAACCTTCATAGAGTGTATATCAATCATATCTTAATAAAAAATTTAAAAAATTAAAAAAAGAATAACTCTTTGTTGTTCTGGGCCAATGGGATTTGGGGGATCGCTTGTTACCACAGCATAATCTATCCTATCCTAATTGATATAAGAAAATAAAATCTTCTGTGAAGCCTCTTCCACAAATAAGATTCGTGGGAAGTTGCTCCTTTGGCAGAAATCAGTGTGTAAAGGAGGGCAGAGGGCATCAAGAGTCAGGAAAAAGGACTAATAACATTTAGCCTAACTGCCTAAAGCATGGGCCACCCAGTTTTGAATAAACAACCCGAGGCTAAGCTTAGAAATGCGCCTGCTTTAAGTTAGATAACTAGAAGTGGGCAACAGCCTGGGGACGTGATCCGTGATAAGTCACGTAGACATGCTTGGGTAAGCAAGAGATAACAATTGAAGCAGTCAGGCAACTGGAGTGTTCCTACATAAGCAATACCTAAAGTTGCCTGGGGGTCGGCAGCTCGGACTCGGCCTGCATGTCAGGGGAGGTGCTGTCGACCCCAGCTTGCTGGCTGAATAAAGACTGTGCCTGTACTTACATCTCCATGCCTGTGTGCTTTGTTCTCTCGGGAAAACCCTGAGTTCCTGGACCCTAACAAGTGGGCTGCAGATCAGCCTCGGGGAATGATTCTATACGAAACACAGTATGTAAAACAAAGCCCATGGGGAGATGGGACCAGGAGATAAGTGCCCTGCAGCACCCTTGTAGTGGGACTGGTGTTTCCCCCAGGCATGGATTTGTGAATTTGAGTCAGACTTACCTGCTTCTCAAGGGGTCACCTGGTTGATCTGAAGGCTCCTGTGCATGTGTGCACAGCTCTGGCAGGAGGCAGTGGTGGAGTGAAGGCAGAGGGCTAAGCTACTTACTCTGACCTCCCTGACCTATCCAGGTTTTGTTTGATGACAATGCCTGCATGAACGGCACTCCCATGGGCCCCACAGTGCTTTGTGCTCCCATCCAATGTGGCTCCCACCTCTTTGACAGCGCTTGACATATATGGCTCTATACTTACTTATGTCTTCTCCCCAGTAGACTGGGTGCTCCTTGAAGCTGAGAACCCCATAATAATCATTTGTGTGTCCTTCTTACCTAGCATAGTATCTAACACCCAGAAGATGATCAAAAATACTTGCTGGTTCAGTTAAACTCTGATACACATAGGCTTCCTTAGGTAGTGGCAACTGGCCCTCAAAAACCATCAAAACCAAAGGCTGAAACACAACTCTTTTAGAAGAACTATAGTAGCTATTGGTTTTGTTTCCCAATTATTCCCAACTGTCTATTTGCTGAGCTATTCCTGACCCCCTTCCTGGGTGCTGTCGTGGGACTAGTTCTGCCCAATGAGTGTGGGCAAAAATGGGGAGTGTCACTTCAGGCCAGAGCTTTTCTTTGCTAGTGTGAGATGCTCCATGACTTTGTTTTCCTTCTCCCAAAGCAAGCAGCAATATCTCAAATACAGCTACTCCATCTGCCAGGATCTGGGGCTAAACATAATGTAAGCAGAGTCCTTGATAATCTACAAGAGACATGAGACATAAGCAAGAATAAACTTTGCTGTTTTATTCTTGTTCTAAGCCACTGAGATTTGGGGGTTGTTTGTTACCATAGTATAACCTAACCTACCCTAACTAATAGAAAAATGACAGCATCAAGATCTCATTTTCCCTACCTGAACCCCCAAATCATTTTTCACATGGTAATAAGTATTAATGGAAAGGATATGCACAAATGATTTAAGAAGGAAAACAGAAAATGAAAAGCCAGTACTCTGGAAGCAACACTGGGTAGCCCACACTCAGAGGACAGAAAGAGGTGATGAGCTGAAGCCTGTGAGGTATATGAGCCATCTGCTCACATGCTTGCCTGTGTGAGCTACATAGTTAAGAAGAATGGCAGGCCATACAAGAAATCATGTAGAAATGGTTGCATTCATTTTTGGCAGAAAAGAGGTAACAGTAGTGGTTAAACCTATAAGCACAAAAGCAATGAAGCTTCAAAAAAGAAAGGCAATGAGGCAGAAAAAAGGTTTAATAATAGACTGAAAGCCAGTACATGGATATCTGGTATGTAGCAAGACCGCATGATAAAACTCTCTGCAGATTTCAGGAGGACTTTTACTTCTTTGTTTATGATCATTTACTTCCCCTGTAATACTTACATAAAATTCTGAGTGCATTTGAGATGCCTGAATTTGACTGTCATTTTTAGGTCCTGAATTACGGAGTTTTACGGGAAGGGCATCTCAAGGTCTGATAGCTTCAAATTTGTATTTGCAGAAGTTCTACCGCTTGACACAAAGCTGTGGTTAAAGTGGGCTTTAGCTGAGGCAAATCAGTAAGTTGTTAAACTGTCTTTTAGAGCTGTATGTTAATTTTTACGATGCTTAATTTTTTTTCTGATTGTTCAAAACTATAGGAAATAGAGAAAAAACATAAAAAAGAAAAATAAAAGCACTCAATCTCATATTCAGGAGAAATTAAGGGGCCACCTTGTTGAAATACGATCCAGACTTTAATCCAGGGATGCATACACATTTTAATATGACCTTAGTATTTTCACTCCTGCATTTTTCTTCATACAATATTTAATCATGAGCACAATTCTAGAAGATGAAAAATGTCTTTAAAAATATATACAATCATTTTTTAAATTATTTCCCTATTATTTTGCAGGTAACAAGCTCTCTTTTGTTTATGATTATTAGTGGGATCAAACTAGAGAAAATAGTTCAAAAACTCATATGGAACCATGAAAGACCCTGAATAGCCAAAGCAATCCTGAGAAGGAAGAATAAAGCAGGGGATTATGCTCCCTGGCTTCAAGCTCTACCACTAAGCCACAGTAATCAAGACAATTTGGTACTGGCACAAGAACAGATCCATAGACCAATGGAACAGACTAGAGAGCCCAGATATAAACCCAAGCATATATGGTCAATTAATATATGATAAAGGAGCCATGGACGTACAATGGGGAAATGACAGCCTCTTCAATAGCTGGTGTTGGCAAAACTGTACAGCAAAGGACACTATCAGCAGAACAAAAAGGCATACTACAGTATGGCAGAATATATTTGTAAATGACATATCTGACAAGGGGTTAACATCCAAAATATATAAAGAACTCATATGCCTCAACAGCCAAAAAGCAAATAATCCAATTAAAAAATGGGCAGAGGATCTGAACAGACACTTCTTGCTAATTATCAGGGAAATGCAAATTAAAACCACAATGAGATATCACCTCACTCCAGTTAGGATGGCCAACATAGAAAAGAATTGGAACAACAAATGCTGGCGATGATGCAGAGAAAGGGGAACCCTCCTACACTGCTGGTGGAAATGTAAACTAGTTCAACCATTGTGGAAAGCAGTATGAAGGGTCCTCAGAAACCTTAAAATAGAAATACCATTTGACCCAGGAATTCCACTCCTAGGAATTTAACCTAAGAATGCAGTCTCCCAGTCTCAAAATGACATATGCACCCCTATGTTTATCGCAGCACTATTTACAACAGCCAAGAAATGGAAACAACCTAAGTGTCCATCAATAAATGAATGGATAAAGAAGATGTGGTACATATACACAATGGAGTATTATTCAGCCATAAGAAGAAAACAAATCCTACCATTTCCAACAACATGGATGGAGCTAGAGGGTATTATGCTCAGTGAAATAAGCCCGGTGGAGAAAGACAAGTACCAAATGATTTCACTCATCTGTGGAGCATAAGAACAAAGAAAAACTGAAGGAACAAAACAGCAGCAGACTCACAGAACCCATTGATGTTTTAGGATTTAAAAATTAACAAGACCAATTAGTTACCATAAAGTCTATCCTAATTTATACTCCTGTATGTTTATGAGGTTGCATTCCCCCACTCCTTGCCAGCATGGAGAATTACACCTTTTATAATGGTCAGCAATTCATTTGACAGAAAATGGCATCACAGTGTTGCATTAATTGCTTTAATTTTTGGCTACTAGTAAACATGAATATTTCCTCATGTATTTAAAAGTCATTTGCATTTTTATTTTTTCTTTGTATTTTTATGCCCATTTCATTTTTCTATTTAGACTATTAGTAATGTTTCTTTCAATTTCTAAGTTCTCTTTATAATGTTAAGTTATAAAATACTTCCAAGATTCGCTTCAGATGCCAGATACTTAGGAGCAATAAAATGACATAATGTATGTGAAAGTTGCTTTTAAGCATAAAATGCTTTAGAATTGTTTGCTTTACCGATTTTTTTCTCTTTTTTTTTAGTTTTTCAAATGTTGGTTTTGGGTGATTCCTCTTGCTCTTTTGGTATTAGTGAGCAACTCTAACAGTGAGTTGCAATCATCTGAGAACTTGACTCTGATATACAAATGTATACATAATTCCACGCACAGATTATTTTTAGAGTTCCTTAGCATTAGTATTATAGTGCACTGCTTACAGGAACAAACTGGGTGGCCAGGCTTCCCCATGTCAGCCCCAGGTATAGGCACTATAGTTGCATAAACATGAACAAGTTAGTTTACCTCCCTAGGTCTCACTTCCCTCCTCTGCAAAACCCTAGAATAATTTGTAAAACTAGGAAGTAACAGTCCTCACAGTATTGCTGCAAGTATTAAACTAGATAATGAGGTAACCAGTGAAACTAGATAGCTATTTTAATTAGTCCAGTAAATGAGGCCAGACATCTAGTAAACCTGTCTAAGTGCTAGCTGCTGACATGACATTTTACATGTTCAATGACTGCAGACAAGCTTTTGATCTAGTTTAGTTTTTAAGCATATGGAGCGAAATACACTTCTGCCTCCAATAACAAGAGTTAACATTTTCTGGAGCACTTTGCAAAACATTTGATATGCACTGTTTATTCAACAATCTTTTACCAAATACCTGGGCTGCCAGGCTATATTCCAAGTGCATTAACTGTGAAGAAAACCAATAACGTTCCCCAGATAGGAAGTTTTCATCCCACAGAGAAAAGATTTTTAAAAAAGAAAACATACAAATAAATAACCTAATTTCAGAGGGAGATAGGTTATATGAAGTAAAAAAGGTAGGAGAATGTGCTGGGAGATGATTGTTGGACCAAGTTTCTCAGGAGGGCAGGGCAGGCCAGGTGAGAAACAGACCATGTACAAGAAACCCAATGAGCAGGGTCCTGCGACAGGGGCCTCACCTTCCCTCCCATTTCATAAACAGAATGGTTCAATTACTGAAACCAAATTGTGGTAGCCTTAATAAAATACATATGCTTTTCTCTGATTGCAAATGTAATATTTGTTCATGATAGAATATATAGCTAAGGACAAAAAGAAAAATTATCTGTGATCCTATGACTAATGCTTTGTGTATATATTTTCTATCCTTTTTCTGCATATATCCAAATAACACATTTAACACAGGGAATTTCCCTATGCAAAATATTTGTGACTTGCTTTTTCCACTGAGCAATATTTTCTCATGTCATTAAGAAGTCTTCTGAACCATCATCTTTCATAGCTGTATAGGCTCATATTATATGGAACCCTAATGGTTTCTTTAATTAGTTTCTTACCAATGGATATTTATGTCATGCCAATTTTTCATTATTATGAACAATGCTGTGATAAATGACCTAATAATAAAATAATAGTAATAATAAAGTATAGCTAATATTTGTTCAAGTACTTATATGTGGCTCACTTTGCACTAAGCGATTTATAACCTTAACTAGTTTAACATGTACAACAGTTCTATGAAATTAGTACAGAGACAATCCTCCCTTTAGAAAGTGAGGAAACTCTGACAAAATGAAGTTAAATAATTTTCTCAAGGTCACATATCCAATAAATTGCAGAGCAAAGATTTGAACTTAGACTTTCCAGTTGCAGCCTGAGCAAACAATCACTGCACTCTATTCCTGCCCCCAGCAGTATTTCTACAGTACAGATAAATCTTAATCGTTATCAGCATTATTTCCTTAGGATAAATTTTTAGAAGTGAAATTACCTGGAATCCAGCTCAATTGCTTCTGCAGAAGAGCCATGACCCCTCTCCTCCCAACCTCACACCCACCCCAAGCCAGAGCATCCCGAACTCTGTGCTTCCCATCACACACCAGCCTGCAGTGAGAGGCAGAAAACAGCAACAGACAAAGAAAAACAGAACAAGCAATAGTCTAAGAAAAAGAGATTTCAGCACTTCCCACCTTTGGTCCTCTTCAGAGGCTTGGCCAAGGAAAGCTGAGCAAAAACAGAGGCTTCTGAAGTTCAGCCTGTATTCATTTGTCCCTTCCGTGATCCCCAAAAGAACATTCTCTACACACATTCCCACAGTCAAAACACAGAAGGAAATGGAAAGGCAGAGGGAATGCACAGGTGGCTCTGAGCTCAGGAGGTGGAAGCCTTCCAGAATGCCCAGGTGTTTCCCTCAAGCTGGCTCTGCCTCCTGGGTAGCCCCCTGCCCCTCCTTTCCTCTCTTGGTGGCCCTACAAGCCACAGCACAACTTAGATAACAGATAATTGGGCCACTCAGGGAACTAAAGAGTCCCATGAATGCACACCACCAATTGAGACACACAAAGCAGACCCTCCCAGGGTCTTTGGGCTTTGCACTGACCTAAAATAATGACTCATGAGATACCATTTTATCTCATTTTTCAAAAAGTGCCTTTTTCTTGAGAGGCTGTTTGGTCAGTGGGATGAAACAATTAATCTCTGTTACTTTTCCCAGGCATCAAAGATAACCTAGAATCATAGGTTTCTATTTTACCAAAGGAGGCTCCTGAGTACAGTAAGCTTTTTGTTATCTCATCTGGTCAAATGATAGAGGTTTTATTGAGGAGTGGACAGATCAATCGAGTTATAGGTACCCTGTATAGTAGACCATCACTCTTCAAAGAAATAGCATGTGGAAAATCAAACCTAAAAATAGATTAAAGGAAAGGTAATCATTTTTTGTTAATTCAGAGGCCATTTCTGAATTTTAAGAGCTTCAACGTCATCATCACAATCTTGAATTATTGCACAAGCAACTTTCAACTGACAGCCGTGGGTTCTAACAATCTGCTTATACAACTTCTCAATGGAAGCCAGAGGTACATTTGTAAAAGAGGGCGCTCAGGGCCCTAGGGCAGCCCATGCAAATATTTTTAACCTGTAATGTACATAGCAGAAGAAAAATCCTAATACCACTAAGGTCCCTCACTATAATTTTCATATTATTCTAATTTTCTATCAAGAGTGTGATTCAAATCAATACAGTAAGACCCCTGGAGCATGTCTCTCCCATTCTGGTGGCAGATACAGGACCCCTAACTTTATGTCCTTGTGGCAGAGCCAGGGTGGTGGCAGAGAAAGGATCTCATGAGAGTAGAACACCTGGTTCAAGACAAATGAGAAAAGCAACAGGAGCAGGGGCTGCACTGAACGGCTTATGGAGTCACAGTGTCTCTCAAATGTAAGCTCCTTCGCTTCGTTTGTTTTGGTCACTGCTCTATTCCCAGAACCTAGCACTGTGCCTGGTGCATAGTAGGTACTGCAAAAGTTGTTTTGAATGAATGAAGGCAGTAGTGATAGAGGCAGAGAGACACTGGGGAAGGAGAAGCTGGATGTAAAACGTAACTTAAGAATCCGTCAGCTTGCACCACGGTAGAGAATAAATGCTAGTTAACAAAGAGTCTTTTTGAATAAAATGTCAATTAACACATACTGTAACAATGTAGGCACGGAAGGAAATTTAGTCAAGATGGTCTCCTCTTCAAGTGAACCAAGGAGATAATACACACAATTTCCTTAAGACCAGAGAATGAACTCATGTATGAAGGATAATAAAGTCCATACAGTGTAATTTCCCCCCAGTTGAAAAGATGAGAGCCAACAATTATAAGCCTGATTTAGCTGTGCCATTGTGGATTGATAAAGATGGAGATTAATATCAGGCCCCTCTCTGTACAGGCAGATAGAAAAATCAAATCAAGCTTCATATATATGAAAGTTAAAATTCACTGGACAAATTAAGACAAATTTTAAGTGTTACTTAAAAAGCCACAGAAACATTCCCTCTGGGAGCATCAGAGCTGGAGAAATCTACGGAAGGATGGGCAGCTTATTATATATCCCTATTAACCATGAAAGTCTGGCCAAAGGGCCAAGTATCATGTAGCTCAATGTGGTATTTTACAACCAATTTTAGACACAACCCACCTCTTTCTTTAAAACCACACAGAGCATCTAACTTCATGAGCCTAAAACTATGTTATAAAAACTAATGACCTTGACAATATGTAATCACAAAGACGTGGATGGGCACTACTATTTCAAGTATAGGAGGGAACGTGTATCATGCCCTGTCTTCCTTAAAACGGTACATGGCTCTTGAGCCTGGGAACAAACCACTGTATTCAATCTGTCCCCTCATGGAAGTGGGAAAGAGAGCATGCTGGGCTCTGGTGCACACAAAGGTGCCTGGGTGTCAGGCATGGGTGGATAGGGCATCACTTTTCCTTCAGTTGCAAGGTGCGTGGGAGTCAAGGGGAACGAATTTGGAAGAAGATCCCCAGGAAAAAGAAGATTTGCTCAAACACCCAGGCTGCACATCAGAAAATGCTGCCAGTCTGCAAAGACTCAGAGAAGAAATGGTATATAATATATGAAGCAACAGAAAAGAGACCAGGGACCCAGAGAGAGTTAAAGATTTCTTATTAAAGAATGGGAGGTAAAGCCTTGATCAAGTCCCTGGACCAAAAAGGAAGATGCTTGTTTTTATATAATGCTTTTCATTTGAATTCAGACAGGGAGAGACATGTTGAAGTCACCAAAGTTATTTCAGGAGAGTGTTCCCAATTTCCTTCCAGGAGTAGTAGGTAGGGGGGTAACACATGAAGGAAAGTACATAGGAACTCAGATTTTACCCCAGTCACATTGAGACAGCTGAGTTAGCCACTTACTGATTCAGTTTGATATTTCTGAGATGCAATCCACTATTTTTAATCATAATTTGGACATTCTTGTAAAACACTTTCTCTCTTCTTAATCTCCAAGAGTTTTCCAATTAGGAGATAGAAACTTAATAATAAAAATCTTCTACTAGGAAAAAAGTATCTACATGCCATATTATTTATTTGAAGAATATTATTCTGGAAAAACTACAATGCAAATATGAAAACACACTAATTTGACTTGTCATAGAAATGTTCTTTCTTTTAAGATCCAAGATAAATCAGCAAATGCTTTCAAAGCTGACATTTAATCCATGAATTCAAATCATTTCCAAGATTTATGATCCATTAGAAAGACAGTTTCAATTTCCCTTGCCCTTGTGAGAGTCTAATGTATAGCTGGCAGAAAACGCATTTACACAGCACATATTCTATGACAACAGTGTCGTTTATTGATAAGGCTTTTCAAGTTTAAAAAAATGATGCTGCTAGTTATGTTCATTTTGATTTGTTTATCTGTAAGTAGTAGATGGATGCTTCACTCTGTTAACAGATATCCGTGTAACAAAGATTGCCTACTAAAGATAAGAAGAAATTCCCCACAATTATAATAATGATATCATAAATACATAGGGATATCTAAGGATAGACAAGTTGTCCATATATAGATATAGACTCAGATACAGATAGAGACATAGATGCAAATAGGATAAAGAACCAAACTCACAAAAGGATGTGATTAACCCTGTTCCAATTTCCTTTTCTCCCCTCTTCTAGTTTTTACCCTTTGTTTGAAGCAGTATGACTGCCTGTCAAAAGTATCAGTGAAATTTGTTGGACTCTCAGGCAGAAATTCTCCGAACACACTAACTCAGCCTTAAGATTCAGAGTCAGTATCAGCAGATGCAATACCTACCCATCAGCGAAGGTGCTTCTCTTTTCCAGCATTTCGGGATTTCAACATATAATTACTAAATCGCACATATATCAGTTACTATACCAGAATAGGAACTATAGAAGTGCAAGAGCCAGTCCTGCCTTTGAGGAGCTTTATGTCTTAGATTATAAATGAATAGATTCTTTGTTAATGGGTAAGTTAATTATATCTGTGGTTAATTGCAGGAAAAGAAACATTCTCCTTAGGAACAGTTTGACTCTGGCACCATTAGGAATTAGAGAACTTGCCCAATTTCATACAAAAAAAGTATATAGGGCTAGAATGTCAATTTCCTCATACACATACGTCACAAAGGAATCCCATGGAGGACAGTTATTTCCTTAAGGTCATAACCTAGCTGTCAGATCTGTGTCTGTCCTAACTTGGTTATTAACCAGCAAAACAAAAAAAAGTAAATGTTCTTCATTAGCTAATGCCAGTTCATTAAGTCTAACACCACCCAAAGGTGTCATCTAACAACCTTATCAGTTTAGTTTAGTTTATAATTTTGTTATATTAAGGTTCATCATAACATTATTTATTATCCATTGCTGATTAACAGACTACTCCAAATTTAGCAGCTGAGAACAACAAATTTTTATAATTCCATAGTATCTGTAGGCCAATTATCCAGGAATGGCTTAATTGGGTGATTCTGGCTCCGGGTCTCTCACAAGATTACAATCCAAGTGTGAGCTGGAGCTGCACCATCAAAGGCTTCCCTGGGTCCAGAGGATCACGCCTCGTCCTCATGGCTGGTCAAAGAACACCCGGTGTCTCGACATTTGGGCCCCTCCGAAGGGCTGCTGTGGCAAGGCTTTCTCCAGAGCACATAGTGATCCGAGAGAGAGATAGAGGAAGAGAGATCCCCAGACAGAAGCTGTATTGTTTTATAACTTAATCTGCAAGTGACATACCATTGTTTTGCCATATGCTGTTGGTCCCACAGACCAACCCTAGTACAGTAAGGAGGAGGCTACAGAAAGGGGTGAACACAGGCCAGGGATCATTAGCTGCCATCCCCACAGGTGGGGACTTGCTCACGTGGGGAAGATGCATTACCTTTAACACATCTTTCTCCCCTGACCCACAGATGACCCAGAATTCCCTTTGAAGAGCACTTTCCCCACCTCCGTGGATCCAACCTGCTGCCCACAATTGAAAGCACAAACACATGGGCAGGTCTGGCCACTTCCTGCACATATTCACCCAGCAAATCCTTTCTGAGTCACCACCATATACCAGGAACTCTCCGGGGCGCTGAGAATACACTGGTGAAGAAGAATACATTGTTTCTGCCCTAAAATTATTTGACTATAGAAAGATAGAGGAGAAAGAAGATAAAAGAAACAGTGAGGGAGAGGAAGACAGACTTGAGGGAGGCAGGAAAGGGGAAGGAGAGGATGGAAGGCTTCATGGAAACTACATTGATGGGAAATACATCCAATCACAGAGGAATTTGCTTGTGATGTCCTGAAAAAAATTTAGAAATTTTACCAAAACGCATGCTTTTCTAGTATGCTAGAAACTCCTACCTTAATCAGAGGTTCTCAAGTCTTTCAGTAAATAAACTGGTAAAAGCATGGAATTTCCTTTTCATAAAGAAAATGAAGATGCATGTGCACATACACATACACACACACATTTCAGGAGTCCATGGGCCTAAAGTTAAGGATAGACTCTAGCGCTAGGCTTGCTGGATCCTCATGAAATGATAATGTTTAGCCAGGACTGGACAGAATATGAGCATATTTTGCTGTTTAGGATATTCTGCAAAGGTAACAGGTTCCAGCCCAAATGTAAGAACTTGTTGTGACAAGGAACAAGGGTAAGGGGTATCGTGTCCAAGGACAAGCTCAGATCAAAGTTAATCAAGATGATTTAGTCTAACTCCTTCATTTTACATACCAGAAAACTAAGACTCAGTGGCTGAGCAGGGCACAGTGACTGCAAAATTGCAATACTGGTCAAGCATTCAGGATCTACCTAACCTGAGTGCAGATGGCAGAAGGCTTATCCACAGCCATCAGGACCAGACTGGTCAGGTGAGGTTGAGCTCTGTGTTCCAGCAGAGCACTGAGTACAGCCAGATGAGTTACAGATGCCTCAGTCCAGCAGGCTGTGAGGTGGATCTTGGATCAACCAAATAAGAGGAAATAAGACCAGGCAGTCGCTGAGGCGTCTCCTACTAGACACTTCTATGAATCTTCATTTAACAGTCTGGGTTTCCTCCCTTCCAGAAGACACCATGACACATTTACTCTGCAGTGCAGTGAGTGATTTTCTACCTGGAGGCAAAAGGAAGCTTGGGTTTGAAAGCCAAATTCTCCCTTGGAAATAAAACTGAAAGTCTCCAATGTACCTATAATCTGGTATGCTGCCATTGAAGTCTGGCACGTATGCCTGGAAAATTCAGCAAAAGCAGATGAGCAAACCACTGCTATTGCTTTCCCACTGCTGCTAGATTAGAACTAACTCGAGGAGGTGCCATGTCAAGGCTTTGCCAGACCTGCAGTGCCTAGTTACATAAAATCGTCCCCAGAAACACACACTGCTGTTGGAGCGGTTATAGACTGATACTGAAGGGAACTGTGGCTCAGTGTCCGGTTGCTTTCCATAAACTCGGAATGAAATCTCCCGTCTAAGCCAGAACTGGGAGGGGCAGGCCCTGCAGCCCTCTCTTGCCTTTTCCACATTCCTCCTTAATCCTTCACAGTTATAAAAAGACTCTAAGATGGCAAAATCAGCCTTTATGCGCTATCACACATTTTTGGAAAACAATTTATTTTCAAATGTTCCTGGGTATAGATTCACAAAATAATGCCCAAATTAACACCAAATGGTGTTTTTCTCTTTCAGTTGATTTTTTTCCTGCTAGCTTGATCTTTGATGCATTTTGTTTTCTGGAATTCCCAGTGACCTTTTTCAAAAGTTAGGCGTGACTGGCAGGAGTGCCCTAGACTGACCATGCTTTTTCTACTTCGCTGTGTTCTCTGAGCTGAAAAAACTGCTCACACCATTTAGATTTTATTTTAGTAAGAAGTGAGCATACACATGGTGAACTGTCAGGTTTGCAATATGCAAAATGAAACATTTCTATAGATATGTTATTCTGAGGAAACTCCCAAAGTCTCACTAGACATTGTCAAAAATTGATGAAATACAAAAGAAAGTTGACTCATGGAAATACGAAGTCAATGTCACTGTGCTCATTTTGTTGTATATAGTATTCCATTTTATGACTCTACTACAAGTAATTTAGCCAGTTTCTTCCAGTTTGGAGCAAATGTGAATATTCTCGATATAAATAGTCTTTACAGGAATGCTGATTCACACGGTGCCACAGTGTTTCTGTACTTTATGGTATGAGAGGAATTGCCGGTATATCATCCAGCAGTGTGCCAGGGGGTTTTCCAAAACAGTTGGACTAAATTTTGCTCCCACCTCCAGTGCAGGAAAATTATTACGGTTCTTCATTCCTAACAACACATAGTGTTGTCCCACTTTCAGTCTTTTTCTGATCTAGCAGGTGTATGGTGGTATTGTTTAGTGGTTTTAATTTGCATGTATTTGATTTCTAATGAGGTTGTACACTTTTTACTGTAATTTTGGCCATTTGAACTTCCCCCTTTTTGAAGACTCTGTTCAAGTCCTCTTCCAAATTTTCTATTGGGATTGTATGTATTTTTTCTGTTGATTTACATCTACCCAAAACTACATGAATGAATTTCACAACAACAAAATTAAGCAAAAACAGCAAGATACAAAAGAATGTAAATGTATGTTTCCATTTACAGAAAGTTCAAAATCAGGTAATACAGAACTATTTGGTTTAGAAAGACATAAGTAGAGGGCAATAATATTTTTTAAAGCAAAGAAAATAATTGCAACAATCTGGGGGAAATAAGCTCTGTTTCCTGAGTTGTCATGGTTTCTAAGATGTGGTCAATGAATCCACCAGTGCTCAGGCCTTGAACACTGAAAATTAATTAAATAAAAGTCTTATTTAAAAAAGATAGGAACAATCTCCATACAATTTCACACATCAATACACAGCAAGAAAAGCATATATAATGGGGAATGACACATAATGATAAGAAAGTCCAATTTTTTTACAACACATTTTTATAATTTAACATACACACTCAAGTATACAATTTACAGATTTAGTTGAGGAAAAGACTTACGGGTATCATTGAATGTACATTCCTCTCTCCCCAGAACCCAATAGGAAGCTGAGGGAATGTAAAGCGTAGTTGGAGAATGCCGACTTGAATTTCAGGCATATAAATTAGTGTCTTCAAAGAGGAATATAAAGAAATCTCTGGAGAAACCTCTGAAAAAACTATTTTCAAAAATTGTACAAAGATACACTCTAAAACACACTACAGATAGGGCACAATGTAACACTGAAAAATATTCAAGTAACCCACAGGGAAGGTAGGAAAAAGGAAAGAGAGAAACAACAAAGAGAACAAGCAAAACAAATGGTAAAGTGACAGACTTAAGTCCCAATATATCAAAAATTGTGTGAAATATAAACGGTTGAAATACACCCATTAAAAAATAATCATCACTATGGATTTTTTTTAATGACCCAACTATATGCTGTCTATAAGAAAGTCATTTCAAATATACTAATAGATTCAAAGCAAAGAGATGGGAAAAAACGTACTATGAAAACACCAGCCTAAAGGAAGCTGCCTACCTATACTAATATCAGATACAGTTGACTTCAGAGAAGAGAAAATGATCAGGTACAGAAAAGGAGGCTACCTAATGATAAAAGAGATACACGGAGAAGATACAATAATCCTTAATGTATCAAGTAACAGCGTTTCAACAAGATGAAAAGGGTAATGAAAAGATAACTTCCTTTTCTTAGCAGCTAAAATATGCTGCTAATAGGTGCCAGACCATGTTTTAAATATTCTACCTCCATTATCTCATTTTATCTTTACCCAAACAAAAGTAATTACAAAATGTACATTATCATCTCCATTCTCCATATGAGTAAATTAAAAACCTTAAAGGAGTTAAGCATCTTGCCCAGGGTCACACAGTTAGCAATCCTCCAGCCAAGTTCTTTATTTACTCACCATTCTGTCTTCCTTAAGCACTTAGGAAATAAAGTGTGATTATCACATTCAACACTGCAGTCCAATATCTCCTGTTCTTGACCATAAAGCCTCAGGTCATCTTTTCATGGAAAACAAACACCAGATTCTAAATGAGTCATAGGAACAAAGTGGCCCTTGAAGGCATCAGTAAGTACAAGGAGAGAGCAAGCAAAGCCAGAGGCACGAAGCAGCTAATTGTGGGGAAGAAGGAAGGCGTGTTATGGCCACAATGATCCCAGACAGTGTCAAGACTGCCAGGTTGGGAAAGCTGGGCACTGCACAACTCCAGGGATGTCATTTACAGAGACTAAAAGAGATGGTCATGTAAATGGCACCACCTGGATTCACCGTTCACAACATGCCCTGCCATTCATGACATCCCTGACAATAGTTACGGTGTCTGAAAGTAACAGACTCAAGTCTGCAAGGCTGGAATATGGACATTAGCATCCGGCTAGGCTGGACACTAGGGCAGAGATGATTGTCTGATTGAGTCTAAACCCTGGCAATAGAGCTGAATGACTGGATGGTTATATTTAATGGACCAGGAAAAGTGCTTAAAAAGTTGTAATGACTCTACAAAAGATTGAAAGGCTTTATTTGCCAAGGAATTATTTTCCTTTCAAATTATCATTCATCACCACCATAATTTCCTAAAAGAAAATTTATAAACACATGACCCTTATTTTGCCAAGACGTGAATAGTATGGTCACAGATCAACAGCAGTCTGCATGGGGGCACTTGGAAACCACTGAGCTAGCAAATCAGGATGGAAGGACCAAAGAGGAAAGACAGAAAAAGGAGAGAATTTTCATTTGCATCCCTTTCCCACAGCTTTGTCCTCCTTCCCCAAAGCCAAAAGATGCTCATGATGTTTTAACGATAATTTCTAAGGCTCTTACAGACATTGGACCCACAAACCATTTGAAAAGCCTTGTGCTGTTGGCTGCTTTGATGGCACCAAGCCTGCACCCAGTCTCTCCCAGGGTATTATCACCAACACCGGATTGTAGTTACATGGGCTATAACAGACCAGGGGTGCCCAGGAGAGTCCAGGACGAAGAATATCAGCCAAGATGCAAGTCTTCTGAAATTTCTGCTATAATCCTACTCTTTTGTATAATTCTTTATCTGAGGTAATTTGCAGAGTTCTTTAACATGTCCTAGGTGCTCAAAAAATGTTACTGGAATGAATTGTAATCGTTGAATTGACAAAGCAGGCTTATGGAAGTCATTTAAGTAAAGAAATACCCAAGGAAGGGACCGTATACCTTGTATGTATGGAGACAGCCTAACATTCAGAGACAGAGAAAGAGAGAGAATTATGTGAGTTTGAATGCTGATCTTAGTTTAGAAGTTGTGTGGTCTCTGAAGTAGACTGTGCCTGGCCTGCAAAAGTTCACTGTAGCCACAACGGGCTAAGATCTCTGCAGTGAATCTGCTGCCTGAGTGAGCACAGGTGGTCAACGTTGCTTCATCTGAGAGCAACCTTCCCTTTGACTGGTTCTGATGGCAAGGAGACACTGCTTTGGACTCTGTTGGTTACATCTGTGCATTACTTCAGCAAAAGAAAAATCAGCCTAGAAGAATTGAAAAAGCACAGACTCTGAACTCGGCTGTTTTGATTCTGAATTCTACCACTTACTTAGTATGAGATCCTGAGGGAAAGAGTTAATTTCCATTTCCAACTTGTGAGTTGATAAGGAAAGCACCTACCTCACAAGCTTTCGAAGGTAAAATGAGATAATCTATGTTAAAGGCACTTTCTATGCTGACAATTTTATCTAAGTGCTAGTTATTGTTATCCTTTGGATAACCCAAATGATCAGGGATTTGGAAGACCATTTCTGAGCTCCAATGTGTGATAGCAACTCTTTTCTTTAAGACTTCAAAAAGGGATGAGAGGGATTTGAAGTTGAACAGATAAACACCACAGTAAGGACTTTTAAAACATCATTTCTGGTGGGAGGAAAATAAATTGGCTGGCTGTGTTAATCTCCATTATTGTTATCTACTAATTAGTAGTATATTTTAATTAAACAGAGCCAGAGTAGTTTTCACAATTAAAAAAAAAGGCTATTCTCTTCATTCGGCTTTCTTAATTCCTACTGCCATGTGAAGAACAATTTTATTTCAAGTATCAGAAAGCTCTGACAGACACTAGGAAAACAGGCAATGGATGTAAGGGGTCTTACCACTTGATCTAATACTTCCAGGGAATAATGTCCTTCTATCTTCTAATAATCATGGAGAACTGTTAGGATTCTCACCATATGTATGTCCTTACTGGGGTAAATGAGAGATAATCCTTTCCTTCTTGCAGCAAAGAGTGAAAAAGCAACCCAACACCTCATCAAGAAAAGCACATCAACTTGAAATGAGATAAAAATATTGAACCTGAATGGAAAGTTTCAGGAACTTTCTCCCTGCTTTCTTCAAAGAGAAGAGCTTCCCAAGCAGACAGATATGATAGACAAGCCAGAGAAGAGCAGAAAGGTAGGTGTGTAGAGAAGTCCTGTAAGTAGCTACACATGTAAGATAAACCACCTTCTAGTCTTGCTCCCCTTCCCTCTGCTCTCTACGTCACCATTTTTAAAACTTTAATAACGACGTAGCACAAGTTTTCAGTGGGTGACAGTCCTTCTGGATTTTGGCTTCAGCCAAATTGAATCACCCAGTGTTTCCCAAAGAAGTCCCATTCTCCCCCTCATGAGTGACTTTGCTCATGTTTCTCTTTCTGCAAGGAATGTGGCCCAGGGCTCCCATTCTCTGCCTGCTAACTTCTCTGTCTTGCAAGCCAAAATTTCAGAGATTGCTCTTCATGAAGCTGTCAGAAGTCACCTCTTCTGGCTCTCCTGAAAGTTATGTGAGCCTTGTTCTATACTCAGGTGTCTACTAACTTCACTTTTAGAGCATTTTTTATATTTTGTGGTTAAGCTATTGCTGATGTGTCTATCTCTCCCACAAGCCTATTAGCTCTTTGAGGGAAAGGATTACATCCTTTACTCTTAGACCTATAGCATCCAGCACATAGCAAAATCTTACACACCCAATAAATGTGTCTTAAATGCAAGCATGGTTCAGCAGTTGGCAAACTTGCTCTGTAAAGGCCCAGACAGCAAATGTTTTAGGCTTTGTGAACCATTTAATCTCTAACAATTCTGCTATTATAATCTCCTCAAGTTCACTCAACTCTGACATAGTACAGCAAAAGCAGCCATACTCAATACACAGACAAATGTGTTTCAATAAAATTTTGTTTACAAAAACAGGTGGTGAGTCATATTTGGCCTATGGGCCATAGTTGGCAAATCCCTGATAAACTAAAAGATCAAATGAATGAGAAAGCCCTAGAAAGCTCTTCTTGCAAAGAAAATCTCAAGCCCAAGATCAGACAATGTAAGGGCAAAAAATGGTTACAGAAGCCTTTTAAGTAGAAATGGAAGAGAAGTGGCACTATAACATTCCCTTGCCCTCATTCTGGAATCCAGGAGTAATCTAGGTTAACAAGAATGCAACTGGGAAGGTGGGGGTCCATTAACTGCCTTATGAAGCCTGTAACTGTAATGGCGCTAATACTGTATTCCAGTAACAAAACTTTTTATTTCATAGACTGAGTGCCTTCAAATGGAGGGCAATGGACTTCCCTATAGGATGCATTTTTTTCATATGTTGCTTGGAACGTAAAGACAAAGGAAGAGGCTAGCTACCCAAGACACAGTTGCCTATACCAGAGTAATAAAACAATAGCAATGGAAATGCCAGTCATGGTATGAAGGATGTGTGACATTTGGCAGAGTTATGAAAGAGATGGTTTGGACAGGTAACCCTCAAATGAAAATGTACAGGCAATGTAGGTGACAGTGATAATATATTTTCAATTCCAAACCCAGGTACCACATTAACATCATTGGATGAAAGGTACATAAATAATTCAATAATCATTTGTTCTCAGGCATAATTCTGATGCATATATTTTATTCTTTCTTCTCCATGTTATGTTTTCTTGGAGGACTTCTGTGGCACAAGACGAAAAATCAGGTAAGAGAATGAATCATAACAAGTCCAGTGAGTCAGAAGGAAACTGGGAAAGAAGAGTGTTTGCTTAGGTTTCTATCCCACATTTAAGTGGAGATCCAAAATTTGAGATGCATTTCCAAATACAAACAGCACAGATAAAATATTGGAGTAGTGCCTGATCCCATATAATCCCCTTCTCTGGAAGGCAAAATATCTGACAGTGTTACAAACACAGGAGCCAAATCACCATGTTCAAATTAGCAACATCATTCCTAGCAGCACCTCCTGGCTACTGCAGGACGGAATGGAATCATGCGGGGAGGGGGATCTGGAACTGCACAAACATGAAAAGACTCTGGCCATAATATAAGTGAAGCATGCTTACTGCCTTTTCTGGGAGACAAGTGTCTGAACAAATCAAGTGGTTGCATACATTTCCAGCCACCCTACATCCTTCTCTCCTTCTTTCTCTAAAAAAGTATTTTCAGATTTCAGGAGAGCTGGACCAAACTGTGTAATACCTTGAAACACCAGTTTATTATAAGAGATCAGTGGGGAAAAAAAGTGGGTACCATGGCCTTTTCTGTTTAATTGGCTTCAGAAGATACATCCTGATGTGCACTTAAAGCATCTCTACTCTTTCTGTCCAGAAATGCCCTCTGTGATAGATGTAACTCACTCAGGGAGTACAGCAAGTGTAGACAGACCATCAACTTCATTTAAACAGGTTCTCTTCAGGGAAGGCCACTATAACCTCTTGGAAGCCAACAATGAGCTTTCGGCCTGAATATCTTGGACTAACTGTTAACAAATCCCAAACCCACCTGCAGCTTTTCCACTTTGACTATAAAGACACAGCAAAACATAATAAAAGCTTTGCAAATCTTTAAAACCCATTCTTTTCTTAATGAGAAATGGTTTTAGTAATCAAAGGCATGAAAATATCATCAGTCCATTCTGAGAACAGAATGGAGCTCAACTTTGCTTAAGAACTTCATAACCTCTCTTCTGAACTCTGAAACCACACCTTAGGTAGGAGTCCATAACTTTTCTTCTACACTATTTATGTCAAGCATCATAAATTAAGATATATTCATGAACCAAACAGAAAACAAAAAAAAGTTGTCAGGAAGGATGGGTGGAAAATAGTGGAGAATCCAATAAACCAGAGATAGAGCCACTACTTAGTTACAGCCAAACATTTCCATGCAAGAATATGTACAGGTATTGTTACCTATTTTGAATTTCAAGAATTTTCAAAATATAGATTATGTAGGTGTATAGATTTTAAACATTTATAATTTTTAAAAATAAACAGTGTGGGCCAACAAAATGTATTTAAGCAACAGCTATAGCTCAAGATTCATCGGTTTACCATCTTTATTTAATATCAACAAAGACAGGTGAAAAGATGGTGGACTAGGACAGCAAGGCAAAACCTCTCCACATATGCACCAAGGAAGCAACTACAGCAAATACAACTAACTGACAATAACCTGAAGTCTGCAGAACAGACCACCTACACCTGGTAAAGAAGAAAGGCCCACATTAAGAAAGGTAAAGGGGCAGAGCCATGATTGATCAGGAGGTAGAAGAATGGAGTTGGGAGTGGGTAAATGCTCAGGAATCCAGCATGCTTGGTCCTGGAGATCTGCTCTGGAATGAGTCCACATTGCACTGGGCTTTGGTGATTAACAGAGCTGGACACCAGAGAGAGTGAAACACTCTAGGGGACCAAGACTTCTGTCACTTCTGGAGGACAGGCCTCTCCATTGGTGCTGAGACCCAACACAGAGGCAGTAGTTTGAAAGATTTTCCAGCAGGCGCAAGTGTCCCAGAGGTGCAGGGAGTCAGAGGGAGCTCTCTCCAGAAGAGAAAGGGCAGGTGGGTGACACTTACCAGACCTCCCTCAGCTCAACTGGTTGGATACTTGCAGGAGGACAGCTCTGAAACTCTCCACCTGCACTATTGGCTTAACCCCAGTACCTCCCTCATGTACCTGACCAGTCCAGCATGCTCAGCCCAACAGCAGTCTGCCATTGCTGACCAGCAAGCAGAGGACAGCCTCACCCACAATGAACCCCAGTGGAAGTGCCTCACATCACACCAAGGGCACACAGAGGTGCCCTGTCAGGATCAGCCATTGCCATCAGACAGACAGAAAGGGAAGACCAACCCAGAGCTCACCAACAGCAAATGTGGCTCAGATGCAAAAGAGAACCAGGCACTGGAGAGCAAAGAATCCTGAGCTTCTGGGCACCACCAGACACGTTCTTTGTGAAGCCATTAGTCTCTATACAATAAGGCATACCAGATCTATCTAATACAAAGAAAGAAATACAGAAACAAAGACAAAATGTGGAGGCAGAAGAATATGTTCCAAACAAAAGAATAAGATAAAACATCAGAAACAGGGTTAAATGAAACAGAGATTAGCAACTTTCCTGATAAAGAATTCAAAGTAACAGTCATAAACATGCTCACTGAATGGGGGAAAAGAATTGATTATCTAAGTGAAAACTTCAACAAAAAGATAGAAAATATGAAAAGTCACACAGGCCTGAAGAATATAATAACTGATATGAAAAATAAAATAGAAGGAATAATAGCAGACTGCTAGAAGCAGAAGAAAGAATCAGTGTAATGGAAGAAAGAGAACAGCAGAGTAACTGAGCTGAGGAAAAGACAGAGAGAGAAATTTTTTTAAATGAGAAGATGCTAAGAGAGCTATGTGACAATTCCAAAGGAAACAATATTTGCATAATAGGGGTCCCAGAAGAAGAGAGAGACAAAGGGTTGGAAAGTCTTTTTGTAAAAACAATAGCTGAAAACTTCCTCAATCTGTAGAAGGAAATAGATATTCATGTCCTAGAAGCACAGAGATCCCTTAACAAAAGGAATGACAGGAATACAACACCAAGACATACAGTAATTAAAACGCAAAAATTAAAGATAATGAGAGAATCTTAAAAGCAGCAAGGGAGAGGCAGACAATTACATATAAGGGAAACTCCATAAGACTATCAGCAGATTTCTCCACAGAAACATTACAAGCCAGAAGGGAATGGTATGAAATATTCAAAGTACTTAAAAGGAAGATATTACAATCAAGAATTCTCTACCCACAAGGTTATCACTCAGAATTGAAGGGGACATTAAATGTTTTCCAGATAAGTGAAGGTTAAAAGAATTCACTACTACTAAACCCGCCTTATAGGATACATTAAAGGGACTTCTATAGATGCAAATGTTCTTCAGGTTAAATATTTTTCATCAGTGAAAATAAACCCACAGTACAGGTAGTAGACCAATTACTTAACTAAGCAAGAATTTTTTAAAAAAACAAAAGTAAGAAAATCAATTGTACACAACATCAGTCAAGAGATACACAAAAGACATAGATTATGACTTATACATAAAGTGTAGTAGAGGAAAAAGAATACAAAAGCAGTACTTTTAGAATATGTTGGAAATCAAACAGCCATCAACTTGATATAGATGATTTTATATTTAGGAATCTATGAACCTATGGTAACCACAAACCTAAAGTCTATAATAGATACACAAAAATATTTTAAAAAAGGAATCAAAGAATAACACTAAAGAAAACCATCAGATAAAAAGAGAAGAGTATAAGAAGGGAAGAAAAAAAGAGAGAAGAACTACAAAGACAACCAGAAAACAAGTAATAAATGGTGGTAAGTACATACTAATCAATAACTACCTTAAGTGTAAATGGACTGAATGCACCAATCAAAAGACACAAAGTGGCAGATGGATAAAGAAACAAGACTCATCTATAAGCTGCCTACAAGAGACCCATATCAGACTCAAAGACACATATAGAAAGAAAGTGAAGGGATATGAAAAGATATTTCATGCAAATAATAGGGAGAAAAAAGCAGGAGTAGTGGTACTTACATCAGACAAAACAGACTTTAAAGCAAAGAAAGTAACAAGAGACAAAAAGTAACATTGCATAATAATAAAGGGATCAGTCTAAAAAGAGAATATAACAATTATCTATGCAACCAACATAGGAGCACCTAAATATATACAAATACTAACAGACCTTTTTCTGTCTGGAGAAATAAGAACACAATCAAATGAGAGGATTTTAACACCCCACTTATATCAATGGATAGATGATAAATAAGAAAATAAATAAGGAAACAAGCATTCAATGACACATTAGACGAGATGGACTTAACATATATAGAATGTGCCACCCAAAAGCAGTAGCATACACATTTTTCTCAAATGCACATGGAACATTCTCCAGAATCGATCACATACCAGGCCACAAAAAGAGACTCAATAAATTCAAAAAGACTGAAATTGTATCAAATATCTTTTCAGACCACAATGGTATGAAACTAGAAATCAAATAATAAAGAAAACCAAAAAACTCACAAATACATTGAGGCTAAACAACATACTTCTGAACAATCACTGGAACAATGAACAAATCAAAGGGGAATCAAACAATAATACATGGAGACAAAGAAAACAGAAAAACAACAGTTCAAAATATGTGGGAGGTAGCAAAAGCAGTTCTAAGAGGGAAATTGACAGCAATACAGTCATACCTCAAGAAACAAAAACAACCCAAAATAAACAATCTAAACTCACAACTAAAGGAACAAAAAAAAAGAAGAAATGAATCCCAAAGTTAGTAGAAGGAGGGCATAACTAAGATCAGAGCAGATATAAATAGACAATAAGAAAACAATAGAATAAGTCAATAAAACCAAGAGCTGGTTCTTTTAGAAGATAAAATAGAAAACCCCTAGCCATACTTATCAATAAAAAAAGAGAGCGGACACGAATAAAATCATAAACAGAAAAGAAGTTACAACTTACATCACAGAATTTCAAAGTATTATAAGACAATTCTATGAAAAATTTTATGCCAATAACTTGGATAACCTATGAGAAATAGACAAATTCCTAGAAATGTGCTATCTTCCAAGACTGACCCAGTAAGAAACAGAAAATCTGAACAGACCAATTATGACTAATGAAATTGAATTGGCAATCAAAAAACTCCCAAGAAATGAAAGTCCAGTACCAGATGGTTTCATTGGTGAATTCTACCAAACATTTAAATAGAGATAATGTCCCTCCTTCTTAATGTATTCTAAAAAACAAGACAGAATGCTTTAAACTCATTCTATAATGCCAGCATCGCTCTTAATTCCAAAGCCAGACAAAGACAACACAATAAAAGAAGATACTTATAGATCAATACCCCTGATGAACATAGATGCAAAATTCCTCAAAAAATATTAGTACACTTATGTCAAAAATACATCAAAAGGATCATCCACCACAACCAAGTAGGATTTATTCCAGTAGACAAGAATGGCACAAAATTTGTAAATCAATGTTATATACCACATTATCAAAAGGAAAGATAAAAACTATAATCATCTCAATAGATGCTGAAAAAGCATTTGACAAAATTCAGCAACCGTTCATGATAAAAACTCTCAACAAAATGGGTACAGAGTTAACATACGTCCACATAATAAAGGCCATATATGACAAACCCACAGCTAACATAATACTCAATGGCAAACAGCTGAAGGCTTTTCCTCTAAGATCAGGAACAAGACAAGGATGTCCACTCTCACCACTTTTGTTCAACATAGTACTAGAGGTCTTAGCCACAGCAACCAGACAAGAAAAAGAGATAAAACATATCCAAACTGGTAAGGAAGAAGTAAAACTGTCACTATTTGCAGATGACACGATACAATATATACAAAACCCTAAATACTCCACCAAAAAACTGTTAGAACTAATAATTGGATTCAGCAAAGTTGCAGGATACAAAATAAATATACAGAAATTTGTTGCATTTCTATATACTACCAATGACCTAGCAAAAAGAGGAATCAGGAAAACAATTACATTTACAATTGCAGCAAAAAGAATAAAATACCTAGGAATAGACCTAACCAAGGAGGTAAATTACTGTACTCTGAAAACTATAAGACATTGATGAGAGAAACTGAAGACACAAATCAATGGAATTCTATCTCATGCTTATGGATAAGAAAAAATAATATTGTCAAAATGGCCATCCTGTCCAAAGCAATTTACAGGTTCAGTGCAATCCCTATCAAAATACCAATGGCATTTTTCAATGAACTACAGCAAATAATCCTAAAATTTATGTGGGGAGATATTTTGAACTGTTGTTTTCTGTTTTCTTTGTCTCCATGTATTTTTGATTCCCCACAAACACCCCAAAAAGCCAAAGCAATCTTAAAGAACAAAACTGGGGGTATTACACTCCCTGACTTCTAGCTATACTACAAAGCTACAGGATTCAGAACAGTATGGTATGGGCACAAGAACAGACCCATAGACAATAAACCCACTGATACATGGTCAGCTACTATAAGATCATGGAAGCAAGAATAAAAATGGGCAAAAGAGAGTCTCTTCAATAACTCATGATGGGAAAACTGGACAGCTACATGCAAGAGAAGGAAACTGGATTACTCCTTAACACCATACACAAAAGTAAACTCAAAATGGATTAAGGACCTCAATATGAGATATAAAACCATAAAATTCTTAGAAGAAAACATAGGCAAAAATCTCTTGAACATAAGCATGAGTAACTTTTTTGTGGACTTGTCTCCTTGGACAAGGGACACAAAAGCAAAAAAAAAACAAGTGGAACTACATCAATCTAATAAGCTTCTGTACAGCAAAGGACATCATCCACAAAACAGTCACCCTACATTACAGAAGAACATATTCGGAAATGATTTATCTGACAAAGGGTTAACATCCAAACTGTATAAGGAAGTCATATGCTACACACACACACACACACACACACACTTCAGTTAAAAAATAAAATGGTTAGAGGACTGAATAGACATTTTCCCAAAGAAAACATACAGATGGCAACAGGTACATGAAAAGATGCTCCACATTACTAATCATCAGAGAAATGCAAATCAGAATCACAATGAGCTATCACCTCACACCATTTAGAATAGCCACTATCCAAAAGACAAGAAATAACAAGTGATGGTGAGGATGTGGAGAAAAGGGAACCCTCCTATACTGTTGGCAGAAATGTCAATTGTTGCAGCCACTATGGAAAGCAATATGGAGGTTCCTCAAAAAACTAAAAATGGAAATACTATATAACCCAGTAATTCCACTTCTAGAATTTACCCAAAGAAAACAAAATCCCTGATTTGAAAAGATATATGTATCCCTATGTTTATTGCCTCATTATTTACAATAGCCAAGATATGGAAGCACCCAAAGTGTGTCAATAGATGAATGTACAAAGGAGAGGTGGTGTATATATATATATATATATATATATACAGTAGAATATTATTCAGTCATAGATACAAAAGAAATTTTGCATTTGCAAAAACATCGAGGGTATTATGCTAAGTGAAATAAGCCAGGTGGAGAAAGAGAAATGCTGTATGATTTCACTTATTTGTGGAATCTCAAAACAAAACAAAACAAAATCAGACAAAATAGCAATAGACTCATAGACACTGTGAAGTGACTGGTGGTGACCATATGGGAGGGGTTGGGGTAGTTTGGTGAAATAGGTGAAGGGGATAAAGAGGCACAAAATCTCAGTGATACTATAAATTAGTCACAGGGATGAAAGTACAGCATAGAATATAGTCAATAGTTCTGCTAACATCTTTCTATGTTGACAGTTACTACACTAGTTGGGGTGAGGATTTAATAATGTATGTAACTGTTGAGTCACAACACTGTATACTTGAAACCAATATAATATTGTATAACAACTATACTTCAAAAATACGTACACAACAACAAAAAATATCAACAAAGACCAAGGTGACTCTACAAGTTCACCTATTATTAACTGTGTCAAAGGAGAAAATCTTACCAGATAAAACACTGGGTTCAAGTTAGGGACCAGTGTTTGAATTTACCTGTTAGAACTAACCTTGGAGAAAACTAACCTTGGGAAAGTTATTTGAACTTTGGTTTAAATAACCATTGGTTATTCATCTGCAATGTATTGTCAATAAGATACTTGAAATACTGCCTATGGATGAAACTAGCAGAAGGCCTGATTTTTTAAGAAATAATTATCTTTGAATCTTAATGTTCTAAATACAAGTTGAAATAAAAGCAATGATTTTCAAATCATGAAAATACAAAGATATTAAACAAGAAAAGAAACTCACTAAATATACCTAAAGTTCAATTTAAAATGAATATGCTACACAGTGATAGAATGGAATGTTCTTTGGGTTCCCAGTGACTAAAAAGTATTTATTGCCTAAAATAAAATATGCATATGATACAACTTGTATATTTTTAAAACATCATGCTCTAAGAACTCACACAAAGCAATTACAAAGATGATTCATTGCCAGCATGTCTAATAATGCATTCCATAAGCAGGAGATACCTTTCAAACATTCAACAAAATTACAGACATTCATGAATTGTCAGTCATCTCTTTTGGTGAGTATCTTTCTATGACTGCCAAGAACTTTACCAGACATTCAGAGTCCAGTTGTTAGAAGGTCCAAGAGTTTGAATCTCCTGAATCAATTCAGAGGTTGCCCCAGTGTTCCGTTCAGTAACTCTGTGTCTCCCTTTTCAATAGGATTGGAGCCAAGAAGCAATCATCTAGCTATGCTGGAGACAATAATCTTCCCTCTTTCTGGAGACAAGCCAACCACCAACCACTGACACACAAAGGAGAAATGTCATACCAAGATATGCCTTACAATGCATGTCCTAAGAATCAGTATACATGTACCATATGCACAAAAATATATTTAAATATAAACATTCTAAGAAAACAAATCCCTACATTTACCTGTTCCTTGTCCTGATAGGATCTCTCTGGTGCCTCCCCCTCATATTTGAACATACTGAAGGGTTCAAAGTCCTATTGAACTCCCTTCAAACTATTTCTCCTCTTTTCCTCAACAGAGCTCCAGAAAACAATCTTAACATCTCACTTTAGAACAAGTATCCAGACTACAAATTCCCTACGTGTGAGAGAGAGCTGGCTAAACACACATCTGCTTTAACAGGTTTCCCTCATAACAAAACCATTATTCTAAGCCCATTAGGACTGTTGAGAGCTTTGCAAAATCCTGAAAAATATTTCTACCTGTATACTCTCTTTCCCCACACTTTGTATGACTGACATGAGCCACATTCAGATCCCCAGAGCTAGAGTCTCCTTACAATTTCTCCTCTTTCTCCATCCATCTTCTCATTAACATGCCCAAACCACAAGCATCTTCCTTTTTATTTAGGATTTTTTTTATTATGGTAAAATATACATGACACAAAAAGTACCACTTTAACTATTTTTAACTGTACGATTCAGTAGCATTAGTACATTTTTATTGTTGTGCAATTATCACTCTAATCCATCCCCACAAGTTTGTCATCATCCCAACTGAAACCCTGTACCTATTAAACACTGATTCTCTATTCCCTTCTCCCCGCTGGTAACCACTATTCTACTTTTTGTGTCTATGAATTTGACTATTCTAGGAACCTCATATAGTGGAATATGTCTGTTTGTGTCTGACTTAAGTTCACTTAGCACACAAGCACCTTCTTGGACATTGTTCTCCTGCTTCACACTCCACTCAAAAAGTTCTGTGAAATCATCCTTCCCTAATGCTTGGAACCTGTTCCTTTCTCTCAACTTTTTCTATCATCTCATGTCTCAGTTCCTGCTAGAACATTCTAAAAGGTGCCAGAAGCTTGATCTAGCTTCTTTACATTCAATCCTACATAAGAAAACCCTCTGGAAATGTGCTGTCCCTTGACTCTTTGTTGGTATCCCACAGACCCAGAGGAAAAAGTCTTTAGCCCGGTATGGCAAATCACAGTGTGGATTTCACCTGTTTCCAGCCACATGCTCATTTACCCATCAAAGCAAATTCTGTTCAGCCAACATGGTAAATAGTCTCACCCTGCAAAGCTCACTGGAGGTATTTTCTGCCATCTCTTCATTTATTCTAAGGCTTCCCTGCTAAGCTTGACCCAGAGGGGAAGCTCCCATATTCTAACTCTACCACAAATACTTTCTCTAACAGGTGCCGGGCACTTTGCTGCCTCTGCACTATGGATCCTTGCAAGGGTTGTCATGTCCTCACAGCTGTTTTGGCTGAACAGGCCCCTGACAGAAAGGTTGCTCAATAAGCACTTTTTAACTTACAACGTGGGAATTCAACACTGAGAGATTGATGGCTTGGTTACCATTGACCTAAGTCTTTCCCAGAGCTTCCCTTTTGGTCAAAGAAGGAAGCAATACAATTTGTTAACTCCTAGGGAAACCTCAAGCCTTTACACAACACCGTGCATCAGGGTTCAAGTAGAACTGAACTGGAGCTGCCTTGTGAAAGGTGGGCTATCAGGCACACTGCTATTCAAGCATGTGCACTGTTCTACTGCTCACTGCTGCAGCCACTGATGGGCCTTGTACTTGATTCACTTAGCAGTTCTTTCCTAGGCCGAATATGTGGCCCTTCATGCAAATCATTTTCTTCTCATGCTTTAATACATTTCCACCTGCTTACAATTTATCGTGCCTCATTGACCTCAACAAATATATATTTAACAAGGTAACAGTGCACCATTATACAGAATAGTTGACATCAGACAGAAGTTAATTTGTGCCTTATGACAATGATTATGAATTTGGCTGTCATTTCCAGTGATAGATATTATCCCCCAGACATAAGTTCCCATTCGCTTGGCAGCAGGGTGTCAGATCTCCACCAGGTACATTTCTCTACTGTATTCTTCCTTTTATTCTTTCCCATGGCAGATTATGTGTAGTCTTTTTCTCTTAGCCTGAGCTGCTCCATTTCTCCTACACTCTCTTTCTCAGTAAACTACATAGTGCTGTTACAAATGGTGGATGCCTTACAAAAGCACACACTCCATTGTCTCCTTGCAGCCCTGCTCAGTGTGACCCAGGCAGTTGAGAGGAATGCCATTGGTTTGCCATTGCAAACTATTTGGGATGCACACCCTCATGAGAACTGGGAGTCAGATAGTAAAAAGCTGTCATCTGAAAAACAGACCCATATAGGAAAATACCTTTTGCTCATCAGCAATAGAGCTCCTTATGCTGCAGGCCAGGGTTAGCAGGCAGACTGTTCTCTTGTGCAGAATTTAAGCTAACACCACTAACTTAGAAAAAATCCCAGGTAAGGAGCCTGAAAAGGAACATAAAAGATGTATTTCCAATAAGCTTTTATTTTGAAAGCACAAACAAGCTTTTGCAGACCTTCCTGCATTTTGTCTGAGGGAATTTTAAATCAGAGTAAAGGACTATTTTTCCTGAGTTCCTTACCAATCTACAGTAATGCATTTGCTTTCTACCTTTGCTGAAACCATCCCCCTAACCCCCCTCCCTATTTGCATCCATTCTTAAAAGCCCAGATATTCTGTGAAGGCCTTCCCGACTTATATACTCCCTTCTCCCAAGTCTTCTGACCCCTCCTGCCTCCACCATAGAGTTTGGCTTCGTTATTTGCAGCCATGATTCGTGATGGCTTCCTTGACTGTGTCCTGTAATATATTCTCCCTGAAAGAAGGAAACCTATAGCATTTCTTCAGGCCTAAAACCAATGCCTTCCTTAGACAAAAAGTGAAAAAAATATCATTTGATAGATTTTTCTTCTTGTCATCGGTCCAAATTAATCTCTTTTGTCCCAAGGCCATGGAATCTCATTTGTTACCAAGTGCCTTTATTACAGTGAAGTGTATGTGCATCTACCAGACAAAGTTTTGATTTCAAAGAGAACAAGGGCCAGCAAGCATGGGTTGCATATGTATGCAGGGCCCAATGAAGCTGCTAGACTTAATCTGACCCCTTGAAACAAAATTATCCTGGAACAAAAGCTTCCTGGGTGAAGAATTTACCGAAGCAACCACAGCATGAGGGAATGAACAAAAATTCAGGTGGAAAACCACAAAAACAATTTTGGAAAATGTGAAAAAAACAAGAAAAAAAATCACAATAAAAGTCCCCAAAGCGAGCGATGGATACAGAAGAGAATCCCAGGCTGCTTCCCATACCTCATCAGTCCCTGAGCCAAGACGATCCAGAAACAAAGAACGCGTAGTCGATCCTTCAGGATCACTGTGTTTAAAAACTGCACGTTTCTCATTCCTGAGTGTGGATTCCCACTTACCAGCTAAGCAGAGAGGAAGCAAACACAGCCCCCTGGCACTCCCATTCCCTTCTCCTCCTAGGTGACTACATGCCCCCAAGGCCTCTGACTGGGGTCTCCAGATGTGGTTCTGACACCCAGAAGATGGGGATGGAGCTTCCGTCAAGCATCACCTGCTCAGCCTTGGAGAAGGTAGGATTTCCCACAAGGTAGGATGGCCTATTTGTGAATTACATACAAATATTGTAAAATAATCACATTTCCTAAATCCATGATTCTTGGCTCCTGTACAGGAGAGGAAATAGGGAAGAGAGCAAAATTAAATAAAAAACCAGTCAGACAGAAATGGAAACAAAAATATGGAATCATTAAGAAAGTGTAAGTGTCAAAGGCTCCGGCTTGCAACTTCCTGCAGAATAATGTACAACCTTTAATAACTTACTCTGTTCAATCTGGAAAAAGTAAAGAGTAAGAAGATAGCTCCTAATCTTTCCTAATACCACTTAACTAATTTTAGTCAGCAAAATTAAGTAACTTTCATTTGCTTGCCAAGTGAATCCAAAGAGAATCTTAAAGCAGTTGGAGCTTTAAGCTTTCATGGAAAGTTACAGGTAGCTGCCAAAGGAAAATCTTATCTGTGGAAAGAGCAAGTTCAGCACTTCGCTGTGGAGCTATGAAAGTCTGAAGATAAGAAGATGTGGTATCATTTAATTAACAGCCACCCAATGATGACTCAAAAGAGATTAATTCTGCTTCTTAAGAAGTTAAGACCAACCCTGGTCTTTACCAGAAAGCACTGTTTAACCTATGCTGGGTTTTTTCTTTTTTCCCCCTTTCCCATTCCTCAGATATTTTCATACTCCCTCCCCACCCTTTACACCTATTGTTAGAAATGGTATAAAACTAAATGTGATTTATTCCCAGAGAAATTAACATTTAAACAACAGTGTACTAACAAGAAGCCTACCTGTCAGAACATGTACCTGGAGTCTCTCCAGCTAGGAGAGGGGGGGGAGACCAAGAAAAAGCAGGCTGGCTGTCACTTCAAAAAAAAATGCAGAAAAAAAATTTAAACTAGCCAGTAAAATTAAGACAAATGTAAAAAAAAGCCTAATATAGCTATAATTTGCATAGGCAACATCCGGTAAAGAATGTGAACCCTGTAGTGCTCAGCCAATGAGAACCAGGAGAGGGACTCAGGTGCTAAGGAATAAACGGCATGTTGTAAGCGCCCAGAGTGGGCCTGCTCACCAGACACTGGATCTTGCAAGACACCATTAAAGCCTCCGTCTGCTGTTCTCTTCGACTCCGTGTCCACTTACTAAGTTAGGACCAGTGAGCACATTTCTCACACAGTCTCTCTCCCCTTTTTCCTCAATAAAACCAAGTCTTTTAACTTAAAAACAAAGTGTCCATTTCCAGTGGCTCAAGATATTCTGAGCAATGTATACACTTGTTTATTTTTCTAGTAAAAATAAGCAGCTCTCACTATCTTTAAGAACAAAGAAGGAAATCAATAAAGTCAACTTTATATTTTTAATGAAAGAAACAAGTGTTCTAATACCTGAAGGGATAATAAACATACAAAATTGTTACTATAGTGACTAAACCAAAAATGGGAATTTTGACTAAAATATAATAGAAACTGCCACATCAAAATAACATGTTTATATAGAAATACATAGTGAAGAACGATGAATAAAAGTCTCACAAGTCCATGAAACTAAAAAATATAATCCATGAAAGTAAAAAAAATATAATATAATACAAGGTAATGTAATATAATGCAATATAACAATATGTAGAGTCAGGGAAAAATATAGCACATCACTCTGGATCTCTGTCTTCCTCCCCATTTGGCGGCTCCCCTACTTCATTCCCTTCAGGGTTTCTAACCTTGCTGAAGATGCTTCCTAGGAGTACAAAGCATCCAATACCATCTGTATGTGCGTGTAGCAGAGAATACCACTGAAATGGAGTTTTTAAAAAAGATTAATAGAGCCTGAAATGGAGCAGCAGATATTTCAGTATTTGAGGGACAAAAATGGATGTGTGTATAAATCAGAGAGAGATTCCTATCCTGAGACATGATTCAATATAGTGTATTGAAAGGGTATTTATAGTTAGGCTCAAGGAAGTGTGAATTACAGTGACAAAAAAGAATCTTCATCCAGTATTGTGGAAGTGAACATGATACTAATAAATACATGAAATAAAACCACAGCCTGAGTATACACAGTACACAGAGACCACGGTATAGGAGAAATAACTAATGAAATTCAATTAGCTACTAGAGTATTTCCCTGGGCCAAGCATAATTTTTAAAACACACAAATCTTCTTCCTTACATATGCTAAGTATTGGGTTTAGTAATATTGGCTAGATACACTCCCCATTCTATCCCTACTCAAACCACAGGGCAATCCTACTTTGAAATGAAAATAGTATAAAATTGGATATCTATCAGGTAATAAAATTTTGACTTAACTCAAAGAATACTTAATTTTTATGCTCATATAAATATACTTACAAACTTATAAGTATCATATATTTCTTTGCTACTTCTATCAAAAATGATAAATGGTTGTTATAAAACATAATATAAAATAAAGATCATCAATAATAGCACTAAGTCCAGTATTACCAAATTAAGATGTTAGAGGAGTATAATCTTTTAGATATTTTTTCCTTTTATAGGTACATATGCCTTTCTGCTTTTATATCCTTTTTTTCTTACAAAAACAGGATCATAGGAGATGGATTGTGTTTAATTTGCTCATTGCCTTAATAATATGCAGTGGATATTTTTTGCACAATAACAGATCCACATCATCATTTCAATGTGCTGTATTATATATTTGTACCATAATTATATAACCAATCCCTTAGTGACAGACACCTGAGATTCTTTACACATTTTTGCTATCATAATCAATGCTTCTATAAACATCTTCATACATGTGTCTCTGTGTACAGTATATCCTCACTTTTGAATTAAACATGAAATTTGTGTCTCACAAATATTGGAGGGAGCAATATATGTATAGTTCCCTTCACAGCTTTTTTATTTGACAAGCTTTTATTTGACAACTCCAGAACTGGATAAATTCTGGGGAACTCTTTGCTAGAACTTTATCTTGAACAAAAACACACAAATATACACACACATCAAGATTCAGGACAAACAGTGAAGGACAGATTTAAACAATGAAGGGCAGATGGATAGCAATCCAAAATATGAATCGTCACTATTAAGTGTATTACATAAAATAGGATACCAATTTAGCTTTCAAGATACTAGGCATTGTGTGACTATGGCTATGGCATTATAGTAGCCTTCCGAAAGGTAATTTCCTATAAGTATTTAAATCTAAATAATTTTGGTATATGAGGAATGGTGAGGAAGTGTACCTGCAAAAGCTATTATGATTCAAATATTTGAGATCAATAAGCCAAAAGCAAAAACGGCAATATCCAGAATGTTCTGTCAAAGGTCTACTCGAGTGTTCTATGGAGGATATACTCACGTATGGAAACCACAAATTCAACAAAAGCACTATAGAGAATAATACAGACAAGGTCTCTGGTTTCATGTTGGTCACATTATAGTGGGGGAAAAGACAATAAACCAGTAAATATCTTAATAAACAAAAGCTGAGATTCTGAATGTGGTAAGTGCAATCAAAGATACATGTCTCTAATTCAGGATGATGGGCTGGAAAGTAATTCGGGTGATGGGCGGGAGCAACATCAGTAAGGGTTGTCTAGGAAGGCCTCTCTAAAGAAGTGACCTATCACAGGTAACAAATGATGAGAAAGAGCGCACATGGAAAAATCAGGGAAAGACATCCATGGCATAAATATCAGCAGGCACCAAAGTCTTGAGGTGAGAGTGAGCCTGGAGCATTTGAGAATCAGACAAACATGGCTGGCATATCTGGAGATGGTGAGCAAGAGGGAAATATGAGGAGATCAAGCCTAGACGGTAGGGAAATATTTAACCAGGGGCTGGCAAAACATCGCCTTAGGCGAATCTGAAGGGCTGCCACGGTTTTGCAGACCCATCCACTTAGACTGTTTTTTATATTTTTAAAGGATTACATTTTAAATAGCTGCATACATATCTATAGAACATCCTCTTGACTTTCAAAGCCCAAAATATTTACCATCTTCTGGCCCTTTACAGAAAGAGTTTACTGCTTCCTATTCTATTTTAACCATGCATAAGAGGAAGGCATTAAAGTTTGACCTGGAGGACAGGGGTGTTACGTTTTGAAAATCATTCTGCCTTCCATCTGGAGATGGATACACGTAGAGGCAAAGAAATGTGGTTTTCTGCCTCTATTATAGATTTGTGGTTTATTGTTACCATGAGGTTCATACACACACGCACACACACAGACACACGTATGTGTACATATATGTGTATGCAAAGTATGTGTGTATGCTACATATATATATATATATATATATATATATATCAGTCTATATTATGCTAATGATCCTAAGTTGAAGCACATTCTAAAAGCACTACTTTTAAAATCAGGTATGATTTCCAGTTTCTGAAGTTATAAACTCTTAACAATAACAGGATTATTATGTAATTTGAGAATTAGCAGCTCCTTGATTTCGATCCTCTTTTGCTCTGCTTCAGTGGTCTAAAAGTCCTTCAGAGGTATTTGCCTAAAATCGAGGACTTCACCAGGGTTGTTTAAACTTCCAAGTCCCATTAGCCATTAAGAACTCCCAATAGCAAAGGATATAAACTGAGTGGTCTTTTTAAAATAAGCAAATGTGCAAAGATTATATGGCCTAATTATCCATTTGACTAGCTTCTTATAGGTGTAAAAGAGAAATAAATGCCCTTAGGCAAGACTTTGACAAATTTATCTTGCTCCTTGACCTGATTATTCAGATTTTTATTGTGGCATTTCATTAGTGTTAGAGTCAACCTTTTAGGGACAGATCTCTGAAGTTATAATAAAAATTAACATTATGATTAAATATACAAATACTCATTTTACACTTCATTATATAGAGCACATATAATTCATAAAGCAAGGTCAAACATGTTCTTATTACAATCCTTCCCTGGGATTGCTATCAAATTTGCTGATGCTGAAATGGAAGTCAGTAGCTGTTAGGGTGAGTACATTTCTGATATTACGTGTGGCAAGAGATAATGATATCCAAAAAAAAAGTGAGAACTAAGAGATGAATTTCAATAGTTTGAGATGGTCCCCTGAATAAGATAGTGAAATGTTTTGTGATATTCAGCATTAGAATAAAAATTGATATTCTTTCATTTCCTCTCTTTTTAAAGATGTTCCATTAATACAGATGATTATTTTACAAAACACTTTGAAAAAGAAATAACAATAAAGAAAAGAAGTGATTAATTACATGAGATCTGCAAGGCTTATCCTTGATTGCTTTCATTGTAACCAAAGCAGAAAATCTCATTAATGTGGTTATTCAAAATAGTCAGATCTAGCCTTAAATACTAAAAAGAGCAGTAGGGAGAAAAAACTCCAGATGAAGAAAAAGAAAGAGAAGAACTGTCCCTGTTAGTATGATAATCTACTTAAGCACTAACAAGTCAGGCCGTTCACAGTTTCTATGCAATGGGATGACCTACAGCTCACATCCAAGTTCTTGCAGTTGATAAACAAAGGAGGAAATTAAGAAATGAATTTGGCCTCCTTTTTCATGTGTCTTAAATTTGCTACTTTGTCTTTTTCCTACTCTCCAAGCAAAGTCACCTCTACTAAGCAAACATGTTCAAATTAGACTGCAGTGGATTCTGCCCAAGATGATACATGTTGACGCAAACATTTCACTCCAAGCACAAGAGCAATAACACACAAAACGTCTTAGAAGTAAAAAAATCCACAGACAAGTTCCAACACAAATTAAAGGCATTGGTGACTACATCTGTGATAACTCCAGCAGGACCACTGGGTGGAAAATTCAAGCCACTGATGTCTATTAGGTGTCAGTAAATTGAGAGCTCAGGAGGCTGCTCAAGGCAACATTAAGTGGTGAACCCAGTAAGCAACAAACCATGTTAGCAAACTATATAACAAATGGTAACTAATATTTATGAGTTTTATTTTAATTTGCTATAATAAGAGACTGGTTAACAAAAACAAAAATGAAAGGGTATAAAGTCAATATATACTTTACACTCCATTTTCCTATCAATATAGGAGACAACACTAAAGGAAGTGAGAGGAAAGAGAAGATGGTCTGAGCCCACAGGGAATGCTGGGGGGTCCAGCTGGGCAAACAGCCTGTGAGCATCTCAAATCATTACCACAGCAGCAAAGGATGGCGATGAATCACTTACAACAAGCATCCTGAGTCTTTAGATATTGTTTACCCATAAGAAATGGTAGTTCTTGATTTTTTTAAAAATAAATAAATGCAAACAATCTCTGGGTTGAGAAGGAGGCCTCTCCTCAAAAGGACAGAGCCTGTCTACAAACAGATCCATCTTTTGGCGGTCAGCAAAGGGAAGTATCCAAAAGCATGCTTTAGCTATCAAGAAATCGTGTTTCACAACTGCTTCAATTACATATATTGCCGGTCAAATCCCATTACAGGAAAGATTATTTTGCCAAACACTGTAAAATATTTGCTATCATTTTGTGGATTTTTCTTTTATCCAAACCAGGATATTTCCATCTGAGCAGCCATTATTGGTAGGCAGGAAAATAGATATGAGCGGGGTGGAAAAAGAGTAAGACCAGGAAAAAGCCCACTAAAAAAGACCAAGAGCTAATCAATTGAAGCTCAAAAAGCCAGGAGCAACTTGGCCTGGAATGTTTGAATATTCCCCAGATAAAGGAGGATACCTCAGCATAGCCCATATCTTTATTGTGTTCATCATGCAGGCCCAGCTTATTTTTTAACTTTACCTATATGCTGTTTTTCTTCTTCAGCCCTAACCAAGTAGTTTGCAACCAAGGCAACTAATTTAGCATGCAGGCCCAGCCATGAACAATATAGTAAAAGCAGGAAGGATTCCATCTTAAAGACTGCATTTTAACATGCAGGAAGTTAAGAAATAAGATTCTTAACTTACTCTTTAGCAAAAAGACAATAACACAGCCTACCTTGGGGGCTGGGCAGGTGGCCTGTTTGATCTGCTCCCAGGCCAAGATGCCAGTATCCCAGGGAGAAATCAGAGCAGGAAGTTCCTTGTGTTAATTCTAAATATTCAGAGACCACTTAACAAGTCTGCACCCCCAGTCCTTAGTCACATTCCTGAAGAATCCTTAAAAGGGGGAACCCCCAACCTTTTGGGGCACTCCTCTCTCTGAGGTTACCTGCACTTTCTAAATGTGTAACCTTTTAACTTTAAACTCTCTCTTTTCAACCTTTCGGGGTGCTCCTCTCTCTCTAAGGTTATCTGCACTTTTTCTCTAAATAACCTTAAATAAAACTTTTACTGTGCTTCATTCTGTGTCTCTGCCCTTCAATTCTTTGTCACAATGGGGACAAGAAGCAAGCAAAACATACAACGCCTTCCCCCAACATCATCAGATTAGTGTAGAACTTTTCTTTTATCACAGACACCTCCAGGAATGTGATCCAGAAAATGTAACATTCAATGGAAAAAACCGAAATCAAGGTTCCCCCTTTACAGGACTATAAAGAAGTGTTGGGTGTTGGGCTCTGTGGGGAACCTCTTCCAGCCCAAGTCATGGCTATAAGAAAATGAGTCAAACTTAGGAGTGGACAGAACTGGTATATACCTTCTTTAATTTCAGTTACCAACAGGCACTCAGCTTCCCAAAACTTTCTCCCCTCATTACATTGCTGTCTAAAATACCATTGCACATTGTACCTTAGAGCTAACCCATCTTCCCCATTTGTCATAAACCTACCAATAGTCAACTTTCTGGCCAGTGACCTTTGGAATAGTTTAAGGGATACTAGTTTATAAAATTCTCAATCTCCAGTTAAGAACCATAACGGAGTCCTTTAACCTAATTCAATGCCTCAAGAAAGTAATAGAGTAACATTTCTTGGCTGAATCAATACTGCATTAAAGAAAGGTGCTATCATTGAAAAGTTATGAATACAAAACAGCTCAGTGATGTATTAGTGTCATTGCTTGCTGTCTCTTTCAGTTTGCTGGTATTATTGAATAGAAGCAGAAAAGAACCCTTCTTGTGTTTAGTTTTCTCAGTGAGATCCTATTGGTATTCCATTCTGCCCTGTGTAAAGGTGTTTTACATTTTCCACTCAAAGCATTGCAGATACAAAAGAAGCAACCTAAATATCAGAACAACCAGGGAGGCCTAACTAGTGTGTGTTAGTACATTCCCAAAGAATACGTGTTTTAAACATCATTTAGTAACTTGTTCATCAAAGAAGGCAGATTATTCCTGCCAAGGGTCTTTTTGTTTTGTGATCCAAGAAGTCACAAAGCAATTTTTTTCAAGATCACTTAGCACAAATTTAGATATAGTTTGCAAAAATTAAGTTTTTTAAAGGGTCCATCTCCTTGGTAAATAAAGCACTCTTACAATTCAGTAATGAAGGAACAAACAGCGAAATAGAAGTTATAACACCTTGTCATATGCCAGTTTATTAAAACAACCTTTCTCATTCATTGCTGTTGGGTAGTATATTAGCAAGACCTTTCTGAAACATAATTTAGAAACATCATATCAAAATCTTTAAAAATATTCTACCCTATAATAAAGCAATTTCATGTCTAGGAGTTTGCCCAAACAAGGGTAAAAATTTCAGGCATAGGTAAAAATGCCAATGTGTGAGATCTCTGGAAGTATTAACCATACCATCATTTGGATTCCTGGGAAATTAGATATTACATTAGTCCCATTAATAAAGGATTGTCCAGAGTAACCTAAGACATGGCTCAGTATCTAGTACAATATCCAGCATGTGATAAAAACTCTAAAAATTATGCTGACTGATTAAATACATAAGTGAATGTTTATTTTAAATACCAAGGCTATTCAAAATGAGGCCGACAGATTGTCAATGCCAGCATGACCTGGGAGAATGTTAGAAATGCACGTTTGGTGGCCCCAGATCCACTAACTAATAACCTTTGGAGTGAGGCCAAGGAAACTATTTTAATGCTCCCTCTAGGTGATTTTGGTATAGATAAAGATTTATATAGAACTAGACAAAAATCAAAATCTCTTGGCTTCATTCTATTTTTAAGAATTTTTTTCTACTTCTATCTCTACCACCAGAGTGAGCTATCTAAGATTCTCCCAGAACAGAAGCCTAGGTCACTTCTGGACCCAGATTTCTCTGGAAACCAAACAGGGAAAGAAGATGAAAAGCAGGGAAGGCTTTGTTAAATTTAAATTTCCCTTGTCAAACTTGAATAGACTCCTTTCAGGGGTTGTGATTGAAAGTCTCCAGATTCTGGAGACAGAAGCGTGTTGAAATTCTGGCTGTACTACTTACTCATTTGGAATCTTGACCTAGTTATTTAGTCTCTGAGTTTCAATTTCCTCAGCTCTAGAACGAAGCTAAAGATGCCTTGTGCCAATGTTTTAGACTGGGGATTAAAGAATATAAGGCTACTTGAATAGCACATACTCAGTCCTCAACAAATACTAATCCCCTTCCTTACATCAGTGCTGGTTTCTTTAAGACACTCTGGCTATGTTTAGTAGGCAGGAAGTTATGTAAAGACACATTGAACCACTTTTGGTATTTGTCAAAGTGTTTGACACAGGCTAGGCTATTCATAACTACTCAATGATCGATTGATTGACAGGTGTGATGAGTCAGAGGGAGGCGGGGTTAATGAATCCAGTGCTTTGAACCTCACTGTGCTGCATTAAACTCCTTGAGAAAGAGGAGGAATCCTTAAGGCTGTTGCCACTAAAAGAAAAATGCCTGTGAACACAGTAAAATCCATGCTCCTTACTGTGCACTGCTCTCCTCTACTATCTGGGCTTTCCTTCTTCTAAACGAGATCAGATCTCTTCAAACATCTGGCAGGCTGCCTTTAAAGCAGAAAAACCCTGGATGATATTTACCAAGCCATAACAAGAGATAACACACAACTTCCAGATGTCCCTAGGATTGGCAAACAGTATGTTGAAAACACTCAAAAGATTAAAGAAAGAAAAAAGGAATATAGGTTTTCTTTTTTTTCCAAATTGGCAACACAAATTGAAAAGATGACATTATGAGACCAATTTGAACACGGAACAGAAAGATCTATCAGAATATGGTGCTGAAACCTTTTCTGGGAACCAGAAGTTTTTATGGAAAGAGATTATAAGCCAGAAGTTTTTATGGAAAGAGACTCTCTATCCTTCAACATAATGAACCCTCCACGTTGCAGCTAACTCCTGTGAGAAGAAACACATGCACACACACTCCTAGACACTGCCTGCTGTGAAATGAGAACAGACGGGGAAAGTTGTTACATATTTACTATGTTCCTGCCACTGCAGTAGTTGCATGGGGGCTAGAAAGGTAAAACAGGGTCCTCGCCACAAAGGAGCTTATAGATCAATAGGCAGGCACAAAAATACATAAATGAAGAATTACAGGCACCTTCATAGAAGCTGAATTGGGACCTGCAGGTGCACAGGAAAAGAAAGGGTTAATTCTACTAGTGGGAGGGAGGAGGTGGGAGGAGGTGGGAGGAGGCTTACGGGGCTTATCTTGAAACCAGCTGTGGAAGAGGAGCAGGTCCTCTGAAGACTTGCTATTCAAAGTGTGGGCCACAGACCGGCAGCTTCAGCTGGGAGCTTACTAGAAATGCAAAACTCAGGCCTTGCCTCAGATCTACTGGATCAGAATCATTCTCTCATTTTAACAAAATTCCCAAAAGATTCCCGGGCACATAAGCCTTTGAGAAGTGGTAGGTAGTCTGAAGCAGTTTCTGAGGACTGCTAGAGGCAGAAGAACTGATTACAGTATGTTGGTTAAATGAGATGAGACAGCAAGATAGTGTAGGCTAAGAGTTAAAAACTGGGGTCCATAGCATAAATTTAGCCCATATATGTATGTGTAGTGTTTAAAACATTGAGACATTTTGAGTAGAAGTCCATATTTCCTGCTTTTCTTGGAAAAAATATCAGATGCTTGGCCAAATTGGACCCCCATTCCCATATGACAGCAAAGGGCAAAAGAGGGTATTTCAGACAAAGGGGAACCCATGATTACCTTACTACATTCAGCCCTCTTCTTCATTGCTGTTATTACCTCTGATCTCCAACAGACAGTTGAGACTGTGACCCTTAGGACCAATTCTGCTCTGCAGAAAACAGGAAGGAAGGATAATAGGACAGCAGCTAACATGGAATATAGAGTTGATGGAGGAATTCTTTCTTGGAATACATTTCAGGCTATGAAGGAAATGTGAATAGAAAAAGAGAGGGTGGAAACGTAGGAAAAAAAGGGATAAGGAGCATGATTCTGAAAGGAAAAAAAAACCACAGAGATCATATCAAGAGCATAGAAGGGCCTAGTGTCCCTATTCTGGATGGAAGGAGATGAGGTGATTCAGATATAATTTTTAGGTGCTTACACAGAAAGCTGAAGAGTTTCTGCCTGAGAACTCCATAACCTCTGTGCAGTCAGAGGCAAGATGACCTCCTGAAGGTGAGGCAACAGTAATGGGAAATTCAGAAGAGTGAACATTTGGGACATTTACCACTGTGGGAAACAGAAGCAAGAAATCACTGAAGCACGAAAGTGAATTTTCAAGTGATCCTTCAGCCCCGTTGCAGACAGGGATCAGACAAGAGGAAGAGCAAACCCATGACAGAGGGATGCACTAGGTTCTTCCCTCCAGCTTCAGTGAGCATCACAGGGATGGGAAAGCGGGTGTCTAGGTGGCCTGCATACGCAGGGTGAACACAGACAGTCAAGCAGGTACAGATACTGAGGGTGTTGACAAGAGTGGTTGACATGACCTACCAAGCAGTCCTGGGAACACTGCAAATGAAGGAAAACTCTGAAAGTTATAATAAAGGAATGGGGAACTCTTAGGGGAGAAGGGCTAAAGGTTCCAGTGACTCAAGAAATAATGGGTTTAAAGAGTCAGCCAGGAGTCCCTGGTGGCATCAAATTTGCACTCAGAGCAACCGACTCCAGAATCTATACTCTCTGCTGTCACCCTCCATCGTGATGAGTTACATGGAAATGCAGGTAAGTCTACACTTTTCTAATATGGCACAAGGGGGTCTATTTGCTCTGGAAATCCTGGTGGAAATCACCAGGAAATCATCTTTATGTGGCTGGAAAAGCTGAATGCTTCACTTCTGCTGTCTCCTCTACTTCCCTTTGATTCCCCATTTCCTCATGTCAGCTGTTTTTTATATTCTGTTAAAATCTTCAAAGTTAGACAAGAGCAGGGATATTTATATATCATCATCTCTAAACCTGCCAGTTCAAAAGAGGACAAATAAACAACAGTTATACAAGGTCCATGTACTGTTAAAGAGGCAGAACTGTCAACATTGATTATTTCTGGCTTCAAATTACCACCTTTGTAATTATAAAAGACTCTATTGTGCATCCTGCAGACTCATTAAATGATCATGGTGATAATAATAACCATTATTTTTACTCTTACTATTGACACTGAAACATTTGAGACTTCAGAATGAAAATACCAAAAATACTACCTGGATGGTGCACCCACTGAAAAATTAAAAAATAAGTGATTTTAAATGTATACAAAATCCCCATTTAACGTCAATGATTATTATTGTCATGAAAACTACTACTTGTATTTACATAGTGCTACTGTTTTTCTCCAAATGACTGTGTCATGCTTTCTTTTACTTCATTCAGTTCACATAAGTGATTATCAAATGTCATTGCCTAGATTATTCATCAATGATCCAGCAAGTAAAAATATAGCAAGTGCAGACTTGAATGGAGTGTAATCCACAACACATAATGGCTTTGAAACTCTCAGTAAGTGGGAAGTTTTTAAACACTGATTTAGAAGTGGAGGGAAAATCCTTAATTGAGGAAGACAAGAAAGAACTGGAAAGAAAGAAGTTACGCAATGGGGAAATGTGTTCCAGTCCACATTCATTCCAGAAAGGACATTTTCTCTGCCTACATTTGGGGAATATGGAAAGGAAAGGCATTTAGGAGTCTGTAACCCTATTACAGCTGCAGAAGGTATTTTGGAGAAGGCACTCATAGTGTTTGTAAATTATTTGCAAGAAGTCTCAACTCTGCATTAGACAATTCTGTACCATAATCAAAAGGAATAAAAACAGCTAATGCTGTAAGCATCCCTTTGGTTAGCTCTATGTAACAGGAAGACCCATCACTGGCTTTTAATTATAGACTGTGTGTAGTTGCATATAAACAGACCAGGACACACTATAATAGTATACTAGTTCTGATAACCTCTGGGAAAAAATGTTTCACTCTAAAAAGGCCAATAATATCAATATGAAATATATGAACAAGGGATGTTAAATCATCAGGGTAATTGGTCTACCCAGGTATTTCATCTGCCACCTGACAGGTTTTCATCCATCACCTAGTGAGAACACTCTACTTTGGGCATACTGGTCCATGAAAGGATTTCAGCGCATGCGTGTATCTTCTGGAATGAAAGTAGACTGAATGGATGAATTGGTCTATGTTTAAGTATTCTTAGTTTAGCTGCTTAAAAAATGTGTAGTTTATTAGAATGGATTCAGTTCTTAGCTAATTCTTTCACTGAATTTTAAAGAGAACTTCTTCAAGTATTCATTAAAATAAGTATTTTATACCAAGTATCATAATTCCTCCAGGGGGTAAAGATACCTCGAGACAAGTGCTGGGCATAGAAGCCACAGGGCATAAATCTGCAAAGAAGTAAAAAGCTAACCTTTTCAAACAATATGGCTTCTCTCTCACTTACCAACTTTACATTTCCCTATATGGCCCCGGAAGATGACTGGTTAGCCAGAGACGGGTAAGATTCCTCAAGGGAGGAACAACCTAAGACAGGCACAGTCACAGGGGGGCCATCAGGTGAGAAATTGGGGATCAACAGAGGTGAGGCTCAGAACCACATCCCCCCTTGTTTTGAGAGAAATCTTCTGCATCCGTGGATGTTTTGCTGCCCTTTTCTAGCTTGGATTAATACTTAGTCCATAGGCACACACCTGATCATCTACATTTGCCCTCTTACAGCACTAAACTATGTTTTCTACCTTTATCTTGCATCTACCTACCACTTCAGCATTTTATTAAAAATAAAAATAATAATAATAATAAAGGGAGAAATGTGGGATCAACATATAAATCAAGTATAAAAATCAAACGAATATTCATATTTGACCTGGTTGTTTATAGTTCATAATGCGTGATCAAAACCGAAAGTTTCTGTGATGAATGCCCTTGTACTGTTCACCATGTAAGAATTTATTCACTATGTAAGAATTTGTTCACCATGTAAGAACTTGTTCGTTATGCTTCAGAAGATTGGAGACTGACGAGAATTAGGCTTGAGATGGATTAATGATTGTACATTGAGCATTGACCCCCCTATACAGAATTTTATTGTTGTTAACAACCATTTTATCAATAAATATGAGAGATGCCCTCTCAAAAAAAAAATAAGTATCTTAACAATATTTGTTGTATTCCCATTTTTCTATATTTTTAGAAATTGAACCAAATGACTAACATCAACATTCCTTAGTCCCTTTTCTTGGTGTCCACTGAGTAGATTCTTTCATAATGTTGACTGACAAGGAACCTGATTTTGATTGAATTTTGACTGGATGAGCTACATCCTCCCAAGACTCAGTTCTAGGTACTTAAAGTTAAAATAGGTATAAAACACAATTCTTGCATTCAGAGAACTTACAGTGTGGCACTAGGAAGAAATTATTTCTCTAAATAAGAGGATGAGCAAGGCTTCTACCCACCCCTCCAGCTGTCTTCAGCTCGTCATTCTATTGATGCTCCGTGAACACAGAAGTACTCATAATTAACCCAGAAAAGTGGTGCTACTTCATGTCTACGTGACTTTGTGTATGCTGTAGATTCTGCCAGGCTTAACCTCATTTTTCCACAGGCACCTTTACCCTACCTACCCACTCAGAACACTTGTAACTAAAGGCATTGCCTCATCTATAAACCCATTTTTGATCCATAATGAAACAAATGACTACTCTGTCTTCTCTTCCTACATTATACCTATAATGGCTTCTGTCATAGCACCCAAGGTTGACAGACCACCACCTCCAGAATTCAGGGAGAGCCAATTCAAGGAGGTCCTGGTGAGTTGTCCACCATTACAGATGATTGGTGCTCCATTCTCTGGAATCATCTGAGAACATTTATGAAATACATTCCAGAACTGTCCCCCTGGGCTACAAAGGACGGGAGCCTCTATCCATAGGATTCTGTCCTTCTGTTCATGGATGACCCTACAGGCATTAACCCAGCTACATTCCCTATTGTACATCAGTGAATGTAAGCAGATGTTCTCCTCCTTGATCTCAAAAGATCTACAGGGGAGGAAGCAAGGGACTGTGTGGCATGGGTGCAAAGCAAGACCATCAGTTTGCTCCTCCATGAAACCGGCCAAAATCTACTTGGACCTGGTCACCATGGCAGTGCCTGGAGTAAGCAATGGCTTTGAGGATGCAACATGCAGAATCACAGCTGCAATTATGGATAATTTACCAAACAGTTCCCCAGCTTCTTGCATATTTCACAAGAATAGCTCTGATGTAGCTCATGACAGAAAGTACTATAATCTAAAAGAAGTAAATACTCATATTTAGTATACATATTTTCTACATCCAGTAAATTTTTCTAGCTAAAATGTGCTGTTTTGACTGATTCCTTTCAGGCCCCAACCTTTTGACATTCATGATATATTTTCTGAGTAAGACTTGACGAGGATTCATGTTCCTATCTCCTCTGCAATGAATATGCTTTTACTATATTTCCTAAACTCTCATACAGGCACAGGGCTTAAGGACTAATGCAACCAAGCCCAGCGCACACCTCAAGCTCCAAAATAGAAATGTCCATCTGGCTCTATAGTCTCTGATTCTTTCTCTGTCTTCATCGATTTCTCTTCCAAGTTCCTTCTTTCCAGCCCCAAGAAGTTTTTTTCCATCAATTGGACATTAATCCAATTTCTGAGAAACTAGGTTTGAGCAGGAAATGATAGTTTCCAAATAAATAACATAGTACCTAGAGTTAGATTTTTAAACATAAAAATTATTATCTTATATGAACAGGGCACAAATAAAGATTTGTAGATTTGTTTTCTCAACTCATTGGCTCACTCCAAATGTCAGAAATTCTTAAATTGTGCCTGGTATTAAAGATGAAAGGACATCCTATGAAGGAATAAAATATAGATGAAAGTGTTCACATCTGGCTCTACGTCCCCTGAGAACGTCTACTGGTTAGAAGATATAAGCAGTTCAAAACTAGGATAGGAAGATTTCTTGGATAAAATTCTCAATCTTTGCTGGAAAATGACACTACCAGATGTCTTCCTTCTACTCCCGTAGTCCCTAAATAGATCAAAGCTTTAGTATAAATAAAAAGGAAAAGGACAGAAGGAAGGAAATGTCTTTGAATCATGCTGGGAAACAAGCCCACCAGTGATCTTGATGAAGCAAACCAGTGATTTCTCTTCATAAAGCGAGACCCAGCCCTTCCAGAAACCATTTAGAAACAAGAGGCAAAATCAGGTCCATTTTTCTTTCAAAGGCTGAGAATTCTTATACCTGCATAAAACATTTTTTAAGAGGTTCCCAGTAGGTCCATGAGAAAGTATTTTTATTCCTCACTCTTGAAGACAGATGTCCTCCATCACCTGGGTCTGGTGCCCCATCACCTAGGTAAGTCCAAACACACCACTCCTCTTCCACATTAAAGATGTGCTGGGAAACGAGGATAAAGTCTCTGGCCTGGCTAATGTGGGGAAATAGCAAAGAAAATGGAATGGCATGGAAGTTTTTCAAAGCCTCCTAGAAACAAAGCAAAAGTGCCTTACTAATATTGAGGTTGACAGTGATGAGAAACTCTGATTTCCTGCAGCCTGCTTGTGAATAAGCCTAGTTGACCTAATATACAGCATCGAGTGTTTTCTTAACTTTAATATACACTGGAAGGAAGGAGGGATGGAAGGAAAGAAGGGAGAGGAGGAAGGGATATGAGGGGGGACATTTTGCTGTCACCTACCAAATCAGGTGAAAAATAAAATATTTTCATGTCCGTTATCTAATTTTGGTCCACCCAACTGTCGTGAGATGACTGAGTGGTTTCAATGGGAAGCTATGAAACTGTGGAGAAAATCCATTTTTGAAGAAACAAGACAATAAATCACGTTAAAGACTAATTTGTGAGATAACTTTGAGCCATCCACAAAATCTCTCCATGTCTTGATGCCCTCATCATTAAACATAAGATTTAGCATCTAATTTCTATGGCTTAGATAGAAATCTATGATCTGACCCACTTTTCCATCCCTTCTCCCTTCCATCTCACTGATACTATCAACATACATTTCCTTGGGTTTTCTCCTTTTATTTATGCAACAACAAGTGTTCCAACTAGATAGATGGGAGAAGGGGATCCTGGCTCATAGAAAGTGAGATTCGTTCAAGCACTGGATGGCAGGGGCCACCTCCTGAGAAATCACACATAAGATACATAGGATATTACGGACATTTTTCTTTTAGCCAAACTTCGTATTCTTGTCTCAAAACACTCTTATGCACCTATAGTGTAATTTCAAGAGGCACTGTGGACACCTGTTTTTAAGCAAGGTTAAGATACCGTGGTGCAGTAAGTCTGGACCTTAAAGTCTTGAACAGGGAAACAGGCTCATAGGACAGACTAACCTCTACAGTAGTGAACTCAGCTCATTCACTCCCCCTGCTGACTCTCCCAAAAGGACTAAGTCAAATTAATTCCTCACACCCAAGCTTCTAAAGCAGAAGCAAATTACTTGAGATACATAGGGCAAAGAAAGATGCAGATTCTGTCCCTGGACCCAAAAGAGACTATGGCCCTAGCATCCTTCAAGGTGAAGGATGTGTAATGGTGTGAGATGCAATAATAATAACACCCCCTGGCCCACACACTGGCCATGCAGGCAACCTGGCTCATGACTCCTAGTATGAAGGGACCCTAGACTTGTATCTCAGGCAATTATTGAAACAGGAAAGATGTAAACATTAGCAGGGGCAGCCCTGGGGTTAACATCTAGGGTTATCCTGTAGAGTAAACATGATAGCAACTAAAATTAATGAATTCTTAGCATGTGAAAAGCACAGTACTAATTGCTTTATATGCGTGGCCTCATGTACAGCTGGCAAAAGCCCTATCCAAGAGGTGCTATAATTATATGCCCTACACTGTCATTATCATCTTTATCTTGCATATAAGAAAACTCAGTATAAAAGAGGTTAAGGTAATGGCCCAAAATTATATTGTTAACAAATACAATATGAATACTCATACTTTGTTCTTTGACAAAAATAGCCCTCTTTGCAGACAAAGTCTCTTATCCTAGGAGTTGGGATGGCTTATGTTAACAAGATATTCTAACAAATTGAGGGGAGATTTTTCAAGCCAGAGGTCTCCAGCCTGTATTCCCTTCCCTCAATTACCCTTGACATTGCTCTTATTTGTGAGAAACACGCTCACTGGTCCAAACTTAGTAAGTGGACATTGGAGACAAAGAGAACATCAGACTGAGGCTTCAATGGCGTCTTGCAAGATCGGGTGTCTGGTGAGCAGGCTCACTCAGGCCCTTACAAAAAGCAATTTATTCCTTAGCTCGTGAGTCCTTCCCCTGGTTCCTCATTGGCTGTGTACTACAGGGTTCACATTCTTTCCCAGACACTGTCAAAGTATTATATCCATATTAGGCTTTCTTTACATTTGTCTTAATTCTATTGGCTGGCTCAAAACATTTTCTGCATTTTTCTGAAGTGATGCACAGCCCGCTCTTTCTCAATCTCCCTCCCTCCCCAGGCAGAGTGACTTCCTGGTACATGTTCTGACATGTAGGCTTCTTGTCAATACCCTTTCGTCTAAACATTAATTCCTCTGGAAATAAATCACATTTGGTTTTATGCCATTTCTAACATATCGCTGCCTAGGACCCTGCATTCCTGTTATCTTATATACCCTTTAACTTTAGAACATTGTTAAAAAAAAAAAAAGCTGGAATTCTTTATCTAACCCATTAGACTGTAGACACAGAAGAATCTAAACAAAACCCAGACTCTAAATGCGATTTAAAATGCTGCTGGGCTAGTGCATGTCAAGTCTCATGAGATGACCCAGTGCTACATTTGTTAGTAATTCTCACACAATAGAGGGGGTGGAGAGAGATCCCCATCTGCAGGCTCATTTATGGCAATTTGTTCAAGTTTTCTTCTTTGAGTTGTCATCCAGGCATCAAGCTGCCTACCCACTGGGAGACTGCAGATACTTAAGTAGGTGAAAAGGTCGCCAATGGAAATACTACTTTTAAGTCTAACTTAGAATGAATGAAAGTTACATAGATGGATAAAATGATGTGTGTGTATATTACATTATATGTAGAATATAGATACAGATGGTATATTGACATAGACACGGACATGCACCAAGGCATTGGTATAGATATAGATGTAGACAAAGATATGTGTTGTCAAGATTCAATCCCAATGAACAGTTTCCAGAGCAGATTATATGTTCTTCCTCAACTTCCTAATCTGTAAAGTGGAAACTATGGTAACTGGTAGTATGAGGGCTTGAAATAGAGATGCACAGAGTTTAACCATAACAAGTTCCTTGGCCCCCCTGGCTGTCTCAGACCTGCCCCACAAGGTTAGTCTGTGCTCTGCCGCATCCTACATCCCTGTCCACCTCAGGATGCTCTATAGGCTTTCAAGCTGAGCATACGGTTTGTGTTTCAAACATTTGCTCTGCAGGATCAATGTGATTTCAGCATTACCTTTATCTTTGATGTATATGTTGGAAAAGGTGTTACTGCTCCAGAAGTTATCTCCTTTTGCTGGAGCAATGATAACTGGGCACTTAATCCAGAGAGGGATTATTTAATGTGCTGATTGGCTTAGGCAAATAGGCAATTATCTTAAGGACCTGAAGATAAGATTCTGAATGAAACCCTAAAAATAATAACTGGATTAATTACCCTTTTCCCTCTCTGACTAATGGTTTCCATTGTTGTGGGATGATATGATGACTGGAGGGAGCTGAATCGGGAGAGGATATGTGAAGAGAGATTTGTTCTACATAAACAAGGTGTTCCAACACCAACGTTACACAGAAGGCATTTCTCACAATCTAACGGCGACAGCTGCTACTCAACTCCAGTTATCAGTGATCTAAGATACCGAAGCCTGATGCTATTGGGTTATGCAATTTTTTCAAGATGCACAAATCAAAATTCATGTGGAAAATCTCCAAGTTTTTATATAGATTTTCCACATAAACCCTGATACCATGAGGACCAAATACTTAGGTCAGGAAGCAAGACTCAGCCTAGCACCACTGGTTCCAGCCTCTGGTATCAATTGTAAAGGATTACTTCCCTGAACCAGGCATGAGGGGATGCCTGTGTGTATCGTGAAGAGAATGAATCTCTCCTATGCTGGGAGCATAATTGCCTCTTTTTCTTTTATGAAACTGCAGAAATCATGACTATTGAAGGGGGGTCCTGCACCAATTTCAAACAATGCCTACCTTCCTGGTTCTACTGAGGATCAAGAAAGAACCCTCCACAAAATGCCAAATGGTACCTGGCACATACAGACATAGACATGTGCCATATCTATGTGGGACAGGTATAACTATATTTCATTAATTCTGTGATGTGCCTTTTTTTCCCACCACATTTTAATTTCTCTAAAATCAGGACAGATCTTACAATTCCTGGTGAGTCAAAATTTCACTGATGGCATTTGTTTTCTTTCCTGGTGTATAAAGTAACAGTGATGTTACAATTGGTGGCATCTCAGAATTATTGAAATATGATGTCATTCTAAATTGACAAATGAGGAAATAGATTCTATTAAGTCACTTGAATGACACAATTGGGATTTCTAATCACCTACTGATTTCCTTAGCCCACTTGTCAGAGTGTTATTTTTATTGTTTTTCATTAAGCTATCATTAATATACACTCTTATAAAGTTTTCACATGAGCAACATAATGGTTACTACATTCAAGTCCCCCACTCACACCCCACTGCACTCACTGTCCATCAGCATAGTAAGATGCTAGAGTCACTACCTGTCTTCTCAGTGCTGTACTGCCTTCCCTGTGACCCCCATACATTATGTGTGCTAATCATAATACCCCTTAATCCCCATCACCTTCCCTCTACACCCTCCCTCCCCACCCCTTCCCTTTGGTAACCACTAGAGCCTTCTTGGAGTCTGTGATTCTGCTGCTGTTTTGTTTCTTCAGTTTTGCTTTGTTGTTATACTCCACATATGAGTGAAATCATTTGGTACTTGTCTTTCTCCGCCTGGCTTATTTCACTGAGCATAACACCCTCTAGCTTCACCCATGTTGTTGCAAATGGTAGGATTTGTTTTTTTCTTATGGCTGAATAATATTCCATTGTGTATATGTATCACATCTTCTTTATCCATTCTTCTACCGATGGACATTTAGGTTGCTTCCATGTCTTGGCTATTGTAAATATTGTAAATAGTGCAATAAACATAGAGGTGCATATGTCTTTTTGAGTAAGGAATCTCTTTTTCTTTGAGTAAATTCCTAGAAGTAGAATTCCTGGGTCAAATGGTATTTCTATTTTTAGTTTTTTGAGGAACCTCCACATTGCTTTCCACAATGGTTGAACTAAATTACATTCCCACCAGCAGTGCAAGAGGGGTCCTGTTCTCTGTATGCTCACCAGCATTTGTTGTTTCTTGTCTTTTGGATGTTGGCCATCCTAACTGGTGTGAGGTGTTATCTCATTGTGGTTTTAATTTGCATTTCCCTGATAGTTAGCAGTGGATTCTGTAAACACTTGTTTGGTTCCTTCTTTGAACTATTATGAATGCCTTTCCAATCAAGCTTTGAAAGAGTCATTCATCAATGTCTCCCATAACTACTTAAATATTTCTCTGGAAAGAGAATTATGGCTTCACTGATAAACCATTTTATGACAGCAACTTTGAGTTTAGACTTCTACATGTGACTAGAAAATTAGCCAGGTAGCATTTCATGAAACCAATAAACAGGAGAACTCAGCCTACAACTGCATACCTTTAGTTAAACAGGGAGGGGGCTATACTCAGAATACCTATATTCCCTTTTCTGTAAATTAAAGAAAGTATGACTTCCACCCAAAAATTCTAATCACCTTAGGCATATAATGTAGATGGGATTCTCTCCCAAAGATATATATCTAATTATATGTTCCAAACCACTTCACTGTGATTGTATTAGGTGACTTAGCATCTGAGCAGAAGTATATGCAATATTCTGGGTTATTAGGAGCAAAATGGTGAAACATCCCCAGGAGCTACCTAAGAGCAGAAAAATACTGTATGTTAGTACAAACAAATGCTCAAAGTCTGAAATATTTTGAACCTAGGATGAGGTTGTAATTATGAGGACAAAGATGAAAAAGAGAAAAAGAGAGTGAGTGAGGGAGAGAGAGACATATTTCAATTTTTTTCCAAAACTGAAGTGATTCTAGCTGGTTTCTTATTTGTTTGTGGTTAGACCAAATTCTCTGAAATTATAAAAGTTAGTACGCCTGCCATAATCTTGTGACATTGGGAAAACTTTCAATTTTTTTAGTGCTGATTTGCACTTACAGTTGAAATGGGTCTGTCCCACCAGAATTTTCAGCAAAATGGCAGAAAGACACTCATCTTTCTGACCACGAGAGAGGGAATGAACTGAAAGGCAAACAGGATCAAGAGCTACTCCCAAATGAATAACTTTTTTAACAGGTCCACAGAATGAAGGGACTGGATTGATTTAACTTAACATTCTGTCTTCTAATTTCAGATGAACTGGCTCTAAGAGGAGCATGTGTGGTAGGCACCTAACAGCTAAATGCTGCCAGCTCTTTGTAAATGTGCTGAACCCAACCTATGGCTGCTGATTTCATCCTATTTTCCTATAAGCAACTGAAATGTGGCTAAAGGCAGAAAATGTATCTGCTCCTACATCAGAAGCTGACATATAAGCCAGGCTACAAAAAGAGGCTGTAACCGATAGCCTGAGATAGGATTCATATGACTGTGGAAGCCACCATCTTTTGGCGAACTAAGGACAAGTGAGCACATGTAAAATCTAAGTCCATAGATGTGCCAAAGACTCACATAGGTGGTAGCTTGCCTGTCTTTGGCAGTACACCTTACATGTTTTGAGTTCAGTAGGTCCTGGAACCCATCGTCCTGATGACAAATGCCCTACAGTGCAATTTCTGCCCAATTTTTCTACTGAAACCATTCTCTTGGAAGTCATAGAGGACCTAGGGATCCCCAAGTTCAAAGACCTTTTCTGATTTTGACCTCCAGTGGTTTCTGTTACATATTTGACCCTATTGCTCATTTCTTCCTTCCTTAGATAACTTTCTTTTCCTGGATTCCTGGATTATACTGGTTTACTTGTTTTCTCTGACCATTTATTCTTTGTTGTCTACTGACTCCTCCAGTGACAACCTATACATGCTCTGCCATCAATCATAACAATAACAAAGATGATATTCATTGATTTTAGTAAATGGCATTATTTCATTCAATGTTTCCCTCCACTCTATGACGTAGTGTTGTTATGTTACCCCTGTTATGTAGATATGGAACCTGAGATTTGCAGGGTTAAATGACATGCCCAAGGCCACAGAGTAAGCTCCAGAATCAATATTTTAACCCAAGTCAGTCTGACCTCTGAGATCACATTCTTAACCTCCATGCTATAATGCCCCATTTTAACGATCACACCTATTTTCCTACCATTTTTTCTGTGAATTCCAAATCTCATTTTCTCCCATCACAGCTTTCCAGAGTATCAAGCCTGCTTTTTATGTGCCCAGCATCTCCCCTGGATATCTTTTTATTCCACAAATTAAATAACAAAATTGGTTCATTTTCTTTCCCCAGTCTCCCTACATCCCAATTTCTGTTCATAGTATTTACCCAATGAAGCAGTTTGTTAGAATATGCCTGGGAGACTTATTGTGCTCTTTTATCATAAAGAAAGGGTCACCTCAGAACTAGTTTGTTGTGAAGGATGGTGCTGTAGCAAGTGAACTAGTTGGCTGTTTATTCAATTCAGGATGGCCATAGAAAACACTGAATGAATTCCAACTCAATATATACAGAAGACTTCAGTCTATGCCCAGAATGAGGGAGGACAAATAAGAATACAAACTGAGCAGATCCGTCCTCAACCTCTGCAAATCAGAATGCCCCAGGCAGAACAAGCCCAGGCCCAAACCTCCAGAGGTCAGCTAAAAGCCAGCCAGATTTGGGGATGGAATTGGTTAAATAGCCATTCATCTTGTAGTATTCCCACTAAACTGGGCAAAAAAAAATGACAAAGCCACCTGACCAAGGATGTTATGAGCACATCCTCGATGAGGCTGGGAGCCATGGCTCCCAACACTGAAGCTAGAGGTGCCTTGAACGGCTTACATTTTTTCAACAAATCATTGAAGATTGCATTGCATATAAAAATGCCTTGTAATGCGTCTTGACATAATCTAGTTATCCAACCATTCTGGAAAACACTTTGCAACTCATATTAAAACCCATAAAAACATCCAGATTTTTAAAGGTAGTTAATCTCCTCCTGAGCAGTTGCAAATGATGGAACCAACAAGGGAAATACAGATACAACATCCAGATATTTTGGCCACATTATGTAATGATACTAAAAACTGGGAAATACCAAAATGACCAACAATGGGGTAATGCTTAATAAAATATGGCAACGTAACTCAACTAGGAAGCTATTAAAAATACAATTTTGCAGGTAGAGTGAGCAAAATGCTTTTTAAAGATATGACTTGAGAAGTGAAAAAAGTAAAATATAAAATAGTATCTATGACATAATTAAAACTACATAATAAAGTATAGTTCATGTGAAAAATACAAGAGAAAAACAATTTTACTTGTAATGCCAGAACTGTAGGTGTTCTTAAATTGAATAAACAGCCAACTAAAAAAAACCCTACTAAAAAAAAAAACAATTTATTTTCATTCATGCTGCTATTAGGTTGTGCAACAAAGTTTCATTTGTAAACAACTGGCAGTCACCCTATAGATGTGCAGCCTCTAAACAGCTGCATATTTAGCTGAATTCTCTCCATTCCTCTCCTCTGAGGTTTTCTACTGCCATGTGAAACTGCTGCTCGGTACAAGACTGATTTAGTTCTAAAATGTGTGTTTGCTTCTGAGGTCATCAGAATAAAGCAACCAGAAAATGGAAGAGTACATTTGGTGGTAAGACAGTTTTTAAAATGACTGAAGATAGTATTTTCACTTCCACATAGGCATTCCCAACCTGATCCATTGCTTATCATTAACCATTATCACTTGGATTCAACCATTAACTTGCCTCAAGGTATCCACTTGCTGTTTCCTTGTCTACAGTGCATGTGAACAAGAGCACATGAGGGTGCATGTGCTAATCTTTAAGGTCCTGTTCTAATCTAGCCTTCTATAATTGCTCTGTCAGCTTCATGAAAATGGAAGAGAGAGTTCTAGAGGGAGAATAATTGGTACAACCTTTCCTGAGGGCAAGTTGGCAATATATATATATATATCAAGTCTTAAAAATGCCTATACTCTTTGACATAGCAATTCCATCTCTGGGGGTTTTGGTAAGGGAAGAATCATAGATGTTTACAAAGATTTGTGACCCAGGAAATTTACCTGATGCATAATGACAAAAAAAAATTGAAAACCAATGACCTAGCAGGTAGGAACTGTTTAAATACCTCTTCTGCAGATATATATGTGTTCTGAAATCATCAGAAAATATGTTTTTGAGGAAGGTTTTATAACATAAACACAATGTTCAGCCAAAAATAGTGAGTAAAAGGACAGGTGGCTATAATCATAAGATAGATGGCAGGATGGATGGGTAGACAGATAGATTTATTATATAGATAGGCAGAAAGAAAGAGAGAGAGGAAGGAAGGAAAAGATAGGAAAAGACTAGTTTTAAGTCTCAACTTTGCTCCTAATTACGAGCTGTGTGAACCTTAGCAAGTTATTTAGCTTCTCAGTGCCTCTGTTTTCTCACTGTAAAATTGAGATAATGATACTTTTACCTGATAGAACTATCTTGAGGATGGAATTAATCATTTAAAGCTCTTCATCATCACCCAGCCTATGCCAAGCCCAGTAGATATTGGCAGGGTACTCAAGTGAGACAAGAAGAAACTGTAACAAAAATCCTTTAGTCCCTACGCACTTAAAGCATTTGTATGCACTGGATTTATTAAGATCTTACAACATTTCTAGGGGTTATTAGGCAAAAATTCCCACTTCTAGGTTTCAGGTGAAGAAACTGAGACACAGAAAGGTATCATAATTTATCTAGTGCTACCAAATAAGTAGGTAACAAAGCTGGAAGTAATATCTCCCTTTTATTCTTCCTTTTCAGAGCACTTCCCATTATTTCAGAAAAAAAAATGGAAGAATAATTTATACTATTTTTTACCATGTGCATATATAACCTGATGAAAAACTCTTAGTGTTAGCTTCCTTTCTAATTTTTAAAAAGGAAAATATGGTAAAGGAACATGCAGCATCATTAAAGGGAAGGAATGGGCTCTGTAGCCAGTTCTCTGCCAGCTTGCCAGCCACCCAGCAAGGAAAGCACCAAAGACATCTGCTACCTGGCGATTTTTCCAGGTGTGTGCAGGCTTGTGGAATTCTATGCCCCTGGTGCCTGCACAACTGCTTACTTTCTGCCAAGGTACAAGGAAGGGAAAGCTGACACAGGCCGTGGAGGGTTCTTCACATCTCATGAATCCCTGGTAGACCATTTCAGAGAAATAGAGCCAGGACAGAACCCTCGAATACTAGGGACAGTCTAGGGACATATGACAATGACTGAAGTTTCTACCTGCTCCTGGTGTTGCAAGTTACCTAAAAACTCTGTATCCACCATGTCTTAGCATAAAGACATTTTGGCCAATCTAATGAGAATTTACCCAGTTTATTTCATGCCAGAATAAAAGCTGGAGTGTGGAGCAATAGCAAAAGAAAAAGAGACATGACCCTTGACAATGTCAGATACAACCAGGGGTCCTAACCCTGGTTAGATAACAAAAAACATTCTGCATAGGAGACACGGGAGAAACCCTTCTCAAGGGAATTTAGTGTGTTAGGTGGGACCCTACTGTAGATTCAGCTTTTCCATAAGTGCAATGAGCAGTGTTAAATCAATGTATTCACCTCTCTGTGTCACACTTAACCATCCGAGAAACCAGGCTTCCTTCTGTACCAATGGTCCTATCAGCAAATCGATAGACAATATAGAAGGCCCCTAAAAATTAGGAGTTCTATTGGAGAGACCACCTAAAATCCTCACTGCCATAAATACCACTTAGAATGGAAGAAAATAATATAGAAGCATTCCTCTCCTAGTTCATGCAAATTTGCTGCTAATGTCAAGGCTGCTGAATAAAATAATAGTGTCTGACTCACAGTCACAAAATGTAAAATGCAGGAGAAAAAAAGCTGAGGCAGAAAAGGCAAAAATCATTATCTCCAAATTTGAAAAGAATTGAATTCATAAATTCCTCTTCTTCTGCTATCCATCAAGGAGTAAAATACTTTCAGCTCATTGCTTCAACCATATCAGTGTGTTTAATGCTATACAGGGAAAGAGTCTGAAATCTAGCTGCTAATGCCCATGGTTCATCTTAGAGCATGAATGGGAGGAAAGGAAGGGCGTAACTTACTTGGTTTAAGAAAAAAAATCTGTTCTCTTTACTCCAAATCATTTATTCCAGAAATATAGAGTAGGTGATAGAGCTCAGGCATAAAATTTATGCTAAAAAGCAAATGCAGAATAGGTAAAATGCAAAATAGAATCATTATCCAGTAATGGATATGTAGCTTATTTTGCTGTCTCAATTCAGTTACAGCCTCATGAACTCCCAGGTGTCCCCAGTGATAGCACCCCATCCTCATCCCCACAGTCAGTGGGCACCAGGTACCCCCAGGCTCTCATCTCCCCTCGTGCCTCTCCTCCCTACCAGACCACCTCTCCCAGCTGCCCGAGGTCAAGCCTTTATCATCCCCCAGGTTCCAGCTCCAACTGTCTCCTGGACTTGTCTTCCATCCAACGGACTCAGCTCCTTGAGTATAAACATGCGTGGTTTCCCATTTGTCTCCAGCTTACAAGCCACTGGCATATGGGCAGACATGAACCTTAAGACTGGTATTGTTTGTCCCCCAGGTGTTTTAAAATAAAATGTTTATTAGTTGCCAGCATTCATGAAAGCTCAAATAAAAAGCAAGATTTCAGGCTTCTCTTAGAAAATTGGGACATCTAGCAATTACAGGGTGAATACACTAGAAAAACCACTCTGTGAGAATGAGAGTCTCAGCTGCCTTCCCCATGAGGCACCTTCCCGCCCAAGTTACAGCCCGCCCAAGTTACAAGTCATGACTTTGGTCGGTATCACTCACATACACTACCTTCCTGGCCTCTGTAGACAATTAAGTCTGTGACCTATGACCTACAAAGGCAAATCTCAACTTTCTGTCATGACTTTCTAAGCCCTACACAATCACAATATTGTTACCGCTTAAATAAGCCAGGCCTAATTTCCAGGCACACGTCTCCCATAAATGTCCTCCCCACATGTCCTCACCCACTGTGTGTCATGCTTCTGTTTATTATCATGCTGGCTTTTATGCTCAGAGTAGCTTCCCTACCTGTCTTACATTGTAAAATCCATCACTCCATCTCCCTGGGTCGGCCCAAATACACCTCATGATTGCCCTCCCTGATCAATTCCCCTAGAAGTCTCATCATTTGTATTTTCATAACATTATTATAGTACCTGTCAAGATGTATTAAGAATTTTAAGAGTCAGAATCCCTAAACTTTGGTCGGGATGGTGTCATGTTTATTTTCTCTATGGAATCTCACATAAGTGTGGCCAATACTGGATATCCTGTAAGTATTTGTTCAAAAAGAATGAGATAACAAGGACCCTGACTGCGATGCTAATGTTATCCCAGGCTTCCCTCCCTCCCACCACCCATGCCTCGTCCTTCTACTCAGAGCTTCAGCCAAGGGAAAACGGCTATAGTATTTTGCTCCAAACATCTCCCCAAGATGTGAGGCTGGTCCACTGACATCCTTGACCCATGTCTTCTCCTTGAATATAATAATCTAGGGAGAATTTCATCTTAAATTCCTAGTTATCTGAGAATAGCTTGGTTGCAACTCATCTCCTAAACAGGACACTGAACCATCCTTGGAGGCAGCAGAATGCTGGCCGAGGGTTCCTACATGGTCCGCGTGGGTGCTGTGAGGGGAGGTAGACAAGAGTAGCAAGCTCTGTGCAATTTTCTCCCCAGCCTTGTCTCTAGAAAGTCACACTCCCATCCTGCACGATCAGAATTGACAACTCTTGTAATATTGTTCTGCTGAGACAAGAGTCAGGATCCTCACAACCATAGAGTTCAGACTGTTACAGGCTTCATAAAAACAATCACATCAGCTATAAAACAGCAGGTGATCAAGGTTGCTGCTCCACTTTCATCATAACTTAGTTTGACGTGCCTGGATGGAGAAACAAATTATAGGTAATTCCTAGCCCACCTTCCATTACTGTGGAAAATGATACATTGCACCTATTTCCAGGCAGACTGCCACAGTGGTAAAGAGAGAATAAATGTTTTTCAAATGATAGAAAATAAGGCTGGAAAAGATCTCGCTGAACAGGTTTAGATAATAGTTTCTGAGAACTGGAGCCAACCCAGAACTGTTCCAGGGGATATTGGGTTCAAAGGGATAGCTGAGAATCTTGATACCCACACCCCTCATTCATTATGGAAATAGTGAGTAGTCTAGAATCTGACACATCTAAAGTGTTCCAAGTTCACATGGCTGTTACGTTGATTGCACATATGACTTTGATCAAGGTCTAAGCTCTTTGTATAAAAGTTAATGTCTCCATCTGTTAAAAAAAAAACAATGGGAATCTTTCTACTAAACCCACTACCACTTAATTTCATGGGGTTCTTTTCAGGGTTAGGTAAGACAATGTATCTATAATTAGCCTAATGCCTAGAAAATAGCAAATTGTAAATAAATCAGTGTTAGTGACTTTACTCATATCTCTCAGGAGTTTTCTCATTCAAGGTGAACTGCCTCCAATGTTTGTCACCCTCACACACATGCACACACACATGCCCTCACATGGACCCTGACACCACACATCCTTTCTCTTGCTTTGTCCTACCCAGAGAAAGCCCCTGGATGTATGGAGGTGTATGTTTTATTCAGAATGCTTCTATCCGCCCATCACAACAACTTAAAGTCAGTTCTATGACCTTTTCCCTCAGAGTATTTCAAAACACACACATACACATCAGGAACTTTTCAGAGCTCACAAGAGAACTCAAGGTGGAGTGACTCAAATGTTCCCAAGCTTCAACTTTTTCCTTTCCCTAAAAAATTACCTGGAAATGCCCTGTCAGGTCTCTCTGCACAGCCTTGATCACAGCTGACAGATCAGGGGTCCGTTTGGGAGCTGATGAGGTATAAGTATTATGGTTCAGAACTCGGCGGCACAGGTGGCCCAGTAGCAGATGGCACGGGTAGGCAGGAGGGACTGAAGGAACGCACAGCACGCCAGCTGCCGCAAGACCCGTTAATGCAGAAGGACTTAATTTAGGGGCTGTCTGGAAGAGTTAAGCCAATTTTGTAAATCAACATTAGGGGAAAAACTATTTTAATGATAACTATAGCTTGGGGAAACATAGCAGAGAGGGGGCGATCCTGCTCTGTCCCAATCTTTAGGTGACATTTTTTTTTTGAAGGAGTATTACTGAGTTTCTCTTATTTGGAGATGTGGGGACAGTTCCACAGAATAAACCTGTTTCCCTTGCTGGCCGCTCTCCCTGGGTGGATCCATGTGATAAAATCCCAAGCAGAGTCAGGGGGAGTGAAAAGCCAGGCACCATATCCCTGGTGCCTCCAGCTGGCACTTATGCCTTTAGAAAGGCTTGACGCTCACTGCGCAGAACAGTTCTGTGTGCCTGGACATGCCTTGGGCCACAAAGCACTTCCACTCAGACACGTCTGGCTCCTTACCAGGGAGCTTCTACCTTCCTGTTTTCCCCTCTGAGATCCTCACTTCTCCCGTCTTCCCCAACTGCTAACTTTTCCCCAGCAGTTAACAAAGTTCAGTCTCCTCGGCGTCATGGAAATTTTCAGGTCTGCAATGAGGATTTTTACATGCCAGATCATTTTTCCCAGTGTTCATTTCCGTTCTGTGTAAATGGCAGTGGAATGGGTTTCACACCAATGTGCAGGAATGGAAGAAAGATGCAGGGTGATATTCAGCTGCAGGGTGCCCTTTGCTTTTTGACTGACATATCCTTGGCTTTTGCTATCTAACAAAACTAGACATCATAATTTTCAAGGATTAATTATCTACCAATAATGATCAATGTCTACATGCAAGATTCCTATTCCCCCCACTACCACTTATCTTATTCTGGTAAACATACACATACATGTTCATACATCCTTCCCATGTTTGAAGCACAGTGCAACAACTCCTTGACACCGGCTCCCATTTGAGGCAGGTCCAGTCGCAAGGTGCAGAGGCAGGGGAGGAGCAGGCTGACAGATGGGCAGAGGTAGAGCACTGCTGTTAGCCCCGCCCTTCCCTGAAGCGAGGAAGACTAAACGCAGGATCGGAAGGCTGGAAGGGCCCGCAGAGGAAGCAGACAGGGTCAGCCCTGATCAGTCGGCTTGTGACAGGATGTTGTCCATATAATGGCAAGTGTCAGCTGGTTCTTCAGCCAAATCAGTCTTGTTATTACCATGTAGCAGCTTCCCCTGCTTACAGGGCAGGGGGAAAAAAAACTATTTCCAACTAAAAATTCCAGTGAGATGTTCCTAAGTTTTTCTTCGACTCAAATTTCCTTGGTTACAGGCTCAAGCTCAGGTGTAGCTTAAAGAACCTGGACGAAAGCGTGGCCCATTGGGAAGGGAGTAGCAAAGCGCAAGAACCATTCTGTATTTTCTCTAACACCAATTCTTGTTACATTAATTAATATCAATAAATTTAAGCTGCTAGAGTTGTCAGGAAAAGATACGACAACATAGATACACTTCACAAATGCTTTAATATCTTTTTAAATTACTGAGATAAAACTGACATATATAATACTGTGTAAGCTAAAGGTATACACGTATTGATTTCATACACTCAAATATTGCAATTCTATTACAACTGTAGTGTCAACTAATACCTCTGCCACATCATATAATTGTCATTTCTTGTGGTGAAAACATTTAAATTCTAGTGTCCTAGAAACTTTCAAGTACATGATACAATATTGTTAACTATAATTACAATATTATGCATCAGACGCCCAGAATTTAATTATCTTCTAACTACAAGTTTGTGCACTTTTACAAGTTTGTGTATCCCCCTAATTGCCCACCCCTCAGACTATGTCAACCACCACTCTGCTCTCTGATACAACTTCAGCTCTCCTAGACTCCACATATAAGTGATTATATACAGTAGTTGTCTTTGTCTGACTTATCTCATTTAGCATAATGCCCTCAAGGTCCATCCATGTTTTGTTGCAAATGGCAAAATTTCCTTCTTTCTCATAGCTGAATATTTCATCATGTGTGTATATATGTTATATATACATTCTTTATCCATGCATCTGTTGATGGACAGGTTGTCTCCATAGCTTGGCTGTTGTGAATAATGCTGCAAAAAACATGGGAATGAGCCATCTTTTTGATATCTTATTTTAATTTTCTTTCGATATAATCCAAGAAGTGGGATTGCTGGATCATACTGTAGCTCTATTCCCAATTTTTTGAGGAATCTCTGCACTGTTTTCCATAGTGACTGCACCAATGTACATTCCTACCAACTGGGCATGAGGATTCCCTTTTCTCCATATCCTCACCAGCACTTCCTATCTCTTGTCTTTTTGATGATAAACATTCTGACAGGTGTAAGATGATATCTCGTTGTGGTTTTGATTTATATTTCCCTAATGATTGTGATAGTGAACATCTTTTCATGTAACTGTTAGTCATTTGTATGTCTTCTTTGGAAAAATGATTATTCAGTTCCTCTGCATATTGTTTAATATTTGTTATTAAAATGCAGTTGATATATAATATTATATTGGTTTCAAGTATACAACACAGTGATTCCACAGGAATATACATTATTAACTGCTTACCCCAACTAGGGTAGTCACTATCTGCCAACACAGAAAGATGTTACAGAACTACTGACTATATTCTCTAAGCAGTATTTAATCCCCATCACTAAATTATATTATGATTGAGATTTTGTGCTTTATCCCCTTCCCTCTTTCACCAATCCAGCCCAACCCCTTCCCCATGGTAATCACCAAATTCTTTTACGTGTCTATGAGTCTGCTGCTGTTTTATCTGTTTTGTTTTTAGATTCCACATATAAGTGAAATTATATGGTATTTGTCTTTATCTCCCTGGCTTATTACACTTGGCATTATACACTCCAAGTCCATCCATGTCATTGCAAATGTAGGATTTCTTTCTTTTTTAAGGCTAAATAATATTCCATTGTGTAATGTAGCAACTCTTCTTTATCCATTCATCTATTGAAAGACACTTTGCTTATGTCCATATCTTGGCTATTGTAAATAATGCAGTAATAAACATAGGGGTGCCTAAATATTTCCAAATGAGATATTTTGTTTTCCTTGGGTAAATTCCTAGAAGTGGAGTTCCTAGATTGCATTTCTGTTTTTCAGTTTTCTTGATGAACCTCTATACTGCTTTCCTTACTGGCTGCACCAATTTACATTTTCACCAACAATGTAGGAGAAGTCACTTTTCTCCACATCCTCACCAACACTCTTTATTTCTTGTTTTTTATTGGAGATGGCCATTCTGACTGTGTGAGGTGATACCTCATTGTGATTTTGATTTGCATTTCCTTGATGATTAGCAATGTGAAGCATCTTTTCATGTGCCTATTGGCCATGTGTATGTCTCCTTTGGAAAAATGTCATTCAGGTACTCTGCCCATTTTTTAATTGGTTATTTGTTTTTTTGGTGTTGAGGCGTATGAATGCTTTATATATTTTTGATGTTAACCCCTTGTCACATAAGTCATTTAGGAATAGATTTCCCCATACTGTAAATTGCCTTTTTGTTTTGTTGATGGTGTTCTTTGCTGAACAAGATTTTTAGTCAGATACTTCATTTATGAATATATTCCCCCATACTGTAAGTTGCCTTTTTGTTTTGTTGATGGTGTTCTTTGCTGAACAAGATTTTTAGTTTGCTGTAGTCCCACTTGTTTATTTTTGCTTTTGTTTCCTTTTCCGAGGGAGATGTGTCCAGAAAACAATTACTCATGCTATGTTCAAGAGATTTTTTTCCTGTTTTCTTCCAAGAGTTTTATGATTTCATGTCTTATATTTAAGTCCTTAATCCATTTTGAGTTTACTTTTGTGTATGATGTTAGGGAGTAATCCAGTTTCATTCTCGTGCATGTACCTGTCCAGTTTTCCAACTACCAGTTACCGAAGAGACACTTTTGCCCATTATATATTTTTACCTCCTTGGTCATATATTAACTGATGATGTATACAGGTTTATTTCTGGTCTCTCCATTCTGTTCCATTGATCTATGGATCTGTTCTTGTGCCAGTTTTTGGTACAGTATCATACCATGTGCAAACAGTGACAGTTTAACTTCTTCCTTACCAGTTTGGATGCATTTTGTCTGTTCTTGTCCAACTGCTATGGCTAGGACTTCCAGTATTATGTTGAATAAAAGTGGTGAGAGTGGACATCCTTGTCTTGTTCCTGATCTTAGAGGAAAGGCTTTCTGCTTTTTGCCTTGAGTATAACGTTAGCTGTGGGTTTGCCATATACAGCCTTTATAATGTGGAGGTGTGTTCCCTCTATACCATTTCACTGAGAGTTTTCATCATGAATGATTGCTGAACTTTGTCAAATACTTTTTCCACTTCTATTGAGATGATATATGGTTTTTACCCTTCCTTTTGTTAATGTGGGGCATCATATTGATTGATTTAAAAATATTGTACCACGCTTGCACCCTTGGAATAAATCCCACTTGGTCATGATAGATGATCCTTTTGATGTAGTTTTTAATTCAGTTTACTAATATTTTATTGAAGGTTTTGCATCTATGTTCATCAGGAATATTGGTTAGTAATTTTCTTCTTTTTTCATATTGTCTTTATCTGGTTTGTGTATTAGAGTGATGCTGGCCATTATAGAATGAGTTTGGAAGTATTTTCTCCTCTTCTATTTTTTGAAATACATTTGTTCTTCTTTAAATGTTTGGTAGAATTCAGCTGTGAAGTCATCTGGTCCTGGAGTTTTCTTGGGAGTTTTTTGATTACCAGTTTAATTTCATTTGTGGTAACTGGTTTGTTCAGATTTTCTGTTTCTTCCTGGGTCAGTCTTAGAATGTTTCTAGGAATTTGTCCATTTCTTATAGGTTGTCAAAGTTATTGCCATACAATTTTTCATAGGATTGTCTTATAATACTTTGAATTTCTGTGGTGTCAATTGTAACTTCTCTTTTTCATTTTTTATTTTATTTGTATCCTTTTTTTCTTTATATGTCTGGCTAAGGGTTTGTCTATTTTGTTTATCTTCTCAAAGAACCAGCTCTTGGTTTTGTTGACTTTTTCTATTGTTTTATTAGTCTCTATTTTGTTTATATCTGCTCTGATCTTTATTATGTCCCTCCTTTTACTAAGTTTGGTTTTGTCCTTTTTTCTAGTTCCCTTAGTTGTGAGGTTCGATTGTTTATTTGAGATTGTTCTTGTTTCTTGAGGTAGGCCCTTATTGCTGTGTACTTACTTCTTAGAAACACTTTTGTAGCAGCCCATACATTTTGAACCATTGTGTTTCTGTTTTCAATATTTGTCTCCATATATTGTTTGATTTCATCTTTGAATCAGTCATTGATGATTATTTAGAAGCATGGTGATTAGTCTCCATGTGTTCATGTTTTGGGGGTTTGTTGTTCTTTTCTTCATGTAATTGACTTCTAGTTTCATACCATTGTGATCTGAAAAGATGCTTGATACAATTTCATTCTTTTTAAATTTATTGTGGCTCTTTTTGGTCCTAATATGTGACTAATTCTGGAGAATGATGTATATCCTGCTAAGTTTGGGTGGAGTGTTATGTATATAGTTGTTAAGACCATCTGATTTAGTGTATTGTTCAGTGCCTCTTTTTACATATTTATTTTCTGTCTTGATGATAGATCCACAGATTCAAGTGAGGTTTTAAAATCCCCTAATATGATTGTGTTGCTTACTACTTCTCTATTAGTATTTGTTGTATATATCTAGGTGCTCCTATGTTGGGTGCATAGATATTTACAATTGCTATATCCACTTGTTGGGCTGTCTTTTATCTCTTGTTATTTTCTTTGTTTCAACGTCTTGTCGAATGTGAGTACTGCTGCTACTCTTACTTTTTTCTCCCTATTATTTGCATGAAATACCCTTTTCCATTCCTTCACTTTCTGTCTATATATGCCTTTAAATCTGAAATGAGTCTCTTGTAGGCAGGATATAGATGGGTCTTGTTATCCTTTCTGCCACTCTATGTCTTTTGATTGGTGCATTTAGTCTATTTACATTTAAGGTATTAATTATTCATAGGTATGCACTTATTGCCTTTTTATTAATTGTTTTCTGGCTGTTTTTGTAGTTCCTCTCTTATACTCTTCTCTTGTTATTTGATGGTTTTCTTTAGTGTTATGCTTGGATTCCTTTTTTTAAATTTTTTTGTTTATCTATTACAGGCTTTAGGTTTGTGGTTACCATAAGGTTAATAGAAAGTTTCCTAAATAAATAACATTCCATATTAAGTTAATGGTCACTTGATTCCAAACATGTTCTAAAAATATTACTTTTTCTTAGCAAAACCAGGAAATTAAAAAAATAAAGTCTCTCTCATATTAATATGGGTAAAACTAATATTAATACCTTATTTCAGTGAATGTGAAAAATTTAAAAAGTGAACCATAATATAAAATACAATTGAATGAATTTCTAAAAGTATTACTTTTTTACTCTTTTTCCTCCACCACACTTTATGTGTAAGAAGTCATAATCTACCTCTTTTGTGTAGCCCTTGACTAATTTTGTGTATAGTTGATTTTATTGCTTTTGTTTTTAGCTTCTTGCTTAGTGAGTAACTGGTCTACTACCTTTACTGTAGGTTTATTTTCACTGATGAAAAATATTTAGACTGGAGAACATTTCCATCTACAGAAGTTCCTTTAACATATCCTGTAAGGCTGGTTTAGTGGTGGTGAATTTTTTTAAACTTTGTTTATCTGGAAAACTTTTAATCTCTCCTTCAATTCTGAATGATAACCTTGTGGGTAGAGAATTCTTGATTGTAGTATCTTCCTTTTCAGTACTTTGAATATTTCATGCCACTCCCTCTGGCCTGTAATGTTTCTGCTGAGTAATCTACTGATAGCTTTATGGAATTTCCCTTATAGGTAACCATCTGCCTTTCTCTTGCTGCTTTTAAGATTCTCTTTATCTTTAATCTTTGCCATTTTAATTACTATATGTCCTGGTGTTGTATTCCTGGGGTTCCTATTGTTAGGGGCTCTCAATGCTTTGAGGACATGGATATCTTATTTCCTTCCACAGATTGAGGAAGTTTTCAACTATTATTTCTTCAAAAAGGCTTTATACTCCTTCTCTCTCTTCTTCTGGGACCCCTATTATGTGAATATTGTTTCATTTGGAATTGTTACACAGCTCTCTTAGCATCTTCTCATTTTTAGAAATTCTTTTTTTCCTCTCTGTTCCTCAGATTGGTACTCTACTGTTCTCTTCCTTACATCACATTGATTCTTTCCTCCCCTTCCACTCATCGGCTGTTCATTCCCTCTATTGTATTTTTCATATCAGTTATCATATTCTTCAACTCTGAGTTGCTCTTTTTCATATTTTCTATCTCTTAGTTGAAGTTCTCACTGAGATAATCAATTCTTTTCCACAGTTCACCGAACATCTTTATGATTGTTACTTTGAATTCTTTATCAAAAATGTTGGTGCTCTCTGCTTCATTTAGCCATTTTCTAGTGTTTTATCTTGTTCTTTTGTTTGGCACATATTTTTCTGCCTCCTCATTTGTCTGGGTTTCTGTTTTCTTTGAACTAGATGGATCAGCTATTGCCTCCTGGACTAGAGAGTAACGGCTTTATGAAGAAGGTGTCCTGTGGTGCCCAGAAGCTCAAGATTCTTTGCTCACCAGTGTCTGGTTCTCTTTTGCAGTTGAGCCACAGTTGCTGTTGGTGAGCATGGGCAAGGCCACCTTTCTGCCTGTCTGGTAGCAGTGGCTGATCCCCACAGCTTGTCTCTGTGTGCCCTTTGTGTGATGTGATGTGTTTTTGCTGGGTTTCATTGTGGGTGGAGCCATCCTCTGCCTGCTGGTCAAAGATGGCAGACTGCTTACTGGGCCAAGAGTGCTGGACTGGTCAGGTACATAAGGCAGGTACTGGGGTTAAGCCAAGGGTGCAGATGGAGAGTTTAGCACTGGCTTCCATAAGCATCTGGCCAGAAGAGCTGAGGATGGGCAAGGGGAGCCAGGAAAGTATAGTCTACACTCTGCCTGTTGGACCATTGCTGGGCTGAGTATGCCAGGAGGGGCAGGTACACAGGGGAGAGCCTCTGCTGGAATAAGCCACCAGTGAGGAAGATGGAGAGTTTCAGAGCTGGCTCCTGCAAGCTTCTGACCAGTTGGGCTGAGATAGAGCTTGGAAAGCCAGGAAAGTATCATCAGCCCTCCACCTGCCAGTCAGCAATGTCAGACTGCTGCTGGGCCAAGCAGGCTGGGCAGACAGTAGTGAGGTACATGGGAAGTGCCTTGTGGCTGAGCCATCAGCAAGGGGGATGGAGCATTTGGGGATGACTGCCTTGAGCATCTCACAGTTGGGCTGAGGGAGGGCTGTCATCCACCTGCCTTTTCTCCTGTGGAGAAAGTTCCATCCAACCCCTGCCCCTCTAGCACACTTTCTTGTACTGGTAAATCTTTCAAACTGCTGCCTCTGTTAGGTTTCAATGGGACCGATGGAGCATGCCTGTCCTCCACAAGCGACAGGAGTCCCCAGAATGCTCCAATTCTCCTTGTTGTCCAGCCCCATTAATCACCAAAACCCAGTGCAATGTGGACTCATGATCTCAGAGCACATCTCCAGGCCAGGTATGCAGAGTTCCTGATTGTTTATCCCCTCCCCACTCCATTCCTCTTCCCCCCACTTGTGGACTGGGATGGGGGAAGGGCTTGGGTCAAGATAAATCATGGCTCTTCTCCTTTATCTTTACTCTTGATCCTTTTTTCTTTACTAGGTATAGGTGGCCTGTTCTGCAGTCTTCAGGTAATTTCAGGGTTAGTTGTATTCAGTATGGTTGCTTCCTTGGCATGTAAATGGGAGGAGGTTTTGCTTTGCTGTCTTACTCTGTCATCTTTTCACCACCCCCTTTCCTCTGCACATTTTTTAATCTGATTGTTTTTTTCTTCTTGTTGCTGTTATTGAGTTGTATGAGTTCTTTATATGTTTTGGGTATTAACTTCTTATCAGATATGTTTTGCAAAAACTTTCTCCCTTTTCATAGGTTGCCTTTGCATTTTGTTATTTCTTTTGAAGTGCAAGATTGTTATTTTGATGTAATCCCACTTGTTGAATTTGTTTTTGTTTCTTGTACTTTTGGGGTTATATCCCAAAAAAATCATTGCCAAGACTAATGTCAAGAAGCACTTTCCATGTTTTCTTCCATGAGTTTTACAGTTTCAGGTCCTATGTTTAAGTCTTTAATCCATTTTGAGTTAATTTTTGTGAGTTGTGTAAGATAGCATCCAATTTCATTTTTCTGCACTTAATTTCATTTAAAAAGAACAGCAGCAGTATTGCTCATCTATCACATATATTGGAACTACTGAAGAGAGAAACCAAGATATGCAGGACTAGTTCGCTGATTGATTGTTTAACTGCTGATTACTGCAAATGTTTCTCCATCCTATAGCAAGATTGAGGCTCATCAGAAACATTTGTTCTAAACTTGACTGCTACTACATGTATCCAAGAAAAAGACACATTTCAAAAATGTTCCTCAACAAATCCATTGGTGAAATAAACATAGCCTACCTTCTATTCTTGCTATACTAGAGAGGATATAAATAGGTTTTCTTTAGTGGGAAATTTTTGCATATATATTAAACAATTGAGTCCCTATCTAAATATAATGTTTTCCTATTATTATGCTCCAGGCATTACTTGACATTAAGCCTGGTTTGTAACAGCTGTTGAGAAGAAGACATTACCAACTTCTCCAAAGCCAAAAGCCAAGGTATGTATCTTCAACACTGAGAACTAATAATTCCATACATCAAATCAACCCATTCATTCAGTTACTACAGGTACATTTTGCAAACTGCTTTATCTCAAATAATACAACTGAGAAATTTGCTGTTAAAATGTAAGTATCTGATGGGAACTTTGTTGAAATGTCTGTTTGGCTGATAGTCATTTGGAAACATTTTCCAGATTAAAAATTAGCATGGCCTTGCTCTGTGATGTCAAATTTAAAGTCCCAGGTAACTATTCGTCCATGAATTGGAGTGAATTCTGTTTTCCTTCCTAAAGAAAATCATGTCCCTGCCTTTGGGCTTCTTCTCATTCCATCTTCCTGACATAAGGTTTTCTCCTATCAAGGTTCTTGAATTTCATGAGAAGATGTCAACATTATCCAAAGAGAAGCAGAACACTAAGGTCATGATAAATGTGAGAGAATATTTCCTGTCAAGTGCTGTCAGAAAGTATAACTTCAAATCCACTGACACTCAGGACTTATCAAAATTGTGGAAAATAATATTTCTGGAAAATTGCCTAAAGAACAAGTTCATCCACTCCTCTAACATTCAAAACAATTTATCCTCAGAATGAACAGTACTACTACAGAGCTATATATATGGGGTGGCTTCTTCTCTGCACTCTCTTTCCCCAAGGAAAATTTAAAAACTGCTTTTATTGAATCGCACATACCCTATGTCATCTTAAGAATGACCAGCAGATAAAAATTACTCTCAACAATTAATAATAGACTGCTTCCTTTGAATGGTTGTGTAATGTTACAGATGTATGAACTGTGTGTCTCGATTGCTTTTCTCTTTTATTGATTGCCAGAAAGTTCAGAGGCAAATATTGAAACAATTCCCCCAGAATCTTAATGCACACTCTGCATTTTAATTTTACTCTTAGCTTCACCTTATGTTTATACCTTTATTTTTAGTTTTGTTGTGTTTTCCTTGATTAGTTACTTTTATCGGTTGTCCTTTTTTGAAGATAAAGATGATGATACTATTAAAAATAATTTAATTCACTCAACTTAGCATCTGCTATTATATGCTATTTTCTTAGGCACCATGATACCTTTTCTATGACATCCTTTAATCCAAATACCTTAACTAGGATGTGAACACTTACTTAAGTCCAGGCAGACATTCATCAATAGCAAGAATGGATGAAAAATTCTCCAAGGATTTTTAAGATCATAAAGGAAGCTATACTGGAGATGTTTAGAACCTTATTACTAGTATTATTTCTATCCAAAAGAACAAAAGCTGGTAAGGGCCATTATTTTCCCAATATATTAATACATTTCTATTTAAATTATGCATTTATTAAAATAAACTAATATCAAACCTTATTCCATAATGACTGAGGACAAGTTTAGTGACAAATTCAAACTTAGATAAAATGTTCTCAGAATCATATTTAGGAGTAAGATAAGGAGAAAATTCGAGTTATTTCCTTGATGTTAACTGGGCTTTAAAGAGAATCATGCTTCTCTTCATCAATAGCAAACATACGTCGAGTATTTATAACCCTCAAGTCTCTGTTCCCATCAACAGACACTCAGAAGTCTCATTGCATTTCCTGTCTCCTATCACAGAAAAGGTGCGATTTTGTTAGCTTTCAGCTTTCTTCAGCTCTACCTTTCTTTTTACTACAAATGTAGATAGGAATGCTCTCTTGAATTTCTTTATATCTAATATATTTTAGCTAACAATTCCAATATTTTGGGATTAGCCAAATTTACAAGGTTAACAGATTCTTTGCAAATTTACATGTTAAACTGAAACAGAATCAGTTTAACCTCAAGATTCTCATTAATTTATTGCCTGTTCTTCCTTAAAATAAGACAATGACGTTGGGGACCTCCCCGTCTCCTACGCATGGTGACATCTGTCTGGATCATCACTGGGGATGCCTCCCTCTGTGCCACCTCAGCTCTTCATCTCCACGCAGTAGTGCGGCCAGTAGGAATGCAACACGCAGCAAGAGCACCATGTGTCACAGCGCCGAGGCTGGCTGTGGAATCCTTCCCTCATTGTTCATGGCTATCTACCCTAGCAGGGACTGGAGGTCATTCCTACCAACAAACTCATGATGCCAGGAATCAAGACTCTCCTCAGTGAGACTCTAGGGATAAGAGCAGCCTTACAGTTGGTTCTGTTATTGGACTGCGTGAGGAACTCATGCCTGGAGCACTGCTTGCCAGCCGCAGCTCTGTGTGAGCACATTCCTCCTCTTCAACTCCTCTGAAATGTTCAGCCTATAAAGCATCATTGGTCCCTCTCCACCAAAACAGCCCCTTCTTTCTGCTGAAACTCAAACAATAATGCATACCAAAGCTTGCTAGACTGCAAGTTTCTACTTGGACACCCAGATACCATAGATAACAGGTACCAAAGTGCCCCATCAAACCAAAAAAATGACTTTAAATGTAGGCGGCAGAGACACAATCTCATGACTGACCCTCAATAAAGATTTAAGAGAGGGCAAGTCAGAGATTAGAGAGAGAGAATTTGGGAAGAGATTTCTTTGGAGGGAACTATTTCCTTACTGAAATTCTCAAGCCCCACTTTATTCTCCCATCACCAAGACACAGGGGCAAAATAAGCTCCCTTCTTCATCTCAAGCCAAGACAGAGGCTTCACTTTATTCATATTAGCCAAAAACTGAAAAAATTCCAGGTGCCCATCAATAGAAGAACAGGAAAATGTGTTACAGTCATAAAAAAAGAACACTACTCAATAAGAAGGCACTGCTGATACACACAACATAAGAGAGTCTCAGAAACATCATGGCAAATGAGAGAATCCGTAAGGGAAGGAATATATACTGGATGATTTCCCTTATCTCGGGTTTAGAACACCAAATCTGATCTACAATGGAAAAACAAAACAAAAAAGTGGCTGCTTCTGGTGGGTGAGGTGTGTGGATTAACGCTGAAGAGGTGTGAACTTTCCAGGATAACATCTATACTGTGATAGGACCTTGAATTACACAGGTGTATGCACTTCTCAAAAAACACTTGATGTGCACTTTCGTATGTAAGTTTTACATCTAAAAAATATAAACATATATTGACTTCTAGTTACCGATATGCATGCTCAGCTGTAAGAAGGGAAGGATACAGATGTGTGCAATTTATTTTGAAATGTATCAGAAATAAGATGGATTGGTGGAGGGATGAAGAGATGAATAAATGGATATATATGTAATAAAATAAGCAAAATAATGGTAGGTGGTAGGCATATGGACGTTCACTGGAAACTGTCTCAACTTCACTGCACATTTGAAAATTGGCATGATAAACTGGTGATGAAAAATAAAATAGTGGCTTTGACAAGACTTCTTGTAAGACATGAGGTCAGCCTCCTGCAATTAGACAAGCCCAACAGACTGGTGCTTGTCTCTGGTCTGAAAAATCAGAGGCTAAGAAAGACAGGCTGGTCAGATGCCCTGGTGGGAGAGAAAAGGTTGCTGCTCTGTTTGGTTTGTTCTCCACTCTGCCCCCACCCCCAGGTGGCAAGAACAAAGGGTGTGTGAGTGAGGGTTTCCTGTGGCCATATGCGGGTTCTACGGCAAAGACACCAGCCTGGCATCACTGTGCCTCCTGCCCAAAAGGACCCTATTGCAGGCCAAAGCTAAAGACACAGGACACACTGTCCATGCCTAGAGGCTCAGAGTCCCAAGGCTCCAGCAAGAGAGCCTCCAAAAAGCCTACACAAGTATTCACGACAGAAGCAACTGCCTGCCAGGCCCACAGAGCATCATCGTCTATCCTAGGGCTGGTCAAGGAAGAACACCTACCACCTTCTCCCTGATCTCTGATGTACTGTAACCCTGCAGCAGTCAGGAGCAGCAGCTTGCTCACAGAAGGTGATGAGTAAGCACTGAGGCATCCCCCACTTTTTTATAATGAAGGCATATAACCAACCTTACCTGCCATTCCTGATGGAGTTGGCATGGTGGTGGAGAGAGCGTGGAGATAAGGCTTACCTGAGCAAAAAGCCAGAAGTATTATGTTATAGGTTAAACTGGACAGTCTAACTTCTTAATGCTATCTTTCAACTTAGAAAGACTGTAATCCTGTGAGTTGTCCAGGAGCACCAGAAAAGCTATAAATCATAGAGACAGAGAAAAAAACACACACTAAACTCCCAGCATGCTGTGTCAGCTGTTCACGGCTCTCAGCAGCCTCCTTCTCTGGAGAATTGCCTGCAGTAAAACAGCAGCCACCTCTGCCCGCTACATCCCCGCCCACCACCACCCTCCCCTACACGGTGTATGGTACAGACCCAGGGGGACCCAGGGTGCACTGTCAAGGAGGACTTAACCCCTTGGGGTGAGCTGAGCACTGGAGAGCTCCACAGGGAGAGGCTGGGGCTCGACTTTGGTCAGGGCATCCCCACTTAGTTTTCTTCCCTGCCCTATTTTGCTTCCTTAATTCGCCTTCTCCTAAATAAGCCCCCAGCACAAGAATCTACAGCCCAGGCTCTGCTTCTAGGGACCCCTAGTGAAGACAGGGGGGAACAAAAAATAACGTTGCAGTTGTATTCTCTCATACCCATGCTAGAACAAACAGCATGACAGGAATGCAGAGGAAACCTCGTCTGCTGACCTGCCTTGCACAGAGGCGGTGCTGTTTATAGTGCTTCTCTGGCTCTCCTCACCCGTCACACACCTGGGCACCAGGGTCCAGGAGAGGACCAGCCTTTCTTCACTATCCCCATTTGCCCTTAGACTGTTCCACATTTAAAACCAAATTCAGTTTTTCATTTTTCTCTTTATAGAAAGTTCAACTATAAAATTTTAACATGCGCATCTTTTTAGGGAGAAAAAATCCCTCTATCCTTCATATACAACAATATTTAGTAAATACTTCCCTGAGGGTTCCATATGGGTCCCAGACCTCTTTGATGCAATGATATGATCTCCAGCTGGTGGACAAGCTCTGGTCAAGGCGGACACTGTGGTGGAGCAGGACGGACAGATGGATCAAGTGCTGTTTCCAAAACACTTCTCAGATGGGCCTGGAAAAAAATCATTCATTCCATTAAATAATAACAAGAAGCCATATTGAGGAGAATGTAGCCACTTGAAAATCTGGTCTTTTGAATGTGTGACCCTTGATGAGCACAGAGAGGGCCAAAGCAGAGGGCCAGGTCTGTGGACATTCAAAGACTGAGCTGAAGTACAGTTTACTTATAGTTAGCTTGAGGTCAGAAACCAAATGTTACAAAAGCGGCTATGGAGTAAACATCAGGCCCTCTAACTCAGGTATCTATGTCCCCTGGAATGGGATGGAAATTCTGGAAAGCACAGACACATCTTTCTGGGAATAAATTTGCCTTGGAAATTGTCAGGTTGGATTTAATTCATAAAGGAAACAAAAGTTTGGGAGGAAATAGAAGGTGTGGCTGGGAGGTGGATGCAGAAGCAGGGCGAGATCACAGAGGAATAGGTACCCAGGGCCAGGGGCAAGGTAAACAACTGGGAGATAAAGACCCCCCAATCAAGAGAGGAAATGCACTCAGGATCCACCTCTGTCCTCACCGCAAACCGTGACTGTGGCACACATCATCAAGAGACTACAGAAAATCCTCAGTTCAACCCAGAAATGCCACATAGTTATAGCAACTTCTAAGATAATCTCAAATATACTCTCAGCTAGGATTCAAGGATCAAGTTTCTGTATATGGTTCTGCTGTCGTTCAAGTACATGCCAGAGTTTCCAGACACTGATTTACACAAGTATCTGAAAGGAAATTTTATTCTTCAATGTACCATGTTATTCGGGGAGGTTTTTTCTAAAGGATGGTCCTTGGAACTTCAGGATCTGAATCAACTGGGGAGCTATTAAAAATGCACCTTCCAAGGGGCGGAGCCAAGATGGTGGCATGAGTAGGACAGTGGGAATCTCCTCCCAAAAACAGATATATTTTTGAAAATACAACAGATACAACTAATCCTAAAAAAGAGACCAGAAGACACAGGACAACAGCCAGACTACATCCACACCTGCGAGAACCCAGTGCCTGGTGAAAGGGGTAAGATACAAGCTGCGGCCTGGCGGGACCCAAGGCCCCTCACCCCAGCTCCCGGCGGGAGGAGAGGAGTCAGAGTGCGGAGGGACAGGGAGCCCAGGACTGCTAGACACCCAGTCCTAGCCATCCGCACCAGAGTGCAGACACACAGTGCATGTGTGGGGCCCTGGAAACTAAGGAAGCAGGAGAGTAAGACCAGTGAGCAGGTCCCGAAGCCAGCGCCCCTGTGACAAATAAAAGCGAGTGCTTTTTGAAAGTCTTAAAGGGACAGGGACCTCACAGCTGGACGGAAGCATCCCGGGTCACAGTCCAGCTGCTGGAAATTCCAGGGAACTCTGGGTGCACTACCCCCCTGGGCAACAGCTCTGAAAACCCTCACGGAGGTTAACAGCCAAACAGCCCCCCATCCATTACCCCTCCAGGCCCCACCATAGCAGAGCAGGAGCCTGAAGCTGGCCATGCCCACAGCAAGGGAGCTTCCTGCGTACCGCCTTGCCAGACAAGATACAGAGACCCAGTCTACTGCAATTGCCCAACACCAGCCACTAGGGGTCACAGTTGTCCCAGTAAAGAAAGACCAGGAGCAAGTGGAAACACTTGGCTCTCCCAGCTGACAGACGAGTCAATAGCTCACCATTGCACCTATCAACATGAAAAGGCAAAAAATTTGATCCAGGCAAGACTAACCCAGACAGTTTCGACATCTTCTACATCTTCCCCTGAGAAGGAACCTGGGGAGATAGATTTAACCAGTCTTCCTGAAAAAGAATTCAAAACAAAAGTCATAACCATGCTGATGGACTTGCAGAGAAATATGCAAGAACTAAGGAGGAAGAATACAGAAATAAAACAAGCTCTGGAAGGACTTCAAAACAGAATGGACGAGATGCAAGAGACCATTAATGGACTAGAAAACAGAGAACAGGAACGCAGAGAAGCTGATGCAGAGAGAGATAAAAGGATCTCCAGGAATGTAAGAATTTTAAGGGAACTATGTGACCAATCGAAATGGAACAATATCCGCATTATAGGGGTACCAGAAGAAGAAGAGACAGATAAAGGGATAGAAAGTGTCTTTGAAGAAATAGTTGCTGAAAACTTCCCCAAACTAGGGGAGGAAATGGCCTCTCAGAAAACAGAGGTACACAGAACTCCCATGACAAGGGATCCAAGGAGGGCAACACCAAGACACATAATAATTAAAATGGCAAAAATCAAAGACAAGAACAAAGTATTAAAGGCAGCCAGAGAGAAAAAAAAGGTCACCTACAAAGGAAAACCCATCAGGCTTTCATCAGACTTCTCAACAGAAACCCTACAGGCCAGAAGAGAATGGCATGATATACTTAATGCAATGAAACAGAAGGGCCTTGAACCAAGAATACTGTATCCAGCATGATTATCATTTAAATATGAAGGAGGGATTAAACAATTCCCAGACAAGCAAAAGTTGAGGGAATTTGCCTCCCAAAAACCACCACTACAGGGGATCTTACAGGGACTGCTCTAGATGGGAGCACACCTAAAAAGAGCACAGAACAAAACACCCAACATATGAAGAAGGGAGGAGGAGGAATAAGAAGGGAGAGAAATAAAGAATCATCAGACCGCATATATGATAGCTCAACAAGTGAGTTAAGTTAGACAGTAAGATAGTAAAGAAGCAAACCCTGAACCTTTGGTAACCGCAGACTTAAAGCCTGCAATGGCAATAAGTTCATACCTTTCAATAATCACCCTAAATGTAAATGGACTGAATGCACCAAGCAAAAGACACAGAGTAATAGAATGGATAAAAAAGCAAGACCCATCCATATACTGCTTACAAGAGACTCACCTCAAACCCAAAGACATGCAAAGACTTAAAGGCAAGGGATGGAAAAAGATACTTCATGCAAACAACAGAGAGAAAAAAGCAGGTGTTCCAATACTAGTATCAGACAAAATAGACTTCAAAATAAAGAAAGTAACAAAAGATAAAGAAGGACATTACATAATGATAAAAGGCTCAGTCCAACAAGAGGATATAACCATTATAAATATCTATGCATCTAATACAGGAGCACCAACATATGTGAAACAAATACTAACACAATTAAAGGAGGAAATAGAATGCAATGTATTCATTCTGGGAGACTTCAACACACCACTCACTCCAAAGGACAGATCCACCAGACAGAAAATAAGTAAGGACACAGAGGCACTGAACAACACACTAGAACAGATAGACCTAATAGACATCTACAGAACTCTACATCCAAAAGCAACAGGATACACATTCTTCTCAAGTACAAATGGAACATTCTCCAGAATAGACCACATACTAGGCCACAAAAAGTGCCTCAGTAAATTCCAAAAGATTGAAATCCTACCAACCAACTTTTCAGACCACAAAGGCATAAAACTAGAAATAAATTGTACAAAGAAAGCAAAAAGGCTCACAAACATATGGAGGCTTAACAACACACTCCTAAATAATCAATGGATCAGTGACCAAATCAAAATGGAGATCCAGCAGTATATGGAAACAAACAACAACAACAACACAAAGCCCCAACTTCTGTGGGACTCAGCAAAAGCAGTCTTAAGAGGAAAGTATATAGCAATTCAGGCATATTTAAAGAAGGAAGAACAATCCCAAATGAATGGCCTAATGTCATAATTATCAAAATTGGAAAAAGAAAAACAAATGAGGCCTAAGGTCAGCAGAAGGAGGGACATAATAAAGATCAGAGAAGAAATAAATAAAATTGAGAAGAATAAAACAATAGCAAAAATCAATGAAACCAAGAGCTGGTTCTTCGAGAAAATAAAATAGATAAGCCTCTAGCCAGACTTATTAAGAGGAAAAGAGAGTCAACACAAATCAACAGAATCAGAAAGGAGAAAGGAAAAATCAAGACGGACCCCACAGAAATACAAAGAATTATTAGAGAGTACTATGAAAACCTATACGCTAACAAGCTGGGAAACCTAGGAGAAATGGACAATTTCCTAGAAAAAATACAACCTTCCAAGACTGACCCAGAAAGAAACAGAAAATCTAAACAGACCAATTACCAGCAACGAAATTGAAGTGTCAATCAAAAAACTACCAAAGAACAAAACCCCCGGGCCAGATGGATTTACCTCAGAATTTTATCAGACATACAGAGAAGACATAATACCCATTCTCCTTAAAGTTTTCCAAAAAATAGAAGAGGAGGGAATACTCCCAAATTCATTCTATGAAGCCAACATCACCCTAATACCAAACCAGGCAAAGACCCCACCAAAAAAGAAAACTACAGACCAATATCCCTGATGAACGTAGATGCAAAAATACTCAACAAAATATTAGCAAACCAAATTCAAAAATACATCAAAAGGATCGTACACCATGACCAAGTGGGATTCATCCCAGGTATGCAAGGATGGTACAATATTCAAAAATCCATCAACATCATCCACCACATCAACAAAAAGAAGGACAAAAACCACATGATCATCTCCATAGATGCTGAAAAAGCATTCGATAAAATTCAGCATCCATTCATGATAAAAACTCTCAACAAAATGGGTATAGAGGGCAAGTACCTCAACATAATAAAGGCCATATATGATAAACCCACAGCCAACATTATACTGAACATCAAGAAGCTGAAAGCTTTTCCTCTGCGATTGGGGACAAGACAGGGATGCCCACTATCCCCACTGTTATTCAACATAGTTCTGGAGGTCCTAGTCATGGCAATCAGACAAAACAAAGAAATACAAGGAATCCAGATTGGTAAAGAAGAAGTTAAACTGTCACTATTTGCAGATGTCATGATATTGTACATAAAAAACCCTAAAGACTCCACTCTGAAACTACTAGATCTAATATCGGAATTCAGCAAAGTTGCAGGATACAAAATTGACACACAGAAATCTGTGGCTTTCCTATACACTAACAATAAACTAATAGAGAAATCAGGAAGACAATTCCATTTACAATAGCATCAAAAAGAATAAAATACCTAGAAATAAACCTAACCAAGGAAGTGAAAGACCTATACCCTGAAAACTATAAGACACTCTTAAGAGAAATTAAAGAGGTCACTAACAAATGGAATCTCATCCCATGCTGTTGGCTAGGAAGAATTAATATCATCAAAATGGCCATCCAGCCCAAAGCAATATACAGATTCGATGCAATCCCTATCAAATTACCAATAGCTTTCTTCAATGAACTGGAACAAACAGTTCAAAAATTCATATGGAAACACCAAAGACCCCGAATAGCTAAAGCAATCCTGAGAAGGAAGAATAAAGTGGGGGGATCTCACTCCCCAACTTCAAGCTCTACTACAAAGCCACAGTAATCAAGACAATTTGGTACTGGCACAAGAACAGAGCCACAGACCAATGGAACAGAATAGAGACTCCAAACATTAACCCAAACATATATGGTCAACTAATATTCGATAAAGGGGCCATGGACATACAATGGGGAAATGACAGTCTCTTCAACAGATGGTGCTGGCAAAACTGGACAGCTACATGTAGGAGAATGAAACTAGACCATTGTCTAACCCCATATACAAAAGTAAACTCAAAATGGATCAAAGACCTGAATGTAAGTCATGAAACCATCAAACTCTTGGAAAAAAACATAGGCAAAAACCTCTTAGACATAAACATGAGTGACCTCTTCTTGAACATATCTCCCCCGGCAAGGAAAACAACAGCAAAAATGAACAAGTGGGACTATATTAAGCTGAAAAGCTTCTGTACAGCAAAAGACACCATCAATAGAACAAAAAGGAACCCTACAGTATGGGAGAATATATTTGTAAATGACAGATCCAATAAAGGCTTGATGTCCAAAATATATGAAGAGCTCACACACCTCAACAAACAAAAAACAAATAACCCAATTAAAAAATGGACAGAGTAACTGAACAGACAGTTCTCCAAAAAAGAAATACAGATGGCCAACAGACACATGAAAAGATGCTCCACATTGCTAATTATCAGAGAAATGCAAATTAAAACTACAATGAGTTATCACCTCACACCAGTAAGGATGGCTGCCATCCAAAAGACAAACAACAACAAATGTTGGCGAGGCTGTGGAGAAAGGGGAACCCTCCTACACTGCTGGTGGGAATGTAAATTAGTTCAACCATTGTGGAAAGCAGTATGGAGGTTCATCAAAATGCTCAAAACAGACTTACCATTTGACCCAGGAATTCCACTTCTAGGAATTTACCCCAAGAATGCAGCACTCCAGTTTGAAAAAGACAGATGCACCCTTATGTTTATCGCTGCATTATTTACAATAGCCAAAATATGGAAGCAACCTAAATGTCCATCGGTAGATGAATGGATAAAGAAGATGTGGTACATATACACAATGGAATACTACTCAGCCATAAGAAGAGGGAAAATCCTACCATTTGCAGCAACATGGATGGAGCTGGAGGGTATTATGCTCAGTGAAATAAGCCAAGTGGAGAAAGACAAGTACCAAATGATTTCACTCATATGTGGAGTATAAGAACAAAAGAAAACTGAAGGAACAAAACAGCAGCAGAAGCACAGAACCCAAGAATGGACTAATAGTTACCAAAAGGAAAGGGACTGGGGAGGACGGATGGGAAGGGAGGGATAAGGGTGGGAAAAAAAGAAAGGGGCATTACGATTAGCATGTATAGTGGGGGGAGGGCTGTGCAACACAGAGAAGACAAGTAGTAATTTTACAGCATCTTACTATGTTGATGGACAGTGACTGTGAACGGGGATGTGCAGGGGACTTGGTGAAGGGGGGAGCCTAGAAAACATAATGTCCTTCATGTAATTGTAGATTAATGATACAAAAATAAAATTTTTTAAAAAAATGCACCTTCCAGGCTCAAGCAGGACCTAATGCATCAGATTTCTTGACCTGGGTGTGGGATCAGCATAGGAAGCCCAGGGTCATCTGAGACATAGTGAGTTCACGAACAAGTGAGTAACAAGAACTGGAGACTAAGTCTTCCTCTCCATTCAACCCCAAAGTCAAGAGGCAAGAGCAGGGACTCTAACCCCCTGGCCTATCCCCCATCCCAGACCCCACAGATGTGCTTATAAGATACCCAGGCTCTGGAGAATCACATGTAGTGCTGAACAGATTACTGACCTTCTAAATACCATATGACTTCTCTTACATGGGGACTCTATAAACAAAACAAAATGAATGAAATAGCAGTAGACTCATTAACACTGAGAAGTGATGGGTGGTTACCATAGTGGAGGGGTTGGGGTGGGGGGGTGAAATAGGTGAAAGGGATAAAGAGGCACAAAATCTCAAATCACAATATAAATTAGTCACAGGGATGAAAGTACAGCATAGAGAATGTAATCAAAAGTTCAGTAACGTCTTCCTATTTTGACAGATAGTAGCTACACTAGTTGGGGTGAGCAGTTAATAATGTATATAACTGCCAAATCACTATGCTGTATACTTGAAACCAATATAATATTGTACTACACTTCAATAAAAAATATTTTAAAAATAAATAAATAAATACTAAACTCATAATAATGAATCTCATGTTGGAGGCAGCTAAAGTTTATACATTTTCTAAGAAAGAAAGTTTCTTTTCAGGACATTATTTAAAACCTTATACCTAGAATCTCACTTAGATATATTATTTCATACTACCCCACTTCTGGGAACTGTTTTATGATTTATCCACTGTTTTCTGAGTCAAAGCCTGGATAAACTAAGTCCTGACTGCACAACTCTCTGGTGAGAATTTGTGAAGCACCTACCGTGCGCCAGAAACGGCACTAAGTACTGTGAATACAAAGATGAGGAGAAAGAGCCCACGCTGTCTGAGACTCATCGTCTAACAGGAAGAAAGGCAGGCAAACTGACGATTGCAGTGCAGTGTGATCACCACTGACATACAGCTAAGGAATCCCAGAAAAGGGAATCACACCAACCCAGGAGTTTCAGGGAAGGTTTCTTGGAAAAGGATCTGTCTGTGAATAATGAAGCACAAAAGAGAATTAACCTCTTAGACGTAAGAGGGCAGGTGGTCAGAGGATCCACTGACACAGTCACCCCATATGAAGAAGACACTCATGCAAACCAGATGTGAGGAGGGACCCACAGTTCTCCGAGGTAGCACACCAGAAAGGCTCAGAAATCTCTGGTGTTCCAAGTACTGTACTGCATAACCGGTCACTCCAAAACACAGTGGCTCGAAACCACAGTGATCATAGTGCTCTCAAGGCGTCTGCGGGCCAGGGAAGCCTTGACTTTGCTCCATGATGTCTGTATGGGTTCTCAGTCTGCAGGCTTGAGGCTGGGCTGCAGTCATGTGAAGGCTCAGTTGTATATCTGTAATATATATATTTATTTATATGATATATATGTATATTGGTAATATTTATACTTGTAACATATACACACACTTGTACAGTCATCTTTGGTAAACATAATATGCCATATCTAGATTACTAATATATAGAGAATTTTGGAATATGCAGCTCGAGGGTGCCATTCAACATTAAAAAATGATAGAACGAAAAATATTAGCAAGCAAATTTAGGTGGTAATAAAGTTTATTGTATATTAGATCCATGGCTAAGTCAACTTTGTATCTTACCTCTATATCTTCAAACACACATGCCATATCTACATATACAAATAAAATACTGTAGCATCATACAATATCTTTCAGAGATTGGAGTTTTGAAAAACTGAAGAAAATCTGCCCAGCTTGTTCTAAAACTTGCAATGAAACAAAGCAACGATAATCCAGGGTCTAATTCTATAGTTCTATGACCAGGAACATGTTGTTATCTCAAGCTCTAGATGCTCAGCCTTCCGGTCCTCTGACTGATGAACGTGTTGACAAATTGTGCCCTTATGCACTCAGTGAGTCATTAATTGAACTGATCTGAACTTTATCATGGAAAGTTCTTGGAGAGTTTTGTAAGAGGAGGCCAACAGCCTCCATCACACTAGGGGCCATGGTTCACACAGCTGGTGTGCTCTGCATGCTGCACGGCAGACTATTCACAAGTGGCCAGCCTGGATGCTTTTACACCCAAACAGACACTTGCAAGAAAAGAGTATATGATAGCTTTGGCCGTCTTGGCACCGTTCCCATCCGTGCTCCTTGAAGCTTTAATGTAAATCTTGCCGGACAGCCTTTCATCTGCCATGTTGTTCTTACATTCACATGTGCTTAATATCTGACTCGGGAGGGAGATAGGACAGGCCCCACTGGGAGGATGAAGAGGTCTCAGGGCTTACCTTTTAAAATTGCCAGGTTCCTACTGCCTCTGAGTCACCACTGATGTGACCTGTGAGGTGTGACCAGCACTGGGCAGTCACAGGCTGTGCATGAAACTTCAGCTCTCATGCTAAAGTGTATGCTAGGAGATTTAAAGCCAGAAGGTTCTAATCTAAAGAACATGAAAGCATCATGTTGATCCACCAGAAAGTGTTAAGAAATACTAGATGGGCCATAGATGTTCACAGCCAGTTAGAGTTAGGAAGGGGAAAAATTTCTCCAAAGTCCAGTCTCTTTAAATATTTGAAATTTTCTAAGGTAGCTGAGACAATAACCCTTGCTCTCAATAGTTGTAATAGTTAAAATTAAAAAAGACTATCATTTAGACATAAAGCCAATATTTTTGGTAGTTCTGTGGTTTGTGTTTTTTTTAAGAATAACTGCTTGGAGCATTAGCACATTAGAAACTAGACCCCAAAGTGACAGATCTCAGCACAAAGATTCTAAAGAAATTGTGGCTTTTGTAGAGTCAAATGACAAAAAACTCTATTGTTCTTAGTTCCAGCAAATATTTTCAGTTTAACCTTTAAAAAGATTGTGAATAAACATATATAGATTGGCGCATGGAAACAGTCATAATATGTCACTTATAAAACTGTGACCTTTACCCGTATGGATTTGAAGCTAGCCCTGGAAGTCATCTTGCTGATGGTTAAAATGATTGTTATATGATAGAATGAACACTCTTCACATGAAAAGAGTTTGCCAGCTGTGGACTGAACAGGTATCTACAGACCCATTGCCAAAACCCAGTCCACTCAGTGAGATTCAGGAAGGAAAACAGTCTGCATCAAGCCTCAGCTCAGATGAACCAGGTAAATGCTCAAATATTTAAGGGTACATTCTTCTCTCCTTGCTGTTCTCCGAGATGCCATCTGGCTATAGGACAAGTCTGGGTTGCATGGCCTTGTGGTAGTAGGAGTGGAGGAAGCTGAAGTCCTCAGATTTGCAGTGTTCTCTGAAGACTCTGTGCTGTTGAGAGCTGGCCTCTGCCTTTCCCTGCTCCATACCCCCGAGCCACTGTGAGACTCTTTGGACAGGGAGGGGCTTACATTCATGTATCCAGCCCTGGATGGAGTCCATGCTAATGACCCCTCACTTCTGATCCTCCAGTCTCCTCCCCGAAGACCCTTAGACCTCTTGGTTCTTTGCATCTCTTCCGAGGGCATTCGGGAATGTTCTTGGTCCTCTGCTTTCCAGCATAGATCATGGGGAACCAGGAGCTCTGTCCAGGCTCATCCATGTCCTGCCTTCTGCCATCACCTCTGTACCGCTGCTTCCCAATCTCACTGCAAGGGACACTGAGCTGAAGGCTTACTTCTCACTGAAGCTGAGAACTTCCCCCTGGCTTTTCCCAGGAAAGGGCCCCCTTGATCTTATGTCCTCAGAGGTTCACTCCTTCTCGGGATGTTTCTAAAGCTACTCCTTCATGCTAAAATACAGCCTCAAAGGATTGGGCCCAGGAATACACAAAGTGCTTGCCTTTTCTTTCTCACTTAGCCACTGTTTCTTTCCCATAATCCACATGAATGACCAAGTCAATCAGGCCAGGATTTTGACATAATATAAAATTCCTTTCTCAATAACATACAGCTTTCAAAACTATTATTCTGCTATAGAGGTCTTAAAAGAAATATCAGTATTGAAACTCAAAGCTGATGGATTTACCTTGAAGCCTTTAAAAATCTCAGAGGAAGGTGGCTCAGCACCTGTACTATTTCTCTAAAGCCTCTGAGGTAACTCCAACATACAGCCAGGGCTGACACTGAGCTCAGACCCTCCATCCCTGAGATAGAAGCCTCCTGAGTCCAGAGGTAGAGAGCTTCATGGGAACTATGCTAAGAGTATGATTAGGCATGTAATATTTACACAACAGAATATCTGTTAAGCTCTAAATTGGTATAGAAAGATACTTGGAATTATATTAGCCTAATATTAATTATAACTTATAAGGATAATGAGAATCAGAATGGATATTTTTGCTCTTGTCATCTTACTTTTCAATATTGTATGTTCTTTTCCTAATTAATACATATCATTTTTAAAAGACAAATATTACCTTAAGAAAATAAAGACAAAATATGAAGAAAAGTACATTTGTGAAGGTAACCAGAATAGTGATTAATGAAAAGTTGAAAGCAATCAAGGGAATAATTAAATCAATCATGATATAGCCACTCAGTGGAACATAATGCATCCATTAAAAATTGTCATTATAAGTTCTATGTAGAAGCATGGAAGATGTTTATATTTCAATGTTCAATAAAGAGTACAAATAGAAATTATGGGTAAAATATACTTATAGAAGAATAAAAATATAAATACCATTTCTCACTGTATATAACTTATTAACATTAATATATTGTTAATTATTTTACACTTAATGTATTATTACTTTCCTTCCCCCTTAGCTTTAATTAAATAGTGATTGGTAAATGATTTCAAAGTCATGAAAGCCTACAGGTGCAAAATTGAACGTCCATGAGACAAGAATGAATTATTTGGGAACATTAGCATCTCAGCAGAATAGCTCAAATCACATGATGGCTGAAGTTACCTCTTTGATAAAAATAGATGTAGTTAAATTGATTCATTCCAAGAAGCGACAGGGAATGTTGGAACTACTTTGCAGGAAGCCAAGAGAGCTGCACCGTCTTTTGCATTCTGGGTGAAAATCTACCAGGACAACAGTATAGAAAAGCCTTGGCTTCTTTGTGGAATTGCACATCCAGAACTTATGTCCACTGAAATAAATAAAGCCATTGATTACATCAATAATATGAAATGGAATGCCAAGCAAGAGAAACCCAGTATGCAGAATTCCCAGGTATCTTAGGTAGAGGAAATACAGAAGAGGCTTATCCCTTGGATTTATTTGGTGCTAAATAACCTTCACCAGCTGGACCTAGAAGGAAGGCTCAGTCTAGCTGTGAGGCTCCTCCTCTGCACAGGATGAAGTGAACAGCAAGGACTGTAACCTGAAGCCAAAAAAAGAAAACTTGGACAAATGAGTAAAAAGCAAATCAAAAGATCTGAGAGATGAATGAGTCACTGCAGTGTGTAGCTACAGGAGGTGGATAAGTAGGAGGTGACATATAGGTTTGATTAGGGTTGCAGGTAAATTGGATATAAAATTAAAAGAAAAACAGCTTGATCATCTGCTTCTGTAATCTTGGTTTACAGCTATTAAATAGAGCTTCTGCCATATTAATTTAGAGTTACTAGATCAAGCTTCTATTTCCATCAACTCTTGTGTTAATACAGGAGGTCCCATAACATGGATCTTACTAGAATTCCTTTACCTTACAGATGAGGTGGCCACTTACAGATGTTGTGGACCCTGATACCCATGACACTCCTAACAAGCCCCTCTTTCCTCATCAGGGATCTAGTAATACCCCTGTACAAAAGACCTGGTGGACACAATGGCTAGAGCCTTGTCTTCTTCCTAGCACCCTAGCCCTCCAGGTAAATGATATAAAGGAATTGATGGCTTAGTGTTTATTCACTATAAATCATTCAGCAAACTGGAATTCTGGAGGTTGGAAAAAGATGGCAGCATGAGAAGTGAGGCAGAAACCTCCTCCCAAAACCATGAAAATACAGTAAATACAACTAATCTTGTAAGAGCAACCCAAAGAGTGCAGAACAGACTGCCTACATCTGGGGGAAAGAACAGACCTCACAGAAAAGGGTAAAGTAGCAAAGCCATGATCTGGCAGGACCCAAGCCCTTCCCCCACCCTGTTCCTTAGACAGGAGGAAGAGAAACACAGAAGGGAAAGAGTAGAAGCCTAGAAATGCTAAACACCCAGCCATGTAGATGTGCTTTGGGAGCATGAACCCACATTACATGGTGCTCTGGAGATTACTGGGGTTGGAAAGCAAAGGCAGACAGAATACTGGGAAAAACTGTGATTCCAGCCACTTGTGGGGAACAGGTATATACAAATGGCCCCCTGGGACAAACAAAAGGCACACTCTGAAATAGACTCCCCAGTAGCAAGACGGGTGCTAAAGGGGCAAAGATTTCACAGCGCTCACTGCTCAGGAGAAAGGGCATGTGGACAAAATCATCCTGGTAAACTCAGCCCAGTAGGTTGGGAATTCTCAGGAGCTTTAGGTACTCCAACCCCCTGGCTGGCAACGCAGCCCTGAGGCCCCCCACTGCGGTACACAGCCTGCCACTCCTTCCTCCCTGAAGGCACCAGTCGGCCAACCTGCTGCCCCCGCAATCACACCAGGCCAGCCGGAGGGTGGCCCCACCTATGGAAGCTACAAGGTCATAGCACAGAGGCTCCTTCCTGCACACTCAGCCCACTGGACCTGACAGTGAAGGCAGGCGCTACAGCTAGGAGGGCAGGAAAGAGCTCTTTCCTCCCGGCAGGCACTGGTTCCATTCGACTGTGACCTCCACCCTTCCTACAGGTGCTTGGCAGCTCCGGAGAGTAGAGCTTCTGGGCACTAGAGGGTGCCACCTACAAGGAGTTATTTTCCACATAAATTGCTAAAAAATGAAATATCAAAAGAATTTTGTCCAAACAAACTACAGGAAAAGATGCCAGAAAGAGGACTAAATAAAACTGAAATCACCAATCTCCCTGATAAAGATTTCAAAATAAAAGTCATAAACATGTTCATGGAGATACAGAAAAGTATTCAAGATATTAGGGACAACTTCAAGAGAGATAGAAATGTTCAAAAATACAGTATCTGAAATGAAACATACAATGGAGGGATTTAAAAGTAGATTAGGTGAGGTAGAGATGATGAATTAAATAGAAATTAGAGAATAGGAAAACAAAGAAGCCGAGACACAGAGAGAAAAAAGGATCTCTAGGAATGAAAGAAAAATAAGAGAACTATATGACCAATCCAAGTGGAAAAATATTCCCATTATAGGGGTACCAGAAGATGAAGAGAGAGAAAAAGGATAGAAAGTCTCTTTGAGGAAATAATTGCTGAAAATTTCCCCAATCTTGGGAAGGAGATAGTCTCTCAGGTCATGGAGGTGCACAGATCTCCCAACACAAGGGGCTCTTGGAAGACAACACCAAGACATATAATAATTAAAATGACAAATATCAAGGATAAGGAGGGAGTATTGAAAGCAGCCAGAGAGAGAAGAAAGATCACATATAAAGCAAAACCCATCAGGCTATCATCAGACTTCTCAACAGAAACCTTATAGGCCAGAAGAGAATGGCATGATATATTTAATGCAATGAAACAGAAGGGCCTTGAACCAAGAATACTCTACCCAGCAAGATTATCATTTAAATTTGAAGCAGGGATTAAACAATTTCAAGATAAGCAAAAGTTGAGGGAATTTACCTCCCTCAAGCCATCTCTATAGTTTATTTTAAACTGACTGTTCTAGATGGAAGTGCTCCTAAAGCTAAATAGCTGTCACCAGAGAAAATAAAACCACAGTAAAGGAAGTAGACCAATTAATTACTAAGCAAATGCAAAATTAAATCAACTACCCACAAAGTCAGTCAAGGGATACACAAAGAGTACAGAGTATGACGCCTAATATATAAAGAATGCAAGAGGAAGAGAAGAAGAAGGGTGAAAAAAAAAAGAACCTTTAGATTGTGTTTGAAATAGCGTAATAAGTGAGTTAAGATAGATGGTTAGATAGTAAAGATGCTGCCCTTAAACCTTTGATAACCACAAATCTAAAGCCTACAATGGCAATAAGTACATATCTATTGATAATCACCTTAAATGTAAATGACTGAATGCACCAATCAAAAGACACATAGTTGCCTCTTCAACAAATGGTGTTGGCAAAACTGGACAGCTACATGTAAGAAAATGAAACTGAATTATTGTCTAACTCCATACACAAAAGTAAATCCAAAATGGATCAAAGACCAGGATGTAAGTCATGAAACCATAAAACTCACAGAAGAAAACCTAGGCAAAAATCTCTTGAATATAAACATGAGCAATTTTTTCCTGAACACATCTCCTCAGGCAAGAGAAACAAAATCAAAAATGAATAAATGGCACTATGTCATCAAAACTAAAAAGCAAAGGACACCATCAGCAGAACAAAAAGGCACCCTAAAATATGGGAGAGCATATTCATAAATGACTTATCTGATAAGGGGTTGACATTCAAATTATATAAAGAACTCACATGCCTCAACACCCAAAAAACAAATAACCCAATTAAAAAATAGGCAGAGGATACAAACAGATGCTTCTCCAAAGAAGAAATTCAAATAATCAATGGGCATATGAAAAGATGCTCCACATCAGTAATCATCAGGGAAATGAAAATTAAAACCCCAATGAGATATCACCTCACACCAGTTAGGATGGCCAACATCCAAAAAACAAGAAACAACAAATGCTGGCATAGATGCAGAGAAAGGGGAACCCTCCTACACTGTTGGTGAGAATGTAAATTAGTTCAACCATTGTGGAAAGCAATGTGGAGGTGCCTCAAAAAAACTAAAAATAGAAATACCATTTGACCCAGGAATTCCACTCTAAGGATTTTACCCAAAGAAAACAAGATTCCTTATTCAAAAAGACATATGCACCCCTGTTTATCACAGCACTATTTATAATAGCCGAGATATGGAAGCAACCGAAGTTGCTTGAGAGTATCCTCTACCTAACCTAAGGACATCTCAAACTAAGTGTCCATCAGTAGATAAATGGAAAAAGAAGAGGTAGTACATATACACAATGGAATATTATTCAGGCATAAGAAGAAAACAAATCCTACATTTGCAACAACATGGATGGAGCTAGAGGGTATTATGCTCAGTGAAATAAGCCAGGTGGAGAAAGACAAGTACGAAATGATTTCACTCATTTGTGGAGTATAACAAACAAAGCAAAACAGAAGGAATAAAATAGCAGCAGACTCACAGACTCCAGGAAGGGACTAGTGGTTGCCAAAGGGGAGGGGTAAGGAGGGAGAGTGGGAAGGGAAAGAGAAGGATATTAAGAGGCACTGTAATTCACAATCACAAATAGGTAGGTCACAGCAGGAAGGCAGTACAGCAGGGAGAAGACAAGTAATGGCTCTACAGCATCTTACTACACTGACAGCGACTGCAGTGGGGGTATGAGGAATTGATACTATGGGTGAATGTTGAACCACAATGCTGCTCATGTGAAACCTTCATAAGATTGCATATCAAATGATACCTTAGTTTTTTAAAACAATGTTGATCAACAAAAAAAAAAAGAATCCTAGATGACACTCCCTCCTAAAATGCAATCAACTCCAGAGCCATGAAAAAAAGGTGTATCTCTAGGTACAGTCACAGAAGGATGCCCATAATATACTGGGTGAAAAAAATGAGGAACCTGTTTTCATTAAGAATGTAATATGTGTATGTGTGTGAAGCCAGAGTGTGTGTATGTACGTGGTGACTGGTCAGGTGTGGTGGTGGTAGGAATGTGTGTGCAGGAAAATGCATGGTGGTGCTGGAGAACGGAGGTGTAGAATACGTCTGGTGCAGGGAGGAAGTATGTTTGTGATGGGATCAGGCGGGAGTGAACGTGTGAAGGTGGAGCACTTTGTGGGGTGATGGGAGTGTGTGTGTGGACCAGCATCATGCCTGTGGGAATGGAGAGGAAGCCGTGTGATTGGGGCAGGGGGAAATGGGGACATCTGTGCAGGAAGTGTAGACGTGCACATCTGTTGGAGGGGTCAGATATGTGGAGATGTGTGTGTGTGTGTGTGTGTGTGTGTGTGTGTGGAGATGTGAGGGAGCAGACAGGGGCGGTGAGGATGAGTGTACAGAAAAATCTGCTAGAACATATACCAATATTAGCCTTTATAATTAAATCTTTTACAAAAAAGAAATCATTCAACAAATTTATGCTGAAGTCTTACCATGTCTAGATGTTCTTCTAGAACAGTGGATGCAGTGGAGAGCCAGGCTCCCATTCTCATGGTGCTTGCATCCTAGCAGGAAAGAGAAACACTAACCTAGTAAACCTGACGGAGGCAGTTTTCATAATGCTGATGAGGAGCCTTGGAAGATTCCCCCCTAAAGCTCATCTGAGGACACGGTCAACCATACCAATCACACTATGCCCTTTCAACGGCAATATTGTGAGTGGGTATGTGTGTGCTCATGTAAGGGCGCGCATGTGTGTAATCAGTTATTGCAGCAGATTCACCTCTTTGCAGTGAATTGCATCAGCATCATGCCATCTCAAACCATACCTGCTCCAGGTTTCCTGACCAGTACTATGTGGGGCATTGGAAGGGATACAGTGTGAGATGCCAGGGGAACAGGATGTATGTCTGCCTCCATGCCCGTAGGGTCTCATGGTGGAATCCGGCAAGTATTTACAGAAGGATAACAGTGACCAGGGGAATGTAAGTCCTAGAAATGAGCTGATAGCCAACTGTCATGAAAGTGTTGAGGCCAGAGGGGTCTAATGACTTCACCAGAGTGTCACGGCGACCATTTTTCCCACAGAGCCCTGAAAACGTCAGACTGACACAGGACCAGCATCTTCATCCAGCGCCCAGGTGGGCCTGTGCCCTCCTGCAGGGTGCTCCCTGCCTGCAGTCCAGGTTTCACAGAGGCTGTTCTCTAAGAGCACCCTGGAAGGTAAGAGGACTCGATACTGCAGGGAAATCTGCTCAGTCCTTCACTTCTCTTTCTGTTTCCCCATCTGCACAGTGAAACAAGGAGATAGCAGCAAGGCCTCCATCCTGGGGGCGGGGGGGAAGAGGAAGAAAACAGTTTCTGACCTCTTATTTTCAACAAGGCCTCACATTAGACCCCACATTACACATGTTGTTTAATCCTCAAATCACACTGGGGGAGAAATCTCCCCCACTCTGTAGAGAAGCACACAAGGTAAAAGAGGTGAGGAACTTGCCCAGGGTCCCATAGCTCTGCAGGAGATGGGACTCAAAGGACACCGGTCTGCTCCTGACCTTGTGCTGCTAAGGAGCCACCCCCTGGAATAATTTGAGCTCCTTATTAAAAAGGTCCTAAGTGAGTCCAAGACATTAGGCATTATCAGCCATGTAAAAAACCCTGCTATATTTGTGCATTAAAAGCCCTTAATGGAATTTCAATTTTAGGACTTAATTACTAAGATAATATGTTTTATACATTCACAATTTAAAATCATTTTTCTCCTAGTAAATTATATTTGTAACAAGCTTCCTATAATTATAGCCACGAAAAGAACACAGAATTATATAACCTCAGAGGTGGAGGAAAAGCATAAAGAAGGACTGTTCTGCCTGGAGGAGAAGCCAGAGGGTGTCACACACTCGCACACACTGAGGGTCCTGGGCACAGGCCTCCCTCATCCCCTCCCTCGCCACCTCCTGCCACCCTCCCACTGTCCTGTGTCGATGCCAGTACACCTAGCTCCTCTCACTTCCCTGGACAGCGTCGCTTCCTATTTTTTGCCTGCATTCTTGCTCAAGGGCCCGGAGTATCAGAGGATAAAAGACACTCGGAGGCTGAAGAGACCTGAATAAACACGACCAGTTATAAGCTGGGTGACTGTAAGCAAATGATTTCAGCACTCTGAGACTGTTTCCCCAGCTGTCAATGGACAAGGTGACCTCTACCTCTCTGTTGTGAGATGAGGGACACCGGGAGTGGAGAACTCCATAATGTCTGCAGCTGAGGGATCCATTTCCCCTTTCAAAACCAAAAGTTTGAGGTAAGAACCAAGGATACTGGGCATGTCATACCCACTTCCTGTTGCCATCCTGCTCGCCTGCAGCGTCTGCAGAGGGGAAATAAGGAAGCTTGGTTTTGTGGGAGGAACACCTGTTAGCTGCTTTTAAAATAGGGACAGGCAACCCTGGAAAATTGTCTACTTCCCCAAACCTTGTTTAATAGGGTCAGTGGGTTTGGAAACAGAAGCCCCTGAGTAGCTGCTCCACCACTTGGGAGCTGGGTGGCCTTGGACGAGTAGTTTATTCCATTTGGATGTCAGTCTACAGTTGGGAACAAAGCCCCTGCTGGCCTAGGGCAAATGTGATCCCATGGCATCAGCGCCAAGAAGGCACCACCTGGGCATTAGTCATAACTTCAAAGTAATTGTAACTGCCTGGGAAAAAAATTTTTTGAAGTGGAAGGTCGAGCTATCCTCACTCCTGGAAAGCAAATCACTGGTGACCCAAAGGCAAAAATTCAGAATTCAATTTCTTAATAAAACTGATGACCTCCAACCATTTTCACACACCTATGTCAGGACTGCTTCTCCAAAGACAATTTGAAACTCACTTCATAATTCACACCCTCTACTTTTCTTTTATATGATTCTGATCAATGCAGCTAATGTAATTTCAAAATCCATACAGCAAATGAAAGTTACCACTCCAATTACATCTTACTGTATCATACAAGAACCTTAAAGTCAGGGAGTGTCTTATTTATTTCTTCATCCCCAGTATTTAACACAGTACAAAAACAGAAGCTCAATAAGTAATTGCTGAATGAGTGACTAAATGAAAATCCATATATATATACACATGCATATATATGTATGTGTGTGTGTGCGTGTGTGTGTGCACACATGTGCGTAGTGAGTGTTGATGTGATATACTAATAATAATGTATATTCTGGGCAATTTTTCAAAATAATTAGACATTTGAGGTCTACCCAAGAGTAAACCTTCACTTCTTATAGAACTTGCATGAGCATTTATTGCAAATAAAAAAAAATTTTAACAGAATCAACAATTTTACTGGGTATATTAGATACTCTTATAGAGAAACATTAATCATATTGCTCACTCCAGCATGCTTCCACTTTTCATACCTGAATTTTACTCCCTATAAATGTGTCCTTACCCTGTATGAAATATACAGTCCTTGACAGAGAAACTAATACCAATCTAGCCATTGCCTATGGCTATTATAATAACACCAACTATCCAGCCGGTCAGCTCAGAACTCAAGTCCCTAACAAGTAGAAGGAGGTTTTAACATTTCTTATGAAAATAAAATGAGTAATGCCAAGACCAGGCCAGAAAGTCACTTGGTACACAACTTTTATAATGCTTGAACCCAGCGTCCATTATGGGGATGCTGCCTCCTATGCTCTATATGCATAGAGGTGTGTCCCTCACTGCAGCCGTCTGGAGCACAACAGCCCTTTGTCTGTAGTGGAAGACACTGACTATACAGATCTGGCCACCTTTGCATTGGAAAACCCCTGCATCAGGTGCTTCTACCAGAACTACTGGCTTTTGTCATCATATTTAAAAGAGGTGTCCAGCTTCATCCAGAACTTTGCATACTCTGATGATATCTACACTGTTGAGCAGGAGTGAGAGCCATCCAATGACACCCAACAGTTTAACCCACGTGCCGTGTGGCAACCCGAATGGCCCTAGTACTTCTGACCCACCAAGGATGGAACCATGAGCTAGAAAACCAATCCCACTTCCCTTCATTTTTAACTTTACTTTTTCACTTTTATTTTTAACTTCCTTACAAATGCATCAGTAAAACTGGGTGTTCATGCACTCAATCCAGCCTCTTAGTTTCTGTTTCTTTCTCTCCTGAAAAAGTAAATTGAATAGCTCATTATGTCACAGAAGGAAGATACCAATTCTCAACTCCCACTCATGAACTACAACATATGAGTGACATCTCCTGCTTTTAAGGGAATGTGGGCAGAGAAAAATCAAGAGAACACATACCCTGTAGTCCCCAACAGGGGTAGACTTCTGGTTATGTAAATAAAACAGGTACCCAAATCCTTTGGTGCAATGCTGAGATGTGCAAAGAAAATGTTGCTACCTTATTTGTTTTTATAATTGATTTAATCTTCTGAAGGTCATCCATTGATGGTAATGATAGAGGTGTAAGAAAACAATTAGAAACAATTATGTAATTTTGTGATTGAGTTTTCCTGCAACAGCAGATCTTTTCCAGGAATTATTTTTCTATTAAGATTCTTCCCCTGCATCCAACCTCTTTTTTCCTACTTACCTTCTTAGTACATTCATTTCTCCCATTTATGAAAATTGCTTCTTGCAAGGGGATACAGACCATAAAAGTATTGTATTGATTATAATTGCAATGCTTTCTCTTCATCTTACCAAAGAAAGGCCACTACTGAAATCAAACAAAAATAGGCTGTTCATCTTTGCCTAGATTTGAGGTGGACCAATAAAGGATAAGTGAATATTTTAAGATTAACAATTGCATTTGCTACAATAATGACTTCATCTTTTCAGATGACTAAGGGTTTAGAAAAAAATGCATTTCTTCAGCCTGCCCCAACAGTGTGGAGATTGGTCATTTCAGCCTCCCCCATCCACCTGTGCTCTCACACGGACCGAGCTACTTACACCCTCAGTTCTAGCTTCTGTCTCTTCACCAGAATTACCCTTTTCAAGTCCTATTCCCTCCCAACCCTGCTTTCTGTCAGATAATCTGATTAGTCCATCCATACCATGTTTATATACTAGCCCAGCAAAAAAGTTGTTGAGTTGCAACATATTTACTTGGACTTCTACTCTAGCCAAGATGAGGTAGTATGGGACTAGATTTATTCTCCTGCCTGAAACGACCAAATAAAATAATAAAATACAGTGGCTTTCAAGACAATGGTCATCAGGCAACAAAACATAATAATCCCTGAAATGACAGAATTAGTAAGTAAGGATATTACAATAGTTATGACAGAGGAATTCCACATGTTCAAGAAGCTAGAATATGTGGTAGAAGAGATACCAAAGATATATAAATGATTCAAATCAAAATTCTAGAGATGAAAATTATAATGTGAAAAATGAAAGATGGGATGGAATTAATGGCATATTACATATCCCAGAAGAAAAAATTAGTAAACTTGAAGACATAACAATAGAAACTATCCAAAATGAAACAGAAAAAGAACAAATGAAAAGAAAAAAAAGAAAAACAGTGGGAGAGAATAGAGCATCAGTGAACATGTAATTGGAGTTCCTGAAGGAGTGGAAGGGGGTAGGGACAGAAAAAACATTTGGCAAAAAGTTTTTCCAAATTTGATAAAAATGATAAACCAACAAATTCCAACTCAAAAATATTGGAGGTACCTGATATTAGTACCTCCTAATGAAATGCAATATGGGTCACACAATATCACCTATGAAGTACTACTGACAATATATAATTATATATATATACACATTCATTATATGTAATACATAATATAATGAATAATATAACATATACTTATTACATATAATATAATGAACAATAAAATATATATTTATTCTTAAAAATAAAAAATAAAAAATAAACTTTTCTGGACCCCATCTTCCAGAGTCCTCACTGCTCTCTTCATTGTAGCAAAACTTCTTGAGAGCATCATAGGCAATTGCTGCCTCCAATTCCTCTCCTGTAATTCTCTCTCAAACTACTACTAGCCAGACTTTTGCCCCCAACACACTACTGAAATTATTCCTATCAGAGTCACCGATATCCCCCACATTGCTAAAACCAACGATCAATTCTCAGTCCACAGCACGTGACATAGCATAACACGGATGTCTCACCACACCTCCTCTTGACGTCCATTCTCCGCATGGGTTCAAACGCCACTCTCCTCTCTCACCAGTAATTAATTCTCAGTCTCTTTATCAGATTCCTCATCTCTCCTGGACCTGTTCACTAAAGTACTTCAAGACTCAATCTTTGGACCTCTTCTCATTTAGACACACAGTGCTTTGGTGAGAGCATTTTGACTCCTGGTTTTTACTACCATCTCTATACTATGTCTCCCACATTGACATCTCTTCTCTGAACTCAAGGATGATATCTCCAACTTACTCATAAATCCTATCATTTGCCTACTTCATATCATCCCCATGGATCTCTCATATTCACCACAGGCCTTGCATCATCTACACCTTAACTCTTGACCTTCCTTCCCAAAATCTGTTTCATCCATACGTTTTCCCATCTTAACTGATGGCAAGTCCATCCTTTTAGTGTTCAGGCCCAAAATCTTGGCCTCAGCTCTTATTCCTCTTTCTTTCTGTCACCCTGTATCTAATTTTCCCCCTTACTCACTCAGCTCAGGCACACAGAACCCCTTGCTGTTCCTAATAGATTCCAGACAATGAGCTAAAACAGCTCCACAGATCATTTACAGGTCTTTACATCTATAACTTTCTCATACCCTATCCACAAATACAAGCTTTCTTTCACCATATTCCAACAGAGCACTTCTTCCTTGAAATGCACCATGGACTGGTAGAGAGAATCTTAATGTTCAAGGACCTTCAATCACCCATTCATTTTATAAGCATTCACTGGTCACTTAGAGTCAAATCCTTAGTGGGGGCAGATATATAAGACAAGGCCCTTCCTGCCTGGTCCAGTTTGCAGAAATGCACACAGGTGATAATTACAACACAGAGTGATGGACATGGATAAATTTCACGCTATTACATGAGCACAGAGGAAGAGAACTTGAATATCACAGGAGGATTGGGTATGACTTTCCAAAGGCAATCATGTCTAAAGAATTTAAATCTTTTTACCACTTTAAGGAAGTAATCTTAGATATGTTCAGAAAATCCCTGACATCAATTTGTTCATTTATATAATATTTGCCTCATACATTTGTTTTGAACTCAGTAGAGACAATACATGGTCATTAAAGCACCATGAGTGTTAACCCTATAGTTATTATCCTTCTCTGGCCTCCTGTCTTTCACCGTCCACATAGAAGCAAATACTTTAGAAAGTGCAGGATCGGTTCATACAGCTTCAAGAAATGAACTTATTGGCTCAGTACATAAATTCAATATCTTGAAAAACTTAAGTGCTTCTTATTTTTGTTCTAGCCTTATGCTTCTTTTGAAGAAATGAACCATATTTTGTTGAGGGCAATTCTACCACATTCATCTGCACAAACTCAGTCAATATGCATTGATTTGTGTTCTAATATTCATGAAACAATGGCTCAGTTCAAAAGCAATCCTCTGTATTTAGGTCTATTTTATGCCACAAATGAACAGCTAATAAAGCTGTACTTAATGATGGCTATATCAGAAACACCGCTAATGCAACAGCCTGATTGACTGCAAGGGAGCTTGGAACATAATTCACATAAAATTCTCTTAGCAATTAACTTTTCCCCTTAATATTTTCTCTGGAACAACTGTGTGTAGACTGATGAGCTGGGTAATTTTGGGAAAAGCAAAGGAATTTTTTGATAACATTTCTGCACTCTGGTTCCCCTCTATAAAGTACCAGGTATCTTCTGCTGCTTTTTCAGATAATTAGTAGGGAAAAATCACTTAGGAAGAAAACTACAAACTGGATGTGTGGTAGCTTTTAAAAACAATCACAAAGTCTTTGATACTGCTCCCATCAAGAGGTGAAATCTATATTACTTCCCCTTCAATACAGACAGGCCTGTGACTACTCTGATCAATAGGATAGAAAAAAAAGTGATAATCGTGATTCCAAGGTTAGGTCACAAAAAGCCATACAATTCTACCTGGGTCGCTTAGAACTCTCCCTCTCTTGACGCCCCCTCTGGGATGCTCCATTCAGAATCCAGCCACCTCGCTATGTGAAATCCACAGGGAGAAGCCCACATAGTCCTGTCAACAGCTCCAGCTGAGCCCAGCCTTTGCATCATTCTGGCCTATTTGTCAGACACAGGAGTGAAGTTTCCAAATAATTCCTTATTCATCTGAGCCACTTGCTCAGCCATCTGAGTCTTCCCAGCTGAGGCCCCAGTCTTTGCACAGCAGAGACATAGCATCCCCATTGTACCTGTCTGAATTCCTGACCCACAGGTGTTACTTTACATTACTACATTTAGGGGTGCTTTGTTTTGCAGCAATAAATAACTGGAAATGGTGATTCATAAATGCCGTAAATGGTAACAATTAAAATATCTGACATTCAGACAACCAAAAGAAATGGGTATGTTTCTTCAAGCTGGAAGATATTATAGTGCTCATCGAATGGACAGGAAGGTTTCTGGAAATAAAAAAATCGGACTCAATACCCAGAAAAGTTTTCAGTGAGATGCTAGGACAACTAATTTTTTAACCCATGTACCTTAGGATACATAGATAATGTTTTAACTGGCCTTACCTCTGTTAACTATTATGTCAACCCCAGTGTTACAAAATTACATAACAGAAATAATATCATGGGCCTTTATTTCTCAGTGTTGTAGAGAAGATACAAACTTCAAGTTTTAGAATTTCAGATCTTAATACATATTAAAGGCCAAAGGCCACAAAAACGTAAAATTAATATTCTCAACTGCCAAAATCTTAGTCTTTTTTTAATGTACAAAATGTCTCCTAATTGTTAAGACTTCCCCATAACCACAGTTAAACTTGACTTATTTTCTAAAAGATTTTTCATTACTAATTAACTTTCAGAAAAGCACAAGATATCTCCTTTTGCACCAAAGGTTGTAATTATCCATAGCTTTGACTTTCATTTAATATACCATAAAGAACATTGTATATTTTTGCTCAATTTTAAAACACTACCATTCTGTGAAATAAAGAACCAAGTGCTAAGTGAAATGTGAAACCAAAGTTTTCCTTGGAAATGTGTTCCTCTGAGAAAAAAACATTAAAATGTGCCACATGTATCTACAAAGAAAGGAAGGATATTCTTCCCAATATCTACTTCAGGAATAACCTCCCTAGGGAGAATTTTGAAAGGATATGAGCATTTTAAATGTCCCGAACTAAATTAGTTAATTAAAAATAAGGGTGAGCAAAGTCCACTGAGGTTAAAGGGAGAATAGTCAGCAATCGTTTATCACAGTGCCCTGTTCAAGAATTTTAAGATACCTGATTAGCAGTGGCAATTCTCATTTAGATTTATCATCTGATGAAGCAGCACTGCTATTGATCTAACAGCTGACCCCACTGCAGGCTTAGGGTGTGACAATAATAATCTCTATATCATGCACCTGCAGTCATTAACAGTTTGAACAATGATTAGATAAAACAGATGATTAAATAGCTAATTCCTAAATACTCTTATTCCATTTCTATTGTTTCAGGCTTTCCACATGCTTCATATCTTACCTTTTTATCCTTCCTTATTTTTTCCTTTCCTCTATCAAAATGATTATTTAAATTTTTAAAAAGGAAGTTTTAGTAGAGTTAAAATTGTTAGGGAAGAAAAACTTTCCCTCTACCCTCTTAGATTCAGTAACCCGGGGCATTTAAATTTAACTGACAAAAGACCCATTAACAGGAGAAAAAAGAATACAAGTGTATAAATAGTTTGCATGCACTGCAGTTCTGCAGAAAAGAAGTGAAGCGCCAGCAGTTGGACTCAGGTGTTTGTATACTGTTTCACAAAGGAAATGTTGGGCTTGGAGGAACAATAAATTGCAGGAAAGAGAAGGGTTATTTTAGTAAGGTTTGTTTGTGCAGATTCATCTCAGTGCACTGTGGTAATAAGGAGATGCTCTCCTGTTTCTGGTACAGGGAAAAGAGGAGACAACTTCACAAGGAGAAATTTGTGCCCTGCTTTTAGGCAGATCAGAGAAGGGCAAAAACTCTTCCTGCATATGTTGATGCTCAATTGCCTTCAGCCCAAAATAATCCTTATGTCAAAGTGTCATGTATATTTGGCAGTGACATATTCTACACCCCTTCAAAACTCTTACTTTCATTTCATCATATCATGATAGCGACTAAGAATGTCTTCTACATCCACTACATGAAATGGTAATTTAACACAAGAAGGAAAAACTTAGCCAAATACTAGGTTCAAAAGACTACAATTTTCATGAGGATGGAATGTAGACATAAAATCAATGCTTTCAGCTTCTTTCACTACAAATTCATGCAATGTCTGAGAGCAATAGGCTTGAGCTACATCAACACAATGCTAATGCATCTGAAGAAGTGGAAAATGGAAGTAAGTCTACACAAAATTCAGCCATGAGACGTTTGCTTTCTCCAGACCAAACATCTAAATCCTTTTCACTTCCATCTGTTTATGTGAACATTCCTCATCTACTCTTTTCTTTAACAATGAGCCACATCCTCTGGAGTAGAATTCTAATCTGTTTCCTCTACCCAACTTTTTTTCTTTCTTCAGTGTGTGTACATTTTTTAACATACAAATGAAAGAAAAAAATAGCAAATTGTCCGTATATTCTTATTTTAGAGTAAAGTAACTGTAGAACAATGGCTGGGTGGTTTGAGTTTTCTTTGCAGCATCTAGCACGCCAGGTGCAGTCAATAAACATTAAGCCATCAAGTAAATCAGAATTCCAAACTGTGGTCTGCATTGAAGAATACATTACAGTCAGCTGCCTTTGCAGCAGGGTGAATTTCAGAAAAAGACCTGATAGACAGGCTTTTCTCAAATGTTAATGTGCATAAAAATCTCCAGAGGATGTTCTTAAAATGCAGAATACGAGTCCATAGGACTGGGGTGTGGCCCAACCTGCTGCATTTCTATCCAACTGCCAGGTTACACTGATGCTGGACAGGCCATAGCTGAGTCGCAAGCAGGTTGGTTATTGGCAAGAGAAAAATTCCAAATCTTTCTTCTTCATCAGTTCTAAAAAATATCTATTGTAAACAATATTCCAAATATATCTAATTATCAAAGGAAAAGTTTTAGCACAATAAAACATCATTATTTTAAAGTCTAAACATTTTTTAATAAATCTAAACCATCAAGACATTAAAAAAGAACCTCTCAGAATCTGTAATCTAAAATTAAAAGGGCTATTTATCTGGGGGAAAAAATGGTTTGCAAAATAGTAATGAGATCAGAGTTAATAGGAGTAAAGAGCCAAAAAAAAAAGGTTTATACCTAATTGTACAAACAGAAACTAATTGTTATTTTAGTACAGGTCCTGAAACTATCCTCCCCCTGGCAAAAAAAAGTCCTCTAGGCCTACTTATAATAAGAAAAGTGAAATTACTAGTTAAGTCTTCATGTACAGAATAGTAAACATCATAAATGCATTCATGATTTCAGTAGGTTAGAAGACAAGAAAAATATTCATTCAGTACTGAGTTAAAGAAATCTTTACTTGATGCAGTATTTACAGATTATACCACTCGTTTAGGATTTGGACTTATTCTGTCTTATCTTGGTCTTTAATTACATGGTATTGAAGGGCCCCCACCAGTAAGATGGCGAACTTTCGGCTTCTCTTCCAGGTCCTCGGTTCCCGACGGTGCCACCTGAAGACCAATCACCTCTCGCTCCCCTCCCACTCCCAACACCTAGCCAACAGCCACCAGCCCCGTAGAAGTGACACCTCAATCAGCTCAAGCCCCTTCCTATATAACCCAGCACCTTTCCCTAATAAAGCGGAATTCTCCAGTGAATTGCTGCTGTGTGTCACTACTTTCCTTTCATTGGTGCCGAAACCCGGGAGACGGGACACCCCAACTGGGCCCCGTCTTCCCCCCGACACCAGCAGCAGCTTGCCCTCATCCTCTTTTTCCAGCGCTGGCTCATCACACTCACCTCTCCTCTCTGGCCTTTAGGTAAGTTTTCCCCCCGGAGTGGGCCACTCTTCTCCGAGCTATCGCAGTGCCATTGACCGTGATCGTCCGGCAAGGCCCTGACGCTCGGGGACGAGGAGGGAACGCTCCCCGCCTCAGGCCTTCACGGCTGCGGCGGACCCTCAGGCCCCCCTCCAACAGCCATAAACGAGGTGACTCCTTTGCTGATGAGAACGCTCCCTTTCCCCCTCTCTTCCTCCTTCCATTCCTTCTGCCGAAAATTCCTAGCGCTAGGTACTTCGTGACTCCGGCATTCTGCCTTCTTAGAGAAGTCTGGTGATGACCCACACTTCCTAAGGAATTCTGACTTGCATACGAGTTTCCGCAGACCACCAAGGATCATTGTCTCCTTGTGGTCTGCTTCCAGTCCGAGGATCTCCGTTTGTCTTCCCCTGTTTGTCTCCTTCTCTGTCCTTTAGCCATGGGAGCCTCCTCATCCCTCCCTAAAGATTCACCTCTTGAATGCCTGCTTAAGCATCTGGCTACCCTCTCCCTGATGCCTGATATAAAACCAAAACTTCTCCATAAATACTGCTCCCAAAATTGGCCAACATACCCCCTAGACAATAACAACCAATGGCCCGCAGGGGGAACTCTTGATCCTAACATCACTCGCGATCTCTTTAACTACTGCCAGCGCCTGAAAAAATGGAAGGAGATTCCCTATATCGAAGCTTTCCGCCTCCTCCCCCCGCACCCCCAAGTTCTCCTAACCTGCAAGCCGCCGCCCCCGCAGAAGCCTCCCATTCACTCCCTTACCCTTCTTCTCCTACAACAGCCATTTTCCCTTCCTCCCCCACCATCTCCTCCCCCATCTCACCTCCTCCACCTTCATACCCTGCAGATTAAGCCTGAGCCTTTCAGCCCCCCTTTAACTAGGTCCTGGGGCGTCCTCCGTCTTGCCCTCATCACCTGTTTCTCACCTGTTGGGGACCGCCTTTGTCTTCTCACATGTTTGTAGGGAGACTGGGAAAGCACCTTCCCCCATGTCTGAACGCAGCATGGGAAAGCACAAGCTTGAGAACAACCGGTGCAGTCCTTGGAAGTTATCTGTCCACAAAAACATATCTTGTCCTCGAAGATGAGCCAAGACTCCTCACTCTGAAAATAGGGAGACCTTAAAGATGTGTAGAAACACCACCCCTGCTTCTAGCTATGCCCTTCCCCCACTTGCCGATGTGGCAGGAATGGAGAACAAAGAACATTCTGTTTACACATTCCATAAGCAACTAACTGAAGCCCTGCTGTAGCTCAGTTGGTAGAGCATGGGATTCTTAACCTTAGAGTCATGAGTTCAAGCCCAACTGGAGCAGCAGAGGCAAGCACCTGGGCTGCTGGCTGGCGACGTGTGGGAGTGTCAGCCCTCCCAGTTCTTTCTATCTTTCTTTATTTTCTTCACCCCCCTTCCGCACTTCAGGACCTGCTCGACTAGGTGTGGCTAGACCGTGTCACTCCCCCACAGACTGAGCCAGAACCCTTCAGTCCCCCTCAGACTCAGTCCTGAGGGCCTCCCAAAATTATCACCCACCTCCGGGATGTAGCTTAGACAGACTCACTCAAGCACTATTACAGTATACCAGCCTTGACCCAGAAACGCCTGAAGAAAGACATGTCCTTATGACATACTTACTAGCTCAAAGCTACCCCAACATTAAAGCTAAACTCAAAAAGTTAGAACAGGGCCCCGCTACCCCACAGACTGAGATCCTAACAGTGGCCTTTAAAGTCTTCCATAAGTGGGAGGAGGAGAAAGAACGCCGTAAACAAAAGGCTGATCAGGCCAATTTCCAAATGTTGGCCCAGCTGATAAAACCACAACCTGGGCACCCTTCTACAAACAAGTGCCCCCCCAGGAGCTTGTTTCAAGTGCGGACAAGAACGACATTGGTCAAGGGCGTGCCCCTCCCCCAGATCTCCTACCACCCCATGCCCCAGATGCCACAAAAAGGGCCACTGGGGGTCTGATTGCCCAGCCACCCGAAGGGGAGGTGGGATGAAGAACCCCCATCCTAAGCCCGCCATAGTGGAGCTGGCAGAAGAAGATTGACGGGGCCCGGGGGCTTCTCGCCCGACCATTTCCATCACCAAATAGGAGCCCAGGGTTACTTTAACAGTAGATGGTCGCCCCATCTCCTTCCTCTTAGATACAGGAGCCACCTTCTCAGTCTTGTGAGAATACCGGGGCCCTACCACGCCAGCCATTACTCCTATAGTCGGGGTAGGAAGTAAACAGATTTTCCCATTAAAAACCCCCCCTTTTATGCACAATCCTAGATAGTCCCATACCTTTCTCCCACTCCTTCCTAGTTATGCCCCAGTGTCCCATCCCTTTACTAGGACGGGACATCCTTTCCCTCCTCCACGTTTCCATAACTATATCCACTCCCACAGCCCCCAGTACTCCCTTTCTGATGGCCCTCATAGCCAACAACCCACTCTACCCAATGAAAGCTCTGGTTCTCCCCTCATACACCCTGTAAATTCCAAACTTTGAGACATTACAAGCCCCTCCGTGGCTCTATGTCCTCCTGCCTCGATCAAATTACGTGACCCCTCTCAGTATATCCGTCAGGCCCAATACCCCCTAACCACTTCAGCTCTCATAGGCCTCCAACCCATCATTCAAGATCTGTTAAACAAAAATTACCTCAGAACCACTAATTCCCCATTTAATAACCCCATATTAGCTGTTAAAAAAAACCCAACAGATCTTTCCGCGTTGTCCAAAACCTTTGCCTCATCAACATGGCCGTTGTCCCTATCCATCCCTTAGTTCCAAATCCATACACCCTTTAATCACAGATCCCTGCCTCGGCATCCCACTTCTCAGTCCTAGATCTCAAGGATGCATTTTTCTATCCCTCTGGACCCCTCCTCCCAAGATTTTTTCGCCTTCACCTGGACGGACCCATACACAAGACATTCTGAACAACTCACTTGGACAGTTTTGCCATAAGGCTTCCAAGATAGTCCCCATATTTTTGGACAGGTCCTAGCTCGGGACCTCAAACAGTTTCATCATGATCACTCGAAGTCCACCTTATTACAATACGTAGACGATCTTCTACTCTGCAGTCCCTCGTGAGAACAGTCACAACTTGACACTGCCTCCCTACTTAACCTTCTAGCTTCCAGAAGTTACCGAGTATCCCCCATCAAAGCTCAAATCTCTTCCCCTCCTGTCACTTACCTCAGATTCCTTCTATCTCAACAAAGAAAGTCCATTCCTTAGACAGAAAACAGCTCCTCTCTGACCTGCCCGTTCCCAAAACCAAGACAGAAATCCTTTCCTTTCTAGGCCTGGCTGGGTATTTTAAAGCGTGGATCCCTAACTTCTCCTTGTTGGCAATACCCCTATACGACCTCAGCAGGGGCCCCTCTGAAAAACCATTATCCTCCTCACCCCGACACTCCTTCATTAAGCTCTGTCAAGCCCTTGTGGAAGCCCCAGCAGTCCATCTTCCTGATTTGTTAAAGCCCTTCTCAGTATACATTCATGAGAAGTCCAGTCAAGCTCTAGGAGTCCTAGGCCAATATTATGGCCCATCCTTTGCCCCAGTAGCTTATCTCTCCAAGCAATTAGACCCCACAGTTCGGGGATGGACCCCTTGCCTACGGGCATTAGCCGCTGGACAGCTCTTGCAGAAGGAAGCTCATAAACTAACATTCAGGGCGCCCCTTACCATTCTGTCCCCACATCACCTAAAAGATCTCTTAACCTACAAAAGTTTACAGACTCTCCCTCCCTCCAGACTCCTCACCTTACTGTCCTCTTTCCTCAAAAATCCCATTCACCCCCTTTGCCATCCATACCCAAATCATGACTTTTTCCTCCTTTACTGCTCTCTCACTTTTTTTTTTCCTCATTCCTATTGTCTTCGCCGCCACCCCAGCCTCCTTTGTATGGCGATTCAAAGTCAGACAGACTTACACACAGCATCAAACAAAAGTTACTGCCCTCATTGCCACATCAGACTGCCCTCTGAAAAGCAGCTCTGAGCCTTTATACCTCCACCGAAGTGTTCACTAGCAGCTACCCTTATTCACCCTACCTCTGCTTCCTCTATGACCAAAAACAAGCCTATTGCAGGTGATGGCAAGACACCTATGGGGGATGTCCCTACTGGTTTTGTGCCATTCACTACCTGAGTAACTCCCAGTACCCACAGTATTACTCCTCCAACCGTTTCATGAAATATCCCAACGGCTCATTCTCCTTATCAATCCCAGATCCCTGGGACTCTCGATGGGCTGCCAGAGTCACAGCCTCAGTTTACTACGGGGGGGTCCTCGACTCCCCACAGTACCCTTCATATCTCTCGAAAGTATGTTCTCTCTCATTCCCAGATCTCTCAAGTTGCATCACATATCAGCAGTTGCATCACATTCAGCTCATTCTGAAAAAGTCATTATTCAAACTCTTGACGGTGCCTCTTCATCTTCTTATTCCTCCTACACTTAGTTACAGCTTTTTCAAGACACCACCTGTCTTTCTCAACCACACCCTCAACACCGCCAATTGTTTCTTGTGCACATCACTACAGCGCCCACTGCTGGCCACCGTGCCCCTTAATATTTCCAACTACTCCTTCCATGCAGAAGGACAACCCCTCCACCCCCTGGCAGACATACCCCTATGGGAACCAGAATACGCAGATAATCTCAACATCCACCACTGTGTAGGCCTGACTCCACCCCCCTCCAGCGCACTTCACTGCCTCCCATCTCCAGCGCACCCTGCATTCTCGTCACCCTAATCCCACAGCTTACACTTTACAGCATGGCAGAATTCCTTGAGCTCCAACGTCCCTTGCCCTTGGCACAAAAAGGGCTGCTTTCCTTCCCATCATGGTTGGTATCTCTTTGACCACCTCAGCCATTGAGACAAGATTTTCTGGGGGAGCCTTGGGTCACTGTCTATGGGCAATTAACTCAACGCCAAACTTGAGGGAGCCCTGACATCCACTGCCGATTCCCTGGCCTCTCTCCAAAGACAGGTCACTTCGCTAGCTAAAGTCACCCTACAAAACCGGCGGGCCCTAGATCTGCTTACAGCCAAGATGGGCGGCACCTGCGTCTTCCTCCGGGAAGAGTGCTGCTATTACATCAACGAATCTGGCATTGTAGAAACTGACATTACCAAACTCACCGACCTTGCCTCCAGTCTCCACTCTGCTTCCAATTCCAACCCATTCTCGTCAATACTAACAAACCCCTTCCTCACCTGGCTCTGGCCCATTGCAGGCCCCATAATAATCATTCTTCTCGCCTGTCTCTTCTTACCCTGTATAATAAAGTTCATCAAATCCCAAGTCGGAAAAATCTCTAATCAAACTTTCAACCAGCTTTTACTCAGGAACTATCAGCTTCTGGCCACAGAAGATCCCTCACCCTCACGTGACCTCCTCACCACACGCTGAGATGGACCCCTCTCTCCACTGGAAACTGTTCCTGGAAACAATGGCCGCAATCGCCTGGCTCCTGACACCCATATCCTCCTGGCACCACCATTGGAATCAACAAGTCCTCGACCTATAGTTACAGGGAACCTTCATTGATCTCCAACCTGAAGAAGTCCACATCTACTCATCCTTACTGTAGGGAGTCCTATCAACCCTTTCCTCCCAGTCCTCAAGCCCTCACTCCCTTCTCCGCCTCCGTTCAGCAAGAAGCAGTCAGAGAGAAAAGCAACGTCCACTACCCCATAGAGGCGAAAGGGGGGAATGAAGGGCCCCCACCAGTAAGATGGCGAACTTCCAGCTTCTCTTCGGGGGTCCTCAGTTCCCGCTGGCGCCACCTGACGCCCAATCACCTCTCGCCCCCCTCCCAATCCCAGCACCTAGCCAACAGCCACCAGCCCCGTAGAAGTGACACCTCAATCAGTTCAAGCCCCTTCCTATATAACCCAGCACCTTTCCCTAATAAAGCGGAATTCTCCGGTGAATTGCTGCTGTGTGTCGTTCCTTTCCTTTCAGGTATCATAGTAGACTCTTACTAGAATGTGACCTTGAATTGCAATTCTTTGTGCTGTCTTCATTCCCACTGCCATTTAGCTCACTTACAGATCAGATTACAAACTACGTTGGGGCAGAGTTACGTTCCATCCATAACTATTTCTCCATGGCCTCTTCCAGAGCTCGGCACATAGTGGTTGATAAGTAATTGCTGAATTAAGATAATTTAATACTCTTCCCTAAAATAAGTTCCATTAGCCTATCCCCATAAAAAGCAGAATAAAGATTCCAAAGCCAAAATCCTAGAACCTACACCTTCTCTTTCTAGGACTTTATAAGGCATATTAGCATATTAAAGGATCTGCAAAGTTTTGCAGTTCAGAAACCTATTTAAAATTATTTAACCTAAAATTTTCTACTCAAGGAACTCCTATTAGTAGAGAAATTATAAATGTTATCTAAATCTGGACATTTTTGAGAGTGAAGTGAGTTACAATATTATATAATTATACCAGTAAACAGGCAGAAACTGGGACTATACAAGGTAAATCTGAGCACATAGGCATCCTACCGATGAACATCACTAGGAAATAGAATGTGTATTCCCACAACCACTGTTACATGGCTATGTGGATCACAGTTTAGGAAACAATGATTGGCCTAAATTCCTCATGTTACTAATAACAAACATGAGGTCACAGAGAAGGTAAATTACTTCCCATTAGCCAGTCCTTTGGAACCCAGAGTCAGAACTGTGAATAAAATTCAGCTCATTGGAATGCCATTTCCAAACCAGTTTCTCATTTATTTAATCCTGTAATTGAAACAATTATTTGGCTATATTTTTCACAAAGAAAAGAAACTCTAGATTTACATACCTCTCTTAGAATGTCACTTTGTCATGCCGAAAGTACTGATTTTGTACACATGCAAATGTAAATCAGATGTCAGCGGTGGCGGGGGGCATGGGGAGGGGGAGGAGGGCCTTGCTCTCTGAAGATCTAAGAATAATTGTCATGAGCTCTCAACAATCCCAGGACCTACTACAAGGCCAAAATCCTGCTTCATAGTTTCTGCAGATGCCCAGGGGCCTATTTCCCCTGGCCTCCTCTGCCTTCTGGGCTCCTGGTTTCTCTTGTTATACTACATTAAACCTGTCATAAAACCAGATTCACTTTCCTCAAATTCACAAGTTCTTAAAATATTTTGAAAAATTTATAAGCGGATAAAGGAAGGACTTATTTCACAGCAAAGCAAATGATAGTCACAGTTAACTTAAAACATATTTTAAATATTTGCCGGCTTTCCCTCCTATGACATTTCACCAGCCCCCATCTTCCTCATCTTCCATTTCTTCACATTTTCTCTCCCCTTCTCTTTCCTCTTTCTATCCTCTCTCCTCCTCTCTACTGGGTATTTGACCACAGAATGCTTTCCCCTATGCTTATGAAAAAATAACTTTCCCCTTGCCCTAATGTCTTGGTACCTAATATCCTTAACTGTGATATGATATGAGTGTAGGGAATATGTTGAGGGGTCCTCTCTCCCAATCATTCTTCCAATGACGAAACAGCATGTTTTAAAAGGAATCCAGGTGAAATATTATTTTGTGTCCTGTTAAGCAATTATATTTCTCAATTGGAAGGTAAATGCATTTACTTTAAAAACAATGGCAAGTTGGACTAGGGTGGTGGCAGTGAAAATAGGAAGGAATGGACAAATACAGAGACCCAACAGTACTGGTGGTTGATTGGATAGGTGAGGATGAAGAGGAGCCATATCAATTGCAACCCCTAATTCTTCAGCTTGTTCAGTGGAGAGCTGGTGGCCCCATCTACAAAGAAATTGAGCCTTAGGAGGGAGTAGGTTCAGAAGGGAATATGCTGAGACTGGTTTTGCAAATACTGAACATGAAGTCTCCATGAGACATGCTCGGGGAGATGCCTCCTAGACGGGTAGAAGTATGACTCTGGCACTCAGGAGAGGAATAGTGAGTAAGGACACAGACTCTGGATTCAGAAATATCTGGCTCCAAGTCCTGCCTCTCCAGTTTAATAGGTGTGTGCCTTGAGCAAGCTACTGAAACTCTCCATGCCTCAGGGTCTTTCTCTGTACAATAAGGATTACTGTCACCCTTCCATGTCTTGAAGATATCTCAGGATACCAGACATAACATATAAGAAGCTCTTTGCACAGTTCAGTAAAAATAAATAATTCAAAAATATTCAGCACCTCCTATATACCAGACATTGCTCTGAGGGACATATATATATATATTCATTTAATCTTCACAAAAATACTGAATCATAGATACACTTTAAGGATGAGGGAGCAAATGCAGAGCAGGTAAGTGGCTGCACTGTTCCTAAAGCAGGACATGTCGAGTCGGAGCTGAGCAGTGTGGCTCCAGAGTCCGCATACTTAACCATGGGACTGGACTGTCTCTCGCTGATGGCAGGTAACATTATTGTAATTATAGCTTTGGAAGTAACCAGAGCATGATATGGGAGCATGTATGGAACTAAAGACTGATAATGTTAATAGCCAACTTTTAATGAGTACTTATTCTTTGTAAGGCGATATGCTGGATGTTTTATGTGGATCTCTCACTTAATTTTCTCAACAGTTCTGTCAAGTAGGTACTATTATTTCTCTCATTTTGAAGATAAAGAAACTGAGGCATGGAGAAGTTAAGCAGCCTGCCCAATATCAGAGAGGTTAAGTAACGGGGTCAGATTCAAAATCAGACAGATTGACTTTCTTCCAAATTCTAAAATGAAATATTAGTGTATCTAAAAGAACATGTAAAGATGAGAAGAAAACATAAGACAGTTATGAGGAACACATGGCTCCATTATCCTTTTAAGACATCTTTTTAAATATAAGGTGACATTCCATTCCCTTTGACCAAGAGGACTGACAAATACTCCTTTCTGCCCCCTCTCCCAGCACATTGCCTCAGCCTGACTCACAGCACCCGGTCAGAATGTCATCATCACATACTGACCTGTCCCTGAGGCCTGTCAGCCCTACTGCAGCCAGAGCCCCACACTAATCATTAAGTCCCCACTAGCACCCACCGCCTTTAACAGCCTGCCTTTAACTGTTTGTTGAATTACATTGACAAGGAAGTATTAGGAAGACAGAAAGCAGGAGGGAGAGACAAAGGGGCTGAGGAAGAAGCGAGGAAGAACCTCAAGCATCAGGAGGAAACAGTGTCTTGCCCTGTCTTCCTGCCCTGAGCAAGTTGGAGGGGTGGGGGGGAGGCATTGTAGAGTAGGATAGAAATGACTTTCCAGATCATTCTGCCACTGGCAGGCTTGAGAAAACAGAAAGGTCTTCCTGGAGGAGGTGACAATGGAGCAAAGTCTGGGAGGAAGAAAAAGAGCTTCCCCAGCCATGAGCATGATTGAGGCATGGGAAGGAGGAGGGCGCTCTGAGGCACATTTGAGGAGCCACTCTATTTCTTGATAAATGGAAGATTAAGTCTAAAGAACTCCACAGTCTATGAAGAACCTTGTGTGCATTCAAAGGAGTTCAGGCTTCAGTCTGGACAGCAAAAGAACTCATTCAAAAACCCATAGGAGCTGGGGAGCTCAGACCAATAAAACAGATTTAGAGGACCCCCAGATCAGACTGGAAAGTGCATTCCCTGCCTGTGCAAACAGCCGCTACTCTGCCTCAGCTTTCTGGTGCCAGGCTGGAATGCAGACCCACTATGGCCAGATTTTCAATTCCCCAAAAAAAACAGGAATCCACATGCTTGTGTAAAAATCCCTAGTTTTAACTACTAACAACCTCCTCACAGACAAAGAATCATTAACTGTTTTTAAGCAGAGAAGTAATAGCATCAAATTGCCATTTTAGAAAGATCACTTGTGCATCTTTGAGGACTGACTGCGAGGACCTACTACTGCCGACTCTAGTCGAACAGGACTAGCCCACTGCAGCTGGACGGGAGCACCAAGGAGCCTCGTCCAGTGATGGAGCTGGAAAAGCATTTACAATTAAGCGGCAGGCAGAAGAAGGCCCAGACCTGTCAGCTGAATGGAAGCAGGGGATAGTAGTAAGAGAGACAGGTTGAGGGCTTTTTCTGCTTAAAATTGCATAGTGTTGAATGGAAAAGCTGAGCCCACTTTTAGACGTGCAAATTATGAAGTTCCTATGAAATATCCAAGAGGTAATGAGTAACACTATTCAAAATAACATTATGAAAATCAGTTAGCAACTTGAAGTGATCATGCATTGGTGTCAAATGGGGAGATGACTACAAATGTCTATCTGTGCCATGATTGTAAAAATACCCAATGATATATAAATTATATATTCATACAAAGGCTGAATGTAGTTTTGAAAAAATGAAAATGGTTTAATTTGTTGAAATGACAGAATTTTAAAAGATTTTTTTTCTTTTCATTTATCATGATCTTGTAAAAATTGTTTTGCAGTGAACATAATAGAAGGATGGTCAATAGTTTCTGTGGGAGTTAAGACAAGCTCATAAACTAGAATTTAGGGAAGGCTTGCTGGAAGAGGTGAGGCCTGAACAAGACCTTGAAGAAGTAGAAAGCAATTATTGCCTATATATGAATGTTTCCTTTTCTTCTCCATGAACTGCACTACTTCCAGGAACAAAAAACACAATTCTATTATATATCATGGCAAAGGAAAAACAAAGTAAATTGCAACCTTGAAACTAATCCAATATGCATCTAAAAATCCACTCTAAATTTTTGCAAGATGAAGCCATTTTGTTGTTGCTTAAAACATGGCTTGGTATAATTTTCAGGGACTTAGAAATCAGAAAACACAGACCTAGCACAGATTTGTCCATTAGTTTACCAGTTGCCCCAATAAGTCACTCTTTCTGGGCCTCCATTTTTCTTTCATAAAATGGGGCAGTTGAATTAGTTGATCTCTTAAGTTTCTATCCAATAACATATTTTTCTTTGCCAAGAGTACAGTGTTCATATTCTTCTTGGCAACCAGCAGACCCTACTTAATGGAATATAGCTTCAGGCTTATGAAATTATTGACACACCTGGATGTGTGTTTTTATTTTATTGTTGATTCAAAGTATATTTTTAAGATCACACATGCCTTTCTAACAAATAAGTACATCACTCAGAAGTGGCCAAACAGAATAAAAAGTAGGATGATCTGTTAAAGGCTCAGCTAGAGTGCCAGCTCAGGAACAATACACTGAGGATTTGAGACTCTGACCTCCAGGATGCAGCATTTGTGCTTCACCAACACTTGACAGGTGGTAGTAGATCTCCAAAAACTTGAATACAAAGTCCATGAACAGAGAGGTAGAAATGGAAGAGTCCCCTCTCACCATCACACGAAATAACCCACTTGTATCTGCACATCCATTCCCACCCCCCACCCTCCAGGCTCTGTTGGGTTACAGGTTCCAATTCCCAGAGGAGGCACACTTTTGCCAAGGGACACAACGGTGGTGCCACTGAAAACTAGATGCTGTATCCACCCCTGGGATAGTTTGAACTCTTGGTGACTACGGCAGTCAAAGAATGGACTTACTATACTGACAGAGGTCATGGCGCTCTGTTACCATGAGAAGGCAGGATTGCTACCTATGTCCACAAACACAGGATATCTGCTAAGAAATCTCTCACTCACTAATAACTGCTATTGCCCAACTCTAACAACTACAATCCAGTAACATCAGGCAAACAAAGGGAATCCTCAGAATAAAGGTCTGGGTCACCCCACTAGGCAAGTACTTGCAAGTGAGAGAAACGTTCAACGGATGGAAGAGGAGATGTCCTATCAGTTACAGCCCCAGGACCAGCTGCAGAAGCAGGGGCTGTTGTTGGTTCTCACTCTTTCTGTATCTCTGCTAAGAAAATGCAACTTGAAGGTGACTTTGACTTGCTGGACTTGTACCTCCACTTTCCAGGAAGATGTGATGTCCTCCTATTCTAACAAAAAGATAGGTTTCCGTGTTACACTTTGTGGACCAGCTAAAATGCGGGGGGTGAGGGGTGATAAATGGATCTCGGCAGTACAAGGGGCAGGCTGTAAGGCATCCTTTTGCAATTTTTCATATTGTATTTGATTCACTTCCCCTCTAAATAGCTGCCACCATAACCAACCGACTCTATGCAAGCCCATGAATTCTCATTACCTGAGGTCAACCAGCCACACTCGAGCCTCTACCTTCTCCTGCCGCTTTCTGACTCAGATCCTGATGAACTGACACACCAAATAGCATTTGCTTTGACTTCTGAGAAGCCACTGTAGGTGCTGGATGAGGCAAACAGTAGTGCTGAGGAACAGACAGTGGGGCAAACTGTGACCGGTAAGAGGCAAGAGTGGAAGAGAGCCAGGCAGATACACAGCTCCCAGGAATGTTCTGAATCATGGCTTCATCGTGCAACCTGGCCAAGTGTGAAGACCCATCCATGATCTGCTGTCTCCTTCAGCGTCCTGTAAAGGGACAGCCAGCATGTTCCCTTGCATTCCCTCCCACCCTTCTCTTCCTCACTCCCTTTTTCTCTCACCCTCAGTCCCTGGACTTCTATCTCTCAATGAAAGCACATTTAGTCCTTGCTTCAGATTCTGTTTTCTAGGGAATGTAAGTTAAACAATGACATTATCCAGACTCCTTTGAAGTTAGTTTACAACCATGCAACTGAATTCTAACCAATGGAATAGAAAGAGAAATTATGTATGCCACTTCTCAACCTGGCACATCAAAATTTGGTCTTTTTCCTTATGAAGTCACTGGAAAGGAAAACAGGAAAAGAAAAACTAGGGCCATTTGGACACCTACAGATGGCAGAGTCTCTGTTGGCTTGAGTCTCAAAATGACAGTGCAGGAGAGCTATCTGCTGACTTGTTCGTATTTCCACTATAACATGAACAAGAACCAAGCCTCTTACATGTTGGAACTGTGATGTATTTAGTCCTATTGTTCATGGCAATCAGCATTCCCTAGTTAACAGACTCATGTTGTCATTAGACCAGTAAGTACAATTAGCAAAGATCAAGGTTCCACTAAAAAGGTATAGTGCCAAGACTGAAAGTCACACTTTCTTTTTTTTGCCTGCTTAGCTGAAACCATATTTTATTTGCATATTTGTGTAAAAGAAGTAAAACAACAAAGTCATGACACATTTTTCCAAAACTCAATTAATAGGTGCTCTTTAAAAGCTGCTCCCACCGAGTCGTCCATCAACACCCCTCCTCACGCTTCAGAAAAAAAGCCAAATGATCTAAACTGGCAAATGCTCATCTGTATGGACATCCTTGTGCTGGTTTTACTAACAAGAATGCAATCCTAGGAATGCCAGAGAAACCAAGCTAGAAGCAATCATGGATGCTAGCAGATGTCTTCATTTCTACCCTACATGTTACCCATGGAAGAGAACAATTTTTCTCTAAGAAGTAGAAAAGTCCTCATGGGAGAAACACTGCATTTTTTTGATATTACAGAGTAGATGCTGCCCTTTAATCTTAAAAGCTCAGGAGGACACTGTGGCGTATAACCATTACTCCTTTTTGCAATCACTGTTCAACCTCTTATACAAACAACTCAATTACCTCCACCCAATTCCCTCTTCTCCCTCTGGTACCCACACAATCACTCCCTAAAGGTAAGCCTGTAGTATCGTGGAATTGTAGAGCTGCTGCCCTTCTTTGCCAGCACTGTATTCAGTAAGAAAAGAACAAAGCTGGGTTATAGTCTTGTACTGAGAATGGATGACACAGCACACCAGAGAAGCTGCTAAGGGGGGATAGTCCAAACTAAAGGCCAGGGAAGGGGGTGAGGCGGGAATTCAGGATGAAGCCAGCAAATGTGGCTTCTTGCTCCAGGAAAAGAAATATCTCATACTATAAAAAAATAATAGAACTTGCTAGATCTCAACCACACTAATGGCACACTCTAAATGAAGGGAAGCCTTTACATTATTGTTTGTTCACTCAGCATATACTTACTGAGAACTTACTGTACACCAGGTACAGGCACTGGGAGCATTGCCATGTACAAGGTCATCAGGTATCTGTTCTGAGGGGGCTTGTGGTCTAGTCTAGAAACTCCACATTACACTTTCAACAAGTTATGGGGCCAGGGACTCATTCCCACCTGCATTTCTGAGAAAAATGAATTGCAAATAAAGTGTTTTTATTTTCATAAACATTATTTATAAAACTTCTACAATGGTGCTCTCATGGCTTAAGAGATAAATCTCAAGACCACAGCTTCTGAACTAAAACCTAAAATACAAGTTCTGATAAACTAATTCTTGCCATCTATCTAGGTTCTTTGCTCTCTTAAGATGTATCCATATTTACACATTTATTTGGCATCCACTAAATGTTTGAGGGTACATTTATTGACTACATATCCACTATTATTCATCCAGCATAAATCAGTGTGTGTTGAGTATGTGTGAGCATGCATGCACGTGTGTGTGTGTATACCCTGTTCTGGGCTGGAAAGAGAAAATGAACAAAACAAAAAAATCCACAAAAAAACCCTGGCTGCATGAAGCTTGCCCTCTGAAAGAGGGAAAAAAATTTAAAGTTTTCAAATTAATAAATTAAATACTTATTATATAGTGAGAAGTACACAGGGGAAAAATAAAGCTGGGGAAGGAGAGTGGGCATGTCCAGATGGAGACTCAGTATTGGACAGAGAAGCCAGGAAAGTGCTGACTGAGGGAACGACAGCTCAGTGAACACCTGAGGAGGTGGGGAGAGAGCCCTGCAGACATGAGGGGGGAAGCTTTCCAGGGGAGATTACCTGTGCACAGGACAGACTGGGGAGCATGCTGGCTGGTCTGAGTGGCAGCAATGAGTCCAGTGAGTTGGAGAGGAATAAGGTGGGGGCTGAGTAGTAAGAAAAAAAGTCAAGAAAAGAGATGAAAGATGACATAAAAACTTTTGGCTTTACTCGAAGTAGGACGCAAAGCCACAGGAGGGTGCTGAGGATGGGAAAGATGTGCTCGGACTTACGTTTGAACAGAATCACTCTGGCTGCTTTGCAGAGATAGACTGCAGAGAGTTCAGGGCAGAAGCAGTGGGACCAGGACATGCTTGCAACAATCCCCCAGAGGCACAGCACCCCTTACAGCAGAGCCACCCGGAGAAGGTGCTGAGAAATAGCTGGTTCTGCGTAGATGGTGAAGGCAGAGCCGGCAGGATTCTCTTACAGATAGATGTGGAGGCTGTGCCGAGGAGCGGAGTCCAAGAGGGCCTGAACATTCACAGCCTGAGCAGCAGGACGAATGGATTTGCATTCACTGAAATAGGGAAAGGCCTGGGACAGAATCCACGGGGACTATAAAGGACAAGCCATGCCTAGTTCCATGTAAATTGTGATCTAAAAGTATTATTCACATTTTTACTTTTTCAAAATAACAGCAAGGAAAAAGCAAGCAGGAAGCAAATAAGGGAAGAGAATCATTCTTTTTTTAATTAGAAAGTATAGCAGGCCTTGATCAATCTACTTTTTGGGTTGATTTCTCACTCTTTCCCTGGAATATTGCCTCATTTCTACCAACTTGGTTGTCTTAGGTTGGGTTTCCCCAAAAGCAGAGTCTTCAACAGGATTTGGGTGCAAGGAGTTTATTTTGGAGGCGATTCTCAGGGAGCAGGAGAACAGGGCAGTGGACGTGGAAGAGGGAAGGCGGGTAAACCAGCTCAGGGATGTGTGGTTGGCCTCTTACTGCCAAGGGCAAGCGGGGCTCAGGCCCACGGGGGGCTCTCTGAGAAACCATGGAGAATGCATCTCCCTGTGATGCCTGTGGGACATTTTCCACTGACCCCCAACTCCCCTCAGTTGGGGGCAGCCTCCACAGACACTGACTGCCGGACATTTGTGGACTGTGTCTGCTGTGTTGAGCGGCATTTCTAGGCATCAAAGAAAGCTCTGAGGCCAAGAGGCACAGAGACACCATAGCAGACACTTGAGATGGGGCACTGCTGATGTGTGGAACCTGAGATCAGATGGGGAGGTGGTGATATGGGGACAGGCCATCACAAATGATTGCCACACAGGGCTGCAGATGCTCCCCTGCCCCTGGCCTGGGCTTTCCTGTGCCACGCTTCACTTGTCCTGTTTCCTTCCTTCCCACTGCCACTCCCACTCTCTGCTCCTTCCTCTAAATCTACAATTGTGCCCTGAGTCAAAATCCAGGTAAAATATTACTTCCTCCAAAAAATCCAGCACTACTTCCAGTCAGAAGTGCCTCCCACTTAATTTCTGCAACAGAAACACCCCTAACTTTGGACCCTTACCTGCAATGCCTTATGCATAGTTAGATCCTGACAAATGTGCTTTCCCTGGCCAAGCAGATGATCAGTACTTGAAGGCCAGAATTCTCTGTAACTACCTACTGATCAAGCCTTCTCCACACAGGTGGTTTGGACCTTCTCGAGCAGCAAAGAGTGACAACGAGAGCAAGTCAGGGGCCGTTGCCGTGACCAACACCATCCCCAGCAACCTCAGAAATCCGCGAGGCGGAAGAGCTTCTTTGATTCCCTGGAGACTGATGGGAAGACCAGGCAATTCCGTGGGTATCTATCAACACTTGGCATATGCGCACTGCTTGAAAGTCTCCAAGAACTCTCAAGCTAAGATTTTTTTAAATGAACCTTCTGGCATTAACAGGCAGGGACGAGGCTTTAAATAGTCCTAGATTGGCTTACAGATTGAATGCATCATTTTGCTACTTAAAATATCAGGTATGGGCTGGCTGGACAAAGGCAAAGGCCAGGAAATTTCATTCTTCACAGATGGTTATTTTGCAAATGGAAGACTCTGCTAGCATGAGGGGAATGGGTATAATGGCTGGTTCTTCTTGCAGAAAAGATGATGGCTTCACCGTAACTGGGAAAGGTACGTACAGCCCACTGGAGGAGTGGGCAGGGGTGGGAGGGAGGGAGCCCATCCCTGATTATATTAAAAGCAACCCTGGATGTGATAATGGCTTCGTGGTTATATTATTTTTAATATCCTTATCAGTTAGAGATGCTTACTGATACACTGATGTATGAAGCAATATGAGACTAGAATTTGCTCGAAAATATGTCAGTAAAAAAGAACCACAAAATGTTGATATTTGTTAAAACCAAATCATAGGTTCATCAGTAACATCTCTCTATTTAGGGTGTTTGGAAAGTTTCATTATGAAATATTTTTTAAAAGAGCTACACACTGGGTCAGAAAGTTGCACACAGCTGAGGTATCAAGCTGGGAGCCTCTAACTGTAGCAGCTGCTCCAGCACCAATGAATAGAAAATTCATGAACCTTTATTGCTCATCGTCCCTGAAGCACTGCTGCATGGAGTGTGAAGGCTTCTCATACTGGGGGGAGGAAGTCCGGGGCAATGACAAATACAGTCGCTGGCTTTGTTCTCTGTGCACACTTCTCACAGGTGCCACCCCTACCTCCCTCTCCTTCTCCAGGCAGTTGGCTGAGTATCAGTCATAGAGTGGCTTGCTCTTCACCATACCTGCACTTTCAAGTACCTTACTGACCGCAGTAGTCATCTTGCTGACCTACTCATGTTCATCTGATTCTACTATTTCAATAGCTTCATTCCTACCGAAACATGCATGGCCACCTCTGTTATGGTACATTTCCCACTCCTATTACTTAACAATGTTTTTTCATAATATAATGAATATCTCCCCTATTCAGTATTAACGACCCTCCCACCAGCGATTGTTTACCTTTCTAAATTTATTTTCCTCTAAAAAATGAAACCACATCTGCACTGGCCCAAACCCTTCTGTCCAGCCAAAGTTCCCTCAATGCCCAACCCATACAGGAGACCTGGCCCAGCACTGGGCTGAATCCTACGACACAGTCCTCAGTTTTATTTAGTGAGCTACTAGCCGAACACTGGGACTTAAGCATGAAAATTTCATCTATCCAACAGAAAAGTGGTAAGCACTTACATGTCATGTCCTAGATCTATAAAAATAAATAAATTAGATACCAACATTCAAGTTGAAGAAGGTGAAAATCTAATAGGGGAGATAAGCGCATAAACAAATGTAACTGGTTGTAACCAAATGTAACTAGAAATGCATGCAACAGCAAAATGAATACACCTCACTTTGACTTCTTGGTGTTAGGAGGTGGGGATATGAACAGGGGGGTCTCCCAAAGATGAGAAAACACTTGATTTTGCCTCTAAAAATCAGAGCAGCAGTTCGTTAGGCCTATATAAAGAACTGGAGATATAAATTATAAAAACCCTGTGTGAGGCTAGAATAAAGGGAAATCATAAGAAAGAAGGTTGGAGGAATAGAATATGAAGGTTCTTAATGCTATAAACTGAGATTTACTCCACAGAAAACAGAACTTCACTGAAAGTTTTTAAGCAGGGCTGTCAAACACTAACCCTGCATTTTAGAGAAATGTCCCTGTGGTAAAACAGGAGGTGACTTTGAAGGCTTGAGGGGAGGCAACAAGCAGAGCGGTGGCAATGACGTCCACAGGGTGATTGTAGTGGTCCAGACCAAGGGAGACACTGAGTGATGGCTGTGGGGTGGACCGGCCCATAAACATATGCACCAGCCTGACTTAAGCTTCTGTTTTCTTCCCTAACGAGTGTAACGTTTCCTCTAAAATGTTATTCTGAGAGGGAAACTCTGGGAGCAGATGATACTAACTAGGAAATCTGCAGAAACATGTGCCCTGCTGTGTCCCATACTCATCCCCAGAGACTTCCTGTCTTTATCTCCTTCCTACTGAGCCCTTAGCAAGACGAGGGTCTGTGTCTGTGCTGACCTCCTCCCAGCCGTTTCTTGGCTTCTTTCTTCCTGATTTTGAGCTCCAACCTTTATTATTCTTGAACTCTTGGTTTTGTACTGCAAAAGCTCCTAGTTCCAGAACAATGGCCAAGTGGACAGAACACCTTCTTGCCTGAGTGGACAAGAATGTGACAATGACACACAGCCATTGTGATATACGAAAATCAGGACAGATTTTGACAAGAAGGAAAGCTTTCTGCCTGCCAGCTTGTGGATATTTTAGGATCTGGAGAAAGCCATCCTCTGTCTTAAAATTCTTGAATGCCCAAGTGAGATTGAATGCCATTTTGATAAATGAGCCATTTAGACTGACGGTTCATGTAACATAATTATTTGGTTGGTTGCTCAGGAATTTGTTCATTTCATTTTTAAAGTTCATTGGAAGTTAGTTTCGGCCAAATACTTTGCAAACTTTTTTGAGATAGTAAGTTCCAAGTGGTAAGGTCCTCAGCAACTACCAGTAGGCATGGCAAAGGTGTCAGGAGCATTGTATGTTTAATTAAATAAGTGTTTATTGAGCACTAATGTGGGTATATTCCATTCTAGGACAAACACTGATGTTTAAAGTGTACATTCTTCAAGAGACACAAGGCAGGTGATTCTTCAGGGCAAATAATCTCAGAGCCATGGACGGTGGGTTATTTGGTGGTGCGCCAAGCAGCAATCCCTCCCCTGCTGTATGGCCAGTGTTTGTTTCGGCCAATTCATCTCTCTTCCTGGAGCTTTGACCACTTCTGCTCCCCCATCTCTGTTCTCTAACTTCCAAGAACCAGGACACTGTTTGCAGCCATCTTCAGCACCCCATTTCAGCACTGTACCCCAGTCAGCACTTTAACTAAAATACCTCTTGCTCTAAAATTGCCCTGTCCTCCTCCCCTCCAATTCCTTCTAAACAAGACCACTAACTATTTCATCTTTTCAGCTAGGTGTTGTAGGAAAAGAAGTCAAAATGCCTGATGAAACCAATTTGCACTAAAGTATAGGTAGTAGGAAGCTTAACTTCCATAGCAGCTTTTAAAAGAATCTGTTATTCCAAATGAATCTCTCTGATTGGTGGGATGCATGAGGGAGTTATTTTTGAGGTGTGTGGAATTATAATTTTTCCTCATCTATTCATACTGATGACAGCCCCTACCTACATCCAATGCTTCTTCATGCAGAGATTCCCATCTAATTTGTCTAAAGACAATGCACACTATCACCCCAGCTCACTAGGTTATAAATAAGGAGCCTCAGTAGGAAATCTGGCTTGGCTTTATATTTTTAACAATCTACAGTTGAGTTCCTTCTCTAGAGGCATGTGCACACATTTGGACTTTTTCTAGACAGGTTTTTATGGCTCCTGGTAAAGATAAGAGTTATATTGATATTTTACTGTATTGTTATCTTTGTCAAATAGCAAAAATATCTAGCTTGGTAATTACCACTAGGGAAAAACAGTGTTGAAGTTGTGACCATAATGCACACTCTCTTATGAAAATTATTAGTAGGGAGAGCACAAATTAAGGAGTGAGACATGTCAGCTCCTTGCATACAGTCAAACCTGCCCACAAAAATCCCAAACATTACCTGTTTTAAAAAAGGGAACATGTAGGCAACATGCACATGTGTACACACACACAAACACACGTGCGCAGTTCCCCACTAATGCCCTGCAGTCAGTTCTGCCACCAACTTCAGTTCAGATTGCTGTTTCTTTGATTGCACACTACATGAAATCACAGTTTGCATTCAGGGACTATGTTGTAAGAAAAATATGTTTCTTTTAATATTAAACACACATTGAGCATATACAGTGAAATTCCCTTTAGTTAAATGCCTAGACAGAGTCTACTGATTATTTGCTTTTTCATCAAAGAACTCCAGTTCTGTCCTCACAGTGCCTCTAAGCAAGAGAATCACAGCACTAAGGTATGAAAAACTGAAAAGACTTTTGTGTGGTAAATAGAAGTTTCCCCCAGAATTTCAGAATTTCCCTCCTGGCCTTAGTCCATTTACAATGGATGTTTACCATGGCAGAGTGTCCAGTTGATCCAGGGCAAGGGGTGGAGACAAAACAGCCATTCTCTCCTCCCCTCCGTTCCTGGTACCTAATTGGTCAGGTGTCCACCAGTCACCAAGGACTGGCCCGTGTATTTCCTGCCGGAAGGGGCGAGCAGGAGGAGCAGAGTGCACAACACAGCCGGAGGGGACTGACAGTGCGCAGTCTGGCTAGGGAACCCCAGCCAGCTGTGAGAAATAAACCCCTTTAACCTATCCCGCCCTTCCCCTTGCCCTCCTTCAATTTCATCAGATTCATAGGGAACTTGCCCCAGAAGGGGAAGCCCCTTGCTCCCAGAGCTACACTTTGCCCTGGGGGCACTGTGGCAGAACTCTGTTTCCTGACTAGGTGGGTTGAGTCCAAACCTGTGTTACATTTCTACTACAAAACCTGAAAAACACAGCTAAAATTCACAGAAGGACCCTGGAAAAATCAAACCCCAGATATAAAGCCAAGTTGCACTACCTTATCACTCAGCAAGTCTTGGGTGAGTTTCTTCTCTGTTCCAGGTATCAGAGAGGCTCAGTTGGTACAAAGGTGAACAATAAGATGGGGTCCCTGCCTGTCTTCCCAGGCTCACAGATGACATAAACAGGTAGTCCCAGGAAATTATAATAATGGGTGCTGGGACAGAGACAGGCTGCAGGTCCAGGGCAGAACAGGAGTACCTACTCCACCTAAGAGTGGGGGCAGGGGAACAGCAGGGAAGGCTACTTGAAGAAGGTGGCACCTGGGATGAGATTTTTTTTTTTACTTATAGTTTATTCTTTTTTTTTACTTTGTATTTTTATGTAATTTCAGGCTTATAAAAAAAAACTTGCATAAATAATACAAAGAATTTTCATAGGCCCTTCATCCAGATGTCCTAAGTATTGTTATATCACAGTATACTCTCTTATGTATACACACACACACATGTATTTACAAATGTATACTTTTTAAATCATTTGAGAGTAACTTGTAGAGCTGATGTACCCTTTACTGTTAAGTACTCCAGTGTGTGTTTCCTATAAGCAAGGACATTCTCTTCCATAGCCTACAATTAGCAAAATCAGGAAATTAATACTGTTCTAATATTATCTTCTCTATAGACATTATTCACATTTTGCCAATTGTCCCAGCATATACTGTATCACAAAATAAATTCCCAGCCCATGTACTGCAACCAGTTGTTGTGTCTGTTTCGTATCCTGCAGTCCGGAACATAACTTTATCATTCGTGACCTTGTCATTTTTGAAGTGCACAGTCTAATTATTTAGTAGGATATCCCTCAGTTTGGTTTTGTCTGATGTTTTCTCATTATTAGATGTAGTGTAAGCATTTTTAGCACAAATGCCACAGGGGTGATACTGTGTTTTCAGATAAGTTTTGGAGAATGAAAAGAAAGGAGCGACACATAGCAGCAATTCACCAGAGAGTTCCGCTTTATTAGGGAAAGGTGCTGGGTTATATAGGAAGGGGCACGAATTGATTGAGGTGTCACTTCTACGGGGCTGGTGGCTGTTGGCTAGGTGCTGGGATTGGGAGGGGGGCGAGAGGTGATTGGGCTTCAGGTGGCGCCGGCGGGAACTGAGGACCCCCGAAGAGAAGCCGGAAGTTTGCCATCTTACTGGTGGGGACCCTTCATTCCCCCCTTTCTCCTCTATGGGTTTGTGGACGTTGCTTTCTCTCTGGCTGCTTCCTGCTGAACAGGGGCGGAGAAGGGAGGGAGGGCTTGAGGATTGGGAGGAAAGGGTTGATAGGACTCTCCGCAGTAAGGACGAGTAGATGTGAACTTCTTCACGTTTGGAAATCAATGAAGGTTCCCTATAACCATAGGTTGAGGACCTGTTGATTCCAATGGTGCCAAGAGGATATGGGTGTCAGGAGCCAGGCGTCTGCAGCCATTGTTTCCAGGAACAGTTTCCAGTGGAGAGAGGGGTCCATCTCAGCATGTGGTGAGAAGGTCACCTGAGGGTGAGGGATCTTCTGTGGCCAGAAGCTGGTAGTTCCTGAGTAAAAGCTGGTTGAAAGCTTGATTAGAGATTTTTCCGACTTGGGATTTGATGAACTTTATTATACAGGGTAAGAAGAGACAGGCGAGAAGAATGATTATTATGGGGCCTGCAATGGGCCAGAGCTAGGTGAGGAGGGGGTTTGTTAGTATTGAAGAGAATGGGTTGGAATTGGAAGCAGAGTGGAGGCTGGAGGCAAGGTCGGTGAGTTTGGTAATGTTAGTTTCTACAATGCTGGATTCGTTGATGTAATAGCAGCACTCTTCTCGAAAGAAGACACAGGTGCTGCCCTTCTCAGCTGTAAGCAGATTTAAGGCCCACCTGTTTTGAAGGCTGACTTTAGCTAGCGAAGTGACCTGTCTTTGGAGAGAGACTAGGGAATCGGCAGTGGATGTCAGGGCTCTCTCAAGTTTGGCGTTGAGATCTTTAACTGCCTATAGAGAGTGACTAAAGGCTTCTCCCGAAAACCCTGCCCCAATGGCTGAGGTGGTTAAAGAGATACCAACCATGATGGGAAGGAAAGCAGCCCTTTTTGTGCACAAGGGCAAGGGAGGTTGGAGCTCAAGAAATTCTGCCATGCTGTAAAGTGTAAACTGTGGGATTAGGGTGACGAGAATGCAGGGTGTATTGGAGTTGAGAGGCAGTGAGTTGAAAAGACTGCCATTACACTAAAAGAAGTGTCTCAGTTGTGTAAAAGTCTTAGAGCCAGAGGTAGGGGTGTAGATAGAGAGGCAGTGAAGTGCGCTGGAGGGGGGTAGAGTTGGGCCTACACATTGGTGGATGGTGAGATTATCTGCGTATTCTGGTTCCCATAGGGGTATGTCTGCCAGGGGGCAGAGGGGTTGTTTCTGCATGGAAAGAGTAGTTGGAAATATTGAGGGGCACAGCGGCTAGCAGTGGGCGCTGTAGTGATGTGCACAAGAAACAATTGGCTGTGTTAAGGGTGTGATTGAGAAAGATGGTGGTGTCCTGAATGAGCTGTAATGAAGAGTAGGAGAAATGGGAAGAGGGGCAGGGATAAGAAGATGAAGAGGCGCCGTCAAGAGTTTGGATAATGACTTTTTCAGAATGTCTGCTATCTGATGCAATTTGAGAGATCTGGGAATGAGAGGGAACATACTTTCGAGAGATATGAAGGGTACCATGGGGGGTCGAGGACCCCCCCCCATAGTAAACAGAGGCTGTGACTCTGGCAGCTCATTAAGAGTCCCAGGGATCTGGGATTGATAAGGAGAATGAGCCCTTGGGATATTTCATGAAACGGTTGGAGGAGTAATACTGTGGGTATTGGAAGTTACTCATGTAGTGAATGGCACAAGACCAGTAGGGACATCTCCCGTAGGTGTCTGGCTATCGCCTGCAATAGGCTTGTTTTTGGTCATAGAGGAAGCACAGGTAGGGCGAATAAGGGTAGCTGCTAGTGAACACTTCAGTGGAGGGAGGAAAGTGGAGGTATAAAGGCTCAGAGCAGCTTTTTAGAGGGCAGTCTGGTGTGGCAATGAGGGCAGTAACTTTTGTTTGATGCTGTGTGTAAGTCTCTCTGACTTTGAATCGCCATACAAAGGAGGCTGGGGTGGTGGGGAAGACAATAGGAATGAAGAAAAAAAGCGAGAGAGCAGTAAAGGAGGAAAAAGTCATGATTTGGGTATGGATTGCAAAGGGGGTGAATGGGATTTTTGAGGAAAGAGGACAGTAAGGTGAGGAGTCTGGAGGGAGGGAGACTCTGTATTTGTAGGTTAAGAGATCTTTTAGGTGATGTGGGGACAGAATGGTAAGGGGTGCCCTGAATGTCAGTTTATGAGCTTCTTTCTGCAAGAGCTGTCCAGCGGCTAATGCTCGTAGGCAGGGGGCCCATCCCCGAACTGTGGGGTCTAATTGCTTAGAGAGATAAGCTACTGGGGCAAAGGATGGGCCATAATATTGGCCTAGGACTCCTAGAGCTTGACTGGACCTCTCATGAATGTATAATGAGAAGGGTTTTGACAAATCAGGGAGATGGAGAGCTGGATCTTCTACAAGGGCTTGGCAGAGCTTAATGAAGGAGTGTCGGGTGAGGATGATAATGCTTCTTCAGGGGGGCCCTTGCTGAGGTCGTATAGGGGTCTTGCCAACAGGGAGAAGTTAGGGATCCACGCTCTAAAATACCCAGGCCTAGAAAGGAAAGGATTTCTGTCTTAGTTTTGAGAATGGGCAGGTCAGAGAGGAGCCATTTTCTGTCTAAGGTAATGGACTTTCTTTGTTGAGATAGAAGGAATCTGAGGTAAGTGACAGGAGGGGAAGAGATTTGAGCTTTGACGGGGGATACTCGGTAACTTCTGGACGCTAGAAGGTTAAGTAGGGAGGCAGTGTCAAGTTGAGACTGTTCCCACAAGAGACTGCAGAGTAGAAGATTGTCCATGTATTATAATAAGGTGGACTCGGAGTGATCATGATGAAAATGTTTGAGGTCCTGAGCTAGGACCTATCTAAAAATATGGGGACTATCCCAGAAGCTTTGTGGCAAAACTGTCCAAGTGAGTTGTTCAGAATGTCTTGTGTATGGGTCCGTTCAGGTGAAGATGAAAAAATCTTGGGAGCAGGGGTCTAGAGGGATAGAAAAATGGGTCTTTGAGATCTAGGACTGAGAAGTGGGATGCTGAGGCAGGGATCTGCGATAAAAGGCTGTATGGATTTGGAACTAAGGGATGGATAGGGACAACGGCCATGTTGATGAGGTGAAGGTCTTGGACAAGGCGGAAAGATCCATTGGTTTTTTTAACAGCTAATATGGGGGTATTAAATGGGGAGTGAGTGGTTCTGAGGTAATTTATGTTTAAGAGATCTTGAATGATGGGTTGGTGGCCTATGAGGGCTGAAGTGGTTAGGGGGTATTGGGCCTGACAGATATACTGAGAGGGGTCACGTAATTTGATAGAGGCAGGGGGACATAGGGCCACGGAGGGGCTTGTAATGTCCCAAACTTTGGGATTTACAGGGTGTATGAGGGCAGAACTGGAGCTTTCATTGGGTAGAGGGGTGTTGTTGGCTATGAGGGCCATCAGAAAGGGAGTACTGGGGGCTGTGGGAGTGGATATAGTTATGGAAACATGGAGGAGCGAAAGGTTGTCTCATCCTAGTAAAAAGATGGGACACTGGGGCATAACTAGGAAGGAGTGGGAGAAAGGTATGGGACTATCTAGGATTGTGCATAAAAGGGGGGGTTTTTAATGGGAAAATCTGTTTACTTCCTACCCCGACTATAGGAGTAATGGCTGGCGTGGTAGGGCCCCGGTATTCTCACAAGACTGAGAAGGTGGCTCCTGTATCTAAGAGGAAGGAGATGGGGTGACCATCTACTGTTAAAGTAACCCTGGGCTCCTATTTGGTGATGGAAATGGTCAGGCGAGAAGCCCCCGGGCCCCGTCAATCTTCTTCTGCCAGCTCCACTATGGCAGGCTTAGGATGGGGGTTGTTCGTCCAGCCTCCCCTTCGGGTGGTTGGGCAATCAGACCCCCAGTGGCCCTTTTTGTGGCATCTGGGGCATGGGGTGGTAGGAGATCTGGGGGAGGGGCACGCCCTTGACCAATGTCCCTCTTTTCCACACTTGAAACAAGCTCCTGGGGGGGGGCTTGTCTGTAGAGGGGCGCCCAGGTTGTGGTTTTATCAGCTGGGCCAACATCTGGAAATTGGCCTGATCAGCCTTTTGTTTACCGCGTTCTTTCTCCTCCTTCCGGTTATGGAAGACTTTAAAGGCTACTGTTAGGATCTCAGTCTGTGGGGTAGCGGGGCCCTGTTCTAACTTTTGAGTTTAGCTTTAATGTCGGGGTAGCTTTGAGCTAGGAAGTATGTCATAAGGACATGTCTTCCTTTAGGTGTTTCTGGGTCCAGGCTGGTATACTGTAATAGGGCTTGAGTGAGTCTGTCTAAGAACTTGGAGGGGGTTTCATCTCTCTTTTGAGTTATGTCTTGGAGCTTTTGAAAATTGACTACTTTACGAGCTGCCTTTTTCAGACCTGCTATTAAGCAGGAGGCAAAAATATTTCGAGAGCAGAGACTCATGGCGGTGTTATAATCTCAGTGTGGGTCTTGTTCAGGGACAGCAGTGGGGCCAGGGGGATAGGTGGGGTCAGTCTTGTGAGTTTCGGTAGCGTGCGTTTGTGCGAAGTCCCAAACTTGTCTACGCTCTTCAGGGAGGAGAGTATTGGCCAGGAGCATGAAAATGTCATGATGTGTGAGGCTGTAAGACTGGAGGGTCCATTGAAACTCCCTGATGTATGTCGTGGGATCAGTGGAAAAGGAACTTAGGCGTACTTAGGCGTTTCTCTAGTTGGGCTAAATCTCCTAAGGAGAAAGGGACGTGAACGCGCACAATGCCTTCGGATCCTGCTACTTCCCAGAGGGGGGCGATAATTTTGGGAAGCCCTCGGGACTGAGTCTGAGGGGGACTGAAGGGTTCTGGCTCAGTCTGTGGGGGAGTGACGTGGTCTAGCCATGCCTAGTTGAGCAGGTCTTGAAGTGCAGAAGGTGGGGCAAAGAAAATAAAAAAAGATAGAATCGGACCCACGTGTCGCCAACTAGCAGCCCAGCTGCTTGCCTCTGCTGCTTTAGTTTGGCTTGAACTCATGACTCTGAGGTTAAGAGTCCCATGCTCTACTAACTGAGCTACAGCAGGGCTCCAGTTAATTGCTTATGGAATGCGTTGTTTTCTATTCCTGCCACATCGGCAAGTGGGGGAAGGGCATAGCTAGAAGCAGGGGCGGTGTTTCTACACATCTTTAAGGTCTCCCTATTTTCAGAGTGAGGAGTCTTGGCAAGATATGTTTTTGTGGACAGATAACTTCTAAGGACTGCACCGGTTGTTCTCTAGCTTGTGCTTTCCCACGCTGCGTTCAGACATGGGAGAAGGTGCTTTCCCATTCTCTCTACAAACATGTTAGAAGGCAAAGGCGGTCCCTAACAGGGGAGAAACAGGTGATGAAGGCAAAGACGGAGAAGGCCCTTCTGACCTAGTTAAAGGGGGGGCTGAAAGGCTCAGGCTTAATCTGCGGGGGACGAAGGCGGAGGAGGTGAGATGGGGGAGGAGATGGTGGGGGAGGAAGGGAGAAGGGCTGTTGTAGGAGAAGAAGGGGAAGGGAGTGAACGGGAGGATTCTGCGGGGGCGGCGGCTTGCAGGCTAGGAGAACTTGGGAGGGGGCTGGGGGAGGACGAGGCGGAAAGCTTCGATATAGGGAATCTCCTTCCATTTTTTCAGGCGCTGGCAGTAGTTAAAAAGATCGCAAGTGATGTTAGGATCAAGAGTTCCCCCTGCGGGCCATTGGTTGTTATTGTCTAGGGGGTATGTCGGCCATTCTTGGGAGCAATATTTACGGAGAAGTTTTGGTTTTATATCAGGCATCAGGGAGAGGGTAGCCAGATGCTTAAGCAGGCATTCAAGAGGTGAACTTTCAGGGAGGGATGAGGAGGCTCCCATGGCTAAAGGACAGAGAAGGAGACAAACAGGGGAAGACAAACGGAGATCCTCGGACTGGAAGCAGACCACAAGGAGACAAAGGGCGTCCCCGATGATCCTTGGTGGTCTGCGGAAATTCGTATACAAGTCGGAATTTCTTGGGAAGTGTGGGTCATCACCCAGACTTCCCTAAGAAGGCAGAGTGCCGGAGTCACGAGGTACCTAGCACTAGGCGTTTTCGGCAGACCGAACAGATTTCGGCAGATGGAACAGAAGGAGGAGGGGGCGGGGAAAGGGAGTGTTCTCATCCACAAAGGAGTCACCTCGTTTATGGCTGTTGGAGCGGGGTGCCTGAGAGTCGGCTGCAGCCGTGAAGGCCTGAGGCGGGGATTTATGACTGTCAGAGGAGGGGCCTGAGCATCCGCCGCAGCCATGAAGGCTTGAGGTGGGGATTTATGGCTGTTGGAGGAGAGGCCTGAGGGTCCACCGCAGCCGTGAAGGCCTGAGGCGGGGAGAGTTCTCTCCTCATCCCCGAGTGTCAGGGCCTTGACGGACGATCACGGTCAATGGCACTGCGATAGCTCGGGGAAGAGTGGCCCACCCCGGGGAAATTTTGCTTAAAAACTTTCAGCACTGATGGAAGGGATGGTGAATGTGTTTTATGACTGTCGGAGGAGGGGCCTGAGCGTCCGCTGCAGCCGTAAAGGCTTGAGGTGGGGATTTATGGCTGTTGGAGGAGGGGCCTGAGGGTCCGCCGCAGCCGTGAAGGCCTGAGGCGGGGAGCATTCCCTCCTCATCCCCAAGCGTCAGGGCCTTGCCGGACGATCACGGTCAATGGCACTGCGATAGCTCGGAGAAGAGTGGCCCACTCCGGGGGGAAAACTTACCTAAAGGCCAGAGAGGAGAGGTGAGTGTGATGAGCCAGCGCTGGAAAAAGAGGACGAGCGCAAGCTGCTGCTGGTGTCGGGGGGAGATGGGGCCCAGTTGGGGTGTCCCGTCTCCCGGGTTTTGGCACCAATGAAAGGAAAGGAGCGACACACAGCAGCAATTCACCGGAGAGTTCTGCTTTATTAGGGAAAGGTGCTGGGTTATATAGGAAGGGGCATGAATTGATTGAGGTGTCACTTCTACGGGGCTGGTGGCTGTTGGCTAGGTGCTGGGATTGGGAGGGGGGCAAGAGGTGATTGGGCTTCAGGTGGCGCCGGCGGGAACTGAGGACCCCGAAGAGAAGCCGGAAGTTTGCCATCTTACTGGTGGGGACCCTTCAGAGAATGAAGAGGAATCAGGCTGTATAACCTATTACCAGATTAATTTATTTTTACATTCTGACTTGGGAGGATGGAAGATGGAAGGCAAAGGGAAAGGTTATACTATTTCTTAGCTAATATTTATTAAGTACCATCAGGCAGTGCTCAGAATGCATTACATAAGTTAACCCAATCACCTCACAACAACAACTGTTCCTTTCCCATTTTTCAGACAGACTGGGGTACAAAAAGATGACAAAGCTAGCAAGTTGGGCAGCTGAGATTCAAATCCAGGCATATTGACTCTACTACCTGAACTGTCAGCAGAAGAGACTTAGCGAAAGCAAAATCCTACAAAAAGAAAAGCTTGCAAGGGCTTCAGAACCAGCTGGCTTCCAGAACAACATGCAGTAGCTGGTCCAGGTTAACTGCTCTGATGAGACTGTGGCTTATGGCCATGACGCTCCTGCCACCAGCTGGCAGAATCCACTTATTGCATGCTTTTGAGTTCTTTCAGCTCAGCTGGAGGGAAGGAGCACCTTCACGCAGGATAATAATCACTGAAATTTCTGCAGAACTCCTGAATTAAGCCTGACCTATGAATGCGGATCTGGAAGAATCTGGCATTCTTTCCATTCTTCTTTGCTGTGCCTCTCACCCTTCCCCTGTCCCCCTCTCACCATATTCTAAAGGTTGCTCAGCTGAACAAATCCTTGTAATTCTGGGGAGAGGACATCCTGGGGGAAAATACCTCTAAAAACCGAAATCAGTCAAAGGGAGGAACAAAATTTTAAATCCGTTGATTGATTATAAACTGCAGTCCTGGGCCTTCTCTCTTTCCTGCTCCAGCAGAAGCAAAACCAGCCCTCCCCCTCACCTCTCAGGTACAGATAAGCCCTCCATTGCCCAGGTAATTACCCACTGATATGGAGATGAACTTCTCTCCACCCCTGAGGAATGATGCAAATGCACTAAAGCCATACTTTTTTACACCTCTGAACACCTATTGATATGCAGATGTACTAAAGCCAGTCGAGATATTCTGGAAATATTACAATTTTACCCATCCTAAACCCTGTTCTCTCCAGTTTCTTTTATGAAACTTCCCAGGAGAATATTTTGGAAACCATGACAAATTTGGAATCCACTGAAGCAGTAAGGAAGCTAAAGTTAAATTAATCAGAATACAATCCCCAGACAAGACAATCACTGCTGCTGAGAAACCTGTAGGGAGGGTGTCTGTCCTTGGAAAATACTTGAAAATGATCCCACATGACTGAAGCCAGTCAGCTCACAGTAAGCTCTGGAGGGCCTCTAGGATCAAATCACTGGGCAAATAAGATGATGGAGAGGAAAAATTCCTCTGAATGCATCCTAAGTAGCCTCTATTTTCAATCAAATTCCTCTTTTCTTCAGAGGTAAAAGACTGTCCCTAGGAGATTCAAAAACCCCTGAGGCTTCCACAAAATTCCACTGTTCTCTCTAGTAAGGGGAAGAAGTGGAAAACAAATGCAGACTGATATGTAGAGATGATGTCCCCTTACTCCAGGGTGTGTTTCCTTAAAGCAAGGACATTCTCTTCCAGAGCCTACAATTAGCAAAATCATGAAATTAATAGTGTTCTAATACTATCTTCTCTGCAGACATTATTCAAATGTTAAGAATGGAATGGCAATCTTAAAAGGCTGGCACACTGATTCATTTCACACATACCAGAAGTAGGCCTGGCAAAATTTAAAGAAAAAAAAGTGTATGTGTTTAAATTCTGAAAATATATTGTATTTAAAAATTAGCTCATTCTGCCTTGATGGCAAATACAGTTAAGTCAGTGGCCATTATTTTAAGACATTTCTAATCTCCAAGAAGAGTACACTCTGCTGGAATTTTGGGAATGCTGATTTTTTGTCCAGCTGTCAGATTTGGAGAGACACAAATATACATTTGCATACTGCTGTCATCAGACAGAGGGCTGAAATCTCTGCCCCTAGGTCAAATCAACTCAGTAGATAAATGCCTCTTGGAAAGTGATTGGGCTAAGCAATCCCATCACTTCAAGGACTTCTTGTTCATTTTAATGAAGTTCCATGATGAATTCATCCAAATGCCATACCTTCAGTCAGTCTGGAAACCAATCTGCATCAGTTATCTCTGGCTACAACAGTGTTGCTTAACAATCACAAAACCCCAGTGGCCCACAGTGCTAAGCACTTACTGCTCCGTGTCTGGGGTTGTCAACTGGATGGCCTTGCTGATGTTGTCTGGGCTCTGTCACATTTCTGTATCTCTCACTGATGCCAGGGTTCTTGTTCACGAAGCCAAAGAATGAGCTTCACAAACACTCAAGGTAGAAGAGCAAGGTACAGGCTTTTATTTAGAGATAAAGTGAGAGGACAGAGCTCCCAGCTCACACCAGGAGGGGACAAGAGAGTCCGTTGTTGTCTCATTGTCTAGGGGTTTTATGCATGGTTGAGGATTTTCAGGAATGAGGGTAAAGGGTTAGGGGTGCAGACTTGTTGAGTAGTCCCAGAATGCTCATTCTTGATGAGTAAGAGAAGAGATTTTTGGCTCTGATTCTTTCTCAAGATAGCAGTTTTCCTCTGGGAACATGTCAATTAAGACCGCTACCCTGCCCTCAAGGTGGGCTGCGTTGTTGCCTGTTTGCTGAAGTAAGTTAAGAATCTTACTTCTTAACTTCTTGGGCTGCTTATAGTTGGGATTGCTTACAAAATTAGTCTTTTCCTAGGTTGCAGATTACTTGGTTAGGATCAGAGAAGGAAATATAGCACATAGGTACAGTTAAAATAAGCTGGGCCTTTTAGCAGGCTAAGGTAAATTTTATAGTAAAGTCATGGGTTATGCTGAGACACTTTTCTTTATCTGCAGAACACTCAAACATTCCAGGCTAAGTTGCTGCTGGCCTTTTGAGTTTTAACTGATCTCACTGAAGATGTCTATATTCCCAGTCTGGTATCTCTACCCTAGAGAATTAGTGTGACTCTGACTTTGTGTAATGCTTATCACAGAGTTTCAATAGGGACTTCTTTGCACATTGCTACATTGTTCTGACTGTATTTATCTTGCTCTGCTTTTTCTCCGGAGGCCCTCACCCTACTCTACCTAATCCCATGGTGCCTGTCTCATCACCACTCGGTACTCTGGGCCAGTAATGGTTTTGTGACAGTGATCAAAGCAAGTGCACAAATGGAAAACAAAATACCTCCTTAGACGCAGGTTCAGAAAAGCATACCATAACTTCTGCTGCATTCTAATAGCAAAGCAACTGTCTCAGGATATGTCCAGATCCAAGAGAAATAGACTCCCTTCTCATTGAGAAGAAATGCAGTCTCAGGGCAAAGGGCGTGGATACAGGGAGGCAATAAAGAATTAGGACCAGGACTGTAATCTATATCAGGCCCCAAAGAATCAATAAAATCTTCTGGGTAACTCTCAACTTTCTCAGTGTGCTCTTCTCAATGGATGAGAAGATCAGCAAACAATGCTCTATAGATCACCCTGGTAAGATTTAGTGAAGAGGAATCTTAAAACAGAGATAACTTTTCTCCCTGTGAGATCTGGAACACCCTGGCTACCTGAAAATGTTATACCAGAGCTTTTTAGTGATATAAAAATGCTACTAAATGTTAGGGTCCAGGCTTCCGAGGCTTCCCCAGAGAACAAACTACACAGGCATAGAGATGTAAATTCAAGCAAAGTCTTTATTCAGCCAGCTAGCTGAGGTCCAAGTCAGCCCGATGCAGCGGGTCTCAACAAGGACCCCGAGCACTCAGAGCCAAGGGTTTATATAGCAATTTCAAAGCACTTAACTCATAGCAATTTTCTATAACTATACATTATTCTTGCAAGACATATATCCTGGGGTTAAGCAAGGGCAGGGTAAGACTACTCCTCAATGGTTAGGGAGGTTCTGCACGATAAGCTTGGTATGTAAGATTTACTGACCAAGGTTAGCTGACCAAGGGTCACAGCTGCCCACCACCCGGTGCACATGATTAACTTGTTTTTCAAGGCCTTACCCAGGCCCAGGGTTTGTTTGTTTGTTTTTTTTCCTCTGAGTCACACTCTCAGAAAATGGTTTCTAGGTTTCTAAGATGGCTATGCTTATGCTAATTTACTAATCTTACTAATGCTTAGATTCTACATTTCCCCACTTTCCTTTGACCATTCCAATCATGGAATGTTTGTTTCTTCCTGCTGTGTGAGTGAATGATACTGCGGTCTCAGCATCAGCACCTGAACAGCACTCACTCTTTCCCTAACAAAGGCTATTAGCCGGTTTAAGATACAGGGACCTAAAGTGAGAAGCAGTATAAAAATAAGCAAGGGCCCTGCCAGGGTGGATATCAGGGTTGTAAACCATGGGGATTTAGTAAACTAGGATTCAAATAGCCCTTGGCTGGCCACTCGCTCTCTCTTCCTTTGATCTGGTCTCTCTCTAAGTTTAGACATTGAATCTCTTACTATTCCGGAATGGTCTGCTGTTAAGGTTTAGCTAAGTTTTATTAGTTCTTTTTCCTGACTCTTAATGCTCTCTGCACTCCTTTACATTTCCCCCCTTTTCTTGATTAGACTGTGTAATCTTCCACAGCGGCATCTGGGTCCTGATACCTTTGACGAAGGACTAAGAGTTGGACAGTGTCAATTCTTTCCTGCACAAACTTAACAAGCCTGTTAATTATGCACGGGCCAATCGTAAACAGCAACAGCAGGATGACGAGCGGCCCCGCAACAGCCGAGAGAAGGGTAGCAAACCAAGGCTTGTATTTGAACCAAGACTCAAACCAGCCTTCGCTACTTTCATATTCTTTACGCCTCTTCTCTAAATCTTTTTTCAGTTTGGCCAAGGAATCTCTGACTGCACCTGTTTTGTCTACATAGAAACAGCACTCTTCTCTTAAGGCTGCGCATAACCCACCTTCCTTTAAGAACAAGAGGTCCAGGCCTCTTCGGTTCTGTAGGACCACCTCGGACAAGGAGGTGAGGGATTGCTCTAGGTCTGATATTGTCTGTCGGAGTTGTTCTAGGTCTCTGTCGATTGCCAGCCTCAGGGCTGTGAGCCCCTATTCTCGAGTTACAAGGGCTGCAACCCCCGTGCTAGCCCCTGCCATCACTAGGGTGAAGAGGGTTCCAATGGTCAGGGCGGTAACAACCTCCCTCTTGCTCCGGTGGGGGCTCAGCCTTTCTTCCCAATAAGAAAGGAGATTCATGAGAATGATACATTAGGCGAGGTAGAAGGGCCACCAGCACACAAAACTCACTGTTAGCATTGAACACAGAGGTGGATAGGGCCAGAGTGAGGCCTGTCTTTGAGCAGAGCCACCAGCCCGAGGAGGGTATAATCCACTTTCCCTGCTCCCACGTAGTGTTATTATAGGAGGAGCATAACTGGCTCTGGGTCGTCGGGACTGTGCCTACACACGTACCAACGACTGAGACTTGAGCGATTGTAAGTCCCCACGGTCTCCCGTCCCAGTAAGTGGGATGGGAGTTGTTGATAGTGTAGGAGCCATTTATCCCGATTGCCTCATAGAAGGGGGGTGAACCTGAGTAGCATAGCCAACAGGGATCGGTGAGGGAGGAAGTGGTGTGGTTAAGAGTCTCTACAACTGCCTGCAACATTTCCCACATGGGATTATCTAACCCGGAGGGGGTGTGCTGGGCCCATAACCCAGAGGTCGATGGACTTGGTCCTCTCGTGGGCTCTGGAGCAAGCGTTCTGGTAGGCATTTTCTCATCCTTTTTGCTCAGGCCCTTGTCCTGGATTGAAGGTTTCTGGGGATTTATAACCGAGTTGGGACCTACGGCAGCGGTGGGAGTTGACACGGTTAATTTAATGATGAGAGTCGAGCCAGCATGCCCCCCATATTTATAATACACTATTCCCCACACTAGTCCATTTATCCAGTGCGATACCTCAGTGTTTTTGCCCTTCTTGGTGAATTGAACTCTTACCCAATCCTGGTCCGTTTTGTCACAAGCCTTGGTTTTGTAAAGGGTCATAGGCTGGTGACGAGGGATGCCCTTGTTGACATAAGTAAATTTGACAGAATCGATTTTTGTAACTGTCCATCTCCAATCCCCATCGTTCGAGGTTACACAGTCCCAGCTGGCACAAAAGAAGTCATGCCCCCCCCCCCACAGTGCCTTCCTTTACCTGTTCCTGGGCAAGCATAAAACCCATGGGAGCGAGCCAAATTTGGAGGGATGGATCGATAAACGGGGTTGATCTGTTGAAAGCAGAAACACAGGTCAGGCCACCAGGTTCCGATTGGCGCACTGTGTTGTGTGGAGTTGATGACTTCCCCATTGTCACTATCAATCAGCATCCAGGTCAGGTTCCTTGGTTGATGGGGGTTGGTGCCTCTGATCCCCACAGATGTGGCTCCCGTGAAGATCCATACTAAGGAGCTTATTAGCAGGATCTCTTTCATCTTCGGCTTAAGTGTAGTTTTAGGGGATTGGCAGGATGCTGCCTGCACCTTCCACTTTTCCTTACGGGCCCCTGGGTCTTTATGAGGCAGGACTTTCCGAACGTGGGTGTGGTGTACCCAGGGAGCGATACCATCAACCTTGAGAGCAGTGGGGGTGGTAAACAATACAACATAAGGTCCTTTCCACCTGGGCTCGAGAGTCTTCACTTGATGTCTTTTGACCCATACTATATCCCCTGGGACTATGCCATGTTCCGGGCTCGGAATTTTCCCGCCCTCATAATATGCTCTGATCAGGGGCCAGATTTCTTGCTGCACTTTAACAAGAACTTGCAACACATTCAGATAGTCAGGGGCCGGGTCCTCTGCATCGGGAAGCTGCACTCGTTGAGTTATAGGTGGAGGGGCCCCATACATTATCTCAAATGGAGTTAAACCATGTACATAGGGGGAGTTCCGAGCGCGGAAGATGGCTAAGGGAAGGAGAGTCACCCAGTCCCCACCAGTCTCCAATACCAATTTAGAAAGGGTCTCTTTCAAGGTCCGATTCATTCTCTCTACCTGCCCAGAGCTTTGTGGGTTATAAGCACAATGTAACTTCCAATCTACTCCCAAAGCTAGGGCTAGTCCTTGCAGAACTTTGCTAATGAAAGCCGGGCAGTTATCGGAACCTATTGCTTCAGGGACCCCATATCTGGGGATGATTTCTTCAATTAATCTTTTTGCTACTACCTGGCTAGTCTCATGCTTGGTTGGAAAGGCCTCCACCCACCCAGAGAAAGTATCTACCATAACTAGCAAATACCTGTATCCATACTTCCCTGGTTTTATTTCGGTGAAGTCTATTTCCCAATTCCTCCCTGGAGCCCTCCCCCTTTCCCGGGTACCTGCTGGGTGCAGCCCTCTTGGGGCTGGTCTTAGCATTGCACAGCTACTGCATTCTTTCATGATCTGGCGAGTCACCTCATTCTGGTGGGGAAACACCAACTGCGCAGACTGGAAAAGGCTGAGCAGCTTTTTTCCACCTAGATGGGTGGACTTATGCAGATTAGCAAGCAGGTACTGTCCTAATGCTTCTGGCAAGATCAATCTACCCTCCTGGTCCCTACCCCAATGTCCCTCTCCAAACACTTCCCCCGGGACTTGTTTCCTAATCCACTCAAGATCTTGAGGGGAATACTCAGGTTTGGGCGGCAGTGAGGGCAGTTCAGGTATGGGTATTTCGAGGGCTGCAAGCACAAAGGAGTCTGAGAGGGCTGCCCTCTTAGCTTCTGCATCTGCATGGCCGTTGCCGATGGTCTCGGGTGTCTTCTTTGATTGGTGGCCCGGTACATGTATAACTGCTACCGCTTTAGGTTTTTCAACAGCAGCTAATAGTCTTTGGACTTCTTGCAGATTCCTCAGTCCCTTCCCTTCCGCGGAATGGAATCCTCTTTCTCGGTAGATGGCACCATGGACATGGACAGTGCCAAAGGCGTATCTGCTACCTGTGTAAATGTTGGCCCGCTTTCCTTCTGCTCTTTCCAGGGCCTCAGCGAGAGCAATAAGTTCCGCCTTCTGTGCTGAGGTGCCAGGGGGCAGAGCTGTGCTCCAGACAACTTCCCCATCGTGGGTTACTACTGCTGCCCCTGCTCTCCTGACCCCCTCCTGCACAAAGCTGCTCCCATCCGTATACCAATTTAGCTCACAGTTCAGTAACGGTGTGTCTTTCAGGTCTGCTCGCACCTGGATAATTTCGGAAAGGATATCTCTACAGTCATGGATGGGGGTCGTCAGATCTGGGTCCGGCAGAAGGGTGGCAGGATTTAGGGTTACCGGGTCAGAGAAGGCGATTCGGGGAGAATCTAGTAGGAGCCCTTGATAGTGGGTGAGTCTTGCGTTCGTCATCCATTTTCCTGGAGGATGCTTGAGGATCCCCTCCACGGTATGTGGGGCTGTTATTCTCAGATTTTGGCCAAAAGTCAGCTTGTCTGCCTCTTTTACCAGTAGAGCGATGGCTGCTAGGATACGCAGACAAGGTGGCCACCCGGAGGCCACTGGGTCTAGCCGCTTGGACAAATAAGCCACAGGTCTCTTCCACGGGCCCAGCTGCTGAGCCAGAACTCCTTTAGTCACTCCCTTCTTTTCATCTACAAACAGGATAAAGGGTTTTTCTGGGTCTGGCAGAGATAGGGCGGGGGCCCGGAGGAGAGCTTCTTTTAGTCTGTCAAACGCCTCTTGTTGTTCCTGCGTCCATTGCCAGCCCGGCCCTTCTTTGGTTGCTTCATATAGTGGTCGGGCTATTTCTGCGTACCCTGGAATCCAGAGCCTGCAAAACCCGGCTGAGCCAAGAAATTCTCTCACTCCCCGGGGTGAGGAAGGGATGGGGATAGCCAGGACAGTTTGCTTCATGGCCTGTGTTAGCCACCTGGCCCCATTAGATATTGTGTACCCCAAGTAGACTACTGACCTCTGACAGATGTGGGCTTTCTTGGCACTGGCTCGATATCCCAGTTCACCTAGTTCAGCCAGCAAGTTCCCCGTGGCTTCTTCGCACTCTTCACGGGTTTCTGTGGCCAGCAACAGGTCATTTACATACTGCAACAACGTCACGTGGGGGTGGCTCCTGCAAAAGGGCTCCAAGTCCTGGCTTAGGGCTTCATTGAATAAGGTGGGAGAGTTCTTGAAGCCCTGAGGCAGTCTAGTCCAGGTAAGCTGCCCTTTTCTTCCTCCCCCTGGCTCTTGCCACTCAAAGGCAAACAAAGGCTGACTAACTTCAGAGAGTGGAATACTAAAGAAGGCATCTTTCAGGTCCAGAGTAGTATACCACACATGCGTGGGTGGCAGGTGGCTGAGTAAGGTGTAAGGGTTAGGCACTGTAGGATGGATGTCTTCTACCCTCTCATTGACTTTCCGCAAGTCTTGCACTGGCCTATAATCTTTACTGCCAGGCTTCCTCACTGGAAGCAGAGGCGTATTCCATGCAGATTGGCAGGTCTTAAGGATTCCTGTCTCTAACAGTCTATGGATATGGGGTGCTATCCCTTTCCTAGCATCTTCTGGCATTGGATATTGCCGGACCCGGATGGGTAGAGCTGTGGCTTTGAGTTGAACAACAACCGGGGATAGGTGTTTAGCGAGACCAATTCCTCCGGTCTCGGCCCATGCGGAAGGGAACTTCTGTACCCAAGAGTCTATCTCTCCCTGGCCCCCCTTTTCTTGATCCACCTGAAACAGACGATGTTCATCGGCCAGGGAAAGAGTTAACACATGCGCCGGTTGTAGGGGCTGCCCTTGTTTGTCCATGATTTTTATCCCTTCGGGTTCAAAATGAATGCGAGCTCCGACCTTGGTTAATAAGTCTCTGCCCAGCAACGGTGCGGGGCTTTCGGGTACGACCAGGAATGAGTGAGAGACCTGATGCCTTCCTAGGTCCACTTTTCTGTTAGTAGTCCTGGCACATTTCCTGGACTCTGTCGCTCCCTGGACTATACTTGTGCGTCCTGGGTTTAGGGGGCCGTGGGCCTGGTTGAGAACTGAATACTGTGCCCCAGTATCTACCATAAACCCAATGGGAGTCCCCTCCACGCACAGGGTTACCCAGGACTCGGGGAGGGGTGCCGAGCCCCGTCCCCGTCAATCCTCCTCTCCTAGGTGCAGGGTCTTAACAGGGTTCCCTCTCCCTTGTTCCCTCCTTTGGGGGCACTCCCTCTTCCAATGTCCATATTTCTTACACAGGGCGCACTGATCTTGTCCTAGTCGGGATTGATGGGGTCCTGTTCCTTGAGGTGGCCTAGGGCCCTCCTTCACCCCGGCCAGGAATATCCTGGCCATCTCCTCCCTCTGCTTCTTGTTCTCCCTTTTCTGAAATTCTCTGTCTTCCTTCCTATTTTTCTCCTGCATTACCCATTTCTCTTTCCTCAGCCTTTCTTCTCTATCTTCCGGAGTTTCTCTAGCATTGAAGACCTTCTCTGCCTGCTGCAGCAGCTCTCTAATAGAGATCTCCCCTAGGTCCTCCCGCTTGTGGAGTTTTCTCCGGATATCGGGGGCTGCCTGGTTGATGAATGAGAGGACTACAGCTGACCTATGTTCCTCTGCTTCCGGGTTTATGGGGGTATACTGCCGGTAAGCATCAAACAGCCTTTCCAGATACGCGGCTGGGCTTTCCATTTCCCCCTGAACAATAGTTTTTACCTTAGCCAAGTTAGTGGGCCGTCTGGCGGCTGCCCGGAGACCGGTCATCAGAGTCTGGCGGTAGACCCGGAGACGCTCTCTACCTTCTGCAGTTCCGAAGTCCCAATCTGGGCGCGTAAGTGGGAACGCCTCGTCGATGATGGGCTGGAGGGTAGTGGGTCTTCCATTTTCTCCGAGGACATTTTTCCTGGCTTCATTGAGGATACGCTCTCGTTCTTCCATTGTGAAGAGAGTGCGGAGTAATTGCTGGCAGTTGTCCCATGTGGGACGATGGGTAAACATAATGGACTCCACTAAACCTATAAGACACTTGGGGTCCTCTGAGAAGGGAGGATTCTGAGTCCTCCAATTATAAAGGTCACTAGATGAAAAGGGCCAATATTGATATTGCTGAGCAATGCCGGTACCGATGGCACGCACAGGCAGAACTGGCACTGCTCCTTCTGAGGTGGAGGAGGGAGCCTCCCCTTCTTGTTCCCTGGCCCCTCGAGACCTTAGCTGCATTCCTCCAGTTCTACCTGGCGCACAGCGTCGGGCCAGGGCGGGGGAGTGTGAGGAAGCTCTTTCCGGCCTCCCGCCTCCCTCTGCTGAAGAATCTGGGGAAGCTGCAGCCGCCTGGTTCCTGCTGGGTTCCCTAGCCGCATTTTCTATCCCCCCGGCAGCTTCACCCCTCTCCTCTGCATACGGGGGTGGCTGCTCAATCGGTGGGAGGGGGTAAAGAGGAGAACTGTAGGGGAGGACAGGCGGCGCACTTGGGCGCACAGGATTTCTGGCCCTGCGATCAGAGGGCTTTGATTTTTCCTGGGCAACTAGGACGGAGGTCTTTTGTGGGTCAGTATGAGGTTTCTCCACCAAAAAGGGCTCCAACCAGGAAGGGGGATTCTCGGTCAAATTTTCCCAGACAAGAATATAGGGAAGTTGGTCAGGGTGGCCCTCAGGACCTGGCCGGGAGATAATGGCTTTGATCTTGCCAATAAGGTCCAAAGAAAGAGACCCCTGGGCCGGCCAGCCTACTCCGAAGGAAGGCCACTCGACTGAGCAAAAGGTGTCGAGCTTACCCTTCTTGATGCCAAGGCTCATACTTAAGGCCTGTTCCTTGACCTTGGGGAAATGGGAGAGGATCAGACTCTTAGGAGTAGCCTGAGTCTGACCCATGGTGAGAAAGAAGAAGGAAAAAGAATATGAGGGAGACAAAGGCGAAGGATGAAGATGCCACTTCAAACAAAATGACTGTTGTATGTGCTTGTGAACGAGTGCCTGTCGTTGCACAGTTTTTCTTCCGCGGGGGACGCGAATTTATCTGGGATTCGCGGCTGTGACTCCCTTATCCTGTCATGGGAGTCTTCTAGCGGCGGGCGCCCTAATGGCTCTTAATTGCCCGACCCGTGCCCGCAGGGAATGATGTAGTGGCAGAAAGGAGGAACGGAGAGAGAAGGAGAACCTTAGAACAAGGAAACTTAAAATGAGAAGTGCAAAAAGAAATATAAACCAAAACCAAAACACAGTAAAACAATCAATGATAACACCAAACATACACACCACATCTGATCGCACTCGTTCGGACCGGTCCTTCTCTCACTCTGGTGCACACCACACTCACCACTTTCAGGGTCCTCAAAAACTCTCGTAATTCTCCCGAAGGGCGTCCACTCGGACTGCCGCAGGGTGACGAGCTCGATCTTTTCCTCCTCGGGTGCCAGTTTTCTGCCGATCGGACTTGCCTTCCTAAGGCCGAGTCACTCGGTCCCTAGGGCCAGGATTGGTTACCTGGACTTTTACCCAGGGTCACTAACCTGGGGGCCGGGACTACCAGCCCAGACTTCCTCACTCGGGACCACTAACCCGAGACCATACACGGGATGGCGACTCCCGCTTTATAATGGATTTATGCAGACACGAGGGGGCGACCCTCGAATTACACTGCCCCGTCCGGACAATTAGACCTTGCCTCCAGCTGTCCTTCGTTCTCAGGGAAGCCGCTCGAATCCCGGACGAGCCCCCAAATGTTAGGGTCCAGGCTTCTGAGGCTTCCCCAGAAAACAAACTACACAGGCATAGAGATGTAAATTCAAGCAAAGTCTTTATTCAGCCAGCTAGCTGAGGTCCAAGTCAGCCCGATGCAGCGGGTCTCAACAAGGACCCCGAGCACTCAGAGCCAAGGGTTTATATAGCAATTTCAAAGCACTTAACTCATAGCAATTTTCTATAACTATACATTATTCTTGCAAGACATATATCCTGGGGTTAAGCAAGGGCAGGGTAAGACTACTCCTCAATTGTTAGGGAGGTTCTGCACGATAAGCTTGGTATGTAAGATTAACTGACCAAGGTTAGCTGACCAAGGGTCACAGCTGCCCACCACCCGGTGCTCATGATTAACTTGTTTTTCAAGGCCTTACCCAGGCCCAGGGTTTGTTTTCTTTTTTTTTTTCCTCTGAGTCACACTCTCAGAAAATGGTTTCTAGGTTTCTAAGATGGCTATGCTTATGCTAATTTACTAATCTTACTAATGCTTAGATTCTACATTTCCCCACTTTCCTTTGACCATTCCAATCATGGAATATTTGTTTCTTCCTGCTGTGTGAGTGAATGATACTGCGGTCTCAGCATCAGCACCTGAACAGCACTCACTCTTTCCCTAACAAAGGCTATTAGCCGGTTTAAGATACAGGGACCTAAAGTGAGAAGCAGTATAAAAATAAGCAAGGGCCCTGCCAGGGTGGATATCAGGGTTGTAAACCATGGGGATTTAGTAAACTAGGATTCAAATAGCCCTTGGCTGGCCACTCGCTCTCTCTTCCTTTGATCTGGTCTCTCTCTAAGTTTAGACATTGAATCTCTTACTATTCCAGAATGGTCTGCTGTTAAGGTTTAGCTAAGTTTTATTAGTTCTTTTTCCTGACTCTTAATGCTCTCTGCACTCCTTTACACTTAATGCCAACAATTTCTCTTCTATCTGGTCCAAACTTTATTCTAGACCAGTCTAGAGTTTAAGAAAAAGCAGGAAAATGTCCCTTATTTTTGTCTCCTACCATATCACAATCTCTGGTCATAAAATATATATTCATCCACTTATTTTTTGAAAGTTTAGAAATGTGTGACAAAATAAGATTTCAAAAATTAGAGTACTACATGTTAACTTCTTGATAAATTGCAATAGGAGTATATGTAGGTGAAAATCAAAGCAGGCATACCATCTGAAAATTTTTTTACTTGTAAGAAGGAACTAAAGAATACTTTTCCTATTTTGTACTGGCACAAGAACAGACACATAGATCAATGGAATAGAATAGAGAGCCCAAATATAAACCCAAAATATATGGCCAATTAATATATGATAAAGGAGCCATGGATATACAATGGGGAAAACACAGCCTCTTCAACAACTGGTGTTGGCAAAACTGGACAGCTACATGTAACAGAATGAAACTGGATCATTGTCTAACTCCATACACAAAAGTAAACTCAAAATGGATCAAAGACCTGAATGTAAGTCATGAAACCATAAAACTCTTAGAAGAAAACATAGGCAAAATTCTCTTGAATATAAGCATGATCAGCTTTTTCCTGAACACATCTCCTCAGGCAAGGGAAACAAAAACAAAAATGAACAAATGGGATTACATCAAACTAAAAAGCTTCTGTACAGCAAAGGACACCATCAGTAGAACAAAAAGGCATCCTACAGTATGGGAGAATATATTAATAAATGACATATCCAATAAGGGGCTAACATCCAAAATATATAAAGAACTCACATGCCTCAATACCCAAAATGCAAATAACCTGATTAAAAAATGGGCAGAGGATCTGAACAGACACTTCTCCAAAGAAATTCAGATGGCCAACAGGCACATGAAAAGATGCTCCACATTGCTAATCATCGAGGAAATGCAAATTAGAACCACAATGAGATAACATCTCACACCAGTTAGGATGGCCAACATCCAAAAGACAAGGAACAACAAATGCTGGCAAGGATGTGGAGAAAGGGAAACCCGCCTCCACTGCTGGTAGGAATGTAAATTAGTTCAACCATTGTGGACAGCAATATGGAGGTGCTTCAAAAAACTAAAAATAGAAATACAATTTGATCCAGGAATTCCACTCCTAGGAATTTACAAGAAAACAAGATCCCAGATTCAAAAAGACATATGCACCCCTATGTTTATCATAGCATTATTTACGATAGCCAAGATATGGAAGCAACCTAAGTGTCCATCAGTAGATGAATGGATAAAGAAGATGTGGTACATATACACAATGGAATATTATTCAGCCATAAGGAGAAAACAAATCCTGCCATTTGCAACAACATGGATGGAGCTAGAAAGTATTATGCTCAGTGAAATAAGCCAGGCGGAGAAAGACAAGTACCAAATGATTTCACTCATTTGTGGAGTATAACAATGAAGCAAAACAGAAGGAACAAAACAGTAGCAGTCTCACAAATTCCAAAAAGGGACTAGCTGTAACCAAAGGGAAGGGGGTGGGGAGGGAAGGACAAGGGGATTAAGGGGAATTATGATTAGCACACATAATGTAGGGGGGTCAGTAGCATGGAGAAGAGAAGTAGTGGCTCTATAGCATCTTACTACGCTGATGGACAGTGACTGCAATGGGGTGTAGGGGGAACTTGATAATATGGGTGAATGTAATAACCACAATGTTGCTCATGTGAAACCTTCATATGATTGTATATCAATGATACCTTAATAAAACAAAAAATAAAAAATAAATTTAAGAATACTTTTCCTTTTTTTTTTTTGCTCTTGGCTTTTGAATGACCTTGCTGAATTTTCTTATTTGTATATGTTCATATAATGACTGTTTAGTTCTCAAATGACTGGTTTTTAATCAAGGCATTTTTTCTTTCCTTCTCAATCTTTTATTAGCCCTCTTCCATTCTTTACTGTTCTGCTACCTCTGTAAATATAATATTTAAATGGAAAGTATAAAACCCCTCTTCACTTAGTCTGCAAATTTATAATTTAAGGAGCAAACCTAATATTTTCACCATTTCTCTTTCCTGTACTATATTCTAAGTAATTTTGCAAGGAACAAAAGCAAAAACCTACTCTTGCTCCTTTTTTCTTTTTTCTAGTTTAAGTCAAGATTAGAGTAACAACATGATGAACCATAATATGCTTCTACTGGTATTTCCATCTTGCTATATTGATGATATACCAGGCAACCCAATTTCTCCCAAAGGATAGGTGCACATTCAAAATATTAAGCCCCTAACAGAGACAAACACAGAAGCAATTTAAGTTCCTTCCTGTTACTTCCCAAGTCCACAGAATCTCTTAATTTAGTCCCTTGACCACTGATCAGCTCATTTCACTGTCATACAAGTTCTTTTTTACTCCGCCTGAAAGTCTGCTTACCTTTTAGTATATCAGAATGTAAAAAACAATTTCAAGGAATAAAAACCATGTCCAATAACTTATCTCTGCTAATGCCAACCATATTGATTGCTTGATCTTTACTAAGTCTACCCACTAGATGGTGTATAATGTTTGGGGATTAAAGATGACTTATTTATTTTCTAAGTCAAATGTAAACTCTGACAACCCAGAACCAAACCCTGCACAGTCTCAACCTGTCCCCAGTTCACACCACTCCCTGTGACATTTGGACACCACTTATTGATTGAATTTCATCAGCTGTCCTTCAAGGAAACCCAGCTTTAGCTGGACCAGCATTGAAATGGCAGCCTCCCAAGGGCCTGAGAGTGACCCAATTTGACACAAATGTGGATAATCTTTCTGCTGGAACAAATGGGCTCAGGGGGGTTATCAGTTTAACAAATAATTCTCATCCAGGTATGATCATCACAATTAACACACAGTGTTAGTAACAGAAGCATTCGGAGTTAGGGGTTTTCCTTTTCAAGAAAGGAAATAGAAGAGAAATCATTTAGTTTTCACATTTCCAAGGAGTTAGGGTGTGAAATCCATGAACTAAAATCTATTTCTAACAGATGAGCTGTTAGGTTAGTGATGCAAAAGCAGCACTAGTGACCATGCACCCCACCATCACCCCCACACACATAAGATAGTGTCCTGGTTAAAAAAATAGTCATTGCCAAGTCTGATTATGACACTTAAAAAATAGCCTTAGCTGCATATCAGCTGGGCTTTGTTCAGCTTGAAATTAAAAGAATTTTCCGTCTTTCAAAAAGGATTTCTAAGCACCTTAAAAATGGCACATATTTTTATAGTTAAGCACAATTGCTCACATTTGACAGCATATTTGGAAGTCATTCATGACCTCAACAATCAAAGACAACCCCTTTGTTTTCGATTAGGGAACAAGTCATTCCTCCCAGCTTACTATCCACAACTAGGTATGACTATAACCTTGTCTTGCCAGGGGTTTAGGCCCTGGACAAATTCACTATGGATTCGATGCAAAACAGAATGCTAGGGGTGAAAGGGTTATACCCAACTCTATTCCCAAGGGGGCAGGTCAATCATTAGAAACCCATCCACTCAGACTGAGTCTGCATGCAGCAAGCCGGTCTCTGCCTCTGGGCCTCTCTGGCCCCCGCAGCTGTGTCAGTCTCTGTCCTTGACACTGCCACCACTCCAGTCTCATCTCTGCTCTCCTGCAGCCTTGCAGCCGTGTCACCATGTCACTTAGAGCACTGGGCGGAGCTCTTTATATAGAGTCAATAGCAATGTATTGCCCACACGTGTGTAGTGAGCAAGCCTATCAGTGCCAGGTGAGAATGCTGGCCATAGGTACCTTCACTTTCTCCACAAACCTCCACTTAGTAGACATAATCAGTGGAGCACCACTGTTGACTCAACATAAAATTTAGAGTAGAACATCTTAACATCATATATGCTTTAGTTTTGAGTGCTTGCAAACTGTAAGACCCTGGTCCCAATACATTCAGAACAGTGTCTTAGACCCCGGGCAAGTTCATTATGGATTCAGTGAGACCAAGAAGTGACAATGGAATGTTCTTGGGGTAAAAGGGTTTATACCCAGCTTTATTCTCCCAGTGGTAGGTCTAGCACTAGAATCAATAACATCTGCATGGCTGCAGGAGAGCAGAGACCAGAGTGGTGGCAGGGCCAAGGACAGAGACTGAGACGGCTGTGGGGGCAGAGAGGCCCAGAGGCAGAGACGGGCTTGCTGCATGCATAAATGCTTTCACCCCAAGAACATTTCATTGCCATTCTTTGGTCTCATTGAATACATAATGAACTTTGCCCAGGGCTGCAAGACAGTGATATAAAAAGAAATTATAAAGCAAGAGAAATTAAAAAGGGTCAAGTTCTGAGGCAGCAATTGTCACCCTGACCACTCAGTGTTCTGTCTGATCAGCGTATTTCCTTATTTTCTAGGACAGGCTTCTGTTATGTCTAATCAAAACACTGTTAGGAAATTAAGGAACATTTTTAAAGTGAGAGCAGTGGTACCAAACTCTTCTTTCGCCACATGTGGCTATTTTTACCTTGAGGTTAAACCATTTCTAGTCTAGGGGAAAATTCCTTAGCTTTCCACTATAAACAATTTAAAACTAAACTCATAGTATTGAATAAAAAAAAAATGGGTACCCCCTGCTATTTCTCTTTGCGTACAGATTTACAGTTTTGGATTACCTGCACACTTTAAATCCAGGTAAATGGGCCCTAGTCTTCTCAATGGCAGAAACAATTGATGTGTGTTCAAAATGCAAACTAAGTTTCAGGTTAGACTGGACAAAATATTTTGAGATCGTAAACTGAGTCATGCCCTTCACATACACACAAGAAAAATTTCTAATAGACATACCTAAGTCAGTATTTTTTTTTTTACAAATCTCACTCTCTCCTCTGCACAGAAAATCCAAATTTGACTTATTTATCTAGGACTGTTCCTTATATTTCCCAGCCTCAAAAGAGGGTAAACACTGAGGTTAATGACATGTCTATAAAGTAGCAATGATATGTGATTCTACTATACACACACATATATATGTACACAAATACACCCCATATCAAGAAGTTACTTATCTTTCTCTCTTCTACCTCATTCTCATACATTTTCTTACATCTACTGTCTTGCCAATGGGTTTCAGCCTCAGACAAGTTCACTAGGGATTCAATGTGACCAGAGAAATGACAGTAGAACAATCTTGGAGTGAAAGGGTTATACCTAACTTTATTTCCAAGGTGACAGGTCAGTCACTAGAATCCCGTCCACTCAGAGCAACTCCATGCAGCAAGCTGGTCTCTGCCTCTGGGCCTCTCTGCCCACGCAGCCGTCTCAGTCTCTGTCCTCAGTGCTGCCACCACTCCAGCCTCTTCTCTGCTCTCTTGAAGCTGTGCCACATGTCACCCAGAGCACTGGGCAGAGTTCTTTACATAGAGTCAACAGCAACATATTGCCCACACATGTGTAGTGGGCTAGCTGGCCAGGGCCCGGTGAGAATCCTGGCCACAGGAACCTTCACTTTATCGACATCTACATTCACCAGCTGCTGCAGACACTTCTTATTCCATTTTACTTCTTCATCTTTAAATGGTACAGCAAGAGGAAGGGTTAAGCTGACATTCACATAAACTGATTTTAATTCTCCACTGGGACTAAGGTGTCATTCAAGGAGTATATACACTGACCCCCTAAGATAAAATATCCTTTAAAAGAATTCTGAATGGATGACATGTGTAACACAAAAGTAGTTAGGTACTAGAAAAAAATATGTCTGTTTCTGGTATTTTCTTGATAATAGAACAGGTGTCTCTTATGCATATGCTAATTTTTCTAGCAACTGATGTTTCTTATAAAGAGGAAATCGATCTTTGTTTTTCTAGCATCCATTCATCATCTAGTCAGCTTTTCCATTTCAGAGCTTTTTATTAATAATGAGCCCTATCTATTAATATGTGCTCACCATATCCCATACACTATTAAGGACTTTACACTGTAATCTTGGCACTTTATATTAGCTCATTTAAATAGTATAGCAATCTATTGTAACAATCATTTTACAACTGTAAAAACTGAGTTTTTGAAAAATTGAAAGTTTGTTCACACAGCTCTGGCCAGTAATGACAGAGCTGGATTCCAAACTCTGAAGCTCCAGAGTTCATGTATTTAAACTCCCCGCACTGAAATTTACTTTGAAAAATGTAATCCCAGCAAAAAGCTCAAAAAGAATTAGATGGCAGAAGTTTTTCAAAGTCTAATGAGATCCAAATGTCAACTAAAGCCTCCCATAAGAACTATTCATTACAATTATCAGCTCTTGCTGGCTTACAAATAGGTTAAAGAGGAAATTAGCTGAAGTAGATTTAATCACTTAAATGGCTTTTTTTTTTCCTTCAACAGGTAATTTGTTTCACCAAAAGCAAATCCTGCCAAGAGAATTAGATAAATAAGAAACCTGTAATTGAATGGTTCTTATCTAGTCTTCCTGGAAGTTGGCAAAAATTGGATTCATGGTTTCTGTCCCTTTAGCTGTAGAAAAAATTAATTTTTTAACTAATATAAACTAATATAATAAAGAAAAGGTGCTAACAGTGTCATTTTTCTTTTCTTCTATCTTTACCATGTTCAGCTCTTTGCAACTGGTTTAGTAACACCCAAAAGCATGTATGCTGCTCAAAAACATGGAGCTTGACTCTGCAAGTTAGCTCATGAATTTTTTTTAAATCAAAGCGATATAGTTCTTCCAGTATTATGTTATTCCCTTACCCATGACATATACGGATTTCATCAATGCAATACTTGTTCAATAGTTACAAATAAAAAAATCTTTCTTCTTAGAGAATTCAGATGATGGGTTTCTTTTGAACTTAGAGGAAAGAAAGGACTAAAGAAAAAATTGGATGAGGGGGTAAAATTTCCAGTAAACTAATTTTAGATAAACCCTGGAACCTACAATTAGAATCACGAGGGTTGAAATGAGTTTCCCTTACTGGAATAGCATGAAAAGAAGCCCACCAAAACTGTACCATTTGACTCCTGTTCCTCTGCTTGTTCTTCTTTTAACAGGTAATTACTGAATGCTTCCTACTGTAGGGAGCTTACAATGCTGGTAGGAGAGTCAAACCTGAGGACTCCTCTAATCTTAAAGGCCACAAATATAAGTATGATCTTCCACAAATCTGTAGAACTGTGTTTCCCGAGGAAAATTTCATGAAACGCCATCTCTCCAGAGCTCTCCAGTATTCCATAATCGTGGCCAATTCCATTCTCTTCTCAGAATTTTCACTTCTTCAGAGACTAACAGAAACACAGCCAAGAATTATACCTCTTACTGCTCAGACTGGGAAATGTGGAGCTTCCTCATTGAGCAGATTCTAAGAGTCGCAGAGGATGTGAGCATAATCCCAGCTCTTCCACCAAGGACAAGATTCAAACCAGTCATGTCCCCAAATCCCCTCTGAAACAGCACCGTGTGAAGAGCAGGAAGCAGCGGGGACCACAGTGTCTTCCAATGGGCTTCAACCCCAGGCAAGTTCGTATGGATTCAGTGAGACCAAAGAAAATGACAGTAAAACATTCTTGGGGTAAAAGAGTTATACCCAATTTTATTCCCACGGTGGCTGGTCAATCACTAACATCCTGTTCACTCAGAGAGAGTCTGCATGCAGCAAGCTGGTCTCTGCCTCTGGGACTCTCTGCCCTCACAGACGTCCTCTGGGCCCCCCTACACAATCATCCCACACAGCTGTCCTTTGGGCCTCTGTCCTCAGTGGTGCCACCACTCCAGCCTCTGCTCTGCTCTCCTGCAGCCTTGCAGCCATGCCACCGTGCAGCCCAGAGCACTCGCAGAGCTTCTTCTGTCGAGTCAATAGCAACATATTGCCCACACATGTGTAGTGAGCTAGCCAACCAGGGCCAGGTGAGAATCCTGGCCACAGGACCTTTCATTTTATCCACACACAGAAAGATCCCATGTTTGGTGGCAGGAATCCTTCATTGTGAGCAACAGCTAACCCAAATCAGGTTGATTCAGGCAATATGGAGAATTTACAGGTTCAAGTTGCTGAAAACTCCAGAGCCAAATGGGCTTTAAGAGCAACTGCATTAAAAATTTCCTCATTGCTTCGCCAATGGGTTTCAGCCCCAAGCAAATTCACTGACTCCTAAGACCAAAAAACAACAATGGAATGTTCTTGGGGTGAAAGGGTTTATACCCAACTTTATTCCCAATGGTGGCAGGTCAGTGACTAGAGTCCCATCCACTCAGAGCGAGTCTGCATGCAGCAAGCTGGTTTCTGCCTCTGGGCCTCTCTGCCCACAGCCGTCTCAGTCTCTGTCCTCGGTGGCACTGCCACCACTCCAGTCTCTGGTCTCCTGCAGCCTGCAGCCCAGAGCACTGGGCAGACCTCTTTGCATAGAGTCAATAACAATATATTGCCCACACATGTGTATTGGGCAAGCTGACCAGGGCCAGGTGAGAATCCTGGCCACAGGAACTTTCATTTTCTCTACACTTTGCTTTCGTGTTTCTCTGTGATTCTTGGAGCACTCCTTTGTATCCACTTGATCTTCAGGTGGCTGTTTTCATAGACAAAAGAGCACAGCTAACAGCAAGTGGAGCTACAGTTCTTTCTCAAACACATACATCCAGGGAACAAGATGACAGAGTTTTCCACAATAACCAAGCACAGAAAAACCCTAAACTTTACTCAGACTGAACAAGCCCTGAAACAGCACTGTAGCCAAGGGAATATAACCCACAGACTGGCTTCTGCCCAGGTCAGTAATCCCTCCTTGACCAAGGTTTGTGGCCAGAGAACTCAAATAACCCTGCACAGCCCAGTGCAGGAGACATGGACCATGGAGGCCACAAAATGGGATGACGTAGAATGGATGCCAGGTAGATAATAAAGGTAACTGTTCTGTGTAGTATTCTTTTACTTGCTTGTCTATAGTAATACGTTTCCTTCCAACAGAAGCAAGGTCCAGTAAGCAAAGCCTAAGACCAGTTGACTCACAATTCATAAAAGAAGTATAACACTGTTTCCAAAATCTCCCCAACAATCTCAACAATGGAGAAACTCAGGTGCTACTCTCATAAAGTTTTACCAGCTCCAGTGAAGGAGCCTAGATAATACTGCAGCTACTCTGGCAGCAGCAGCTGGGGAAAGCATCAAAAACATTACTTTTACAATTGTCAAAGTATTGTCTGCACTTAATCTGCAGCTACCCAGCTGTTAATACTAGGGGACTTCTCTCAAAGTCATTCCTGTAGCACCCTGGGCACACTGCCCCGTGAGACCACCCTCCTAGAATGTTAATTAAGAATTCCACGTTCAGAGTAGGCTTTGATAGGAGATGTCCTTAAGCCCAGCAGAGAAGGATGATTTCTCTGCTAATTGCTCTCATTCCCAAATGCTGCGAGGCGCTGCGAGGCCTTGTGACAGAACCTATTTGGGCAAAATGCAGGCTTTCCCACTCTTCCTAAATGAACTTGTCTGTTGTTTTCAATTTGAGTTCCCATCGGAAACAATGGCTTTAAACATTAGCAGATTGGTCTCAAAAGGCAACATGCTTTTGCTTCTCCGTTTTATCTTTCCGCTTCTAAGCAAGACAGGGTGGGTCAGAGCATGTACACAGTGGTCCCAATCTTGTGTGAGACAGGTCTCCAGTAGCTGTGTAACCTACGTTATACCAACTTCTCTATCCGCTAAAGGATAATTTAGAAAGAAAAAAGATAAAATCATAACTGTAACTCCGAGAGGAAAATCCCAGGGCAAAACACCTTTGAAACCAAAATCAGTCAATGGGAGAAATAAAGTGGGAGAAACTCACTTATTTCTCGCAAGCACTTCTGCTTTCCTGTGTCTCTCAGGACCGGGCTGCAGAAGAAGAGACCCCACCCAGCCTTCCTGGTCCAGATAAGCCTTCACTCACCCTTATAATCACCTATTGATATGGAGATGGACTTCTTCTCTCCACCCCTTGGAAACACCTATTGATATTGGAGATGCGCTAAAGTCAGGTGAGAGATTCTGGAAATATTGCAATTCTACCCACACTCTCATACAAGGGAATATTAATGAAGAAATCAGGAAGATGTTACAACCAGTTTAAAGATTAATTCAAAGAATTATACCCGTGTAGACAATAAGGAATGCTGAACTGAATCTATAAAAGAGGCAAAGAGGTCTATTCTTAAGGCAATAACCAGCTACATTTTGGGTATAGTTTATTTGTATTTCTAAGAAGAAGCATGGTTATTATCAGTTTTCTGAAGCTTACAAAGTTGTAAATTAGCTCAAAGACAATGAAAGCTAAGTTAGGTAACTCTGAAGAGTGTACTAACAGGACATTTGGTAATCTTTTTTCGAGGGGTGGAGGGGTTTGACCACTTAAAAGTCTTTCTGAAGTTTTTTTCTGAAAATGTCTGCCAAGGAAAATATCCATCAAGAGAAGAACAAGACAAGCCACAAACTAGGAAAAAAAACTTGCAAGAGACATATCTGATAAAGGAATGATGTCCAAAATACACAAAGGAACTCTTAAAACTAAACACAATTTAAAAATGGGCCAAACAACTCAACAGACATCCCACCAAAGATATATAAAAGGCAAATAAGCACATGAAAGATTCTCCACACCTTATTGTCATCAGAGAAATGCAGATTAAAACAAGATCCCAGTATACACCTACTCTAACTAAACAACACGAAATGCTGGTGAGGATATGGAACAGCAGGAACTCTCATTCATTTTTGGTGATTATTAAAACGGTGCAGCCACTTTGGAAAGTAGTTTCTTGCAAAGCTAAACATACTCTTACAATATCACCTAGTAATCACCCTCCTTGGTATTTACCCAAAGGAGTTGAAAACTTATGTTTTATGACCACAGTCTCTGCAAGCATCCCAAAGGTCTGCCAGAAAGAGCTTTTCTTGGGAAGAGTAAATAATGCTAAAAAGGACAGAGTACTGGGAAGAAGGAAGAGTGGGTGGCCTGGTTGGAGAGCTGATCACAGAATTATTTTCCCTGAGGTCAGCTGATTCTGGGAAGTGTCTACTAACAAGGGCTTGTTCTACATTCAGTGCTCAAGGGGAACCTCAGGGAAATGCTCAGGAACCTGGGGGAAGGAGGGAACCTTGACTAAACTTTGATCAAGTCAGATGAATGGACCTTTTTTTAAGTCAATGGGGGCAAATATTTTGGCCAACCATTTATAAATAAGGAATGCTGATTTGAAGGGTCTGTGTCTGATTCAGGTAAACAAAGGCAATGGAAGGGGGCTTTCTTAGCCCCACTATTTTCCAGAAGCACAGAGGATTCTGCTAAAGTTTGACACTGTCAGTCTGCCCTTTGGTTCAAAGTGAGTGAATATCATTCTAACTGAACAACACAAGAGGTGATCATAAGTTGGGTTGAAGTAAGACCTAAGCAAAAGCCTCCTAAGAACCTTGTTCATACTATTCCTGTGAAAATGGCTGAGCCATCTATTACAAGGTGGTAGCAAAGGTCCATTGTTTTAAAGTAATATTTTTGTAAATATCTTAAAAGAGGTGATGCCTAGAAAGAAAAAAAGAAATATTATTATAAAATGTTGTATTATAGAGCAGACCCCTGAGGATATCTAGCCCAGTGGATTCCAAGAGCTGGATAGATGGAAATATTTCAGTTTTGTAGCAATTTTCTTTGAGTTTCTTGAAGCTAAGATTTCAGTGTGCTTGGTAATGGTGTCCACAGTCTTGGTTACCTCACATATAAGGGTGTGTGTGACCTAAGTATTTGGCCAGACTTCTCTAGTTGCCCAGATAACAGCTCACCAGGGGAAAACCTGGCCCATGCATGGTGTGCCACAGTGAGGAGTCTTCTGAGGTGTGTCAGGTCATGAGGCCTTAGTTCACAGAGCTTCTTTGGATGCTGGTGGAAAAGCCAACTACATAGTTGATAAGAATATGGGCAGCCAGGTTTTAGGTCTTGGTGATGTCATGTCAAAAGGGAGGGAGAAAAATCGGAAATGTTAGTTTGAAAGTTGCAGCCAACATTGAAGGAAACTAAAAGAACTGAAAATTTTGTAAAGGTTGGCAATTTGTGAGAAGCAGGAAAGGTAGCAGGATACAGCCCAATTCGTAGGTAGGCAACAGTGAGAGAAGAGGTTAACTAAATCTCTCCAGATAAGACAGAGCTTGCCTTTATCATTACTGCAACTTACAAAGAAGTACAAAATAGCTCAAAGACAAGGAAAAGTCAGAATGTGATAACCCAAAGTGTGTGCTATAGTTTTCTATTGAAACACAGAATTTCTTTCCATGTGTCAAAAAGGGTTGATAGCAACATAGACTTCATAATATCACCTTTGTAGAACTAAGCAGCCCAATGTAAAACATGCCAGATTCTAAATCTTAACATAATGACAGACACAATAATGCTAAAGATATGTGAACTATTACTGTCACCATTATTATTGCTGCCATAGCAGCTAAAACATCTTTCTTACACCTGGCATGGTTTTTTTTAATGTTTTTTCTTTGCAAAGATCTCTTTGCCCATCATCCCACTATTCAAGATAAATACTATGAATAATTTTGTTTATTTCTTTAATCACTGCTTGTATGGATAAAAATTCATAAACTCAAATATCTAATAATAGGAGAATAAAGCAAGTTGTGGTGCATCCACACAATGGTGTCATGGATATTAGCCAAAACAGCCTAAAACTGGTGTCTATGGGGAGTTTAATGGTGCAGAAAAATATCAAAATACATTAAATTTAAGAAGACATAAAATTGCAAAGTAAAATAAATAGGATGAATAAATGATGGCTATATAGATTTACATATGAAAAATAACAAAAACAAAAATACTTGTTAATATCTTTAGAAATTCTACATCCACTCCCTCTTTACTCAGTAATATGTTCTGAGCATCTCCCCATTTCCACAAATAGTCCTTGGGAACAAACACTCTTAAAGTTGTAGCAAAGACATATTCCCTCTATGTCATTTTTCTATTAACCTCTGACTCTCTCATTAAGAATTATGTGGCCGCAGATGGAACATTAAATTGGCAGGCTCATGCAGCAAGGTTGTGAATAAATCTTCATTTGAGACAAAGAAGAGTCCAAACCATTAATTCCATGGTGAAAAGAGGACCAGATGAGAGAACTAAGAGAGAGAAAATTGGCTACCGGAAATATGGGGGAAACAACCACATCACAGCCTGGGGTCTGGAACGAGCCACTCTGCAGTGATTTATGGAGAGCCCCCTCCCAGCCCCACAGGTGAACCAGGTAATCAGCCCGGTCCTTCCATTCCTACTCATTAAGGACTACCATGAAGATACTTCGGTACTGCCCATGTTTTCTCACGCCCCTTCGGTTTTGCACCGGCTGGTCTTGTCCGGGACACCCCCTCCCACTCATCCACCCGGCAAACTCCTCCTCCTCAAGGGTCAGTTCAAAGCCACCTTCTGTTCGAGGCTTTCCCAGATTTCCTCAGGGAGAGTTAGTGGCTTTTGTCCTGGTGTTCCTCTTTGGTTTTGTAGGGACCTTCATTATAGCCATCATTTTATTGTAAAATAACCCTTTGCGAGTTGGTCTTCTTTAGCATGTAGTGAATTTCTTGAAGATAAGGTTTTTGCCTCTTCACCCCCAGGACTTCACATATTGCTGGTACTGAAGAATTATGACATGAAAAAAAAATGGACAAATGAATGAAACTTTATGAGGAATGAAGTGTAATTTAAATAATTACTTGGAATCAAAAAGAAAGTTTTGGGGTATTGCAGTCTGGGCTGCTGAATTCCTAAGAACCACTAATATTTCCATTTTATAGATAAAGAAACTGAGGTGTTAAATGGTTAGGTAACTCAAGAAAATAAATTTCAGAAAAGAAATACAAGTGGTTCTCAATTACATGAAAAGACAAATTGAATCAAAATTGTGTTTCACGTACAGACTGGGAGGAAAAAATTATATAATAGACTCTAGACATGGTGTAATAGGCACTTTCATACCTTGCTGGTAGAAGTATAAATTGGAACACCACCAGTTCAGCCCTATGTATCTAAATTACAAATTTATATAACCCTTAACCCAGAAGTCCCACTTTTAGAAATTCATCCTACCAAAATACCTACACCTGTATGAAATGATATATGGACAAGAATATTCATTGCTGCATAGTTTGTAACAGCAAAAGGTTGCAAAAATCCCTTTTGTCTGTCCACAGGCTAAATACATTATTTACATTAAAATAGTAGTTCTCAAACTCTGGTCCCTGGACAACTGCATCAGCATCTCCTGGAAACTCATCAGGACCGCAAATTCTCAGACCCCACTCTAGACCTCTTCAATCAGACATGGAGGTAAAGCTCAGTAATGTGTATTTTAACAAGCCCTCCAGGCAATTCTGAGGCATATCAGATTTTGAAAAATACCAATCTAAGTAATGACGTACCTTACAGCTCAAAAAAACATTAGGGGGTCTGAATATCCTGTTAAGTAAGATTGCCAAGATCCTTTGTTAGGTGAGGAAAACAAGCTGCAGAAGGGTGTCTATAATATGTTACCTTTTGTATAAAAGGGAGGAAGAATGAAATAGTATTTTAATTGGCTTTTGTATACATTTTTTAAAACTGACAATCTTAAAATGTAAGATACTAAGAAGAGTGATTACCTATGGCTGAGGGGAATAGGAGAAAGACTTGTTAACTATGAGCTTTTTTATACTTCGTGACTTTTTAACCCCATGAATATATTGGCTTTAAGACAGATATAAATAGACAAATCCATAGGTGATACATAGATAGACTTTTTTTTAAGCATGTCTATCTCCAAAGTAGTGGCAAGAAAGGATTACCACCTTAGCTAGTTGCTTCCTACGGCATCTTTCTCATCAAAACCTGCAGAAATTAAAGTTTCATTTTTTTTCTTAAGAGTTGCTGATTCCCCATAATAAAATCTAGTAGATAACACACAGACACACATACACTCTAACGTGCACACACACACACACACACACACACGTGAAGAAGGACCAGCTGGCTTTATTGCTATGTAATCAAGACAATTTTCCAATTGCTATTCCAAGTTTAAGGACATTTCCTGCCCATGTGATGGAGTTCACCTAATTGCAGAAAGACACATCTATTCACCAATTACCTGCCTAAAATGGGACTATCATTAAGACAGAGTTAATCTTAAGGGCCAGTAACAATGCAAACATCAGGTCACACTGACTGATAAATAATTAGATAAAACAGTGCACCTGCTCTGTGGTTTATGACTCTATAATCTGAGCAAAGGCCACCAGTTTAGATAGTTTCAAATCTGCTCTACCTGCTGAGACCAAGAAATGTTTTGTGGTGTGCTAGATGTGTGAGTATATTGCTGTTGTTAACTTGATATGTGACCCTTAATAATTGCTAAGAGATTCAGTTGTCCTTTCTATTAAAAAAATTAACATATTCCTCACCTATCTCATTGAAATGTGATATGAATTAATTAAGGACTTTTTTGACTTAGTAATATTTTTAGCTCTTCAATTCTGGATGTTACACAAAAAGCAAATAGCCTTGTCACAAATGTCTTACCATCTTGTCCTGTTTTCAATGCAGTGCCACTCGGACAGAGTTAAATCCCAACAGCCCTTCCTGCTGCCAAACTCCAAAATGGAATCAAGAGCAATGACCTCACCTAAATCTCCAGAAGGACTGGAAAATTACAACTCCAGGTGGCTCCTTCTGGCTTATGTCCTCGGGAGACCTTTACAGGCCCCGTGCTGTGGAACACGAGGCCTACACTTGGCGAATTTATTATCCCGTTTGCTTGATCTGACTTTGCCTCCGATAAGTACCTTTGAAATCCACACATTTCCTGAGACTACTGCCCCGCAGATGCCCACAATGAGCCACGAGAACTATGAAACTGTGTCTTGACCTGCTGTAGAAGCTCAGATGAACCATCAGTAACAGGATATGAGAGAACCAAAAGAGACCACAGTCAGCGATGGGCACGACCGCGATCAGGGCACTTCTTATCCATTTCAGAACCAGGCTGTAAAGATCTTGGAAAATGTTTGCCGAGTGATTTGAGCCATAGAGAAAAAAATATTAGTGGGATCTTTTGAGACAAAGAAGGGAAAGAGGTTTTTTAATAAAGCCAGCAAGAGCAAAGGGGATAATAGAAATTCATTTCAACAAATACGTGTTGACTCCCTACGAACCACCGAGCCCTGGGCTCAGTACCAAGACATGTGAGGTGCTCACAGGTTCGCGCTCTGGAGGAGGATGGGAAGACAAGTTTATAACAAAACAGATGACAATATATTTCATGAGAGGAGTGTTTCTGTTCTGTTGTTTGTTTTTTTGTTGTTTTAGTTCCCAGCAGCTAGCAACTATGCTTCACACAGAAGAGGCGCTTCGCAGTACCAAAGACACGAATGAGCCAATCCTTGGGTACATAACACTGGGGGAAAATCTTTTTTTTTGTCCTCTCATGTACTAATCAGCCTCCCTTTCCGATCATTCCGGAGTCTGTAACTTTAATATTGTATCCCTCTCTTAGGTAATGTCTGTATCATTTGTAAGGTGTGAAGCTTGTTAGTGGCAACTGTTGCTACCACTTGGCCTCCATCAGTACAGGGGAAGCTTGGAGCCTATACTGAAATAATATTGCTATAGAGCAAATGTTTGTGTGACCTCCCCCAACCCCACCAAATTCACGTGTGGAAACCTATTCCCTCATGTGATGGTGCTGGGAAGGGTGGGCCTTCAGGTGGTGGTTAGGTCATGGTCTGGAGCCCCCAGGAAGGGATCAGAGCCCTTCTGAAAGAGACTCCAGGGAGATGGTGCACCTTTCATCATACGGAGGCATGTGTTAACAGCCATGTATTAACTAGAAGGTGGGCATCCGCCCGACACCATACCTGCAGGGCCTTCCTCCCGGACTTCCCAGCCTCCAGAACTGTGAGAAATAAACGTTGCTGGTTTAAGCCACTCACTCTTTGATGTTTTGTTATAGCTGCCAGAACCAGACAAGCAGAGATTGCACGTTAGGAATAAGGAAACCAAGTGGTCCTGCTTTGCCCAGGACTTTCCCCCACTTAACAGTGAAAGCCCTGCTTTCTGGGGAACTTCTCAGTCCCAGGCAAACTGGGGTGCTTGCTCACCACTATTAGGGACTTCCCATGGACTTTTTCTTGTGTGTTTTTCCTATTTCTTGGTGTCAGAAAATTCAAAGTGTTAGACGACAACTTCCCTGGAATACAGGCTAGGGATTTCACTTTTACAAAATCTGAAGATCTCTCACTTCCCTCCAAAACATTCACACTTTTAAAAGTTATCCAATTCCTATTGCTCCCACCTAAGAATCCCTAAGCACTTGTATTATAAAAGGCTTAGAGCCGAAATATATATAGAATTAGCTAATCTAGTCCTTTTTTTTATAGTTGACTGTAAATCTGACTCTCGGGGAGGTAACTGATCAAAATCACAACTTTTTGGTCAGCAGAACAAAGGAAGTGCTCCAGCTTCCCTGTGTCCAGATTAGTGTAATTTCTTTCAAATGTAGCTTTTAAAAATTCTATTTTATGTTCAAAAAGCCCAAACTTATAAATGTCTTCATTCCCCCTTCTCCAGACTTGACAATTCCTAAGAAAACTATTCACAAGACTTAAGAAAATTTGATCAACAGTCATATAGCCTTAAGCACAGCATTTGGCTAATGAAAACTAAAATAACTCGAGCTATTCTTTTATGATTACAGAAGTCCTTTAGCTCCTCAACAAAATAGGAATTTTAAAAAGTACTTTTCTATTTCATTGACTATCAGATTCTCCTTCTACTTGCTAGAGCCCATTACCACTTACCGGGTTCCATGATTTAATAACATGAAGACTAACACACACAGTGTGTATCAGTTTACACTGTCGTTTAAACTCTACGATAACCTGTCAGGCAGTGCATAAGATGAAGAGCCCCGTAAAGAGTTTGGTTTTGAAAAAAAAGAGTTGCCCTCTGAGAGCTGCACTGCAAAATCAATACAATGCATAGTGATAGACTTATGCAAAGTTGATTTATAAAAGTCAACTGAATCCCAGACATGCATAAGATAAGCTTGAAGATGCCAATGACCGTGTCATTCATACTGAAGGTCACCAGACAAGTCAGGGAAGCTAATATTTCTACCGTAGAAAAGAACATGAGACCTTCTTTTCTCCTGAAACCCAGAACGTACCTCTTTCACTGCAGCTCTGGGAAGATCTATAAAAAGCACACCCTCCAGGCTCCACAAGAGCCACAGAAATAGCTTGAGGACAGGTTGTATGTATGGCTCATGTTCTGACCATCAGTAAATCAGAGAGATCTTTCTGGGTCCTATCAAGGATGCTAGAAGCCAACAGATGTTACAATCTCCCTGAATCCAGAACGTACCAGAGTCTGCATCCTGTGGCCTTCTACAATTACCAATAGTCAAAGCAGTCGATTATCTAGTGTCATATAATAAATCATCCAAAAGTTAGTGGCTTAAAACAACGCCAACATTTATTTTGCTCACAGTAATAAAGATGTATAAATTCTGTCTGGACCCAGTTTTGAGGCCCAGATTAGTGCTGGTCAATCCCCCTTCCTGACAGATGATTAAGTCCTTACCCTCAACCCTTCTCTGGCTCTCACACTCTGGGCCACTATAAACCCACCACAATCTTCCTAAGGCCAGGTACCAGAAGTGCAACAGCCCCTGTGCCCCAGAACCCACTGAACGAGGGCCAAGTGGAAGCTGTACCATCTTTTCTAACCTAGTCTCAGAGTCATTCAGCACCTTTCTGCTGCATTCAACCCATTAGAACAGAGTCACTAAGGCTGGCCTCTATTTTATTTTACTTTTTATTGAAGTGTCATTAATATGCAGTCTTATATTGGTGTCAAATATACAACACAGTGGTTCAACAGTACCCCATACTACTAAATCCTCACCCCCATGGGTGCAGTTACTATCTGTCAGCATAGGAAGATGTTACAGAATCACTGGCCATGTTCTCCATGCTGTACTATCCCCATGATCAACTTACATTATGACTGAGAATTTTTGTGCCCCTTTATCCCCCTCACCCTCCCTAACCCCCCAAACCCCTATCCCATGGTAAAACTAGTCACTTGTCACTTCTCAGTGTCTATGAGTCTACTGCTGTTCTGTTCATTCTGTTTTGCTTTGTTTTAGTATTCCACAAATAAGTTAAACCATATGGTATTTGTCTTTCTACATCTGGGTTATTTCACTGAGCATAATACCCTCTAGATCCATCCATGTTGTTGCAAATGGAAGGATTATTTTAATGACTGAATAATATTCCATTGTGTATATGTACACCTCTTCTTTATCCATTCATCTATTGATGGACACTAAGGTTGCTTCCATATCTTGGCTATTGTAAATAATGCAGCAATAAACATGGGGGTGAATATACCTTTTTGAACCAGGGATTTTGCTTTCTTTGTCTAAAATCCTAGAAGTGGAATCACTGTGTCAAATGGTATTTATAATTTAAGTTTTTTGAGGAACCTCCATACTGCTTTCCACAGCAGTTGTACCAATTTACATTCCCACCAACAGCATAGGAGGGTTTCCATTTTCCACATCCTCACCAACACTTGTTATTTCTTGTCTTTTGGACAGTGGGCTGACCTCTATTTTAATGAGCAGAGTGTTCAAGAATTTGCGGCCAGGGTGTCTGTCCTTTGCTGAAGGTGCCACGGTGGGCCCTCTCATATCATAATGTCTTAAAGGTCTGGTTCCTGGATTTTTTTAACTCAGAAACTGGTTCCTAGATTTGCTAAGCTATGAGAGCTCTGAGACCTGTGAAGGACTTTAAAAAGCATGCACTCACTTTCCCATCAATCTACATCGCAGATGGTCACATAGATCAGGTTTAAATGCGTTAAATGGCAACAGGTCAGGTCAGTACTGCTCAAATGGCCTATTTTCTCTGTAAACAACTCTGTGAGGATATTCTTCCTTACCAAAATCTTCCTTCCTTTGTAACTTCCAAGCATTATTTGTACCTATAGGATTATATAAAATAAGTCTAATCTTTGTTGCACATGATAACCTTTAAATATTGGAAGACAAATGATCACATCTCCCTGAATCTTCTCTTTTTCAAGTTAAACATCTCTGGTTTCCTGCATTGTGTATTACAGAATGGGGGCTTATAAGATCTTTCTTCAACTTTATTTTTTAAATGAAGTGCTATAATTTAAATTTATCCTAATTCAATCTCATGTTTAACAGTCTCTGTTCTATTTTCTTAGCTGTTCTGATTTTTTCAAATTTTAATCATCTGAATATCAAGTTTTGTCTTATCTGAAAATTACATACATATATATACAACTGTCAATTCATTGATTAAAATGCCAAAGAAATCTTAATGTACACCACCAAGTGAAAACAGATTTATTCATTGACTCCCTACTAGCTATGCTTGGATACAAGGATATTGAAAGATGGTTTCTTAAACATTTTTCAATATAAAATATACTATGGCTTGTAATAGTATCCTGATCTGCCAGCTTATTCTATTTTTTAAAAAGGATATAAATTCCATGACTCTACTAGACAAATAATGAATGCCCAAGATGCACCCAAGCTGTTCTAGGCTCCTGGACACAGCAATGACAACACAGACAAGGATTTTGCTTTCTATGGGAAAAGATGGATAATAGACAAGTAGTTAAATAAATGAATAAGATCATGTCAAAAAGTGATAAATGCCTGGAATAGTGGGTAATGGAACTGCTTTAGTGTGGGCAATTGATGAAGGCCTCTTGGCAAAGATAACATATTTAACTGAGACCTTAATAAAATAGCCAACCCTGCAGGCATCTGGAGCCGTACTGACACAACAGAAGAGATAGTGCAGACAGAGATGCTATGGCTATATTTAAGAAACAAACAGAAGGCCCATGTGGTCATAGGTAATGAGCGAGGCAGAGAGGCACAAACTAACAGAGAACAGGTAGGCAGAGGCTACTGTGTAGCACTCCCAAGGCCGTTCTATGGTGTTCAAGTTTTGCTCCAAGGGCAGTTTGGATGACCAGTTGCTGGAGTCAGGGAAGTCCCAAAGACTACTCTCAGTTCTGACACCAGGTGGAAGTCCAGGGGTCCTCAAGACCACCACCAAGTTCAATCGTCACTAGAAGGGCCTACCGTACTAATATACTTACATTACTGTTTATTACAGGGAAAGGGTACAGGTTAGAATCAGCCAAGGGGAGAGACGCGTAGGGAAGAGTCCTGGAGAGTCCCACTCATGGGCTTCCCAGGTACGCTCCTGAGCCGTCATGGGCAACACTGAGACCTCCTGGGAATCACGTGTGACAAAACACATAGGGTATTGCCAGTGAGGGGAATTCACCCAAGTCTTGGCATCCAGACTTTTTAATGGAACTTTGTCACATAGACATGCTGGACTGACTGTGTGTCTGACCTTTAGTCTCAAGCCCCTCTGAAGGTCAGACTGATACCCCACAGTCCTATGTTCCCACCATTAATCACACTGTTAAGCCATGAGAAAAGACAAGGATGGAGGAGACAAACATAAAAAAGTTGGGGCAAAAATATAAGGCAATCAGAACCAGGTTGGCTTGCCAGCACACCAAGGCTAGCTCCCAGTGATCCCTGTGCCCTAAGAGCACTTGACCACTCATTTGTAAATCTACTCTAAAATCTTGCCAGAAGTTGCCAAGATATCTATCTTCAGAATCCATATATTTTTTTCTTTATTTTTTTTTAAAGTAGAGTGTTTCCCTATCTTTTTTTTTTTTTTGGAAAAAATACGTTTTCCTGATCATGCAATGATTTGAACAAAATTTCCACAGATGCAAAGTGGGAAATAACACAATTCTTGAGCACCTAATATACAGCAGACACTGTTAGTCACTTTTATAAATATTATTTCATCTAGTTATAAACAGATTTTTTTTTTCAAATGTTCTGGGATAGAATTTGGCTAGATTTGAAGTCTTAAATTTATCTTAAAGGTCATCTCTAAGGATCAAAATGTATCCTTCAGGTAGTTATTACAGTTATCTAGGCATTAATTTATTTCAACTATTCAACAAATATTTGTCAGTTGCCTACATGTGTCTGCAAGGTACTTTGTATTCACCAGTGAAGACAACAGACACTGGTGCCTACCCACCTGCAGTGGACAGCCCCTGGCTATAAGAAGCAATAATAAACTGACAAATTTTAGCACCAAATGAACATAAATTTGAATGAGGACTCAACTACTTAAGAGCTCACCATAATTTTTCATTCTGCTAAATGGATCTAACACCGTTCACCATCTAGGGTTGTTGTGAGGCATAAGGAAGAGGCAGAATCCATGTAAAATGCCCGACCTGAAATGGATTGTTAGTTCCCTTCTGACACTTAAGTAATTTGACCTATAAGCTGCCTGTCTGTCCTCAATTACCCTTACATTTTTAAAACCAGTAGAGAGTGTAAAATTCTAAATATGACATTTGAAGAGTAATGGGATCATGTCCTTCCTAAAACAGAGAAAATCAATTTTTATAGGCAATTGAAAGATTCTAAGCCCAGAGTCCTAGTCTCTTTTTCTTCATGGCTTTTGGAAATGCATGTTGTGGTAGCCATTCTCCATGATGACCACCAGTGATTTCCATCCCCTGGTATTTACACCTTTCCACCTATAACAGGCCTGATCTGCATAGCCACAGAATATTGTGAAGGTGACGGTATGTGATTCCAAAGTTAGCCCACAGACATTGTGAGTTTTACCTGCTCTCTCCAGGATCACTTGTTGAGGGCAGCCAGCTGCCATGCTGTGGGGACACTCTGTCAGCCTTATGCAGACGTCTCCATGGAAAACAAAGATTGAGGTCCCCTAGCAACAGCCAGCTTTAATTTGCCACCCGTATAGGAGCAGATCCTTCAGCCCCAGAATAGCATTCAGCCCAGCCAATATCTTGACTGCAACCGCACGAGAAACCCTGAGTCCAAATCACCCAGCTAAGCCACTCCCTGTGTGAGACTAAGAAATGCTTACAATTTGAAGCTGCTAAGGGCCATTTCTGAGGATGGTTTCGGGGTCATTTGTTATGCAGCAGTAGATAACTGATACCAACTGAAGAACTGAAAACAGATAACATATTTCAGAGGGTCAAATATGATGCAAAGATGTGCCTCTTTTGCTTCCTGACACACTGCAGGGGTTTGTATCACAGACGGTTTTATTGATGTTGCTATTTTTTACTTTTTGGCTTTGGTTTATGTGTTGTGGACACAGAAGTACTGGTATAATAAAAGGTGGGCACACTGATCATGAAAAACTAGGATCTAAAACTGTTAAAAGTGTTTCAAAGGAACTAGACCTACCTTGTAAGTGTAATTTTTTATCTCACCAGGAAGTAGGGCAGAAATGCAGTTCTGAGTTTCAGGAGTTCAAAAGAATGCAATGTGGACTATTCTTGAAGTAGAGACATAAAACAGGCTGCCAACAAATGCTGTTTCCTTCCTGCAGGCTTAGTTCCTTGCCCTGAGTAGCTGAGTCATTTCATATGCCATAATATTATCAGATTAATTTATGGGTAGAAAATTAAACAAGACACAGAGTTTATGAAAGACAGAGATTAAAAGTTGAAATTAAAGAACCTGAGGACTGGGATGAAACAGTGTAAAATAAATGAAAACAATTTTCCATAAAAGTGTACCTCCTTATCTAAATTTAATTTACATTAAAAGTTCTAGGAGATTGAAGTCTTAAATCTCAAATTCCTCTACCATTCTCTTCTTTTTCACACTTTCCTTTCAAGCCCTCTACAACTGTATATCCCACAAATCCACAGCCATACCCACAACCACTCACCTCTCCAAAAACCTCTTTCTTCTTTACAATAACTATACATTTCCATAGCTCATCAAAGGAAGGGTGAAAAATCTAAATTATTTGATCACAGACTGTTAAAGGACAAGTAAAGTTAAATTTAAGCAAAAACCCAAATGCAAAGACTTTAAGCAAATCTTATTTTAGCTCCAATAAAAGAATCCACATTCCCTTGGTTCTTTTTAAACTGGTTTCCATGATTACACAACTAGGCTGCTCAATTCTGTACATCCCAGGAGGGTTAGCTAATCCCGTACCTGCTATTTACATGGTCACATTCCCAGCACTGTACTAGAGCCCTGAGCCACCCCAGAGAATTTTCCTACAGGCCCTCCAAAAGTTACAGGGGCACAGCAAATCTTAAGAGACTCGACTCACAGAGAAGGTATTCTGAAGTTGCTACGAAGTACTTATTTCTATGAACAGCCTACAACTTGATTTGGAAAACTTCCTTTCAATATAAGAAGTAAATAGCATAAAAACTTTTACTACTAATGATGTTCATTATGACTCAGTGGCACCATTGCTAAATTCTACCCTAATAGAGGATTTTTTTTAATATTCAATTCCACTTCTTAATCTCAACTGCCATCCAAAAACAAGAATTATTCTAACAAAGTAATCTAATTGCTAATTAGTTTCTCTTATTTAACTAATGTTAATATTCAGATTAAACTATTTGTAACATGAGGATTTAAATTCCATGCTCTAGCCTTTCAGGATCATTTTTCTTTTAATGTTTTATTGTAACAGTTCAAAATCTTAATCTTCTTTTAATTATCAGTTCATTCACTGAAGTCTCATATTCAAATCCTTTATTCCCAAACTATTGTTACTAATCCACAAACAAGTAGATAGCATTGAGATAAAACACAAAAAATAAATGAAATTGTGTTAAGGGAATTCAATCATCAAGCAAATATATAGGTGGCATATGTACTCAGCAGGGTGGCTAGGGTTACATTTAAGGAACCTTTCACTGTTCCCTCATGTTATGTACATATTTTAAATATTAAAATATTTGGATGGAGGTAAAGCAGTGAATTGTGATTCTGTTTTAGAATCTGCAGATCTTTCTTTTATGGAGATAATCACATTTTTATCTTCAAGTTTCATTTATTAAGACCTGCAATCAGCTTTACTTTTTATGCCTATTTCTCACAAACAATAAGATGGGTCCCCTGCAAGGTTACTGGTTTCCTCCACCACCCCAGACCATGGAGTTTAAATGATTGGATTCATGTCCCATCCTGCTCACACACAGAATAAATGTCTTTCATATACTGTTTCTAAGATACACAGTCTAGATTGTTCTAAATCAGGATAACATATAGTTGGTGCAATTGTCTTTTTGAACTCTCTATGAAGTCTTGTTACAATAAAAACTAAAATTGGGGCAATGATAGAAGACATTGTGTTGAAGAATCACTGAAGTCTTGGACTTTCTATCAAGTGTGGTTCTCTTTCAAATTGAGCTTTGCCTCTTTTTTTTTTTTTAATCAAAGCAGGTCTAACAAAAGACTATCTGCAGATTCTAAAACAGAATCATAGAGAACTAGGCCAGGTCAATAGTAATGCAATGTAATTGGGCACATCCAAAAGATATCGTTGTTCATATTTTCCATAGTTTGTTAAAACAACTCTGTGTGAATGGAGCAGCCATTCTTAGAGCCCCATGCCCTTCATAATGCCACTTGGACTTAGGAGCAATCAGCTCCATCAAAATAATGTCTCTCCAAGCTGGAGTTCAGATGCTAGAATGGCCAAATCCACCAGCAGTCTCCTGCAGGTTTTAGCAGTGAGAGAGTCCAATGCAAATGTGTTCTGAGAACATATTTCCAGGTGATATTAACGATATTGGTGGGGGGACCACACTTGAAGAACCAGAGTCCTAGGGAAGTGGCAGGGGAGCAACAAGCCCTGTAAGCTTTCAAGAGTACACTGTACAGACCAGAGGTTCTCAAGTTTGATTGCATAATAGAATCACCTGGGGAGCTTTAAAAAAATCCTAATAATGCCCAGGCCACACCCCAAACCACTTAAGTCTTAATCAGGGGAGAGGCAACTCAGACAGCAGTCATTCTGAAAGGCCTCCAAGTGATTCTAAGGTGCAGTCAAGTTTGAGAACCAGTGACAGAATCTCCAACCTCAGCTGCACTTTGGAATCAGCACGGAAATTTTTTAAAATACTGTTGCCTGACTCCCACCCCTAGACATTCTGAGCATAAGGATTTTAAGAGTTCATGGGTGATTCTAATGTTCAGCAAAGTTTGAGAACCAAAGTGGGCCTTATCTAACTAAAATTTTCATATTAAAAAAGAAAATTGACCTTCAGTCAAAAAGTCACCATACTTAAGTGAGAATTATGTATTTTTTCCCAAATTCAAGCATGTTAATAATTTTTTATTAAGCCACTGTAAATAATTGGAAAGTAGGAAAAATATATATTATTATGGATGCATTTTTAAAAGTATGTTATGATTTTCTTCTAGGTAAAATTCATACATAGAGAATTCACTTTTTCAAATGTACAATTCTATAGCTTTTGACAAATGCAGCCACCACTACCATCAAGGTAAGAACAGTTCCATGCCCCTAGAATGTTCTCTTGTGCTCTGTCGAAAGCAGTTCAACAGATTTGCCAATAGGTCAGAATATTCTGCCTAACTCCCTCCTCTACTCCATCCCGTTTGTTGCATGATTCTGTCACTGCCCTAGTGAAAAGGGGCACATGAGAGTGTGGTGGGAGGGGAAAGAAGGGAGGTGTCTTGCCAATGGGTTTCAGCCCTGGACAAGTTCACTATGGATTCAATGAGACCAAAGAAATGACAATGGAACATTTTTGGGGTAAAAGGGTTATGCCCAACTGTAGTCCCACGGTGGCAGGTCAGTCACTAGAATTCCGTCCACTCAGAGTGAGTCTGCATGCAGCAAGTGGGTCCCTGCCTCTGGGCCTCTCTGTCCCCCACAGCCATCTCAGTCTCTGTCCTAGGTGCTGCCTCCACTCCAGCCTCTGCTCTCCTGCAGCCGTGCAGCCCAGAGCACTGGGCGGAGCTCTTTATATAGACTCAATATCAATGTATTGCCCACACATGTGTGGTGAGCTAGCCAAACCAGGGCCAGGTGAGGAACCTTCACTTTCTCCACAGTCAGGGAGCATGCTCTGAGTTAGGCTAGGCAGGCTCAGCTATTCTGAGGACACAGAAGGAGATGTGGAGTCATAATATAAATTATTATATATAGGCCTGATATTAAAATTGAATTGTATCAGTGTGACTACATTTTAATCCACAATGCTATGTTTAAAACGTGAATAAAAAAGATGGTCACCTTTGGAAAATGCTAGGAAACCAGCTCGAAAACTGGTAGGTAAAAGGAGACAATGAAGCATCCAGCCTTGCCTTCTCTGATTAACTGCACCACTGGGTGACCGAACAGATGAGGGGAATTTCCCTTATTTAAAGAAGTTCCTTGAGCACTGGAATGTCATCATGTGGCAGTTCCTAATGAACTGAGGATGAATGAATGAGGGGCAAGGGTCCCAAGAAAGAGAGAAAAACATGCATCAGATATCCCCAGAAGGAAGAAAAACACCCCTTCTGAAGCATTTCTGCCAAAAAGGTAAAGAAAAGAAACCTGACTCTGATAAAGCCTCTCGATCAAACTACCAATTTACATCAAATACAGGGAACATAGAATCATGGTAAACTGCACCTTACAAACACAATCAGCAAAAGTCAGACTAGAGGAAACTCCACAGGAGAAATGACCCAGTTCTGCCAACAAATGAATTCTGAGAGAAATAGCCAGAGACAGAGACGGAGGAAAACCCAGAGTGTAAAAGAGACACAGAATATTCATCCCAGTCAAGTATAGCATGTGAACCTTATTTGGATACTAACTCAAACAAAGTTTAAGATTTATGATATTTATAGGGAAATTCTAAAAGTGAACACTGAGGACTTCCAATTTAGATTTAAATATAGTAATTTAAGCTATCAGTACTATTTTTTTCAGTATGCTAATGGTATCTTACTTATATTTTTAGAAAGGGTCTTATCTTTCAGAGATATTTACTGAAATATAGACATAGTGATATGACATCAGAAATTTATTTCAAAATATCATTGGGAAAGTAAGTGAGTTGGAGGAGAACCAAGACTGGCCTTAATAATAGTTAAGTTAACAATTAAACAATTATTAAAAAATCATTCTTAAGCCTGGATGATGGGCACAGAGGGATTCATTATCTGCTTTTGTATATGTTTAAAATTTGCCACATTAAAAAGTTCACAATGAAAATGAAGGCAATAAAGACTTGTATGCAAATATCCATAATAGCATTATTGATAACAGCCTAAAATGGGGGGAAAAAGTCCATCAATTGGCAAATGGATAAACAAAACGTGGTGTATCGCTTCTCTGTGCCTACAAGGGCTGGTTTGTATTGATGCAGGAGCTTCATCCAAAGACAAATTTGAAATTCAGGGCCGAACTGCCTGCTTGAAATATTATCCACCAACACTTCACTCACTGAATGGCAGAAAGAGCAGGGCTGGAACTCTGAAACAAGGAAAGTCTTACGTTCTCCAACATCTTACGTATAAAGGTAAATCATATGATAGTAATTTATAGCCACTTCTTTAACACTGAAACTTGATGTTTCAAATCCTGTTTCCTTAAATACCAGATTAATCCTGGATTAATCAGATAAACTGAAACACTCTTGTGAATTGCCTGGCTTCTAAATGCCTTAATCAGTGACACAATAAAAGATCCTTAAAGGAGAAGTAATTTGGGGAGATTTAAGACAGCATTAAGGGAGACATGTTTATTATGAGGATTAGGACCTCTCAAGAAATGGAAGGTAGCATCAGACACATTAATATATGAGGTCTCCAGAAAATAATATAGTTAATAAATACACATCTCCATGAAGCATATTCTTGGGAATTGTCTTCTCTCTGAATACCATCGACAGTGGTAACAGAGATACAAAATCAATTGGCAGCTGTATCTGCTCAGATTCATACTTAAATTAGGTCATAAATGTGGAGGCTAAGCTTTAAGTTTTTGAAATATTCTAATAAATACACTTTGAAAAATCAAATCCCTAGATCAGTACCTATTTATAAAACTGTAAAGTGCATTTAATATTGTATTTCAATGAGCATACTTGTTGTGAGTAGAAAGGCAGGGAATTCAACTTGATTTCTGTCATGCAATTGCCCATTTTCTAGAAATGGAAAGTCAAAGACATTTCAGTGTATTTCCACTGTGTTGTAGAATTTAATCAACACTACATCTGCCATATACCAACATTAAACAAACAATTAAATGAAGCTTCTTGCTCTGATTTTAGCAGTGACATATAGAACGACTTCTTGTTTCCTGGTCTGGTTAGATCAGATTAGGTTAACACCTTCCAGAAAATGCTAAAAAACAAAGGTCAGAGACCAAGACAGCCAAGGCCTGGGATCTAAATAACTTCAAAGAACTACCTGTTCCTCTCCAGCCTCAATTGCCAAATTTAGGAGCTGACCAGTTATTCTTTCTTCAGTTTCTAAATAACCATTCACTCTATATCCTCCTTCCCAAAGTTAATTATTGGTCCTGCATGCTTTAATAAGATGAATTAAGACAGATTTCATTTCAGAGACTAGCTTGATAATTTTGCCATCTACCTTCAGATAATTAGAGGTGTCTGGAGGGTTAGAACTTACTGCCTGAGGAATATTCTCAGCCGACAATAAATATATGGTACAGGGGGCTGTTTCTTAACAGGAAACTGTCAACCAGCTCATCAGAGCCCTACTCGGGTAAAAGGGAAATACTGGCTGGCTGCATTTTCCCAAGAATAAGTAGAGGGTAACTTTTCTGTCCTATTTTGCAATGATCCTGCATATTAAACAAATGTAACTTCTCTCCAAAAGGGTACTTTGCCTGTAATGTTAACATAAAGACACCAGAAGTGAACCTCCACAAGTTCTGTACACAAGGGTCAGCAGAGTTGGTTAACATGCGGTCTTGCCAATGGGTTTCAGCCCTGACAAGTTCATTATGTATTCAATGAGACTGAGGAATGACATTAGAACTTTCTTGGGGTGAAAGGGTTTATACCAACTTTATTCCTAACAGTGGCAGGTCAGTGACTAGAGTCCGGTCCACTCAGATCGAGTCTGCATGCAGCAAGCCGGTCTCTGCCTCTGGGCCTCCCCACCCCCGCAGCTGTCTCAGTCTCTGTCCTGGGCACTGCCACCACTCCAGCCTCTGCTCTCCTGCAGCCGTGCAGCTCAGAGCACTGGGTGGAGCTCTTTATATAGACTCAGTAACAACGTATTGCCCACACGTGTGCAGTGAGCTAGCCGACCAGGGCCAGGTGAGAACCTGGCCACAGGAACCTTCACTTTCTCCACTCATGCAAATAACAACATTGAAACTAAAATAGAAACTGCTTGGGCAAAATTCAGATGAATATCTAAATCCAAATATGTTCACTTTATTTACTTAGAGGGATATATACTACAAGTCATATGGCAGCAATCAATATGAAATAAAAAGGATAAATCTGTGAATTTGATAGATTTTCTGAGAGTTTAATGTGCTAAGATGGTTGAGTGCAGCTGAAAAATTCCAGTGCACTCTAAATTCAAGTTTGATGTAGATAAACCTGTCACTTCTATAAAGAGGGTAGTCTGTTCCTGTGCACTGATAGATATAAGCAGAATATGGATATTGCTCTATCTGGGTAGGTAATACAAATTGAACCTGTAACTGTGTCAGCCCATGGTGGTCATGCAGTGGGGAGCAATCTTAAAAAGCAAGCTATATTCCTTACTCAAAAGTAATTAATCAAAAAAAGTAAATAAGCACAGTTTTGAAACAACTGTGGCAATGTAAATAACCAGTAAAGACATGTTAAGGTTAACTATACATGTGGTAGATTTAAAATATGTTAGGGAAATGTGAATCAAAACTACAATGAGATATTACCTCACACTAGCCAGAATGGCTAATATCAAAAAAACAAGAAATAACAAAGTGTTGGTGAGGATGTGGAGAAAAAGGAACCCTCATACATGATTGGTGGGAACATAAATTGGCACAGCCACTGTGGAAATCAGTATGGAAGTTTCTCAAAAAAACTAAAAATAGAAATACCATATGACCCAGTAATTCCACTTATTGGAATATACCTGAAGAAAACAAAACCACTAATTTGAAAAGACATATGCACCCCTATGATTATTGCTGCATTATTTACAATAACCAAGATATGGAAACAACCTGTGTCCATTGATACATGAATGGATAAAGAAGATGTGGTCCACATACAACAGGATATTTTTCAACCATAAAAAAAGAATGACATTCTTCAATGAATTGGAACAAATAATTCAAAAATTCATATGGAAACACCAAAGACCCCGAATAGCCAAAGCAATCCTGAAAAAGAAGAATAAAGTAGGGGGGATCTCACTCCCCAACTTCAAGCTCTACTACAAAGCCATAGTAATCAAGACAATTTGGTACTGGCACAAGAACAGAGCCACAGACCAGTGGAACAGATTAGAGACCCCAGAAATTAACCCAAACATATATGGTCAATTAATATTTGATAAAGGAGCCATGGACATACAATGGCAAAATGACAGTCTCTTCAACAGATGGTGCTGGCAAAACTGGACAGCTACATGTAGGAGAATGAAACTGGACCATTGTCTAACCCCATATACAAAGGTAAACTCAAAATGGATCAAAGACCTGAATGTAAGTCACGAAACCATTAAACTCTTGGAAAAAAACATAGGCAAAAACCTCTTAGACATAAACATGAGTGATCTCTTCTTGAACATATCTCCCCGGGCAAGGAAAACAACAGCAAAAATGAGCAAGTGGGACTACATTAAGCTGAAAAGCTTCTGTACAGCGAAAGACACCATCAATAGAACAAAAAGGAACCCTACAGTATGGGAGAATATATTTGAAAATGACAGATCTGATAAAGGCTTGACGTCCAGAATATATAAAGAGCTCACATGCCTCAACAAACAAAAAACAAATAACCCAATTAAAAAATGGGCAGAGGAACTGAACAGACAGTTCTCCAAAAAAGAAATACAGATGGCCAAGAGACACATGAAAAGATGCTCCACATCGCTAATTATCAGAGAAATGCAAATTAAAACTACAATGAGGTATCACCTCACACCAGTAAGGATAGCTGCCATCCAAAAGACAAACAACAACAAATGTTGGCGAGGCTGTGGAGAAAGGGGAACCCTCCTACACTGCTGGTGGGAATGTAAATTAGTTCAACCATTGTGGAAAGCAGTATGGAGGTGCATCAAAATGCTCAAAACAGACCTACCATTTGACCCAGGAATTCCACTCCTAGGAATTTACCCTAAGAACGCAGCAATCAAGTTTGAGAAAGACAGATGCACTCCTATGTTTATCGCAGCACTATTTACAATAGCCAAGAATTGGAAGCAACCTAAATGTCCATCTGTAGATGAATGGATAAAGAAGATGTGGTACATATACACAATGGAATACTACTCAGCCATAAGAAGTGGAAAAATCCAACCATTTGCAGCAACATGGATGGAACTGGAGAGTATTATGCTCAGTGAAATAAGCCAAGCGGAGAAAGAGAAATACCAAATGATTTCACTCATCTGAGGAGTATAGGAACAAAGGAAAAACTGAAGGAACAAAACAGCAGCAGAATTACAGAACCCAAAAATGGACTAACAGGTACCAAAGGGAAAGGAACTGGGGAGGATGGGTGGGCAGGGAGGGATAAGGGGTGGGGGAGAAGAAGGGGGATATTAAGATTAGCATGCATGGGGGGGAGGGAGAAAGGGGAGGGTGGGCTGCACAACACAGAGAGGACAAGTAGTGACTCTACCACATTTTGCTAAGCTGATGGACAGTAACCGTAATGTGGTTGTTAGGGGGGACCTGATATAGGGGAGAGCATAGTAAACATAGTATTCTTCAGGTAAGTGTAGATTAAAAATTTAAAAAAAAAAAAAGAAAGAAAGAAAGAAAAGGGGGATTACTCCTTAACAGGATAAAACTATTGGTAAATCAAAGATCAACGCATGCTTTAAATATCCTTAATGTTGATCACTTAAAGGGTGTCAGATGATCAGCTATGGAGGTACTCTTTTCTGATAATATTCCTTTCTCTTAATTAAAAAAAAAAAAAAAAAAGCAGTTACTGTGTGCTGACCTCCAATGAGTTCTGCACAGTGGTATAGAGGGCATGTCAAAGTGTGGGAAAAGGGTCTGTTTGTTTCTATGCAGAAGATCAAGGCCTAGCTTGGATACCCAGAAAATGAACTAAGATACGATATGAGGAGGAGCTTCCGGCATCAGCACTCTCTGGAGGACTCGTGCCGGGGGATGATCATCAAAAAGCCTCCCCAGGGATCCGGACGATGCTGCGGTTGTGGCTGCATCCAGCCCACCGTCTCCTGGACTTGCCATAAGAAGGAGGAGGGAGATGTCTAGGCTGGCATGTGCATACAGTGAGACAACGAATTTGACTGGATCTGTACTGTTGGAACTCAACCAGGGGTTGGGAGGGGTGCAAGTTTTAGCACCCCAAAATCTCATGACTATAGACTATCTATGGTTAAAAGAACATATGGGATGTGAACAGATCCCAGAAATGGGCTGCTTTAATTTGTCTGATGGTTCAAGTACAGTTGGAAAATATCCATCATATCATAGATAAATTTTCACAAATGCCTAGGGTGCCTAAATGGTTTTCTTGGCTTCACTGGAGATGGCTGGTAATTATAGATTTGCTTTGTTTATGTCACCGTATTCCTATTATGTTAATATGTGTGTGCAAATTAGTTAGTAGTTTAAAACCTATACATACTTAAGGTACTATACAAGAAGATATGTCAAAGAAATCATCAATCCTCCCAAGTTTCCTTCATATGCTACATCTATAGCTTTTCTTCTTCCTTCCTAATTACAAACCTTAAATAGAATTCGTGCCTCATATCGAATTTACCGAGTATCATAATTCCTCCAGGTGGTAAAGATACCTCGAGACAAGTGCTGGGCATAGAAGCCACAGGGCATAAATCTGCAAAGAAGTAAAAAGCTAACCTTTGCAAACAATATGGCTTCTCTCTCACTTACCAACTTTACATTTCCCTGTATGGCCCCGGAAGATGACTGGTTAGCCAGAGACGGGTAAGATTCCTCAAGGGAGGAACAACCTAAGACAGGCACAGTCGCAGGGGGGCCATCAGGTGAGAATTTGGGGATCAACAGAGGTGAGGCTCAGAACCTCACCCCCCCTGCTTTGAGAGAAATCTTCTGCATCCGTGGATGTCTTGCTGCCCTTGTCTAGCCTGGATTAATACTTAGTCCATAGGCACACACCTGATCATCTGATCATCTACATTTGCCTTCTTACAGCACTAAACTATGTTTTCTACCTTTATCTTGCATCTACCTACCACTTCAGCATTTTATTAAAAATAAAAATAATAATAATAATAGGAGAAATGTGGGATCAACATATAAATCAAGTACAAAAATCAAATGAATATTCATATTTGACCTGATGGTTTATAGGTCATATTGCATGATCAAAACTGAAAGTTTCTGTGATGAATGCCCTTGTACTGTTCACCATGTAAGAATTTATTCACTCTGTAAGAATTCGTTCACCATGTAAGAACTTGTTCGTTATGCTTCAGAAGATTGGAGACTGACGAGAATTAGGCTTGAGATGGATTAATGATTGTACATTGGGCATTGACCCCCCCTATACTGAATTTTATTGTTGTTAACAACCATTTGATCAATAAATATGAGAGATGCCCTCTCAAAAAAAAACAAACAAAAAAAAAAAAAAAAAAAAGAAACTAAAAAACAAAACTTTAACAGTTTGCTTCTAGTGACTTCAAGAAGGCATTTTGATTTTAATTTCTGTCAAATTCAGTGGCTTAGATTGTTAGCTATTAAGCCAAAAATTCAACTGAAAACCTAAAAAGCAAATTGTATTCGGGGCCAGTCCTGATTCCAACCCTTTCCTAATGCATATCATATTATTCACATTCCTTACAACTCAAAGAAAAAAGACAATTGGACAAGCAGTTTAATATTAATCAAATTAATTCAGGATTTTTGTTCAAGTGAAATACCAAAGACCAGAGAAATTTATGTTAAGTGCAATTTACATGATGTAAAGTAGTTGTATTTTCAATCTATATTCAAATTTTCTATACTTTAATTAACATTTTGGCTATTCATTTTAGTTACTATTGTCTAACTTTGTCAAATAATGATCATAATTACATTTTACATTTTAATGGAGAATTCTGAGTGCTAATTGCCCTTTATTAATGCACTCATTAAATGTATTTTAGTTATAAATACATTTTCATGCTTTCAAATTCAATTTTATAAAAAAGAAGAATTCTGAGGCATAACACTCAAAAATTCAAATCATAATTCTAACTTGGCAAATTAAAGAAAACTGAGGCTACATATTCAGAGAAGATGAAAGAAGTATGTTTTTGACAAGCATGTAATACACAAATTTCAGCTATCCTCTTGAAATCTAAGATTTAATTATCAAGCCCTATTCCTAAATAGATTTATCAGCTAAGGTTTCTACTTGTCTTTATTTACATTAGTAAGAGTTGAAAATTGCTATTAATTTTGAAATAATTTGGTATGATTTCAATTCTCACCCAAAGATTCCAAAGATCTGAATAGTGAAGGTCACACCTCAGATCAATAGTATGATGTGTTTACTTGCAGTAAATGTACCGTTTTAATTTATTGGCCAAATTCATGGGAATATCTGTAACAGTCTGAATTCTATATGTCTTGTTAGCTCATTAAAGTTGTGCTTGTTCATGTAAAAAAAAAAAAAAAAAATTAAAATGAATCCACTAAAAGAAAAAAAAAAAAAAAAAAAAAAGAATGAAATTTGCCAGTTGTGACAACACAGATGGACCTAGAGGGTATTATGCTAAGTGAAATAAGTCAAACGGAGAAAGACAAATATCCTATGCTTTCACTTATGTGTGGAATCTGAAAAACAGACTAATGAACAAACAGACAGATTCACAGACACAGAGAACACTGGTGGTTGTCACGGGGAGAGGTGTAGGAAGATGGGCAAACTAGGTGATGGGGATTTAAAGAAAAGGAACTATGTTAATAATTTAATTGAAAGTCCTCCCTTTAAAACTTAGAGTCTAATTCAGTATCACTTGCATGTGGACTGAACTTAAAGATTTGCTTCTAGTAAATAGAATATGGTAAAAATGATGCCACGTTCATTCCAAGGCTGTCATAAAAAGAATGGCTTCTACCTGGCTCTCTTTCTATATTAAATTCCTCCCTGAGGGGAGGCAGTGGCATGTCATGAAGACACTAAGCAGCTCTGTGGAAAAGCCCATCTGGGAAGCAACTGAGGCTTCCCACCAACAATCACCCTGCGAGCCTTACAAGTAAGCCACCTTGGACATATACCCACCAGCTCCAGTCAAGCTCCAGACAACTACAGACCCAACTTCTTGAATATAATCTCATGTGAGACCCCAACCAAAACAAAGCTAAGTTGCTTCTGAATTTCTGACCCAAAGAAAGAGTGAGATAGTAAATATTCATTTCTGTTTAAAGCCACCATGTTTGTTTGGGAGTAATTTATTACATAGTAACAGATAACTAATACAAAGCAGCATGGGTTTTTGTTTTTGTTTTTGTTTGCAAAATCAAAGATTACTTAAACCTGAGATCATGGTGTGCTTCCAACACAGAATACCCTTGCAGACAGCCACCTAATATGCATTTCACCTTGTGAAAACATTGAACAAGAGAACTTTACAGTTGACCTAGAATACTTTACTAGAAATATATGTTTCAAAGCAGAAATTGCTGTCTTAGTAATAAAAGGCAAGTAAAGTGTGGGAAAGCCCTCCTCCTAACTCCTTCAGTGGTTCTATCACCTTCAGGATGAAATCTGAGATTTGGCATAACATGATCCAGCTCTAGCCAAAATCTCAAGCTTTATTTTCTATCATTATTCTCCTTTATATAAATAAATTATTTATACTCCTTGGCACATAAAATCGGTTAACAACAACGGTGAAAGACTATGATAGTCAAAAACCAAAGATTAAAGATTATTAGATGTCCTGGCTAGCATGCACTTGGAGATTTTTTTCACCTTTCATTGTCTGAGTAATTTTTCAACTCTAAGCTATAGAAAACTGATAGTAATGCAAATGTCTCTTGCTTATACAAATGCAAATGAATTGTGTCCAGGAGAGATGCAATTGATTATTGTCCTTTGGATATTGACCAATTTTTGCATCTATTTATAAATTCATTTTACCACTCCTCATTGATTTATGTCTGCATGTTTTTTTAATTCCCTTTTGAATTGTGATATCTTACTGATTCCCTCATTAATCAATGAAATAAATAAAATCTTTGACATGTGTTTATTTTATATTTGTATGAGACTCGTGATTTTACCTTTTTAAATTGAGATATAATTGACATATAACCTTGTATAAGTTTAAGTCATACAGCATAATGATTTGATATTGCATATATTGCAAAATAATCACTACATAAGTTAATTATCTATCATCACACATAGTTACAATTTTTTTCTTGTGATGAGAATTTTTAAGATCTCTCTCTTAGCAACTTACAAATACACAATGCAGTACTGTTATCTAAAGTCATCACACTATACATTACATCCCCAGAACTTGTCTTACAACTGGAAGTTTGTACTTTTTGACCCCCTTCACACACTTCAACTCCCACCTCTGGCAACCACCAATCTGATCTCTGTACCTATGAGTTCAGTTTTTTTAGATCCACACATTACTGAGATCATACCATATTTGTCTTGCTCTGACTTATTTCACTTAGCATAATGCCCTCAGGATCCATCCATAGTGCTGCAAAATGCAGGATTTCATTTTTTATGGTTGTATACTACTCCAGTGCATGTGTGCATGTGTATCACATTTTCTTCATTTGTCTATTGATAGACATTGAGGTTGCTTCCATGTCTTGGCTATCTATAAATAATGCTTCAATGAATGTGCATTATCTTTTCAAGATAGTGATTTCATTTTCTGCAGATGAATATCCAGAAGTGGAATTACTGGGTCATATGGTATTTCTATTTTTAATTTTTTGAGGGACCTCCACATGGTTTCTATAGGGGCTGCCCCAATTTACATTCCTACCAACACTGCATAAGTGTTCTCTTTTCTGCACATCCTTGCCAACACTTTCTATTTCCAGTCTTTCTGATAATAGCCATTCTCACAGGTGTTAAGTAATAGCTCACTGTGGTTTTGATTTGCATTTCCCTGATGATTAAAGATATTGAGCATCTTTTCAGGTATCTGTTGGCAACTTGTATATTTTCTTTGGAAAAAAATGTCTATTCAGTTCTTCTGCCTAGTTTTTAATATAAAGGGATTTATTGAGACATTAGAATCATGTAGCAATTGAACAGGATTGGGCATTAAACAATACAGGCTTCAGGTTCAAACTATAGAGTGGCCTACCATACAAGTTCCCTGTTGCATGATCTAAATATGCAACAGAGAATAGCCCACTTTGCTTGCCAGGCATTGTGCTTTGAAACATTTTTCTAATCAAAGGCTGTGACTGCAGTGTTCAGAAGACATGCTGTGGCCTCTTGGAAGCACACTTTATAGAAGAAATGTGTCCATGAACTTACCAGCTGAGACCTTTGAGGGCATCTTAGTGATTCTCAGGAAGAGTAGCAATTGCTGCCTTCCTCCAGCTTGAATGCAGGCACAACTGGACATTTCCACCAGCAATCAACCAAATTCTCAGTCACTTTAAACATGGCTGTGATTTTAAGAACCAAGTGTCACTAATATAAGACTTGTTTGGAGACCACAGAAACTGCAGTTAGGAATGTCCCACAAAATGGAGCAACTATATTTTCCAAATATATATTTTTACAATGTTTAAAATAACTTACAAAAAAAACCCCTACAAAACTCATATTTACCAGGATACATCTGTTAAATAAAAACATTATTTCATGTTAGTGTACAGGGCCATGTATAGTGGATTCCACTTTTCTGTCCCTTTAGTCATAAGCATTATCTATACACACACACACAGATAATGCACACTTACATGCTGCTTTCCACAGACACGCTGGAAAACAGGAAACACACTCACAGCTTAACTTTGCCCTCTGCTGTGGGGCTGCTGCATCCTTCCTTCACAGAAGTATCACCAAATTCACTGGCCGTGCTGCCCAAGTCCTCCTGGCCTTCGTATCTCTATTGATTATCCTCCATCTATATCTCAGATCTAAAATGCTTTCTTCTGAATTCAAGTTTGTCATGTTGTGCAAACTGAGCACTGCCTGTGACTTCCTATGTGGCCAGTGTCCACCCTCCTTCCTCATAAGCAAGTGTGAGCTTCCAAAATGCCAGCTGTGGCCAGCCAGGGTCTGTCTGCAGGCTGAGAAGGACAGGCCCTGTAGAGACCAACTCAGGGGGACTGAAGATGTTGGCTTCCTTCCCCACCAGGAAACCCTCTTTCCAAAATGAAACGGCTACACGGAGAGCAACAGGGAAAAGCCTGCAGAGGGTCTGCTTTTCTTAGGGCCCATGACAAGGCTGGGTGGTCTCGGCACCTGCCCCCCTCACTGTCTCTCTCACTAGCTCCAGAGGCCCCTTTACACACTGCACCTCTGCCTTCTGAGTTCAGCACCTATGCCCTCTGCAGCAGGCTCGGTTAGGTGAAGCCATTGCAGCCCCTCCTCCCTCTCGGCTTCTGGGTTCCAGGTCAGTAAGCTCCGGCTCTGAGACTTCTCAGCAAAGGTACCACCAAGAATCCTTCCTAGGCACCAGCTTCCACTCATCCTGGAGCTGATGGAAAGCACTTTCCCCAGTGCTTCTGCCCATTTTTAAATCAGATAATTTTTTGCTATTGAGTTTATGAATATTTAATGTATTTTGGATACTAACCCCTGATTAGATATATGATTTACAAATGTTTTCTCCCATTCCATAGGTTGTCTTTTGCTTTGTGGATGGTTTCCTTTGCTGGGCAGAAGTGTTTTAGTTTGATGCAGTCCCACTTGTTTATTTTTGCTTTTGTTGCCTTTCCTTTTGGTATCGAATCCAAAAATCATTGTGAGCACCAATGTCAGGACTCTACCATCTATGTTTTCTTCTAGTTTTATGGTTTCAGGTCTTATGTTCAAGTCTTTAATCCATTCGGAGTGAATTTTCATTTATGGTGTAAGATAGGGGTCCAGTTTCATTCTTTTGCATGTGCTGTCCAATTTTCTCAACATCATCATTTATTGAAGAGAGTATCCTTTCCCCATTGTTTATTCTTGGCTTCTTAGTCAAAAATTAATTGACTTTATATGTGAGAGTTTAATTCTGGGCTCTCTGTTCCACTGATCTATGTGGGCAAAGATCTATGTGTCTGTTTTTATGCCAAGACCATACTGTTTTGATTATTATAGCTTTGATTTAAATGTAGTTTGAAATCAGTTTTGTCCTTCTATCTCAAGATTTCTTGGGCTACTCAGGGTCTTCTGTCATTCCACACAAGTTTTAGAATTGTTCTATTTCTGTGAAAATTGCCATTGGAGTTTTAATAAGAACTGTTTTAAATCTGTAGACTGCTTTGGGTGGTGTGGACATTTGAACAATATTAATTCTTCCAATCCATAAGCATGGAGTATCTTTCCATTTATTTGTGACTTTTTCAGTTTCTTTCATCATTGTCTTATAGTTTTCAGCATACAGGTCTTTCACCTCCTTGGTTAAAGATTAATTTAATTAATGATTAATTTTTACTTATAATTATATAATTAACTAATTATATATAGTTCTGTAAATAAAAATTCATAACAACATATAATATAAAATTATAAATTACATTATAATCATATATAATTATACAATTATATATATCAAATTATATAATAATTATATAATATAAAATAATATTACATGACATTAATAAAATACATTATAAAATTATAAATAATTAATAATTAATTAATTAAGAGTCCCACATATTTTGTTCCTTTTGATGCAATTGTAAATGGGATTGTGTTAATTTCTCTTTCTGATACTTTATTAGCAGGTAGAAATGCAACATTTTTTAAATTGGTTTTGTATCCTGCATTTTATTGAATTTGTTAATTAGTTCTTGCAGTTTTTTGCTGGAGTCTTTAAGGGTTTCCATATATAGTCATGGCATTTACAAGTAGAGACAGTTTTACTTCTCCCTTTCCAACTTAGATAACTTTTGTCTGTTTTCTTGCCTACTTGCTCCAGCTAGGACCTCTAGTACTCTGCAAAATAAAAGTGGGGAGAGTGGACATCCTTGTCTTGCTCCTGATCTTAGAGGAAAAGCTTTCATCTTTTCACTGTTTAGTATAATGTTAGCCGTAGGCTTGTAATATATGACCTTTGTTAGGTCGAGGTTCATTCTCCTATGCCCATTTTGTTGAGAGTTTTTATCATGGATGGATGTTGAATTTTGTCAAATGCTTTTTCCACATCTATTGGGTTGATCATATAATTTTTATCCTTTATTTTGTTAATGTGATATATCATACTGATTGATTTGCAGATATTAAACTATCCTTGCGTCCCTGGAATAAATTCCACTTGATCATGTATGATCCTTTCATTGTATGATTCTACTTTTTAAAAAAATATTTTTAACACATGCTGATTTAGTCCTCTAAACTTTTTTATATGTGTAAACCCATGGCTAGCATGTTTCCTCCATTACCCTTAGGATAAAAATTCAAGATATTTAGCATAATATAAAAGTTTCATTCATAACCAAGCCCTGCATGGTTATGCAGTACCTCCAGTTCTCCTACATCCTCATGAGCTCCCACCACTCATCCTTAGTATCCCTTCTCAGACATCATTTCCTCTCCAAAGATCTCTGTAATCACCCAGGTATTTATAAGGAAAGAGATGTGACATTCCAGGTAAATGAAACGGTATTTGGGAAGCCCCTGTGTCAGGAAGGAGTCACGTATGCTTAGAGTACTCAAGAAATTTGATGTGGCTGGAGGCACAGAGTGAGAGAGTGAGGGAAGATGACCGTGCCAGTCCGTGACTGGTCCAAAGCCAAGGGGAAGCCATTGACGTGATTTACTGCTGAATGGAGACTGGAGGAAATAGATTGAAGGCAGACCTTAAAAGATGTACAGAGACCATGTTAAGAGGCTATTTCAATTGTTCAGATGAAAGATGATGAAAGACAGATGAAAGACCAGGGTGTTGGCAGTAAGGTTTAAAAAATAATAAAATAGAGTAAAAAACATTTACAAGGTAAATTAAACAGAATTTGACGACAGCTTAAATAGAGTGAAAAGGTAAGAAACACATAGGAGGAAACCTGTGTTTCTCACCTAGATAGTGGGACAGCATATGGTGCTACTCAGAGAGCAGGAGAACATAGGAAGAGAAGCAGGACTTGTGGACCTGAACACCATACCCTTTGGAAATAAACTTTTTAGAGTAAAAGAAAGGATAACTCATTTTCTAGAACCAGGACAGTTCTGAAACATAGCTGATCACACACATTAAATTTTCTGGGTAGGATATTTGGGTCCATTTGTGGACAATCCATTAAAATCAAATTACTATCTTATGAAATCTCCAGGCAGTGAACACTAGAGAAAGAATAGCTAAGCAGGATAAACAGTGCATCATGATAAGGGCAGCACCCTGTGGCCTCTTCCAAGTGACTTCATCCCTGTCCCTCCATCTGAAAAGAGCAGCCAAAAGAGGAATCCTGTGTCCCCACCTTACTCCAAATGAAAGATACAGTCAGTCCTTTTAAACTGTTATTTTATCTGTGATGTTATTCATCCCAATTTTTTTTACCTGAACTATCCAACTTGGCTATGCATCTTAATCAAATCACCCAAATAATTACAAAGTATCCTTTTGTTATGTTGATTAACTGACTGAAAGTTCACTTTCTATCAGACATTCTTTCCATTTTAAATTCTAATTCCTATAGATTTAAGATGCAGGCCTCCTCAGTTTTTCACAAGTAAGAACATCTCGTGTGATTGCCTTGGAAAAGTTCAATGTAATCATTAAATGTAATAGTCAAGTATAGTTAAAGAGAATAGTTCATACAGTTAAATAGAATAGTAAGTAGTTAAAAAATATAGTATCAGATAAAAAGATGAGAAATAAAGACAAATGAACTCATCATTTGGCCTATACCAGCAGAAGACTAATTATAGTGATTTTTAAGAACTTGTGATCTTGGAGTGTGATAGGGACTACAAGTGATATAAGAATAACAATGAACTTATTTAGGGACAAGAATGCAAACTAGCAATGCTTAAGTTAATGAAGGAATTCAGGGACTGACAAGTCTATATGAGATGATTTTTCCCCAACAACTAAAACATAATTTTATCCTTTTAAAAAATTATTTTAGCAAGTCTTGATCTAAATCATTCAATTTATCATAGATGCTTCCCTAAAAAGATGTTGAAGCAAACACATTTAAAACATTCCCTAATGTCCAATAAAATGAACCAAAGGAACAAAAATATTAAATCAAATGATCTTTACTGACACCAGAAAGGACTCAACCTTATACCCAAACCATAGGGAGTACTTGTTAGTTAGTCGTCACGTAGACTAAGTTTAGTACAGATAAAGAGAACCAGCCCATCATCCCCTCGTTTAAGAGGACCATGCAGCATTGCAGGAAGGAAGTGGGACATGCCCTCTAGTTTCCCACTGACACGTTCAGCTCCAAAAATACCTGATCCAACCAATGAGCAGAAAACAAAAATGCAGGAAGACTTCTCTTACTCCAGTTTTCTCTCCACAGATCAACAGTGAAGGAAGAGTTAGTTAATCTTCACATCTGTCTTCCTTGATGGAAGCCTAATTGTCAACTAGGAATCAGGGCACTCGCTCTAAGAAGGAAGCAGAACAGCCAAAAAAATAGAAAGCCAATCCTTGGCCAAACATCATTTAAACCAACTTCTTATCCAAGGGCATGACTTACCAAGGAAAAAGAGATCATCTGTATTCAAAACAACAGTCCTCCTAAAATGTCATCACTACAGGACACACAAAAATTACCTGGCCCACTTGGCAGGAGTCACAACAAATTAAGGAAGCAAAAATTCTCAGATTGTGACTTTGCACACTAACCTGTCCCTTTCAGGTCATAAAAATATAAGCAGAGAGCATCTGCTGCCAACACCTAGCCATACAGCTCTAAGGGGAGGACCTGAAACAGAAAAAAACAGGATCACTGACAGCTGCCTTCAAAGATGAAGCAAGGGACTTGCACAAACTTTCTGGAAGAGAAGTAAAAAAAGAAACAGAATTTTAAAAATAAGAAGAGAGAGCACTTGGGAAGATGTGTTTCAGGATACAAAGAAAGGACTCTTTAAAGTTACTTCAAATTTTCAGATAAAGAAAACATGGACTTCATGAAATAGGACATTAAAAATAAGAATGCCGGAATTAGATAAAACATGATCTGGTAATGCTAGGGAAAGAAAGGAAGGAGAAAATCACATGACGGTGTTGTCAAAGTTAAAAATAAACTGCAAGCAGCAAAGAATGGCCTTAGGACTTCAGAAAACTTAGTCAAGGCCATGGAGGACCGATTTTAGAGAAACACAAAGAAAATAATAGCAGCCAGCCCCAAGATGAGACCTTAGAGATTCACATGCAGATCAGTATTATAAGGAAAAAAATGTATCATAACAAAGTTTTTCTAAAACGCAAGATATAAATATGTTGCTAGAAAGAGCTCAAAAATTCCAGGAAAAATGAAGTTGATATAGACTGACAAACTTCAAGATACAGCCTGCTGAAGTTTTTACATTTCAAAATTGAAAAAGAATTCCACAAACTTCTTTGTAGCTGGAACTCTTCTCCAAGGAAAGAGAAACAAGCTGATTGCAGACTTCTCTACAACCTCAGATATGTTAAAAAGAGGAAGCAGTAAGCCCAAGCAAGTGGAGTCATTTGCCCCACAAACCAAGACCTAATTACAGTCTCAACCTATTCCAGAAATGTGACCTCTTAACAGTCAGTCTCCTGGTTGGCACCAATAATGTAATCTGTCTGTATCCAAAAGATGAGGTGATATGCATATTAAGATCCCCTGACTTGCCACCTAAAAGAGGGTGACCTTGCTGAAACAATCCTTTCTTTTCTTTTGCTAATAACTTCTTGTCCCACCCTCCTTCCTATAAAAACCATCCATTTTCTACAATTCCTCAGAGCTTGTCTCTCCTTCCTAGATGGGATGCTGCCCAATTCATGAATAGCTTAATAAAGCCAATTAGATCTTGAAACATACTCCTTTGAATTTTGTTTTTTAGCAAGTGCTAAAAGAATGAACTAACATTTACCACAAGTATATACGCATGTGAATGTGTGTGTATGTGCATGTGAGCATGTGCACACTTAATGCTTTTGAAGGTATGGTTAAAGGCAAGATAAGAAACCATCCTATGTGAAGAAAATTCATAATAATGAGGATGACTGTGCTGGGCAAGCCTCTGTCGAAAAGTTAGTCTTATTTGTTTTCCAGGAGTGATTCCTGAGATTTCTTTCCCACAGCTATTGTGACTCAGGAGAGCAGCCTTCCTGTTCAAGCATTTGCAGAGAGAATTCAAATGGCCAAAACTCTCTCATGTCATGGGTTTGTGAAATAAGAAGGAGGATCAAGAAGAGCTCTGCTAATGAAGCAAGAGAGCGGAGTGGAGAGTCTGGGGTCACAAGCTGCAGACAGAATGCTTCATCACTTACTAGCTAGTGATTCAGCCAAATCACTTAAACTTTCTGTGCCTCAGTTTCTTTATCTGTAAGATTGGGGTAAAAATAGTACCTGGTTCATAAGGGACACAAAGGAGAAGTACTGATTCATTAACTCCCATCCCTCTGTGTTCATGGTGGCCAATGGTGTTAACCCAGCTCCACTTCTGGTGTGAACACTGAGATGGTTTTCACAGGCGTCCCAGGCCCTCCTGAAGCAGGAAGTGAGAGGTATGGGGGCTTGGCTTGGGTGAGGCACTGACTGGTAGCATCTGTCTAAAATTCACCAAAACCTGGGAACTGATCAGCATAGGATTGGCTAGAGCAAGAGGTGGAGACAGGAGCATTTGAATGCAGTTGAGTACCCCATTTCTTCTTTGTAACCTCCCAGGAGTTGTTTACTGGTTTCAATCAGAACAGTAAGTCAATATGTCAAGAAACTGGACTTGAAGAATAAGATGACATCTTACATCAAGGTCCACAAAATGGCAGAAGGTGCCATTGGAAACATGTTATCAAGTCATAACTGTCAACAAGCCTTTCATTTTTTTAAGAGGATCTAGGCACAGGCAATATTTAAATTTGCCTATGGGGAGTCTGAGATCTATATAGCACCTAGGCAATGGATAAAATTTCCCATGGTATTTATTTGATAATTATATGTCATCCTGAATAACAACAGGATCCAATGCATTAAAGCAACAAAGTACAGTCAGAACAATATTCAAAGTATCACTGTTCTCATTAGCTGCCTTGTCAACATAAATAAAACATCCATTGATAAAAATAAGACCCTTAGAGCAGTAATAGAACAGCAAGAATTTCTTTAAAATATACTCCATTCAGGCATTAGCTTCTAAATGATAAGCTATTAAATACATCCTGACTTCAAATGCTCCAGGTGAAACAAATTTTCCAGTCTCCAAAAGATTTTATCATATAGAACTAAAGCCATATTAAAAAACAGTCAATGCTAGGTAGACCCACATGCCCTGGTGAAGATAGAAATGATTGTTAAATTAGCCTCCATTTATTTGTTCTGGATCACCATTCAAGGATTAAATTGTCCTCAAAGGTACAAACTCAGAAAAAGTCACAGAGTTTCTTAGTGGCTTCCTTATACCCTGACTCTTGATATGAACTGTCTGCAGTCTTCTCAAGTGACATCTGACATGGGAAACCAAAGCTAGTCTTTTCAAAAAGTATTTGGCAGATTGATGAGCATTTTTTTATTCCTAAAAAAAAAATCTACTGTTTTAATTAACCATAAGCCAAATGCAGGGCTCTTTTCACTTTGATTTTTTCTTGAACAATGAGAAATGCACATTTTTAACCCTCGTTTCTTTGGGTCAGCTAAATGCTTGGTTATAGTAATGATAGTAGCTGATGCTGTTGAGATCTTACTCCATAACAGCACGCTCAGCTGTGGGTTTAGATTAGATTCTCATTTTATTTCCACAAGAATATGAGGCAGATATTATTATACCTGTTTTAGAAATGAAGGAACTGAGAGGGAGAATTGTTGAAGAACCAGCCCAGTGTCACCCAATGGTAGGTAGGAAATAGCAGATTCAATATTTGAACCCAGTTCCAGGTGTAAATCCATGCTCCCCCTCACCACTGTGCTATATTGTTTTAGTTGCCATGGATTTCACAAAGAAACTGTAAGCTGCTTATAACTCCCAGGGGGAAACTATGTTCCCAGCCTGGAGCAAACTACCTTTGAAGCCGAAATCAAACGGAGAAATAAAGTGGGTGAAGCCCATTTATCACTTACGAGCAGCTGTCCACTTCTGCTCACCCATGTCTCCTGTGACCCAGCTACAAAAAGGGACCCCATTCAACCTCTCCAGTCCAGATATGCCCTTGCTCCCCCTTGTAATGACCTATTGATATGGAGATGGACTACTTCTCTCCACACCTTGGAAATACCTTCTGCTGTGAGATGCACTAAGGCCAGGCAAGAGATTCTAGAAATATTGCCATTTTCCCCACACTGCTCTTTCTAAGGCTTTTAATCATATAATACAATATTTTATAGATCTGCCAATGTTTCCCTTTATTTTTACCTTTCAAGTCACATTCAGATCTACATTATCTCTGTTAAGGTTAGCACAACATTCTTAACACTTCTGCCTTTTGTGTTTCCAAGAAAATAGATGGCATCCTGTGCTACAATTTGAAACATTACCATCACTCTGTCACTTGTATATGTTCAACTTTACACAGTAATATAGGCTACATTCTTCTCTTTGGTTGTGACTTTGTCACTCTATTTAAAACAAAAACTTCAGAGTCCAAGTGTATAAATGTATGTGTCTTCAGAACATCCCAACCTAAAAACAATGGTGTCCAACAATGTTTGGCTCACCTTTTCATAAAATATCCCTTATTCCAGTCTGCTAAGCTGTCCCATGGCTGAAGTGACATTAAAATGACATGTTACCATTACCGAATACTGAAATATAAATCACATTTTGGCTTTTCTACTTTTGATGTTTTAACACCAACTTCCCTTTCTCCGCTATTAGAAAACTTCAGCACAAAATCCCTGAATCTCTACTTGTGACCCTCAGGGTTCTTCTGATGCACTTGCCACACTCTGACCTCTTCTGTTTCCTCTACTATCTTTCCCTCTTCTGACTTCTTTTTCACACTACTTTTTTTTAGCTTTTACTAAGAACAAACACAGCAATCTTTTTTTTTTTCAAATATGACATGATCTAGCTACTTGAGATTTCAGATTTTCTGCTCACTATATAAAGTATTTCTATGAAAGCTTTCATTTTCATTTTTATTTATGATTTATTCTCTACCTACTTCAAAACAGAATTTGCTTGAGTTTATCTGTTACAGTGTACAGATAAACTCATTTGGGCTGAGTTAGAAGAGCTATGACACTTTATGTACTTTGACTTTTATAGCTCAGTTACAAAGTTAAGAAAAAAGATGTAATCAAAGGAAATAAAACATTTTTGTTGGAACCTTTAAACTGGAAAATTAAATCAAATAATAACATGAGTTTCCTTCTCATATAATCAAAAAAAATACATACATTCTTATTTGTGAGCTTACCTAAGTAATTTAACTTCACACAAAATACTATAAGCAGCATTTTACTTTTTCATAACTACCATTGATTCATTTGTGGTTATGCTACACTAGAAATTTAAATTACAATGGGTTAGTTGGACCCATCCCCCATGAGTTTGTGAAAAAAGCTAGACAGTTTTACCAAATTTTTTATCTCCTTTTATCTTCTTTATCTTCATCATGGCTTGACTCAATGTATTTAAGATTAACTACTACCTTAATGAAATTGATGGTATGGTAAATCTCATCCTCACCCTGAATTCTTCACCTCTCCCTATGCCTCTATGCCATGTGATTTTGCAGTTTGTCCCCATTAAAATAGTGAAATATATTTCCCCACTGCTCGGCTTTGGGCTTGGCGATACAACTTCAACCAATATTTTGGAGGAGATCATGTATCAGCTCTGAGTTTAGACTTTAAGACATGTTTTTACTTGTTCTCTTGTGTTTCTACCATTGCTTTAAGAGGAATAAGCCTAGAAAATCCTGCTAATTCCAGGAGGAGGATGAGAAATTTTTATGGAGCTGCCTCACCCAACCAGCACCCCAGTCAAGAACACCCAATCCCCTCTACCCACAAGCACAGAGGTAAACAAACACTAATTGTATGCTGCAACATTTTGGGGTTATTGGCTATGTGCTACTTCCATAACAATAGCCAACTAAGATAAATAGGATAAATAGGAATTATATGTTATATAACTAATTATATAATAATTATAAATAATATTATAAATATTGCATATAAATAATATTATAGGAGTGAAATGTTCTAATATCAGCACTTAATCACTCATAATAAACATATATATTCACTATAAACCAATCACATGCCAGACAAAAACCAAGAAGATGTCTCCATTACTTCTTAAATATCCCATGTTAAGCAAAATGAGGGTTCAAACTCCAGAGACAATAGGTACAGCCAAATGCTTAATTCCCATAAACAATAGTTATAGATAACAAGCAGTCTTTACTATATATAAGATTTTGTTTACTTAAAGAAGATTTTTGAAAATCACATTTTAGCACTATGGCTGCATAAAAGGGTAAACCTGAAAGCTACCTTTAAAGGGGAAGACAACTTATTTCAAACACAGTCATTACATGACCAACATTATCACTTGCCAATTAATTTTGGATGATTTCTTTGATATTCTTTTGTCACTTCAAGTTTTTTTTTATTCACTTGAATCAATCTCAAAATTTAACCAGTATAATAGCATGCTTAATTTTATTTTTGCATTCCACACTCCTTGATAATAGCAAACTAATTTCTGTAGCTGCTTTTGATGAAAATATGCTGATGGAACTCATATTTCACATCATTGACTATAACGAGCTATTTTATCAAACTGTCTTTATGACAGTATTATAGAGAAAATGATAAATTTACTAATTTATTCACTTGAGATTCCATTTGAAAATTTTAAAAGAAAGGAAAAGATCAATGAAGTCAGGTAAATTAGGTTTTCACGAAATGATACGTCTGGGTCTATATGAAACAATAGCACCAACCATCCTGTTCTTAATGAAATGCTAACACCAAATAAGGGTTGATTAATTATTATGTTTAATAAAAATCTACAGAACAAATAAGTAGCTGTGAAATGCCCTATTGTGAACACATATGCACAATGTTTACTCATTATCAGTATAATCATTGCCAGGGTTTCATATAGAAGTGGGTTGTGTTTTTTCACTTTGTTAGAGTTTTTTACATCTAGTAGGCTTTTAATTTAGAAATTATCAGTAAGTAGCTATATTAATTAACAAGGGTTACAACTCATTTTGTGGGACATTTCAAAAAAACTTTGAAGAAACTAGAAACCCTAGCACAGTATCTTTGGGTTGCTGAAATGCCACTTGACATCAACGGGGCTGATACCAGTGCAAACACAATCACATCAACAATATGCTAAAAGGTCTTATCCATCATTGCATGCTAAAGAATTTAAGCTCTCTGAAGTCCAGAAACAATATTAACATAGAGCGGTCAGTGTCTTCATGGTCTGGGTAAGTCATCTTCAAGCATTATATAACCATGACTTTTTATTTTGGAAAATTTTTCTCAATATAAAATGAATTCATTAATTTTTCTTCCATTTACATTGTTAATGAAAACAGTTGCTCTAATAAATTATTTAACTTGATCTCATCTTGAAGGTGTCTTTCTACCATGAATGACCCTTTTATCTATAAGAAAAAAGCATAAATGTATGAAGGTAATTTTAAATGACAACTATGTTCTTGCTAATGTTTGTAGAAAAATGCGTTGATGGCATAACATACGCTGATCCTTTCTTTCTCATTGTTCCTTCTATTTCTAATGTTTCCCACCAACTATGTTAAAACTACCACCCTTCTTCTAACCTAATTAATAAAAACTCTACTAAATCCTAAATTGATGATAAATTCTAAAAGCAGCTGTTAAGATTTCAAAAACATGACATTTTTAATGGAAGTTGACACAGGAACAATGAAACTATAACTTCTGAAAAAACTCAAAATCTTAATTTAAAAAAAAACAGTGGAAACACAGTTTCAACTTCAGAATTTAGTGCTGAATGCCAATATCCTCTGGGGTTGTCAGGTTTGGGGCAAGAGTCCTTTGAAAACAATCTGTTTTAACATAGATCTACCTTTATCATTTTACAGTAATCAACTATTCTTCAGAATAATAATAAAAAGAAAGGAAAAGTTTATCTCATTCCTCATTTGGAAACAAATGAATAGTCCACTGTTTGCACAATCTTGAAAAAAGTACTGCAGTAGCCAGAGTCCATCCTTCATCATCAAATACTACCTAAAAATTATTGAGTGGTTTTTACATGCCAGGCTCCAAGAATTTCCTTGTACTGACGTATGCATTCCTCACCACAATCTTTTAATGTGTGTACTAATATTTTCCCATTTTACCGGATAAAGAAACTGAGGCTCTAAAAGATTCAGGAAATTGCCAAAGTTCACACAACTAACTTAACTAGATGGTGTGGCTGGGGTCAGACTCAAGAAAATGTAATATTTCTTAATGTTGAAAATTTTCTCTAGCTTCTGAGGTTTTCATTTGTGCCTCTGTGCTAATTCGTAAAGAATGATAAATGATGAATTATTTATTTTCATGGCAAGAGAAATATAGCACATAATTATTCTTCCACAATATCATCAATAAACTTCTGAACTAGTAATCAAGTTCTATGTCTGTTGGAAAAAAATAAGGTTGGTCAAGCTGGTATTTAGAAAGTTGGCAGTAAGTGACCTTTTTTGAAGGCAACCTTTTCCATAAGAAGATAGTCTAACTCCCACATCCCAGACAAATTAATTCTGTCAACTTAGTGGTTGTGTTAATCATTTTATATCAGGTTACTTTACAGAGGAAACACACATGGCATAAAACTACATATGAAAAAATATCCTACCCTGATTTTCAAAAATTAAAATGATGCCTTAAAAAACAGATACAACATCCCTTTAAATAGACAAATAGATAAATAGATGGATGGATGGATGGATGGATGGATGGATGGATGGATGGATGGATGGATGGATAGTGGATAGATAATGTTTGTTTCTGATCCAGGTGAGTTTATGTTCAAACTGAACCCTACGCGGGGGAGCTGTTGCGTAGTTATACGAAGTTGTCCAGTGACTTTGAGCTGGCTTAGCTTGACCTCACCTCTGATACATGATGACAGTGCCTGACCACTGGACCACTGGTTCTGGAAAAACCTGCCCACTTTATTTTCCTGTCACCTGTACAAAGATTGACATTAGGAAAGCTACAAAGAAAAACCCTAAGATCTCATGTGATCCAAATGAAGTACATTTGTCACAATCCAGTGGCAGTATGTCTGCCCCAGGGAAATGATGTATTCTTTTTCCTTCCCGTTCAGTAAGAATTATGTAGTGAATTTCTCTTTTGCTTTGACCTCTAGGAGGACAGGAACAAATTTACAGCTTAACTGTGTGAAACTTTACAGTGTTTTTTTCCCCTTCTGGTATAATGTACCTATTTTGGCTTTTCCTGCTGTTGATACTATTTGTATTTAATTAAGTATCTCTCCAACTGGGTTTCCTATAATACAAGTTCTTATACAGGTTAAGTAGATGTTTTATGGATGGAAGAAAAAACAGATTCCTTTTAAAATGTGTTTGGGAAATAGTCCCATGCCATATCCCCAAGAGTCACTCTGTACTGAATGTTAAAGGAAGTCATTCAAGTTCATTTAACCAAAATTCCAAACAAGTATGAACACAAAGCAGTTCTGTCATGACATCTAATAATATCTCAGAATGTGACTGGGAACACTGTGTTCCTCCATTATGTATATTTCCTAAAAGCCATTTGATATCTTTGGGGAAATAGGGAGAAGTATGAATGAATGGGTGGATGAATGAATGAATGACAACTTAGACAAATCAGAATAGAATATTTTTTCCAAAATTGCAAAGTATATCATTTTCACTTCCAAGTTGTATTCTAAAGTGCAGTCTAATATGTAGAAACCTTTATACCTACTGTGACCAGCCTATTTAAGAAAAAAATTTGAAGCAACTTAAAGAGATACAAATCTAAGAGATCCGAAGAAGAGTAAAAGATAAGAATCAAGTAAGGTAAGAAAAAAACTACTAATGAAAGAGAAGATACTTCAATGGATCACAAAACTTAGCTCTGAAATTCTTATCCAAAAAAAGAAAAAGAAAACACACAAGTGGTTTTAAAATTAGTGCTCTCTAATAAAAGAAAGCAGACCATTTTAAAAGGTTATAAGAAAACTTTGGTCATTCTGAATTATGGAATGGCTTATCGTATAGAAACATGATACTTAAGAGTCAATAATAATCTTATTACAGACATCACCAAGCAATGTCACTTTAAATGTATTTAATTATAGATTTGTCAAGTATATTTTGAGATATTCTTTCTTGACATATAACATTATATTAGTTTCAGGAGTACAACCTAATGATTTGGTATTTGTATATATTGTGAAATAATAGTCAATGAATCTACTTAAAACCCATCACCACACATAGTTATAAAAGACGTTTTTTTAATAAATATAAATTATATATGTAAGGCATTCAGTAAACAAAGCTAGAAAGGAATTCTTCCTATCTTGGTTTTGTCAGCAGGATGCCAAAGTGAATGAGACAAACCCATCTTCATACACAGACTTTATAAGAAAACAAAGAGAGCCTATTTCATAACTCACAGATCCCCAGGAAAGATGAAGACTATAAAAAGAGGCTAGATAGTAGATTTGGGAGACACAGGTGAAGAGTTGTCTCTGGGGAAAGCCAGCATGAGAGGACATGGGTCTTGTCAGTGGGGGTCCCCTAGGCAGGAGAAGACTCAGCAGAAGACTGGCAGCCAGGATCTGAGGCAGAAGATGGCAGTGACTACCAGGAATGGCTACGAATCCACTAGCCTGGCAGCAAGGACAGAAACCACAAATCCATGGTGACCACCTCTGTGTCCAGCACAGTGCACGACATTACCATCATCTTATTGTCAGCCTGCCTCCTGCATCACAGTGCTATGCCCATTACCATGCTTTCCAATTACCCAAGGTCTCCCTCCACAAGATCTCATTTTTACCTCAAAGAGCTCCTGTTCCAAAATTCTACTCTGCTTTTTTCTCCTTGTTCTCCCAATCTCCCTTCAAACTGCTCATTTAAGCAAAAGAATAATTTAAATTATTATAATTAAGAAAAAAATTAAGTGTTTAAATTTTCATATTTCCTCATTCTGAAATATATTTTTTGTATTTAATATTTTTGAAATATGGACTTTTCTAAAAATTGATCCATATATTTAATATAGTAGAATTTTCTCCCCCTTAAATATTATTAAATAAATGATACATATTATAATCATTGGTATCTTCGAATGGAAGGAACATAGTGATTAATATTGATAGATAAATGGCTGGTATTCCATACTACTTTTTTTAATAATAGCTCCTTTGGGAGCAAATGACAGAAAGCAATTTAATATATCTAGTGCTGAAAAGGGAATTTATTCACTCATATAACTGAAAATCCAGTAATTCAGGCATTGCTTGACCCAGGGGATTGACTAATGTCTTCCGTCTCTCTCAACACCTCTCTCCTGTTTGTTTTCTGGAAGGCTTTATTCAAGTGACAAGAAAAATGACCACTGACTAGAAGTTCAAAGATTACTTGGTCCTAAGAGATTTTATCCTGAGGATGAGAGGGTACCTTTCCTGACAGAGCTGGTGCAGCTCAAGGCTGTGATGGACTGGTGGGCAGGGAGGAGGGCAGGTAATGAAAAGAAGCTCCAGAGCTCCACAAAGAGAACCCCAGATGGTGTGGATTTTCCCACTATTTGGATTTCCAATTCTTGTTAAATCAGAGCTAGGCCTCAGTAAAACGGCTTGTTCTAAAGAATGCTCAGGATAGAGTTAGCATCCCACAGTAAAGCAGATGTCTTCATTGATTATGAATGACAAAAAAAGGGTCACCATCTTTAAACAACCCAAGCCATTCATCCAAAGACATTCTAATACATCTCTTGGTTTTGTTTCCTCCTCAATGGTTTAGTACCCTGAGTGTTAATATTTTATCCTCTATGATTTCTGCTTAGTCTCTATCCCTTCTATAAGAACCAGCAGCTACCGGGCCCAGAAGGGAGCATCGCTGCTACTCAGGCTGCCATTCCCACTAGCATTCACCTCACAGCGTGAACCAGATTCAGAGGGACTGAGACGCACCCAAGGTCACAAAGACCAGAAGTAGCATCCCGCACCCTCTCTCCACTGTACATGCGTGTAAACATGAAGGTGTAAATCTCCCTGTAAAATCCTTTAAAGTCATTTATCTTCTCTTAAATTTCCTGTAGTTTCAAGGACACATAACTTATCTCCCAGAGACTACCATATTGCTGAAAAGAAAATAGAAGTTTCAACTGAGTTTTAACTCCAGAAATCTTTCAGGGTGGCCCATTGATGTGTCTCACATTAAACAGTGCTTTCTTTGGACAAGTGGGGAATGGAGTTATTTAAAATTGGGGAGTTTCTTCCATTTCCTTTCTAAGTTTTTTTAAATAACAAATTTGAAAGTGTGACTATCTGTAAACGTGCAAATAACTCCTCCAAATATTCCTCTTAAAACGTTCTCAATCTGCAAAGACACTCAGTTTATGCCCTAGAGACTTGACCTTAACACTTTAAGAACTGTTACTGCTTTCACTTGACTCCAGGGTATGAAAAGCAATTCCTCACATTTTATCAGCTTTTGACAATAGGCACTTATGGGCCTCAGTGATCTAAAATAGATTAATGAGGCACTAAAGCACTTTAATGAATAATGGAACATTTTGAAATTTATTTTGCTTTTTAATTCATTTAACTGCAACCCATTTAACAGCTGAAACACTCCCTCCTGAACATATTAAAAGGCATACTACATTGAGCTTTTATTAATTTATTGTTTCAATTCATTTATCATTTATTCATTTTATTATTTGCTGGGTTGAGCTTCACCTTACAAACACTGTAGAATACAATATGCAACAGAGAACTCTGTGCAACAAAATAACTTCATCAGGTCAACCAGGGAACTTGGAATCTATGAGGAAGAATACCACTGACATAATAAAAAAATACATTTATTATTTCAAAGAGCATAGGATGACAGGGAATCAGGAATTTTGATTCTGTCTCCCTTGTTAAGGTAGAGTTTTTAAATAATCAAAGATGATTGGGGGAAATCCTAAATCCTTCCCCTTTTGTTTCCTTAGGCATCCATTTGTAACCTTTGTAACATTTCCCCTGCTTCTCTGACTCCCATGTTTTAAGAACACCCTCTTCCCTCTCCTCACTAATCAAAATAATAAACATCTTAATGAACTGATTGACACCTGAGTCCAATATGTTCCCAGCTAAGGAGGCATCACTGTGGAATTTCAAGCATTTACCACCATTATGAAGAAATTTGTAAATAATACTGGCAGACTAGGTTGGGGAAAATCCTCCTTTTCCCATGATATGACCAAGTTTTGGCAGTCATCTATGTGGAAGACTACTCTGGTCCCTTGGAGTGACTTCGGATGTTCTTAAAATAAATATTTCCCTTCTTAGCAGGTGAGAAGTTTATCTGTGAGATTTAACCAGAAACTTTGTCCTTTGGGTCCACAGAACCAAGGCTCTTTGAGAAAGTTTGTTTCCTTGATCTGTGCAGCAACCTTGACCACCTTGAATCACTTCCCTTCAAAGCCATTGAAAATGACTGTTACCCCTTGCTTAGCTCTATAACCTCAGCAACTGGACTGAGGCCTGTAAGTCCAACCTGAGGGTTTGGCCAACCCCAGACAGTGGATAAATCCTAGATCATTCTTGCTGCTTTGCTAAACGTCACTACAGTTCTTTAATCACTGTGTGGTGTTCTTAGCCCCAGAGCCTGTCTTCTTCCCTTGCCTTGCACAATGCCTTACACATTTTTCAATAAATACTTGTCACATGAATGGGTGAACAAAATAATCCCATTTTTTAGCTGCCTCATACTTACCTAGTGTCCTTGCTTTATTCCCAATCCCTCAGAAACTGGATTATCACCCACATCTGAGTTGCTGTTACCTGGTGTCTGACTGTTTGAGGCACCATCTGGTCTGCTCCTGTTACTTGAAGCTCAGAGTATTTCTGTCCTGCCCTGCATTGATAACACCCAGCCTGTAATTCTGTTTAGATTTTAGAGATTCCTTTTTTTTGTCTTTCAAGATCTCTCCTCCAAAATTCAATCTCACAGTGTGGAATGTAACGTTGGGTACGTTTTCCATGAGACAATTTCCTGGAATGACTAACCCTGAGCCATGTTTCACATTCAAACCTTCAGATACCATCCTCCCTACTACGTCTCTTCACTTAGTTCCTGCCTGTCCTTTCCCAGTGTGTGCTGTCATTGCCCGCTCTGGTTCAGACAGGGGGTTCTTTTTCTTTTCATACAGAAGGATCAGAGATTCCAAAGACATTGGTTTCTACAATCACTTTCAGAAATATATTCTAGGTCATCCAGTATATGACACACTCAAATTAAGAAGGGAAAAACCCCTGTAGATCATGCCAATATTCTGCTGTCTCATCTCCTATATCAGGCTGTTGAGCATCTTTAGAGAAAATCACAATATATTTGTAAGGTACCTACTATGTGCTGGGTTCTCTGGTAGATTTGGAAGGCACAATGGTGAACAAGACTGTTGAGGTTCCAACCCTCACAGCACACTTACTGGCTCATTTTTCATAGATTGGTTTCAGTACAAATTCAGTGTCCAGGATAAACAGGTTTTCAGCTCTGTCCAAAAATCCTGTGTGTTCCCAGACAGTTCTTTCCCCATTCCTCTGCATGGCTCTCTCAGAACACCTCTACTTACTGCAAGCTCCTTGCCCTCCACCCCCTCCTCAATATTAGGTCATGGCACCATCTCCTCCATCACATAAAAAACAGGAGTCATCATGCAGGAATTTGCTCAAATGTTGTCTCCCACCTCGACTCAAAATATACAGCCCACTTTGTATCTTCCCTCTGGCAGAGCAGGAGAGGTCTCTTTCCTCTTCTAGAGAGAAATCTGAACCACTCCCGGCTTCCTCATCTGTCTCCGCTCATCAACTGTCTGCACCACACCTTTCTTCTGTCCACAACCATTTCTGTTCTATAGATTCCTTCCTGCTTAAACAGCCAAAGTAGTTCTCAGTTTAAAAAAAAAAAACAAAACTGTATTTTGACCTCCCCTGTCATTTCTTTCTTTTCCCTTCTTTCAAAAGACAAGCCTTTTGAAATACCTTTCCCCCTGTCCACCATTTTCCACATGTGCACCTTCCACTCCAACCCCTCTGCCATTTATGTTGCCAACACTTCTGACTCTAGTCTCACTTAAGTAATAGTACAATCATGTTGATAAACATAGTACTTTTCCATTCTTATCTTGCTGTGCCTCTTTGATGCACTTGCCACCCCTGCTTTCTCCATCCCTATTGAAGTGACACCCCCAGGCTGGCTGACGTCCACCTGGCCAGCCAGGCCTTATCACTCCCACGACAAAGTCTTTGTTAGGTGCCTAACTCTTAAAAGTTGTTCTCCAAAGTTCCAGCTTCAGCCCTGTCTTTTCATACTCTTCCTAGATCATCTCATCTCTATACATACATGCCTTCAAATACCACCTACATTCTAATAATATCACAAAGGTGTAATTTAGATCTTCTATGATAAGACCAAATTAGATGGGTTATACACATCAACTACAAGAAAAATAAAGGTATCCCAGCACATCAGGGGAGCACAAGCATTGACTCTGTTTAATAGGTAAGTGAATAATTAACAGCTATAGTATCAGCTAATCAGAAATGTTATTCTCCCAATTTCTGCCCCTTTCAGATAGAACCAGAAGCAAACCTGACTCAAACTGAGCAAAACCCTTATTAAGACTCTAAAGCAGCATCTAGAATGTACATTTTTTCAGTTTTTTGACCAATAATCTCACTTTTAGAATCTTATCATAAAGAAGAATCAAAGAAATGGTCCAAGATTAATGAGGATGTTTACCAAAAAAGTAACAAGCTGCCTAAATGTGGGTATGTCTACACAACAGAATATTGCAGCCACTTAAAAATCATGTTCTTTAAAAATCATATTCTTGAGGAATTTTTCATGATATGATAAAAGGCTTATCATATAATATTAAGTGAAAGGAGAGAAAAAGATGGCGGAGTGAGAAGTGTGGCAGAAACCTCCTCCCAAAACCCCATATATTTTGAAAATACAGCAAATACAACTATTCCTAAAAGAGTGACCAGAATTAATAGTACACCAAGCAGTCTACAACTGGGAGAAGTGAACATCTCAAAGAAAAGGGTAAAGTAAAAAGCTGCTACCTGGTGGGACCCAAGCACTCCCCCAACCCAAGCTCACCAGCAGGAGGAAAGGAATCAGAGTGGGGAGGGAGTGGAAGCACAGGACTGCTAAATACCCAGCCTGAAATCTACCCCTAGGGGAACAGACCCACAGTGCATGGTGCTCTGGAGATTACAGGAGCTGAAAAGCAAAGTCTAAGACTAAGACTGCAAACAGGTTCCCACAACCAGCTGCCATGGGAGAAAAGAAAAGCAAGTGCTTTAAGGGAACTCTCAATGGTCAGAGGGCTGCTAGGGGAGCAAGGGTTTGGGAGAAGGAAAAGGTGGACAAAATGGTACTGGCACACTCAGCCCAGCAGGCTGGGAACTTTCAGGAACTTCAGGCACCCTATCCCCTGGTTGGCAACGCAGCCCTAAGGGCCCACACTGCAATAAGAAGCCTGTCACTCCTTCCTCCCCACCTGCACCTACACACAAAGTGGTTGTCCCCGCCATTGCTGCAGAACAGTCAGAGGGCAGCCCTGCCTACAGCAAATACACAGCTTAACGCAGAGGCTACTTCCTGCACGAGGCTAACCGGCCCAGACCCAGAGGCTGCTCACTGTGCACGGCTGATAGGCACAGACAGTGGAGACAGCTGCTGACCGGGAGCCACAAAGAGGTTTTGTTCTTGCAGCAGAACCCGTGCCACTCGTTTGCAACCTTTCCCATCACCCTAGGCCATCCTGAGGGCAACCCCGCTCACAGGAGTTTAGGGGTCTAACCCAGAGGCCGCTCCCTGCACGCAGTTAACCTGCACAGACAGTGGAGACAGGTACGGTGAACAGCAACCAGGAAGGGACTTTGTCCTCCCAGCTGGCACCCACGCCACTCACAGACAACACCCATAGCTCCACAACTATGAAAAGGCAGAAGAACCTTGTTCTATCCAAATCTCTCAAACATGAGAAAGAGGGCTCAGGGAGACTAAAATCACCAATACTCCTGAAAAAGAATTCAAAATAAAAGTCATAAGCATGCTAATGGAGCTACAGAAAAATATTCAAGAGCTAAGGGATAAATTCAGAAGGGAGATTACTGAAATGAAACAAACAATGGAGGGATTTAAAAGCCGATTAGGTGAGGTAGAGGAGGCTGTGACTGGAATAGAAATTAGAGAACAGGAATACAGAGAAGCTGAGACAGAGAGAGAAAAAAGGAACTCTATGAATGAAAGAATATTGGCAGAACCATGTGACCAATCTAAACAGAACAATATTCTCATTATAGGGGTACCAGAAGACAGAAAAAGGGATAGAAAGTGTCTTTGAAGAAGTAATTGTTGAAAACTTCCCCAATCTGGGCAAGGAAATAGTCTCTCAGGCCATGAAGGTCCACAGATCTCCCAACACAAGGGACCCAAGGAGGAAAATACCAAAACATATAATAATTAAAATGGCAAAGATCAAGAAAAAGGACAGAATATTAAAAGCAGCTGGAGATAGAAAAGAGATCACCCACAAAGAAAAATGATCAGGCTATCATCAGAATTCTCAGCAGAAACCTTGCAGGCCAGAAGGGAGTGGCACAATATATTTAGTGTAATAAAAAAGAAAGGCCTAGAACCAATAATACTCTACCCAGCAGCATTATCATTTAAATTTGAAAGAGGGATTAAACAATTCCCAAATAAGCAAAAGTTGAGGGAATTTATGGAATTTACCCCCCACAAACCATTTCTACAGTGTATTTTAAAGGGACTGTGATAGATGAAAGTGTGCCTAAGACTAAATAGCTATCACCAGAGAAAATAAAACCACAGCAAAGAAAGTGGACCAACCAAATATTAACTAAATGCAAAATAAAACAGCTGTCCACAAAATCAGTCAAGGGAAATGCAAAGAGTACAGAATAAAAGACATAAAATATAAACAGTGGAGGAGGAAGAAAAAGATGGGAGAGAAAAAAGAATCATCAGACTGTGTTTATAATAGCTTAATAAGTGAGTTAAGCTAGTCTGTTAGATAGTAAAGAAGCTTCCCTTGAACCTTTGGTAACCATGAATCCAAAGCCTGCAATGGCAATAAGTACATATCTATCGATAATCACCCTAAATGTAAATGCACTGAATGCTCCAATGAAAAGACATAGAGTTACAGAATGGATGAAAAAGCAAGACCATCTTGCTGCCTACAAGAGACGCACTTCAAACCCAAAGACATACACAGTCTAAAAGTGAAGGGATGGAAAAAGATATTTCATGCAAACAATAGGGAGAAAAAAGCAGGTGTTGCAGTACTTGTATCAGACAAAATAGACTGTTCTGTAAATATTTATGAAATCCATCTGATCTAATCTAACATTGTTTAAGGCCAATGTTTCCTTATTTTCTTCTATCTAGATGATCTATGACTGATGTAAGTATGGTATTAAAGCATTAAGCTCATTTCATTTAAAGTAATTATTGATAGTTACGTGCTTGCTGCCATTTTTTTAACTGTTTTCTGGCTGTTTTTGTAGTTCCTCTCTGTTTTTTTCTTCTTTTCTTGTTCTCTTCTTTTGTAATTTGATGGCTTTCTTTTTTTGTATATTCACTATAGATTTTTGCTTTGTGGTTACCATGAGGCTTACACATAACAACTTATGTCTATATTAAGTTGATAACAGCTTACATTTGATACCATTCTAAAACTTAACATTTTTACACCCCAATGTTTTATGTTTTTGATGTCACATTTTACACCATTTTATATTGTGTATCCTTTAACTAATTATTGTAATCATAGTTTTTTAACTACTTTTGTCTTTTAACCTTCACACTAGCTTTATAAGTGATTAATTCACTACTTTTGTGATATATTTACCTGTCCAATATGATTCTGTTCTTTCATAAATGTTCTTTACTAATCAGTGCCCTTTCTTTTTCATTTAACATTTCTTGTAAGGCCATTTTAGTGGTAATGAACTCCTTTAGTTTTTTTCTTCTCTGGAAAACTACCTCTCCTTTATTTCTGAATGATAATTTTGCTGGGTAGATGTTCTCAGTTGGCAGTTTTTTTCTTTCAGTACTTTGAATATCAGTCTCCCCTGCTATCCAAAAGTAGATTTTGAAACTTTCATAATCCTAAATTGTGTTAAGTGAAGAGCTTCTCCTGCTTTCCAAAAGTCTGTGTTACACCACTTCACTCTTCCAAAAGATCTACATTGTTACATTAATGACTTTTTTATAAAAGCAAAATCATCTTCAGATTCCTTTAGTTAGCAAAAACAGATGTTATTTTTTTTAAAAAGTAGGGGATACCTGTATATGATGCACACCTTTCTGGTTTGTAAAGTTTCTGCTAAAAAATCTGCTGATAGTCCCTTGTACATAACACACTGGCTTTTCCTTGATGCTTTATTCTCTCATCTTAAACTTTTGGCATTTTAATCATAATATGCTTTGGTGTGGGCCTCTTTGGGTTCCAAAAATTCTTCCAATGTGAAATATTATCCCTTGCTAATATTTGTATGGCAAATGTTTACTTCTTTTATAATCATAGCAAAAGTAAATTAAAAAAGAACAAATCTATCCACAGGATAAATGCTTGCCACCACTAAATCTACTCAATAATTATACATATGCACACATACATGCAATACTAAAAATAATTTGAGAAACACTAACATGAACATAGACTCTTCTAAGATGATTGTTTTGAAAATAACATTTTGGCATAAGACTTTGGGATCTCTTTGGGATGTATAGTGATGACTGATTTAATAAATACTTGGGGGATTATTTCAATAAAATCAGCCTAGATCAGCCAAGATTTTGGATAACTTCCAATTGAATAAAAGCCATATAAATTGCAGCAACATTTAAGCAATCATGAGCCATCACACAGATTCAGAAATAAGGCCAGCTTGAGGGAGTCCAAGATTCCCAGGTCTTTCACTGGTCAAATGTGGCATCATTGAATGTAGAAAAAAGAATGAAGGTATTTAATTCCATTCACTTTTAGACACTATTGTAATATTGTCTAGTTTAAAAGTCATTCTTATAGCATTTATGCTGTATTCTGAGGTTTCATAAATTCAGATAAAACAAAGTAAATAATATTACCAAGTATTATTATTCAGACAATAACAGAAAGTAAAAGTATATGGGCAAATGTATTTGACTTGGCAATACTTGGCACAGTGATCACCCAGAAACACCCTCTGCATTTTTAAATTCAGCCCATTACTTGCCTGCCCACATATTTCGCCTAGAACTGTATGACAACTATTTGTCTTCTGTCACTTCTCACACCTGTATTTGTTGCTACTTCAGCATCATACACTTGAATATAGCTTGATTTATGCTATTCTTCTTGTGCTGAAGATAGTTGTCTAAGATGTCAAATATGTATATTATAAAATGCCTCAGGGAGAGAGTTTTTTTTTTTCAAACGCTGTTTGGCCTTTACCTGAAATAGCTTTCACACTTAGAAAAATACATCTACATTTTAAGTGTATTTTCCATTACTCAAGTGTAATTTTCTATTATTTTAGCCTGATGTACCTTTCAGAATCTAAAACATAGAAGATGTACAGGTTTCTCTGGAAAAACATGCCACCTGTTTTTTTTAATGTATCAATTTTCTCCTTAAAATGTTCAAACATGTATAGATAACTGAGGGTTTTTTTAATGATTTTCTACTTAAAATTACCTTCCAAAAAACTATGTTGAACAGTGAAAGTTCAATGTAAAAGCCATCAAATAATATATAGTCTGCTAGTTAGATTCTATATAGAATACCAAAAAATTACCAGATCACAATTTAACAACAGAAATAATTAGCAGCATGTTTTCCATGCATTCCAGAAAGTTCAACAGAATAAAAATACTGGGGAAGGTAGGGTTGGGGAGAGTCCTTGAAAGTAATTACAGCAATTAGATAACTTTTCTATTATTCAGTGGAGCCAGTGACATTCAAAATTAAAGTATTTTACCACAATTATTGATCATGTCTGTGTTTTACAGAACATTAGCACTGGGAATAAGCAAGCATTACTTTAAAAGAAATGGACTTTATTACACTGAGCTAAACATACAGATTGATATTGTTAACAGAAACTGTCTTGAAAATTATGGCTGGGATTTCTGGAATCTTGATTAAAATTCCAAGAAACCTATAAAAGTTAAGAAGCTAAAGGAAAAAGGTATGCTTCCATCCTCTGGCTGGCTCCCAAACACCAGCTCTCTTTTTGTGAGATTATATGAGATATACATAAGACATACTGGGTAACGCCCTGCTGAAATGTGTCTCCCATTTTCACTTTGTTACTTCCATCCCTACTGGGAATATAGCTAATTGAGTAAGAAGGCAGCCTACCTGAGTTCTAAGATGTATTTTCTGCCCATACTGCTTGCTCTGGTCAATCCATTCCCCACCCCTGCATACACCCTTGCTCAACCTCTTGTTATGTATGTAACACAAGATAGCATATACAATATAGCATTCTTGCCTCTGTTTCTTATTATTATTAAAGTATCATTGATATACAGTCTTATGAAGGTTTCCATGAACAACATTGTGGTTTCAACATTCACCCATATTATCAAGTCTTCACCCCCACATTGCAGTCACTGTCCATCAGCGTAGTAAGATGCTATAGTCTTGTCTTCTCCATGCTGTACTGCCTTCCCCAGTGACCTACCTATATTATGATTGTGAATTATAGTGTCTTGCCTCTGTTTCTTCTTTTTCACAGCCTGATTTTTCTTTTCTTCCCTCTCTAATTTTCTACATTTCTTTCTGTTTCTGACTTTCTCCATCCACTCTTATCTCAGACAGCTGAAATGTCTGCACCATTTGTTGACCGTGCCTAAGAATTGTTTCTTAATAAATTATTCCAAAACTTTTCTTTACCAGTTTGTCATTCAAGGACGAGCTTCCAGATTTATTTCCCTTGTGATCTATTAGTTCTACAGGTTGGGATGTTAAGGTTGAGGACTACATACATTGTGTGAGCCTGGTTCATAGATCCAAGTTCTCATCAAACAGAGAACTAGACAGACATCCTTTGCTGTGTGACTGATATCCATTCTCTCTAGGCAGTAGGCTCAGAACTCTGATTGCACTCTTATTTCAACATATATTCCAAATAGAACAACAGAGAATGGTTGATCATTTGATCAGTTGATCAACTGACAATCCATCAATCCCTTTCATTCTCAGCCTCTCCATGTTCTCATTCTCCCCTTACCTTAAATTACATCGTCAATCTCTATGATTACTTCTTTGTCCTTTTATTTTATTGCCTAAAAAAATCCCTACACCTTTGATTAAATTCACTGATGCTGTAACTGCCTTGTGCACCTGAAAGTTGATGGAGAAAATGACTCAACCAAACTGCAAGGACCACCTTAAATTCCTTCCCACTAATGCTAGGTGCTGTTCATGGGACCCAGTAATAATGCCTCATGTCCACAGTTCATCCACTCTTTTACTCCTCTCACCAGCTACTTCATGCCATCCTCAGCTGAATGAAGAAATAGAAGGACTCAGAACATAAATTGCCTGCACGGCTCCCACCACAGTTACCCACATACTGACATCTATGTCCATAAACTCTGCCTTCCCCACATGAATTGTCCAACTTTGGTCAATAGCCAATCCCTACACCCGTATCCACATTGACTCCCCTCAAGGTGATATTTCTCCAGCAATTCTTCCCTCTCTTTCCTGCATATGTTTTCTCCCTTGGTGGTTATTTCTAATCAGCATGCAAACTTGCTGTTATATTCCCCATCTTCAGAATTGTCTCCCATCCTAAAAAATATAATCCATTTGTCTGCACATTCTTCTCTAGCTACAACCTTATTTCTTTGTCCCTTTGTAAGCAAAACTCCTGGAAATGTTTGTCTCTATTTGGTGTCTCCAAGTTCTTGCCTCTCACTTTCTTTCAGAGCACTCTGGCCAGGCCACCACCCCAATCACTCCACCAGAATTTATGTTTGACCTCGACATGGATAAATCCAAAATATAACATTCTTTCATCTCTTCATTTGAACTATTAACAGGCTTACACACTGTCTATCCTTTCTTTCTTCTTGAAACTCTTTTTTCATTTTACCTAAAAAAGCATCAGATTATCTGGTTCTCTTCCTATATTCCAGAAGTACAAAGATAGTTCAATAAAGGCATTATAATACCAGCATATTCTATTATTTGTTACTGTTATTTTCTATTATCTTGAAAATTCTAGGCAAGTCAATAAAACATAAGAAAGAAATTAGAGGCAAAGATATCTAAATGGAGAAAGCAAAGTTATTATAATGTATACAGGATTATCTACCCATAATTTTAGGTACCCAGAAATAACTTTTACATAAAATTTGCAGTTCCTAAATGAAAGGAATTATAAAATGTTAGTGAGAGACATGAAAGATGACTTGACAGAAATCAGAAAATATAATTGCAGAAACTTAAAATGGGAAGTGAATAGCTCATGACAGGGTCAGAGACTGCCTCTGCAGGCCTTAGTTACTGAAATAGATCAGAAATCTAAATATCATAGAGATGTCAATCTGAACAGATTAATCTACATCTTTAGTATAATTCTAATCAAAATCTCAGTAAGACATTTTCTACAAAATGTGTAAGTGGTTCTCAAGTTTGCCAAGAAGCTGTGACAAGCAAGACAAGATAGAACCAGTGGAAAAACTGGGGAAATCCAAATAAAGTTTGAAGTTCAGATAATAATATAGTGCCAATGTTAATTTCTTAGTTTTAATAATTGTCCTGTGGTTATAAAAGATGTCAATATTAAGGGAAGCTTGGAGAAGGACATCATGGAACTCTCTGTATTACCTTTGCAAATCTACTGTAACTCTAAGCTTACTTTAAAACAAAGTGTAAATAAAGAAAACTAAGTGCGGACTCTGGGGAACTTGCCAAGCAGATATCAAACATATAGTAAAGCTACAATAATCAGCAATAGATACAAAATAGTAGCAGATGAAGCAATTAAACAGAATAAAACAGATGAATTTGATATCATTGCCAATGAAAAATTATTCAAAAAATGGTGCTAAATCTTTAAGTAAGTTAATTATGGGGAGATGGGAAATCAAATTTAGGTCCTTACCTAAACCCACAAAGCAAAATATTCTACCCAGAGTGTACAGTTAGGTATTTAGAATAAACCATTTTCCTTCCAAAACCAAACAAGAACATAAGTAAATACCTGTCTGATCACAGAGTGGGAGAAGAGTTTCCACATATAAAAACCATGGAACTATAAAGAACAATTTATAAAATTAATTTAAAGAAAAATTTAGAACTTGTCTGAAAATGCCAAAATAATTGAAAGGTTAAAAGAAGTGTCTGGAAAGTTATTTACCACGAATATAAGAGATAAAAAGTTAATTAAGGACTTACTTTATTAAATCAAGTTACAAAAATTAATGCATCACTAATACTATAATAGGAAACAGGACAAAAGACATGAACAAATAATCCCAAGATAAATAAACTTGGCTAATAAATATACTTTTGAACTCAATCTTTCTCATGGCCAAAAGTAAAACATTAAAAAAATCAACTTTTTGCCATATTAGTAAATATCCAAATTGTTACTAATATTCAGTGCTGATGAGAATCTGTTGGAACTAACTATCCTGTTGGCACTATTGATGAGCATGTAATTCACACAAGCTTCTGGAAAGAGACTTGGCGATGTACAAAAAGAGCCTAGAATGGTTGTTTGTTTTTGCCCAATATACAGGTGAAAATTGATATATATGGCTACTTGTTAAAGTGTTCTTAATAATAGCAAACAAAATGGAAAGGTTCTAGACATATGCATGAGCGCACATACATGGACTAGAAGGAAATACACAAAAAATTAACAGTATTTATTGCTGAGTGGTGACATTACGGGTAAACTTTACTTTCCTTCCTTTTGATTCTCTAAATTGCCTAATCCCTCTAGTAACATCTACTATGTAACTTTATTTTCATTATATTTTTCTGTGTCCCTTAATGTTTCTCTAAAATTTCATATAATTATGAGAGAAATGCTACTTTTTACAGAGGAAACACTGACTATAACAAAGAGAGGAATATAAGAAAATTTTTAATGAACCTAGATTTTTAAATATTAAAAATTTAAAAATTTTAATTTTAATGTTGGCTGATATTGATACCCCAACAGAAGACAATAAAAGAGACTGCTGTATTAAATCTGAGAACATTCTACAAGAGAACATGCTGAGCTATTTGACATAACCTTAATTCAGAGTGAACCAGTCAGTTGTACATGTCGCTGGCTTTTTAGTTGCATATTTCCCAGTCATAGACCCACATCGCTGGCTGATAAATTCTGAGCCCACCTTCCAGTCTCCCCATTAGTTCCTCCATCTGCTGGAGTACCAGGCCCCTGAGATTGTGCTGGGCCTTAGATGGCTACGTCAGCCCCAGCATCACTGGAGATTCCAGCTGGCTCCAGGAGGTCCTACTTCAATGGGACTTCTGTTCTCAAATCCCACAACTTTCACAAACATCCCCCTGGATGTTGAGGAACTGCTACTGGGTTTTCAGAAAGAGGTGACAGTTTTCAGACTTCTTTCTGGGGAAACCAGGGAAGGAGGCAAAAGTCTCACAAAACAATATTTAGCTTTACTGTGCAGTAAATACTCTGATATTTTCTATTCTGTTCTGTTTCTTTTTAACCACTAAGTTGATTTCCTGAGCTCTCTAATGGGTCCTCATTCTAAGGATAAAAACACTGGACCAGAAAATATGGAGGATGTTAGCTGACAAAAAAGAGCAAGAAAACAGATAACAAAAATGATCATACTCAGGTGCATTCAGAAATGGAGCAAAGGACCAATCTATGCAGAATGGGGTATTCATCAGTTTTGGTGCCCTTATGCAGAGCTTCTAGAAGTAGAGGTTTTTTAAAAATCCTCTGTAAACCTAACATTAAATAACATGGAATACCAGAGTGAAGTAGTTGTTCTCCTTTGGGGTTAATTCCATTCCTGCTGATTATTCATGTATAGAAAGCCACAGCTGATCCACTCTTTTTAGACGAACTCTTTTTTAAAAATTATTTGTTTTTCTAATTGCTCAAACAAGCATTTGGGGCAATAATGAAAATAACTGCAAATGTGTAGAGAGCCTTACCATGTGCCAGGCATTTTTCTAAGCACTTTCACATATTGTATTTCATTCTAGTTATAATTCTTCATTCATATAATATTTCATTCTTCATTGTGATTCTATGAGGTACATACAATTAACATCCCCATTCTACAGATTTAAAAAAACTGAGATGGAGAGGAATGAAGTAATGTGCCCAAGGTCACACAGCTGGTTAGATTTAAACCCAGGCAAGCTAGCCTAGTCTTAACTGTTACGTATGATTGAAAGGGCCCGACATGATAGACATGAAAAGCAAGGCTCCCTTCTGTTCCACTCCGCACCGTCTATCCCTCTCTCCACACAGGTCACAACCACTGTCACTAGTTTCTTGTGAACCCTTCCAGAGATATTCTACATGTGCAATAAACAAATATATAAAGACCTATGTGTAGGGTGTCTATTACAAATGAATCTTTTTCCACGTAATCTACCTTACATAAAATCTTCCACAGAGTGTTAACAGCTGTGTTATACTCTATGGAATGGATACACTACAACTTTTTACTTATCACTATCAGTAAGCATTTATTTTATTCTAATCTTTTGTTATGTTAAACATAACTATGCACATAGGTCATCTGGTGCAAAAAAGAATTCTTGGTCATCCACAAACCTCCAGTACACATGCATAGAAGCATATTTGCTGGGTAAAAGGACATTGGCATATTTTATATTTATGTTAACAAAGAGAGAATACGCCTCAGAATGAGAACCCTTAATAAGCCACAGTAGTCAGTTGGAGCTTAATGACATTTCTTTTATTTCTGTTGTTTTTACTTTTAAGTAAAGTTGCCAAGTATTTATGACTAGTGATACTAGTTTTCCATTTGTGAAAATTATGTAAACTTTCTTTACTGAAACAATGAGCCAATTTTTTTAATATGTTATTGTATAAATGTTAATGAATGTGATCCTTGGGCTGCATGTAACAGAGACCAAAAATAGGCAGATTCAGATACACTTCTATAGTGTTAATTTTTTTTAATATTTCCATGATGCTAAGAAGTGCCTCCATTCCGGGTGAGTGCCACCTGGCTCACAGTCATTGTTTACAACTGGTTTGGCAATTTCAGCCTTATCCAAAATGACAGCCCCTCAGATGCCTCTGCCTGGCAATTTCACTCCCAATGAGAGATTCTACTGGCTTCCTATTCTACCTTGTGCCAGCTCTTTAGTTTTCCTTCCCATCCACACCTGGGAAGGAGTACTCGATAAATGGTGACTCCCCAACATGTTTCTTCAAGTTTTCCACAACTGATTGCATGACTGAATTTATCCATAGATTTTTACAGAAGTTGTTGGGCATGTAATTTGTCTGCCATTTTCAGTTTGCCAGAATGCTTCTGAGTTCAACTGTGTTGCCATATCTAATATATCTTTTGTGTGCTCGAGATGCCCTTAGGATTCAGTATTTTCCTTTTCTCACAGAGCTATTCTGAATAATATACATCATTCCACAAGTCATGCTAAACATTTTGGATGTGATCTTGCTACACAGACCCACAGAAGTTCTAGATAAAAGTTTATTACAAGAAAATAAAAATACATGCCAGGCAGTGACTTTCCTTGATTCTTTCACAAAGTATGTTCTTTAGTGATTTCCAAAATGTTTAGCTGTGAATCTCAAATTGGTTTGGACTTGGGATTTGTTACCCCATTATATTCCAGAATCTGTATTGTGTTACTACATATTTCTATATTAAATTATTAGCTAAATCCACTTATAGAGACTTCTGATCTTTGTCCCAGGGACTATTTTTTCAAATCACAGGTTGGAAGCATTTAGTTTTACAAACCATGCACTGTGATCTTGTAACCAAACTAGTGCCAAGTGGCCTCTGTTTCCTTTTTATGTTACAATAAAGAGAATAAAGTTTAAAATCTTGCAGGAGCTCAAAAACTGTTCACATTATTTCAAGTGCAAAGTGCCACTGCTAATTGTTAATTTTCATCCATAAGTTATTATTTTCTAATAGCATCTCTATTCTTATTCAAATTGTATATAAAGATTATATAATGCTTTTTCCATTGGACAAAAATAAAGTATTGGTGGACCTGTTATAATTCCAACCCTCAAGGTCTACAATCCACTCAAGAAATATAAATGACAAACTCTCTAGAGAAAGAGAATCTTAAAATTATCACATAATTTTATTTCAGCGTGCCACATCAGGCTTCAATTTTATTCCACTTATCTCCTAAGGCAATCTAAGTGTATGTCAATCTTTTCTTTTCAATCACTGCAAATAAAATAGAAGTGTTCTCTTAATAATTCTTCAGATCCTTTTTAATATTATTTAAAATACTAGGACATTTCAGGCTTTCTTTTCCTTGCTAAATAATGCATATCCCTTTCCAACAGTTTGTCAGTTCTTTACCTTGCTCCTGTGGCTGATTGGGTGCTGACTCAGGGAACTAAGCAAGATCGAATCCCTCCCATTGTACATCCTAAACTGGATCTGGACTCTGGAGTGACTCATTTTATAACAGTAACTGCAGCCCCACTTACTGAGCTTGTTATGTGTCTGGTGTTGCTATACACATGGAAAATTAGACTATTTTCTGTAAATATTACAGTGACCCTATGATGTAAATAATATCATTGTCTCCAGTTGTGGATAAGGCAACTGAGGATTGCAAAAATGAAGTATTTTCCCAATAGTACATACCTCATCTGGAGCAGAACTAGGATTCAAGCCCAGAGCCATCAGGTCAAACCCTTAAATGCCATTCGTATTCAGTGCCAAGCTAATTAAATTGGGATTTATATTTGGTCTCACAGGAAGTGAGAAAAAAATGTTATTCCAAGGTCACATATTGCAAACTTAATATTAACCAGTAAACTACAGGTAGACATTATTGATTTAAAAGGAGATCATTGCTTTTGATGAACAATTTACCCTGTAATACTGGAAGTAACTAAAATGTCTTACTAACAACAAGCCAGTACCTTCCACTTCCATCCTAAATTAATTTATTCTCCATTTAATTCCATTGCTTGCTGATTCTTTTTCAACTTTGTGCTTCACTGTGACCTCTATATGCTTTTCTTTTTGCACTCTTAAATCTACATCAGGCATTCATGATGCAGCAAGGCAGAATTTCATTCCAAATCGAGATGGATTTCACATATGTTATGACTGTGTGTCTGTTTTTCTCTATGTTCACACATCCATACTAGGGGCATAAAATGTTCTTCTTATGAAACAAAAATTTGGATTATCCAAAACTACATCCTCTACAATTTAAAAGCTTTTAGGTACCATTTTATATTTGCAGAGTATCTTAATTGTTTTGAGTGGCTTTTTAAAACCAGATACCACAGCACAGGATGTTTTTTTTTTGCCAAGGGGCACCTGGAGTTACAGGCAGACTTGACACTGAAACCCTGTGCCATTAAATCCCACAACTCCCCCATCTTCTCCTTCATGCACCCAGCAGCACGCACGACCAAAGGTTTAAAGCAACAGGAAAGCCAGATATTCATCAATGGGATAAATCTCTCAATCATCTTTCCTCTTTGAATATGTCATATTATCACTGGTGTATTGTACCCTTAGTCATACAAAAACTTATGTAGCTAAAATAGGCATTAATTTTAGAAATTATGTGGAGTGAAATGCATAGTAGACTATGACACGAGAACTGTATGTTGTTTTGGATAGCTGTTCTTCAAATGCATTTCAGTATTTGGTGGAGAGTGTGGGAAAGGAGTATAATACATAGAGATTGACAGACTGGTTTTTCAAATTTTTTATATAGATGTCAAAAAAGACATTGGCATAATTGGTTGACTAAGTTTTCCTTTTAATTAGTTGCTAACATTCAACTATCAAAGGGTTTATATAAACACAGATTCCCAGCATGTTTTCAATTATAAGTTACAGTTACAGTGGACACCACAACCCCCGTGGCTGAGTGTCTGTGGGTCCCCTCGAGCATGGACCACCAATTCACCACTGCCTCCCCTCACCTGCTCCACTGATTTATATTACCTGACTGATTTGTGCTGATGATGGGATTTGTGGCTTTGGAAAAACTGAATGGGCTTTGAGAGGTATCACAGGGAACCTGACTCAGCACAGTGACCTGTGGTGAGTCCTGACACAGATGGGCTAGTTACATAACTCAATAAAATCCATGGTGCATGTTGAGACTAAGCCCAGACTACTGATGGATCTAAAAACATCATAACCCATGAAAGTTCTACAAGAACCAGACTGGCCCAACCCCAAATGCTTTTTCCCCTTTAAAAGTATCAAAACCAAGATAAATTAGGGTACCATAAAGAACTTAGTTATTTACCATGTCAATAAATATTACCTGTTTTTTCCCAATAATGCCTGAAAATCTTTGGCTAAAAATTTTAGCCTACATGACGAGAATTAGGCTTGAGATGGATTAATGATTGTACATTGAGCGTTGATCCCCCTATACTGAATTTTATTGTTGCTAACAACCATTTGATCAATAAATATGAGAGATGCCCTCTCAAAAAAAAAAAAACTAAAATAGGAGTTTGCAATTTAAGTAAGTTAAGTGCAATTTGTTTCAGTGTTACAATTTTTGTTTTTGCAATCTTTAAATGTTTTTGAGGGGATGGACAAATTATCCTTGTGTCCCCTGCAGCCAACTGTAATGATTTCCACTGACTGCAGTAATGACAGCAGGGCTGATTGACTTTAGGCCTTTCTCCCACTGTAATCAACAAACAAGTTACCGAGGAATATATGTATATGTATATAAAACAAAATATTCTTGTTAAGCAAGCAAGAATATTCTTATCTTCCCTTCCAGCAAAAGGGAAAACAATCAGTGAACTCACCAACATGGCAGTTGACAGTTGGCCAGAGGATGGGGTCACTTTAAGTCCGTCCTCAGTGCAGAAAAGGTATTTGCATACTTGACTGCAATCTTGTTTTGAAGGACAGCTGCATTGATCAGAACCTCAATGGGATGTGGAGGCAAGGTCTTGAACAGCTTTACCTTAACCCATTTTTAAGCAAGGAGTTGAACTAGAATATAAAACTCTTTTGAAGATAAATCTTATAATTCAGATGTAAAAAGGCTAAAATAGACTATATTTTACCCATATATCTAAAACACATACCTTTTAATCTAATAGTCTTTGATGACTAGATATGCACCTGGTTTTATAGATGGAAGAATTGTGTCCGACTGCACCTACTGTACTGTGGGGTTATCATATGAAGAAGAGGCCACTCTTTTCTAGATGTTTATTTTGCTCTTTGCCAAAGAACAAAGAATCTTTTACAAAGACATTTCTATTCAGCATTTACCTTATGCCTCTATTGGAAATTGCATATTGGCTAACTATACAGATCTGAACTTCCAAACTTCTGTGAGTACTTTGGATTGTCATTATATGCCTTGTACTTTTTTTGGTACTTTGAGGGCAACAAAGAAATAAAAGAAATACATTCTACTCTAAAAAAAAAAAAAATGTAAATGGTCAACAGGGCCAGAGAGTTACATTTAGCATACTCTCAATGGTAGATTAAATTACATGTACATAAACCTATAAGAGGAAGGTTACCTCTCCAATAAAGCTTCTGTCCCTCTGCCCTGCCTCCTCCCTCCCCTCCAATCTATCCCCCCCACACACACATTGTCCAAGACCTTAGCACAAGGCCTGAGAGGGACCCAGTGGAAGGTTAAGTGTGGAGGCATACCATTCTGAAAAGCAAATATCTGTCGTCCTGCTTAATACCACATCTCAGGGTAGGGCAGACCAGGGACCGTTATCTGAGTTTTCTGCACCCTAAGAAGGCAACAATTTATTCTGGTTTAGAGCTAAGGAAGAGCCACAGTTTAGGAAAAGAAACCAGAGGAAACCTTTAGTCTGGAATGCGATGTAAAATAAATGTAAAAAGATAGCAATGAAAATAGTAACCATTCTTAGAAAAGTCATTCTCAAGGGAACTTAGCCAGGCTCCATTGGTTGAAGTCTGGGCATTAATTCCACTCTACTTTCATGGGTTTAGTCTGGATAGTTTGCAGGTGCAATAGTTTCTTCTTGTTAGGTGACACTTTATTAGGTCATTCTTCAAACTGTGGCTTGAACAACAGTGGCAGTGGCAGAAACAGTATGGATCATTGCTGAGTTTACTTTGGCTAGTAAGTAAGGCGGTTGTCAGAGGCCAAGCAGATCTGTGATGGCACATACATTGAGTCGGGAAAGGTTGTGATGCTAATAATTGTGTTATGAGTCCATTATGAAAGACCCTAAAGCACCATGGTGATAGGATAAAATATACATTGGGCTATGAAAATTTTACAGTTTGTAAAAGGTAGTCTGGATCAAAAATTCTGAGTCAACAATTGAAGTACTCATAACATCTTCTGTCTCAGAATACATGACTATGATTGAGTTAATCAGTGCATTCAAGCATTTTCAAATCTACTGCCTAATCTTATTCTCTGAATTACACGATGTGATCTGTGCCTTTCAAACAAAGATAGGACATTGGTGTCCTAGAAACACAAAACATGCTATTAAAGCTTGAAGACATGAGCAGTACTAATCAAACATTTTTGCCTGCATCTGCAAAAGAAAATGACATCCTGTCTGACAAAGTGAGTAGGATGCAGATATAACTGTAAAAAAGTTTTTGAGTATGAATAGAGAAAACAAATATAAGTATAAAGTGGAATAACTATAAGAGGGACATTGCAACTGAGAACTGCTTGAATTCTCATTGCAGCAACTGACTGACTTGTTTTGGTACATTATTTCTTTGCCATACTTGTGGATTATTTTTATTATTATTATATTTAGTGCATGTATATTCATTAGTGGGATTAATCTATAGTTTTCTTTTTTATATCATCGAGTTTGAACATTTAGAATATATGGTTTGAAAACTGAAGGAACAAAATAGCAGCAGACTCAGAGACTCCAAGAATGAACTAGTGGTTACCAAAGGGGAGGGGTGTGGGAGGGCAGGTGGGGAAGGAGAAGGGGATGGAGGGGTATTATGTTTAGTACACATGGTGTGGGGGATCACGGGGAGAACAGTTTAGCACAGAGAAGGCACATAGTGGATCTGTGGCATCTTGCTGCTCTGATGGACAGTGACTGCATTGGGGTATGGGTGGGGACTTGATAATATGGGTAAATGTAGTAACCACATTGTTTTTTCATGTGAAACTTTCATAAGTGTGTATATCAATCATACCTTAATAAAAGTTTTAAAAAATGAAAAAAAAAAATTTTTTAGCCTACAACTGAGTCATGTGATACATAAGGAAACTGAAAAATGCATCTTTTTTGTTGTTGTTAATTTTTTCTTTTTTCTTTATTTATTTTATTCCCTTGTAATGAAATACAAGCTATTTATATTATTAAATGCTTACCCCAATTAGTGTAGTTACTGTCAACATAGAAAGATGTTATAGAACTATTATGTATATTCTCTATGTTATACTTTTATCCCCATGACTAACTTACATTATGATTGATATTTTGTGTCTCATTACCCTATTCATCTATTTCACCCCCGCACCCTAAACCCTCCCCCTTGGGAGCCACTAGTCAGTTCTCAGTTGCATCTAATCTTAACAGAGTCCCCTGGACCATGAGACTGATGGAGTAAAACAGACTCCAACACAGTGCCCAAGAAACAGAAGAAAATCCCTAGATCTAAACCCAAACCAGGTTATGTCCAGACGTTTCTCTAAGCAAATGAGAGGAACAATCTAAAAAGAAACTGCCAAAAACAAAAAATATTCACATTTGTTTAGTTTTCTATCATTTCTGAAATAAGAAATATTTGTAAGAAATAACCTTCTGGCATCTTCCATAGATACAATCCTGTCTTAAACCTCAGCATATGCAAAGCTGTCAAGATCAAACAGAATTTGACCGAATTGCAAGAGTGGCTTTTCATCATGTGGGCACTGATTAAGGGCTTAGTTTACATTTAGGGACTGTCCCTCCTTTAAGTGGCATTTCCATTAATTCCTCATGTGTTGCTGACAGAAAAGCTCAGTCATTATGCATTGTCAGGTATTTTTATCTCATGGAAGAGCTTGCTCTCAGGAGCAATTATAATCTAATTAAAGCCATTAATGTTTACTCCTTTGGGAAATAGAGTTATTCATAGATATCAGAATCTTTTCTGCTTTTCCATCTACTATACAATTTATATTTTGCTTCTCACTTCTGAGACTCTTCAGGAGTTATTTTCTTGTCACCCTAAAATAGAAACATACCCTGCAGCAATGTTTTCAATACAGTTATTTGCAGTTAAATTGAATAAAAAATGAATAATGTGTTTATTAAGAGTATCAGGAGCAGAGATGCAACTTTTCTCATTATGTTACACTACTGCTTCTGCTGAGCTACAAGTTATTAATAATTTTATAACATAAAGAGTAGATTAAGCTTTTAGAAGTCACAACATCTACAGAAACATACCTGGACTGGAAATTCTTCCACATAGTGGCAATTCCTTTAAATCAAAGTAAAATATAAATGTAGTACAAACTTCTTAAATCCTATTTTCCTGGGAAGTGTTTTCATTTTTTAAAACTGGAATGCACTTTTACATTGATATTATAATATTGCTAGGAACATATTCTCTAAGATACCTAGAAGGTCCTTAACCAAATAATGTATGTATTCGAAAAGTAAGACAAAGAAATCATTTTACACTGTTTACTTAGCATTGCACCTGCCATATGCTCTATTTCAAAGGACAAATATGTTTAAATATTTATGGGCAATAATGGCTTCACCTTTTTCACAGTTTACTGTGCCAGGGTGACTGTGTTTAAATGTTTCATATTACCTCATTAAATCCTCACATCTTATTCATATTATCTTTTTCCGAAAGAAGGGGAAATGGAGGCACAGAAAAGTCGAGTAACTTCCCAAAGGTCAATCAGCTTGTAAATGTGGAGGCAGAATACAAACCCATAGTCTGAGTGTAGTGTTGGACTCTATTGTCTTTTCCTGTGCTGTACTCTCTCTTAAACACAGAGCTTCTCCTTTTTCAAAGTTGTAGTCATTGGAGTGCCATTATGAGTTTCAAGTGCTCGTGCCATCCTTCACTGCTTCTGTGACAGTATTGCAAGGTAGATTTTTTTTTAAGTCTATCTTCAGACACCAGACCTGCCACTTAACAAACTGTATGGAGGTAGCTTGTCATTTAAACACTCTAAGCCTCAGTTTCTTGATCTGTAAAACAGTACTTACTTCATAGAAGTGTTTGGCTCCTACCAAGCATTTGATAAATGTTGACTGTTGCCATTACTACGCCTTTAATGTTCAACAAAGGGAGGGCATGCATAGGGGGCTTTATTACAGAGCCGAGAGGGTTCTCTGCATCATCAAACCAAACACAATTTCATATTTTATACAAAGCCAGGCTGGTTTTGGTGATGGGTTATTTTTTTTATTGGAATGCTGAAAGGGGAGCCTTTCAATACATGGATCTGCTCCATGAAATAACCCATGATCCTGCTGCTGGAGTGGCAGGCTCCCTGATAGATTAAGAACACAAAGTAAGCATTAGGAAAGCATCTATGCCTTTTAAGCTAAAATTTTTATGTGACTATTTTCTAATGGTGTACAGAATGAGTAAGAGTGAACCAGAAAAATGTCTAAGAATTAAAGGCCTAATGCCTTTATTTCCTCCAGCACTCTTTACTAAAACCAACAAACAATCCTTAGAAAACAACACCTTGAAATAGCATTCCTATTGGTATGTCCTCCTTGTTTACCAAAGAAATACTTTTCAGAATATTTTTACCCAAACTTACCATCCCTTATTTTATGAATGTTGGTAATATTAGTAGTTTCCAAATTTTTATCACCCTAAGGACAATAAGAGTTTTAACCAAGCGAGGTGCATTACAATGGAATGAATTTCAAAGGTAGAATTACTGTGGAGCTACTGAAGGTTACATTTCAGTATACTGAGTTGGAGATACATTTAATTTGAGTTTCGTGAGAGTTATTTATGTGGGTGGCAGTCACTTCCCTGTACAGTTATTACTGGCATTCCTGATACACAAACGGATTCCAAAATACTCCTACTCTCCACTGTAGTGAATTATCCAGCACTGTTTTGCTACAGTGAGAGACAGAAGTCATATAATGATATGATATCTCTATGGTACCTAGCACAGGAATTATGTGCTTGTAGAGAAGAAACAAGGTTGCAAACATTTGGAGCAGGTAGCTAGTCACGGAAAATCATTATACAGTTGTGCTGGCAGTTAAATATTATTTCTCTGAATCTTGTGAAGTTTTAGGGTTTTGTCATCCTTTTAAATTTCCAATTTGTTACTGCTTTTCTAATTTTAAATACATGTGGACTTTTGTGCCTAATTGCATTGGTAATTTTGTGTCCTTTCATGTAAAAGCCTAAACTGCACAAGGCTTTAAAGTCAAGTCCCACAGAACCTGGACCTACTCTGACAATAAGGTGTAATAGAAGGCTAATTATACTGTTTCCACACCTCTCCCAGAGAGAGTCATATATAGGATTGAATGAAAACTTTCTCACTGCGAAAAACAAGTCTTCTGTGAAAAAAAGAAAAGATGCAGGTGTGAGAGTATCATAACAAAGCAATTAAGAAATCTTTTTAAAACCCTCAGTTAGTCTACATGGATATCCAGCTGATCAAAGTTGAGGAGATTTTTCTCTATTCATTTGTGGTTCAAAAAAAAGAAGACTTATATTTGAACTTCTAAAATTTTATTCTCCACTCTGCCTTCCTAAAACATATCAGTTTAAGATTGAAAATCATGTATTAACAGGATTTTTTAAAATTATTTCACATTCCATTCTGAGTTCACAATTACCTTTGTTTAAGAAAAATTACATGCAAGTTTCTTATTTCAAATGTCATTGTAATGGTCCCCATTTACATTAATCTTATTCCATTTCCTAGAGCCCAGGTATGCAATGTAAGACCTCTTAAGTATGAAATGCATTAATCTTATTTTAGAATCAATACTTTGGGGATATATCCACTACCTGAGAGGACAGGTTGGCAAAATGTAACCCTGATAAAGGCTCAAAACTATATGTACCCACACATATATACAAATATAAAACTTTGTCTTTGATTTCTTAGTTTTGGGAATATCAAAATTAACAAAGGCCCTGTTTGAGAATTTTCCAAAAGAGTTTGATTCATTTCTGGGAAGGATTTCCCAAGTCTGTAATACCCTTCATTTAATGGCCACCTAAGATTTATCTTAAAGGCTTTGGTCAATATTTGGAGTGACCATAAATCTCCAACCTGCCCAGAGAATTCCAAAGGCTACTATCTACCAATAAACACTCGTGTAACATTTATTAAGCATTTTGTTCTGAGCACCATAAGCTACCTAAAAGCCCCTCTTGATTTTACAGTAATTGACATAACAAGTGAAATGATTGTGATCTTTTAGATGCCATATGAAATGTTCTAAGATGTCACTGAATCAGGGGATGATATACCCATAAAACTTGACTCCTGGGTTGGGGGTCATAGTGTTGAATTCAGCTTGAGAGAGAGACTCATTTATTTAGTGCAACAAGCAAAAGACCTTTCTGCCTGATAAGTTTAGCATTTACATAAACTCTAGCCAATAATAAAGAAATCCATAAAAACAGGTTTCCCCAAAGGTCGTGTATCCAAATATTTGGAAATTCGGGATAGCGCTCTTAAATTTTGCCATTAAACCATTTTTTCCCAAGAAATCTGCTCAAAGAGTATATTGGAATTGCACAGTATTCTAGCTCCACCAAGTGACAGTTTTATGTTGTTGCTATTTGCCGTTACTCATCTACTAACCTCTGAGGGGGATACTAACAAAATAATACATTACACACACAACATGCTCATCCCGCTGACCAAACTTGAGGGGATTTTTCCATTCATTCAAAAAAAAAAAAACTTGCATTTGAACTTCTGAACTTCTATCCTCCACTCTGCCTTCCTAAAATATGTCAGTCTGAAATACAAAATCATATAATAGAATTTTTTGAAATTATTATTTTACATTACATCCTGAATTTATTATTACTTTTGCAGAAGAAAAATTGGATGCAAGTTTCTTATTCTCCCCAGATATTTGTGTTTTAAAAATTAAAGTTTATATAACTCAGAGTAGTTATTCTTTAAAAATCTATACAGCATGTAAGAAAGCATAATGGACATTTTTTAAAATATAGTTTCTGAGGAACAAGAGTGTTTCAACTTCCTCCTTATAAACTACTGAATAATGAGCAAGGTCCTATTTTCATCAAATAAAATTTACATAATATTTCTATTAATAAAAGTAAGGTTCATTATACAAAACAAATGATTAACTTATGGCACGGAAACATTTTTAAAGAGAGAACAAAAAACTTTAGAAAACATTCATAATTTCTTCACCCAAAGGTAACCAATATTACGTTCTGGTGAATATTAGGCAGTTTGCTATACATATTAGTATTTTATCCTTTGTATAGTCAATGTTCTTTGTTAAATATTTTTATTTAACAAAAAAATTTTATTGTTAAAAATTTTTCTCTATAACAGACAAGTGTAAATGTACAACTTTACATGGTATAACTGTATTAATATCAGATAAAATAATCTTTAAAGCATTAAGCATTACTAGAGAAAATAGCTACTACTTAACGTTTAAAAATGTCATTTCCATTATTGTCTATCCCCATACACAAAGTAAACTCGAAATGGATCAAAGACCTGAATGTAAGTCATGAAACCATTAAACTCTTAGAAGATAACATAAGTAAAAATCTCCTGAATATAAACATGAGCAACTTTTTTCTGAATGCATCTCCTTGAGCAAGGGAACCAAAAGCAAAAATGAACACATGAGACTACATCAAACTAAAAAGCTTCTGTACAGCAAAGGACACCATCAACAGAACAAAAAGTATGGAGAGAATATATCTGTAAACAACATATCCAAAAAGGGGTTAATATCCAAAATATATAAAGAACTCACACACCTCAACACCCAAAAAGCAAATAACCCAATTAAAAAATGGACGGAGGACATGAACAGGCAATTCTCCAAAGAAGAAATTCAGATGGCCAACAGGCACATGTAAAGATGCTCCACATCACTAATTATCAGGGAAATGGAAATAAAGACCACAATGAGATGTCACCTCACACCACGATGGCTAGTATTGAAAAGACTAAGAACAACAAATGCTGGTGAGGATGTGGAGAAAGGGGAACCCTCCTACATTGATGGTGGGAACGTAAGCTAGTTTAACCATTGTGGAAAGCAATATGGAGGTTCCTCAAAAAACTAAAAATAGAAAATACCATTTGACCCGGGAATTCCACTCTTAGGAATTTACCCAAAGAATGTAATTTCTCTGATTCAAAAAGACATATGCACCCCTATGTTTATTGCAGCACTATTTACAATAGCTAAGATATGGAAGCAACCTAAGTGTCCATCAGTAGATGAATGGATAAAGAAGATGTGGTACATATATACAACGAAATATTATTCATCCATAAGAAAGAAACAAATCCTACCATTTGCAACAACATGGATGGAGTTGGAGGATATTATGCTCAGTGAAATAAGCCAGGTGGAGAAAGGCAAGTGCCAAATGATTTCTCTCATTTGCAGAGTATAACAACGAAGCAAAACTGAAGAAACAAAACGGCAACAGACTCACAGACTCCAAGAAGGGGCTAGTGGTTACCAAAGGGGGGGTCGGGGTGTGGGAGGGCATGTGGGGAGGGAAGGAGAAGGGGATTGAGGGGTATTATGATTGGCACACCTGGTGTGGGGGGATCATGAGGAAGACAGTGTAGCACAGAGAAGGCAAATAGTGATTCTGTGGCATCTTACTACAGTGATAGACAGTGACTGCAATGGGGTATGGGGGGGTATGATAACTTGGGTGAATGTAGTAACCACATGGTTTTTTCATGTGAAACCTTCATAAGAGTGTATATCAATAATACCTTAATAAAAATAAATAAGTAAGTCATTTCCCCAAAATGATGTGAAAATCTTAATCCTGTGCACATCTAAAGCACAGCTTTAAATTTTTATTGTTTAACATTAAACAACATTAAATAATGTTTAGTGATAAACATTTAACATTTAAATGTTTGCATTATTTTATTTGGTTATTTTTATTGAAGAATAGTGGATATACAATCTTACATTAGTTTCAAATATACCACACAGTGGTTCAACTGTTACCCACATTATTAAATCCTCACCCCAACTAGTGCAGTTACTATCTGTCAAAACAGGAAGAATAGCTTTAAATTTAAAACCAAAAATTGACAATTAAAATATGTTGACATCATATAGAGAATTTATATAAGGAATTTTACATTATATATGGATATGTATTATATATATAGAATTTTTACACAAGTATTATATAAATTATACAACAGAAGTTGTTATAGAATAACTTTTGGTTATTGCTATATTAAATTCTTATATACTTACCAAAAATGATAAGAATATAGAAAATTTGAACAACATAATTAACAAGCATGTTTTAAAGAACATATAAAGAGGGATAAAGTGGCACAAAAATTCTCAACCATGATATAAACTGGTCATGGGGACGGTAGTACAGCATGGAGAATATAGTCAGTGATTCTGTAACATCTCCTATGTTGACAGATAGTAACCACACTAAAGGCGGTGAGGATTTGATAATGTGGGTAACTGTTGAACCACTGTGTTGTATATTTGAAGCCAGTATAAAATTGTACATCAATAATACTTCAATAAAAACAGAATATATAAGAAATCTAAGTCCAAAAATGAAAAATAGCTACCCTTTTCAAAAACATGAAAATATATAGAAAAACTGACTGTTTGTTACCCATAAAGCAAAATTCAACAATTTTTTAATAATTGTTTTAATATGGACCACTATGCAATTTTTAAATGATAGTGCAAAGATAATTTTTAAATGCATTTGGAAATTTTAAAACTCTCTGAATAATTCAGACTAAAAGAAAGTATCAAAATGTAAATTAGAGGATACACAGAACTGAATTATGAGGAAAATAATAAGATTTAATTATTTTGTTTATTAGAAAAGAAGAAAAGCTTAAAATTAATTCAGTGAGCTTTCAACTTGTTAGAAAAAGAACAAAAGACCAAAGGAAAAAAGACAGAAATAAAATAAGAATAGAAATTAACTTAAAAAGAGTAAAAGAAAAATAAGAGAAAGCAGATTGATGAATTAAACATTGGCTTTTGGAAAATACTAATAAAATTGACAAACTTCTAGCAAGATTGTTCAAGAAGAAGAGAGAAGCCTTTCCCAAAAATGTGAAAAATGAAAAAAATGTATATTACTTACAGAGATTAAAAAGAGCTACTATGAATAATTTTATCCCAATAAGTGTGAACACATAGATGAAATGCACAAATTCTGTATGTACATCTATATTTATATTGTTTACCCAAACTGAATAACTTTACCCAAAATAACTTTACCCAAACTGAATAAAGGAGAAATGTTTAGAAACTAATTAATCCAAGCACACATAATGTAGGTGGCTCACAGGGAAGGCAGTATAGCTCAGAGAAGACAAGTAGTGACTCTATAGCATCTTACTACGCTGATAGATAGTGACTGCAATTGGGTAGTGGGGGGACTTGATAATATGGGTGAATGTTATAAAAACCTTCATAAGATTGTATATTAATGATACCTTAAAAAAACTAATTACTCCAATTAATTAATTAAAGAAATGGAGTCAACAATCCAAAATATTTCTGCACAGCCACACACACACACACAATAAAAAAAAATAGGCCTATACATCTAAACAGGTGAGTTTTAACCAAAACTATTTCTTGATACAATCTTACATAAATTATTACATATACTAGAAAACTAAGGTAAACTCTGTACTCATTTCATGAAGCTAGTACAACTTTGATAACAAAGACGGTGTAGAAGAAAGGGTAATATCACTGGTGAACATAGATTTAAAATATCGTAAATTAAACATTAGCAAACTGAATCCAGCAACTAATTTAAAAGATACCACAACATACCTCAGTTGTGTTTCCTCCCAAGAATGTAAGGCTGGTTTCACATTAGAAAACCTATTAATATAATTTACTGCATTACCATTTAAGGAAGAAAATTGTATGATTATCTCAATAGAATCAGGAAAGGTATTTCATTCATTCATTCATTCATTCATTCACTCAACAGACATTTATTTGGGCTTACTATGTCCTACACACTGTTTCAGGTGCTGGGAAAAAAATCCCTGCCTCCATGAAGTTTGTATTTCAATGAGCAAATGAATGAGACATAGTAGAGCAGAATCCAGCAAGGGAGAGCACTGTGGGATGCCCACAAGGGGTCGGTGGTTGAAATTCTATGTAAGATTGTCAGGAAAGGCCTCACTGAGAGGGTGATGTCTGGGGAAACCTGCTGGAGGTGAGAGACAATGCCCAGAGACACACGGAGCTGGGAGACTTCTGACCAAAGGCACAGCCAGGACAATGGCTCTGGGCCGGAGGGTGCCTGGGGTCTTTGCAGAACGATATTTCTGGAACAGAGCAAAGGGAGACATTTAAGGAAGTCAATATAGTGGTAGAGTATACATCACAGGTAGGAAAGGAGACCGGGCAGCACAGGGCTTTGCCACAGAGATATGATGCCCCTGAAGGAATAGAAGCAAAGAAAGAAAGTGTGTGAGTATGCTTTAACAGGATCACCCTGCCAACTGTATCCAAATAGATTGTAGGGGGGAGAACGAACACAAGGTGACTAGTTAAGGTGCTACTGCAATAATCAAGGCAAGAGATGATAGTGACGTGGACCAGAACGGGAATACTGAGCTAATGAGAAGTCACAGAGCTCTGAACAGAGAACGTTTTTCTGTTCTTTGCTGACAGATGACAGACTGCGTATGGGGTCTGAGAGAAAGAGGAGTCATGGCTGTTTCCAAAATTCCCTCTGTGCAACTAAGAAAATTCAGCATTCATCATTATTTAGTAATTTAAATTTGTAAAAAGTAAATCCTTTTACCAAATTGCCAAAGTAAAATGTCCTTCACTGAGAAGTGACTGGTGGTTACCATGGGGGAGGGGTTTGTGTTAGGGGGTAGTTAGGAAGATAAAGGGGCACAAAAATTCTCAATCATAATATAAGTAGGTCACAGGGAGGGTAGTACAGCACGAAGAAGATGGCCAATGATACTGTAACATCTTCCTGTGCTGACAGATAGCAACTGCACTAACGGGGGTGAGGATTTAACAACAGGGGTCACTGTTGAAACACTGTGTTGTGTACTTGAAACCCATAGAAGATTGTGTATCAATGATACATCAATAAAAAGCAAATAAATAAATAAATAAATAAATAAAATGTCCTTGTATTTAAAAAGAGAGCTTTTTAGGGCAATCACAGATGGGTGATGGATAGAAATTGAACCTCTTCTGACTGGAGAATTGCATCCATTCAACCTCCTACAGCTAGCAGAGAAATGAGATGCTGTCAAGACACTTGGCACTAGGAGACTGACATCCACAAGCACCGGTGAGGGCTGTCTGGGACCCTGTTTCCTGAACTCTCTGTTAGGGCTGCGCCCCCTCAGTTCCCCAGCCCCCCATTGAGAAATGGTTTTCCTTCCAAACGTCTTCAAGTCCATTTTTTGGAACTCAGAATACATTTCTCTCATAGAAACATTTGAGACAGTGTGGAACAGCCCACAGAAGTCCACTTAGCCCACACCATCGATGAATTATATTGTTACTCATAGGCCCACAGAACCTAACCCAGTCAACAGTATTGTTTCTCAGGAAAAGCGGTTAACAACCTCCATCCCAACACCGTATTTCTTGTTTGCTCTTACAATAGCTATGGGAATGGGAAGGTAAATTTCCCCCCAATTGCTATCCCAAACCACAGGGGTGAGATTACAGGGGCTCTATAAATACCAGGAAGAAAATACAGGATTTAAAGAAGCATCCCACAGTCCTAGACCTCCCCAACACCCTGTCCCAACAAAACCTCCAGCCAGACAGGCTCAGACATAGCCAGTGACCCAAGGAAGAGTCCCAGGCATGCTCAGAGGTCATGGTAATGAGAACCTTTGATTCATGCCCAGCATGCTTTGCAAAGAGGCCTTATGGCAACCAGAACTAGAAACGAGTCCTCAGCTCAAGGTTCCTGTCTAAAAGTTTTTGAGTTTGGCATTCAATCAAGAGCTGTCTGAACTACAGAGAATAAATATTATCAATAGGAGGTTAAGGGCGGATAAGACACTCCCTTCCCTGAGGCAGAAGAAACCAAGAACACATTATGGGGCCAGAGAGGCCCAGTGGCCTGTCCTTCAGAGCACAGGACTGTGGGTAAATGGACTTCCCACATTGCTCTACAACATCCTTGGGAGACAAATGGGTGACAAGCACAGTTCCTCCCAGTTTTCAGGAACAGGAAATGAAGCCCAGAAAGCATAAGTGGCAGACTTCCAGAAACCTTTTCAAAAATGAGTGAACCTTCCAAAGTCAGCCACTGCTTTCCCAAGGTGGAAAGTCCTGCATGGAGTACAAGTATTTCCTGCTGAGATTTGCTGAGAAGTCTTTTGAGATTCATTCATGAAGCACTGCTCAGGTCCCATGGGGGAAAAAAAAGGCAATTTACAACTGTGACATTTTGCAAATGTTGCAACCTTCTGCATAGCTAATTATGCTCCCTAGGTCTTTCTCCCTAGATTTTTCTTGACTATTTCAATTAGTGATGAATTACTTGGCATATTTCTTCTGATTACATGAAATTAAATCTTCTTCTTTCTAGTCAGTTTTCCCCTCTCTGCTTCTTTTCTAATTATCTGGACTACTCAGAAAGAATACTGATCTCTACTCTCATTTCTCACAAATATGTGTTACATAATTTTTATGTGTGCATATCAGACTTAACCAAGTTCATCTTCCACATCTAGAAAAGATAATCTTGTGGTCTACTTCATGTTCAAATTATTTCTATGAATTATATTTTATTGTGTAAATCCATCTTTCCATCACAAACAGGACTTCTCAGAAATCTCTTGGGCTGGGAGATATATTGGGTTTTGAAATATAGTTTTTTAAAAAGATGACAAATACACACTATAGAAAAGATAAAAAGAAAAAAAGGACAGAATAGTAACAATACATGCCTCTTACTCTTCAGTTATTTAAGACATAAAAAATTCTTGTTCTACTTTCATCTGGCATCTCAATTGAAGTTCTTCTTGAAGGCATTCAGTATGCCAGCCTTCTCAGAACTTTTCCTCATTCTAATGAAAAGAATAATACATTTCAGAAGGGTACATTTTTTTAAAAAATTCATTTTTGAAAATAGCCAGCCTTCTCTGACTTCATCTGCCGTCAGATGTAAGGCCCTTAACCACCCACTGTCTCCCGGGATAATTAGTAAGAAAGAGTAATTAAATACAGCACAAATGTCCGAGAAGAACAGGAAAGTCTGGCCATGTTCCCTGTTTGAGTTACAGCTCCTATTGTCTCTGCTGCCATTTGCAGTGACTGAACCATGCTGGTAAATAGATGAAAAGGCCATAGGTGGCCACACAGCCACAATGGTCAGTAGCAGGACAATGGAGCAAGGAACAGAGAGAGGGGCTTGGCCAATGGGCTCTTCTTGCCATTCATCACAGGAGTCTGTTTCTTTCCTCCCCATGATGTACAGTTACCTCCAAATTTGAAAATGATATTGAAGAGTAAAAAGTGTAATTCAGTCTGGAATCATTTCTTCATCAACCAGAGGACCAGTCACCATGGAAACAGGGGCAGAGGCTGGAGGAGAAGTTGATGGTTTTGCTGTCCTGTGAGGGAAGGGGTGGCAGCCACCACAGCAGCCTCCAGGGCAAGGAGCAGCCTCTGTGGACAGGATGGGATGACCCCAAACACAACTGGGGGAAGGGTTCACTCCTCCAATGACTGCATAGAAGAAAGGCCACATACAGCTTCTACCTGAAAGGATGTTATTTGAATATGTAATTTGGATTTTATTCCCCCAGCTTGTCTACCATCATTTTTTCCATATAATAGGGTATATATATATATATATATATATATATATATACACACACACACACACACACACACATATAAGAATACATATACTAATGAATATATAATAATAAAAATATGTATAGACTGAAGGGTCCCCAGCAGTAAGATGGCAAACTTCCGGCTTCTCTTCGGGGTCCTCAGTTCCCGCCAGCGCCACCTGAAGCCCAATCACCTCTCGCCCCCCTCCCAATCCCAGCACCTAGCCAACAGCCACCAGCCCCGTAGAAGTGACACCTCAATCAATTCATGCCCCCTCCTATATAACCCAGCACCTTTCCCTAATAAAGCGGAACTCTCCGGTGAATTGCTGCTATGTGTCGCTCCTTTCCTTTCATTGGTGCCGAAACCCGGGAGACGGGACACCCCAACTGGGCCCCGTCTTCCCCCGACACCAGCAGCAGCTTGCCCTCATCCTCTTTTTCCGGCGCTGGCTCATCACACTCACCACTCCTCTCTGGCCTTTAGGTAAGTTTTCCCCCCGGTGTGGGCCACTCTTCCCTGAGCTATCGCAGTGCCATTGACCGTGATCGTCCGGCAAGGCCCTGACGCTCGGGGAAGAGGAGGGAACGCTCCCCGCCTCAGGCCTTCACGGCTGCGGCGGACCCTCAGGCCCCTCCTCCAAAAGCCATAAATCCCCGCCTCAAGCCTTTACGGCTGCGGCGGACGCTCAGGCCCCTCCTCCGATAGTCAAACGCATTCACCATCCCTTCCATCAGTGCTGAAAGTTTTTAAGCAAAATTTCCCCGGGGTGGGCCACTCTTCCTGAGCTATCGCAGTGCCATTGACCGTGATCGTCCAGCAAGGCCCTGACGCTCGGGGATGAGGAGGGAACACTCCCCGCCTCAGGCCTTCACGGCTGCGGCGGACCCTCAGGCCCCTCCTCCAAAAGCCATAAATCCCCGCCTCAAGCCTTTATGGCTGCGGCGGAAGCTCAAGCCCCTCCTCCGACAGTCATAAATCCCCGCCTCAGGCCTTCACGGCTGCGGCTGACTCTCAGGCACCCCCCTCCAACAGCCATAAACGAGGTGACTCCTTTGTGGATGAGAACGCTCCCTTTTCCCCCCCTCCTCCTTCTGTTCCGTCCGCCGAAAACGCCTAGCGCTAGGTACCTTGAGACTCCGGCACTCTGCCTTCTTAGGGAAGTCTGGGTGACGACCCACACTTCCCAAGAAATTCCGACTCGTATACAAGTTTCCGCAGACCACCAAGGATCATCGGGGACGCCCTTTGTCTCCTTGTGGTCTGCTTCCAGTCTGAGGATCTCCGTTCATCTTCCCCTGTTTGTCTCCTTCTCTGTCCTTTAGCCATGGGAGCCTCCTCATCCCTCCCTGAAAGTTCACCTCTTGAATGCCTGCTTAAGCATCTGGCTACCCTCTCCCTGATGCCTGATATAAAACCAAAACTTCTCCGTAAATATTGCTCCCAAGAATGGCCGACATACCCCCTAGACAATAATAACCAATGGCCTGCAGGGGGAACTCTTGATCCTAACATCACTCGCGATCTTCTTAACTACTGCCAGCGCCTGAAAAAATGGAAGGAGATTCCCTATATCGAAGCTTTCCGCCTCCTCCTCTCCCCGCCCCCTCCCAAGTTCTCCTAGTATGCAAGCCGCCGCCCCCGCAGAAGCCTCCCGTTCACTCCCTTACCCTTCTTCTCCTACAACAGCCCTTCTCCCTTCCTCCCCAACCATCTCCTCCCCCATCTCACCTCCTCCACCTTCATTCCCTGCAGATTAAGCCTGAGCCTTTCAGCCCCCCCTTTAACTAGGTCCCAGGGGCCTCCTCCGTCTTTGCCCTCATCACCTGTTTCTCCCCTGTTAGGGACCGCCTTTGTCTTCTCACATGTTTGTAGAGAGAATGGGAAAGCACCTCCCCCCATGTCTGAATGCAGCATGGGAAAGCACAAGCTAGAGAACAACCGGTGCAGTCCTTAGAAGTTATCTGTCCACAAAAACATATCTTGCCAAAACTCCTCACTCTGAAAATAGGGAGACCTTGAAGATGTGTAGAAACACTGCCCCTGCTTCTAGCTATGCCCTTCCCCCACTTGCCAATGTGGCAGGAATAGAAAACAACGCATTCCATAAGCAATTAACTGGAGCGCTGCTGTAGCTCAGTAGAGCATGGGACTCTTAACCTCAGAGTCATGAGTTCAAGCCCAACTAAAGCAACAGAGGCAAGCAGCTGGCCTGCTAGCTGGCGACATGTGGGTCTGATTCTATCTTTCTTTATTTTCTTTGCCCCCCTTCTGCACTTCAGGACCTGCTCGACTAGGCACGGCTAGACCGCGTCACTCCCCCACAGACTGAGCCAGAACCCTTCAGTCCCCCTCAGACTCAGTCCCGAGAGCCTCCCAAAATTATCGCCCCCCTCCGGGAGGTAGCAGGATCCAAAGGCAGCGTGCGCGTTCACATCCCTTTCTCCTTAAGAGATTTAGCCCAACTAGAGAAACGCCTAAGTTCCTTTCCCACTGATCCCATGACATACATCAGGAAGTTTCAATAGACCCTCCACTCTTACAGCCTCACACATCATGACATTTTCATGCTCCTGGCCAATACTCTCCTCCCTGAAGAGCGTAGATGAGTTTAGGACTTCGCCCAAATGCAGGCTACTGAAACCCACAGGACTGACCCCACCTATCCCGCTAGCCCCACTGCTGTCCCCGAACAAGACCCACACTGAAATTATAACACCGCCATGAGTCTCCGCTCTCGAGATATTTTTGCCTCCTGCTTAATAGCAGGTCTGAAAAAGGGCAGCTTGTAAAGTAGTCAATTTTCAAGAGCTCCAAGACATAATTCAAAAGAGAGATGAAATCCCCTCCGAGTTCTTAGACAGACTCACTCAAGCCCTATTACAGTATACCAGCCTGGACCCAGAAACACCTAAAGGAAGACATGTCCTTATGACATACTTCCTAGCTCAAGGTTACCCCGACATTAAAGCTAAACTCAAAAAGTTACAACAGGGCCCCGCTACCCCACAGACTGAGATCCTAACAGTGGCCTTTAAAGTCTTCCATAAGCGGGAGGAGGAGAAAGAATGCCATAAACAAAAGGCTGATCAGGCCAATTTCCAGATGTTGGCCCAGCTGATAAAACCACAACCTGGGCGCCCCTCTACAAACAAGCCCCCCCAAGAGCTTGTTTCAAGTGCAGAAAAGAGGGACATGGGTCAAGGGCGTGCCCCTCCCCCAGATCTCCTACCACCCCATGCCCCAGATGTCACAAAAAGGGCCACTGGGGGTCTGATTGCCCAACCACCCGAAGGGGAGGCTGGACGAACTACCCCCATCCTAAGCCCGCCGTAGTGGGGCTGGCAGAAGAAGATTGATGGGGCCCGGGGGCTTCTCGCCCAACCATTCCCATCACCAAACAGGAGCCCAGGGTTACTTTAACAGTAGACGGTCACCCCATCTCCTTCCTCCTAGATACAGGAGCCACCTTCTCAGTCTTGTGAGAATACCGGGGCCCTACCACGCCAGCCATTACTCCTATAGTCAGAGTAGGAGGTAAACAGATTTTCCCATTAAACCCCCCACCCACCCTTTTATGCACAATCCAACACAATCCCATACCTTCCTCCCACTCCTTCCTGGTTATGCCCCAGTGTCCCATCCCTTTACTAGGACGAGACATCCTTTCCCTCCTCCACGTTTCCATAACTATATCCACTCCCACAGCCCCCAGTACTCCCTTTCTGATGGCCCTCATAGCCGACGACCCCCCTCTACCCAATGAAAGCTCCGGTTCTGCCCTCATACACCCTGTAAATCCCAAAGTTTGGGACATTACAAGCCCCTCCGTGGCCCTATGTCCCCCTGCCTCTATCAAATTATGTGACCCCTCTCAGTATATCTGTCAGGCCCAATACCCCCTAACCACTTCAGTCCTCATAGGCCTCCAACCCATCATTCAAGCAGACCCACTCACTCCCCATTTAATACCCCCATATTAGCTGTTAAAAAAACCAACGGATCTTGCCGCCTTGTCCAAGACCTTCGCTTCATCAACATAGCCATTGTCCCTATCCATCCCTTAGTTCCAAATCCATACAGCCTCAGCATCCCACTTCTCAGTCCTAGATCTCAAAGACATACCCCCATATTAGCTGTTAAAAAAACCAACGGATCTTGCCGCCTTGTCCAAGACCTTCGCCTCATCAACATAGCCATTGTCCCTATCCATCCCTTAGTTCCAAATCCATACAGCCTCAGCATCCCACTTCTCAGTCCTAGATCTCAAAGACCCATTTTTCTATCCCTCTAGACCCCTGCTCCCAAGATTTTTTCATCTTCACCTGGACGGACTCATACACAAGACATTCTAAACAACTCACTTGGTCAGTTTTGCCACAAAGCTTCCGAGATAGTCCCCATATTTTTAGACAGGTCCTAGCTCAGGACCTCAAACAGTTTCATCATGATCACTCCAAGTCCACCTTATAATACATAGACAATCTTCTACTCTGCAGTCTCTCGTGGGAACAGTCTCAACTTGACACTGCCTCCCTACTTAACCTTCTAGCTTCCAGAAGTTACCAAGTATCCCCCGTCAAAGCTCAAATCTCTTCCCCTCCTATCACTTACCTCAGATTCCTTCTATCTCAACAAAGAAAGTCCATTACCTTAGACAGAAAATGGCTCCTCTCTGACCTGCCCATTCCCAAAACCAAGACAAAAATCCTTTCCTTTCTAGGCCCTTTCTAAGCCTAGCTAGATATTTTAGAACATAGATCCCTAACTTCTCCCTGCACCCTGTTGGCAAGACCCCTATATGACCTCAGCAAGAGCCCCCCCTAAAAAACCATTATCCTCCTCACCCCGACAATCCTTCATTAAGCTCCGTCAAGCCCTTGTAGAAGCCCCAGCTCTCCATCTTCCTGATTTGTCGAAGCCCTTCTCATTATACATTCATGAGAGGTCCAGTCAAGCTTTAAGAGTCCTAGGCCAATATTATAGCTCATCCTTTGCCCCAGTAGCTTATATCTCCAAGCAATTAGACCCCACAGTTCAGGGATGGGCCCCCTGCCTACGAGCATTAGCCGCTAGACAGCTCTTGCAGAAAGAAGCTCATAAACTGACATTCAGAGCGCCCCTTACCATTCTGTCCCCACATCACCTAAAAGATCTCTTAACCTACAAAAGTTTACAGACTCTCCCTCCCTCCAGACTCCTGATCTTACTGTCCTCTTTCCTCCAGAATCCCGTTCACCCCCTTTGCCATCCATACCCGAATCATGACTTTTTCCTCCTTTACTGCTCTCTCGCTTTTTTTCCGCATTCCTATTGTCTTCCCCACCACCCCAGCCTCCTTTGTATGGCGATTCAAAGTCAGACAGACTTACACACAGCATCAAACAAAAGTTACTGCCCTCATTGCCACACCAGACTGCCCTCTGAAAAGCTGCTCTGAGCCTTTATACCTCCACTTTCCTCCCTCCACTGAAGTGTTCACTAGCAGCTACCCTTATTCTCCCTACCTCTGCTTCCTCTATGACCAAAAACAAGCCTATTGCAGGTGATGGCCAGACACCTACAGGAGATGTCCCTACTGGTCTTGCGCCATTCACTACATGAGTAACTTCCAGTACCCACAGTATTACTCCTCCAACCGTTTCATGAAATATCCCAATGGCTCATTCTCCTTATCAATCCCAGATCCCTGGGACTCTCGATGGGCTGCCAGAGTCACAGCCTCAGTTTACTACAGGGGGTCCTCGACCCCCCAAAGTACCCTTCATATCTCTCGAAAGTATGTTCCCTCTCATTCCCAGATCTCTCAAGTTGCATCAGATAGCAGACATTCCGAAAAAGTCATTATCCAAACTCTTGATAGTGCCTCTTCATCTTCTTATCCCCACCCCTCTTCCCATTTCTCCTAGTCTTCATTACAGCTCATTCAGGACACCACCATCTTTCTCAACCACACCCTTAACACAGCCAATTGTTTCTTGTGCGCATCACTACAGCGTCCACTGCTGGCCGCCATGCCCCTTAATATTTCCAACTACTCCTTCCATGCAGAAAGACAACCCCTCTGCCCCCTGGCAGACATACTCCTATGGGAACCAGAATACGCAGATAATCTCACCATCCACCACTGTGTAAGCCCAACTCCACCCCCTTCCAGCGCACTTCACTGCCTCTCTATCTACACCCCTACCTCCGGCTCTAAGACCTTTACGCAACCAGGACACTTCTTTTAGTGTAATAGCAGTCTTTTCAACTCACTGCCTCTCAACTCCGGTACACCCTGCATTCTCGTCACCCTAATCCCACAGTTAACACTTTACAGCATGGCAGAATTCCTTGAGCTCCAACCTCCCTTGCCCTCGCACACAAAAAGAGCTGCTTTCCTTCCCATCATAGTCAGTAGCTCTTTAATCACCTCAGCCATTGGGGCAGGGTTTTCGGGAGGAGCCTTGGGTCACTCTCTATAGGCAGTTAGAGATCTCAACGCCAAACTTGAGGGAGCCCTGACATCCACTGCCGATTCTCTAGCCTCTCTCCAAAGACAGGTCACTTCGCTAGCTAAAGTCACCCTTCAAAACCGGCGGGCCCTAGATCTGCTTACAGCCGAGAAGGGTGGCACCTGTGTCTTCCTCTGGGAAGAGTGCTGCTATTACATCAACGAATCTGGCATTGTAGAAACTGACATTACCAAACTCACCGACCTTGCCTCCAGTCTCCACTCTGCTTCCAATTCCAACCCATTCTCGTCAATACTAACAAACCCCCTCCTCACCTGGCTCTAGCTCATTGCAGGCCCCATAATAATCATTCTTCTCGCCTGTCTCTTCTTACCCTGTATAATAAAGTTCATCAAATCCCAAGTCGGAAAAATCTCTAATCAAGCTTTCAACCAGCTTTTACTCAGGAACTACCAGCTTCTGGCCACAGAAGATCCCTCACCCTCAGGTGACCTCCTCACCACACGCTGAGATGGACCCCTCTCTCCACTGGAAACTGTTCCTGGAAACAATAGCCGCAGACACCTGGCTCCTGACACCCATATCCTCTTGGCCAACCTATGGTTACAGGGAACCTTCATTGATTTCCAAACCTGAAGAAGTCCACATCTACTCGTCCTTACTGCGGGGAGTCCTATCAACCCTTTCCTCCCAATCCTCAAGCCCTCACTCCCTTCTCCGCCCCTGTTCAGCAGGAAGCAGCCAGAGAGAAAGCAACGTCCACAAACCCATAGAGGAGAAAGGGGGGAATGAAGGGTCCCCACCAGTAAGATGGCAAACTTCCGGCTTCTCTTCAGGGTCCTCAGTTCCCGCCGGCGCCACCTGAAGCCCAATCACCTCTCGCCCCCCTCCCAATCCCAGCACCTAGCCAACAGCCACCAGCCCCGTAGAAGTGACACCTCAATCAATTCATGCCCCCTCCTATATAACCCAGCACCTTTCCCTAATAAAGCGGAACTCTCCGGTGAATTGCTGCTATGTGTTGCTCCTTTCCTTTCATAGACTACTATATGAAACATATTTATTAAAATTAAAATATTTTACATGTACATAATAAAATACATATTCATTGATTCAATAAATATATATGAATAAGTGTAATGAATAGCATGTGATCAGCTCCTCCCTAGTCTTGCTTCAAATTTTTACTGATGTTTGAGCTTTATAACATTTTCAGAAACTATTTTAAATCATTAAAATTTTCTGGTATATAGCCATGTCAAAGAATATTTATGTGGCAAGATGGACCCAGTACGTTGCTACATTAAAAACAACAGTTTATCGCTAAGTCTACAAAACGGCACGTCACAGTATATTACTATTTTAGTTACAATTACATAGTCATTCCTTCCTTCCACAAATATTTATTGACCATCTACTACATGCCACCCACTGTTAAACATAATCACAACCATCCTTTACCCGTGAAGAGTTTACATCCTAGAAGGGTGGGGTAGGCAATGCCGTGGAGGAAAGAAAAGCAGAGTGGAGCAAGCTAACAGGGTCCAGAAATGGTGGGTTTAAGGAAATATAGGCATGGTTGCAGTTTTAAATTGGTGTCAGACCAGGCTGTTTTGAGAATGCAAAATCTGAGCAAAGAGGAGAAGGTGAAGGGCACTGAGGGAGATACAAAGGCCTGGACAAAGGCCTGAAGGTAGAATGTGCCTGCTGTGCACTGGCTGAGGTGAGTGCAGCTCCAAGCAGAAGAGAAGGGGGGGTCAAGTGGTACTGAGGGAACAGAAGATGTGTCCTTAAAAGACACCGTGCTAATAAATACTAGAAAAATATAAGAAAAAACAGTCAATTTCTTCTTCTGAGTGACAGGCTTACAAATAATTTGTATTTTCTATGTGCTTTTTTCCTCCAATTCCACTGAGATACATTAATGTACATCACTGTAAGTGTAAGCTGTGGAGAACAATGGTTTGACTTATAAACGTCATGAACTGATTAGTGCAATAAGGTCAGTTAGCGACCATCATGTTACACAGATACAATAAAAGGAGAAAACAAAGAAGAAATACAACTTTTTTTCCTTGTGACGAGAACTCTCTGGATCTGCTGTCTCAACAGCTTTCCCATACACCATAGAAGTGTTAACCTCTGGTTCTCACGCTATACAGAATATTCCTAGTACTTATTTATCTTATAACTGAAAGTTTGACCTTTTGACCACCTCCTCCAATGGTGCTTTTCTTAGTACTAGTTTCATAACCAGAAAAGACATTACTATAGGAAACACTTTTGCTAAAATCTTAGAAGAAACCCAACCTAACCCCGCCTTCCCTGCCACAGCTATGAGGAAGGTACAACCTAAAGAATTCACACCTCCCCTCTGGCTGTGCATGCACACCTTACAAGCCACAGCATGCCTCCCCACAGCAAGATAAGAGAATCAACAGTTTCATGCAGCACAAAGACTAGAGTCACACACCTCCAGGTCTGCTGCTTACTGCCAGCCCTGCTGATGGTTTGGTTTGACAGATCCAGGGACTTGTCATCTAGACCTGTGAGTCCCACCTGCCAAATGTTTGCCTTTGCCACTCAATTCAACAAACACTGACTGAGCACCTACCACCATCAAGACAGCCTCTGCCACTGTGTGCTCAAAATCCAGGCGACTGCCAGCTAAACCAATTACAGTAAGTGCTAGTAAGGGATAATAAGAGCAAATAGAAGGCATCCCCAGAAACATAGCCTGAGCATGCAGCAGGAAAGATAAGAAGTCTTCCAGGAGGCGGTTTCCTGATGTCAATCTTAAGGGATAAGTGGGTGAGCAGGCAACCTGACAGAGAAGACATCTTCTGCAAAAGCATCAAAGCAAGAAATAGGCCCAGTGCTTCTCAGACATTAATGTGAACATGAATCATTGGAAGAGCTTGTGAAACTGCAGGTTAGGATTCAGGAGGTTGGGGTGAGCCTGAGAGTCTGCATTTCTAACAAACTCTCAGGAGATGCCGACAGTGCTGGTGGAAGGGCCACGTTGCTGGAGCAGCCTGGGGCTACGGCAGTCCAGTGCCAAACTTTGCTGCACAATGGAATCACCTGGAGACTTTTTTAAAGAAGTGCTAATGCCTGGCTCCATCCCCAGATGTGAGGATATAATGGGTATCTGATGCTGTCTGCCCATCAGATTTTCTGCATCTCCCCCAGGTGGTTCTTGAAGGGTCCCCACCAGTAAGATGGCAAACTTCCGGCTTCTCTTCGGGGTCCTCAGTTCCCGCCGGCGCCACCTGAAGCCCAATCACCTCTCGCCCCCCTCCCAATCCCAGCACCTAGCCAACAGCCACCAGCCCCGTAGAAGTGACACCTCAATCAATTCATGCCCCTTCCTATATAACCCAGCACCTTTCCCTAATAAAGCAGAACTCTCCGGTGAATTGCTGCTATGTGTCGCTCCTTTCCTTTCAGTTCTCATATGGGACAACATTTGGGAGTCACTGGCATTCAAAGGGCAAAAAGAGGGCACCATGCCTGTGGGGAATTAGAGGGAAATGCAGTGGGAGAAGGCAGCACACCTCCCCACCACATTTCCACATGAAGAAGTCTGGATATGGCTATAGATGGTAACTCATGTAACCATTGCCCTGATGAAGATATCAGACATTCTGAGTTTTCCTCCTTAAGTAGTTAATGAACATCTCAAAACTACTATGTAAAAATCTAAACTCCTACTTCCGCACTGCCTACAACACCCCACCAAAGAAAGTCTGTCTCCTCCCTTACTCTTTCCCTCCCAGTCGGACTCAGCTCCATTCTCCCTGGAGCTCTGGGGGCCATCCTTGAATCTCACATCCCACACCCAAACTAATGGCAAATCCTGTTGGTTTTACCTTCAAAACAGATCCAGAATTGCCTGGGATTTCTTCAAAATAACATAGTAAGGAGAGAATTGTGTGAGCAACAGGTGAAAGAAAACTGGTCCTAAATCAAAAATTTTTTTGAAGTTGGGCAGATTCTTTATATTGTTCCCCTAATTTTTTAAATATACTTAAAGCTTTCCACTATGAAAAGATTGCATATATATTCTTACCACCTTCATCACCACCTCAATGGTCTAAGCAACCACCAGCTCGTAAGTGGATTGTTGAAAACGCTCCTTAATTGCATGCAAAGCCCTCTAATGGGCCTTCAGTGGTGCCGCATTTCCTTCTCTTCTCAAGAAAGCAGCAGAGATCTCCAGTTAGGTAGGGGTCCGTATTACTCCTCTGCTCAAAATTCCCCAATGACTTCCCATCTCGCTCACAAGAGATACCCAAGACCACAAGGGTCCAGCATGTGTACCACCCCCACCCCTGTTTCTTCTCAGCTCGTCAATCTTAATCTCCCACTTATTTCTCCTTTCTAAGCACATAAGCCTTCTCACTTGCTGTTTAAAACGTGAGGCACATCCCCTCCTAATGCCTGTGCAGTGGCTGCCTCTCCGCCCTTAAGCATATGAAAGCCCTCTCCTAGCCCCCTGCAGGTCCCCACACAAATGGTACTTCCTTTGTGAGACTTCCTGGTATCCCTTTCTACAGTCTAAAGCCCTGCCCCTAGCACTTCCTTCCCTGCTTTATTTTTCACACACACTTATCATGAGCTGACACACTATTTGTTTTACATATTAATTTAGTTACTCTCTATCCCCTCTGTGTTGCCTTCTATCCTTGCCCTACCACAGCCAACTAGAATGTAAGCTTGGTGAAAACAATGATTTGGGTTTGTTTTCTTCACTCCCTTTAATTCCAAGCCCCTTAAATAGGCTGCCTGGTAAATAGCGGCTACTCTGTAAATATTTATTGACTGAATGATTTAATCAGTCAACTAATGTTCTTCCTGGCCATGTTGGATAAGAGACTTTTACTCCACATAAAGTACTTGGTGTATTGGGCCACAATATCAATAAATGGTAACTCCTATTATATGTATTTCCCTATAGCCAGAGTTGGCACTTTTTTCTGTAAAGGGCCAGCCTTTCCTTGGGAGTCATAAAATCTCTATTACAACTACTGGACCCTGCCAGTGAAGCCTGAAAGGAACCACAGACTATAGCAAAGCAAAAGGAAAACTTTGTGTTCCAGTAAAACTCTATTTACAGATTTAGCCCCATCTCATATAGAGTCCCAGTTTTGCTACTAAGATACGTGCAGAGGAATTGCCTATCTCATGTCAAGCAAGGCAATTAAAAGCAACAGACATAACCTAAATCCCTCAAAATAGGTGAAAAAAACTTCAAAACAATAAAGGCTAGTGTAACCAGTTCACTCAAGATTCAGTAAGGTGTTTTAATATAGTTTAATAGCACTTTGTATTTCTCAGAAATAATGGCACATCAGACACTCGAAGTTTTGGCAAAATACTGATAAATTCTTTTTTGCTTGAAATATCTAGAATAGTTTCTATTTTTTGCACTTTGACTAACATAATACACATTTAACTTGTCTAGAAGAATTTTCATGTATTCTATCTATAGCACCCATCTATCAGTAAAATTAACACGACCAATCTATCAGTAAGTTAACAGGATGGATGACAAGATAACTTGCTCTTTCAAACAGTTAATTCCTAAGAGTTTCTTAATATAACTGCCAAAATAATTCTTGTTAATATAATGGTGTAAATTACTTTATCTGATTTAGAATCTTTTCAGGATAGTGAACAAATTTAGATTATCTATATTATAGAATAATATGCTTTGTCCATTTTTTTTAAACCAGGACTCTCTGACCATTTCTAACTTTCTCATTTTCCTCTGGGACAACCAATACTGGCTTAGTAATCTAAACTACGGCTTCTTTCAATATTATTAAAATTTATCCTTTATCAACACAGAAGCAGATCCATTTGGAATATCAAAGTATCAGGAATATCTCTGGCAAAATGTCCCTCTTGTTAGCGAAAAAGAACAACATGAGCAGCCGGGGAAGGGGAAGATAAGGTGCAAGGAAAAAAACTGCCCACTCTGCCCAGGTAGGGGGTCCCGCATGAAGACAACAAAGGTTTTGCAGGAACTTAACTTCTTTGCCTACAGGGACCAGGCCAAACTGGTCCCAACCTGATCCCAACGTGGCGAACTGAACAAAACTAAGAACTGCCCAAAACACGCCTCATCATGGGAAAGGAGACGTGCCCTGAGAGGTTTGGCCCTAAAGGCAGACCTGCCCATCAAATAACCTCTCCTTGTCAAAGAGGCGCCTCCTAGCCAGAATGCAATATACAGGCCTTCTGCCTAATGGCTCAAGACTTTTGTCTAGTTTGACTCTGGCCCTCAGCTCCCTTGGGGTGTATTCAAGTAAAACCCTCGTTCTACTTCCCTACTGTGCCTCTGCCTTTCATTTATTTGTTTCAGTGGAGAAGAGAACCAAGGAGAACAAACCCAACCCATAACGTGCATAGCAGCACAGACTGACCTAGAGGGGAAGGAGCCACAAACGCAATGATTATTGCCTTCAGCAACACAAGAAATGAGGAACTCACTCAAAACAAGCTTTCACCTCAGAGACCAGCCAGACGGGCAAGCTGCAATGTCAGAAGGCAAAATAAAAGTTAAGAGCATCACAATTTCTAGTGAGATTCATCTTTCAATGTATTAATTCTGTCTTCAGCTGAGTCAATCTATTGTTCAATCTGTCCACTGAGTTTTTAACGTCAGTGACTATTTTCCATTCCTAAAAGTCTTATTGGTTGTACATTTTTCAAATCTTCTTGGTCTTTTCCATGGAGGCTGCTTATTTCTCAGTCTGGATACTGGTTATATCCTTAACTATTTTGAATATACTTATTTTATCTCTGTTATTCAGTAGCTCTGTTACCTAGAGTTTGTTAGGGTCCAGGCTTCCGAGGCTTCCCCAGAGAACAAACTACACAGGCATAGAGATGTAAATTCAAGCAAAGTCTTTATTCAGCCAGCTAGCTGGGGTCCAAGTCAGCCCGATGCAGTGGGTCTCAACAAGGACCCCGAGCACTCAGAGCCAAGGGTTTATATAGCAATTTCAAAGCACTTAACTCATAGCAATTTTCTATAACTATACATTATTCTTGCAAGACATATATCCTGGGGTTAAGCAAGGGCAGGGTAAGACTACTCCTCAATGGTTAGGGAGGTTCTGCACGATAAGCTTGGTATGTAAGATTTACTGACCAAGGTTAGCTGACCAAGGGTCACAGCTGCCCACCACCCGGTGCTCATGATTAACTTGTTTTTCAAGGCCTTACCCAGGCCCAGGGTTTTGTTTGTTTGTTTGTTTGTTTTTGTTTTCTCTGAGTCACACTCTCAGAAAATGGTTTCTAGGTTTCTAAGATGGCTATGCTTATGCTAATTTACTAATCTTACTAATGCTTAGATTCTACATTTCCCCACTTTCCTTTGACCATTCCAATCATGGAATGTTTGTTTCTTCCTGCTGCGTGAGTGAATGATACTGCGGTCTCAGCATTAGCACCTGAACAGCACTCACTCTTTCCCTAACAAAGGCTATTAGCCGGTTTAAGAATCAGGGACCTAAAGTGAGAAGCAGTATAAAAATAAGCAAGGGCCCTGCCAGGGTGGATATCAGGGTTGTAAACCATGGGGATTTAGTAAACTAGGATTCAAATAGCCCTTGGCTGGCCTCTCACTCTCTCTTCCTTTGATCTGGTCTCTCTCTAAGTTTAGACATTGAATCTCTTACTATTCCGGAATGGTCTGCTGTTAAGGTTTAGCTAAGTTTTATTAGTTCTTTTTCCTGACTCTTAATGCTCTCTGCACTCCTTTACAAGTTCTTGATAATATATTACTGCTGCTTATTGTGTATGCTGGTAGTCGATAGTGGTATATTGTTTTCTTGCGTGTTTTATAATTTGGTACTGTGAACTCTCCAGCACCCTTCAGGACTTGGTGGGAATCATGTAACTCTTCAGACTGAGGGTATTTTTCCAAAGAGGTTTTTTACTTTTACTTTCCTAACTGCTCAGGATTTTCACAGGCTCAAGCCACTTGTATGTGAATTTATGTGCCTCGGGTTTCCAGCACCATACAAATTCTCTGGGTGAGAATAGGGATATGGTTATGAATTTTCAGGTAAGATTTCTTCTATCTAAAATCTAAACAAAGACACACGAGTGTCCTTCAGAGATTGTTCCACACCAGAGAATAGATAACTGTTGCAGTATGTATCTTCAAGGGCCCCAACTTTCTATGGGGCTCTTCAATGCCATCTTTAAACCCATGGAATCCCAAGGCATTATCTCCTATTCTTATGTAGCACTAGACCTAACCCTCTATGGGACTCAGACCAGGATTGCATTGCCCTCTCCTGATTCCACTCCTTGGGCTGTCAAAGCACCATCCGGTGGGGCTGGGCTCTGAATTTCAGTTTGTACTTCACTTTTAGCTCATCAAGAATTTCCTTACATGCTCTCTACCTTGGCTATATATTTTCAAAAGACATTTAAAAATATATATTTTATCTAGCATGTGTATTTTACAGCAGGAAGCTTTGTGGGTAATCTAGTTTGCCATATTGCCAGAAATAGAAGTAGCAAGTGGTAGCATGATGCCATAAAGATTAGCAGGATATGTTAAAACTAAGCATCTTAAACTGGAAGAAAAACCATTGCAATTTTTCAGGGATTGATACAGTCATGCGGCACATAAATATTTAATAGCTTCTTTTGAGGTTTTTCATTTTAAAGCAAAGGTAAAAAGCATAGCCACATCCTTTGGGGAAACACATATTCTTTCTGTCATAGTTAAAATGGCTGAACTAGTACCAAAAGAAGCATATGGTGAAACCTAAAATGTGTGCCTTTGTCAGCAAATATTGTTGAATGATATATGAAAAGCATTATAGAAGAGTGAAGAAACAAATGTTGAAACAAATTATATAGTGTTGAAGATTTGCTATATATTTGGCTGAAGCACTAATGTTTCTAACACATTTCAGTTTATGGTATTTTCTGGATTCTGTTTCCAGTAATAAATACATAAAGAACTATTTTTATGTGTGTGTGAGCTGCTAAAAAATATATATATTTTTTTTTCCCCTGATAATATGTAACGTCTTTTAGAAAAATTATGATATACAGAAAACTGTGGGCAAGTATTTGAAATGCAATGTAAAGAATTCTCAAGCAGAGGTACAAAGTACCCCACATGAAATATATACCCTCCATCATTCACAGGCAAGCTATTGTAGCAAAGATGGTGATGCCATAAGAGAGCAAGGTGTTAAAGGATATCATGGATGAGGTTAGTTTTATAAAAACATGACACTTTAAGAAGTAGGAGACTTTGCACTCCTTTATGAAGGGTAACTCTCATAAATCATGTTCCCTGTGAAGCAAATTCTGAGGAAAACCATGTAAAGAAATGTTACTGGAGAGTGTCCTCAGTATCAACTACCAGGGAGTGAAGGAGGGAGGATTGGGTGGAAGGAGAAACTGAATCAAGATGCATCCATCACTGTGTCTCAGTCAATCCTTTGGGAGGCCTGGAGCTGGGTTGGCCCTTCAGGTTTGACCCCCTTACAGCAAGCTAGCCGAGCCTTTATATCTGGCACTGACTAGTCTTTGGATGAGAGCTGCCTCCTGGAGAGGATGTGACCTTGGGTGATGTATCTTTCTTCTGCTGAGTACAGTATCTAGAAATGACCCATCAGTCACCAACATGGTGTGAAGGAATGTCAACAGCACACCACAGGGTCCATTAAAGTAACATGCAGAGGATTGCAGGTAAGACTCCGTAAAAGAGGTAGCAGACTTGAAGGGGATAAATGTAAGATTTTATGTCAACAATACTTTCGTTTTTTAAAAAAGAAAAAAAAAAAGAGCAGACTTAAACATGAGTTCTTCATTTTTCTCTTGCAAAAACAATCAAGTGATCCAAATATGCTGAGCCTTCCTATGAGCACAATTAGCAGACATGAGAATGCAACACTCCACAAAAAATTCCATCTAACATTAAATGAGAAAATAAACACTCCTTGAAAGGCAGTTATGCTATAGAGAAAGCTTTTCAGAAATTTGGAAGTATTCCCATTATTACATGCCATTGTTTCCAAAAATTAGGTAGCCTATAAAAACTCTAATACATGCTCAGTTAAGAAATTTGGAAAGTTGTTTTAACTGTTAAAATTCTCAATAGTTTCAGTGCATGTTAAATCCAGATATTAAACATTTTTCATTATAAACCTTCAGTAGATAAAAATTCCCTAGTTATTGTTTTAACAAAAATATTTACATATTTTGGATTAGCTTTAGAAGATGAGTATTAAAATCTGGAAAGCACAGTCAAAGATACACTATTTCCATTTGGGTTTGCACATGTTGAAAGAACCTTTCAACCAGGACAGCATCAATATCAAGTACCTAAATAAATTGAAAGCTTAGGTTTTAGAATTTCTGCATCACAAAATGCTAAACCAAGTTTTTGAATCAGAGTACAGCATTGGATCACACAGCGATGTGAGGCTGAGAGTTCTGTACTGGATCCAGAACCAGGATAATTTAGCAGCAGCTCAAGGTTACCAGGCTCCCACAGGCTCCGACATTTCCCAAGCTGAAATGCCCATTCTCTTCCTTCTAGGATCCAGCTCCTAGATCGTAACTGGTTTCCCTCATTATCACTTAGCACAATAGACTCCAACAGGCTCCGACATTTCCCAAGCTGAAATGCCCATTCTCTTCCTTCTAGGATCCAGCTCCTAGATCGTAACTGGTTTCCCTCATTATCACTTAGCACAATAGACTCCAACTCTTTATCTTCAGTAAAGAAATTTTAGCATGTACCTCCACTTATTTGTTTTTAAATTATACACATGTATACTCTTCTAATACATTATCTAGTTATGTAACATTCACAAAAACAGAAATCAATAAAGATAAGACAATTCTTGCCAAGAATGCATAAACTATGAGGAAATACCACACAACTCCAAATGAACAGAGATTCTACAATATAAGTGCATTTACTCATCAAAAAAGTCAAGGTCCAAGCAGTGATTCTATAGCGTCTTACACTGATGGACAGTGACTGCAATGGGGCTGGGGGGTACTTGATAATATGGATCAATGTAGTAACTACAGTGTTGCTCATGTGCAACCTTCATAAGATTGTATATCAATGACACCTTAATATAAATAAATAAATAAATAATCAAGATCATGAAAGACAAAGATTTAGGAACTGTTCCAATGGAGCAAGAATTAAATGCAATGCATGAACCTGGACTGGATCTTGGACACTCAGTGGGATCCATGGATTGGATGGCAATGTTAGATAAATGTCAACTTCATAATTTTTGTTTTTACATGGTAAATATACTTTCAGTATTAAGGGGTTACAGGGCACCATGTACGTAACTTATTTCCAATTAGTTCAGCAAAAAACAAAATCCACAGTAATATGTATGGGTAGGTATTTGTGTATGTGTGTACAGAGGCAGAGAATGCAAATACAGGCATACTTCATTGTATTGGGCTCCATTTTATTGCACTTCACAGCTATTGCCTTTTTTACAAATTGAAGGTTTGTGGCAACCCTTCATACAGCAAGTCTCTAGATGCCAATTTTCCAACAGCATTTGCTCACTTCATGTTTGTGTGTCATATTTTGGTAGTTCTCATAGTATTTCAAAATTTTTGTTATTTATATATTTGTTGTGGTGATCTGTGATCAATGATCTTTGATGTTACTGTTGTCATTGTTTTGAGGCACCATGAACTACAACCATGTAAGACCTCAAACTTAATCAATAAATATGTGGCTGCTCCACCAACTAGCCCTTCCCAGTCTCTCTCCCTCTCCTCAGTCCTCCATATTCCCTGAGAGGCAACAATATTGAAATTAGGCCAATAATTTGGCCTACAATGGCCTCTGAGTGTCCAAGGGAGAGGATACTCACTTTAAATCAAAAGCTAGAAATGATAAAGCTAAGTGAGGAAGGTATGTTGAAATCCAAGAAAAGCCAAAAGCTAGGCCTTTTGTGCCAATTGGCAAAGTTCTGAATGCAAAGGAAATGTTCTTGAAGGATATTAAAAGGGCTACCCCCATGAACACATGAATGATAAGAAAGAGAAATAGCCTTACTGCTGATATGGAGAAAGTTTTGTGGTGTGGATCGATCAAACCAGCCACAATATTCCCTTAAATCAAAGCCTAGTCCACAGCAAGTCCGTAAGTCTCTTTAATTCTATGAAGGCTGAGAGAAGTGAGGAAGCTGCAGAAGAAAAGTCTGAAGCTAGCAGAGGTTGCTTCATAAGGTTTAAGGGAAGAAGCCGTCTCCATAAGAGAATACTACAAGGTAAAGCAGCAAGTGCTGATGTAGTAGCTATAGCAAGTTATCTAGAAGATCTAAGACCATTAATGAAGGTAGCTATACTAAACAACAGATTTTTCAGTTTAGATAAAACAGGCTTATATTAAAAGAAGATGCCACTAGGACTTTCATAGCTTGAGAGGAAAAGTCAAAGCCTGGCTTCAAAGCTTCAAAGGACAGGCTGACTCTCTTGTTAGGTGCTAATGCAGCTGGTCACATTAAGTTGAAGCCAATATTCATTGACCATTCTGAAAATGCTAGGGCACTTAAGAATTATGCCCAATCTACTCTCCCTGTGCCCTATACTGTAAATAAAACAAAGCCTGAATGACAGCACATCTGTTTACAACATGCTTTACTGACTATTTTAAGCCCACTGTTGGGACCTACTGCTTAAGAAAAAAGAAAGATTCCTTTCAAAATATTACTTTCCACTGACAATGTACCCAGTCACCCAAGAGCTCTGCTGGAGATTGACAATTTGATTAATGTTGTTTTCATGCCTACTAACACAACATCAAGGAGTCATTTCAACTTTTAAAATTTATTATTTAACAAATAATTCCATAAGTTTATAGATGCCATAGACAGTAATTCCTCTGATGGATCTGAGCAAAGTCAATTGACAAGCTTCTGGAAAGGATTCAGCATTCTGGACAACATTAAGAACATTTGTGATTCATGGGGAAGAGAACAAAATATCAGCATTAACAGGAGTTTGAAGGAAGCTGATTTCCACCCTCATGGATGACTGAGGGGTTCAAGACTTCAGTGGAGCAAGTAACTTCAGATGTGGTAGAAACAGTAAGAGATCTAGAACTAAAAGTAGAGCCTAAAGATGTGACTAAATTGTTGCAACTTCATAATCAAACCTGAGTAGGTGAGAAGTTGCCTCTTACGGATGAGCAAAGAAAGTAGTTTCTTGACATGAAATCTACTCCTGGTAAAGATGCTATGAAGATTACTGAAATGACAACAGAGGATTTAGATTATTACAAAAGCTTAGTTGATAAAGCAACAGCAGAGGACTGGCTCCAATTTTGAAAGACGTTCTATACATAAAATGCTATCAAACAGTTATGGGGGTTATGCACTGACATAAGAAAAGCATATAAGGGGTGAACACCCTCACTTTAATTATACAAACAGACCACAAAATGCATGCAAACAGAGATTAGGCTTTTATTTGAGTATTTATACTTCACCTATGTGTAATACAAGTTGCAGTGAGGGCTTGTGTAATTTGAAAGAAGGTTCTTGAATAACTCTGCAGCATGTGTCCCCTCAGCCAAAGCCCTCAAACACAGAGAACCATTTAATGTAGGTACCTAGAAATAGCAAAATTCCCCCCAAAAGTCTGTCACAAATCTGTGTACATGATGTTGCTGAGTACTAAGTTTTACAAGCAGAATTAGTTGAAAGAGAAAGCTACATTCAAGAAGCTGCTCTTCAGCAGTTTGCCCACATCCTGGTAGTGAACATAAGCATCGTCCATGAATTCTCACCCATGGATATCTAAGATCAAAGTTCCTTTCGGAATTCTATCATAGATGTGGACAAACTAAGAATCTTGAACACACAAAAGAGCCACTTTTGTTGCAAACAGAAAATCCTAATTACAAACAGGCAGAAAGATTGGCTGAGATGTTAAAATTGCTATACTTTTAATATCATCAATTTGCATAATGGTTTGCCCATATTCAAAATGGTAACAAGAGAATCAAAGATTTTGTCAACAATTATGTTTCCCCTGATATAAGAACTTGGTGATATAAAAAAAAAAACAAGAAATAGGTTACAGTGTTTTAACAAACAAAGAACCTGGCCAGAATGCTGGAATCTACCAGGTATCAAGACATCACACATGTAATTAGAAGACACCAGCCATATGATATAGCAGGACACAGAAAATTCAAACATTTTATTTTCCAATAGCAAAGAGGTGGGGAAAGGACCAAAACCCACAGACTGTTCCTTAGCTTGCCAATGCTCCCCAGCCAAAGCCCAGTGGGACCTCACCTATAGGGCTGAAATGCACCACTACAGAAGCCTCCTAACTGGTCTCCCTCATTCATTCTAGAACTGCCCCCTACCTCTTTCCTCACTGCTGCCACAGTGATTTCTGGGTTTATTTCACAAATGTGGCTTGCCTTCCCCATCTCTCTAGAGGCAGAATCTAAACTCCTTAACACCACCTAGGTCTTGCCTTACTAGCCTCTATCCAATCACAATCACATTCTGCAACACTGATTCTTCTCTGCCCTCCAGACACAGTAAACATCTTTTAGCTCTGGGAAACCCATGCTCCTTCAGCCTCAGGGCCTTAGCACGTGCTCTTCCTTCCTGAAATGCTCTTCTTCCCTCCTGCTTTACCCAGTAACTTCTATTCATCTTCCAACTCTCATTTTAAACTCCCTAAAAACCATCCCTAGATTAGATCACATCCCCCTATTAGATGCTTTCTTAGCGTGCTGTACTTCATCTAACATGCATCACAATTATACTTAGCTAATTACACATGTGTTGCTTATTTGTCTCCATAAGAGCAGGGACAGTCCTGTTTAATTCATCAGTATGCGGTCGGGCCTATTAGCACAGTACCTTTCTTGGGTAGGCATTCAATGAGTATTTGTTAAACAAGTGATGAAATACATTTAATAATTTACAGGCTGGGTCATCTTTAATTTTCAGACATTATTTTTAAAACTAAAAAAAAGCACTCAAGAGTAGTCTAACATTGTGAATACAGCAGTGAGATTGTATCCAGGACCTCATAGGTCCTATTTACATTAGAAATAACACCACCTCATCCCAGTGTTGGGTGTCTGTTATATTGATTTAAACCACCAGTTCATTCTACCAGTGATTTAAGATAACACAGTAGGACAGAGCAGCAGGGAATTTAAAAAAAGATATTACAGTAGTTAATCCTTTACTCACCATAATGTATGTTATTGTTACCAAGTTCTTAATTCTGAAAAAGCCACTACCTGGTTACTCATTAGTCTCTCCATTAGGATTCCCCTCTTCCTTTTAACTACATTAATAATTAAAGTATTATTATCAATTCTCTTCACTATTAGATTAGGTTCTTTTCTCATGTAATTGATTTAATTAATTAATAATTAATAGGAATTACTATCCTCATTTTGTAGGTGAGACACAGAGGCCTCATGGCTAGATGAAGCTAACATTCAAATCCAGATCAATTCCATTAAAATAAGCCTCTCGGAGTCTTCCTCACTTGTGGAGATCCTGATAATCACCTAAGTCTGGCAGGCTTCCTTCCTGGGGCCTTCCTGGAGCCCAGCAGGTGAGTGATGGTCTGATCAGGTGCAGAGTCCCTTACTTCCACAGTGACCCCTGCCGGACTGCCCATGGACCTCTGCTACCTGAAAGTACCTGCTGCCACGTTCTGATTACCAGCCTCACCTCTTCGTCTCGACAACTACCTGAGCTGGTTCTGTGACTTGTTGTCTTTGCACACAGTACCTGGAACTGCCTGGCTCTCCTAACCCACACCAGCCACTAAAACAGCTTAGTTCCCAATTACTAGACACGAGCCTCAGTCTAGCTTTTCAACCTTCTCACAGATCCTCTCACTGCAAACGTTCCAGCAGGCCCCAGAGCAAATACAATTCCAAAGAGGATTGTGTGTGTGTGTATGTGTGTCTATTGGGGTGGGCAGAGCCTGATTGGAATTCTTGTTGAGCAGATAAAATACAAATGATATAATATATAAACAAGTGACAGTATAATCCAACATCAAAATGCAGGGTTCAGAGAAGACATGTTATAGGCAGTCAGGGAGGGAATAAATAAATCTCACATGAGTGAGATTTTAGGAAGGCTGAGAAGGAAAATATGACTTCAATCAGATAAGGGGATAGATGCCCCAAGTATGTGCTTTCTAAACTTAAATTATTTTTGTAACCCTACCATATCTATAAACTACCTCTATTGCTTTTCATATTCTTTAAATTGGTTCACCTTTCCTGTTGAAATAAATTTATTTCAAAGGGAACTTCATACCACCACTTTTATATCACTATAAGTGCTAGCTGTATTTTTCAAGTACACATCAGGCTCAAAATATGACAAGTAAATTGTAAAAACAAGCATTCAAGTTCAACTTAAAACCATCTTACATACCCACAGTAATATGCTCGACACGCTTTGGGAAACACCAGTCCAAAGACTTGTCATTAATCAACAAATGTGTGGCTCTCCTAGGCAACAGTGGCCTCCTCCTTTCTCCTCCTCCCAGGCACCAGCTCCTCAAGCCTCCTGCTCATACAACCTTCTTAAAAGAACTCTATGCACTGACTCTCCAGTTTCTCTCCTCTCATCTTCTCTTATACCCACTCCAGTCAGGCTTTCCAGCTACTCTACCACTTGGCTTCTAGAACACCACTGCTTGTCAGTTCTTTACTGCTTCACTGGAGAGCTTTCTTTGCTGATTTCTTCTTTCTCCTCAACCTCCTGATGTTGGGGAGTTCCTGGGTACCATCCTATAAATTCTTTCTTTCTCTATGCATACCCACTTTCTTGGTGATCTCATTCAGTCACAGGACCTTAAATACATTAAATACAGTCTATATGCTGATAACTCCCACATGTTTATCTCCAGCTCAGATCTCTCCTAAAAACCAAGTGTGTATACTGCCCAACATTTACATTTGGATATGTGGCAAATCTCTCACATTTAAAATGAACAAATCCCAACTCCCAATCTTTGCTCCCAAACCTGCTCTACCGCTTTACGTTAATTTTTATGTAGCATTTGTCTGTCATTTTGGTCTGTTTATGTGAACACTGATGTACTTATTTATTTCTCTTTAGAAAAATTTAGTGCACAGCTAGTTTTCATCATTTTTAAAGCATAAGCATTATTTTAAGACTGTTGAAACAGACAATAAAATATTATATAATATGAAAATAAATTCTAATATCCAATTTTAATTATATATTCAAAATTCTTTCATAAAGAAAAACTATAAAAAGATGTGACTGTTCACTTTAAGAATATTTACTTACAAAATGTCTTACTTGATCATATGAACAACATTTTTAACTTCTTAGCCTTGTTTCAAACCTAAAACTATTATCTTTTTTATGAGCACTGAGAGAACTGCAATGAAATCACACCGTTAAAACCAAGACCCAATAATAAATTCTGAAGTCTTTAATTTGTCAAATAAAAGCAGGCATTTAACCCATAAAAACATAACTAAACAAAGATGAATTAACTCAGTTGTGAAGAAGTTTCTTAGGGGTGGGAAAGTGATTATGATGTTAAATCATTTCAAATATCAATGATTTATAGGAATCTTCCACAAAACAATAAAAAATAAGTCCATCCTCAAGAAAAATGTGCAATTTTTAAATGCTAATCTAATGTTTTGTACTTAGTCCAGAATTGTTCCCTAGGGCAAGATTTTTTTGCAAAACCAGGTTGGTACTTGGAAAAAGGAGGAAAAGAAAAGAAAAACATTGTTTTCATCCCACATTCTCCACCATGTACAAATCCATGTGTCCTTGGCATTGTATCTAATAACTAAAAGTTTTAGTTTCTGATTTGTAAATTGGGATGACTAATAGCATGTACCCCACAAAGTAGTTAGGAGGTTTAAATAAAATAATCTAAAAAAAACTTCTGCACAGCAAAGGAAACCATCAACAAAACGAAAAGGCAACATAATGTATGGTAGAATATATTTACAAATGATGTATCTGATGAGGGACTAATATCCAAAATATATTAAAAATTTTACTTGTGATTTATTCTAGGAATTTTTAGGATTCATTTAAATTGTCAAATCTATATTCTACCTGGAATTAAATTTGGTATAATAAGGCAGAGATCCAGCTTAATTTTTCCTTCCAGACACATATTTAGTTGTCCCAACATCACTAAGTACTGATAGAAAATCTCATCTTTGTCTTAAATGAAATTCCAGTGTACAGTTGGGTCTATTTTAGAAGAACAAAAAATAAAAAGGAGTTATTTTGGAACTTCTCAATACTAGTTTAGTCTATGTCACCATATATTTTTGGCTAAAAAGCTCTATGTCTTAACTACCTTAAATTATTTTTACTAATTAGAAACATTTAAAAAACCTTACTTTTATATGGGCTTATCTAATATCCTGAATGGATAAATCATATTTAAGTTTTATACAAATAAGGATGGCTTCTGTTTTCTCCACACACCCTTTCTATTTTCAATACTACTTTACTACTGTGAAAAACTTTAGAATTTAGCCTTCAACATTCTTTTATTCTTTTTATCTTCAGTGAGAATGATTACTATTTATGCAAACCTGAAGCTTACAATTCTCTACACTGAAATAAGTCCTTGAGTCTTTATTCTGAATTTTTTTTCTTTCATTTACATTACTATCCTGTCAGGTTTATTCAGCTGAAAATAGTGATTGAAGCTGAAAACACGTGATTTATGAAAACATTTTTGATATTTCATGTACATTTACATTTCTCAGGTTTTGAAGATAACTTTTGAAGAATTCTCAAAACTCATTGAATGCATCTTAGAAAACATTCTTGCTTTTTTAAAGAATTCACAAGAAAGACATATGCTTGTCAAACAAATTTCTTTCTGTGACAACATGACAGAATGTTTCAACTGCAAGAAAGACCAAATATGGTTCACTTTGTCTCCAGGAAAGCAATTCCTTCTCTTCCAAGTGACACATTAATTTTTCTCATTGACAGCACTCAATGTGGTTTAGATGATGTTCTTGTTAGGTAGGTATTCTTTTGGTCAGAAACTTCAACACAGTGATTTGCAATTTGTAATTTAGTATTGAGTCAGCAGGGAAGTTTACCAGTCTTCACCTGATACAATCTAATATTTTTAGCAAGAGCTTAGAAAGTAGAATTTCAAGCTTAAGTGTACCTTAGTTGGCTAAAAATTGACAAATCCAAAAACAGTATTGGAGCAAAACACAACTTGGGGAAGTTCCTTTAATAAGCAATGCAGGCATCATCTCCCCCAAGAAGCCCTTCTGACCTGCAGGTCTAGCTGAGGGGCCTCCCCTGGGGTGCTCATCCAAAAGCCTGTGTGACCCTCCAGCTCAACATTTCATACACTTCGCAGTTTATTTGTCTGTCTCCTCCACTTAAGTGGCCGCTCCCGGGAAGTGGGTGATGTCTTTTATATATCTGAAACTGCAATAACTTTTGTGTTCCAACTTAATAAATTTATATTAAATTCATGAAATATGCTGAAGTTTTGTATTATGTTTGCCCAGAGCTGATTATTAGTTTCAGTAGAGGAGGTAATTTAATGAGGATTAAAGTTCAGAACATCCATGATTTTTATCAGGTCATTAGGAAATGCAGAAAGGCAGAACATTAGATATGTGCTTTTGAATTTTCAGTTAGAAACCTCTAAAAAGTGAGAAACATTATCCATTCATGTAGTTGACAAATATTTATTAGACACCTCACTCTACCAGGCTGTATCCTACATGGTAGGGGACCATGTACAGACCCATTTGTCCAGTACTCTCAGTGCTTACAACTGAATAGGCAAGAAAGACAACAATTTTAAAATGCAAATGAACAGTATGCACAAAAGTGGTAGGAACTCTGAAAGAACCTGGTGTTTTTTTCAGATTGCATAGTAAAGAAGTTTGCTACATCGGTGACACCTAAGAAGATGTATACATCAAAGAGCTGGTTGCCCAAATATCTCAGGAAAGAATATTCCAAGAAGAGGAAACAGCCAATACGAAGGACCTGAGGTGGGAGTAAGCTTCACATCTTTAAAGAAGAGTAGGGAGGCCAATGCAGCAAGTACATGGTGACCTGAGGAACGGTGGGGAGACAGGTGACATCTTATAAGCAGAGGGCAGGACAAGGTTTTCCTCAGCACTCCTAAGGCCTCAGCTTGGGTCTGAAAATTAAACTGACAGGGAGAGATTAACAGGATAAAACATACAAATTTAATTGAATTTTTGCATGTACACAGAGGCTTCACGGAAGAATACAGACCTGAGGAAGTGAACAGAGCAGCAGACTTTGATAAATTTCAGGCAAGCAAACAATACGTTTGTGAAGAATTGACAAGACAAAGGGACTTGGGATAGGGATAGCAAATGGTGAAAAAGTAACTGGGAACGTGAAGGTTAGTTGAACAAAATTTGTTCATACAGATTTCTCAGTCCTAAATTCCAGATCTCTGGTGATAAGAATATCTTCCTTCCTCCTGGGTATTGGGAGGGCTTCTCCTGCATGAAGATTTTATGATCTGTTTCAGGGAAGAAGGATGAGGGGAAGGAAGTCACAGTGACCTACCTGCCTCTGCCATTTTCTCAAATTCCTTCACGTTAAGGTACTCAATATGCCAAGATGCTAGATTTTGGAGTAGTCTGTCCTGAACCCCATCACAGACCATGTGTGCATGTCAATTTGAGTCTAGTGTATTGAGAAGTTTATTTTGGAGAATCTTTGAGCAAGGTTTTGACATGAGCTGACTTAGGATCTTGAAAAGTCTACTGTTTTGTAGAAAATAGACTTCCAAGAGAGGTATCAGAAGACCATTGAGCAAGTGTCCGCCAGAGGCCAGGTGGCTGGACGTGAATGGTAGAGGTGATGATGAAGAGAGCTAGCCAGATTCCATATGCATTATGCTGGTAGAGTTGAATAAACTTGCTGATTGATTAGATAAGAATAAGTAAACTGGAGATGACTCCAGATATTTTGGCTGGAGAAACTAGATACATGTTGCTGCCATTCCCTAGTTAGTCTCATGTTAATCTCTCAAAGAAAGTTACAAAGTTACAACTGAAGACAAGTTTTATTTAGTTCAATAAATGACAGAGAATGTTTAATATCTTACCAGGATTTTGAGCTCAAGAAAGAAATTGTGTTATTAACTTTCTATGGAAATTATATGATGAATCTGAATTCCAAATCTCAGCAATGTTTGATACTGAAAATGACATATAGAGAAGTTAGCAGGCAATGTTACCAGTCTGTGCCACCAAACTCCCTGCCTACAAGTTCACAAAACTACTGGTTCTTTGTTTCCCTTCTTTTCAAATCTCCTGTATCATCTGTTCTACATAGCCAGAAAGATGTTATTCAGAACAACAAATTCCCCCAGCGGTTATCCATCTAAGTACAAATCCGACTTCCTTGCCCTGGTTCCTAGTCACCTCCAATCCCAGTTTTCTGATGGTCTCCTTTGTAGTCTTTCTCTCTCATTTTGCCTTTTTACTGCCCTTCAAATGGACCAAGCACAACATGCTCAGGGCCTTTGCACTTGCTGCTCCCCCAGATTGAAATAGGCCTGCTCTCTGAAGGCTGCAGGGCCCACTACTCCCATTCAGTGACATCTCTACTTAGATCTCACCTTCCCAAAGAGGCTTTCTCTGGCTCATCTAATGAGCACCACCATGATCTAATCCTTTACCTGGCTTTATTTTTCTTCACAGTATTTATGAGTATGTAATGTATTTACGATTTTGTTTACTATCTCTTTTCTGTCTAGTGGAATGAAAAAAATCACTGGGCCTGGGGCTGTTTCGTTTTGTTCATTGCCATATCCAGATGGCCTTGAAAAGTACCTATCATATATGCCTATCTTATGTGGTTCATAAACATGTTGACTAGATTAGTGCGTATAAGTATTGTGTAGAAATTTAATAATATAGTATTTATGGAGCTTGATAAGTCCAGAAAAACTGAGGTCATGTACTATATATTTGTGTGTGTGTGGTGTGTGTGTGTGTTCGCACATGTATTGTGGACGTGTGCACATGCATGTATTTGCATTGATCATCTGCTTTTCTGCTATTGCTTGTTGTACGTAAACTTTTCTAGAAATGAATGCTTTCTACCTTTAAGGTACAGTGAACATCTATCTGATCAGAGAGCGAGTAAGAAAAGGATAGAGACAGGAAAGGAAGAATACATAAAGACACACAGGCAGGAACAATTTTCAGAAAACATTTTTATTTGAAATACATTCATTTACATATGTATTTGTCATATTCAGATCTAAAAGAAATTGGTTTATTGATACATTAAATTTAAATTTCTATTGGTTTTATAAATAGAGCATAAACACACACACACACAAACTCACACCACATACCCTAGGTAGTCACAATGCTTAAAGGAAAATGTAAGGCTATGTAGTTAGTCCCAGGATCTCTGACTCCAGTCAGCAGGGCCACTCCTTGGGTTCCCCTTCCTAAAAGATAACAAGAGGAAAGTACAAGTGGTTTAAAGCTTTTTATTCTTTACTCCTAATGATTTCTCCTGCCCTTCAAGGGAAGAGATCAGAAGGGTCTGAAATATTTAGATAGCTGAAGGAAATCATTTTACTTAAAAATTTTTTTATTAAGTTATTCTAGTGCTTTCCATCATTTCAGAATTGCTATTTTAAGACTCAAATATTAACAATAATACTGTATATTTCCAACTCCATTTAGCCTTTGTTAATTTTCTAATTCAAATAGAATGTGCTTACAATCTCATCCCATAGCATTTTATTCTTATCATCATTGTGCTTATCCATTTTCATCTTCCATATATGTCTGCTATGGAATGTTTGTATCTCTCTAAAATTAATATATTGAAATCAAATCCCCAACGTGATGGTATTTAGAGGTGGGGCCTTTAGAAAGTAATTAGGTCATAAGGGTGGACCCTCTTGAATGGGATTTGTGACCTTATAAGAACAGATAGAAGAGCTTGCTTCTCTCTGTTCTCCACCATATGAAGATATAGCATGAGGAAGGTCATCTGTCAATCAGGAAGCTGGCTGTCACCGGACAGTAGATCTTTGGCTTTCCAGCCTTCAGAACTGTGAACTAAGTGTTTGTGGTTGACACCACCAGGCTATGGTAATTAGTTGTAAAAGCTTGAGCTAAAACAATGTCTTTTATACATGTTATTACATTATATTATGAGCTTTTTAAAGATTTTTATAATATACTATAATGTAATATAATTCCATCTTCACTTCCTTATTATCAAACAGTGTACAGGGTAGGTATTCAGTGCATATTTGTTGAAGTAACGTATAATATATTTGCAGACATTAATTTGTATTGTATGATAGTTAAATTTCTTTGAGGCCAATTATTTGTATTTCAAATACTTTAATTTGTATTAAAGTCATCAGTTTAACTATGACTTATATATCCTAATCCTATATTTCATGTTTTCTACTTTTTACTCATTTATTTTAATTAAACCATTGTCGTGTCAGTAATCATGGTGGTTTCATTAAATCAGATGACCCAGACATCATAGTAATCCTAAGGGTGGTGAAAGCATGGACATGTCACTGCATAGCTGAAGAAGAAAAATAGATTCAAAGTCAGAATCCAATAGCTATATATCCATATCATAATGATAGGGTAAAGTAAATGTTCAATTTCTCTTGAAGTACTTGGTACACTGTTAACGTGGCCACTAAATTGGAAGACATGAACATCTTTGCTGGCAATTACTACAAGAAGAATGCATTTATAGGTAGTGTGAGAATAAAGGAGGCAATTACCTTTTCCTGATACTGTGAGAAACATTGATTAAAATCTGAAGTTTTGCTATTATCAGTTTTATATGAAAAAAACAGGTGTTCTTCATGACCTTAATTTTTACAAACTAAAAATGAATTATGGCAATTTATAATGATCAATTAAATTGTTAAATCACTATAATTCTTAATATTTAAAGTGAAGATTAAACATAGTATATAATTTTTAACAAAGTACTGGAGGGAAAACAATTTTTTCTTTCTAAAACTCAGAAGTGAAATAAAGCATGTTCTATAGATATCAAACAATTGTTGGAAATAAACATATTTTAAAAGAAGCTCAAATGTCCAAAAAATGAGGTAGTGCTATTATTGTACAAATTAACACTTATTACTATTGTTGCTTTCATATTTTGAGTTTTTGTTTAAGGTATGTTCTGAAGGTTTTCAAGGCTCTTATCTTTACTAGCTGATACAAAAATAGATAAAACATACATCATCAAATTTTGAGTTCATTTTAAATAAATCAGACCTACTAATGAAATTACACACCTTGATCTCTTATGATAAAAGTGAAAGTCGAGTTAAATAAATAAAAAAGACATTTTCCTGCCCAAATTCCAATATTCAGAAAAAAAATACAACTTAACCAATATTTCAAGTCACAGTCATTGAGACATGATATTGATTTACTGGAGTCCAGTTTCATCTATTTTTCTAAATTCACACTTTTAATTACTTCAAAATTAACAATTTTCCTGGTCTGTAAAACAATTTCCTGGCGAAGTTGATTTAAAATGCTTAACACTAGTTTTTTGAAGGTACTATTCACATTATAATGCATTGTCTTAAGTTTCCGGCTGATTTTTTAACCTACTTCTGTATTTTTATCAAAATTTCTTTCTTTGCTCTCAGCCAAATGACAAAATTAGGCTTCTATTTTTTTTTTCTTTTTTGACTTTCTTCTTCCTTACCTTTCTATTCTTCCTGTTTATAATCATGTATTGTTTCGGGGAGCCACATTTTACCTAGAATCTCGAAATTCCCCCATGTCAGTGCACTTTGAGTCAAGGCATTTCAAAGTAAAAACTATCTATGGTACTTTATGGTATCTGTAAAATTCTGTGTTTATCTTTTTTCTTTTAGAATTGAAATATTTTTTGAGCATCAGTACACAGACATATCAATTTGTACACAGTTCTTAACGTACGTACCGAATATCTAGAAAATCACATACTTGTGATGTTTTTCTCAAGTTATTCCAGGGACTTTCCAGCTTAAACTTTGGAGGCAAATTTTCCTTAATAAAATATCAAGTACCATTATATTTAAATATTGATATGCTATTACATCATAGTTTCCCTAATTCACAACTTATCATATACATTACATATGCAGATTTTCAATCTTTTACAGCAAATTAACAAAGTTACTAGGAAAACTGGACTACTAAGATCAAAGATGTTACAGAGTGCACAAAATTCTGACAGGGAAGCCAGGATCAAGGAGTGGTTTTTCTTTAGGAAACTTACCAAAAACAACACAGGAGTAGAAGTAATTTAAAATGTTCAGGATATATTAATTGCACGACTGACTCCAAATTGCCGTTTAGCATGTTTATAATACAGGATATAAAATCTACCCCCATTAAGCTCCCACCCAAGACAATCAAAGCGTCCCATATTCAATATCCCACTGTTTTCTGGTTGTACCAAAAAATAAACAACCAGTGAATGATTTCACCTCTTAAAAAAAAAGCATTTACACTTAAAAGTGAGATGAGGTGGGATCCCCTTCTTCTTAAAAATGTTCCTAGAGCTACGAAGAAACTTGCCATTTACAAAATATTCCTCTGGATTGTACAAGAGGGGAGACAGGGAGCACTGATAAGACATAGTGCATGATATTAACCAGACTTGGCTGCTTTATCTCCTGCGTCATCAGAGGCTGGATTCTCGCGTTCAGTGTCTCCGTTTCCTGCGGGTAAACCTTCAGCTTCCTGGTTCGCCACCTCGGCCGGCTTTCCCTTTGCTCCCCTCTTCCCTTTTGTTCGCACTTTCTCATCTGAAGATTTATCCTGTCCTGCCGCCTTTTTCGGCTGCGTTTGCACTCCTGCAGGATGCCAGCCTCGCCGACCCCCTCCTGGGCTCCCCCGCTGCGCCCTCGCGGGGCTGACCGTCCGGCTTGGGGCGGTGCGGGCCCGGTGCCTGTGGCTCGCCGAGAGCCTCCGCGGAGCTGGGCTGCAGGGCCGCGGTCGCTCCTCCCGCCTCCCGAGCGGCTACTGCCCGCGGCGGGGTGGCGGTTGGGGTTGGGACCGGGTACAGCCACGCTGGGAGCCGCCCCCGCCGCCCCTGCCTCCCAACTCCCCGCCCGGCCTGGGGCTGACCCTCCCCGCCGGCCGGGCCGCCCCGTGTCCCCCGACCCCAAAGCTGTGTTTATTTAATGTATATTGGTTTTAGTTGTAAAAGATACACAAAGAAGTACACATACAGGCACTCAAATACATGCATGCACACAAGAATGGACACACACACTCATATACATTCACACACACACACAAATTTAGTCACACCAGAAAGTCATGATAATGTTTGTGCTTTTTGAATGGAAAATTGTCTTTCTTGTACTTTAATTACATAACTTAAATGTGTATTTATTATGTATATAGATATACTTATGTATGCTTACATAATATACATATGTACATAATATACGTAAGTGTAGATTTTATAGTGAGTTTTTTAAGTGATACTAATATTTCACTTTGAGTTCTCTTTGTAACACCAGATAGAAACATTTACTTAAACCTACAGTTATGTAAACCTAGATGGTTTTACAATGATAAGTAAACGGTGTGTGTAATTCCTCCTGGCCCTTTAAATTCACTTCTAAATTCTTCTGTTTTTCTTTGTGAATCCACCATATGTGAGATGATGGAATACCATAATGTATGAATGTGTGCCCTTTTGTATTCCAAGTTGCACCAAAATTTATTGCAAAATATTAAATAGGACTGCATGAAATCTATAGACAAATTTAGAGGAAATTATATAAATAATATTGCATCCCCCAATATGTGCTTATGTCTGTGTATATGTGCATGGGTACGTGTATGTATACATATACACAGTCTTTTACTAATGTACTAATTGATAAGAAAGTCATCAATTATTTGTTTTATTTTTATTTTACAATATAACTTTCTAATATAAAATTGGTAAAATTGGTTAAATTGACAATATATATTAAATTAATTGTATGAAGTTATTAATAAGCTGTTATATGTGATATTAGTATAACCTTAACTACATTTTTGTAATTTATATTAAAAATCATGTATGGACTTATTTGTGGTGGTCTTTTTTGTCAGTATAAATGGTAAGTTAAAAAACCACATTGATTAATTTTTTCTGATGAATAAAAACACAATAGACTTTTGTACAAAATTTTATATCCAAAATGGGCTACAAAATACATTCAAATCAGACTTTTAGTGTCTTATGTCATATTGTACTTACTGTAAGTAGTTATGAGTTTTCCTAGCCCAGATTTACCAACAATTATAAACTAAACAACACTCATCTCTCAACATGACCTAAGGGACACATTGACTTACCTTACATCATTTGAAATTTTAAGGGAGTGCAAGCTACTTATTTAAGGTTTCTAGAAATATCTATAACAAATCCATTGTATTATTAAAATGTGTATCATTAATTAGATGTTCTTCTGCAAGTAATGTAAAAGTTGAAATAGAATGTTAAAAATTACATTGTTTTTCAGTGGTGAAGCTTAGAACCTCACCCCCCCTGTTTTGAGAGAAAGCTTCTGCATCCGTGGATGTTTTGTTGCCCTTGTCTAGCTTGGATTGGTACATAGTCTACAGGCACACACCTGATCATCTACAATTGCTCTTTTACAACACTAAACTATGTTCTCTACCTTTGTCTTGCATCTACCTACCAGTTCAGCATTTTATTAAAAATAATAATAATAATAATAAAGGGAGAAATGTGGGATCCACATTAATCAAGTATAAAAATGAAACGAATATTCATATTTGACCTGATTGTTTATGGTTCATGATGCGTGATCAAAGCCGAAAGTTTCTGTGATGACTGCCCTTGTACTGTTCACCATGTAAGAGCTTATTCACTATGTAAGAATTCGTTCACCATGTAAGAACTTATTATGCTTCAGAAGATTGGAAACTGACGAGAATTGGGCTTGAGATGGATTAATGATTGTGCATTGAGCATTGACCCCCCTATACAGAATTTTATTGTTGTTAACAACCATTTGATCAATAAATATGAGAGATGCCCTCTCAAAAAAAAAAAAAGCACAGAAAAAAAAAATTACATTGTTTTTCTTATTTCACTTCTGTTTGAAATATTCATCAAAATTAGTAAATTTTTAAAATAATTTTCTGTGGCTTTTTTAGACATTTTAAACAATGATATAATAATATCCAATTAATTAGTTTATTCAGTTGAGAAAAACTGGTCATACTGAGCACCCTAGGCTTGTTACTGGTTTTGAAAGAAATGCTTTCAATATTCAACCATTTGACTGATAGAATGAGGGGCTTTTAAATTTGGCTAGTAGTTCTTTTCCCCTAGGAATTACAAAAATTCTTCCCATTTGGTTGAGCTGCTTTGAAGTGTTTTACTTCTTTTTCCAGCTTCATTGAAGTATAATTGGCAATCTAAAATTGTGTATATTTAGAGAAAGGGGAACCTCCTACACTGTTGGTGGGAATGTAAATTAGTTCAACCATTGTGGAAAGCAGTATGGAGGTTCCTCAAAAAGCTCAAAATAGAAATACCACTTCTAGGAATTCCAGTAATCCCACTTCTAGGAATTTACCCTAAGAATGCAGCGGCCCAATTTGAAAAAGACAGATGCACCCTTATGTTTATCGCAGCACTTTTTACAATAGCCAAGAAATGGAAGCAACATAAGTGTCCATCAATAGATGAATAGATAAAGATGTGGTACACATACCCAATGGAATCTATGAGCCACTATTCATCCATAAGAAGAAAACAAATCCTATCGTTTGCAACAACATGGATGGAGCTAGAGGGTATTATGCTCAATGAAATAAGCCAGGCGGAGAAAGACAAGTACCAAATGATTTCACTCACATGTGGAATGTAAGAACAAAGGAAAAACTGAAGGAACAAAACAGCAGCAGAATCACAGAACCCAAGAAAGGAATAACAGTTACCAAAGGGAAAGGGACTGGGGAGCATGGGTGGGAAGGGAGGGAGAAGGAGGGGGAAGAAAAAAGGGGGCCTTACTATTAGCATGTATAATGTGGGGGGGGGCACAGAGAGGGCTGTGCAACACAGAGAAGACAAGTAGTGATTTTACAGCATCTTACTACGCTGATGGACAGTGACTAATGTGGTATGTGGTGGGGGGGGACTTGGTGAAAGGGGGGCCTAGTAAACATAATGTTCCTCATGTAATTGTAGATTAATGATACCAAAATAAAAAATAAATTTTAAAAAAAGGTATATCTACCTACAAATTATCAAATCAAAAACTTAAAGTCATGCAATAAACCCACAGTATTCAAATTGCATGCTAAGGTTTCCTAGGAAACTCAGAGGGGTGTTATGGGACATTTTAATTTTAATTTTCAAGAAAACCACAATGAGATTTGACACCTGCTGGAAACTGCAATTTCAATGTTAGGTCATTTCAATGAAGTCACATTATTGTGAAGCTAGGTATTTGATGGTTGCTAGGATAAAAAGCAGGCACTGAGTAAAAATCAATGTGGAACAAGAAATGAGGATGGTGGTGAGCAATCTGATTCCAAATTTGAGAACTGGGCAGTGCCCAACAGGCACACACATCCCATTAGTAATAACTGTGGTTATTAAAAATAAAATACTTTTTTTTCTCTTAAAAAATTGTGTATATTTTAGGTGTTTATTTAAGGTGACTTCATGACTTTATATACATGCACGTTGTGAAATATCCACAACTAAGTGAATAAACATAACTGTTAACTTTGATAACATAACATTGTTAACTCTGTTAACTTTGTGTGTCAGGCTCTTCTTTTGTGTCATTTCAGATTATCTATTGTGTCATTTCATGATAATGGCCTTACCTATCTCTTATTCCCACTACTGCTAAAATAAATATTGTGAGAACACCAGCTAGCAATATGGAGTTGCGATGTGACAGTATATTCACTCACATACATTCTCAGAACTAGTAACCAGAAGAGACAGCTCCATTTCTGCCACTTATATCCACCTTCCAGGAGAAAGAACCTCTCTGGCTGGAGTCAGGGGTCTCATCTGTTACAGCCAGTTGTAGACTGGGTTCTATAGTATAAAGAGGACTTTGGAGGCTTCCGCACTTGGAAGCAGAAGGGAGGGAGATAGGAACAATATGTTTCTGAGAAAATAAGGAATATTCAGCTGATAAGTCACCTGAGAATAAGCTCTTAATACCCCAGGATGTTAGAAATGTTATTACACTTTCATCTGATAAGCATGAAAATATGTTTATGAATCAAATATTGAAACATAGTCTGGTCCTAAATAACTGAATACTGAGTAGAAGATATAAAGACTCTTAATTATTATAAGAAAAAATAAAACCTAATTTAGGACACTTAAAAACCTATATTATATTCCACTTATTTCAAAAAAAACATTTCCCATGCCTACAATTAAAAATTAAATCCATTATGTACATTAACAATGATACCAGAATATAGGTAAGAGTATTTTTTTAATTCAAAAAGAATTAAGTGCCATATTTTACAGCTATAAGAAAAAACTAATGATGAATGCCACCCATTTACAGGAGACATGGATTAGTGCAAAACAGGATAGGGATTTTATAAACTGGGTCTCTGGCACGTTCTCTTTCAACACTTTTATTTGTATCATTTTATGTCCATGAATGGGTCAATAATTCATGAATAGCACTGACTCCAGATATTTCTTTCAGTTTTCATAAAACAGTGCATGTGGAAGACAAAATTTTATAATCATCTGTCCCGTGAAGTCTGCCCTTTTCTCCAGGTGTATGCAGTCTGGGGCAGTCTTCTTTCCTGGTACTCTTTCAGGATAAGTTCTTTTACTTATATTTTCATAAAATACATGCTTTCAGGAGGAGGTCTCTATGTCACCTCTCACACCATCTTTAATACATGGGAGGCTATTCCTCAGGGATGAGGGGAGGAAGTTGCACACAGGGCTCCCTTGGGAGCAAGCATACCATGAGAACCTATGGTTGCCAGCCACCCGAATCCTCAGAAGCCTCCACTGGGCACACAGGAGGCAGTGGTTCCAGGCAGCACTGTGCCGTGCCTGTGTCCATCCCAGGATAGGCTGGGCCTGGTGAAGACGGCCCCACCTCTCCCTGGAACCCTATGGCTACAACACAGTGGCTGATGGCACCCAGGCAGCACATGGCATCAAACACGGAGGAGGACACATGCACGAATGGTGACACCCACCGCATGGTGGGGCAGCTTGCCTCTCTGTGCAGCGGGACACGAGTAGAGGGGGCGACACAGCACAAAGGTAGCCAGGTTGGCCGCAGCTATGTACAGGTCCTTGAGGATGCAGCGGGATGCTGGAGAGCTGCCCGAGTCTGTCAACAGAGGAGGTACCAGAGCACCTGCCCCAGCAGAGGGTCTGGGATGAGCAGGTAGAGCAAGAGGAGCAGGAAGCAGACTAGGGTCTTGGGGTGCCAGGTGCTGCCTGCCTGAAGCAGAAGCTCTCCTCTGCACGTAGCCAGGGCAGCAGCAGTGTTGCGGGCCCGATGACAGCAGCTGCAGGGCCACACAGGTGAACAGAAGAGGCAGGTTATCCCGGGTTCCCCCCATTATCCTGCTTCCACACCATCCCCTCTGCCCTCTGTGTTCCTGGCCCAGTACAGAAGGGTCTGGCCATCAGCAGCACCCATGGGTTCCCTGTCACGGAAAGGCTCATGAGCATCACCTACTCACAGAGAAGGAAACTGGGTCCCAGAGGTGGAGGGGAATCAACCTTCACTCTGAGAGGTCTGGACTGGCAGTGGAGCTGGGATGCCAGCCCCACCTGTCTTTAGGACTCCCCCACACCCAACAGAGCCCAAAGCTTCCCGCAGACTGGGGAACAGCCCACCCCTTGCCAATGGCACCAAGCCAGAAACTCACCTGGCCCTGGCCAGTAAGTTTAACTCTTGTGGGACCTGAAGAAAAACAGTCCCTTTCTGCCAGCCCTCTGGCGTGGGGGCTCCAGCTGGCAGGACAGGCTGTAGCTGCAGGACAGAGGGCCACCTGTGAGCCTCTGGAGCCACACGTCTGGGGCCCTTCTCCAAGAGCCTGCTGGCAGCTGGAGCCCACACCCGCCTCCTGGCAGCCTCACCTCTCCTCTTCATCCATGGGCTCCACGGCCTGGAAAAAGGACTTGAAAAAGTGCTCATCGGGCTCCAGGTAGTACAGCGCAGCCATGCGCTTGTGCATCAAGATCTCACCCAGGACGAGAGTGACCTGGGGCAGAGGAAGGGCAGGATGCAGACAAGGAGGGGAGTGAGGAGTGGGGCAGTGGGATGGTCCTGGATCTTTGCTCACAAAGGAAACCACCTTCCCTCCAATGCCTACCAGCCCTGCCTGTTCCTACTGTTGGGTCTCCAGCTCCTCCTCCAGGAAGGCGGCCTTGATGCCACCCCATCCCCCACTTGACAAAGCCTTCAGTGCCCCCAGCTCTGCATATCTTAACTCTGTCAAGACACGTTAGACCCAGGGAATGGGCCAGACGGGGTCCTGCCCAGGGATCTTGACTCCATTTCTCACCTTATGTGGTACTACACTCAACACTCTCTTGCTCGTCTTGTCACCCTGGAAGGCAGGAAGGCAAACAAAGTGCATCAGTAGCAGTCCCCTGGGCCCAGAACAGGGCCAGAATGTCCCCACTCTTTCTCAAGTTGGAGGACTGCCAGGGCCCTCCAAGGGGCAGGCCTGCCGAGAAATAGCACCCAGACCTACCCCAGCATCGGGGTTACCAAGAACGGGGACTGGACTAGGGAGCTGAGGCCTCAGGCGGGAAGGCACTGCCAGCCCCATGATGTGCTTCCTGCCCTGAAGGAGCAACATCCCCTCGCTAGGGCAGCGCCTGAGCAGGAGGCCAGTCCTGCTCAGATGCTGCCCCCTGTAGCCCTCAGCCCCACCTGCCCAGGGACAGGACCAGGGCTTAGGGGGATCCTTCTGGCAGTCCTCTCCAAGCAGCCCAGCTCGTGAGATGGATGGGAGACTCTCAGGAGAGGGCTGGCCGGGTGCTGCGAGCTCCGGGCTCACTGGGGCCTCTCTCCTCTCTAAAGCTCACCATCCTGCCCCACCCCCCCACCACCCATGCCCCTCTGGGCTCACTCACATCCTCATTATGTTCCGGGAGTTTGTCTACGAGCAGGTCATCCAAGAACAGTCCGAGGAAGGGGACCATGCCCTGTGCCACCTGGGTGTGGAGGTGATGAGTACCCACCTGCCTCACGGGCACCCACAGAGCCTCCCCTGAACCCCACACCTGCAGCCCCCAGCTCCCTTGGACCACCCTTGTGCTGCCTCCCTCCCCTCCCTTCGCCCTGCGCTGCTCTCCTGGTCCCTCCCAGGGCTGGCTTGTGGCCAATCCCAGGACCTGTGGTCCCTGCACCTGTCCTCCAACTTCCCCCTGTACCCAGCTGCTCTCGCCCTCCTCCTGGTCACCCCAGTGCTGGCAGCTCAGGGCTGCTGGCACCAGGAGCAGGTACAAGGTCGCCCCCACCACCCAGGACCCGCGCCACGCCACTCTCACCTGCTGCTTCCTACCCTGGGATCCCCTGGTGGCCCACAGCAGTTTCGTCGCGATGGACTTCGCCTCCTGCAAGGTCCAGGACACTCAAGTGCTCATGCTTCCCTCCCACATGGCCTCCCACCACCAGACCTTGCTTGATGGATGCATTGCCCTCTGAGTCTCCTAGTACCTATGCTGTCCCCACCTCCAACAGGCTCTCAGCCTAGGGCGATCCCAGCTCAAGCACTCACTAATACTCACAGGTGTCTGTGGGCCATGGCTGGACGCCCTAAGGGGTTTCGTCACCTACAGAGTGCCAGGGGAGATCCCTCTGCCTCCCAGGGTGCCCTGAGGACTTACTGTCTGTCACCTGGCTCTCACCAGAGCTCCCCTCACACGAACAGGTGGGATGGGCACAAAGCTGAAGCCCATTTTGTGCTCCCTGGACCCTGCTCACCTGGGAGGCCCACACCCCAAGGTGACAATCCTTGATGACCAGATGAGATGCCCAAGGCTTCAGTGGGGCAGTGACCAGCTCAGGGGACCCAGGGGAGAGGCCGACATTGCTCAGCCATAGGCCCTACCCGTGCTGCTGACCACATGCCAGCCCCAGCCCTGACTGGGGTACCATCCTCTGGTCCTCACTGGTTGTCAGGTCCCCAGTCAAGTGGAGCAAGGGAGGGAGACAAGCAGGACCCTCGGGGTCCTGCTGGACCCTACTTTCCCCATCAGCTACCCCCTCTCACCCCACACACACCTCGAGTCTGCCCCAAGTATGGGCCACAGCACAACAGAGGACTTGCCCCAAGGACCCTCCATTTACCTCGAGGAGCCACTTCCTGTTAATGCCCTTGTCCCTCTTTTTAAGGTTTTTATATATCCTGGAGCTCTTCCTAAGGGGAGGGGAGAGGAAGAGGGAGACACATGGCCAGTAGGTGGAGAGTTGGGGGCAGACCCTTTTCCTGGGGCACCCAGGAGATCCACAAGCCTGCATGAGGCTTTCCACCACAGCCCTGAGCCCTGGGGAATCCGTGGCCTGCGGAGGGGGCTGCATGTTTCCACCCTGGGCCTCCATTCCCAGTCCTCATGGGGGCAAATCTGCTTTGGGCCAGGTCACTGTCCTTGGGGCAGAGACCTCCTGCTGAAGAGCACATGCTCAAAATCTCCAATTGGTTTCAACCCACACCTGACATTGCAGGAAACCGATTCTTCCAGGAGAACCCCTGGCCTAACCCCACAGGGGAATCCGAGAGCCCACGATCCCTGTCCCTAGGCTCTGCTGCCTCCCGGGAAGTCCCAGCCGACTGATGGAAACTACCAAACCTAGGGGTGACCTTATCCTCTTAGGTGCCCTAGTCCTGGGGACAGGACAACCCACCAGGGAACATGTCGCCAGGTGCTCTCCAGACGACGTACAGCTGGGCTCTGCAGGGCCAAGAGAATGGCACGAAGGGACGCAAAATTTTTGAGGGCCAGACACTCCTGGGAGGGAAGACAGAGCTGAGAGAGGGGCCTGCCTCTCTGCTCTGTCACCCCATGTACTCCTTTCCTTAAGGAGACAGACACCCAGGGAGTCCAGCACACCTGGTACCAGGAGAGCAGCCATCCTGGGTGGAAGACTGTAGCTCAACTCAAGAAAGGGGCCAGGTACGGTTGTCCCACCGCTGAGGCCTACAAGTGCAGGTCTGCACACCCCTGGCTCGAGGGACCCAGGGACTGTGCTGGGTCAGATGGCAGCCATCCATCATGATGGCTGGCAAAGGAGGGGAGCAGTTCCCAAGATGCCAGGATGGACCCCATTGGCTGTCCAATGACATACCTTGGCCACCTGGATCCAGAACTTCACCACTCGGGCCCTGTCCCGGGATGTCATGCTCGGGGCACCGAGGCAGGAAGAGGTGACCAAATTAGCCGTGTCACCGCATTGCCTGATGATGCGATGGATGGTGGGGGCCAGGAGCTCAAGGCCTCCCATCTGTGACTGGTGCCAAAAGTAGGCCTGGCATTCAGCATATGCCACCTCGGTGAACAGCACCTGGGGATGACAAGGGGTGTCATCCTGCTGTGCCCCTGGTGCCCATATGCCCAGGCAGAGTTTCTGGTCAGAGCTGGAGCCCACGCAGCTGAGGATGTGCTGTAGGCCTTGTGGCCAACTGGCCTTCGGACCCCATCCACTGAGGCTCCCAGGACCAGATACACAGGACGCCACAGTGGCGAGGAACAGAGGGGCTTTGCTCGCAGACACCCTCACACACCTCCTCCCTGCCACACAAGGCAGCTCACCCTGCCCATCCTGGGGCATCTGCCTTCCATTCTGCAACCCCGTAGATCCAGCTGCCCACTCAGGTGCAGTTTTCCCCAAAACAATTCCACCCAGGGCCTTTCTTGGTGTCTGTGTCTCCCATGCAGTCAGGTCCATGGCAGGGGCCTCTGAAGTGGAGAGTCTGTGGAGGCCTGCCAGGCCAATGGCCTAAGGACCTAAGGCCCTGGCGGCACCTCCCAGAGCATGCCTCCCATTTCCTGCCCCTCCCATCCCAGCCAGGCCCTGCCCACCTTCCCTCCATTCCTCCTCATTGGTCTGCAAGTATCCCTAAGTGCTAGCCATACTGTCCCTGTATGGTCACTGAAGGCTTGTGGGTGAGGAGAGTCTCTCATGACACGGGGTGAGTCCGTGGGGAAGCTGTGGGGACTTGGGCCCAGATCACATGAGTCCATAGCAGGTCTGAGGCAGCCCGTGACACAGGGAAGGCCCACGCCTGACCCAGAGAGCCCGCTCTGCTCACCGCACACATCAGGGTCAGCTGCTCGGCCACCAGGCGAGGGGGAAACGCCAGGATGGTCGGCTCCTCCTCCCTCGGCACATCCCAGGTGTTCACGGCACAGGGGCTGGTGGGCTCCAGTACTGCCTCGGGCTCTGCCAGGCCTGGTGCCATTCCATCAAGTGGTCCGGGCACCATGCCTGAGGGCTCATGGGGCTGCAGCTCAGGGCCTGGCACCGGGGTTGCGGCCACAGCTGGGACATCCTCTGGCTCTGCAGGGCCTGAAGCAGGTGACACCGGCCGTAGCTCCAGCACAGGGGTCTCACGGGGATCCTCAACAGGCTCTAGCGATGAATCCGGCCCTCCCTGTGCCTCTGGAGCCATCTGCATCTGCCGTGGTTCTGGAGCAGGACACAGGGACATGGTCACCCCGGGGCTGATTCACCATGCCTTACAATGACAGAAATCCCTCACTGCCTTGAAGGGAACCCCAGTCTGGAAAGCCCACCCTAGATGGTTCCCTGGCTGCAGGCCCTCACCTTCCATCTCTGCCACCGTGGGCCCCACGTGCTCCTCCTGGACCAAGTGGTGAAGGACTCGGCCCTCTGGGATGGATGAAAGCTGGCTGCCATGGAGGACGCTGGGCACATGCTTGGGCTCCCAGGTATGGCACCCAGCCAGTCGCATCCCGGGACTGGGGGTAGGCCTGTGTGTGGAAGTGTTAGAAGCCTGGTCTTTCCAGCTCCACTGCCTTCCCAGCCCAACCTTCTGTAGGACTGGCCACTGGGCATTCCCCTGCCTGTCGAAGCAACTGCTCCTTCCCCTTCAGACACTGTGTGTCTCTCCTGGGACCCCATCCTTTCCCAATCTCCCAAATAGGATGTCCCCAGTCATCAGCCTGCCCATGGGAATCCAAAGATCGCTGACCTGCTGCATTCTGATGGCACATCGGACTCCAGCTCGGGGCATGAGACCACTCCTGGGATATCCCAGGTGTTCACACCACAGGGGCTGATGGACTCTGGACATGACTCTGGCTCGGCCAGGATCAGTGCCATTCTGGGAAGTACTCCAGGTACCGTGCCTGACGGCTCATGGGGCTCGAGCTCAGGGCCTGGCACCAGGGCTGAGGCCACTGCTGGGATATTCTGCGGCTCTGCAGGGCCTGAAGCAGGTGACACCGGCCGTAGCTCCAGCACAGGGGTCTCACAGGGATCCTCAACAGGCTCTAGTGATGAATCCGGCCCTCCCTGTGCCTCTGGAGCCAGCTGCATCTGCCGTGGTTCTGGAGCAGGACACAGGGACACGGTCACCCCGGGGCTGATTCCCCACACCTTACGATGACAGAAAAGCCCTCACTGCCTTGAAGGGAACCCCAGTCTGGAAAGCCCACCCTAGACGGTCCCCTGGCTGCAGCCCCTCACCTTCCAGCTCAGCCACCGTGGGCCCCAGGTGCTCCTCCTGGACCAAGTGGTGGAGGACTCGGCCCTCTGGGATGGATGAAGGCTGGATGCCATGGAGGACGCTGGGCACATGAGCTGGCTCCCAGGCATGGCGCCTAGCCCGTCGGATACCGGGGTGGGGCTTGGGCCTGGGGGTAGAAGAGTGAGAAGCCTGGTCTTTCCAGCCACACTGCCCTCCCAGCCCACCGTTTTGCGGGCGTGGCCACTGTGCGTTCCCCTGCCTGTCCAGGCACCTGCCCTTCACCTTACAGACCCTGTGTGTCTGTCCTGGGATCCCATCCTTTCCCATCCTCCCAAATAGGACATCCCCTGTCATCAGCTCTCCTGTGGCAATCCAAAGATCGGTGACCTGCTGGGTTCTGCTGAGCTCCCCTGCCCCAAGCCCCAAACTCCTCCTCCGCCGTTTCTGAGCAGATGGACCGTGCCCCCTCTGGACCCAGTGAATGCTCACATTTTCAGATCCTCCTCAGGCCTCTTGTCATGCCCCCTGTTACATGAGGAGGCCATGAGGGCATCGCCCGTGACGCTCTCCGGCCGTGACCTGCGGATGATGCCTGAAGTGACTGCCCGACTCCACATGGGACAGGGTCCCAGTATTCTGTCTGCTTCCTTCACTCAGTTATGCTAAGTGTCCCCAAAGGGCCTGCACAAAGTGAGTGCTTCATACCTATTGTTGCTGAAGGAAGTCCTAACAGAACCTTGCCAGGTACCCCTCTGCTGCCCCCAGGGGTCCTTCATCTGGCCACGGTGAGGACAAGGACCAGGACCAGCCACAGGGAATTGCGAGCCCCCACCTCCCCGTTCCCAAGGCTTCTTTCCATGTGCTTTTCCAAATTGAAGTGCCTGATAGGTAAGGCCAAAGGCTTTTCATCGAGTACAAAAGAGTAATAGCACCAAAGTGGCCCAGCTTGGCCGGGAGTCCTTTCTGCACTGCCCAGGACCAGGGGAGCCCATCTAAGACTCCTCTCGTAATCCCCATGGGCAACCTAACAGGCTGATCACCAGCCACCCTGCCTGTCAGAGGAGCATGTGGCAGCTCAGACACGTGTGGAGACACTCAAGACACACAGCGGGCTGCGGGCAGAGGCCTGACTGTGCCGAGGAGGTGGGGTGGAGGCTCACCGGGGGGGCCGCTGGCCCGTGGTCGGCTGGTCAGCGTCCTCGGGAGGGAGTGTGAACTCAGGAGTGCTCCGGCTGATGTTTATAGCTGGATCCACTCGGGAGGTGCACCTCCTCCACTTCCTCCTCTCACCCGTCCGGGGAGCCGTGCGCTTGGGAACCTCACTCCCATTGACAGTTGACTCATGTTCACGCTGAGGGGGTCAGCAGGGATATAGTCAGTGGGGAACCCAGGAACCTCCAAGACGAGGGAGGTTTGCAACTCACCTGAGAGTCCCCAGACCCCTGGGGTGCGATCAAGAAGAGGGAAGGGGTGCCCCAGGGAATGAGATTCTAGGCCTTCTGGAATGGGACTGTCCTGGGACACTCTCATGGGGAAGCCCTGGGAGGGCCCTGGCAGGTTGCCAGGTTTTGAACAAGGTCCTGGGAGATGGAGTAGGGGAATCCATCCACCAGCTCCAACACGCTCCCCAGGGTGGAGCTCTGAAAAGCCAGCGCCCAGTAGCTTGGGAGGGGCCACCCGGGGCTGCCTGGACCTCCCCTCAGGGGGAGATGTGGGCCTCAAATCCTGCCCCCGACATCAGGCACACAGGGCCATCTGCAATAGAAATCCACTCCGTGAGGGAAGGAGAGGACACCCCCTCAGGCTCAGAATTAACATGTGGGTGGAAGTGCCTGGTCCCTACACTCACCTCCACATCCTGAATGATGAGACCAGAGCTGTGACACTGACTACCCCGCCGGGGGGCCACCACCTCACAACATGCTGCCACCCAGGAATGGCCACCCTCCTCCCCAGACTTCCGTCCCACCCATGCCCCACACCCACCACACACACACGGAAGGGGCCGGTGGGAAGGTCAGCCCGGGATGGGTCACACTTGGGGCCTGGCCCTGGAGTGGCCTGCTCTGGGCTGCCCTGTGTTACCTCGGGGCTCCTCGGGAAACACGGACAGAGGCGTTGGAGGTGGGTGCTGAGCCAGCGCCCGCAGCGAGCAGAAAGACTGCTCCTCTCGGCTTCCCTGACTCCCACACCTTCAGAATGCTCTGCACAACAAGACCGCATGTTGCTCTGTCGAGCGCCTCCGGTCAAGTGAGCAGGACTGGGGTCTGTGACCAGTAAATGGGCACCGGATCACAATTCAGGTTCTACTGGGCGTGTCATCAGAGACATCACTTCCTGAAGGTTCCATTTCCTGGGCCCCTCCCTGCACTCAGACATACCCACATGCCCCTCTGGGCTGCTGACTGCCCACCTTCCTGGCCCTTGCCATGCATGACTACACAAATCTACACCAGAGCCCTCCCCTCGCTCTTTGGCAATGTCACCAGGGTCCCAGCTCTAAGGAAACAAGAGCTGAGCTCAGGCCTCTTTGTCTCACCACTTCTCTGTCCTGCTGAAGCCACGGTACCTCCCAGGAGCTGCCCAACGTCCCAACCTGCACAGGCAGGGTAATGTCAGACATTCCTCCCTGGGGACATCCTCACGATATATGGACGACACCTCCAGCTGTTGGGGCTGCTTGGCATGGAGCGTGGAACACCACGCAAGTCAGACCCAGGTCCGGGCCTTGTGATCTTGGGCAAGTCACTTCCCCTCTACGCCAGTTTCAGTTGTGCACCTTGAAGGGGTGGCAATGAGAGGAGATCCAGGTGGTGTCATCTACTGGCATCCACCTTCCAAAGGTCCAGGCTGCTCTCAAACTAGGTGCTTTTCAGACCAATCAGTGAATGAGTCAGAGTAGCACACTGGAAATGAAGTCTATGCTGCCTCTGAAATCCGAGGTGGTCCACCAGGCTGCTGTGCTCTTTCTTTCTTTGTGAGTAGGGGGAAGCGGAGACCAGATACAGCCTCTTATTCATCACCTTGGAAGTGAGAGCTTGGCAGGTCCACACGATAGACTTCTAGAAACTTCTCTAAGGCAAAAGGCCCCTGAATTTTTGTTGGATTTATTTCCCACCTTCTGACACGTGACTGTGCTATCAATATGCTTAGACAAGTTGTACTTCCTGATCACTGGGTCTAATACGCATAATACCATCAATGGGATGGGCCAGTGTGACATCTTCTGGAAGAGAAAAAGAGATGAAGATTCCTTCTGACTAAATTAGAACCTAAGTTTGGAAATTTGATATACCTCTGAGATAGTTTGTCTCCTTGCTGGCTGAAAGCTAACTGCTCTGCTGGTCTTTCCTAACAGGAAGAGAACAAAGAGCATTTTCCTGATCAATAGTTACACACTAGTTCTTGGGGGTCAAGTGATGAAGCCCCATGTGCAGCAGTAACTGCAATTTGAGACACTGTGATTACATTGACAATCATGCACTGTCATCTCCAAGATTCACCTGTTTTCTGAGTAGGCCAAATGAGTGACTTCTATAAGAGTATGTGGAAATCACCACCCCTACATCTTTCAAATCCCTGGCGGTGACACCGGTTTCTGTAACCTCTCCTGGAATGCATTACTGCTTTCAATACACACTTTAGAGGGAGTCCTAGAGGCTTGTGCTTGACCTGCCACACAGCATGAATTCCTTGCCAGTACAGTCCCCTGTGGCTAGCAAGGAGGAAGGCAGGAGCTCTGCATTCTTCCAGGGCAACTGGGCCCCGTGGCCTCTGGCGCTGAAGGAGCGACACTGAGGGCACTCAGTCGGGGGGCGGATTGGGGGGTGCTACTCCTGATACCTAAACTGGGTCCTCCCTGAAGGCAAATCACAAAACACAATGACAAGGTTTTGGGGTGGGAAAGAACAGTTTACTGACTTGCTGGCAAATGAGGGAGTGAAAAGCTCCTGCCTTAAAAAACTACCGTCCTCCTGACACACAAGCGGTTAGGGCTTTTGGAGGGGAAATCGTGGGAGAGGCTGGGGTGCAGACACATAAAGTAGCAGCTTGCAAGGGGCCAAGCAGACATTCCTGCACGGATTCACTAGCTTTTTGTTTTTCTTTTCTGCTTCTCCTCAGTCCCTGGGGACTGGATGCTTGGGCTTGAAACAAATGAGCTTTCAGCATTATCTCTGACCCTCAGACTCAGAAAACCTGAAGAACAATTAGAAACTGCCCCCCACCCCCACCCCACCACCCCGCCACCCCTGTTAGTGCTTACAAAGTTTCTGGGACTACTTGGGTTCACTTTCCAGTGAATGTTAGTGTTCAGTTTTCAACAAAGATTGGATTCCCCTTTTCTTCTAGTACAAATTCACTTATTCCTGTTTCCCCTGCTGCTGCTGCTGCTGCTGCTGCTGCTGCTACACTTGTTACCACTTTCAGAAATCTACAAGAAAAACACAACGGCAACTTGGGCCTTACTGACGTTTCTGTTTAGTAAACAGGTGAGGCTACAGATCCTAGGAGTCAGCCTTTCCTGGCCATGGCCCATGGCCCCGCCAGTCCTTCGGGTTATTCTGGGCTGTGAGTACCAGAGCTGGCCCTTCCTGCTGGGAACCTTTCAGCTGATGCTGTTGCCAAGTGCCTATTGCCCTGTGCAGCGGGCTGTGTATGCAGCGGGCTGTGTATGGATCCCACTATGCTGCCCCCTCTCCACACAATACCCTTGGACTCTGATACCACCTTCATGTCTTCTCTCACTCACATTTTTTATTTTAGCCATTCTAATGTGCAGGATCTCATTATGTTTTCCACCTACATTTCACTTCCATTTCCCTCATGAGTCATGTTGTTAAAGAAAAGAAAAGTCAAGCCACACATGGACTTGGGGGCAAATACTTGCAAATCATACCTTCAACAAAGGACATGTACTTACACTATATAAAGGCCTGCTACAGCCCAATAGCAAGAAGACAAGTAACCATTCCTTGTTCCCTGGGAAATGGTAGAAAAGTCAAGTGATGTGTCCCAGGAGTCCCACCAAGCAGGTGAGGGTGATGGCCCCCATCACCACCATTGTCAGCGTGACCTCCATTTCTGCCCTGCCCTGGCCATCCTTCCCTGGACTCCCAAAGTGTCCCCAGCCTGCAGCACAAAGGGGTTGCGTCCCACTCTGATGTAAACCTTTGTGTGGCCTCACCACTCTCAAAGGAAAGAATTGGTGTATGGGTATAGATGTCCTAGAGCCCAGGACAGACTAATGGATGGTGATACTGGGATTTCCTTGCACAAGCAAGCTCACTAAGGTCTGTGCAGGGACCAGCGTACTTATACATCACCTGGGGACAGATCAATGGAGGGGCAGGATGAGCAGTGAGGTAAAAGCTAGGGGAGGGAAGGCCAGGGAGCCGACTGAGGGGAGGGGGCAGTGGTGGTTGCCTGGTTACCAGCCTCTATGACCTCACACCGCTGAAATCATCAGGGTGTCACCTCGCTGCCTGTAAGGTGCACTAAAGTGGGATCCCCCCTCAGGGGGGCAAATATATCAGGCTCTGTTTCCCAAATGTCAAGTGCTTTGCATAGCACTTCACAGTTTTTACTATGTTCGAGTGCCTCTCATACTATTATTTACTTAATATTATTGATCAATAATAGGATATTTATACCCATACAGCAATTCTTTACTTTCCTTGGGAGGAATCATTTTGTATCTTACCACTTTCCTCTCGTGATCTTACTGTCCTTTGGGGCTGTACAAATCTACCTTGCACACATGCCTGCGGCCGCATAACCAATGTTTAAACAATGGTTTAAAATGCACTTAACATTTAAATACATTTGACAATTACCATCACCCTAAGCAATATTGTCCATCACAATTTTGATGTTCTAGTATGTTTTTCCTAATGATCAATAAAAAATGCACCTATTAAACACAGAAATATTTATCCATGTACCACTTAAAATCTTCTGTATCTTCAATAGTTTAAAAAAAAGGAATACCACCTTTTGAGACACAAGTGTAGAAAGTGCTCTAAACTGAGAGCCAGGGGAATCAAGTGCCAATACAAGTTCTACCTTTGAGCTTGTGTTTCTTGGACAGGCCACTTCTCTTCTCAGTTTTCTCAAAAAATGTGAATATTGTATTTTGATCCTCTCTCTTGCAGTTAGGTAATCTCATTTATGAACTATAGTCATGCTAAGATCCTTCCTGCCTAATGATAATCAAATTAGTAACATTCATTGAGTACTTACTGTGTACAGGCACTTTGCTAAAAGCTTTACATGCACTATTTCAATCAGTCTTCACAAGAACCCTATAAGGTAGGTGCTGTCATCTCCTAGAAAGAGAAATTATGGTGTTTTCTCTAGAGTTTTCTCTTTTCTCTTTTTTTTTTTTTTTGTCTAGTGTTTTCTAAATGCACCCTCCTAATTTGATGCAGATATGTTTTGTTGATGTGTGCACCCTGAATGTGGAAGATGAAAATTCCAAGGTCGGTGTTCTTTGCCCCCGAGTTGGGATGGGTGGGAACCTGCAGGAGGGCCATCAGTGGCAGCATGAGGAAAGGGAAAGGCTGTGGCAGAGGGTGGACAGGTGGACGGGACTCAGGCGGAGAGCCGTCATTCTCATGAGCTCGGGATCCCTGATTCAGAATTTACTGTCACTCTTGAAAGCAAGCCTCATTTTAGAAGCCACTGAAGGTGCTGGCAGGGCAGAAAGAATTAAAGCATGGAAGACACCAAGTTAGGAAAGCGAAGGGGAAAAACCCAACCCTGTCCAAAAGTTTGATTAATGGAATATGGTTCCTGGGACTGATGAGGGCTTCGGGAATACCTTGGGGGGAGGGGTGGGCAGGGGAGGAGAAGGGGAGTAATTCTGCAGGGAGATTGGCGGCCTCAGCGGCCGGAGGGAGTGGAGGTCAGCGGTGGAAGGGGGCGGCAGGCGACGGAGTGGGGATGCGGCGGGGGCCGGACGGCCAATTTGATGATCACCTGCCATAAATTTGCTTTCTTATGTCCTGGTTACAAAAATAACAAGTTGACAAAGGTTTTAGTTTCAATGTACCAAATTGATTCTAGCTTGCAAGAGTTAATTTTCACACTGCATTGCTTCATCCACAATTTTTTTTATATACTAATTCTGAGTTCTCTTTTTGTTGCTGCACACTTGTTACCGTTTCTTGAATGAATTTTGTTTTCAGTATAACATTGGATACCTTTCAGTTTAATAAACATTAAAAAAAAAAAAACGCCGGGAAAATCAAACAGGAATGAGTTTCTTTCACTGAACCCAAAGATAAAGCCCAGGAGAAAAGATCACTGGAGTCAAGGCAGAAGAAAGGATGTATATACACCTTTGTGTTTCATGAGCCGGAATAAATGGCAAAGTTCTCTGTGATTTCACTGAGATTATGTGTCATAAACATGCATACCTAAGTAGGTCGGGTGTACATCAATCATATTGTCAAAATTGGAAAATATACCCGTGAGGCAGAAATCGTTAGAGCTTCTATGGAGTCATGCAAAGTGCTTGCCAGAGCGGAAGGCTCACCTAGCTGTTTCTTTGCCTCTCCCACTTGTTGATCTTGGCATGCCAGTTGTTTCAATGTTTCGAGAAGCCAGGAAGATAAAAGTTTATGACTCATTTCCCTTCCCATCCGTTCCCTTCCCTCCCCCTTCTCTTTCTTTCCCTTTTTTCCCCCCTTCCCTACTTTTCCCTTCCTTGTTTTCATTGTCTTCCCTTCTGTTCCCTTTGCTTCCTTCCTCTCTCTCTCTCTCTCTCTCTCTCTCTCTCTTCTCTCTCTCTCTCTCTCTCTCTCTCTCTCTTCTCTCTCTCTCTCTCTCTCTTCTCTCTCTCTCTCTCTCTCCTCTCTCTCTCTCTCTCTCTCTCTCTGTCTCTCTGTCTCTCTCTCTCTCTCTCTTCTCTCCCTCCCCCTCTGTCTTATCATGTATTCTAAGACTGTCGAGGGCAGACATAATGTAGACCAGAAAGGTAGAAGGACTAAATACCCTTTTCCTTATGTTCTGAATTTAAGCATCATGATAAAATAGAACCAACAAGCATAGGTTTTAAGACTCATGTGGCTCTGAGTCCTAGATAAGTTTATGTGACCTTGGATCTGCCACTTACATGCTGAGACTTGTATATTCTCTATTTGTGTACTTTGAAGATTCATGAGAAATAGTGATTGTGTTTACAATGTCTACCATAGGGTTCCATTTGGCAGACAGATACGAGCCAAGAGCATATGGAAATGGAAGCCACCCACACAAACAGCCCGGGGTGCTCAGAGCATCCTGCCCCTTCGCCCACACTAGCCAGACATGCGCAGATGAAGGTACGGGCGGCGGGACATTGACCACGATATGACCTTCCTTTTGGGCGCTCGGCCCTTGAGGACAAAACATCCACATTGGGCATGCGCATGACCTCAGAACTCCAACGGCGGCGCGTGCGCAGCCGCCCACTTACTGCCAAGGAGCCTCGGACGCAGCCGTTAAACGGTCGCGAGCCCTGGGCAGAGTCTTGGAGAGTCAGGGGTGGAGCCTCCTAGAGAGCAGACGTTACAGCCCTATAAAATTCCCGCATCTAGACCCATGCGGGGCACTCAGACCCTCGGGAGTTGGGCGCTTGGACCACTTTCCAGGCGTACTTTCATTTTTCTTATTAAACTCCTGGCTGATTCCACTCACTACTTGGTCTCTGGACTGAATTCTTTCCTCAGGGAAGATGAGAACTGAGAACAAGCGGGAAACCAGTAACATGAGCCACTGGCTCAGGCTGGAGTTAAAGAAATGGTAGCTGGAGGTTGGGACGAAGATGACCGTGGTGGCGGTGGGGATGAAGGTGATGATTGTTACTTGACTTGCCTACAGGGGTTTTAAAATCTTTTGATGACAAATTCAAAGTTGCAAATTCATTGATACCTACGTAGTTGCAAAGGGCTTTTACACATAAAGTAGCCAGCATCTCAGACTTGGAGAAACAAGTCAGAGATGTGGGGGTGGGGTGAGTGTCAGATCAGAACATTATTTAGCTGAGGAAAGAGCCCTAAAACACACTAAAATTAAGTCAGGTCACATTTGAAGAAGAAAGTCACTTAAAGCCAGAATTAGAGACCATGGTGGGGTCACGTTATATTCTTGACATAAGGAGATTAGAAAAATGAAAGAAAGCTGTGAACATTGTCTCCAGGAATCAAAGTCAGAATGAGGGACTGGAGGGGGGCGGTGGCGGGGCGGGGAATTAATTCATTTTCCTTAAATACCTGCTATACAAAAATGGTTTAAAAGATTCCCGGGGAAATCTAGCAGGGAGAAATACGTGACCCTTGATTTGAAGAACTTTCACCATAATACAGAAGAAAGGCTGGATCAAATTCTTTGGCGTATAGTTTGAGAGATACAGAGGCAGAGACTGGGGCTGACTGTTAAAATAACAAGAGTCAGACTTGGGAAAATGAATTGCGTAAAGGGCAGGGAACACCCGTGACCAGTAGAGCACAGCATTAAGCCAGTTGTTCTGCCAACCTTGCCCATGAAGAATTGTAAATTAGGGGAGTCTTAGGCTGAGTAAACTTATGAGTAGGTTAGAAAAAAGACAGCATCTTTTCCCAAAGAAAGCAATTGTTAACAATAGTTTTCATCTTGTTTCTTGTATACACATTAACCAGCATATATATAGCTAATATCTTCAGATACATTGTCTCATTCATTCTTGAGTTCCAGAGTTTTTGAGATTTTATTGAAAACCTTACAACAGTGTCTTCAAAGTTAAATCTCTTCAAAGAAGAGTTTTCACAGTTACATTACCAAACTGAGTTAAATGTGTACCTGTGCAATCATTTATACCATCATAAGTTTCCTCCATCTGAAAATTTCCTCTATCCCCATTCTGAAAAATGAGTATATACTCCAAAGGAATCCATGGTTCAATTAAAATAAAGTAAAACTTAAGTTAATCATATTATTGTTTTTCCTTTAAGGAAACAGATTCTCCTCTGCCATTCTACTTTTTTTCCAGAAAATTTTCTAAAATATTAAATATATTCTGAATATTATGTGTACTTGGAGGCTTATTTTCTGAGATTCACCTTGTTTATGAATTTGCTTTAAAGGTTTGTGTTTTTGTCTTCAGAATACCATGTGTAAGAAAATGACAGTGACTTCTGCCTTCTCTGAATTCTTTGCTCTCTGTGTCCCAGACTCAAATACTAGTTGGGTAGTCTCCTACTTCTTTTTCTATTAATCACATTCTGAGAGTATTATCAGCCGTTCAAGCTGTATTAGTCTAGTAATTCTCCAAAGAGAGGTAAAAAAAACAGTTTAAAATCTTATTTAAAACTTCCTATTCAGCTATACCATTGACTTTTTTATTGAAACATAAATATAGAATCATACTATAAAGTATTGATAGGCTGTATTAACTTCAAGACTGCAGTGAACTATGTCTAATTATAAATCAAGCCTTTTGTTAACAATATGTGCCAGTGAGAAATCACTGCTTGATTTTGGTTTCATAGATTTTTCTATACCATCTTTAATGTTAAAATATAAAAAATTCCCAATCCCAGCCATCCAAATTCAATGCCTGTTATATTTTTTTCACAATCTTTTGTCAAATCACAAGGTACATATGTTAAAACATACAGAATCTAATTAGCTTTTGAAAGAATAAGTGTGATACAAATGTCTTCAACCAACCATAATCCACTCTATTTTTTTAACTCAATTTTAAATGCACTTGTAGTTAAATCTATATAAATAGACATATACTGAGTTATCAAGATGAATATACATTTAGTAATTTCATATGTCTATAATGTAGCTGCATTTCTGCTGGGTCAATATTTAACATATTTAGTCATGCATAGTCTATGGGTGTCTGTCAAATCTTTGTATCCATATTTATCTTCTCTTGGTCATCACCAATTTTCACAACACGTGCTTGTAACAAAAGTGCTGATCAGCTGTGACCACTTTTTCACTGAGGAAAGCTCTGGAGAGGGGAGAGCCACGATGAGGAACATTCTGTTTTCTGAGGAAGATTACAATTGGATTCTTAAGCTTGTGGAATCTGTACTCCTTGGAAGGTTTCAGAATATAATTTAAATTCCTACTTATTTTAATAAATGCTCTACTGTCCTAGAAATGGCAACCATCTGTATTTTTATACTTGGTATATACAGGTACCCCTGCTTTTTGACAGTTTTGGCATGCCACTTCATTTTCACAAAAGACCTACGTTAGTACCTGTTTTTGCTAACCGAAAGAAATCCTAAGATGACTTTTGCATTTACAAAACAGCGAAAAGTGAAAATAGCATTCAGTGTTTGTTGTGCACTGAGCTGCTGCAGAGGCAGCATGTGCCGCAAGCCTGGAGAGCGCCCGCCAGCTCCTTCCCAGGAACTCGGCTCAGTGTCTCAGCATCAAGCTGCCAGGACTTTGAGCTGTGTCTGCGGAGCATCATGCGCTTTATCTCAACTTCTTTTTTGCATCAGTTAGCAAAATGTGTCCAAAGGTACCAGAAAAGCCCAACAGAGGTTATTTTTGGGGTCTGGTAATATTCATAAAATTTTCCATATGAATGAATGGTAATTGCTCCTTCACTTTATGCTGTTTTGGCTTATGAAAGATTTTACAGTGATGCTGTACTTCCCGGTAGCGGGGAAACCTGTATATTGTTCATAGACACCATTTCCTTGGGCCTCTTCATAATGTGGTTGGGCAGGAAACTGGAAGAGTATTTTGGGTATTTTTAAGGTGATACATTGAAAAGCAGCAAGGATCTGCCATAAGGACATAAGCTAGTTTTAGAGCAGGACCTAGAAATAAGTTTTGGGTAAGTGATGAGTGACCTTTCCATTTCTTAGGATCTTAAAGGAGAAAAAAAAATTCGCAAACAAAAAAATAATTCACTTCCCGAATTGTTCCTGATGAGAACTAAAATAATATTCTTTCCCTCCAACTCCGCTTCCCTTTTAATCTTGCTTTATGGCTGACTGACTATTGGATCCACATACTTCACCCCAATTCCACTCTTCTCACTCCATCCTCTGGAATTAAATGTTGCAATGTCCTCATGACCTGACCCTGGTAGTAATTTCCCCCCTTTCTTTAATCTGTTCTCCATATTCCACACAGTTGTTTTTTTCATATGTTAATCACATGGATGTTCCTCATAACTGTTATGATAAAATCCAACCACTCCCTGAATTTCTGAAAACGGATCTGCTATTCACTTTAAAAGAGATCAAATGTCAACTGCATACACACACACACACACACACACACACACACACACACACAGTGTTCCATCTCACAGTAGCAGTGCTACGGAATGAAATGTTTTTTCAGCAAATTTCAATGGGCAAGCCATACACCTGAAGATAATTCAAATTTTATTTTCTAAGACTAGGAAAAAAGAATTTAGAAAAGACAGACCACTATGGTTTTATATTAAATCTTTGATTTGCCAACACTGAATAATAACACCTCATGGTTATTAATTTTAATTACCTGTTACATTAATTATCTAACTTTGATTTATAGAATACATTATGGCTGTTCCATAGTGCTAAATATAAACAATATATTACAAATCTTTTAAATGGCAATTATAAATACTTGACTATTTTCTTGCACATACAAGTACAGTTAACACTATGACAGACTGATAAATCTTTACAGCAACTGCATTTACTGTGCTTAAAACAATAACTTGACTATTTAAAAAATATAGAGCAAACCACGAAGATCAATAAATTAGGTTCAACTGCAAAAGAAACATAATAAATCTTTGTTGAATGATATGTACTATTCCGCATTGTTTTCCTCTTAGAGACTCAAGTCTAAGGGACACAAATGAACAATGAGCTATTCTAAAGCATCTTTCTTCTAGCGGCCAAAATATTACTCCAGCTATTAATTTGTGCATCGACAGAGTACACCAAAAAGGTGTATTAAGTTTCAAAAAATGAGACCAAATTAAACTATTCCTCGTGCCCTTTATGAAATGAAATAATGTGCAAAGAAACAGAAATGGATAATTACATGATTGACTTCTCAACAGAAGAATTTTTTTTATTATGTCTATCCAAAATGAGCCTTGTTTGAGTTTGGGCTGTGGAATAAATGGATCAACAATCTCAAGATTGAGAGAAAACCATCTGGGTTGCCCCTCCTGTCCCCTTTCCCTGGGAAACTAAACTGTCCCATAAACTTTGTAGTGAAAATGTGATGCATCACCCGGATCTCAGCTCAGGAATGACGCACACCTGCTGCCTGGGCAGCCCCCACATTAGCCTACTTCACATACAGGGGTAGAAAAGTCCCTTGCCCACCCTGGTGTTCCTCCCGGGAATGGCCAGCACCCACTGGGTGACTGACAGGGTGCGAACACCCAGCCCACTCAACCAGTGTGAGAGAGCTCTGCAGGGCCACAGCAGCCGCAGAATCCCAGCAAGGGCAGCTGAGGCTTCATATGTATGGGCTGCAGCCATAATTCTCCCCATTGCCAATACTGCTTCCTGCCTGTCCCTTCCAGAGGTGTTTACAAGAACACCTAATTAACTGTGTGCATATTAACCCCCATCATATAGGCTGCTTCCCAGGAACCCAAACAAGAAAACCTATTTGTTATTATTGCATTACACCACAGCCTTATTATGTATAATTCAAAGAATATGTATTTTGAAGTAAGCTATTCCTTCACAATTTTCACTCTGTAGGGCCCTGCAGTTGTAGGTAGTTGCCCCAGGGATACTAAAAGTATTTTTTCTTTCAAAGACAAATTGCCAAAGGAACCATTATTATTATTATTATTCTCCAATACATTGTAGATCTGCTATTAAGTACAGTTGACCCTTGAATAAATAACACAGGATGCCGACCCCTCTGCAGTCAAACATCCATACACAACCGAGTTGTATCTGATTCTAGTTATGGGATTGCTGGTGTATGGGTTCTAGTTATGGGATTGTTACTAACTAAATAAGCACCAAGCTGCTTAATTTATCTGGATTTCCATATTGCCTTCAATAAAAAGAACATTGGAAAACGAAAATAGTGTAAGTCCCCTTTTAAGAAAGGTGTAGCAGGAGAATGATAATTCAGAAAAAAAGAGGTAAATGCACAAAACATGGCCAGATGTCCAATGAAATAATAGTATGTTTCCCTGAATGTCATACAAAGAGGACTGGAGAGTGGTGGGGACAATGGACGCTCCCCTGTGAACGCTGTGACTGACATCTGTCACACAGCATCATCACTGGGAAGCGCTGGGAGCCTTGCCCACTCTCTGGACCAAGTTCCCCAGGCCAAGGGTATCTAGGTTACCTTTGGACATGAGGATCCTTTGAAGGAACGTGGATATTGCACTTGCGGGACCAGGTTTTAAGAAGTGGTGGCCCTTTGGCTAGTGCTCCCTTCCCTCCTGGCTAGATGAAGAGAACAGCGAGGCGCTGGGAGGACATGGGCTCCAGGATGAAAAGGCCCGCGGCCCCTGCACCACGGTGTGGATCCAGGCAGGCTCCCGGCTAGAGGCACTGCCGTCACTCTGTTCTGTGTGTGTGGCAAAGATATTTTTTCTTCTTTTTTTAAATTGAAGGACAGTTGACCTTCAATATTATGTTGTTGTCAGGCATACAACATAGTGATTCTGCAATTAAATGCATTATGAAATGCTCACCAGGATAAGTACAGTTACTGTCACCATACAAAGTTATTATAATGTTATTGACTAAATTCTCTATTCTGTACTTTTTATCCCTGTGACTTACTTATTTTACTTCTGTTGTCACTAATCCACTGTTATTTTATTCTCGTTGGTGATTGCTCCAGTAACAATTATTACTCAAAGTTTAAAACTAATTCATTTCAAATTATTACCCATTTAACTCCTACTCTTCTTTATATTATACCCAGAGACAATCAATTATGTAAAAAACTCAATAATTACCTATAAGCTGCCAAAATAATGCTTTCTTTTTTCTTTTTCATTTGATAATACTCTTTTTATTTCTTTGCTATCATGGCAAGTACTGGAGCCTTGTTGATTTGATTGTATCACTTTTAAAACGTATAGCTCTATAAAAAATTTTGTAACAGTCTTCAGATTATTTCATAAATAATTTTCTATGTCAATACATAAACGACAAAATAAAGTATTGGCACATTTTTCTATTCTGTACATTTGTCATAATTTTTTAAATAAGTCTTCTGAAAATGAATTTTTAAGCTATTTTAAATTTCTAGCTATTATATATATTACCTTAGATTAAGTTTCTTGAACAGCTCTTAAACAATGTTTGGTCAAAGATGATCAGCAGGTTGAATAATAATTAAAATATTAGATAAATTTCACAAAGTTGATTTTGCTTTGAAATCAGAACACTCAACTACATAAATGAAACTGTCTTTAGATAAGTTCTCTAACCAAAGTATCTCTTTTCCTAAGTATGCAGTTGTGTTTTAACTACTCATACGGTGGGCCAATAACATACAAAGTTGTTCAACACTTAAACGTAACTGACCTACAGTTAGAGGCAAAACTGTATCCAATGTATTTTACTCAATGGACTTATATTATTAATTAATAGATGTGTTTATAATCTATGGAATGCCATTAATGAAAAAGACTTAGGAAACTTGCAATTGTGACATCTATAAGAAAAATCTATATCGGAAAACAACTTGTGGGCCTAAATATTTAGAACCAAATTAATAATCTCTCAAGGAATAAACGGTGCGGGATGCGGGCTGTTCTCCCAGAGGTGCGGCCGCCGGCAGCCTCCTCAGACGGGGTGCGGGCTGTTCTCCTCCCAGGGGCGCGACCCCCGGCAGCCTCCTCAGACCGGGTGCGGGCTGTTCTCCTCCCAGGGGCGCGACCCCCGGCAGCCTCCTCAGACGGGGTGCGGGCTGTTCTCCTCCCAGGGGCGCGACCCCCGGCAGCCTCCTCAGACGGGGTGCGGGCTGTTCTCCCAGAGGCGCGACCCCCGGCAGCCTCCTCAGACAGGGTGCGGGCTGTTCTCCCAGAGGCGCGACCCCCAGCAGCCTCCTCAGACGGGGTGCGGGCTGTTCTCCTCCCAGGGGCGCGACCCCCGGCAGCCTCCTCAGACGGGGTGCGGGCTGTTCTCCTCCCAGGGGCGCGACCCCCGGCAGCCTCCTCAGACGGGGTGCGGGCTGTTCTCCTCCCAGGGACGCGGCCGCCGGCAGCCTCCTCAGACGGGGTGCGGGCTGTAATCCCAGGGACGCGGCCGCCGGCAGCCTCCTCAGACGGGGTGCGGGCTGCTGTCTTCCCAGGGGCGCGACCCCCGGCAGCCTCCTCAGACGGGGTGCGGGCTGTTCTCCTCCCAGGGGCGCGACCCCCGGCAGCCTCCTCAGACGGGGTGCGGGCTGTTCTCCTCCCAGGGACGCGGCCGCCGGCAGCCTCCTCAGACGGGGTGCGGGCTGTAATCCCAGGGACGCGGCCGCCGGCAGCCTCCTCAGACGGGGTGCGGGCTGCTGTCTTCCCAGGGGCGCGACCCCCGGCAGCCTCCTCAGACGGGGTGCGGGCTGTTCTCCTCCCAGGGGCGCGACCCCCGGCAGCCTCCTCAGACGGGGTGCGGGCTGTTCTCCCAGGGACGCGGCCGCCGGCAGCCTCCTCAGACGGGGTGCGGACTGTTGTCTTCCCAGGGGCGCGGCCACCCGCAGCCTCCTCAGACGGGGTGCGGGCTGTTCTCCTCCCAGGGGTCCCTACGGCCCCACCGCCTTGTGAGCCTACTCGGCGGACAGGGAAGCAACGTAGCAGCCATACTGGCTGCTGCGCACCGAGCCCCCGGGAGGACCTGCGTCGGCGCTGTGGAAGCGCCGCCTGAGTCCGCGAGGCCGCGCGTACCTCTGAGGAGTGAGGCCCGCGGTGGAAGACGCTGCAAGCGGGCCTGTGACTGCGGCGGCCTCGGCCAACAGCCCCTCGGGCCTGGAGTGGACGCCCCGGGCGGCCCTCAGGCCGAGGCGGGGCGCCGGGTGTGCGCGGTCCCCCGGGACTCGCTTCCAGAGGAGCGCCTGGCGCGCGGCGCCGCGGGCAGGGCCTGCGGAGGCGCAGGGCGGAGGTCGGGCGCAGACCGCGCGCCCGCGGACGCAGGGCCGGATCCCGAGGCTGTGGGGGCAGCTCCGGCAGGTGGGGTCCGGAGGGCGGGCCTAGGCCCCAGCGGAAAGCCCGAGCCCGCCGCCTTCATCCTGCCTTTGACCCACTCGGACTGGCGGAGGGCAGACCGTGTGCCGGACCTGGTATTAATTAGGTCGGGTCTGCAGCTTGTCTGCCTCCCTGGAGGTGGCAGAAGCAGTTTACAGGGGCGCATAAAATAAATGCACACACTTAGCACGCAGCTGTCAGTTTTGACGTGTACGCACGCATGTAACTGTTGTCAGGCAGCTGTCCGGGGAGGTCTCCCTGAGCACTAGGTGAAATCCCCCTGGACAGGGGAGGGCTCTTGACTGAGCAGAAAGAATTCTCAGCAGCTGCACAAGTGCAGGAAGGGAAGGAATTTATTAAAGTGATAGTAATGGTAAATGGCAGCTGCTGAGCAGTCGTTACCGCTCATTGAACTGCTCAAGCATAGGGCAGATCCTTCACCTGCTCCCAAGATGACTTGGCATCCAGTGTCCGCTTGAATTTGCAGGGCGTGGGAACTCAGCCTCTACAGTCCCGGGATTTAGAGGAGCTGTGGCGCCCTGCCTGGATAGAGTGAGATTGTGTTCTGACAACTCTCCAAAGGCAAAGGAAGGAGATTTTCAGGGAGGCTCCTAAAGAGCATAATCCTACAGCCACAGTCCTGTCCGCGTCACCCAGGCAGGCCACAGGAACTTGCGAGCCCAAATCAGAGCTCTCAGTAGTCCCTCCCTGCTTGTCTGTAGTAGAACAGAGAGGGAAGACTTGTGCTTAAGTCTAGAAAATAGAAAGAAATAGCCAGGAACAAAGACACCACTGGAAGAGCAGAGTCTTTAAGGCACAAAGTACACACTCTAAGAAAGGGGAGTGCCGGCAATCTCAGAGAGAAGGCACACTTAGAGGCTTAGGATTCTGTCTTTTAAGGAGTTCAAGAATGGGATAAAGGACAGGACAAGGGGTGGACAGGCTAGACTGTGATCTCATGATGTCTGTCTCTGGTGAGAGATGTCATGTCACCATTCACCATCGGTCCTCTAGATATTCCCTAAGATAAACTTAACACAAGAAATTTCTTGGTCCTGCTCTTCTCCAAGATAGTGGTTACCCTCAAGCAGTGAGGACATATTATTTAGGACTGCTTGCCCAGCCTTAAGATAGGGTTGGTTACTGGCTGATTACCATAAAATATGTTGGGAATCTTAACCTCCTAACTCCCTGGTGTTTAACATGAAATCTTAGCCTTAAGATGGATTTCCTCCTGTTCTTACTAGACTATTTATATCTCAGCATTTTTCATCATAGGCAGGAAAAATTAATCATGACGCTTGTCCCATGTCTTTGCCCCACTCATAATCATTACCCAGAACAAGATAGTAAACATAATTTTTTTTCCTTTTCACCTATTTCACCCAACCCCTCACCCCCCTCCCCTGTAGCTACCATCAGTCTCTCCTCTGTGTCTGTTTTGTCTGTTCATTATGGCATCATATGGCATCATATGGCATTTTGTCTTTCTCTGACTTCACTGAGCATAATACCCTTTTAAGTCCATCCATGTTTTTGCAAATGGCAAGATTCCATTTTTTTTATGGCTGAGTAATATCCCATTGAATATAGGTAGCACATCTTCTTTATCCATTCATCAACAGGACACTTAGGTTGCTTCCATATTTCCACTATTGTAAAGAATGCTTCAATAAACATAGGGATGCATGTGTTACCAAGCACAGCTTGTACCACTCACAGCATGACATGCCGATAAATCAAGAGACAAGGTGTTGGGGAAAGGAAAGCAACTTTATTTGAAGAGCCAGCAGACCAAGAAGATGGTGAACTCGTGTCTTTAAGCTCCATCTTAACTAAGGGTTGTTTGCAAGCTGCTTCTACGCTCATGGAAGGGGGAACAGGAGGGGGAACAGGTTTGGGGGTGAGAAGCCTGCAGACATCTAGGTGCCTGCGACGGTCCAAGGAAAGCTGAGAAACTCTGCATCCTTGGGTAGGGGACTCTTGCTGACTTTGATCTGGTCGGATATTCCTAAAACTCTTTGACAAGACAGTCATTATTTTCATACATATTTCGCTATATCCTGTAGGAGGCAAGCTTCAGGTAAGGGGCTGTTGACAGAAATCTCACCCTGTAAGCCGAATTGCTTTTAAAGATCAGCAAGGCTGTGTGCAGGGCTGCAGCCTGAGCAGAAGCCTTTTTCCTTCTTTTTCCTTTTGGCCCAAAGGTTAAGGCAGCAGAGGAGACAAATACAGTGTGGAGGCAGAGGGGCCACATTGTCACTCGGTTGCACAAATATGATTTCACGAATTACTGATTTTGTTTTCTTTGAGTAAATTCCCCGAAGCGGAATTACTGGGTTGTATGGTATTTCTTTGCAGATTTTTGAGGAATCTAAATACTCTTTTCCATAGCGGATGCGCCAGTTTACATTCCCACCAGCAGTGCACAAGGGTTCCCTTTTCTCCACACCCTCACCAACACTTGTTATTTCTTGTCTTTTGGATAGTGGCCATTCTGACTGGTGGGAAGTGATACCTCGGTGCGGCTTTCATTTGCATTTCCCTGATGATGAGCCATGCGGAGCATCCTTTCATGTGTCTGTTGGCCACCTGTATGTCTCCTTTGGAAAAATGTCTATTCAGGTCCTCTGGCCATTTTTTAATAGGATTATTTGTTGTTGTTATGTTGCTGAGTTGTCTGAGTTCTTTACATATTGGATATTAGCCCTTTGTTTGATATGTCATTTGCAAATATGTCCTTCCATACAGTAAGTTACCTTTTCATTTTGTTGTTGAGGAAACACGTTTTTAAGGCTCTGTTGAGATATAATTCATATACCATATAGTTTGCTTAAAGTATACAGTTCAATGGATATTAGTGTATTTACAGAGTTGCACAGTCATCATCAATATCTAATTTTAGGACTTCATCACCCCAAAAATAAATCCAATCCCTGTTATTAGTCTTCCCCAGTTCTTCTCCCCACCTCCCCACCTACTTTCTATCCATAAGATATGCCTACTCTTGACATTTCATATAAGAGAGCCTTACAGTCTGTGATCCTTTAAGCATGGTTTCTTTCACTTAACATGATGCTTTCAAGGTTCATGCAACTTGGAGCACATGTCAGTACTTCCTTCCCTTTTATTGCTGAATAATATTACATTGTATGGCTATCCTGCATTTTAAATAACTATTTGAATAAACATTTGGGTTGTTTGTACTTTTTGGCTATTGTGAATGAACATTCCTGTACAAGTGTGTGTGTGGATGTATGTTTTCATTTTTCTTGGGTATATGCTTAGGAGTTGCTGGGTCACATGGTAGCTCTGTGTTTAACCTTCAGGAACTGCCAAGCCATTTTCCAAAATGGTTGCACCATTTTTCATCTCTGCTAGCAATTTATGGGGGTCACAGTTTCTCCTGTCCTCGCCAACACTTGCACTGTCTCTTTTTCATTATAGCCACCCTACTGTGTGTGAGGTGTCATCTCGTAGTGGGAAAATGTATTCTTAACGGTTGTTTCCCCATTATAAAAATATTATGGGGATAGTTTGAAATAATCTGAAAAATTACTTTTAATATATTTAAAATGTTATGCATATTGTTAACATTTACACAAGACATAGTCTTAAAAATAAAGGTAAAAACCTTTTGACATTTAATCATAAACATGATATGTTTATGCAAACTCTTCCTACACATCATTTAAAATAGCCAACATTCTCGGAGGTGGATATATCATATTAAGTCGACCATTCCATTTTTCTCTGACATTTAGATGGCTCTCAGGATTTGGTAAGAGACCTGCTTTACATTTTCCTGTATAATTGTTTTTGCTTATGAATTTATTGTATACCAAAAAGCATCAAGATTTTCCTGAATTTTGGGAAAACCCAAGGATGTACTACCCATGGACTGCTGCTCTGTTCTTCCTACAGCCTCCTTAGGTGAGCTATCTGCTCAAGTGCTTAGTTGTCCGTGCTGACTCTTCTGACCTTCAAACTCATAAATTCAAATTATTGTTAAATATTACCAACCTCAGTTACCCACAAGTATCCCAAACCTAAAATCTTGCAAACTTAGTCCGTTATCTTCCTGTGCCCACAACTTGTTTACCAGTATCGTTAACTGACCCCAGCCATCCCAGGAAGAAACCCGGGAGACGCCTTCCCCTTCCATCTTGCACACAGCAAGTCAGGCCCATGCTCCGCTGACTTTGCTCTTTCTCACGTCTGTCTCCTCTCAGTTCTCACCACCACACTGGGCTTCCAAGCCCTCACCGCCTCTCACCTAAGCTGTGCAGTGGCCTCCTACTTGATCTCTCATCCTTCAGTACTACCCACTTAAATTCTTTCCCCTCACTACCGCTAGATGACCTACCTATAAACAAAGTGATCATGGTATTTCCCTGCTCAAAATCATTTTCTGTCCCTGTATTGCCTATGAAATAGAGTCTGCACTTCTTAATAAGGTGCACAGGGCTCTTTTGCACGTTCTGCTTGTCCCTTCTCTAGGGTAAAAATAGCAAACTTAGAATATAGGCATTCTTCAGTGAGATCAGTTAAAGTTCAAGAAGCCAGGAGTAACTGGCCTGGAATGTTTGAATATTCCCCAGATAAAGGAAAGTCACTCAGCACACCCTTGTCTTTATTGCGTTAATGAAATCATGTCATTGTAAGATTCACTTAGCCTGCTAAAAGGCCCAGCTTATTTTTTTAACTTTACCTATATGCTGTTTTTCCATTTCCATCCCCTAATCAAGTAATTTGCAGACTGGACAGTTCATTTAGCAAGCTAGCCCAGCCATAAACACAGCATAGTAAAGACAAGAAAGATTCCATCTTAAAGCTAAGATTGTATTTTAAAACCCAGGAAGTTAAGAAGATTCTTGTCTTGCCAATGGGTTTCATCCCTGGGCAAGTTCACTATGGATTCACTGTGACCAAAGAAGTGACAGTAAAATGTTCTTGGGGTGAAAGGATTATACCCAACTTTATTTTCACGGTGTCAGATCAGTCACTAACATCCTGTTCATTCAGAGCGAGTCTGCATGCAGCAAGCCAGTCTCTGCCTGTAGAGATGGTTTGTGGGAGGTAAATGCTCTCAGCTTTTGCTTATCTGGAAATTTTTTAATCCCTCCTTCAAATTTAAATGATAATCTTGCCAGATAAAGTATTCTTGGTTCAAGGCCCTGTTGCTTCATTGAATTAAATATATCATACCACTCCCTTCTGGCCTCTAAGGTTTCTGCTGAGAAGTCTGATGATAGCCGAAGGGTTTTCCTTTGCATGTGATCTAATTTCTCTCTCTGGCTGCTTTTAGTCTGTTGTTATCTTTGATGTTTGCCACTTTAATTATGTGTCTTGGTGTTGTCCTCCTTGGGTCCCTTGTGTTGGGAGATCTGTGCGCTACCAAGGCCTGAGAGACTATCTTCTTCCCCAGACTGGGGAAGTTTACAGCAATTACTTCCTCAAAGACATTTTCTATCCCTTTTTCTCTCTCCTTTCTCTTATACCCCTATAATACGAATATTGTTCCGTTTGGATTGGGCCACACATTTCCCTCTGTATTCTTTCATTCCTTGAGGGCCTTTTTTCTCTCTGTTCCCCAGCTTCTTTGTATTCCTCTTCCCTAATTTCCATTTCCTTTTTCACATCCTCCGCCGTATCTAACCTTAAAACCTCTGTTGTGCTCTTCAACAATTGGGTCTCTGTCCCAAAATCATTCCTGAGTTCTTGAATATTTTTCTGTACCTTCATGAGTATGTTTATCATTTTCATTTTGAAATCACTTTGAGGAAAATTTATTAATTCAGTCTCACTCGATCCTTTCTCTGGTGTTGAGATTTGGCTTTGTACCAGGTTCCTTTGACATTTCATATTTGTATGTGGTGCCTTCTAGTGCCCAGAAGCTCTACTCTGTGGGGCTGCTCAGCCCCTGGAGTGATGTCGGGCGTCAAAGGGGAGTGGTGCTGGTGCCTGGGGGGAGGAAAGGGCTGTTTCCTGTTTCCTGGTTGACATGCCTGTCTCACCTGCCAGAACCGCTGGCCGAACACACAGGTGTAAGCCTCTGTGCTTTGTGATTGTAGCTGCTGTAGGCAGGGGCTTACCTCTGGCTGGCCTGACGCCAGGGCAGGGGCTGCCGGTTTTCGAGCCAGGTGCAGGCTAGCCGGGAGGAAGACACTGACTGCATATCGCAATGGGGGGCTGTGGAGTTGTGGAGCCAGCCAGTGGGAAGGAGCGCCTGAAGATTGTTTAAATTCCCAACCTGCTGGGCAGAGTGCACCCAGACAATTTTGTCTACCCGTCCTTTTTCCTGAGCAGTAAGCTCTGTGCAATCCTTGCCCCTTTAGCAGCCCTCTTGCTTTTCGGAGGTCTTTCAGACTGCCCGCCCAGATTAGCCAGATATGAATCCGTTTCCCACAAGTATCTGGAATCTCCATCTCTCCAGGTATTGGGCCTGTCTTAGCTTTCCAACCCCACTAATCACCAGGGCACCATGCAATGTAGGTTCGTGCTCCCTGAACAGGTCTCCAGGGCTAGGTGTTCAGCAGTCCCAGGCCTACACTCCCTCCCCGGTCTGTGTCCCTTCCTCCCTCTGATGAGCTGTGGTGGAGGAAAGCCTTGGGTCTGCCACGTCACAGCTTTGGTTTCCATTTCCATGAGATCTGCCCTTTTCTCCAGGTGTACGCAGTCTGGGGCAGTCTTCTTTCCTGGTACTCTTTCAGGATAAGTTCTTTTACTTATATTTTCATAAAATACGTGCTTTCAGGAGGAGGTCTCTATGTCACCTCTCACACCATCTTTAATACCTGGGAGGCTATTCCTCAGGGATGAGGGGAGGAAGTTGCACAGAGGGCTCCCTTGGGAGCAAGCATACCATGAGAACCTATGGCTGCCAGCCACCCGAATCCTCAGAAGCCTCCACTGGGCACACAGGAGGCAGTGGTTCCAGGCAGCACTGTGCCGTGTCTGTGTCCATCCCAGGATAGGCTGGGCCTGGTGAAGACGGCCCCACCTCTCCCTGGAACCCTATGGCTACAACACAGTGGCTGATGGCACCCAGGCAGCACATGGCATCAAACACGGAGGAGGACACATGCACGAATGGTGACATCCAACGCATGGTGGGGCACCTTGCCTCTCTGTGCAGCGGGACACGAGTAGAGGGGGCGACACAGCACAAAGGTAGCCAGGTTGGCCGCAGCTTTGTACAGGTCCTTGAGGATGCAGCGGGATGCTGGAGAGCTGCCCGAGTCTGTCAACAGAGGAGGTACCAGAGCACCTGCCCCGGCAGAGGGTCTGGGATGAGCAGGTAGAGCAAGAGGAGCAGGAAGCAGACTAGGGTCTTGGGGTGCCAGGTGCTGCCTGCCTGAAGCAGAAGCTCTCCTCTGCACGTAGCCAGGGCAGCAGCAGTGTTGCGGGCCCGATGACAGCAGCTGCAGGGCCACACAGGTGAACAGAAGAGGCAGGTTATCCCGGGTTCCCCCCATTATCCTGCTTCCACCCCATCCCCTCTGCCCTCTGTGTTCCTGGCCCTGTACAGAAGGGTCTGGCCATCAGCAGCACCCATGGGTTCCCTGTCACGGAAAGGCTCATGAGCATCGCCTACTCACAGAGAAGGAAACTGGGTCCCAGAGGTGGAGGGGAATCAACCTTCACTCTGAGAGGTCTGGACTGGCAGTGGAGCTGGGATGCCAGCCCCACCTGTCTTTAGGACTCCCCCACACCCAACAGAGCCCAAAGCTTCCCGCAGACTGGGGAACAGCCCACCCCTTGCCAATGGCACCAAGCCAGAAACTCACCTGGCCCTGGCCAGTAAGTTTAACTCTTGTGGGACCTGAAGAAAAACAGTCCCTTTCTGCCAGCCCTCTGGCGTGGGGGCTCCAGCTGGCAGGACAGGCTGTAGCTGCAGGACAGAGGGCCACCTGTGAGCCTCTGGAGCCACACGTCTGGGGCCCTTCTCCAAGAGCCTGCTGGCAGCTGGAGCCCACACCCGCCTCCTGGCAGCCTCACCTCTCCTCTTCATCCATGGGCTCCACGGCCTGGAAAAAGGACTTGAAAAAGTGCTCATCGGGCTCCAGGTAGTACAGCGCGGCCATGCGCTTGTGCATCAAGATCTCACCCAGGACGAGAGTGACCTGGGGCAGAGGAAGGGCAGGATGCAGACAAGGAGGGGAGTGAGGAGTGGGGCAGTGGGATGGTCCTGGATCTTTGCTCACAAAGGAAACCACCTTCCCTCCAATGCCTACCAGCCCTGCCTGTTCCTACTGTTGGGTCTCCAGCTCCTCCTCCAGGAAGGCGGCCTTGATGCCACCCCATCCCCCACTTGACAAAGCCTTCAGTGCCCCCAGCTCTGCATATCTTAACTCTGTCAAGACACGTTAGACCCAGGGAATGGGCCAGACGGGGTCCTGCCCAGGGATCTTGACTCCATTTCTCACCTTATGTGGTACTACACTCAACACTCTCTTGCTCGTCTTGTCACCCTGGAAGGCAGGAAGGCAAACAAAGTGCATCAGTAGCAGTCCCCTGGGCCCAGAACAGGGCCAGAATGTCCCCACTCTTTCTCAAGTTGGAGGACTGCCAGGGCCCTCCAAGGGGCAGGCCTGCCCAGAAATAGCACCCAGACCTACCCCAGCATCGGGGTTACCAAGAACGGGGACTGGACTAGGGAGCTGAGGCCTCAGGCGGGAAGGCACTGCCAGCCCCATGATGTGCTTCCTGCCCTGAAGGAGCAACATCCCCTCGCTAGGGCAGCGCCTGAGCAGGAGGCCAGTCCTGCTCAGATGCTGCCCCCTGTAGCCCTCAGCCCCACCTGCCCAGGGACAGGACCAGGGCTTAGGGGGATCCTTCTGGCAGTCCTCTCCAAGCAGCCCAGCTCGTGAGATGGATGGGAGACTCTCAGGAGAGGGCTGGCCGGGTGCTGCGAGCTCCGGGCTCACTGGGGCCTCTCTCCTCTCTAAAGCTCACCATCCTGCCCCACCCCCCCACCACCCATGCCCCTCTGGGCTCACTCACATCCTCATTATGTTCCGGGAGTTTGTCTACGAGCAGGTCATCCAAGAACAGTCCGAGGAAGGGGACCATGCCCTGTGCCACCTGGGTGTGGAGGTGATGAGTACCCACCTGCCTCACGGGCACCCACAGAGCCTCCCCTGAACCCCACACCTGCAGCCCCCAGCTCCCTTGGACCACCCTTGTGCTGCCTCCCTCCCCTCCCTTCGCCCTGCGCTGCTCTCCTGGTCCCTCCCAGGGCTGGCTTGTGGCCAATCCCAGGACCTGTGGTCCCTGCACCTGTCCTCCAACTTCCCCCTGTACCCAGCTGCTCTCGCCCTCCTCCTGGTCACCCCAGTGCTGGCAGCTCAGGGCTGCTGGCACCAGGAGCAGGTACAAGGTCGCCCCCACCACCCAGGACCCGCGCCACGCCACTCTCACCTGCTGCTTCCTACCCTGGGATCCCCTGGTGGCCCACAGCAGTTTCGTCGCGATGGACTTCGCCTCCTGCAAGGTCCAGGACACTCAAGTGCTCATGCTTCCCTCCCACATGGCCTCCCACCACCAGACCTTGCTTGATGGATGCATTGCCCTCTGAGTCTCCTAGTACCTATGCTGTCCCCACCTCCAACAGGCTCTCAGCCTAGGGCGATCCCAGCTCAAGCACTCACTAATACTCACAGGTGTCTGTGGGCCATGGCTGGACGCCCTAAGGGGTTTCGTCACCTACAGAGTGCCAGGGGAGATCCCTCTGCCTCCCAGGGTGCCCTGAGGACTTACTGTCTGTCACCTGGCTCTCACCAGAGCTCCCCTCACACGAACAGGTGGGATGGGCACAAAGCTGAAGCCCATTTTGTGCTCCCTGGACCCTGCTCACCTGGGAGGCCCACACCCCAAGGTGACAATCCTTGATGACCAGATGAGATGCCCAAGGCTTCAGTGGGGCAGTGACCAGCTCAGGGGACCCAGGGGAGAGGCCGACATTGCTCAGCCATAGGCCCTACCCGTGCTGCTGACCACATGCCAGCCCCAGCCCTGACTGGGGTACCATCCTCTGGTCCTCACTGGTTGTCAGGTCCCCAGTCAAGTGGAGCAAGGGAGGGAGACAAGCAGGACCCTCGGGGTCCTGCTGGACCCTACTTTCCCCATCAGCTACCCCCTCTCACCCCACACACACCTCGAGTCTGCCCCAAGTATGGGCCACAGCACAACAGAGGACTTGCCCCAAGGACCCCCTCCCTTCCAGACCTCTAGCCTCCATTTACCTCGAGGAGCCACTTCCTGTTAATGCCCTTGTCCCTCTTTTTAAGGTTTTTATATATCCTGGAGCTCTTCCTAAGGGGAGGGGAGAGGAAGAGGGAGACACATGGCCAGTAGGTGGAGAGTTGGGGGCAGACCCTTTTCCTGGGGCACCCAGGAGATCCACAAGCCTGCATGAGGCTTTCCACCACAGCCCTGAGCCCTGGGGAATCCGTGGCCTGCGGAGGGGGCTGCATGTTTCCACCCTGGGCCTCCATTCCCAGTCCTCATGGGGGCAAATCTGCTTTGGGCCAGGTCACTGTCCTTGGGGCAGAGACCTCCTGCTGAAGAGCACATGCTCAAAATCTCCAATTGGTTTCAACCCACACCTGACATTGCAGGAAACCGATTCTTCCAGGAGAACCCCTGGCCTAACCCCACAGGGGAATCCGAGAGCCCACGATCCCTGTCCCTAGGCTCTGCTGCCTCCCGGGAAGTCCCAGCCGACTGACGGAAACTACCAAACCTAGGGGTGACCTTATCCTCTTAGGTGCCCTAGTCCTGGGGACAGGACAACCCACCAGGGAACATGTCGCCAGGTGCTCTCCAGACGACGTACAGCTGGGCTCTGCAGGGCCAAGAGAATGGCACGAAGGGACGCGAAATTTTTGAGGGCCAGACACTCCTGGGAGGGAAGACAGAGCTGAGAGAGGGGCCTGCCTCTCTGCTCTGTCACCCCATGTACTCCTTTCCTTAAGGAGACAGACACCCAGGGAGTCCAGCACACCTGGTACCAGGAGAGCAGCCATCCTGGGTGGAAGACTGTAGCTCAACTCAAGAAAGGGGCCAGGTACGGTTGTCCCACCGCTGAGGCCTACAAGTGCAGGTCTGCACACCCCTGGCTCGAGGGACCCAGGGACTGTGCTGGGTCAGATGGCAGCCATCCATCATGATGGCTGGCAAAGGAGGGGAGCAGTTCCCAAGATGCCAGGATGGACCCCATTGGCTGTCCAATGACATACCTTGGCCACCTGGATCCAGAACTTCACCACTCGGGCCCTGTCCCGGGATGTCATGCTCGGGGCACCGAGGCAGGAAGAGGTGACCAAATTAGCCGTGTCACCGCATTGCCTGATGATGCGATGGATGGTGGGGGCCAGGAGCTCAAGGCCTCCCATCTGTGACTGGTGCCAAAAGTAGGCCTGGCATTCAGCATATGCCACCTCGGTGAACAGCACCTGGGGATGACAAGGGGTGTCATCCTGCTGTGCCCCTGGTGCCCATATGCCCAGGCAGAGTTTCTGGTCAGAGCTGGAGCCCACGCAGCTGAGGATGTGCTGTAGGCCTTGTGGCCAACTGGCCTTCGGACCCCATCCACTGAGGCTCCCAGGACCAGATACACAGGACGCCACAGTGGCGAGGAACAGAGGGGCTTTGCTCGCAGACACCCTCACACACCTCCTCCCTGCCACACAAGGCAGCTCACCCTGCCCATCCTGGGGCATCTGCCTTCCATTCTGCAACCCCGTAGATCCAGCTGCCCACTCAGGTGCAGTTTTCCCCAAAACAATTCCACCCAGGGCCTTTCTTGGTGTCTGTGTCTCCCATGCAGTCAGGTCCATGGCAGGGGCCTCTGAAGTGGAGAGTCTGTGGAGGCCTGCCAGGCCAATGGCCTAAGGACCTAAGGCCCTGGCGGCACCTCCCAGAGCATGCCTCCCATTTCCTGCCCCTCCCATCCCAGCCAGGCCCTGCCCACCTTCCCTCCATTCCTCCTCATTGGTCTGCAAGTATCCCTAAGTGCTAGCCATACTGTCCCTGTATGGTCACTGAAGGCTTGTGGGTGAGGAGAGTCTCTCATGACACGGGGTGAGTCCGTGGGGAAGCTGTGGGGACTTGGGCCCAGATCACATGAGTCCATAGCAGGTCTGAGGCAGCCCGTGACACAGGGAAGGCCCACGCCTGACCCAGAGAGCCCGCTCTGCTCACCGCACACATCAGGGTCAGCTGCTCGGCCACCAGGCGAGGGGGGGAAACGCCAGGATGGTCGGCTCCTCCTCCCTCGGCACATCCCAGGTGTTCACGGCACAGGGGCTGGTGGGCTCCAGTACTGCCTCGGGCTCTGCCAGGCCTGGTGCCATTCCATCAAGTGGTCCGGGCACCATGCCTGAGGGCTCATGGGGCTGCAGCTCAGGGCCTGGCACCGGGGTTGCGGCCACAGCTGGGACATCCTCCGGCTCTGCAGGGCCTGAAGCAGGTGACACCGGCCGTAGCTCCAGCACAGGGGTCTCACGGGGATCCTCAACAGGCTCTAGCGATGAATCCGGCCCTCCCTGTGCCTCTGGAGCCATCTGCATCTGCCGTGGTTCTGGAGCAGGACACAGGGACATGGTCACCCCGGGGCTGATTCACCATGCCTTACAATGACAGAAATCCCTCACTGCCTTGAAGGGAACCCCAGTCTGGAAAGCCCACCCTAGATGGTTCCCTGGCTGCAGGCCCTCACCTTCCATCTCTGCCACCGTGGGCCCCACGTGCTCCTCCTGGACCAAGTGGTGAAGGACTCGGCCCTCTGGGATGGATGAAAGCTGGCTGCCATGGAGGACGCTGGGCACATGCTTGGGCTCCCAGGTATGGCACCCAGCCAGTCGCATCCCGGGACTGGGGGTAGGCCTGTGTGTGGAAGTGTTAGAAGCCTGGTCTTTCCAGCTCCACTGCCTTCCCAGCCCAACCTTCTGTAGGACTGGCCACTGGGCATTCCCCTGCCTGTCGAAGCAACTGCTCCTTCCCCTTCAGACACTGTGTGTCTCTCCTGGGACCCCATCCTTTCCCAATCTCCCAAATAGGATGTCCCCAGTCATCAGCCTGCCCATGGGAATCCAAAGATCGCTGACCTGCTGCATTCTGATGGCACATCGGACTCCAGCTCGGGGCATGAGACCACTCCTGGGATATCCCAGGTGTTCACACCACAGGGGCTGATGGACTCTGGACATGGCTCTGGCTCGGCCAGGATCAGTGCCATTCTGGGAAGTACTCCAGGTACCGTGCCTGACGGCTCATGGGGCTCGAGCTCAGGGCCTGGCACCAGGGCTGAGGCCACTGCTGGGATATTCTGCGGCTCTGCAGGGCCTGAAGCAGGTGACACCGGCCGTAGCTCCAGCACAGGGGTCTCACAGGGATCCTCAACAGGCTCTAGTGATGAATCCGGCCCTCCCTGTGCCTCTGGAGCCAGCTGCATCTGCCGTGGTTCTGGAGCAGGACACAGGGACACGGTCACCCCGGGGCTGATTCCCCACACCTTACGATGACAGAAAAGCCCTCACTGCCTTGAAGGGAACCCCAGTCTGGAAAGCCCACCCTAGACGGTCCCCTGGCTGCAGCCCCTCACCTTCCAGCTCAGCCACCGTGGGCCCCAGGTGCTCCTCCTGGACCAAGTGGTGGAGGACTCGGCCCTCTGGGATGGATGAAGGCTGGATGCCATGGAGGACGCTGGGCACATGAGCTGGCTCCCAGGCATGGCGCCTAGCCCGTCGGATACCGGGGTGGGGCTTGGGCCTGGGGGTAGAAGAGTGAGAAGCCTGGTCTTTCCAGCCACACTGCCCTCCCAGCCCACCGTTTTGCGGGCGTGGCCACTGTGCGTTCCCCTGCCTGTCCAGGCACCTGCCCTTCACCTTACAGACCCTGTGTGTCTGTCCTGGGATCCCATCCTTTCCCATCCTCCCAAATAGGACATCCCCTGTCATCAGCTCTCCTGTGGCAATCCAAAGATCGGTGACCTGCTGGGTTCTGCTGAGCTCCCCTGCCCCAAGCCCCAAACTCCTCCTCCGCCGTTTCTGAGCAGATGGACCGTGCCCCCTCTGGACCCAGTGAATGCTCACATTTTCAGATCCTCCTCAGGCCTCTTGTCATGCCCCCTGTTACATGAGGAGGCCATGAGGGCATCGCCCGTGACGCTCTCCGGCCGTGACCTGCGGATGATGCCTGAAGTGACTGCCCGACTCCACATGGGACAGGGTCCCAGTATTCTGTCTGCTTCCTTCACTCAGTTATGCTAAGTGTCCCCAAAGGGCCTGCACAAAGTGAGTGCTTCATACCTATTGTTGCTGAAGGAAGTCCTAACAGAACCTTGCCAGGTACCCCTCTGCTGCCCCCAGGGGTCCTTCATCTGGCCACGGTGAGGACAAGGACCAGGACCAGCCACAGGGAATTGCGAGCCCCCACCTCCCCGTTCCCAAGGCTTCTTTCCATGTGCTTTTCCAAATTGAAGTGCCTGATAGGTAAGGCCAAAGGCTTTTCATCGAGTACAAAAGAGTAATAGCACCAAAGTGGCCCAGCTTGGCCAGGAGTCCTTTCTGCACTGCCCAGGACCAGGGGAGCCCATCTAAGACTCCTCTCGTAATCCCCATGGGCAACCTAACAGGCTGATCACCAGCCACCCTGCCTGTCAGAGGAGCATGTGGCAGCTCAGACACGTGTGGAGACACTCAAGACACACAGCGGGCTGTGGGCAGAGGCCTGACTGTGCCGAGGAGGTGGGGTGGAGGCTCACCGGGGGGGCCGCTGGCCCGTGGTCGGCTGGTCAGCGTCCTCGGGAGGGAGTGTGAACTCAGGAGTGCTCCGGCTGATGTTTATAGCTGGATCCACTCGGGAGGTGCACCTCCTCCACTTCCTCCTCTCACCCGTCCGGGGAGCCGTGCGCTTGGGAACCTCACTCCCATTGACAGTTGACTCATGTTCACGCTGAGGGGGTCAGCAGGGATATAGTCAGTGGGGAACCCAGGAACCTCCAAGACGAGGGAGGTTTGCAACTCACCTGAGAGTCCCCAGACCCCTGGGGTGCGATCAAGAAGAGGGAAGGGGTGCCCCAGGGAATGAGATTCTAGGCCTTCTGGAATGGGACTGTCCTGGGACACTCTCATGGGGAAGCCCTGGGAGGGCCCTGGCAGGTTGCCAGGTTTTGAACAAGGTCCTGGGAGATGGAGTAGGGGAATCCATCCACCAGCTCCAACACGCTCCCCAGGGTGGAGCTCTGAAAAGCCAGCGCCCAGTAGCTTGGGAGGGGCCACCCGGGGCTGCCTGGACCTCCCCTCAGGGGGAGATGTGGGCCTCAAATCCTGCCCCCGACATCAGGCACACAGGGCCATCTGCAATAGAAATCCACTCCGTGAGGGAAGGAGAGGACACCCCCCAGGCTCAGGATTAACAATGTGGGTGGAAGTGCCTGGTCCCTACACTCACCTCCACATCCTGAATGATGAGACCAGAGCTGTGACACTGACTACCCCGCCGGGGGGCCACCACCTCACAACATGCTGCCACCCAGGAATGGCCACCCTCCTCCCCAGACTTCCATCCCACCCATGCCCCACACCCACCACACACACACGGAAGGGGCCGGTGGGAAGGTCAGCCCGGGATGGGTCACACTTGGGGCCTGGCCCTGGAGTGGCCTGCTCTGGGCTGCCCTGTGTTACCTCGGGGCTCCTCGGGAAACACGGACAGAAGCGTTGGAGGTGGGTGCTGAGCCAGCGCCCGCAGCGAGCAGAAAGACTGCTCCTCTTGGCTTCCCTGACTCCCACACCTTCAGAAGGCTCTGCACAACAAGACCGCATGTTGCTCTGTCGAGCGCCTCCGGTCAAGTGAGCAGGACTGGGGTCTGTGACCAGTAAATGGGCACCGGATCACAATTCAGGTTCTACTGGGCGTGTCATCAGAGACATCACTTCCTGAAGGTTCCATTTCCTGGGCCCCTCCCTGCACTCAGACACACCCACATGCCCCTCTGGGCTGCTGACTGCCCACCTTCCTGGCCCTTGCCATGCATGACTACACAAATCTACACCAGAGCCCTCCCCTCGCTCTTTGGCAATGTCACCAGGGTCCCAGCTCTGAGGAGACAAGAGCTGAGCTCAGGCCTCTTTGTCTCACCACTTCTCTGTCCTGCTGAAGCCACGGTACCTCCCAGGAGCTGCCCAACGTCCCAACCTGCACAGGCAGGGTAATGTCAGACATTCCTCCCTGGGGACATCCTCACGATATATGGACGACACCTCCAGCTGTTGGGGCTGCTTGGCATGGAGCGTGGAACACCACGCAAGTCAGACCCAGGTCCGGGCCTTGTGATCTTGGGCAAGTCACTTCCCCTCTACGCCAGTTTCAGTTGTGCACCTTGAAGGGGTGGCAATGAGAGGAGATCCAGGTGGTGTCATCTACTGGCATCCACCTTCCAAAGGTCCAGGCTGCTCTCAAACTAGGTGCTTTTCAGACCAATCAGTGAATGAGTCAGAGTAGCACACTGGAAATGAAGTCTATGCTGCCTCTGAAATCCGAGGTGGTCCACCAGGCTGCTGTGCTCTTTCTTTCTTTGTGAGTAGGGGGAAGCGGAGACCAGATACAGCCTCTTATTCATCACCTTGGAAGTGAGAGCTTGGCAGGTCCACACGATAGACTTCTAGAAACTTCTCTAAGGCAAAAGGCCCCTGAATTTTTGTTGGATTTATTTCCCACCTTCTGACACGTGACTGTGCTATCAATATGCTTAGACAAGTTGTACTTCCTGATCACTGGGTCTAATACGCATAATACCATCAATGGGATGGGCCAGTGTGACATCTTCTGGAAGAGAAAAAGAGATGAAGATTCCTTCTGACTAAATTAGAACCTAAGTTTGGAAATTTGATATACCTCTGAGATAGTTTGTCTCCTTGCTGGCTGAAAGCTAACTGCTCTGCTGGTCTTTCCTAACAGGAAGAGAACAAAGAGCATTTTCCTGATCAATAGTTACACACTAGTTCTTGGGGGTCAAGTGATGAAGCCCCATGTGCAGCAGTAACTGCAATTTGAGACACTGTGATTACATTGACAATCATGCACTGTCATCTCCAAGATTCACCTGTTTTCTGAGTAGGCCAAATGAGTGACTTCTATAAGAGTATGTGGAAATCACCACCCCTACATCTTTCAAATCCCTGGCGGTGACACCGGTTTCTGTAACCTCTCCTGGAATGCATTACTGCTTTCAATACACACTTTAGAGGGAGTCCTAGAGGCTTGTGCTTGACCTGCCACACAGCATGAATTCCTTGCCAGTACAGTCCCCTGTGGCTAGCAAGGAGGAAGGCAGGAGCTCTGCATTCTTCCAGGGCAACTGGGCCCCGTGGCCTCTGGCGCTGAAGGAGCGACACTGAGGGCACTCAGTCGGGGGGCGGATTGGGGGGTGCTACTCCTGATACCTAAACTGGGTCCTCCCTGAAGGCAAATCACAAAACACAATGACAAGGTTTTGGGGTGGGAAAGAACAGTTTACTGACTTGCTGGCAAATGAGGGAGTGAAAAGCTCCTGCCTTAAAAAACTACCGTCCTCCTGACACACAAGCGGTTAGGGCTTTTGGAGGGGAAATCGTGGGAGAGGCTGGGGTGCAGACACATAAAGTAGCAGCTTGCAAGGGGCCAAGCAGACATTCCTGCACGGATTCACTAGCTTTTTGTTTTTCTTTTCTGCTTCTCCTCAGTCCCTGGGGACTGGATGCTTGGGCTTGAAACAAATGAGCTTTCAGCATTATCTCTGACCCTCAGACTCAGAAAACCTGAAGAACAATTAGAAACTGCCCCCCACCCCCACCCCACCACCCCGCCACCCCTGTTAGTGCTTACAAAGTTTCTGGGACTACTTGGGTTCACTTTCCAGTGAATGTTAGTGTTCAGTTTTCAACAAAGATTGGATTCCCCTTTTCTTCTAGTACAAATTCACTTATTCCTGTTTCCCCTGCTGCTGCTGCTGCTGCTGCTGCTGCTGCTGCTGCTGCTGCTGCTGCTGCTGCTGCTGCTGCTGCTGCTACACTTGTTACCACTTTCAGAAATCTACAAGAAAAACACAAAGGCAACTTGGGCCTTACTGACGTTTCTGTTTAGTAAACAGGTGAGGCTACAGATCCTAGGAGTCAGCCTTTCCTGGCCATGGCCCATGGCCCCGCCAGTCCTTCGGGTTATTCTGGGCTGTGAGTACCAGAGCTGGCCCTTCCTGCTGGGAACCTTTCAGCTGATGCTGTTGCCAAGTGCCTATTGCCCTGTGCAGCGGGCTGTGTATGCAGCGGGCTGTGTATGGATCCCACTATGCTGCCCCCTCTCCACACAATACCCTTGGACTCTGATACCACCTTCATGTCTTCTCTCACTCACATTTTTTATTTTAGCCATTCTAATGTGCAGGATCTCATTATGTTTTCCACCTACATTTCACTTCCATTTCCCTCATGAGTCATGTTGTTAAAGAAAAGAAAAGTCAAGCCACACATGGACTTGGGGGCAAATACTTGCAAATCATACCTTCAACAAAGGACATGTACTTACACTATATAAAGGCCTGCTACAGCCCAATAGCAAGAAGACAAGTAACCATTCCTTGTTCCCTGGGAAATGGTAGAAAAGTCAAGTGATGTGTCCCAGGAGTCCCACCAAGCAGGTGAGGGTGATGGCCCCCATCACCACCATTGTCAGCGTGACCTCCATTTCTGCCCTGCCCTGGCCATCCTTCCCTGGACTCCCAAAGTGTCCCCAGCCTGCAGCACAAAGGGGTTGCGTCCCACTCTGATGTAAACCTTTGTGTGGCCTCACCACTCTCAAAGGAAAGAATTGGTGTATGGGTATAGATGTCCTAGAGCCCAGGACAGACTAATGGATGGTGATACTGGGATTTCCTTGCACAAGCAAGCTCACTAAGGTCTGTGCAGGGACCAGCGTACTTATACATCACCTGGGGACAGATCAATGGAGGGGCAGGATGAGCAGTGAGGTAAAAGCTAGGGGAGGGAAGGCCAGGGAGCCGACTGAGGGGAGGGGGCAGTGGTGGTTGCCTGGTTACCAGCCTCTATGACCTCACACCGCTGAAATCATCAGGGTGTCACCTCGCTGCCTGTAAGGTGCACTAAAGTGGGATCCCCCCTCAGGGGGGCAAATATATCAGGCTCTGTTTCCCAAATGTCAAGTGCTTTGCATAGCACTTCACAGTTTTTACTATGTTCGAGTGCCTCTCATACTATTATTTACTTAATATTATTGATCAATAATAGGATATTTATACCCATACAGCAATTCTTTACTTTCCTTGGGAGGAATCATTTTGTATCTTACCACTTTCCTCTCGTGATCTTACTGTCCTTTGGGGCTGTACAAATCTACCTTGCACACATGCCTGCGGCCGCATAACCAATGTTTAAACAATGGTTTAAAATGCACTTAACATTTAAATACATTTGACAATTACCATCACCCTAAGCAATATTGTCCATCACAATTTTGATGTTCTAGTATGTTTTTCCTAATGATCAATAAAAAATGCACCTATTAAACACAGAAATATTTATCCATGTACCACTTAAAATCTTCTGTATCTTCAATAGTTTAAAAAAAAGGAATACCACCTTTTGAGACACAAGTGTAGAAAGTGCTCTAAACTGAGAGCCAGGGGAATCAAGTGCCAATACAAGTTCTACCTTTGAGCTTGTGTTTCTTGGACAGGCCACTTCTCTTCTCAGTTTTCTCAAAAAATGTGAATATTGTATTTTCATCCTCTCTCTTGCAGTTAGGTAATCTCATTTATGAACTATAGTCATGCTAAGATCCTTCCTGCCTAATGATAATCAAATTAGTAACATTCATTGAGTACTTACTGTGTACAGGCACTTTGCTAAAAGCTTTACATGCACTATTTCAATCAGTCTTCACAAGAACCCTATAAGGTAGGTGCTGTCATCTCCTAGAAAGAGAAATTATGGTGTTTTCTCTAGAGTTTTCTCTTTTCTCTTTTTTTTTTTTGTCTAGTGTTTTCTAAATGCACCCTCCTAATTTGATGCAGATATGTTTTGTTGATGTGTGCACCCTGAATGTGGAAGATGAAAATTCCAAGGTCGGTGTTCTTTGCCCCCGAGTTGGGATGGGTGGGAACCTGCAGGAGGGCCATCAGTGGCAGCATGAGGAAAGGGAAAGGCTGTGGCAGAGGGTGGACAGGTGGACGGGACTCAGGCGGAGAGCCGTCATTCTCATGAGCTCGGGATCCCTGATTCAGAATTTACTGTCACTCTTGAAAGCAAGCCTCATTTTAGAAGCCACTGAAGGTGCTGGCAGGGCAGAAAGAATTAAAGCATGGAAGACACCAAGTTAGGAAAGCGAAGGGGAAAAACCCAACCCTGTCCAAAAGTTTGATTAATGGAATATGGTTCCTGGGACTGATGAGGGCTTCGGGAATACCTTGGGGGGAGGGGTGGGCAGGGGAGGAGAAGGGGAGTAATTCTGCAGGGAGATTGGCGGCCTCAGCGGCCGGAGGGAGTGGAGGTCAGCGGTGGAAGGGGGCGGCAGGCGACGGAGTGGGGATGCGGCGGGGGCCGGACGGCCAATTTGATGATCACCTGCCATAAATTTGCTTTCTTATGTCCTGGTTACAAAAATAACAAGTTGACAAAGGTTTTAGTTTCAATGTACCAAATTGATTCTAGCTTGCAAGAGTTAATTTTCACACTGCATTGCTTCATCCACAATTTTTTTTATATACTAATTCTGAGTTCTCTTTTTGTTGCTGCACACTTGTTACCGTTTCTTGAATGAATTTTGTTTTCAGTATAACATTGGATACCTTTCAGTTTAATAAACATTAAAAAAAAAAAAAAACGCCGGGAAAATCAAACAGGAATGAGTTTCTTTCACTGAACCCAAAGATAAAGCCCAGGAGAAAAGATCACTGGAGTCAAGGCAGAAGAAAGGATGTATATACACCTTTGTGTTTCATGAGCCGGAATAAATGGCAAAGTTCTCTGTGATTTCACTGAGATTATGTGTCATAAACATGCATACCTAAGTAGGTCGGGTGTACATCAATCATATTGTCAAAATTGGAAAATATACCCGTGAGGCAGAAATCGTTAGAGCTTCTATGGAGTCATGCAAAGTGCTTGCCAGAGCGGAAGGCTCACCTAGCTGTTTCTTTGCCTCTCCCACTTGTTGATCTTGGCATGCCAGTTGTTTCAATGTTTCGAGAAGCCAGGAAGATAAAAGTTTATGACTCATTTCCCTTCCCATCCGTTCCCTTCCCTCCCCCTTCTCTTTCTTTCCCTTTTTTCCCCCCTTCCCTACTTTTCCCTTCCTTGTTTTCATTGTCTTCCCTTCTGTTCCCTTTGCTTCCTTCCTCTCTCTCTCTCTCTCTCTCTCTCCTCTCTCTCTCTCTCTCTCTCTTCTCTCTCTCTCTCTCCCCCCTCTCTCTCTCTCTCTCCCCTCTCTCTCTCTCTCTCCTCTCTCTCTCTCTCTTCTCTCTCTCTCTCTCTCCCCTCTCTCTCTCTCTCTCTCTCTCTCTCTCTCTCTTCTCTCCCTCCCCCTCTGTCTTATCATGTATTCTAAGACTGTCGAGGGCAGACATAATGTAGACCAGAAAGGTAGAAGGACTAAATACCCTTTTCCTTATGTTCTGAATTTAAGCATCATGATAAAATAGAACCAACAAGCATAGGTTTTAAGACTCATGTGGCTCTGAGTCCTAGATAAGTTTATGTGACCTTGGATCTGCCACTTACATGCTGAGACTTGTATATTCTCTATTTGTGTACTTTGAAGATTCATGAGAAATAGTGATTGTGTTTACAATGTCTACCATAGGGTTCCATTTGGCAGACAGATACGAGCCAAGAGCATATGGAAATGGAAGCCACCCACACAAACAGCCCGGGGTTGCTCAGAGCATCCTGCCCCTTCGCCCACACTAGCCAGACATGCGCAGATGAAGGTACGGGCGGCGGGACATTGACCACGATATGACCTTCCTTTTGGGCGCTCGGCCCTTGAGGACAAAACATCCACATTGGGCATGCGCATGACCTCAGAACTCCAACGGCGGCGCGTGCGCAGCCGCCCACTTACTGCCAAGGAGCCTCGGACGCAGCCGTTAAACGGTCGCGAGCCCTGGGCAGAGTCTTGGAGAGTCAGGGGTGGAGCCTCCTAGAGAGCAGACGTTACAGCCCTATAAAATTCCCGCATCTAGACCCATGCGGGGCACTCAGACCCTCGGGAGTTGGGCGCTTGGACCACTTTCCAGGCGTACTTTCATTTTTCTTATTAAACTCCTGGCTGATTCCACTCACTACTTGGTCTCTGGACTGAATTCTTTCCTCAGGGAAGATGAGAACTGAGAACAAGCGGGAAACCAGTAACATGAGCCACTGGCTCAGGCTGGAGTTAAAGAAATGGTAGCTGGAGGTTGGGACGAAGATGTCCGTGGTGGCGGTGGGGATGAAGGTGATGATTGTTACTTGACTTGCCTACAGGGGTTTTAAAATCTTTTGATGACAAATTCAAAGTTGCAAATTCATTGATACCTACGTAGTTGCAAAGGGCTTTTACACATAAAGTAGCCAGCATCTCAGACTTGGAGAAACAAGTCAGAGATGTGGGGGTGGGGTGAGTGTCAGATCAGAACATTATTTAGCTGAGGAAAGAGCCCTAAAACACACTAAAATTAAGTCAGGTCACATTTGAAGAAGAAAGTCACTTAAAGCCAGAATTAGAGACCATGGTGGGGTCACGTTATATTCTTGACATAAGGAGATTAGAAAAATGAAAGAAAGCTGTGAACATTGTCTCCAGGAATCAAAGTCAGAATGAGGGACTGGAGGGGGGCGGTGGCGGGGCGGGGAATTAATTCATTTTCCTTAAATACCTGCTATACAAAAATGGTTTAAAAGATTCCCGGGGAGGGGCGGAGCCAAGATGGCGGCGTGAGTAGAGCAGTGGAAATCTCCTCTCAAAAACACATAGAGCTATGAAAATATAATAAAGAAAAATCTTCCTAAAATAGAGACCCCAGGACACAGGACAACATCCAGACCACATCCACACCTGCAAGAACCCAGCGCCTTGTGAAGGGGGTAAGATACAAGCCCCAGCCCGGCGGGACCCGAGCGCCCCTCCCCCCGGCTCCCGGCGGGTGGAGAGAAACCGTAGCGGTTTTTTTTTTGGCGAGCGCTTTTTGGAAGCCTTAGAGGGACGGGCCCCCGTTGCTGGGGAAGCAGGGTGGCGGGACCGGTGAGGAGGTGCCTGGGAACGGCGCCGGAGGACAAAGAATATCCCGCGTTTCTCCCTGCGAGACCTGGGGGTGGGTGCCTGAGACCGGTGCCTGAGGACGGAGGAGGTCGCGCGTTTTTCCCCTTTTTTTTTTTTCTCTTTTGGGTGAGCGCTTTTTGGAAGCCTTGAAGGGACGGGGACCCCAGTGCTAGGGAGGCACGGTGGCGGGACTGGTGAGCGGGTGGCTGGGACTGGCGCCTGAGGACAAAGAATATCCCCCGTTTTTCCCTGCGGGACCGGTGGGCGGGTGCCTGAGACCGGCACTTGAGGACAGAGGAAATCGCGCGTTTTTCCCCTTTTTTTTTTCTCTTTTCTGCGAGTGCTTTTTGGAAGCCTAAAAGGGACAGGGACCCCGGTGCTAGGGAGGCAGGGCGGCGGGACTGGTGAGCGGGTGGCTGGGACTGGCGCCTGAGGACAAAGAATATCCCCCGTTTTTCCCTGCGGGACCGGTGGGCGGGTGCCTGAGACCGGCACTTGAGGACAGAGGAAATCGCGCGTTTTTCCCCTTTTTTTTTTCTCTTTTCTGCGAGTGCTTTTTGGAAGCCTAAAAGGGACAGGGACCCCGGTGCTAGGGAGGCAGGGCGGCGGGACTGGTGAGCGGGTGGCTGGGACTGGCGCCTGAGGACAAAGAATATCCCCCGTTTTTCCCTGCGGGACCGGTGGGCGGGTGCCTGAGACCGGCACTTGAGGACAGAGGAAATCGCGCGTTTTTCCCCTTTTTTTTTTCTCTTTTCTGCGAGTGCTTTTTGGAAGCCTAAAAGGGACAGGGACCCCGGTGCTAGGGAGGCAGGGCGGCGGGACTGGTGAGCGGGTGCCTGGGACCGGCACCTGAGGACAAAGAATATCCCGCATTTTTCCCTGAGGGACCGGTGGGTGGGTGCCTGAGACCAGCACCTGAGGACGGAAGAAATCGCGCGTTTTTCCCCTTTTTTTTCTCTCTTTTTGCCGAGTGCTTTTTGGAAGCCTTGAAGGGACAGGGACCCCGGTGCTAGGGAGGCAGGGCGGCGGGACTGGTGAGCGGGTGCGTGGGACCAGTGCCTGAGGACAAAGAATATTGAGCGTTCCTTCCCTGCGGGACCGGTGGGTGGGTGCTTTTTGGAAGCCTTGAAAGGACAGGGACCCTGGTGCTAGGGAGACAGGGCAGCAGGACCAGTGAGCGGGTGCCTGGGACCGGCACCTGAGGACAAAAAAAAAAAAACAAAAAAAATCGCTTGTTTTTTCCTTTTTTTTTCCTTTTTTTTTTTTTCTCTTTCTTTCAGTTCCCTCTCTCATTGTTGCTGTTGTTGTTTTGGTTTGGAGAGTGCTTTTTGGAAATCTTAAAGGGGCAGGACAGGTCACTTAGACCAGAAGCAGGGAATCTGGGGATCTCTGGGCACTCTAACCCCCTGGGCAGCAGGGAGCACAGAGGCCCCTTATGGAGATAAATAGTCTCCTGGCTGCTCCCCCTCCAACGGGGCTCCACCATTTTGGAGGAACAGCCCCAGCCAGGCCAAGCCCACAGCAACAGCGGAGATAAACCCCAAAGCAACTGGGCAGGAAGCAGAAGCCCTGTCTGCGCACAGCTGCCCAGCACAAGCCACTAGAGGTCGCTATTCTCCCAGGAAAAGGCTACAAACCAACAAGAAGGGAAGCTCTTCCAGCGGTCACTTGTACCAGCTCTGCAAACTATCTCTATCACCATGAAAAGGCAAAACTACAGGCAGACAAAGATCACAGAGACAACACCTGAGAAGGAGACAGACCTAACTAGTCCTCCTGAAAAAGAATTCAAAATAAAAATCATGAACATGCTGACAGAGATGCAGAAAAAAATGCAAGAGCAATGGGATGAGATGCAGAGAAAAATGCAAGAGCAGTGGGATGAGATGCAGAGAAAAATGCAAGAGCAGTGGGATGAAGTCCGGAAGGAGATCACAGATGTCAGGAAAGAGATCACAGAAGTGAAACAATCCCTGGAAGGATTTATAAGCAGAATGGATAAGATGCAAGAGGCCATTGAAGGAATAGAAGCCAGAGAACAGGAACGTATAGAAGCTGACAGAGAGAGAGATAAAAGGATCTCCAGGAATGAAACAACACTAAGAGAAATATGTGACCAATACAAAAGGAAAAACATTCGTATTATAGGGATACCAGAAGAGGAAGAAAGAGGAAAAGGGATAGAAAGTGTCTTTGAAGAAATAATTGCTGAAAACTTCCCCAAACTGGGGGAGGAAATAATCGAACAGACCATGGAATTATACAGAACCCCCAACAGAAAGGATCCAAGGAGGACAACACCAAGACACATAATAATTAAAATGGCAAGGATCAAGGACAAGGAAAGAGTTTTAAAGGCAGCTAGAGAGAAAAAGGTCACCTATAAAGGAAAACCCATCAGGCTAACATCAGACTTCTCGACAGAAACCCTACAGGCCAGAAGAGAATGGCATGATATACTTAATGCAATGAAACAGAAGGGCCTTGAACCAAGGATACTGTATCCAGCACGACTATCATTTAAATATGATGGCGGGATTAAACAATTCCCAGACAAGCAAAAGCTGAGGGAATTTGCTTCCCACAAACCACCTCTACAGGGCATCCTACAAGGACTGCTCTAGATGGGAGCACCCCTAAAAAGAGCACAGAACAAAACACACAACATATGAAGAATGGAGGAGGAGGAATAAGAAGGGAGAGAAGAAAAGACTCTCCAGACAGTGTATATAACAGCTCAATAAGCGAGCTAAGTTAGGCAGTAAGATACTAAAGAAGCTAACCTTGAACCTTTGGTAACCACGAATCTAAAGCCTGCAATGGCAATAAGTACATATCTTTCAATAGTCACCCTAAATGTAAATGGACTTAATGCACCAATCAAAAGACATAGAGTAATAGAATGGATAAAAAAGCAAGACCCATCTATATGCTGCTTACAAGAAACTCACCTTAAACCCAAAGATAAGCATAGACTAAAAGTCAAGGGATGGAAAAACATATTTCAGGCAAACAACAGTGAGAAGAAAGCAGGGGTTGCAGTACTAATATCAGACAAAATAGACTTCAAAACAAAGAAAGTAACAAGAGATAAAGAAGGCCACTACATAATGATAAAGGGCTCAGTCCAACAAGAGGATATAACCATTCTAAATATATATGCACCCAATACAGGAGCACCAGCATATGTGAAGCAAATACTAACAGAACTAAAGAGGGAAATAGACTGCAATGCATTCATTGTAGGAGACTTCAACACACCACTCACCCCAAAGGATAGATCCACCGGGCAGAAAATAAGTAAAGACACACAGGCACTGAACAACACACTAGAACAGATGGACCTAATAGACATCTATAGAACTTTACATCCAAAAGCAACAGGATATACATTCTTCTCAAGTGCACATGGAACATTCTCCAGAATAGACCACATACTAGCTCACAAAAAGAGCCTCAGTAAATTCCACAATATTGAAATTCTACCAACCAATTTTTCAGACCACAAAGGTATGAAAGTAGAAATAAATTCTACAAAGAAAACAAAAAGGCTCACAAACACATGGAGGCTTAACAACATGCTACTAAATAATCAATGGATCAATGAACAAATCAAAATAGAGATCAAGGAATATATAGAAACAAATGACAACAACAACACTAAGCCCCAACTTCTGTGGGATGCAGCGAAAGCAGTCTTAAGAGGAAAGTATATAGCAATCCAGGCACACTTGAAGAAGGAAGAACAATCCCAAATGAATAGTCTAACATCACAATTATTTAAACTGGAAAAAGAAGAACAAATGAGGCCTAAAGTCAGCAGAAGGAGGGACATAATAAAGATCAGAGAAGAAATAAACAAAATTGAGAAGAATAAAACAATAGCAAAAATCAACGAAACCAAGAGCTGGTTCTTTGAGAAAATAAACAAAATAGATAAGCCTCTAGCCCAACTTATTAAGAGAAAAAGAGAGTCAACACAAATCAACATAATCAGAAATGAGAATGGAAAAATCACGACAGACTCCACAGAAATACAAAGAATTATTAAAGACTACTATGAAAACCTATATGCCAACAAGCTGGAAAACCTAGAAGAAATGGACAACTTCCTAGAAAAATACAACCTCCCAAGACTGACCAAGGAAGAAACACAAAAGTTAAACAAACCAATTACAAGCAAAGAAATTGAAACAGTAATCAAAAAACTACCCAAGAACAAAACCCCGGGGCCGGACGGATTTACCTCGGAATTTTATCAGACACACAGAGAAGACATAATACCCATTCTCCTTAAAGTGTTCCACAAAATAGAAGAAGAGGGAATACTCCCAAACTCATTCTATGAAGCCAACATCACCCTAATACCAAAACCAGGAAAAGACCCCACCAAAAAAGAAAATTACAGACCAATATCCCTGATGAATGTAGATGCAAAAATACTCAATAAAATATTAGCAAACAGAATTCAACAGTATATAAAAAGGATCATACACCATGACCAAGTGGGGTTCATCCCAGGGATGCAAGGATGGTACAACATTCGAAAATCCATCAACATCATCCACCACATCAACAAAAAGAAAGACAAAAACCACATGATCATCTCCATAGATGCTGAAAAAGCATTTGACAAAATTCAACATCCATTCATGATAAAAACTCTCAGCAAAATGGGAATAGAGGGCAAGTACCTCAACATAATAAAGGCCATATATGATAAACCCACAGCCAGCATTATACTGAACAGCGAGAAGCTTAAAGCATTTCCACTGAGATCGGGAACCAGACAGGGATGCCCACTCTCCCCACTGTTATTCAACATAGTACTGGAGGTCCTAGCCACGGCAATCAGACAAAACAAAGAAATACAAGGAATCCAGATTGGTAAAGAAGAAGTTAAACTGTCACTATTTGCAGATGATATGATACTGTACATAAAAAACCCTAAAGACTCCACTCCAAAACTACTAGAACTGATATCGGAATACAGCAAAGTTGCAGGATACAAAATCAACACACAGAAATCTGTAGCTTTCCTATACACTAACAACGAATCAATAGAAAGAGAAATCAGGAAAACAATTCCATTCACCATTGCATCAAAAAGAATAAAATACCTAGGAATAAACCTAACCAAGGAAGTGAAAGACTTATACTCTGAAAACTACAAGTCACTCTTAAGAGAAATTAAAGGGGACACTAATAAATGGAAACTCATCCCATGCTCATGGCTAGGAAGAATTAATATCGTCAAAATGGCCATCCTGCCGAAAGCAATATACAAATTTGATGCAATCCCTCTCAAATTACCAGCAACATTCTTCAATGAATTGGAACAAATAATTCAAAAATTCATATGGAAACACCAAAGACCCCGAATAGCCAAAGCAATCCTGAAAAAGAAGAATAAAGTAGGGGGGATCTCACTCCCCAACTTCAAGCTCTACTACAAAGCCATAGTAATCAAGACAATTTGGTACTGGCACAAGAACAGAGCCACAGACCAGTGGAACAGATTAGAGACCCCAGAAATTAACCCAAACATATATGGTCAATTAATATTTGATAAAGGAGCCATGGACATACAATGGCAAAATGACAGTCTCTTCAACAGATGGTGCTGGCAAAACTGGACAGCTACATGTAGGAGAATGAAACTGGACCATTGTCTAACCCCATATACAAAGGTAAACTCAAAATGGATCAAAGACCTGAATGTAAGTCACGAAACCATTAAACTCTTGGAAAAAAACATAGGCAAAAACCTCTTAGACATAAACATGAGTGATCTCTTCTTGAACATATCTCCCCGGGCAAGGAAAACAACAGCAAAAATGAGCAAGTGGGACTACATTAAGCTGAAAAGCTTCTGTACAGCGAAAGACACCATCAATAGAACAAAAAGGAACCCTACAGTATGGGAGAATATATTTGAAAATGACAGATCTGATAAAGGCTTGACGTCCAGAATATATAAAGAGCTCACACGCCTCAACAAACAAAAAACAAATAACCCAATTAAAAAATGGGCAGAGGAACTGAACAGACAGTTCTCCAAAAAAGAAATACAGATGGCCAAGAGACACATGAAAAGATGCTCCACATCGCTAATTATCAGAGAAATGCAAATTAAAACTACAATGAGGTATCACCTCACACCAGTAAGGATAGCTGCCATCCAAAAGACAAACAACAACAAATGTTGGCGAGGCTGTGGAGAAAGGGGAACCCTCCTACACTGCTGGTGGGAATGTAAATTAGTACAACCATTGTGGAAAGCAGTATGGAGGTGCATCAAAATGCTCAAAACAGACCTACCATTTGACCCAGGAATTCCACTCCTAGGAATTTACCCTAAGAACGCAGCAATCAAGTTTGAGAAAGACAGATGCACTCCTATGTTTATTGCAGCACTATTTACAATAGCCAAGAATTGGAAGCAACCTAAATGTCCATCTGTAGATGAATGGATAAAGAAGATGTGGTACATATACACAATGGAATACTACTCAGCCATAAGAAGTGGAAAAATCCAACCATTTGCAGCAACATGGATGGAGCTGGAGAGTATTATGCTCAGTGAAATAAGCCAAGCGGAGAAAGAGAAATACCAAATGATTTCACTCATCTGAGGAGTATAGGAACAAAGGAAAAACTGAAGGAACAAAACAGCAGCAGAATTACAGAACCCAAAAATGGACTAACAGGTACCAAAGGGAAAGGAACTGGGGAGGACGGGTGGGCAGGGAGGGATAAGGGGGGAGAAGAAGAAGAGGGGTATTAAGATTAGCATGCATGGGGGGGAGGGAGAAAGGGGAGGGTGGGCTGCACAACACAGAGAGGACAAGTAGTGACTCTACCACATTTTGCTAAGCTGATGGACAGTAACCGTAATGGGGTTGTTAGGGGGGACCTGATATAGGGGAGAGCATAGTAAACATAGTATTCTTCATGTAAGGGTAGATTAAAAATTTAAAAAAAAAAAAAAAAGAAAGAAAGAAAGAAAGAAAAGGGGATTACTCGTTAACAGGATAAAACTATTGGTAAATCAAAGATCAACGCATGCTTTAAATATCCTTAATGTTGATCACTTAAAGGGTGTCAGATGATCAGCTATGGAGGTACTCTTTTCTGATAATATTCCTTTCTCTTAATTAAAAAAAAAAAAAAAAAAAGCAGTTACTGTGTGCTGACCTCCAATGAGTTCTGCACAGTGGTATAGAGGGCATGTCAAAGTGTGGGCAAAGGGTCTGTTTGTTTCTACGCAGAAGATCAAGGCCTAGCTTGGATACCCAGAAAATGAAATAAGATACGATATGAGGAGGAGCTTCCGGCATCAGCACTCTCTGGAGGACTAGTGCCGGGGGATGATCATCAAAAAGCCTCCCCAGGGATCCGGACGATGCTGGGGTTGTGGCTGCATCCAGCCCACCGTCTCCTGGACTTGCCATTAGAAGGAGGAGGGAGATGTCTAGGCTGGCATGTGCATACAGTGAGACAACGAATTTGACTGGATCTGTACTGTTGGAACTCAACCAGGAGTTGGGAGGGGTGCAAGTTGTAGCACTCCAAAATCTTATGGCTATAGACTATCTATGGTTAAAAGAACATATGGGATGTGAACAGATCCCAGAAATGGGCTGCTTTAATTTGTCTGATGGTTCAAGTACAGTTGGAAAATATCCATCATATTATAGATAAATTTTCACAAATGCCTAGGGTGCCTAAATGGTTTTCTTGGTTCACTGGAGATGGCTGGTAATTATAGATTTGCTTTGTTTATGTCACCGTATTCCTATTATGTTAATATGTGTGTGCAAATTAGTTAGTAGTTTAAAACCTATACATACTTAAGGTACTATACAAGAAGATATGTCAAAGAAATAATCAATCCTCCCAAGTTTCCTTCATATGCTACATCTATAGCTTTTCTTCTTCCTTCCTAATTACAAACCTTAAATAGAATTCGTGCCTCATATCGAATTTACCGAGTATCATAATTCCTCCAGGTGGTAAAGATACCTCGAGACAAGTGCTGGGCATAGAAGCCACAGGGCATAAATCTGCAAAGAAGTAAAAAGCTAACCTTTGCAAACAATATGGCTTCTCTCTCACTTACCAACTTTACATTTCCCTGTATGGCCCCGGAAGATGACTGGTTAGCCAGAGACGGGTAAGATTCCTCAAGGGAGGAACAACCTAAGACAGGCACAGTCGCAGGGGGGCCATCAGGTGAGAATTTGGGGATCAACAGAGGTGAGGCTCAGAACCTCACCCCCCCTGCTTTGAGAGAAATCTTCTGCATCCGTGGATGTCTTGCTGCCCTTGTCTAGCCTGGATTAATACTTAGTCCACAGGCACACACCTGATCATCTGATCATCTACATTTGCCTTCTTACAGCACTAAACTATGTTTTCTACCTTTATCTTGCATCTACCTACCACTTCAGCATTTTATTAAAAATAAAAATAATAATAATAATAGGAGAAATGTGGGATCAACATATAAATCAAGTACAAAAATCAAATGAATATTCATATTTGACCTGATGGTTTATAGGTCATATTGCATGATCAAAACCGAAAGTTTCTGTGATGAATGCCCTTGTACTGTTCACCATGTAAGAATTTATTCACTCTGTAAGAATTCGTTCACCATGTAAGAACTTGTTCGTTATGCTTCAGAAGATTGGAGACTGACGAGAATTAGGCTTGAGATGGATTAATGATTGTACATTGAGCATTGACCCCCCTATACTGAATTTTATTGTTGTTAACAACCATTTGATCAATAAATATGAGAGATGCACTCTCAAAAAAAAAAAAAAAAAAAAAAAAGATTCCCAGGGAAATCTAGCAGGGAGAAATACGTGACCCTTGATTTGAAGAACTTTCACCATAATACAGAAGAAAGGCTGGATCAAATTCTTTGGCGTATAGTTTGAGAGATACAGAGGCAGAGACTGGGGCTGACTGTTAAAATAACAAGAGTCAGACTTGGGAAAATGAATTGCGTAAAGGGCAGGGAACACCCGTGACCAGTAGAGCACAGCATTAAGCCAGTTGTTCTGCCAACCTTGCCCATGAAGAATTGTAAATTAGGGGAGTCTTAGGCTGAGTAAACTTATGAGTAGGTTAGAAAAAAGACAGCATCTTTTCCCAAAGAAAGCAATTGTTAACAATAGTTTTCATCTTGTTTCTTGTATACACATTAACCAGCATATATATAGCTAATATCTTCAGATACATTGTCTCATTCATTCTTGAGTTCCAGAGTTTTTGAGATTTTATTGAAAACCTTACAACAGTGTCTTCAAAGTTAAATCTCTTCAAAGAAGAGTTTTCACAGTTACATTACCAAACTGAGTTAAATGTGTACCTGTGCAATCATTTATACCATCATAAGTTTCCTCCATCTGAAAATTTCCTCTATCCCCATTCTGAAAAATGAGTATATACTCCAAAGGAATCCATGGTTCAATTAAAATAAAGTAAAACTTAAGTTAATCATATTATTGTTTTTCCTTTAAGGAAACAGATTCTCCTCTGCCATTCTACTTTTTTTCCAGAAAATTTTCTAAAATATTAAATATATTCTGAATATTATGTGTACTTGGAGGCTTATCTTCTGAGATTCACCTTGTTTATGAATTTGCTTTAAAGGTTTGTGTTTTTGTCTTCAGAATACCATGTGTAAGAAGATGACAGTGACTTCTGCCTTCTCTGAATTCTTTGCTCTCTGTGTCCCAGACTCAAATACTAGTTGGGTAGTCTCCTACTTCTTTTTCTATTAATCACATTCTGAGAGTATTATCAGCCGTTCAAGCTGTATTAGTCTAGTAATTCTCCAAAGAGAGGTTAAAAAAAACAGTTTAAAATCTTATTTAAAACTTCCTATTCAGCTATACCATTGACTTTTTTATTGAAACATAAATATAGAATCATACTATAAAGTATTGATAGGCTGTATTAACTTCAAGACTGCAGTGAACTATGTCTAATTATAAATCAAGTCTTTTGTTAACAATATGTGCCAGTGAGAAATCACTGCTTGATTTTGGTTTCATAGATTTTTCTATACCATCTTTAATGTTAAAATATAAAAAATTCCCAATCCCAGCCATCCAAATTCAATGCCTGTTATATTTTTTTCACAGTCTTTTGTCAAATCACAAGGTACATATGTTAAAACATACAGAATCTAATTAGCTTTTGAAAGAATAAGTGTGATACAAATGTCTTCAACCAACCATAATCCACTCTATTTTTTTAACTCAATTTTAAATGCACTTGTAGTTAAATCTATATAAATAGACATATACTGAGTTATCAAGATGAATATACATTTAGTAATTTCATATGTCTATAATGTAGCTGCATTTCTGCTGGGTCAATATTTAACATATTTAGTCATGCACAGTCTATGGGTGTCTGTCAAATCTTTGTATCCATATTTATCTTCTCTTGGTCATCACCAATTTTCACAACACGTGCTTGTAACAAAAGTGCTGATCAGCTGTGACCACTTTTTCACTGAGGAAAGCTCTGGAGAGGGGAGAGCCACGATGAGGAACATTCTGTTTTCTGAGGAAGATTACAATTGGATTCTTAAGCTTGTGGAATCTGTACTCCTTGGAAGGTTTCAGAATATAATTTAAATTCCTACTTATTTTAATAAATGCTCTACTGTCCTAGAAATGGCAACCATCTGTATTTTTATACTTGGTATATACAGGTACCCCTGCTTTTTGACAGTTTTGGCATGCCACTTCATTTTCACAAAAGACCTACGTTAGTACCTGTTTTTGCTAACCGAAAGAAATCCTAAGATGACTTTTGCATTTACAAAACAGCGAAAAGTGAAAATAGCATTCAGTGTTTGTTGTGCACTGAGCTGCTGCAGAGGCAGCATGTGCTGCAAGCCTGGAGAGCGCCCGCCAGCTCCTTCCCAGGAACTCGGCTCAGTGTCTCAGCATCAAGCTGCCAGGACTTTGAGCTGTGTCTGCGGAGCATCATGCGCTTTATCTCAACTTCTTTTTTGCATCAGTTAGCAAAATGTGTCCAAAGGTACCAGAAAAGCCCAACAGAGGTTATTTTTGGGGTCTGGTAATATTCATAAAATTTTCCATATGAATGAATGGTAATTGCTCCTTCACTTTATGCTGTTTTGGCTTATGAAAGATTTTACAGTGATGCTGTACTTCCCGGTAGCGGGGAAACCTGTATATTGTTCATAGACACCATTTCCTTGGGCCTCTTCATAATGTGGTTGGGCAGGAAACTGGAAGAGTATTTTGGGTATTTTTAAGGTGATACATTGAAAAGCAGCAAGGATCTGCCATAAGGACATAAGCTAGTTTTAGAGCAGGACCTAGAAATAAGTTTTGGGTAAGTGATGAGTGACCTTTCCATTTCTTAGGATCTTAAAGGAGAAAAAAAAATTCGCAAACAAAAAAATAATTCACTTCCCGAATTGTTCCTGATGAGAACTAAAATAATATTCTTTCCCTCCAACTCCGCTTCCCTTTTAATCTTGCTTTATGGCTGACTGACTATTGGATCCACATACTTCACCCCAATTCCACTCTTCTCACTCCATCCTCTGGAATTAAATGTTGCAATGTCCTCATGACCTGACCCTGGTAGTAATTTCCCCCCTTTCTTTAATCTGTTCTCCATATTCCACACAGTTGTTTTTTTCATATGTTAATCACATGGATGTTCCTCATAACTGTTATGATAAAATCCAACCACTCCCTGAATTTCTGAAAACGGATCTGCTATTCACTTTAAAAGAGATCAAATGTCAACTGCATACACACACACACACACACACACACACACACACACACAGTGTTCCATCTCACAGTAGCAGTGCTACGGAATGAAATGTTTTTTCAGCAAATTTCAATGGGCAAGCCATACACCTGAAGATAATTCAAATTTTATTTTCTAAGACTAGGAAAAAAGAATTTAGAAAAGACAGACCACTATGGTTTTATATTAAATCTTTGATTTGCCAACACTGAATAATAACACCTCATGGTTATTAATTTTAATTACCTGTTACATTAATTATCTAACTTTGATTTATAGAATACATTATGGCTGTTCCATAGTGCTAAATATAAACAATATATTACAAATCTTTTAAATGGCAATTATAAATACTTGACTATTTTCTTGCACATACAAGTACAGTTAACACTATGACAGACTGATAAATCTTTACAGCAACTGCATTTACTGTGCTTAAAACAATAACTTGACTATTTAAAAAATATAGAGCAAACCACGAAGATCAATAAATTAGGTTCAACTGCAAAAGAAACATAATAAATCTTTGTTGAATGATATGTACTATTCCGCATTGTTTTCCTCTTAGAGACTCAAGTCTAAGGGACACAAATGAACAATGAGCTATTCTAAAGCATCTTTCTTCTAGCGGCCAAAATATTACTCCAGCTATTAATTTGTGCATCGACAGAGTACACCAAAAAGGTGTATTAAGTTTCAAAAAATGAGACCAAATTAAACTATTCCTCGTGCCCTTTATGAAATGAAATAATGTGCAAAGAAACAGAAATGGATAATTACATGATTGACTTCTCAACAGAAGAATTTCTTTTATTATGTCTATCCAAAATGAGCCTTGTTTGAGTTTGGGCTGTGGAATAAATGGATCAACAATCTCAAGATTGAGAGAAAACCATCTGGGTTGCCCCTCCTGTCCCCTTTCCCTGGGAAACTAAACTGTCCCATAAACTTTGTAGTGAAAATGTGATGCATCACCCGGATCTCAGCTCAGGAATGACGCACACCTGCTGCCTGGGCAGCCCCCACATTAGCCTACTTCACATACAGGGGTAGAAAAGTCCCTTGCCCACCCTGGTGTTCCTCCCGGGAATGGCCAGCACCCACTGGGTGACTGACAGGGTGCGAACACCCAGCCCACTCAACCAGTGTGAGAGAGCTCTGCAGGGCCACAGCACCCGCAGAATCCCAGCAAGGGCAGCTGAGGCTTCATATGTATGGGCTGCAGCCATAATTCTCCCCATTGCCAATACTGCTTCCTGCCTGTCCCTTCCAGAGGTGTTTACAAGAACACCTAATTAACTGTGTGCATATTAACCCCCATCATATAGGCTGCTTCCCAGGAACCCAAACAAGAAAACCTATTTTGTATTATTGCATTACACCACAGCCTTATTATGTATAATTCAAAGAATATGTATTTTGAAGTAAGCTACTCCTTCACAATTTTCACTCTGTAGGGCCCTGCAGTTGTAGGTAGTTGCCCCAGGGATACTAAAAGTATTTTTTCTTTCAAAGACAAATTGCCAAAGGAACCATTATTATTATTATTATTCTCCAATACATTGTAGATCTGCTATTAAGTACAGTTGACCCTTGAATAAATAACACAGGATGCCGACCCCTCTGCAGTCAAACATCCATACACAACCGAGTTGTATCTGATTCTAGTTATGGGATTGCTGGTGTATGGGTTCTAGTTATGGGATTGTTACTAACTAAATAAGCACCAAGCTGCTTAATTTATCTGGATTTCCATATTGCCTTCAATAAAAAGAACATTGGAAAACGAAAATAGTGTAAGTCCCCTTTTAAGAAAGGTGTAGCAGGAGAATGATAATTCAGAAAAAAAGAGGTAAATGCACAAAACATGGCCAGATGTCCAATGAAATAATAGTATGTTTCCCTGAATGTCATACAAAGAGGACTGGAGAGTGGTGGGGACAATGGACGCTCCCCTGTGAACGCTGTGACTGACATCTGTCACACAGCATCATCACTGGGAAGCGCTGGGAGCCTTGCCCACTCTCTGGACCAAGTTCCCCAGGCCAAGGGTATCTAGGTTACCTTTGGACATGAGGATCCTTTGAAGGAACGTGGATATTGCACTTGCGGGACCAGGTTTTAAGAAGTGGTGGCCCTTTGGCTAGTGCTCCCTTCCCTCCTGGCTAGATGAAGAGAACAGCGAGGCGCTGGGAGGACATGGGCTCCAGGATGAAAAGGCCCGCGGCCCCTGCACCACGGTGTGGATCCAGGCAGGCTCCCGGCTAGAGGCACTGCCGTCACTCTGTTCTGTGTGTGTGGCAAAGATATTTTTTCTTCTTTTTTTAAATTGAAGGACAGTTGACCTTCAATATTATGTTGTTGTCAGGCATACAACATAGTGATTCTGCAATTAAATGCATTATGAAATGCTCACCAGGATAAGTACAGTTACTGTCACCATACAAAGTTATTATAATGTTATTGACTAAATTCTCTATTCTGTACTTTTTATCCCTGTGACTTACTTATTTTACTTCTGTTGTCACTAATCCACTGTTATTTTATTCTCGTTGGTGATTGCTCCAGTAACAATTATTACTCAAAGTTTAAAACTAATTCATTTCAAATTATTACCCATTTAACTCCTACTCTTCTTTATATTATACCCAGAGACAATCAATTATGTAAAAAACTCAATAATTACCTATAAGCTGCCAAAATAATGCTTTCTTTTTTCTTTTTCATTTGATAATACTCTTTTTATTTCTTTGCTATCATGGCAAGTACTGGAGCCTTGTTGATTTGATTGTATCACTTTTAAAACGTATAGCTCTATAAAAAATTTTGTAACAGTCTTCAGATTATTTCATAAATAATTTTCTATGTCAATACATAAACGACAAAATAAAGTATTGGCACATTTTTCTATTCTGTACATTTGTCATAATTTTTTAAATAAGTCTTCTGAAAATGAATTTTTAAGCTATTTTAAATTTCTAGCTATTATATATATTACCTTAGATTAAGTTTCTTGAACAGCTCTTAAACAATGTTTGGTCAAAGATGATCAGCAGGTTGAATAATAATTAAAATATTAGATAAATTTCACAAAGTTGATTTTGCTTTGAAATCAGAACACTCAACTACATAAATGAAACTGTCTTTAGATAAGTTCTCTAACCAAAGTATCTCTTTTCCTAAGTATGCAGTTGTGTTTTAACTACTCATACGGTGGGCCAATAACATACAAAGTTGTTCAACACTTAAACGTAACTGACCTACAGTTAGAGGCAAAACTGTATCCAATGTATTTTACTCAATGGACTTATATTATTAATTAATAGATGTGTTTATAATCTATGGAATGCCATTAATGAAAAAGACTTAGGAAACTTGCAATTGTGACATCTATAAGAAAAATCTATATCGGAAAACAACTTGTGGGCCTAAATATTTAGAACCAAATTAATAATCTCTCAAGGAATAAACGGTGCGGGATGCGGGCTGTTCTCCCAGAGGCGCGGCCGCCGGCAGCCTCCTCAGACGGGGTGCGGGCTGTTCTCCTCCCAGGGGCGCGACCCCCGGCAGCCTCCTCAGACGGGGTGCGGGCTGTTCTCCCAGAGGCGCGACCCCCGGCAGCCTCCTCAGACGGGGTGCGGGCTGTTCTCCTCCCAGGGGCGCGACCCCCGGCAGCCTCCTCAGACGGGGTGCGGGCTGTTCTCCTCCCAGGGGCGCGACCCCCGGCAGCCTCCTCAGACGGGGTGCGGGCTGTTCTCCTCCCAGGGACGCGGCCGCCGGCAGCCTCCTCAGACGGGGTGCGGGCTGTAATCCCAGGGACGCGGCCGCCGGCAGCCTCCTCAGACGGGGTGCGGGCTGCTGTCTTCCCAGGGGCGCGACCCCCGGCAGCCTCCTCAGACGGGGTGCGGGCTGTTCTCCTCCCAGGGGCGCGACCCCCGGCAGCCTCCTCAGACGGGGTGCGGGCTGTTCTCCCAGGGACGCGGCCGCCGGCAGCCTCCTCAGACGGGGTGCGGGCTGTTCTCCCAGAGGCGCGACCCCCAGCAGCCTCCTCAGACGGGGTGCGGGCTGTTCTCCTCCCAGGGGCGCGACCCCCGGCAGCCTCCTCAGACGGGGTGCGGGCTGTTCTCCTCCCAGGGGCGCGACCCCCGGCAGCCTCCTCAGACGGGGTGCGGGCTGTTCTCCTCCCAGGGGCGCGACCCCCGGCAGCCTCCTCAGACGGGGTGCGGGCTGTTCTCCTCCCAGGGACGCGGCCGCCGGCAGCCTCCTCAGACGGGGTGCGGGCTGTAATCCCAGGGACGCGGCCGCCGCAGCCTCCTCAGACGGGGTGCGGGCTGCTGTCTTCCCAGGGGCGCGACCCCCGGCAGCCTCCTCAGACGGGGTGCGGGCTGTTCTCCTCCCAGGGGCGCGACCCCCGGCAGCCTCCTCAGACGGGGTGCGGGCTGTTCTCCCAGGGACGCGGCCGCCGGCAGCCTCCTCAGACGGGGTGCGGGCTGTTCTCCCAGAGGCGCGACCCCCAGCAGCCTCCTCAGACGGGGTGCGGGCTGTTCTCCTCCCAGGGGCGCGACCCCCGGCAGCCTCCTCAGACGGGGTGCGGGCTGTTCTCCTCCCAGGGGCGCGACCCCCGGCAGCCTCCTCAGACGGGGTGCGGGCTGTTCTCCCAGGGACGCGGCCGCCGGCAGCCTCCTCAGACGGGGTGCGGGCTGTTGTCTTCCCAGGGGCGCGGCCGCCCGCAGCCTCCTCAGACGGGGTGCGGGCTGTTCTCCTCCCAGGGGTCCCTACGGCCCCACCGCCTTGTGAGCCTACTCGGCGGACAGGGAAGCAACGTAGCAGCCATACTGGCTGCTGCGCACCGAGCCCCCGGGAGGACCTGCGTCGGCGCTGTGGAAGCGCCGCCTGAGTCCGCGAGGCCGCGCGTACCTCTGAGGAGTGAGGCCCGCGGTGGAAGACGCTGCAAGCGGGCCTGTGACTGCGGCGGCCTCGGCCAACAGCCCCTCGGGCCTGGAGTGGACGCCCCGGGCGGCCCTCAGGCCGAGGCGGGGCGCCGGGTGTGCGCGGTCCCCCGGGACTCGCTTCCAGAGGAGCGCCTGGCGCGCGGCGCCGCGGGCAGGGCCTGCGGAGGCGCAGGGCGGAGGTCGGGCGCAGACCGCGCGCCCGCGGACGCAGGGCCGGATCCCGAGGCTGTGGGGGCAGCTCCGGCAGGTGGGGTCCGGAGGGCGGGCCTAGGCCCCAGCGGAAAGCCCGAGCCCGCCGCCTTCATCCTGCCTTTGACCCACTCGGACTGGCGGAGGGCAGACCGTGTGCCGGACCTGGTATTAATTAGGTCGGGTCTGCAGCTTGTCTGCCTCCCTGGAGGTGGCAGAAGCAGTTTACAGGGGCGCATAAAATAAATGCACACACTTAGCACGCAGCTGTCAGTTTTGACGTGTACGCACGCATGTAACTGTTGTCAGGCAGCTGTCCGGGGAGGTCTCCCTGAGCACTAGGTGAAATCCCCCTGGACAGGGGAGGGCTCTTGACTGAGCAGAAAGAATTCTCAGCAGCTGCACAAGTGCAGGAAGGGAAGGAATTTATTAAAGTGATAGTAATGGTAAATGGCAGCTGCTGAGCAGTCGTTACCGCTCATTGAACTGCTCAAGCATAGGGCAGATCCTTCACCTGCTCCCAAGATGACTTGGCATCCAGTGTCCGCTTGAATTTGCAGGGCGTGGGAACTCAGCCTCTACAGTCCCGGGATTTAGAGGAGCTGTGGCGCCCTGCCTGGATAGAGTGAGATTGTGTTCTGACAACTCTCCAAAGGCAAAGGAAGGAGATTTTCAGGGAGGCTCCTAAAGAGCATAATCCTACAGCCACAGTCCTGTCCGCGTCACCCAGGCAGGCCACAGGAACTTGCGAGCCCAAATCAGAGCTCTCAGTAGTCCCTCCCTGCTTGTCTGTAGTAGAACAGAGAGGGAAGACTTGTGCTTAAGTCTAGAAAATAGAAAGAAATAGCCAGGAACAAAGACACCACTGGAAGAGCAGAGTCTTTAAGGCACAAAGTACACACTCTAAGAAAGGGGAGTGCCGGCAATCTCAGAGAGAAGGCACACTTAGAGGCTTAGGATTCTGTCTTTTAAGGAGTTCAAGAATGGGATAAAGGACAGGACAAGGGGTGGACAGGCTAGACTGTGATCTCATGATGTCTGTCTCTGGTGAGAGATGTCATGTCACCATTCACCATCGGTCCTCTAGATATTCCCTAAGATAAACTTAACACAAGAAATTTCTTGGTCCTGCTCTTCTCCAAGATAGTGGTTACCCTCAAGCAGTGAGGACATATTATTTAGGACTGCTTGCCCAGCCTTAAGATAGGGTTGGTTACTGGCTGATTACCATAAAATATGTTGGGAATCTTAACCTCCTAACTCCCTGGTGTTTAACATGAAATCTTAGCCTTAAGATGGATTTCCTCCTGTTCTTACTAGACTATTTATATCTCAGCATTTTTCATCATAGGCAGGAAAAATTAATCATGACGCTTGTCCCATGTCTTTGCCCCACTCATAATCATTACCCAGAACAAGATAGTAAACATAATTTTTTTTCCTTTTCACCTATTTCACCCAACCCCTCACCCCCCTCCCCTGTAGCTACCATCAGTCTCTCCTCTGTGTCTGTTTTGTCTGTTCATTATGGCATCATATGGCATCATATGGCATTTTGTCTTTCTCTGACTTCACTGAGCATAATACCCTTTTAAGTCCATCCATGTTTTTGCAAATGGCAAGATTCCATTTTTTTTATGGCTGAGTAATATCCCATTGAATATAGGTAGCACATCTTCTTTATCCATTCATCAACAGGACACTTAGGTTGCTTCCATATTTCCACTATTGTAAAGAATGCTTCAATAAACATAGGGATGCATGTGTTACCAAGCACAGCTTGTACCACTCACAGCATGACATGCCGATAAATCAAGAGACAAGGTGTTGGGGAAAGGAAAGCAACTTTATTTGAAGAGCCAGCAGACCAAGAAGATGGTGAACTCGTGTCTTTAAGCTCCATCTTAACTAAGGGTTGTTTGCAAGCTGCTTCTACGCTCATGGAAGGGGGAACAGGAGGGGGAACAGGTTTGGGGGTGAGAAGCCTGCAGACATCTAGGTGCCTGCGACGGTCCAAGGAAAGCTGAGAAACTCTGCATCCTTGGGTAGGGGACTCTTGCTGACTTTGATCTGGTCGGATATTCCTAAAACTCTTTGACAAGACAGTCATTATTTTCATACATATTTCGCTATATCCTGTAGGAGGCAAGCTTCAGGTAAGGGGCTGTTGACAGAAATCTCACCCTGTAAGCCGAATTGCTTTTAAAGATCAGCAAGGCTGTGTGCAGGGCTGCAGCCTGAGCAGAAGCCTTTTTCCTTCTTTTTCCTTTTGGCCCAAAGGTTAAGGCAGCAGAGGAGACAAATACAGTGTGGAGGCAGAGGGGCCACATTGTCACTCGGTTGCACAAATATGATTTCACGAATTACTGATTTTGTTTTCTTTGAGTAAATTCCCCGAAGCGGAATTACTGGGTTGTATGGTATTTCTTTGCAGATTTTTGAGGAATCTAAATACTCTTTTCCATAGCGGATGCGCCAGTTTACATTCCCACCAGCAGTGCACAAGGGTTCCCTTTTCTCCACACCCTCACCAACACTTGTTATTTCTTGTCTTTTGGATAGTGGCCATTCTGACTGGTGGGAAGTGATACCTCGGTGCGGCTTTCATTTGCATTTCCCTGATGATGAGCCATGCGGAGCATCCTTTCATGTGTCTGTTGGCCACCTGTATGTCTCCTTTGGAAAAATGTCTATTCAGGTCCTCTGGCCATTTTTTAATAGGATTATTTGTTGTTGTTATGTTGCTGAGTTGTCTGAGTTCTTTACATATTGGATATTAGCCCTTTGTTTGATATGTCATTTGCAAATATGTCCTTCCATACAGTAAGTTACCTTTTCATTTTGTTGTTGAGGAAACACGTTTTTAAGGCTCTGTTGAGATATAATTCATATACCATATAGTTTGCTTAAAGTATACAGTTCAATGGATATTAGTGTATTTACAGAGTTGCACAGTCATCATCAATATCTAATTTTAGGACTTCATCACCCCAAAAATAAATCCAATCCCTGTTATTAGTCTTCCCCAGTTCTTCTCCCCACCTCCCCACCTACTTTCTATCCATAAGATATGCCTACTCTTGACATTTCATATAAGAGAGCCTTACAGTCTGTGATCCTTTAAGCATGGTTTCTTTCACTTAACATGATGCTTTCAAGGTTCATGCAACTTGGAGCACATGTCAGTACTTCCTTCCCTTTTATTGCTGAATAATATTACATTGTATGGCTATCCTGCATTTTAAATAACTATTTGAATAAACATTTGGGTTGTTTGTACATTTTGGCTATTGTGAATGAACATTCCTGTACAAGTGTGTGTGTGGATGTATGTTTTCATTTTTCTTGGGTATATGCTTAGGAGTTGCTGGGTCACATGGTAGCTCTGTGTTTAACCTTCAGGAACTGCCAAGCCATTTTCCAAAATGGTTGCACCATTTTTCATCTCTGCTAGCAATTTATGGGGGTCACAGTTTCTCCTGTCCTCGCCAACACTTGCACTGTCTCTTTTTCATTATAGCCACCCTACTGTGTGTGAGGTGTCATCTCGTAGTGGGAAAATGTATTCTTAACGGTTGTTTCCCCATTATAAAAATATTATGGGGATAGTTTGAAATAATCTGAAAAATTACTTTTAATATATTTAAAATGTTATGCATATTGTTAACATTTACACAAGACATAGTCTTAAAAATAAAGGTAAAAACCTTTTGACATTTAATCATAAACATGATATGTTTATGCAAACTCTTCCTACACATCATTTAAAATAGCCAACATTCTCGGAGGTGGATATATCATATTAAGTCGACCATTCCATTTTTCTCTGACATTTAGATGGCTCTCAGGATTTGGTAAGAGACCTGCTTTACATTTTCCTGTATAATTGTTTTTGCTTATGAATTTATTGTATACCAAAAAGCATCAAGATTTTCCTGAATTTTGGGAAAACCCAAGGATGTACTACCCATGGACTGCTGCTCTGTTCTTCCTACAGCCTCCTTAGGTGAGCTATCTGCTCAAGTGCTTAGTTGTCCGTGCTGACTCTTCTGACCTTCAAACTCATAAATTCAAATTATTGTTAAATATTACCAACCTCAGTTACCCACAAGTATCCCAAACCTAAAATCTTGCAAACTTAGTCCGTTATCTTCCTGTGCCCACAACTTGTTTACCAGTATCGTTAACTGACCCCAGCCATCCCAGGAAGAAACCCGGGAGACGCCTTCCCCTTCCATCTTGCACACAGCAAGTCAGGCCCATGCTCCGCTGACTTTGCTCTTTCTCACGTCTGTCTCCTCTCAGTTCTCACCACCACACTGGGCTTCCAAGCCCTCACCGCCTCTCACCTAAGCTGTGCAGTGGCCTCCTACTTGATCTCTCATCCTTCAGTACTACCCACTTAAATTCTTTCCCCTCACTACCGCTAGATGACCTACCTATAAACAAAGTGATCATGGTATTTCCCTGCTCAAAATCATTTTCTGTCCCTGTATTGCCTATGAAATAGAGTCTGCACTTCTTAATAAGGTGCACAGGGCTCTTTTGCACGTTCTGCTTGTCCCTTCTCTAGGGTAAAAATAGCAAACTTAGAATATAGGCATTCTTCAGTGAGATCAGTTAAAGTTCAAGAAGCCAGGAGTAACTGGCCTGGAATGTTTGAATATTCCCCAGATAAAGGAAAGTCACTCAGCACACCCTTGTCTTTATTGCGTTAATGAAATCATGTCATTGTAAGATTCACTTAGCCTGCTAAAAGGCCCAGCTTATTTTTTTAACTTTACCTATATGCTGTTTTTCCATTTCCATCCCCTAATCAAGTAATTTGCAGACTGGACAGTTCATTTAGCAAGCTAGCCCAGCCATAAACACAGCATAGTAAAGACAAGAAAGATTCCATCTTAAAGCTAAGATTGTATTTTAAAACCCAGGAAGTTAAGAAGATTCTTGTCTTGCCAATGGGTTTCATCCCTGGGCAAGTTCACTATGGATTCACTGTGACCAAAGAAGTGACAGTAAAATGTTCTTGGGGTGAAAGGATTATACCCAACTTTATTTTCACGGTGTCAGATCAGTCACTAACATCCTGTTCATTCAGAGCGAGTCTGCATGCAGCAAGCCAGTCTCTGCCTGTAGAGATGGTTTGTGGGAGGTAAATGCTCTCAGCTTTTGCTTATCTGGAAATTTTTTAATCCCTCCTTCAAATTTAAATGATAATCTTGCCAGATAAAGTATTCTTGGTTCAAGGCCCTGTTGCTTCATTGAATTAAATATATCATACCACTCCCTTCTGGCCTCTAAGGTTTCTGCTGAGAAGTCTGATGATAGCCGAAGGGTTTTCCTTTGCATGTGATCTAATTTCTCTCTCTGGCTGCTTTTAGTCTGTTGTTATCTTTGATGTTTGCCACTTTAATTATGTGTCTTGGTGTTGTCCTCCTTGGGTCCCTTGTGTTGGGAGATCTGTGCGCTACCAAGGCCTGAGAGACTATCTTCTTCCCCAGACTGGGGAAGTTTACAGCAATTACTTCCTCAAAGACATTTTCTATCCCTTTTTCTCTCTCCTTTCTCTTATACCCCTATAATACGAATATTGTTCCGTTTGGATTGGGCCACACATTTCCCTCTGTATTCTTTCATTCCTTGAGGGCCTTTTTTCTCTCTGTTCCCCAGCTTCTTTGTATTCCTCTTCCCTAATTTCCATTTCCTTTTTCACATCCTCCGCCGTATCTAACCTTAAAACCTCTGTTGTGCTCTTCAACAATTGGGTCTCTGTCCCAAAAATCATTCCTGAGTTCTTGAATATTTTTCTGTACCTTCATGAGTATGTTTATCATTTTCATTTTGAAATCACTTTGAGGAAAATTTATTAATTCAGTCTCACTCGATCCTTTCTCTGGTGTTGAGATTTGGCTTTGTACCAGGTTCCTTTGACATTTCATATTTGTATGTGGTGCCTTCTAGTGCCCAGAAGCTCTACTCTGTGGGGCTGCTCAGCCCCTGGAGTGATGTCGGGCGTCAAAGGGGAGTGGTGCTGGTGCCTGGGGGGAGGAAAGGGCTGTTTCCTGTTTCCTGGTTGACATGCCTGTCTCACCTGCCAGAACCGCTGGCCGAACACACAGGTGTAAGCCTCTGTGCTTTGTGATTGTAGCTGCTGTAGGCAGGGGCTTACCTCTGGCTGGCCTGACGCCAGGGCAGGGGCTGCCGGTTTTCGAGCCAGGTGCAGGCTAGCCGGGAGGAAGACACTGACTGCATATCGCAATGGGGGGCTGTGGAGTTGTGGAGCCAGCCAGTGGGAAGGAGCGCCTGAAGATTGTTTAAATTCCCAACCTGCTGGGCAGAGTGCACCCAGACAATTTTGTCTACCCGTCCTTTTTCCTGAGCAGTAAGCTCTGTGGAATCCTTGCCCCTTTAGCAGCCCTCTTGCTTTTCGGAGGTCTTTCAGACTGCCCGCCCAGATTAGCCAGATATGAATCCGTTTCCCACAAGTATCTGGAATCTCCATCTCTCCAGGTATTGGGCCTGTCTTAGCTTTCCAACCCCACTAATCACCAGGGCACCATGCAATGTAGGTTCGTGCTCCCTGAACAGGTCTCCAGGGCTAGGTGTTCAGCAGTCCCAGGCCTACACTCCCTCCCCGGTCTGTGTCCCTTCCTCCCTCTGATGAGCTGTGGTGGAGGAAAGCCTTGGGTCTGCCACGTCACAGCTTTGGTTTCCATTTCCATGAGATCTGCCCTTTTCTCCAGGTGTACGCAGTCTGGGGCAGTCTTCTTTCCTGGTACTCTTTCAGGATAAGTTCTTTTACTTATATTTTCATAAAATACGTGCTTTCAGGAGGAGGTCTCTATGTCACCTCTCACACCATCTTTAATACCTGGGAGGCTATTCCTCAGGGATGAGGGGAGGAAGTTGCATAGAGGGCTCCCTTGGGAGCAAGCATACCATGAGAACCTATGGCTGCCAGCCACCCGAATCCTCAGAAGCCTCCACTGGGCACACAGGAGGCAGTGGTTCCAGGCAGCACTGTGCCGTGTCTGTGTCCATCCCAGGATAGGCTGGGCCTGGTGAAGACGGCCCCACCTCTCCCTGGAACCCTATGGCTACAACACAGTGGCTGATGGCACCCAGGCAGCACATGGCATCAAACACGGAGGAGGACACATGCACGAATGGTGACATCCAACGCATGGTGGGGCACCTTGCCTCTCTGTGCAGCGGGACACGAGTAGAGGGGGCGACACAGCACAAAGGTAGCCAGGTTGGCCGCAGCTTTGTACAGGTCCTTGAGGATGCAGCGGGATGCTGGAGAGCTGCCCGAGTCTGTCAACAGAGGAGGTACCAGAGCACCTGCCCCGGCAGAGGGTCTGGGATGAGCAGGTAGAGCAAGAGGAGCAGGAAGCAGACTAGGGTCTTGGGGTGCCAGGTGCTGCCTGCCTGAAGCAGAAGCTCTCCTCTGCACGTAGCCAGGGCAGCAGCAGTGTTGCGGGCCCGATGACAGCAGCTGCAGGGCCACACAGGTGAACAGAAGAGGCAGGTTATCCCGGGTTCCCCCCATTATCCTGCTTCCACCCCATCCCCTCTGCCCTCTGTGTTCCTGGCCCTGTACAGAAGGGTCTGGCCATCAGCAGCACCCATGGGTTCCCTGTCACGGAAAGGCTCATGAGCATCGCCTACTCACAGAGAAGGAAACTGGGTCCCAGAGGTGGAGGGGAATCAACCTTCACTCTGAGAGGTCTGGACTGGCAGTGGAGCTGGGATGCCAGCCCCACCTGTCTTTAGGACTCCCCCACACCCAACAGAGCCCAAAGCTTCCCGCAGACTGGGGAACAGCCCACCCCTTGCCAATGGCACCAAGCCAGAAACTCACCTGGCCCTGGCCAGTAAGTTTAACTCTTGTGGGACCTGAAGAAAAACAGTCCCTTTCTGCCAGCCCTCTGGCGTGGGGGCTCCAGCTGGCAGGACAGGCTGTAGCTGCAGGACAGAGGGCCACCTGTGAGCCTCTGGAGCCACACGTCTGGGGCCCTTCTCCAAGAGCCTGCTGGCAGCTGGAGCCCACACCCGCCTCCTGGCAGCCTCACCTCTCCTCTTCATCCATGGGCTCCACGGCCTGGAAAAAGGACTTGAAAAAGTGCTCATCGGGCTCCAGGTAGTACAGCGCGGCCATGCGCTTGTGCATCAAGATCTCACCCAGGACGAGAGTGACCTGGGGCAGAGGAAGGGCAGGATGCAGACAAGGAGGGGAGTGAGGAGTGGGGCAGTGGGATGGTCCTGGATCTTTGCTCACAAAGGAAACCACCTTCCCTCCAATGCCTACCAGCCCTGCCTGTTCCTACTGTTGGGTCTCCAGCTCCTCCTCCAGGAAGGCGGCCTTGATGCCACCCCATCCCCCACTTGACAAAGCCTTCAGTGCCCCCAGCTCTGCATATCTTAACTCTGTCAAGACACGTTAGACCCAGGGAATGGGCCAGACGGGGTCCTGCCCAGGGATCTTGACTCCATTTCTCACCTTATGTGGTACTACACTCAACACTCTCTTGCTCGTCTTGTCACCCTGGAAGGCAGGAAGGCAAACAAAGTGCATCAGTAGCAGTCCCCTGGGCCCAGAACAGGGCCAGAATGTCCCCACTCTTTCTCAAGTTGGAGGACTGCCAGGGCCCTCCAAGGGGCAGGCCTGCCCAGAAATAGCACCCAGACCTACCCCAGCATCGGGGTTACCAAGAACGGGGACTGGACTAGGGAGCTGAGGCCTCAGGCGGGAAGGCACTGCCAGCCCCATGATGTGCTTCCTGCCCTGAAGGAGCAACATCCCCTCGCTAGGGCAGCGCCTGAGCAGGAGGCCAGTCCTGCTCAGATGCTGCCCCCTGTAGCCCTCAGCCCCACCTGCCCAGGGACAGGACCAGGGCTTAGGGGGATCCTTCTGGCAGTCCTCTCCAAGCAGCCCAGCTCGTGAGATGGATGGGAGACTCTCAGGAGAGGGCTGGCCGGGTGCTGCGAGCTCCGGGCTCACTGGGGCCTCTCTCCTCTCTAAAGCTCACCATCCTGCCCCACCCCCCCACCACCCATGCCCCTCTGGGCTCACTCACATCCTCATTATGTTCCGGGAGTTTGTCTACGAGCAGGTCATCCAAGAACAGTCCGAGGAAGGGGACCATGCCCTGTGCCACCTGGGTGTGGAGGTGATGAGTACCCACCTGCCTCACGGGCACCCACAGAGCCTCCCCTGAACCCCACACCTGCAGCCCCCAGCTCCCTTGGACCACCCTTGTGCTGCCTCCCTCCCCTCCCTTCGCCCTGCGCTGCTCTCCTGGTCCCTCCCAGGGCTGGCTTGTGGCCAATCCCAGGACCTGTGGTCCCTGCACCTGTCCTCCAACTTCCCCCTGTACCCAGCTGCTCTCGCCCTCCTCCTGGTCACCCCAGTGCTGGCAGCTCAGGGCTGCTGGCACCAGGAGCAGGTACAAGGTCGCCCCCACCACCCAGGACCCGCGCCACGCCACTCTCACCTGCTGCTTCCTACCCTGGGATCCCCTGGTGGCCCACAGCAGTTTCGTCGCGATGGACTTCGCCTCCTGCAAGGTCCAGGACACTCAAGTGCTCATGCTTCCCTCCCACATGGCCTCCCACCACCAGACCTTGCTTGATGGATGCATTGCCCTCTGAGTCTCCTAGTACCTATGCTGTCCCCACCTCCAACAGGCTCTCAGCCTAGGGCGATCCCAGCTCAAGCACTCACTAATACTCACAGGTGTCTGTGGGCCATGGCTGGACGCCCTAAGGGGTTTCGTCACCTACAGAGTGCCAGGGGAGATCCCTCTGCCTCCCAGGGTGCCCTGAGGACTTACTGTCTGTCACCTGGCTCTCACCAGAGCTCCCCTCACACGAACAGGTGGGATGGGCACAAAGCTGAAGCCCATTTTGTGCTCCCTGGACCCTGCTCACCTGGGAGGCCCACACCCCAAGGTGACAATCCTTGATGACCAGATGAGATGCCCAAGGCTTCAGTGGGGCAGTGACCAGCTCAGGGGACCCAGGGGAGAGGCCGACATTGCTCAGCCATAGGCCCTACCCGTGCTGCTGACCACATGCCAGCCCCAGCCCTGACTGGGGTACCATCCTCTGGTCCTCACTGGTTGTCAGGTCCCCAGTCAAGTGGAGCAAGGGAGGGAGACAAGCAGGACCCTCGGGGTCCTGCTGGACCCTACTTTCCCCATCAGCTACCCCCTCTCACCCCACACACACCTCGAGTCTGCCCCAAGTATGGGCCACAGCACAACAGAGGACTTGCCCCAAGGACCCCCTCCCTTCCAGACCTCTAGCCTCCATTTACCTCGAGGAGCCACTTCCTGTTAATGCCCTTGTCCCTCTTTTTAAGGTTTTTATATATCCTGGAGCTCTTCCTAAGGGGAGGGGAGAGGAAGAGGGAGACACATGGCCAGTAGGTGGAGAGTTGGGGGCAGACCCTTTTCCTGGGGCACCCAGGAGATCCACAAGCCTGCATGAGGCTTTCCACCACAGCCCTGAGCCCTGGGGAATCCGTGGCCTGCGGAGGGGGCTGCATGTTTCCACCCTGGGCCTCCATTCCCAGTCCTCATGGGGGCAAATCTGCTTTGGGCCAGGTCACTGTCCTTGGGGCAGAGACCTCCTGCTGAAGAGCACATGCTCAAAATCTCCAATTGGTTTCAACCCACACCTGACATTGCAGGAAACCGATTCTTCCAGGAGAACCCCTGGCCTAACCCCACAGGGGAATCCGAGAGCCCACGATCCCTGTCCCTAGGCTCTGCTGCCTCCCGGGAAGTCCCAGCCGACTGACGGAAACTACCAAACCTAGGGGTGACCTTATCCTCTTAGGTGCCCTAGTCCTGGGGACAGGACAACCCACCAGGGAACATGTCGCCAGGTGCTCTCCAGACGACGTACAGCTGGGCTCTGCAGGGCCAAGAGAATGGCACGAAGGGACGCGAAATTTTTGAGGGCCAGACACTCCTGGGAGGGAAGACAGAGCTGAGAGAGGGGCCTGCCTCTCTGCTCTGTCACCCCATGTACTCCTTTCCTTAAGGAGACAGACACCCAGGGAGTCCAGCACACCTGGTACCAGGAGAGCAGCCATCCTGGGTGGAAGACTGTAGCTCAACTCAAGAAAGGGGCCAGGTACGGTTGTCCCACCGCTGAGGCCTACAAGTGCAGGTCTGCACACCCCTGGCTCGAGGGACCCAGGGACTGTGCTGGGTCAGATGGCAGCCATCCATCATGATGGCTGGCAAAGGAGGGGAGCAGTTCCCAAGATGCCAGGATGGACCCCATTGGCTGTCCAATGACATACCTTGGCCACCTGGATCCAGAACTTCACCACTCGGGCCCTGTCCCGGGATGTCATGCTCGGGGCACCGAGGCAGGAAGAGGTGACCAAATTAGCCGTGTCACCGCATTGCCTGATGATGCGATGGATGGTGGGGGCCAGGAGCTCAAGGCCTCCCATCTGTGACTGGTGCCAAAAGTAGGCCTGGCATTCAGCATATGCCACCTCGGTGAACAGCACCTGGGGATGACAAGGGGTGTCATCCTGCTGTGCCCCTGGTGCCCATATGCCCAGGCAGAGTTTCTGGTCAGAGCTGGAGCCCACGCAGCTGAGGATGTGCTGTAGGCCTTGTGGCCAACTGGCCTTCGGACCCCATCCACTGAGGCTCCCAGGACCAGATACACAGGACGCCACAGTGGCGAGGAACAGAGGGGCTTTGCTCGCAGACACCCTCACACACCTCCTCCCTGCCACACAAGGCAGCTCACCCTGCCCATCCTGGGGCATCTGCCTTCCATTCTGCAACCCCGTAGATCCAGCTGCCCACTCAGGTGCAGTTTTCCCCAAAACAATTCCACCCAGGGCCTTTCTTGGTGTCTGTGTCTCCCATGCAGTCAGGTCCATGGCAGGGGCCTCTGAAGTGGAGAGTCTGTGGAGGCCTGCCAGGCCAATGGCCTAAGGACCTAAGGCCCTGGCGGCACCTCCCAGAGCATGCCTCCCATTTCCTGCCCCTCCCATCCCAGCCAGGCCCTGCCCACCTTCCCTCCATTCCTCCTCATTGGTCTGCAAGTATCCCTAAGTGCTAGCCATACTGTCCCTGTATGGTCACTGAAGGCTTGTGGGTGAGGAGAGTCTCTCATGACACGGGGTGAGTCCGTGGGGAAGCTGTGGGGACTTGGGCCCAGATCACATGAGTCCATAGCAGGTCTGAGGCAGCCCGTGACACAGGGAAGGCCCACGCCTGACCCAGAGAGCCCGCTCTGCTCACCGCACACATCAGGGTCAGCTGCTCGGCCACCAGGCGAGGGGGAAACGCCAGGATGGTCGGCTCCTCCTCCCTCGGCACATCCCAGGTGTTCACGGCACAGGGGCTGGTGGGCTCCAGTACTGCCTCGGGCTCTGCCAGGCCTGGTGCCATTCCATCAAGTGGTCCGGGCACCATGCCTGAGGGCTCATGGGGCTGCAGCTCAGGGCCTGGCACCGGGGTTGCGGCCACAGCTGGGACATCCTCCGGCTCTGCAGGGCCTGAAGCAGGTGACACCGGCCGTAGCTCCAGCACAGGGGTCTCACGGGGATCCTCAACAGGCTCTAGCGATGAATCCGGCCCTCCCTGTGCCTCTGGAGCCATCTGCATCTGCCGTGGTTCTGGAGCAGGACACAGGGACATGGTCACCCCGGGGCTGATTCACCATGCCTTACAATGACAGAAATCCCTCACTGCCTTGAAGGGAACCCCAGTCTGGAAAGCCCACCCTAGATGGTTCCCTGGCTGCAGGCCCTCACCTTCCATCTCTGCCACCGTGGGCCCCACGTGCTCCTCCTGGACCAAGTGGTGAAGGACTCGGCCCTCTGGGATGGATGAAAGCTGGCTGCCATGGAGGACGCTGGGCACATGCTTGGGCTCCCAGGTATGGCACCCAGCCAGTCGCATCCCGGGACTGGGGGTAGGCCTGTGTGTGGAAGTGTTAGAAGCCTGGTCTTTCCAGCTCCACTGCCTTCCCAGCCCAACCTTCTGTAGGACTGGCCACTGGGCATTCCCCTGCCTGTCGAAGCAACTGCTCCTTCCCCTTCAGACACTGTGTGTCTCTCCTGGGACCCCATCCTTTCCCAATCTCCCAAATAGGATGTCCCCAGTCATCAGCCTGCCCATGGGAATCCAAAGATCGCTGACCTGCTGCATTCTGATGGCACATCGGACTCCAGCTCGGGGCATGAGACCACTCCTGGGGATATCCCAGGTGTTCACACCACAGGGGCTGATGGACTCTGGACATGGCTCTGGCTCGGCCAGGATCAGTGCCATTCTGGGAAGTACTCCAGGTACCGTGCCTGACGGCTCATGGGGCTCGAGCTCAGGGCCTGGCACCAGGGCTGAGGCCACTGCTGGGATATTCTGCGGCTCTGCAGGGCCTGAAGCAGGTGACACCGGCCGTAGCTCCAGCACAGGGGTCTCACAGGGATCCTCAACAGGCTCTAGTGATGAATCCGGCCCTCCCTGTGCCTCTGGAGCCAGCTGCATCTGCCGTGGTTCTGGAGCAGGACACAGGGACATACGGTCACCCCGGGGCTGATTCCCCACACCTTACGATGACAGAAAAGCCCTCACTGCCTTGAAGGGAACCCCAGTCTGGAAAGCCCACCCCTAGACGGTCCCCTGGCTGCAGCCCCTCACCTTCCAGCTCAGCCACCGTGGGCCCCAGGTGCTCCTCCTGGACCAAGTGGTGGAGGACTCGGCCCTCTGGGATGGATGAAGGCTGGATGCCATGGAGGACGCTGGGCACATGAGCTGGCTCCCAGGCATGGCGCCTAGCCCGTCGGATACCGGGGTGGGGCTTGGGCCTGGGGGTAGAAGAGTGAGAAGCCTGGTCTTTCCAGCCACACTGCCCTCCCAGCCCACCGTTTTGCGGGCGTGGCCACTGTGCGTTCCCCTGCCTGTCCAGGCACCTGCCCTTCACCTTACAGACCCTGTGTGTCTGTCCTGGGATCCCATCCTTTCCCATCCTCCCAAATAGGACATCCCCTGTCATCAGCTCTCCTGTGGCAATCCAAAGATCGGTGACCTGCTGGGTTCTGCTGAGCTCCCCTGCCCCAAGCCCCAAACTCCTCCTCCGCCGTTTCTGAGCAGATGGACCGTGCCCCCTCTGGACCCAGTGAATGCTCACATTTTCAGATCCTCCTCAGGCCTCTTGTCATGCCCCCTGTTACATGAGGAGGCCATGAGGGCATCGCCCGTGACGCTCTCCGGCCGTGACCTGCGGATGATGCCTGAAGTGACTGCCCGACTCCACATGGGACAGGGTCCCAGTATTCTGTCTGCTTCCTTCACTCAGTTATGCTAAGTGTCCCCAAAGGGCCTGCACAAAGTGAGTGCTTCATACCTATTGTTGCTGAAGGAAGTCCTAACAGAACCTTGCCAGGTACCCCTCTGCTGCCCCCAGGGGTCCTTCATCTGGCCACGGTGAGGACAAGGACCAGGACCAGCCACAGGGAATTGCGAGCCCCCACCTCCCCGTTCCCAAGGCTTCTTTCCATGTGCTTTTCCAAATTGAAGTGCCTGATAGGTAAGGCCAAAGGCTTTTCATCGAGTACAAAAGAGTAATAGCACCAAAAGTGGCCCAGCTTGGCCGGGAGTCCTTTCTGCACTGCCCAGGACCAGGGGAGCCCATCTAAGACTCCTCTCGTAATCCCCATGGGCAACCTAACAGGCTGATCACCAGCCACCCTGCCTGTCAGAGGAGCATGTGGCAGCTCAGACACGTGTGGAGACACTCAAGACACACAGCGGGCTGTGGGCAGAGGCCTGACTGTGCCGAGGAGGTGGGGTGGAGGCTCACCGGGGGGGCCGCTGGCCCGTGGTCGGCTGGTCAGCGTCCTCGGGAGGGAGTGTGAACTCAGGAGTGCTCCGGCTGATGTTTATAGCTGGATCCACTCGGGAGGTGCACCTCCTCCACTTCCTCCTCTCACCCGTCCGGGGAGCCGTGCGCTTGGGAACCTCACTCCCATTGACAGTTGACTCATGTTCACGCTGAGGGGGTCAGCAGGGATATAGTCAGTGGGGAACCCAGGAACCTCCAAGACAAGGGAGGTTTGCAACTCACCTGAGAGTCCCCAGACCCCTGGGGTGTGATCAAGAAGAGGGAAGGGGTGCCCCAGGGAATGAGATTCTAGGCCTTCTGGAATGGGACTGTCCTGGGACACTCTCATGGGGAAGCCCTGGGAGGGCCCTGGCAGGTTGCCAGGTTTTGAACAAGGTCCTGGGAGATGGAGTAGGGGAATCCATCCACCAGCTCCAACACGCTCCCCAGGGTGGAGCTCTGAAAAGCCAGCGCCCAGTAGCTTGGGAGGGGCCACCCGGGGCTGCCTGGACCTCCCCTCAGGGGGAGATGTGGGCCTCAAATCCTGCCCCCGACATCAGGCACACAGGGCCATCTGCAATAGAAATCCACTCCGTGAGGGAAGGAGAGGACACCCCCCAGGCTCAGGATTAACAATGTGGGTGGAAGTGCCTGGTCCCTACACTCACCTCCACATCCTGAATGATGAGACCAGAGCTGTGACACTGACTACCCCGCCGGGGGGCCACCACCTCACAACATGCTGCCACCCAGGAATGGCCACCCTCCTCCCCAGACTTCCATCCCACCCATGCCCCACACCCACCACACACACACGGAAGGGGCCGGTGGGAAGGTCAGCCCGGGATGGGTCACACTTGGGGCCTGGCCCTGGAGTGGCCTGCTCTGGGCTGCCCTGTGTTACCTCGGGGCTCCTCGGGAAACACGGACAGAAGCGTTGGAGGTGGGTGCTGAGCCAGCGCCCGCAGCGAGCAGAAAGACTGCTCCTCTTGGCTTCCCTGACTCCCACACCTTCAGAATGCTCTGCACAACAAGACCGCATGTTGCTCTGTCGAGCGCCTCCGGTCAAGTGAGCAGGACTGGGGTCTGTGACCAGTAAATGGGCACCGGATCACAATTCAGGTTCTACTGGGCGTGTCATCAGAGACATCACTTCCTGAAGGTTCCATTTCCTGGGCCCCTCCCTGCACTCAGACACACCCACATGCCCCTCTGGGCTGCTGACTGCCCACCTTCCTGGCCCTTGCCATGCATGACTACACAAATCTACACCAGAGCCCTCCCCTCGCTCTTTGGCAATGTCACCAGGGTCCCAGCTCTGAGGAAACAAGAGCTGAGCTCAGGCCTCTTTGTCTCACCACTTCTCTGTCCTGCTGAAGCCACGGTACCTCCCAGGAGCTGCCCAACGTCCCAACCTGCACAGGCAGGGTAATGTCAGACATTCCTCCCTGGGGACATCCTCACGATATATGGACGACACCTCCAGCTGTTGGGGCTGCTTGGCATGGAGCGTGGAACACCACGCAAGTCAGACCCAGGTCCGGGCCTTGTGATCTTGGGCAAGTCACTTCCCCTCTACGCCAGTTTCAGTTGTGCACCTTGAAGGGGTGGCAATGAGAGGAGATCCAGGTGGTGTCATCTACTGGCATCCACCTTCCAAAGGTCCAGGCTGCTCTCAAACTAGGTGCTTTTCAGACCAATCAGTGAATGAGTCAGAGTAGCACACTGGAAATGAAGTCTATGCTGCCTCTGAAATCCGAGGTGGTCCACCAGGCTGCTGTGCTCTTTCTTTCTTTGTGAGTAGGGGGAAGCGGAGACCAGATACAGCCTCTTATTCATCACCTTGGAAGTGAGAGCTTGGCAGGTCCACACGATAGACTTCTAGAAACTTCTCTAAGGCAAAAGGCCCCTGAATTTTTGTTGGATTTATTTCCCACCTTCTGACACGTGACTGTGCTATCAATATGCTTAGACAAGTTGTACTTCCTGATCACTGGGTCTAATACGCATAATACCATCAATGGGATGGGCCAGTGTGACATCTTCTGGAAGAGAAAAAGAGATGAAGATTCCTTCTGACTAAATTAGAACCTAAGTTTGGAAATTTGATATACCTCTGAGATAGTTTGTCTCCTTGCTGGCTGAAAGCTAACTGCTCTGCTGGTCTTTCCTAACAGGAAGAGAACAAAGAGCATTTTCCTGATCAATAGTTACACACTAGTTCTTGGGGGTCAAGTGATGAAGCCCCATGTGCAGCAGTAACTGCAATTTGAGACACTGTGATTACATTGACAATCATGCACTGTCATCTCCAAGATTCACCTGTTTTCTGAGTAGGCCAAATGAGTGACTTCTATAAGAGTATGTGGAAATCACCACCCCTACATCTTTCAAATCCCTGGCGGTGACACCGGTTTCTGTAACCTCTCCTGGAATGCATTACTGCTTTCAATACACACTTTAGAGGGAGTCCTAGAGGCTTGTGCTTGACCTGCCACACAGCATGAATTCCTTGCCAGTACAGTCCCCTGTGGCTAGCAAGGAGGAAGGCAGGAGCTCTGCATTCTTCCAGGGCAACTGGGCCCCGTGGCCTCTGGCGCTGAAGGAGCGACACTGAGGGCACTCAGTCGGGGGGCGGATTGGGGGGTGCTACTCCTGATACCTAAACTGGGTCCTCCCTGAAGGCAAATCACAAAACACAATGACAAGGTTTTGGGGTGGGAAAGAACAGTTTACTGACTTGCTGGCAAATGAGGGAGTGAAAAGCTCCTGCCTTAAAAAACTACCGTCCTCCTGACACACAAGCGGTTAGGGCTTTTGGAGGGGAAATCGTGGGAGAGGCTGGGGTGCAGACACATAAAGTAGCAGCTTGCAAGGGGCCAAGCAGACATTCCTGCACGGATTCACTAGCTTTTTGTTTTTCTTTTCTGCTTCTCCTCAGTCCCTGGGGACTGGATGCTTGGGCTTGAAACAAATGAGCTTTCAGCATTATCTCTGACCCTCAGACTCAGAAAACCTGAAGAACAATTAGAAACTGCCCCCCACCCCCACCCCACCACCCCGCCACCCCTGTTAGTGCTTACAAAGTTTCTGGGACTACTTGGGTTCACTTTCCAGTGAATGTTAGTGTTCAGTTTTCAACAAAGATTGGATTCCCCTTTTCTTCTAGTACAAATTCACTTATTCCTGTTTCCCCTGCTGCTGCTGCTGCTGCTGCTACACTTGTTACCACTTTCAGAAATCTACAAGAAAAACACAAAGGCAACTTGGGCCTTACTGACGTTTCTGTTTAGTAAACAGGTGAGGCTACAGATCCTAGGAGTCAGCCTTTCCTGGCCATGGCCCATGGCCCCGCCAGTCCTTCGGGTCATTCTGGGCTGTGAGTACCAGAGCTGGCCCTTCCTGCTGGGAACCTTTCAGCTGATGCTGTTGCCAAGTGCCTATTGCCCTGTGCAGCGGGCTGTGTATGCAGCGGGCTGTGTATGGATCCCACTATGCTGCCCCCTCTCCACACAATACCCTTGGACTCTGATACCACCTTCATGTCTTCTCTCACTCACATTTTTTATTTTAGCCATTCTAATGTGCAGGATCTCATTATGTTTTCCACCTACATTTCACTTCCATTTCCCTCATGAGTCATGTTGTTAAAGAAAAGAAAAGTCAAGCCACACATGGACTTGGGGGCAAATACTTGCAAATCATACCTTCAACAAAGGACATGTACTTACACTATATAAAGGCCTGCTACAGCCCAATAGCAAGAAGACAAGTAACCATTCCTTGTTCCCTGGGAAATGGTAGAAAAGTCAAGTGATGTGTCCCAGGAGTCCCACCAAGCAGGTGAGGGTGATGGCCCCCATCACCACCATTGTCAGCGTGACCTCCATTTCTGCCCTGCCCTGGCCATCCTTCCCTGGACTCCCAAAGTGTCCCCAGCCTGCAGCACAAAGGGGTTGCGTCCCACTCTGATGTAAACCTTTGTGTGGCCTCACCACTCTCAAAGGAAAGAATTGGTGTATGGGTATAGATGTCCTAGAGCCCAGGACAGACTAATGGATGGTGATACTGGGATTTCCTTGCACAAGCAAGCTCACTAAGGTCTGTGCAGGGACCAGCGTACTTATACATCACCTGGGGACAGATCAATGGAGGGGCAGGATGAGCAGTGAGGTAAAAGCTAGGGGAGGGAAGGCCAGGGAGCCGACTGAGGGGAGGGGGCAGTGGTGGTTGCCTGGTTACCAGCCTCTATGACCTCACACCGCTGAAATCATCAGGGTGTCACCTCGCTGCCTGTAAGGTGCACTAAAGTGGGATCCCCCCTCAGGGGGGCAAATATATCAGGCTCTGTTTCCCAAATGTCAAGTGCTTTGCATAGCACTTCACAGTTTTTACTATGTTCGAGTGCCTCTCATACTATTATTTACTTAATATTATTGATCAATAATAGGATATTTATACCCATACAGCAATTCTTTACTTTCCTTGGGAGGAATCATTTTGTATCTTACCACTTTCCTCTCGTGATCTTACTGTCCTTTGGGGCTGTACAAATCTACCTTGCACACATGCCTGCGGCCGCATAACCAATGTTTAAACAATGGTTTAAAATGCACTTAACATTTAAATACATTTGACAATTACCATCACCCTAAGCAATATTGTCCATCACAATTTTGATGTTCTAGTATGTTTTTCCTAATGATCAATAAAAAATGCACCTATTAAACACAGAAATATTTATCCATGTACCACTTAAAATCTTCTGTATCTTCAATAGTTTAAAAAAAAGGAATACCACCTTTTGAGACACAAGTGTAGAAAGTGCTCTAAACTGAGAGCCAGGGGAATCAAGTGCCAATACAAGTTCTACCTTTGAGCTTGTGTTTCTTGGACAGGCCACTTCTCTTCTCAGTTTTCTCAAAAAATGTGAATATTGTATTTTGATCCTCTCTCTTGCAGTTAGGTAATCTCATTTATGAACTATAGTCATGCTAAGATCCTTCCTGCCTAATGATAATCAAATTAGTAACATTCATTGAGTACTTACTGTGTACAGGCACTTTGCTAAAAGCTTTACATGCACTATTTCAATCAGTCTTCACAAGAACCCTATAAGGTAGGTGCTGTCATCTCCTAGAAAGAGAAATTATGGTGTTTTCTCTAGAGTTTTCTCTTTTCTCTTTTTTTTTTTTTGTCTAGTGTTTTCTAAATGCACCCTCCTAATTTGATGCAGATATGTTTTGTTGATGTGTGCACCCTGAATGTGGAAGATGAAAATTCCAAGGTCGGTGTTCTTTGCCCCCGAGTTGGGATGGGTGGGAACCTGCAGGAGGGCCATCAGTGGCAGCATGAGGAAAGGGAAAGGCTGTGGCAGAGGGTGGACAGGTGGACGGGACTCAGGCGGAGAGCCGTCATTCTCATGAGCTCGGGATCCCTGATTCAGAATTTACTGTCACTCTTGAAAGCAAGCCTCATTTTAGAAGCCACTGAAGGTGCTGGCAGGGCAGAAAGAATTAAAGCATGGAAGACACCAAGTTAGGAAAGCGAAGGGGAAAAACCCAACCCTGTCCAAAAGTTTGATTAATGGAATATGGTTCCTGGGACTGATGAGGGCTTCGGGAATACCTTGGGGGGAGGGGTGGGCAGGGGAGGAGAAGGGGAGTAATTCTGCAGGGAGATTGGCGGCCTCAGCGGCCGGAGGGAGTGGAGGTCAGCGGTGGAAGGGGGCGGCAGGCGACGGAGTGGGGATGCGGCGGGGGCCGGACGGCCAATTTGATGATCACCTGCCATAAATTTGCTTTCTTATGTCCTGGTTACAAAAATAACAAGTTGACAAAGGTTTTAGTTTCAATGTACCAAATTGATTCTAGCTTGCAAGAGTTAATTTTCACACTGCATTGCTTCATCCACAATTTTTTTTATATACTAATTCTGAGTTGTCTTTTTGTTGCTGCACACTTGTTACCGTTTCTTGAATGAATTTTGTTTTCAGTATAACATTGGATACCTTTCAGTTTAATAAACATTAAAAAAAAAAAATGCCGGGAAAATCAAACAGGAATGAGTTTCTTTCACTGAACCCAAAGATAAAGCCCAGGAGAAAAGATCACTGGAGTCAAGGCAGAAGAAAGGATGTATATACACCTTTGTGTTTCATGAGCCGGAATAAATGGCAAAGTTCTCTGTGATTTCACTGAGATTATGTGTCATAAACATGCATACCTAAGTAGGTCGGGTGTACATCAATCATATTGTCAAAATTGGAAAATATACCCGTGAGGCAGAAATCGTTAGAGCTTCTATGGAGTCATGCAAAGTGCTTGCCAGAGCGGAAGGCTCACCTAGCTGTTTCTTTGCCTCTCCCACTTGTTGATCTTGGCATGCCAGTTGTTTCAATGTTTCGAGAAGCCAGGAAGATAAAAGTTTATGACTCATTTCCCTTCCCATCCGTTCCCTTCCCTCCCCCTTCTCTTTCTTTCCCTTTTTTCCCCCCTTCCCTACTTTTCCCTTCCTTGTTTTCATTGTCTTCCCTTCTGTTCCCTTTGCTTCCTTCCTCTCTCTCTCTCTCTCTCTCTCTCTCTCTCTCTCTCTCTCTCTCTCTCTCTCTCTTCTCTCTCTCTCTCTCTCTCTCTCTCTCTCTCTCTCTCTCTCTCTCTCTCTCTCTCTCTCTCTCTCTCTCTCTCTCTCTCTCTCTCTCTCTCTCTCTCTCTCTCTCTGTCTCTCTCTCTCTCTCTCTTCTCTCCCTCCCCCTCTCTGTCTTATCATGTATTCTAAGACTGTCGAGGGCAGACATAATGTAGACCAGAAAGGTAGAAGGACTAAATACCCTTTTCCTTATGTTCTGAATTTAAGCATCATGATAAAATAGAACCAACAAGCATAGGTTTTAAGACTCATGTGGCTCTGAGTCCTAGATAAGTTTATGTGACCTTGGATCTGCCACTTACATGCTGAGACTTGTATATTCTCTATTTGTGTACTTTGAAGATTCATGAGAAATAGTGATTGTGTTTACAATGTCTACCATAGGGTTCCATTTGGCAGACAGATACGAGCCAAGAGCATATGGAAATGGAAGCCACCCACACAAACAGCCCGGGGTGCTCAGAGCATCCTGCCCCTTCGCCCACACTAGCCAGACATGCGCAGATGAAGGTACGGGCGGCGGGACATTGACCACGATATGACCTTCCTTTTGGGCGCTCGGCCCTTGAGGACAAAACATCCACATTGGGCATGCGCATGACCTCAGAACTCCAACGGCGGCGCGTGCGCAGCCGCCCACTTACTGCCAAGGAGCCTCGGACGCAGCCGTTAAACGGTCGCGAGCCCTGGGCAGAGTCTTGGAGAGTCAGGGGTGGAGCCTCCTAGAGAGCAGACGTTACAGCCCTATAAAATTCCCGCATCTAGACCCATGCGGGGCACTCAGACCCTCGGGAGTTGGGCGCTTGGACCACTTTCCAGGCGTACTTTCATTTTTCTTATTAAACTCCTGGCTGATTCCACTCACTACTTGGTCTCTGGACTGAATTCTTTCCTCAGGGAAGATGAGAACTGAGAACAAGCGGGAAACCAGTAACATGAGCCACTGGCTCAGGCTGGAGTTAAAGAAATGGTAGCTGGAGGTTGGGACGAAGATGACCGTGGTGGCGGTGGGGATGAAGGTGATGATTGTTACTTGACTTGCCTACAGGGGTTTTAAAATCTTTTGATGACAAATTCAAAGTTGCAAATTCATTGATACCTACGTAGTTGCAAAGGGCTTTTACACATAAAGTAGCCAGCATCTCAGACTTGGAGAAACAAGTCAGAGATGTGGGGGTGGGGTGAGTGTCAGATCAGAACATTATTTAGCTGAGGAAAGAGCCCTAAAACACACTAAAATTAAGTCAGGTCACATTTGAAGAAGAAAGTCACTTAAAGCCAGAATTAGAGACCATGGTGGGGTCACGTTATATTCTTGACATAAGGAGATTAGAAAAATGAAAGAAAGCTGTGAACATTGTCTCCAGGAATCAAAGTCAGAATGAGGGACTGGAGGGGGGCGGTGGCGGGGCGGGGAATTAATTCATTTTCCTTAAATACCTGCTATACAAAAATGGTTTAAAAGATTCCCGGGGAAATCTAGCAGGGAGAAATACGTGACCCTTGATTTGAAGAACTTTCACCATAATACAGAAGAAAGGCTGGATCAAATTCTTTGGCGTATAGTTTGAGAGATACAGAGGCAGAGACTGGGGCTGACTGTTAAAATAACAAGAGTCAGACTTGGGAAAATGAATTGCGTAAAGGGCAGGGAACACCCGTGACCAGTAGAGCACAGCATTAAGCCAGTTGTTCTGCCAACCTTGCCCATGAAGAATTGTAAATTAGGGGAGTCTTAGGCTGAGTAAACTTATGAGTAGGTTAGAAAAAAGACAGCATCTTTTCCCAAAGAAAGCAATTGTTAACAATAGTTTTCATCTTGTTTCTTGTATACACATTAACCAGCATATATATAGCTAATATCTTCAGATACATTGTCTCATTCATTCTTGAGTTCCAGAGTTTTTGAGATTTTATTGAAAACCTTACAACAGTGTCTTCAAAGTTAAATCTCTTCAAAGAAGAGTTTTCACAGTTACATTACCAAACTGAGTTAAATGTGTACCTGTGCAATCATTTATACCATCATAAGTTTCCTCCATCTGAAAATTTCCTCTATCCCCATTCTGAAAAATGAGTATATACTCCAAAGGAATCCATGGTTCAATTAAAATAAAGTAAAACTTAAGTTAATCATATTATTGTTTTTCCTTTAAGGAAACAGATTCTCCTCTGCCATTCTACTTTTTTTCCAGAAAATTTTCTAAAATATTAAATATATTCTGAATATTATGTGTACTTGGAGGCTTATTTTCTGAGATTCACCTTGTTTATGAATTTGCTTTAAAGGTTTGTGTTTTTGTCTTCAGAATACCATGTGTAAGAAAATGACAGTGACTTCTGCCTTCTCTGAATTCTTTGCTCTCTGTGTCCCAGACTCAAATACTAGTTGGGTAGTCTCCTACTTCTTTTTCTATTAATCACATTCTGAGAGTATTATCAGCCGTTCAAGCTGTATTAGTCTAGTAATTCTCCAAAGAGAGGTAAAAAAAACAGTTTAAAATCTTATTTAAAACTTCCTATTCAGCTATACCATTGACTTTTTTATTGAAACATAAATATAGAATCATACTATAAAGTATTGATAGGCTGTATTAACTTCAAGACTGCAGTGAACTATGTCTAATTATAAATCAAGCCTTTTGTTAACAATATGTGCCAGTGAGAAATCACTGCTTGATTTTGGTTTCATAGATTTTTCTATACCATCTTTAATGTTAAAATATAAAAAATTCCCAATCCCAGCCATCCAAATTCAATGCCTGTTATATTTTTTTCACAATCTTTTGTCAAATCACAAGGTACATATGTTAAAACATACAGAATCTAATTAGCTTTTGAAAGAATAAGTGTGATACAAATGTCTTCAACCAACCATAATCCACTCTATTTTTTTAACTCAATTTTAAATGCACTTGTAGTTAAATCTATATAAATAGACATATACTGAGTTATCAAGATGAATATACATTTAGTAATTTCATATGTCTATAATGTAGCTGCATTTCTGCTGGGTCAATATTTAACATATTTAGTCATGCATAGTCTATGGGTGTCTGTCAAATCTTTGTATCCATATTTATCTTCTCTTGGTCATCACCAATTTTCACAACACGTGCTTGTAACAAAAGTGCTGATCAGCTGTGACCACTTTTTCACTGAGGAAAGCTCTGGAGAGGGGAGAGCCACGATGAGGAACATTCTGTTTTCTGAGGAAGATTACAATTGGATTCTTAAGCTTGTGGAATCTGTACTCCTTGGAAGGTTTCAGAATATAATTTAAATTCCTACTTATTTTAATAAATGCTCTACTGTCCTAGAAATGGCAACCATCTGTATTTTTATACTTGGTATATACAGGTACCCCTGCTTTTTGACAGTTTTGGCATGCCACTTCATTTTCACAAAAGACCTACGTTAGTACCTGTTTTTGCTAACCGAAAGAAATCCTAAGATGACTTTTGCATTTACAAAACAGCGAAAAGTGAAAATAGCATTCAGTGTTTGTTGTGCACTGAGCTGCTGCAGAGGCAGCATGTGCCGCAAGCCTGGAGAGCGCCCGCCAGCTCCTTCCCAGGAACTCGGCTCAGTGTCTCAGCATCAAGCTGCCAGGACTTTGAGCTGTGTCTGCGGAGCATCATGCGCTTTATCTCAACTTCTTTTTTGCATCAGTTAGCAAAATGTGTCCAAAGGTACCAGAAAAGCCCAACAGAGGTTATTTTTGGGGTCTGGTAATATTCATAAAATTTTCCATATGAATGAATGGTAATTGCTCCTTCACTTTATGCTGTTTTGGCTTATGAAAGATTTTACAGTGATGCTGTACTTCCCGGTAGCGGGGAAACCTGTATATTGTTCATAGACACCATTTCCTTGGGCCTCTTCATAATGTGGTTGGGCAGGAAACTGGAAGAGTATTTTGGGTATTTTTAAGGTGATACATTGAAAAGCAGCAAGGATCTGCCATAAGGACATAAGCTAGTTTTAGAGCAGGACCTAGAAATAAGTTTTGGGTAAGTGATGAGTGACCTTTCCATTTCTTAGGATCTTAAAGGAGAAAAAAAAATTCGCAAACAAAAAAATAATTCACTTCCCGAATTGTTCCTGATGAGAACTAAAATAATATTCTTTCCCTCCAACTCCGCTTCCCTTTTAATCTTGCTTTATGGCTGACTGACTATTGGATCCACATACTTCACCCCAATTCCACTCTTCTCACTCCATCCTCTGGAATTAAATGTTGCAATGTCCTCATGACCTGACCCTGGTAGTAATTTCCCCCCTTTCTTTAATCTGTTCTCCATATTCCACACAGTTGTTTTTTTCATATGTTAATCACATGGATGTTCCTCATAACTGTTATGATAAAATCCAACCACTCCCTGAATTTCTGAAAACGGATCTGCTATTCACTTTAAAAGAGATCAAATGTCAACTGCATACACACACACACACACACACACACACACACACACACACAGTGTTCCATCTCACAGTAGCAGTGCTACGGAATGAAATGTTTTTTCAGCAAATTTCAATGGGCAAGCCATACACCTGAAGATAATTCAAATTTTATTTTCTAAGACTAGGAAAAAAGAATTTAGAAAAGACAGACCACTATGGTTTTATATTAAATCTTTGATTTGCCAACACTGAATAATAACACCTCATGGTTATTAATTTTAATTACCTGTTACATTAATTATCTAACTTTGATTTATAGAATACATTATGGCTGTTCCATAGTGCTAAATATAAACAATATATTACAAATCTTTTAAATGGCAATTATAAATACTTGACTATTTTCTTGCACATACAAGTACAGTTAACACTATGACAGACTGATAAATCTTTACAGCAACTGCATTTACTGTGCTTAAAACAATAACTTGACTATTTAAAAAATATAGAGCAAACCACGAAGATCAATAAATTAGGTTCAACTGCAAAAGAAACATAATAAATCTTTGTTGAATGATATGTACTATTCCGCATTGTTTTCCTCTTAGAGACTCAAGTCTAAGGGACACAAATGAACAATGAGCTATTCTAAAGCATCTTTCTTCTAGCGGCCAAAATATTACTCCAGCTATTAATTTGTGCATCGACAGAGTACACCAAAAAGGTGTATTAAGTTTCAAAAAATGAGACCAAATTAAACTATTCCTCGTGCCCTTTATGAAATGAAATAATGTGCAAAGAAACAGAAATGGATAATTACATGATTGACTTCTCAACAGAAGAATTTTTTTTATTATGTCTATCCAAAATGAGCCTTGTTTGAGTTTGGGCTGTGGAATAAATGGATCAACAATCTCAAGATTGAGAGAAAACCATCTGGGTTGCCCCTCCTGTCCCCTTTCCCTGGGAAACTAAACTGTCCCATAAACTTTGTAGTGAAAATGTGATGCATCACCCGGATCTCAGCTCAGGAATGACGCACACCTGCTGCCTGGGCAGCCCCCACATTAGCCTACTTCACATACAGGGGTAGAAAAGTCCCTTGCCCACCCTGGTGTTCCTCCCGGGAATGGCCAGCACCCACTGGGTGACTGACAGGGTGCGAACACCCAGCCCACTCAACCAGTGTGAGAGAGCTCTGCAGGGCCACAGCAGCCACAGAATCCCAGCAAGGGCAGCTGAGGCTTCATATGTATGGGCTGCAGCCATAATTCTCCCCATTGCCAATACTGCTTCCTGCCTGTCCCTTCCAGAGGTGTTTACAAGAACACCTAATTAACTGTGTGCATATTAACCCCCATCATATAGGCTGCTTCCCAGGAACCCAAACAAGAAAACCTATTTTGTATTATTGCATTACACCACAGCCTTATTATGTATAATTCAAAGAATATGTATTTTGAAGTAAGCTACTCCTTCACAATTTTCACTCTGTAGGGCCCTGCAGTTGTAGGTAGTTGCCCCAGGGATACTAAAAGTATTTTTTCTTTCAAAGACAAATTGCCAAAGGAACCATTATTATTATTATTATTCTCCAATACATTGTAGATCTGCTATTAAGTACAGTTGACCCTTGAATAAATAACACAGGATGCCGACCCCTCTGCAGTCAAACATCCATACACAACCGAGTTGTATCTGATTCTAGTTATGGGATTGCTGGTGTATGGGTTCTAGTTATGGGATTGTTACTAACTAAATAAGCACCAAGCTGCTTAATTTATCTGGATTTCCATATTGCCTTCAATAAAAAGAACATTGGAAAACGAAAATAGTGTAAGTCCCCTTTTAAGAAAGGTGTAGCAGGAGAATGATAATTCAGAAAAAAAGAGGTAAATGCACAAAACATGGCCAGATGTCCAATGAAATAATAGTATGTTTCCCTGAATGTCATACAAAGAGGACTGGAGAGTGGTGGGGACAATGGACGCTCCCCTGTGAACGCTGTGACTGACATCTGTCACACAGCATCATCACTGGGAAGCGCTGGGAGCCTTGCCCACTCTCTGGACCAAGTTCCCCAGGCCAAGGGTATCTAGGTTACCTTTGGACATGAGGATCCTTTGAAGGAACGTGGATATTGCACTTGTGGGACCAGGTTTTAAGAAGTGGTGGCCCTTTGGCTAGTGCTCCCTTCCCTCCTGGCTAGATGAAGAGAACAGCGAGGCGCTGGGAGGACATGGGCTCCAGGATGAAAAGGCCCGCGGCCCCTGCACCACGGTGTGGATCCAGGCAGGCTCCCGGCTAGAGGCACTGCCGTCACTCTGTTCTGTGTGTGTGGCAAAGATATTTTTTCTTCTTTTTTTAAATTGAAGGACAGTTGACCTTCAATATTATGTTGTTGTCAGGCATACAACATAGTGATTCTGCAATTAAATGCATTATGAAATGCTCACCAGGATAAGTACAGTTACTGTCACCATACAAAGTTATTATAATGTTATTGACTAAATTCTCTATTCTGTACTTTTTATCCCTGTGACTTACTTATTTTACTTCTGTTGTCACTAATCCACTGTTATTTTATTCTCGTTGGTGATTGCTCCAGTAACAATTATTACTCAAAGTTTAAAACTAATTCATTTCAAATTATTACCCATTTAACTCCTACTCTTCTTTATATTATACCCAGAGACAATCAATTATGTAAAAAACTCAATAATTACCTATAAGCTGCCAAAATAATGCTTTCTTTTTTCTTTTTCATTTGATAATACTCTTTTTATTTCTTTGCTATCATGGCAAGTACTGGAGCCTTGTTGATTTGATTGTATCACTTTTAAAACGTATAGCTCTATAAAAAATTTTGTAACAGTCTTCAGATTATTTCATAAATAATTTTCTATGTCAATACATAAACGACAAAATAAAGTATTGGCACATTTTTCTATTCTGTACATTTGTCATAATTTTTTAAATAAGTCTTCTGAAAATGAATTTTTAAGCTATTTTAAATTTCTAGCTATTATATATATTACCTTAGATTAAGTTTCTTGAACAGCTCTTAAACAATGTTTGGTCAAAGATGATCAGCAGGTTGAATAATAATTAAAATATTAGATAAATTTCACAAAGTTGATTTTGCTTTGAAATCAGAACACTCAACTACATAAATGAAACTGTCTTTAGATAAGTTCTCTAACCAAAGTATCTCTTTTCCTAAGTATGCAGTTGTGTTTTAACTACTCATACGGTGGGCCAATAACATACAAAGTTGTTCAACACTTAAACGTAACTGACCTACAGTTAGAGGCAAAACTGTATCCAATGTATTTTACTCAATGGACTTATATTATTAATTAATAGATGCGTTTATAATCTATGGAATGCCATTAATGAAAAAGACTTAGGAAACTTGCAATTGTGACATCTATAAGAAAAATCTATTTCGGAAAACAACTTGTGGGCCTAAATATTTAGAACCAAATTAATAATCTCTCAAGGAATAAACGGTGCGGGATGCGGGCTGTTCTCCCAGAGGCGCGGCCGCCGGCAGCCTCCTCAGACGGGGTGCGGGCTGTTCTCCTCCCAGGGGCGCGACCCCCGGCAGCCTCCTCAGACCGGGTGCGGGCTGTTCTCCCAGGGACGCGGCCGCCGGCAGCCTCCTCAGACGGGGTGCGGGCTGTTCTCCTCCCAGGGGCGCGACCCCCGGCAGCCTCCTCAGACGGGGTGCGGGCTGTTCTCCTCCCAGGGGCGCGACCCCCGGCAGCCTCCTCAGACGGGGTGCGGGCTGTTCTCCTCCTCCCAGGGGCGCGACCCCCGGCAGCCTCCTCAGACGGGGTGCGGGCTGTTCTCCTCCCAGGGGCGCGACCCCCGGCAGCCTCCTCAGACCGGGTGCGGGCTGTTCTCCCAGGGACGCGGCCGCCGGCAGCCTCCTCAGACGGGGTGCGGGCTGTAATCCCAGGGACGCGGCCGCCGGCAGCCTCCTCAGACGGGGTGCGGGCTGCTGTCTTCCCAGGGGCGCGACCCCCGGCAGCCTCCTCAGACGGGGTGCGGGCTGTTGTCTTCCAAGGGGCGCGGCCGCCCGCAGCCTCCTCAGACGGGGTGCGGGCTGTTCTCCTCCCAGGGGCGCGACCCCCGGCAGCCTCCTCAGACGGGGTGCGGGCTGTTGTCTTCCCAGGGGCGCGGCCGCCCGCAGCCTCCTCAGACGGGGTGCGGGCTGTTCTCCTCCCAGGGGTCCCTACGGCCCCACCGCCTTGTGAGCCTACTCGGCGGACAGGGAAGCAACGTAGCAGCCATACTGGCTGCTGCGCACCGAGCCCCCGGGAGGACCTGCGTCGGCGCTGTGGAAGCGCCGCCTGAGTCCGCGAGGCCGCGCGTACCTCTGAGGAGTGAGGCCCGCGGTGGAAGACGCTGCAAGCGGGCCTGTGACTGCGGCGGCCTCGGCCAACAGCCCCTCCGGCCTGGAGAGGACGCCCCGGGCGGCCCTCAGGCCGAGGCGGGGCGCCGGGTGTGCGCGGTCCCCCGGGACTCGCTTCCAGAGGAGCGCCTGGCGCGCGGCGCCGCGGGCAGGGCCTGCGGAGGCGCAGGGCGGAGGTCGGGCGCAGACCGCGCGCCCGCGGACGCAGGGCCGGATCCCGAGGCTGTGGGGGCAGCTCCGGCAGGTGGGGTCCGGAGGGCGGGCCTAGGCCCCAGCGGAAAGCCCGAGCCCGCCGCCTTCATCCTGCCTTTGACCCACTCGGACTGGCGGAGGGCAGACCGTGTGCCGGACCTGGTATTAATTAGGTCGGGTCTGCAGCTTGTCTGCCTCCCTGGAGGTGGCAGAAGCAGTTTACAGGGGCGCATAAAATAAATGCACACACTTAGCACGCAGCTGTCAGTTTTGACGTGTACGCACGCATGTAACTGTTGTCAGGCAGCTGTCCGGGGAGGTCTCCCTGAGCACTAGGTGAAATCCCCCTGGACAGGGGAGGGCTCTTGACTGAGCAGAAAGAATTCTCAGCAGCTGCACAAGTGCAGGAAGGGAAGGAATTTATTAAAGTGATAGTAATGGTAAATGGCAGCTGCTGAGCAGTCGTTACCGCTCATTGAACTGCTCAAGCATAGGGCAGATCCTTCACCTGCTCCCAAGATGACTTGGCATCCAGTGTCCGCTTGAATTTGCAGGGCGTGGGAACTCAGCCTCTACAGTCCCGGGATTTAGAGGAGCTGTGGCGCCCTGCCTGGATAGAGTGAGATTGTGTTCTGACAACTCTCCAAAGGCAAAGGAAGGAGATTTTCAGGGAGGCTCCTAAAGAGCATAATCCTACAGGCCACAGTCCTGTCCGCGTCACCCAGGCAGGCCACAGGAACTTGCGAGCCCAAATCAGAGCTCTCAGTAGTCCCCTCCCTGCTTGTCTGTAGTAGAACAGAGAGGGGAAGACTTGTGCTTAAGTCTAGAAAATAGAAAGAAATAGCCAGGAACAAAGACACCACTGGAAGAGCAGAGTCTTTAAGGCACAAAGTACACACTCTAAGAAAGGGGGAGTGCCGGCAATCTCAGAGAGAAGGCACACTTAGAGGCTTAGGATTCTGTCTTTTAAGGAGTTCAAGAATGGGATAAAGGACAGGACAAGGGGTGGACAGGCTAGACTGTGATCTCATGATGTCTGTCTCTGGTGAGAGATGTCATGTCACCATTCACCATCGGTCCTCTAGATATTCCCTAAGATAAACTTAACACAAGAAATTTCTTGGTCCTGCTCTTCTCCAAGATAGTGGTTACCCTCAAGCAGTGAGGACATATTATTTAGGACTGCTTGCCCAGCCTTAAGATAGGGTTGGTTACTGGCTGATTACCATAAAATATGTTTGGAATCTTAACCTCCTAACTCCCTGGTGTTTAACATGAAATCTTAGCCTTAAGATGGATTTCCTCCTGTTCTTACTAGACTATTTATATCTCAGCATTTTTCATCATAGGCAGGAAAAATTAATCATGACGCTTGTCCCATGTCTTTGCCCCACTCATAATCATTACCCAGAACAAGATAGTAAACATAATTTTTTTTCCTTTTCACCTATTTCACCCAACCCCTCACCCCCCTCCCCTGTAGCTACCATCAGTCTCTCCTCTGTGTCTGTTTTGTCTGTTCATTATGGCATCATATGGCATCATATGGCATTTTGTCTTTCTCTGACTTCACTGAGCATAATACCCTTTTAAGTCCATCCATGTTTTTGCAAATGGCAAGATTCCATTTTTTTTATGGCTGAGTAATATCCCATTGAATATAGGTAGCACATCTTCTTTATCCATTCATCAACAGGACACTTAGGTTGCTTCCATATTTCCACTATTGTAAAGAATGCTTCAATAAACATAGGGATGCATGTGTTACCAAGCACAGCTTGTACCACTCACAGCATGACATGCCGATAAATCAAGAGACAAGGTGTTGGGGAAAGGAAAGCAACTTTATTTGAAGAGCCAGCAGACCAAGAAGATGGTGAACTCGTGTCTTTAAGCTCCATCTTAACTAAGGGTTGTTTGCAAGCTGCTTCTACGCTCATGGAAGGGGGAACAGGAGGGGGGAACAGGTTTGGGGGTGAGAAGCCTGCAGACATCTAGGTGCCTGCGACGGTCCAAGGAAAGCTGAGAAACTCTGCATCCTTGGGTAGGGGACTCTTGCTGACTTTGATCTGGTCGGATATTCCTAAAACTCTTTGACAAGACAGTCATTATTTTCATACATATTTCGCTATATCCTGTAGGAGGCAAGCTTCAGGTAAGGGGCTGTTGACAGAAATCTCACCCTGTAAGCCGAATTGCTTTTAAAGATCAGCAAGGCTGTGTGCAGGGCTGCAGCCTGAGCAGAAGCCTTTTTCCTTCTTTTTCCTTTTGGCCCAAAGGTTAAGGCAGCAGAGGAGACAAATACAGTGTGGAGGCAGAGGGGCCACATTGTCACTCGGTTGCACAAATATGATTTCACGAATTACTGATTTTGTTTTCTTTGAGTAAATTCCCCGAAGCGGAATTACTGGGTTGTATGGTATTTCTTTGCAGATTTTTGAGGAATCTAAATACTCTTTTCCATAGCGGATGCGCCAGTTTACATTCCCACCAGCAGTGCACAAGGGTTCCCTTTTCTCCACACCCTCACCAACACTTGTTATTTCTTGTCTTTTGGATAGTGGCCATTCTGACTGGTGGGAAGTGATACCTCGGTGCGGCTTTCATTTGCATTTCCCTGATGATGAGCCATGCGGAGCATCCTTTCATGTGTCTGTTGGCCACCTGTATGTCTCCTTTGGAAAAATGTCTATTCAGGTCCTCTGGCCATTTTTTAATAGGATTATTTGTTGTTGTTATGTTGCTGAGTTGTCTGAGTTCTTTACATATTGGATATTAGCCCTTTGTTTGATATGTCATTTGCAAATATGTCCTTCCATACAGTAAGTTACCTTTTCATTTTGTTGTTGAGGAAACACGTTTTTAAGGCTCTGTTGAGATATAATTCATATACCATATAGTTTGCTTAAAGTATACAGTTCAATGGATATTAGTGTATTTACAGAGTTGCACAGTCATCATCAATATCTAATTTTAGGACTTCATCACCCCAAAAATAAATCCAATCCCTGTTATTAGTCTTCCCCAGTTCTTCTCCCCACCTCCCCACCTACTTTCTATCCATAAGATATGCCTACTCTTGACATTTCATATAAGAGAGCCTTACAGTCTGTGATCCTTTAAGCATGGTTTCTTTCACTTAACATGATGCTTTCAAGGTTCATGCAACTTGGAGCACATGTCAGTACTTCCTTCCCTTTTATTGCTGAATAATATTACATTGTATGGCTATCCTGCATTTTAAATAACTATTTGAATAAACATTTGGGTTGTTTGTACTTTTTGGCTATTGTGAATGAACATTCCTGTACAAGTGTGTGTGTGGATGTATGTTTTCATTTTTCTTGGGTATATGCTTAGGAGTTGCTGGGTCACATGGTAGCTCTGTGTTTAACCTTCAGGAACTGCCAAGCCATTTTCCAAAATGGTTGCACCATTTTTCATCTCTGCTAGCAATTTATGGGGGTCACAGTTTCTCCTGTCCTCGCCAACACTTGCACTGTCTCTTTTTCATTATAGCCACCCTACTGTGTGTGAGGTGTCATCTCGTAGTGGGAAAATGTATTCTTAACGGTTGTTTCCCCATTATAAAAATATTATGGGGATAGTTTGAAATAATCTGAAAAATTACTTTTAATATATTTAAAATGTTATGCATATTGTTAACATTTACACAAGACATAGTCTTAAAAATAAAGGTAAAAACCTTTTGACATTTAATCATAAACATGATATGTTTATGCAAACTCTTCCTACACATCATTTAAAATAGCCAACATTCTCGGAGGTGGATATATCATATTAAGTCGACCATTCCATTTTTCTCTGACATTTAGATGGCTCTCAGGATTTGGTAAGAGACCTGCTTTACATTTTCCTGTATAATTGTTTTTGCTTATGAATTTATTGTATACCAAAAAGCATCAAGATTTTCCTGAATTTTGGGAAAACCCAAGGATGTACTACCCATGGACTGCTGCTCTGTTCTTCCTACAGCCTCCTTAGGTGAGCTATCTGCTCAAGTGCTTAGTTGTCCGTGCTGACTCTTCTGACCTTCAAACTCATAAATTCAAATTATTGTTAAATATTACCAACCTCAGTTACCCACAAGTATCCCAAACCTAAAATCTTGCAAACTTAGTCCGTTATCTTCCTGTGCCCACAACTTGTTTACCAGTATCGTTAACTGACCCCAGCCATCCCAGGAAGAAACCCGGGAGACGCCTTCCCCTTCCATCTTGCACACAGCAAGTCAGGCCCATGCTCCGCTGACTTTGCTCTTTCTCACGTCTGTCTCCTCTCAGTTCTCACCACCACACTGGGCTTCCAAGCCCTCACCGCCTCTCACCTAAGCTGTGCAGTGGCCTCCTACTTGATCTCTCATCCTTCAGTACTACCCACTTAAATTCTTTCCCCTCACTACCGCTAGATGACCTACCTATAAACAAAGTGATCATGGTATTTCCCCTCTCAAAACCAATTTCTGTCCCTGTATTGCCTATGAAATAGAGTCTGCACTTCTTAATAAGGTGCACAGGGCTCTTTTGCACGTTCTGCTTGTCCCTTCTCTAGGGTAAAAATAGCAAACTTAGAATATAGGCATTCTTCAGTGAGATCAGTTAAAGTTCAAGAAGCCAGGAGTAACTGGCCTGGAATGTTTGAATATTCCCCAGATAAAGGAAAGTCACTCAGCACACCCTTGTCTTTATTGCGTTAATGAAATCATGTCATTGTAAGATTCACTTAGCCTGCTAAAAGGCCCAGCTTATTTTTTTAACTTTACCTATATGCTGTTTTTCCATTTCCATCCCCTAATCAAGTAATTTGCAGACTGGACAGTTCATTTAGCAAGCTAGCCCAGCCATAAACACAGCATAGTAAAGACAAGAAAGATTCCATCTTAAAGCTAAGATTGTATTTTAAAACCCAGGAAGTTAAGAAGATTCTTGTCTTGCCAATGGGTTTCATCCCTGGGCAAGTTCACTATGGATTCACTGTGACCAAAGAAGTGACAGTAAAATGTTCTTGGGGTGAAAGGATTATACCCAACTTTATTTTCACGGTGTCAGATCAGTCACTAACATCCTGTTCATTCAGAGCGAGTCTGCATGCAGCAAGCCAGTCTCTGCCTGTAGAGATGGTTTGTGGGAGGTAAATGCTCTCAGCTTTTGCTTATCTGGAAATTGTTTAATCCCTCCTTCAAATTTAAATGATAATCTTGCCAGATAAAGTATTCTTGGTTCAAGGCCCTGTTGCTTCATTGAATTAAATATATCATACCACTCCCTTCTGGCCTCTAAGGTTTCTGCTGAGAAGTCTGATGATAGCCGAAGGGTTTTCCTTTGCATGTGATCTAATTTCTCTCTCTGGCTGCTTTTAGTCTGTTGTTATCTTTGATGTTTGCCACTTTAATTATGTGTCTTGGTGTTGTCCTCCTTGGGTCCCTTGTGTTGGGAGATCTGTGCGCTACCAAGGCCTGAGAGACTATCTTCTTCCCCAGACTGGGGAAGTTTACAGCAATTACTTCCTCAAAGACATTTTCTATCCCTTTTTCTCTCTCCTTTCTCTTATACCCCTATAATACGAATATTGTTCCGTTTGGATTGGGCCACACATTTCCCTCTGTATTCTTTCATTCCTTGAGGGCCTTTTTTCTCTCTGTTCCCCAGCTTCTTTGTATTCCTCTTCCCCTAATTTCCATTTCCTTTTTCACATCCTCCGCCGTATCTAACCTTAAAACCTCTGTTGTGCTCTTCAACAATTGGGTCTCTGTCCCAAAATCATTCCTGAGTTCTTGAATATTTTTCTGTACCTTCATGAGTATGTTTATCATTTTCATTTTGAAATCACTTTGAGGAAAATTTATTAATTCAGTCTCACTCGATCCTTTCTCTGGTGTTGAGATTTGGCTTTGTACCAGGTTCCTTTGACATTTCATATTTGTATGTGGTGCCTTCTAGTGCCCAGAAGCTCTACTCTGTGGGGCTGCTCAGCCCCTGGAGTGATGTCGGGCGTCAAAGGGGAGTGGTGCTGGTGCCTGGGGGGAGGAAAGGGCTGTTTCCTGTTTCCTGGTTGACATGCCTGTCTCACCTGCCAGAACCGCTGGCCGAACACACAGGTGTAAGCCTCTGTGCTTTGTGATTGTAGCTGCTGTAGGCAGGGGCTTACCTCTGGCTGGCCTGACGCCAGGGCAGGGGCTGCCGGTTTTCGAGCCAGGTGCAGGCTAGCCGGGAGGAAGACACTGACTGCATATCGCAATGGGGGGCTGTGGAGTTGTGGAGCCAGCCAGTGGGAAGGAGCGCCTGAAGATTGTTTAAATTCCCAACCTGCTGGGCAGAGTGCACCCAGACAATTTTGTCTACCCGTCCTTTTTCCTGAGCAGTAAGCTCTGTGCAATCCTTGCCCCTTTAGCAGCCCTCTTGCTTTTCGGAGGTCTTTCAGACTGCCCGCCCAGATTAGCCAGATATGAATCCGTTTCCCACAAGTATCTGGAATCTCCATCTCTCCAGGTATTGGGCCTGTCTTAGCTTTCCAACCCCACTAATCACCAGGGCACCATGCAATGTAGGTTCGTGCTCCCTGAACAGGTCTCCAGGGCTAGGTGTTCAGCAGTCCCAGGCCTACACTCCCTCCCCGGTCTGTGTCCCTTCCTCCCTCTGATGAGCTGTGGTGGAGGAAAGCCTTGGGTCTGCCACGTCACAGCTTTGGTTTCCATTTCCATGAGATCTGCCCTTTTCTCCAGGTGTACGCAGTCTGGGGCAGTCTTCTTTCCTGGTACTCTTTCAGGATAAGTTCTTTTACTTATATTTTCATAAAATACGTGCTTTCAGGAGGAGGTCTCTATGTCACCTCTCACACCATCTTTAATACCTGGGAGGCTATTCCTCAGGGATGAGGGGAGGAAGTTGCACAGAGGGCTCCCTTGGGAGCAAGCATACCATGAGAACCTATGGCTGCCAGCCACCCGAATCCTCAGAAGCCTCCACTGGGCACACAGGAGGCAGTGGTTCCAGGCAGCACTGTGCCGTGTCTGTGTCCATCCCAGGATAGGCTGGGCCTGGTGAAGACGGCCCCACCTCTCCCTGGAACCCTATGGCTACAACACAGTGGCTGATGGCACCCAGGCAGCACATGGCATCAAACACGGAGGAGGACACATGCACGAATGGTGACATCCAACGCATGGTGGGGCACCTTGCCTCTCTGTGCAGCGGGACACGAGTAGAGGGGGCGACACAGCACAAAGGTAGCCAGGTTGGCCGCAGCTTTGTACAGGTCCTTGAGGATGCAGCGGGATGCTGGAGAGCTGCCCGAGTCTGTCAACAGAGGAGGTACCAGAGCACCTGCCCCGGCAGAGGGTCTGGGATGAGCAGGTAGAGCAAGAGGAGCAGGAAGCAGACTAGGGTCTTGGGGTGCCAGGTGCTGCCTGCCTGAAGCAGAAGCTCTCCTCTGCACGTAGCCAGGGCAGCAGCAGTGTTGCGGGCCCGATGACAGCAGCTGCAGGGCCACACAGGTGAACAGAAGAGGCAGGTTATCCCGGGTTCCCCCCATTATCCTGCTTCCACCCCATCCCCTCTGCCCTCTGTGTTCCTGGCCCTGTACAGAAGGGGTCTGGCCATCAGCAGCACCCATGGGTTCCCTGTCACGGAAAGGCTCATGAGCATCGCCTACTCACAGAGAAGGAAACTGGGTCCCAGAGGTGGAGGGGAATCAACCTTCACTCTGAGAGGTCTGGACTGGCAGTGGAGCTGGGATGCCAGCCCCACCTGTCTTTAGGACTCCCCCCACACCCAACAGAGCCCAAAGCTTCCCGCAGACTGGGGAACAGCCCACCCCTTGCCAATGGCACCAAGCCAGAAACTCACCTGGCCCTGGCCAGTAAGTTTAACTCTTGTGGGACCTGAAGAAAAACAGTCCCTTTCTGCCAGCCCTCTGGCGTGGGGGGCTCCAGCTGGCAGGACAGGCTGTAGCTGCAGGACAGAGGGCCACCTGTGAGCCTCTGGAGCCACACGTCTGGGGCCCTTCTCCAAGAGCCTGCTGGCAGCTGGAGCCCACACCCGCCTCCTGGCAGCCTCACCTCTCCTCTTCATCCATGGGCTCCACGGCCTGGAAAAAGGACTTGAAAAAGTGCTCATCGGGCTCCAGGTAGTACAGCGCGGCCATGCGCTTGTGCATCAAGATCTCACCCAGGACGAGAGTGACCTGGGGCAGAGGAAGGGCAGGATGCAGACAAGGAGGGGAGTGAGGAGTGGGGCAGTGGGATGGTCCTGGATCTTTGCTCACAAAGGAAACCACCTTCCCTCCAATGCCTACCAGCCCTGCCTGTTCCTACTGTTGGGTCTCCAGCTCCTCCTCCAGGAAGGCGGCCTTGATGCCACCCCATCCCCCACTTGACAAAGCCTTCAGTGCCCCCAGCTCTGCATATCTTAACTCTGTCAAGACACGTTAGACCCAGGGAATGGGCCAGACGGGGTCCTGCCCAGGGATCTTGACTCCATTTCTCACCTTATGTGGTACTACACTCAACACTCTCTTGCTCGTCTTGTCACCCTGGAAGGCAGGAAGGCAAACAAAGTGCATCAGTAGCAGTCCCCTGGGCCCAGAACAGGGCCAGAATGTCCCCACTCTTTCTCAAGTTGGAGGACTGCCAGGGCCCTCCAAGGGGCAGGCCTGCCCAGAAATAGCACCCAGACCTACCCCCAGCATCGGGGTTACCAAGAACGGGGACTGGACTAGGGAGCTGAGGCCTCAGGCGGGAAGGCACTGCCAGCCCCATGATGTGCTTCCTGCCCTGAAGGAGCAACATCCCCTCGCTAGGGCAGCGCCTGAGCAGGAGGCCAGTCCTGCTCAGATGCTGCCCCCTGTAGCCCTCAGCCCCACCTGCCCAGGGACAGGACCAGGGCTTAGGGGGATCCTTCTGGCAGTCCTCTCCAAGCAGCCCAGCTCGTGAGATGGATGGGAGACTCTCAGGAGAGGGCTGGCCGGGTGCTGCGAGCTCCGGGCTCACTGGGGCCTCTCTCCTCTCTAAAGCTCACCATCCTGCCCCACCCCCCCACCACCCATGCCCCTCTGGGCTCACTCACATCCTCATTATGTTCCGGGAGTTTGTCTACGAGCAGGTCATCCAAGAACAGTCCGAGGAAGGGGACCATGCCCTGTGCCACCTGGGTGTGGAGGTGATGAGTACCCACCTGCCTCACGGGCACCCACAGAGCCTCCCCTGAACCCCACACCTGCAGCCCCCAGCTCCCTTGGACCACCCTTGTGCTGCCTCCCTCCCCTCCCTTCGCCCTGCGCTGCTCTCCTGGTCCCTCCCAGGGCTGGCTTGTGGCCAATCCCAGGACCTGTGGTCCCTGCACCTGTCCTCCAACTTCCCCCTGTACCCAGCTGCTCTCGCCCTCCTCCTGGTCACCCCAGTGCTGGCAGCTCAGGGCTGCTGGCACCAGGAGCAGGTACAAGGTCGCCCCCACCACCCAGGACCCGCGCCACGCCACTCTCACCTGCTGCTTCCTACCCTGGGATCCCCTGGTGGCCCACAGCAGTTTCGTCGCGATGGACTTCGCCTCCTGCAAGGTCCAGGACACTCAAGTGCTCATGCTTCCCTCCCACATGGCCTCCCACCACCAGACCTTGCTTGATGGATGCATTGCCCTCTGAGTCTCCTAGTACCTATGCTGTCCCCACCTCCAACAGGCTCTCAGCCTAGGGCGATCCCAGCTCAAGCACTCACTAATACTCACAGGTGTCTGTGGGCCATGGCTGGACGCCCTAAGGGGTTTCGTCACCTACAGAGTGCCAGGGGAGATCCCTCTGCCTCCCAGGGTGCCCTGAGGACTTACTGTCTGTCACCTGGCTCTCACCAGAGCTCCCCTCACACGAACAGGTGGGATGGGCACAAAGCTGAAGCCCATTTTGTGCTCCCTGGACCCTGCTCACCTGGGAGGCCCACACCCCAAGGTGACAATCCTTGATGACCAGATGAGATGCCCAAGGCTTCAGTGGGGGCAGTGACCAGCTCAGGGGGACCCAGGGGAGAGGCCGACATTGCTCAGCCATAGGCCCTACCCGTGCTGCTGACCACATGCCAGCCCCAGCCCTGACTGGGGTACCATCCTCTGGTCCTCACTGGTTGTCAGGTCCCCAGTCAAGTGGAGCAAGGGAGGGAGACAAGCAGGACCCTCGGGGTCCTGCTGGACCCTACTTTCCCCATCAGCTACCCCCTCTCACCCCACACACACCTCGAGTCTGCCCCAAGTATGGGCCACAGCACAACAGAGGACTTGCCCCAAGGACCCCCTCCCTTCCAGACCTCTAGCCTCCATTTACCTCGAGGAGCCACTTCCTGTTAATGCCCTTGTCCCTCTTTTTAAGGTTTTTATATATCCTGGAGCTCTTCCTAAGGGGAGGGGAGAGGAAGAGGGAGACACATGGCCAGTAGGTGGAGAGTTGGGGGCAGACCCTTTTCCTGGGGCACCCAGGAGATCCACAAGCCTGCATGAGGCTTTCCACCACAGCCCTGAGCCCTGGGGAATCCGTGGCCTGCGGAGGGGGCTGCATGTTTCCACCCTGGGCCTCCATTCCCAGTCCTCATGGGGGCAAATCTGCTTTGGGCCAGGTCACTGTCCTTGGGGCAGAGACCTCCTGCTGAAGAACACATGCTCAAAATCTCCAATTGGTTTCAACCCACACCTGACATTGCAGGAAACCGATTCTTCCAGGAGAACCCCTGGCCTAACCCCACAGGGGAATCCGAGAGCCCACGATCCCTGTCCCTAGGCTCTGCTGCCTCCCGGGAAGTCCCAGCCGACTGACGGAAACTACCAAACCTAGGGGTGACCTTATCCTCTTAGGTGCCCTAGGCCTGGGGACAGGACAACCCACCAGGGAACATGTCGCCAGGTGCTCTCCAGACGACGTACAGCTGGGCTCTGCAGGGCCAAGAGAATGGCACGAAGGGACGCGAAATTTTTTGAGGGGCCAGACACTCCTGGGAGGGAAGACAGAGCTGAGAGAGGGGCCTGCCTCTCTGCTCTGTCACCCCATGTACTCCTTTCCTTAAGGAGACAGACACCCAGGGAGTCCCAGCACACCTGGTACCAGGAGAGCAGCCATCCTGGGTGGAAGACTGTAGCTCAACTCAAGAAAGGGGCCAGGTACGGTTGTCCCACCGCTGAGGCCTACAAGTGCAGGTCTGCACACCCCTGGCTCGAGGGGACCCAGGGACTGTGCTGGGGTCAGATGGCAGCCATCCACTCATGATGGCTGGCAAAGGAGGGGAGCAGTTCCCAAGATGCCAGGATGGACCCCATTGGCTGTCCAATGACATACCTTGGCCACCTGGATCCAGAACTTCACCACTCGGGCCCTTGTCCCTGGATGTCATGCTCGGGGCACCGAGGCAGGAAGAGGTGACCAAATTAGCCGTGTCACCGCATTGCCTGATGATGCGATGGATGGTGGGGGCCAGGAGCTCAAGGCCTCCCATCTGTGACTGGTGCCAAAAGTAGGCCTGGCATTCAGCATATGCCACCTTCGGTGAACAGCACCTGGGGATGACAAGGGGTGTCATCCTGCTGTGCCCCTGGTGCCCATATGCCCAGGCAGAGTTTTCTGGTCAGAGCTGGAGCCCACGCAGCTGAGGATGTGCTGTAGGCCCTTGTGGCCAACTGGCCTTCGGACCCCATCCACTGAGGCTCCCCAGGACCAGATACACAGGACGCCCACAGTGGCGAGGAACAGAGGGGCTTTGCTCGCAGACACCCTCACACACCTCCTCCCTGCCACACAAGGCAGCTCACCCTGCCCATCCTGGGGCATCTGCCTTCCATTCTGCAACCCCGTAGATCCAGCTGCCCACTCAGGTGCAGGTTTTCCCCCAAAACAATTCCACCCAGGGCCTTTCTTGGTGTCTGTGTCTCCCATGCAGTCAGGTCCATGGCAGGGGCCTCTGAAGTGGAGAGTCTGTGGAGGCCTGCCAGGCCAATGGCCTAAGGACCTAAGGCCCTGGCGGCACCTCCCAGAGCATGCCTCCCATTTCCTGCCCCTCCCATCCCAGCCAGGCCCTGCCCACCTTCCCTCCATTCCTCCTCATTGGTCTGCAAGTATCCCTAAGTGCTAGCCATACTGTCACCTGTATGGTCACTGAAGGCTTTGTGGGTGAGGAGAGTCTCTCATGACACGGGGTGAGTCCGTGGGGAAGCTGTGGGGACTTGGGCCCAGATCACATGAGTCCATAGCAGGTCTGAGGCAGCCCGTGACACAGGGAAGGCCCACGCCTGACCCAGAGAGCCCGCTCTGCTCACCGCACACATCAGGGTCAGCTGCTCGGCCACCAGGCGAGGGGGAAACGCCAGGATGGTCGGCTCCTCCTCCCTCGGCACATCCCAGGTGTTCACGGCACAGGGGCTGGTGGGCTCCAGTACTGCCTCGGGCTCTGCCAGGCCTGGTGCCATTCCATCAAGTGGTCCGGGCACCATGCCTGAGGGCTCATGGGGCTGCAGCTCAGGGCCTGGCACCGGGGTTGCGGCCACAGCTGGGACATCCTCTGGCTCTGCAGGGCCTGAAGCAGGTGACACCGGCCGTAGCTCCAGCACAGGGGTCTCACGGGGATCCTCAACAGGCTCTAGCGATGAATCCGGCCCTCCCTGTGCCTCTGGAGCCATCTGCATCTGCCGTGGTTCTGGAGCAGGACACAGGGACATGGTCACCCCGGGGCTGATTCACCATGCCTTACAATGACAGAAATCCCTCACTGCCTTGAAGGGAACCCCAGTCTGGAAAGCCCACCCTAGATGGTTCCCTGGCTGCAGGCCCTCACCTTCCATCTCTGCCACCGTGGGCCCCACGTGCTCCTCCTGGACCAAGTGGTGAAGGACTCGGCCCTCTGGGATGGATGAAAGCTGGCTGCCATGGAGGACGCTGGGCACATGCTTGGGCTCCCAGGTATGGCACCCAGCCAGTCGCATCCCGGGACTGGGGGTAGGCCTGTGTGTGGAAGTGTTAGAAGCCTGGTCTTTCCAGCTCCACTGCCTTCCCAGCCCAACCTTCTGTAGGACTGGCCACTGGGCATTCCCCTGCCTGTCGAAGCAACTGCTCCTTCCCCTTCAGACACTGTGTGTCTCTCCTGGGACCCCATCCTTTCCCAATCTCCCAAATAGGATGTCCCCAGTCATCAGCCTGCCCATGGGAATCCAAAGATCGCTGACCTGCTGCATTCTGATGGCACATCGGACTCCAGCTCGGGGCATGAGACCACTCCTGGGATATCCCAGGTGTTCACACCACAGGGGCTGATGGACTCTGGACATGGCTCTGGCTCGGCCAGGATCAGTGCCATTCTGGGAAGTACTCCAGGTACCGTGCCTGACGGCTCATGGGGCTCGAGCTCAGGGCCTGGCACCAGGGCTGAGGCCACTGCTGGGATATTCTGCGGCTCTGCAGGGCCTGAAGCAGGTGACACCGGCCGTAGCTCCAGCACAGGGGTCTCACGGGGATCCTCAACAGGCTCTAGTGATGAATCCGGCCCTCCCTGTGCCTCTGGAGCCAGCTGCATCTGCCGTGGTTCTGGAGCAGGACACAGGGACACGGTCACCCCGGGGCTGATTCCCCACACCTTACGATGACAGAAAAGCCCTCACTGCCTTGAAGGGAACCCCAGTCTGGAAAGCCCACCCTAGACGGTCCCCTGGCTGCAGCCCCTCACCTTCCAGCTCAGCCACCGTGGGCCCCAGGTGCTCCTCCTGGACCAAGTGGTGGAGGACTCGGCCCTCTGGGATGGATGAAGGCTGGATGCCATGGAGGACGCTGGGCACATGAGCTGGCTCCCAGGCATGGCGCCTAGCCCGTCGGATCCGGGGGTGGGGCTTGGGCCTGGGGGTAGAAGAGTGAGAAGCCTGGTCTTTCCAGCCACACTGCCCTCCCAGCCCACCGTTTTGCGGGCGTGGCCACTGTGCGTTCCCCTGCCTGTCCAGGCACCTGCCCTTCACCTTACAGACCCTGTGTGTCTGTCCTGGGATCCCATCCTTTCCCATCCTCCCAAATAGGACATCCCCTGTCATCAGCTCTCCTGTGGCAATCCAAAGATCGGTGACCTGCTGGGTTCTGCTGAGCTCCCCTGCCCCAAGCCCCAAACTCCTCCTCCGCCGTTTCTGAGCAGATGGACCGTGCCCCCTCTGGACCCAGTGAATGCTCACATTTTCAGATCCTCCTCAGGCCTCTTGTCATGCCCCCTGTTACATGAGGAGGCCATGAGGGCATCGCCCGTGACGCTCTCCGGCCGTGACCTGCGGATGATGCCTGAAGTGACTGCCCGACTCCACATGGGACAGGGTCCCAGTATTCTGTCTGCTTCCTTCACTCAGTTATGCTAAGTGTCCCCAAAGGGCCTGCACAAAGTGAGTGCTTCATACCTATTGTTGCTGAAGGAAGTCCTAACAGAACCTTGCCAGGTACCCCTCTGCTGCCCCCAGGGGTCCTTCATCTGGCCACGGTGAGGACAAGGACCAGGACCAGCCACAGGGAATTGCGAGCCCCCCACCTCCCCGTTCCCAAGGCTTCTTTCCATGTGCTTTTCCAAATTGAAGTGCCTGATAGGTAAGGCCAAAGGCTTTTCATCGAGTACAAAAGAGTAATAGCACCAAAGTGGCCCAGCTTGGCCGGGAGTCCTTTCTGCACTGCCCAGGACCAGGGGAGCCCATCTAAGACTCCTCTCGTAATCCCCATGGGCAACCTAACAGGCTGATCACCAGCCACCCTGCCTGTCAGAGGAGCATGTGGCAGCTCAGACACGTGTGGAGACACTCAAGACACACAGCGGGCTGCGGGCAGAGGCCTGACTGTGCCGAGGAGGTGGGGTGGAGGCTCACCGGGGGGGCCGCTGGCCCGTGGTCGGCTGGTCAGCGTCCTCGGGAGGGAGTGTGAACTCAGGAGTGCTCCGGCTGATGTTTATAGCTGGATCCACTCGGGAGGTGCACCTCCTCCACTTCCTCCTCTCACCCGTCCGGGGAGCCGTGCGCTTGGGAACCTCACTCCCATTGACAGTTGACTCATGTTCACGCTGAGGGGGTCAGCAGGGATATAGTCAGTGGGGAACCCAGGAACCTCCAAGACGAGGGAGGTTTGCAACTCACCTGAGAGTCCCCAGACCCCTGGGGTGCGATCAAGAAGAGGGAAGGGGTGCCCCAGGGAATGAGATTCTAGGCCTTCTGGAATGGGACTGTCCTGGGACACTCTCATGGGGAAGCCCTGGGAGGGCCCTGGCAGGTTGCCAGGTTTTGAACAAGGTCCTGGGAGATGGAGTAGGGGAATCCATCCACCAGCTCCAACACGCTCCCCAGGGTGGAGCTCTGAAAAGCCAGCGCCCAGTAGCTTGGGAGGGGCCACCCGGGGCTGCCTGGACCTCCCCTCAGGGGGAGATGTGGGCCTCAAATCCTGCCCCCGACATCAGGCACACAGGGCCATCTGCAATAGAAATCCACTCCGTGAGGGAAGGAGAGGACACCCCCCCAGGCTCAGGATTAACATGTGGGTGGAAGTGCCTGGTCCCTACACTCACCTCCACATCCTGAATGATGAGACCAGAGCTGTGACACTGACTACCCCGCCGGGGGGCCACCACCTCACAACATGCTGCCACCCAGGAATGGCCACCCTCCTCCCCAGACTTCCGTCCCACCCATGCCCCACACCCACCACACACACACGGAAGGGGCCGGTGGGAAGGTCAGCCCGGGATGGGTCACACTTGGGGCCTGGCCCTGGAGTGGCCTGCTCTGGGCTGCCCTGTGTTACCTCGGGGCTCCTCGGGAAACACGGACAGAGGCGTTGGAGGTGGGTGCTGAGCCAGCGCCCGCAGCGAGCAGAAAGACTGCTCCTCTCGGCTTCCCTGACTCCCACACCTTCAGAATGCTCTGCACAACAAGACCGCATGTTGCTCTGTCGAGCGCCTCCGGTCAAGTGAGCAGGACTGGGGTCTGTGACCAGTAAATGGGCACCGGATCACAATTCAGGTTCTACTGGGCGTGTCATCAGAGACATCACTTCCTGAAGGTTCCATTTCCTGGGCCCCTCCCTGCACTCAGACACACCCACATGCCCCTCTGGGCTGCTGACTGCCCACCTTCCTGGCCCTTGCCATGCATGACTACACAAATCTACACCAGAGCCCTCCCCTCGCTCTTTGGCAATGTCACCAGGGTCCCAGCTCTGAGGAAACAAGAGCTGAGCTCAGGCCTCTTTGTCTCACCACTTCTCTGTCCTGCTGAAGCCACGGTACCTCCCAGGAGCTGCCCAACGTCCCAACCTGCACAGGCAGGGTAATGTCAGACATTCCTCCCTGGGGACATCCTCACGATATATGGACGACACCTCCAGCTGTTGGGGCTGCTTGGCATGGAGCGTGGAACACCACGCAAGTCAGACCCAGGTCCGGGCCTTGTGATCTTGGGCAAGTCACTTCCCCTCTACGCCAGTTTCAGTTGTGCACCTTGAAGGGGTGGCAATGAGAGGAGATCCAGGTGGTGTCATCTACTGGCATCCACCTTCCAAAGGTCCAGGCTGCTCTCAAACTAGGTGCTTTTCAGACCAATCAGTGAATGAGTCAGAGTAGCACACTGGAAATGAAGTCTATGCTGCCTCTGAAATCCGAGGTGGTCCACCAGGCTGCTGTGCTCTTTCTTTCTTTGTGAGTAGGGGGAAGCAGAGACCAGATACAGCCTCTTATTCATCACCTTGGAAGTGAGAGCTTGGCAGGTCCACACGATAGACTTCTAGAAACTTCTCTAAGGCAAAAGGCCCCTGAATTTTTGTTGGATTTATTTCCCACCTTCTGACACGTGACTGTGCTATCAATATGCTTAGACAAGTTGTACTTCCTGATCACTGGGTCTAATACGCATAATACCATCAATGGGATGGGCCAGTGTGACATCTTCTGGAAGAGAAAAAGAGATGAAGATTCCTTCTGACTAAATTAGAACCTAAGTTTGGAAATTTGATATACCTCTGAGATAGTTTGTCTCCTTGCTGGCTGAAAGCTAACTGCTCTGCTGGTCTTTCCTAACAGGAAGAGAACAAAGAGCATTTTCCTGATCAATAGTTACACACTAGTTCTTGGGGGTCAAGTGATGAAGCCCCATGTGCAGCAGTAACTGCAATTTGAGACACTGTGATTACATTGACAATCATGCACTGTCATCTCCAAGATTCACCTGTTTTCTGAGTAGGCCAAATGAGTGACTTCTATAAGAGTATGTGGAAATCACCACCCCTACATCTTTCAAATCCCTGGCGGTGACACCGGTTTCTGTAACCTCTCCTGGAATGCATTACTGCTTTCAATACACACTTTAGAGGGAGTCCTAGAGGCTTGTGCTTGACCTGCCACACAGCATGAATTCCTTGCCAGTACAGTCCCCTGTGGCTAGCAAGGAGGAAGGCAGGAGCTCTGCATTCTTCCAGGGCAACTGGGCCCCGTGGCCTCTGGCGCTGAAGGAGCGACACTGAGGGCACTCAGTCGGGGGGCGGATTGGGGGGTGCTACTCCTGATACCTAAACTGGGTCCTCCCTGAAGGCAAATCACAAAACACAATGACAAGGTTTTGGGGTGGGAAAGAACAGTTTACTGACTTGCTGGCAAATGAGGGAGTGAAAAGCTCCTGCCTTAAAAAACTACCGTCCTCCTGACACACAAGCGGTTAGGGCTTTTGGAGGGGAAATCGTGGGAGAGGCTGGGGTGCAGACACATAAAGTAGCAGCTTGCAAGGGGCCAAGCAGACATTCCTGCACGGATTCACTAGCTTTTTGTTTTTCTTTTCTGCTTCTCCTCAGTCCCTGGGGACTGGATGCTTGGGCTTGAAACAAATGAGCTTTCAGCATTATCTCTGACCCTCAGACTCAGAAAACCTGAAGAACAATTAGAAACTGCCCCCCACCCCCACCCCACCACCCCGCCACCCCTGTTAGTGCTTACAAAGTTTCTGGGACTACTTGGGTTCACTTTCCAGTGAATGTTAGTGTTCAGTTTTCAACAAAGATTGGATTCCCCTTTTCTTCTAGTACAAATTCACTTATTCCTGTTTCCCCTGCTGCTGCTGCTGCTGCTGCTGCTGCTGCTACACTTGTTACCACTTTCAGAAATCTACAAGAAAAACACAACGGCAACTTGGGCCTTACTGACGTTTCTGTTTAGTAAACAGGTGAGGCTACAGATCCTAGGAGTCAGCCTTTCCTGGCCATGGCCCATGGCCCCGCCAGTCCTTCGGGTTATTCTGGGCTGTGAGTACCAGAGCTGGCCCTTCCTGCTGGGAACCTTTCAGCTGATGCTGTTGCCAAGTGCCTATTGCCCTGTGCAGCGGGCTGTGTATGCAGCGGGCTGTGTATGGATCCCACTATGCTGCCCCCTCTCCACACAATACCCTTGGACTCTGATACCACCTTCATGTCTTCTCTCACTCACATTTTTTATTTTAGCCATTCTAATGTGCAGGATCTCATTATGTTTTCCACCTACATTTCACTTCCATTTCCCTCATGAGTCATGTTGTTAAAGAAAAGAAAAGTCAAGCCACACATGGACTTGGGGGCAAATACTTGCAAATCATACCTTCAACAAAGGACATGTACTTACACTATATAAAGGCCTGCTACAGCCCAATAGCAAGAAGACAAGTAACCATTCCTTGTTCCCTGGGAAATGGTAGAAAAGTCAAGTGATGTGTCCCAGGAGTCCCACCAAGCAGGTGAGGGTGATGGCCCCCATCACCACTATTGTCAGCGTGACCTCCATTTCTGCCCTGCCCTGGCCATCCTTCCCTGGACTCCCAAAGTGTCCCCAGCCTGCAGCACAAAGGGGTTGCGTCCCACTCTGATGTAAACCTTTGTGTGGCCTCACCACTCTCAAAGGAAAGAATTGGTGTATGGGTATAGATGTCCTAGAGCCCAGGACAGACTAATGGATGGTGATACTGGGATTTCCTTGCACAAGCAAGCTCACTAAGGTCTGTGCAGGGACCAGCGTACTTATACATCACCTGGGGACAGATCAATGGAGGGGCAGGATGAGCAGTGAGGTAAAAGCTAGGGGAGGGAAGGCCAGGGAGCCGACTGAGGGGAGGGGGCAGTGGTGGTTGCCTGGTTACCAGCCTCTATGACCTCACACCGCTGAAATCATCAGGGTGTCACCTCACTGCCTGTAAGGTGCACTAAAGTGGGATCCCCCCTCAGGGGGGCAAATATATCAGGCTCTGTTTCCCAAATGTCAAGTGCTTTGCATAGCACTTCACAGTTTTTACTATGTTCGAGTGCCTCTCATACTATTATTTACTTAATATTATTGATCAATAATAGGATATTTATACCCATACAGCAATTCTTTACTTTCCTTGGGAGGAATCATTTTGTATCTTACCACTTTCCTCTCGTGATCTTACTGTCCTTTGGGGCTGTACAAATCTACCTTGCACACATGCCTGCGGCCGCATAACCAATGTTTAAACAATGGTTTAAAATGCACTTAACATTTAAATACATTTGACAATTACCATCACCCTAAGCAATATTGTCCATCACAATTTTGATGTTCTAGTATGTTTTTCCTAATGATCAATAAAAAATGCACCTATTAAACACAGAAATATTTATCCATGTACCACTTAAAATCTTCTGTATCTTCAATAGTTTAAAAAAAAGGAATACCACCTTTTGAGACACAAGTGTAGAAAGTGCTCTAAACTGAGAGCCAGGGGAATCAAGTGCCAATACAAGTTCTACCTTTGAGCTTGTGTTTCTTGGACAGGCCACTTCTCTTCTCAGTTTTCTCAAAAAATGTGAATATTGTATTTTGATCCTCTCTCTTGCAGTTAGGTAATCTCATTTATGAACTATAGTCATGCTAAGATCCTTCCTGCCTAATGATAATCAAATTAGTAACATTCATTGAGTACTTACTGTGTACAGGCACTTTGCTAAAAGCTTTACATGCACTATTTCAATCAGTCTTCACAAGAACCCTATAAGGTAGGTGCTGTCATCTCCTAGAAAGAGAAATTATGGTGTTTTCTCTAGAGTTTTCTCTTTTCTCTTTTTTTTTTTTTTGTCTAGTGTTTTCTAAATGCACCCTCCTAATTTGATGCAGATATGTTTTGTTGATGTGTGCACCCTGAATGTGGAAGATGAAAATTCCAAGGTCGGTGTTCTTTGCCCCCGAGTTGGGATGGGTGGGAACCTGCAGGAGGGCCATCAGTGGCAGCATGAGGAAAGGGAAAGGCTGTGGCAGAGGGTGGACAGGTGGACGGGACTCAGGCGGAGAGCCGTCATTCTCATGAGCTCGGGATCCCTGATTCAGAATTTACTGTCACTCTTGAAAGCAAGCCTCATTTTAGAAGCCACTGAAGGTGCTGGCAGGGCAGAAAGAATTAAAGCATGGAAGACACCAAGTTAGGAAAGCGAAGGGGAAAAACCCAACCCTGTCCAAAAGTTTGATTAATGGAATATGGTTCCTGGGACTGATGAGGGCTTCGGAATACCTTGGGGGGAGGGGTGGGCAGGGGAGGAGAAGGGGAGTAATTCTGCAGGGAGATTGGCGGCCTCAGCGGCCGGAGGGAGTGGAGGTCAGCGTGGAAGGGGGCGGCAGGCGACGGAGTGGGGATGCGGCGGGGGCCGGACGGCCAATTTGATGATCACCTGCCATAAATTTGCTTTCTTATGTCCTGGTTACAAAAATAACAAGTTGACAAAGGTTTTAGTTTCAATGTACCAAACTGATTCTAGCTTGCAAGAGTTAATTTTCACACTGCATTGCTTCATCCACAATTTTTTTTATATACTAATTCTGAGTTCTCTTTTTGTTGCTGCACACTTGTTACCGTTTCTTGAATGAATTTTGTTTTCAGTATAACATTGGATACCTTTCAGTTTAATAAACATTAAAAAAAAAAAAACGCCGGGAAAATCAAACAGGAATGAGTTTCTTTCACTGAACCCAAAGATAAAGCCCAGGAGAAAAGATCACTGGAGTCAAGGCAGAAGAAAGGATGTATATACACCTTTGTGTTTCATGAGCCGGAATAAATGGCAAAGTTCTCTGTGATTTCACTGAGATTATGTGTCATAAACATGCATACCTAAGTAGGTCGGGTGTACATCAATCATATTGTCAAAATTGGAAAATATACCCGTGAGGCAGAAATCGTTAGAGCTTCTATGGAGTCATGCAAAGTGCTTGCCAGAGCGGAAGGCTCACCTAGCTGTTTCTTTGCCTCTCCCACTTGTTGATCTTGGCATGCCAGTTGTTTCAATGTTTCGAGAAGCCAGGAAGATAAAAGTTTATGACTCATTTCCCTTCCCATCCGTTCCCTTCCCTCCCCCTTGTCTTTCTTTCCTTTTTCCCCCCTTCCCTACTTTTCCCTTCCTTGTTTTCATTGTCTTCCCTTCTGTTCCCTTTGCTTCCTTCCTCTCTCTCTCTCTCTCTCTCTCTCTCTCCTCTCTCTCTCTCTCTCTCTCTCTCCTCTCTCTCCTCTCTCTCTCTCTCTCTCTCTCTCTCTCTCTCTCTCTTCTCTTCTCTCTCTCTCTCCTCTCTCTCTCTCTCTCTCCTCTCTCTCTCTCTCTCTCTCTCTCTCTCTCTCACTCTCTCTCTCTCTCTCTCTCTTCTCTCTCTCTCTCTCTCCTCTCTCTCTCTCTCTCTCTCTGTCTCTCTCTCTCTCTCTTCTCTCCCTCCCCCTCTGTCTTATCATGTATTCTAAGACTGTCGAGGGCAGACATAATGTAGACCAGAAAGGTAGAAGGACTAAATACCCTTTTCCTTATGTTCTGAATTTAAGCATCATGATAAAATAGAACCAACAAGCATAGGTTTTAAGACTCATGTGGCTCTGAGTCCTAGATAAGTTTATGTGACCTTGGATCTGCCACTTACATGCTGAGACTTGTATATTCTCTATTTGTGTACTTTGAAGATTCATGAGAAATAGTGATTGTGTTTACAATGTCTACCATAGGGTTCCATTTGGCAGACAGATACGAGCCAAGAGCATATGGAAATGGAAGCCACCCACACAAACAGCCCGGGGTGCTCAGAGCATCCTGCCCCTTCGCCCACACTAGCCAGACATGCGCAGATGAAGGTACGGGCGGCGGGACATTGACCACGATATGACCTTCCTTTTGGGCGCTCGGCCCTTGAGGACAAAACATCCACATTGGGCATGCGCATGACCTCAGAACTCCAACGGCGGCGCGTGCGCAGCCGCCCACTTACTGCCAAGGAGCCTCGGACGCAGCCGTTAAACGGTCGCGAGCCCTGGGCAGAGTCTTGGAGAGTCAGGGGTGGAGCCTCCTAGAGAGCAGACGTTACAGCCCTATAAAATTCCCGCATCTAGACCCATGCGGGGCACTCAGACCCTCGGGAGTTGGGCGCTTGGACCACTTTCCAGGCGTACTTTCATTTTTCTTATTAAACTCCTGGCTGATTCCACTCACTACTTGGTCTCTGGACTGAATTCTTTCCTCAGGGAAGATGAGAACTGAGAACAAGCGGGAAACCAGTAACATGAGCCACTGGCTCAGGCTGGAGTTAAAGAAATGGTAGCTGGAGGTTGGGACGAAGATGTCCGTGGTGGCGGTGGGGATGAAGGTGATGATTGTTACTTGACTTGCCTACAGGGGTTTTAAAATCTTTTGATGACAAATTCAAAGTTGCAAATTCATTGATACCTACGTAGTTGCAAAGGGCTTTTACACATAAAGTAGCCAGCATCTCAGACTTGGAGAAACAAGTCAGAGATGTGGGGGTGGGGTGAGTGTCAGATCAGAACATTATTTAGCTGAGGAAAGAGCCCTAAAACACACTAAAATTAAGTCAGGTCACATTTGAAGAAGAAAGTCACTTAAAGCCAGAATTAGAGACCATGGTGGGGTCACGTTATATTCTTGACATAAGGAGATTAGAAAAATGAAAGAAAGCTGTGAACATTGTCTCCAGGAATCAAAGTCAGAATGAGGGACTGGAGGGGGGCGGTGGCGGGGCGGGGAATTAATTCATTTTCCTTAAATACCTGCTATACAAAAATGGTTTAAAAGATTCCCGGGGAAATCTAGCAGGGAGAAATACGTGACCCTTGATTTGAAGAACTTTCACCATAATACAGAAGAAAGGCTGGATCAAATTCTTTGGCGTATAGTTTGAGAGATACAGAGGCAGAGACTGGGGCTGACTGTTAAAATAACAAGAGTCAGACTTGGGAAAATGAATTGCGTAAAGGGCAGGGAACACCCGTGACCAGTAGAGCACAGCATTAAGCCAGTTGTTCTGCCAACCTTGCCCATGAAGAATTGTAAATTAGGGGAGTCTTAGGCTGAGTAAACTTATGAGTAGGTTAGAAAAAAGACAGCATCTTTTCCCAAAGAAAGCAATTGTTAACAATAGTTTTCATCTTGTTTCTTGTATACACATTAACCAGCATATATATAGCTAATATCTTCAGATACATTGTCTCATTCATTCTTGAGTTCCAGAGTTTTTGAGATTTTATTGAAAACCTTACAACAGTGTCTTCAAAGTTAAATCTCTTCAAAGAAGAGTTTTCACAGTTACATTACCAAACTGAGTTAAATGTGTACCTGTGCAATCATTTATACCATCATAAGTTTCCTCCATCTGAAAATTTCCTCTATCCCCATTCTGAAAAATGAGTATATACTCCAAAGGAATCCATGGTTCAATTAAAATAAAGTAAAACTTAAGTTAATCATATTATTGTTTTTCCTTTAAGGAAACAGATTCTCCTCTGCCATTCTACTTTTTTTCCAGAAAATTTTCTAAAATATTAAATATATTCTGAATATTATGTGTACTTGGAGGCTTATCTTCTGAGATTCACCTTGTTTATGAATTTGCTTTAAAGGTTTGTGTTTTTGTCTTCAGAATACCATGTGTAAGAAAATGACAGTGACTTCTGCCTTCTCTGAATTCTTTGCTCTCTGTGTCCCAGACTCAAATACTAGTTGGGTAGTCTCCTACTTCTTTTTCTATTAATCACATTCTGAGAGTATTATCAGCCGTTCAAGCTGTATTAGTCTAGTAATTCTCCAAAGAGAGGTAAAAAAAACAGTTTAAAATCTTATTTAAAACTTCCTATTCAGCTATACCATTGACTTTTTTATTGAAACATAAATATAGAATCATACTATAAAGTATTGATAGGCTGTATTAACTTCAAGACTGCAGTGAACTATGTCTAATTATAAATCAAGCCTTTTGTTAACAATATGTGCCAGTGAGAAATCACTGCTTGATTTTGGTTTCATAGATTTTTCTATACCATCTTTAATGTTAAAATATAAAAAATTCCCAATCCCAGCCATCCAAATTCAATGCCTGTTATATTTTTTTCACAATCTTTTGTCAAATCACAAGGTACATATGTTAAAACATACAGAATCTAATTAGCTTTTGAAAGAATAAGTGTGATACAAATGTCTTCAACCAACCATAATCCACTCTATTTTTTTAACTCAATTTTAAATGCACTTGTAGTTAAATCTATATAAATAGACATATACTGAGTTATCAAGATGAATATACATTTAGTAATTTCATATGTCTATAATGTAGCTGCATTTCTGCTGGGTCAATATTTAACATATTTAGTCATGCATAGTCTATGGGTGTCTGTCAAATCTTTGTATCCATATTTATCTTCTCTTGGTCATCACCAATTTTCACAACACGTGCTTGTAACAAAAGTGCTGATCAGCTGTGACCACTTTTTCACTGAGGAAAGCTCTGGAGAGGGGAGAGCCACGATGAGGAACATTCTGTTTTCTGAGGAAGATTACAATTGGATTCTTAAGCTTGTGGAATCTGTACTCCTTGGAAGGTTTCAGAATATAATTTAAATTCCTACTTATTTTAATAAATGCTCTACTGTCCTAGAAATGGCAACCATCTGTATTTTTATACTTGGTATATACAGGTACCCCTGCTTTTTGACAGTTTTGGCATGCCACTTCATTTTCACAAAAGACCTACGTTAGTACCTGTTTTTGCTAACCGAAAGAAATCCTAAGATGACTTTTGCATTTACAAAACAGCGAAAAGTGAAAATAGCATTCAGTGTTTGTTGTGCACTGAGCTGCTGCAGAGGCAGCATGTGCCGCAAGCCTGGAGAGCGCCCGCCAGCTCCTTCCCAGGAACTCGGCTCAGTGTCTCAGCATCAAGCTGCCAGGACTTTGAGCTGTGTCTGCGGAGCATCATGCGCTTTATCTCAACTTCTTTTTTGCATCAGTTAGCAAAATGTGTCCAAAGGTACCAGAAAAGCCCAACAGAGGTTATTTTTGGGGTCTGGTAATATTCATAAAATTTTCCATATGAATGAATGGTAATTGCTCCTTCACTTTATGCTGTTTTGGCTTATGAAAGATTTTACAGTGATGCTGTACTTCCCGGTAGCGGGGAAACCTGTATATTGTTCATAGACACCATTTCCTTGGGCCTCTTCATAATGTGGTTGGGCAGGAAACTGGAAGAGTATTTTGGGTATTTTTAAGGTGATACATTGAAAAGCAGCAAGGATCTGCCATAAGGACATAAGCTAGTTTTAGAGCAGGACCTAGAAATAAGTTTTGGGTAAGTGATGAGTGACCTTTCCATTTCTTAGGATCTTAAAGGAGAAAAAAAAATTCGCAAACAAAAAAATAATTCACTTCCCGAATTGTTCCTGATGAGAACTAAAATAATATTCTTTCCCTCCAACTCCGCTTCCCTTTTAATCTTGCTTTATGGCTGACTGACTATTGGATCCACATACTTCACCCCAATTCCACTCTTCTCACTCCATCCTCTGGAATTAAATGTTGCAATGTCCTCATGACCTGACCCTGGTAGTAATTTCCCCCCTTTCTTTAATCTGTTCTCCATATTCCACACAGTTGTTTTTTTCATATGTTAATCACATGGATGTTCCTCATAACTGTTATGATAAAATCCAACCACTCCCTGAATTTCTGAAAACGGATCTGCTATTCACTTTAAAAGAGATCAAATGTCAACTGCATACACACACACACACACACACACACACACACACACACACAGTGTTCCATCTCACAGTAGCAGTGCTACGGAATGAAATGTTTTTTCAGCAAATTTCAATGGGCAAGCCATACACCTGAAGATAATTCAAATTTTATTTTCTAAGACTAGGAAAAAAGAATTTAGAAAAGACAGACCACTATGGTTTTATATTAAATCTTTGATTTGCCAACACTGAATAATAACACCTCATGGTTATTAATTTTAATTACCTGTTACATTAATTATCTAACTTTGATTTATAGAATACATTATGGCTGTTCCATAGTGCTAAATATAAACAATATATTACAAATCTTTTAAATGGCAATTATAAATACTTGACTATTTTCTTGCACATACAAGTACAGTTAACACTATGACAGACTGATAAATCTTTACAGCAACTGCATTTACTGTGCTTAAAACAATAACTTGACTATTTAAAAAATATAGAGCAAACCACGAAGATCAATAAATTAGGTTCAACTGCAAAAGAAACATAATAAATCTTTGTTGAATGATATGTACTATTCCGCATTGTTTTCCTCTTAGAGACTCAAGTCTAAGGGACACAAATGAACAATGAGCTATTCTAAAGCATCTTTCTTCTAGCGGCCAAAATATTACTCCAGCTATTAATTTGTGCATCGACAGAGTACACCAAAAAGGTGTATTAAGTTTCAAAAAATGAGACCAAATTAAACTATTCCTCGTGCCCTTTATGAAATGAAATAATGTGCAAAGAAACAGAAATGGATAATTACATGATTGACTTCTCAACAGAAGAATTTTTTTTATTATGTCTATCCAAAATGAGCCTTGTTTGAGTTTGGGCTGTGGAATAAATGGATCAACAATCTCAAGATTGAGAGAAAACCATCTGGGTTGCCCCTCCTGTCCCCTTTCCCTGGGAAACTAAACTGTCCCATAAACTTTGTAGTGAAAATGTGATGCATCACCCGGATCTCAGCTCAGGAATGACGCACACCTGCTGCCTGGGCAGCCCCCACATTAGCCTACTTCACATACAGGGGTAGAAAAGTCCCTTGCCCACCCTGGTGTTCCTCCCGGGAATGGCCAGCACCCACTGGGTGACTGACAGGGTGCGAACACCCAGCCCACTCAACCAGTGTGAGAGAGCTCTGCAGGGCCACAGCAGCCACAGAATCCCAGCAAGGGCAGCTGAGGCTTCATATGTATGGGCTGCAGCCATAATTCTCCCCATTGCCAATACTGCTTCCTGCCTGTCCCTTCCAGAGGTGTTTACAAGAACACCTAATTAACTGTGTGCATATTAACCCCCATCATATAGGCTGCTTCCCAGGAACCCAAACAAGAAAACCTATTTTGTATTATTGCATTACACCACAGCCTTATTATGTATAATTCAAAGAATATGTATTTTGAAGTAAGCTACTCCTTCACAATTTTCACTCTGTAGGGCCCTGCAGTTGTAGGTAGTTGCCCCAGGGATACTAAAAGTATTTTTTCTTTCAAAGACAAATTGCCAAAGGAACCATTATTATTATTATTATTCTCCAATACATTGTAGATCTGCTATTAAGTACAGTTGACCCTTGAATAAATAACACAGGATGCCGACCCCTCTGCAGTCAAACATCCATACACAACCGAGTTGTATCTGATTCTAGTTATGGGATTGCTGGTGTATGGGTTCTAGTTATGGGATTGTTACTAACTAAATAAGCACCAAGCTGCTTAATTTATCTGGATTTCCATATTGCCTTCAATAAAAAGAACATTGGAAAACGAAAATAGTGTAAGTCCCCTTTTAAGAAAGGTGTAGCAGGAGAATGATAATTCAGAAAAAAAGAGGTAAATGCACAAAACATGGCCAGATGTCCAATGAAATAATAGTATGTTTCCCTGAATGTCATACAAAGAGGACTGGAGAGTGGTGGGGACAATGGACGCTCCCCTGTGAACGCTGTGACTGACATCTGTCACACAGCATCATCACTGGGAAGCGCTGGGAGCCTTGCCCACTCTCTGGACCAAGTTCCCCAGGCCAAGGGTATCTAGGTTACCTTTGGACATGAGGATCCTTTGAAGGAACGTGGATATTGCACTTGTGGGACCAGGTTTTAAGAAGTGGTGGCCCTTTGGCTAGTGCTCCCTTCCCTCCTGGCTAGATGAAGAGAACAGCGAGGCGCTGGGAGGACATGGGCTCCAGGATGAAAAGGCCCGCGGCCCCTGCACCACGGTGTGGATCCAGGCAGGCTCCCGGCTAGAGGCACTGCCGTCACTCTGTTCTGTGTGTGTGGCAAAGATATTTTTTCTTCTTTTTTTAAATTGAAGGACAGTTGACCTTCAATATTATGTTGTTGTCAGGCATACAACATAGTGATTCTGCAATTAAATGCATTATGAAATGCTCACCAGGATAAGTACAGTTACTGTCACCATACAAAGTTATTATAATGTTATTGACTAAATTCTCTATTCTGTACTTTTTATCCCTGTGACTTACTTATTTTACTTCTGTTGTCACTAATCCACTGTTATTTTATTCTCGTTGGTGATTGCTCCAGTAACAATTATTACTCAAAGTTTAAAACTAATTCATTTCAAATTATTACCCATTTAACTCCTACTCTTCTTTATATTATACCCAGAGACAATCAATTATGTAAAAAACTCAATAATTACCTATAAGCTGCCAAAATAATGCTTTCTTTTTTCTTTTTCATTTGATAATACTCTTTTTATTTCTTTGCTATCATGGCAAGTACTGGAGCCTTGTTGATTTGATTGTATCACTTTTAAAACGTATAGCTCTATAAAAAATTTTGTAACAGTCTTCAGATTATTTCATAAATAATTTTCTATGTCAATACATAAACGACAAAATAAAGTATTGGCACATTTTTCTATTCTGTACATTTGTCATAATTTTTTAAATAAGTCTTCTGAAAATGAATTTTTAAGCTATTTTAAATTTCTAGCTATTATATATATTACCTTAGATTAAGTTTCTTGAACAGCTCTTAAACAATGTTTGGTCAAAGATGATCAGCAGGTTGAATAATAATTAAAATATTAGATAAATTTCACAAAGTTGATTTTGCTTTGAAATCAGAACACTCAACTACATAAATGAAACTGTCTTTAGATAAGTTCTCTAACCAAAGTATCTCTTTTCCTAAGTATGCAGTTGTGTTTTAACTACTCATACGGTGGGCCAATAACATACAAAGTTGTTCAACACTTAAACGTAACTGACCTACAGTTAGAGGCAAAACTGTATCCAATGTATTTTACTCAATGGACTTATATTATTAATTAATAGATGCGTTTATAATCTATGGAATGCCATTAATGAAAAAGACTTAGGAAACTTGCAATTGTGACATCTATAAGAAAAATCTATTTCGGAAAACAACTTGTGGGCCTAAATATTTAGAACCAAATTAATAATCTCTCAAGGAATAAACGGTGCGGGATGCGGGCTGTTCTCCCAGAGGCGCGGCCGCCGGCAGCCTCCTCAGACGGGGTGCGGGCTGTTCTCCTCCCAGGGGCGCGACCCCCGGCAGCCTCCTCAGACCGGGTGCGGGCTGTTCTCCCAGGGACGCGGCCGCCGGCAGCCTCCTCAGACGGGGTGCGGGCTGTTCTCCTCCCAGGGGCGCGACCCCCGGCAGCCTCCTCAGACGGGGTGCGGGCTGTTCTCCTCCCAGGGGCGCGACCCCCGGCAGCCTCCTCAGACGGGGTGCGGGCTGTTCTCCTCCTCCTCAGACAGGGTGCGGGCTGTTCTCCCAGAGGCGCGACCCCCAGCAGCCTCCTCAGACGGGGTGCGGGCTGTTCTCCTCCCAGGGGCGCGACCCCCGGCAGCCTCCTCAGACGGGGTGCGGGCTGTTCTCCTCCCAGGGGCGCGACCCCCGGCAGCCTCCTCAGACGGGGTGCGGGCTGTTCTCCTCCCAGGGACGCGGCCGCCGGCAGCCTCCTCAGACGGGGTGCGGGCTGTTCGGGGCGCGGCCGCCGGCAGCCTCCTCAGACGGGGTGCGGGCTGTTCTCCTCCCAGGGGCGCGACCCCCGGCAGCCTCCTCAGACGGGGTGCGGGCTGTTCTCCTCCCAGGGGCGCGACCCCCGGCAGCCTCCTCAGACGGGGTGCGGGCTGTTCTCCTCCCAGGGGCGCGACCCGGCAGCCTCCTCAGACGGGGTGCGGGCTGTTCTCCCAGGGGGTGCGCGTAATCCCAGGGACCGGCAGCCTCCTCAGACGGGGTGCGGGCTGTGTCTTCCCAGGGGCGCGACCCCCGGCGCCTCCTCAGACGGGGTGCGGGCTGTTCTCCTCCCAGGGGCGCGACCCCTCAGACGGGGTGCGGGCTGCTGTCTTCCCAGGGGCGCGACCCCCGGCAGCCTCCTCAGACGGGGTGCGGGCTGTTCTCCTCCCAGGGGCGCGACCCCCGGCAGCCTCCTCAGACGGGGTGCGGGCTGTTCTCCCAGGGACGCGGCCGCCGGCAGCCTCCTCAGACGGGGTGCGGGCTGTTGTCTTCCCAGGGGCGCGGCCGCCCGCAGCCTCCTCAGACGGGGTGCGGGCTGTTCTCCTCCCAGGGGTCCCTACGGCCCCACCGCCTTGTGAGCCTACTCGGCGGACAGGGAAGCAACGTAGCAGCCATACTGGCTGCTGCGCACCGAGCCCCCGGGAGGACCTGCGTCGGCGCTGTGGAAGCGCCGCCTGAGTCCGCGAGGCCGCGCGTACCTCTGAGGAGTGAGGCCCGCGGTGGAAGACGCTGCAAGCGGGCCTGTGACTGCGGCGGCCTCGGCCAACAGCCCCTCGGGCCTGGAGGGGGCGCCCCGGGCGGCCCTCAGGCCGAGGCGGGGCGCCGGGTGTGCGCGGTCCCCCGGGACTCGCTTCCAGAGGAGCGCCTGGCGCGCGGCGCCGCGGGCAGGGCCTGCGGAGGCGCAGGGCGGAGGTCGGGCGCAGACCGCGCGCCCGCGGACGCAGGGCCGGATCCCGAGGCTGTGGGGGCAGCTCCGGCAGGTGGGGTCCGGAGGGCGGGCCTAGGCCCCAGCGGAAAGCCCGAGCCCGCCGCCTTCATCCTGCCTTTGACCCACTCGGACTGGCGGAGGGCAGACCGTGTGCCGGACCTGGTATTAATTAGGTCGGGTCTGCAGCTTGTCTGCCTCCCTGGAGGTGGCAGAAGCAGTTTACAGGGGCGCATAAAATAAATGCACACACTTAGCACGCAGCTGTCAGTTTTGACGTGTACGCACGCATGTAACTGTTGTCAGGCAGCTGTCCGGGGAGGTCTCCCTGAGCACTAGGTGAAATCCCCCTGGACAGGGGAGGGCTCTTGACTGAGCAGAAAGAATTCTCAGCAGCTGCACAAGTGCAGGAAGGGAAGGAATTTATTAAAGTGATAGTAATGGTAAATGGCAGCTGCTGAGCAGTCGTTACCGCTCATTGAACTGCTCAAGCATAGGGCAGATCCTTCACCTGCTCCCAAGATGACTTGGCATCCAGTGTCCGCTTGAATTTGCAGGGCGTGGGAACTCAGCCTCTACAGTCCCGGGATTTAGAGGAGCTGTGGCGCCCTGCCTGGATAGAGTGAGATTGTGTTCTGACAACTCTCCAAAGGCAAAGGAAGGAGATTTTCAGGGAGGCTCCTAAAGAGCATAATCCTACAGCCACAGTCCTGTCCGCGTCACCCAGGCAGGCCACAGGAACTTGCGAGCCCAAATCAGAGCTCTCAGTAGTCCCTCCCTGCTTGTCTGTAGTAGAACAGAGAGGGAAGACTTGTGCTTAAGTCTAGAAAATAGAAAGAAATAGCCAGGAACAAAGACACCACTGGAAGAGCAGAGTCTTTAAGGCACAAAGTACACACTCTAAGAAAGGGGAGTGCCGGCAATCTCAGAGAGAAGGCACACTTAGAGGCTTAGGATTCTGTCTTTTAAGGAGTTCAAGAATGGGATAAAGGACAGGACAAGGGGTGGACAGGCTAGACTGTGATCTCATGATGTCTGTCTCTGGTGAGAGATGTCATGTCACCATTCACCATCGGTCCTCTAGATATTCCCTAAGATAAACTTAACACAAGAAATTTCTTGGTCCTGCTCTTCTCCAAGATAGTGGTTACCCTCAAGCAGTGAGGACATATTATTTAGGACTGCTTGCCCAGCCTTAAGATAGGGTTGGTTACTGGCTGATTACCATAAAATATGTTGGGAATCTTAACCTCCTAACTCCCTGGTGTTTAACATGAAATCTTAGCCTTAAGATGGATTTCCTCCTGTTCTTACTAGACTATTTATATCTCAGCATTTTTCATCATAGGCAGGAAAAATTAATCATGACGCTTGTCCCATGTCTTTGCCCCACTCATAATCATTACCCAGAACAAGATAGTAAACATAATTTTTTTTCCTTTTCACCTATTTCACCCAACCCCTCACCCCCCTCCCCTGTAGCTACCATCAGTCTCTCCTCTGTGTCTGTTTTGTCTGTTCATTATGGCATCATATGGCATCATATGGCATTTTGTCTTTCTCTGACTTCACTGAGCATAATACCCTTTTAAGTCCATCCATGTTTTTGCAAATGGCAAGATTCCATTTTTTTTATGGCTGAGTAATATCCCATTGAATATAGGTAGCACATCTTCTTTATCCATTCATCAACAGGACACTTAGGTTGCTTCCATATTTCCACTATTGTAAAGAATGCTTCAATAAACATAGGGATGCATGTGTTACCAAGCACAGCTTGTACCACTCACAGCATGACATGCTGATAAATCAAGAGACAAGGTGTTGGGGAAAGGAAAGCAACTTTATTTGAAGAGCCAGCAGACCAAGAAGATGGTGAACTCGTGTCTTTAAGCTCCATCTTAACTAAGGGTTGTTTGCAAGCTGCTTCTACGCTCATGGAAGGGGGAACAGGAGGGGGAACAGGTTTGGGGGTGAGAAGCCTGCAGACATCTAGGTGCCTGCGAGGGTCCAAGGAAAGCTGAGAAACTCTGCATCCTTGGGTAGGGGACTCTTGCTGACTTTGATCTGGTCGGATATTCCTAAAACTCTTTGACAAGACAGTCATTATTTTCATACATATTTCGCTATATCCTGTAGGAGGCAAGCTTCAGGTAAGGGGCTGTTGACAGAAATCTCACCCTGTAAGCCGAATTGCTTTTAAAGATCAGCAAGGCTGTGTGCAGGGCTGCAGCCTGAGCAGAAGCCTTTTTCCTTCTTTTTCCTTTTGGCCCAAAGGTTAAGGCAGCAGAGGAGACAAATACAGTGTGGAGGCAGAGGGGCCACATTGTCACTCGGTTGCACAAATATGATTTCACGAATTACTGATTTTGTTTTCTTTGAGTAAATTCCCCGAAGCGGAATTACTGGGTTGTATGGTATTTCTTTGCAGATTTTTGAGGAATCTAAATACTCTTTTCCATAGCGGATGCGCCAGTTTACATTCCCACCAGCAGTGCACAAGGGTTCCCTTTTCTCCACACCCTCACCAACACTTGTTATTTCTTGTCTTTTGGATAGTGGCCATTCTGACTGGTGGGAAGTGATACCTCGGTGCGGCTTTCATTTGCATTTCCCTGATGATGAGCCATGCGGAGCATCCTTTCATGTGTCTGTTGGCCACCTGTATGTCTCCTTTGGAAAAATGTCTATTCAGGTCCTCTGGCCATTTTTTAATAGGATTATTTGTTGTTGTTATGTTGCTGAGTTGTCTGAGTTCTTTACATATTGGATATTAGCCCTTTGTTTGATATGTCATTTGCAAATATGTCCTTCCATACAGTAAGTTACCTTTTCATTTTGTTGTTGAGGAAACACGTTTTTAAGGCTCTGTTGAGATATAATTCATATACCATATAGTTTGCTTAAAGTATACAGTTCAATGGATATTAGTGTATTTACAGAGTTGCACAGTCATCATCAATATCTAATTTTAGGACTTCATCACCCCAAAAATAAATCCAATCCCTGTTATTAGTCTTCCCCAGTTCTTCTCCCCACCTCCCCACCTACTTTCTATCCATAAGATATGCCTACTCTTGACATTTCATATAAGAGAGCCTTACAGTCTGTGATCCTTTAAGCATGGTTTCTTTCACTTAACATGATGCTTTCAAGGTTCATGCAACTTGGAGCACATGTCAGTACTTCCTTCCCTTTTATTGCTGAATAATATTACATTGTATGGCTATCCTGCATTTTAAATAACTATTTGAATAAACATTTGGGTTGTTTGTACTTTTTGGCTATTGTGAATGAACATTCCTGTACAAGTGTGTGTGTGGATGTATGTTTTCATTTTTCTTGGGTATATGCTTAGGAGTTGCTGGGTCACATGGTAGCTCTGTGTTTAACCTTCAGGAACTGCCAAGCCATTTTCCAAAATGGTTGCACCATTTTTCATCTCTGCTAGCAATTTATGGGGGTCACAGTTTCTCCTGTCCTCGCCAACACTTGCACTGTCTCTTTTTCATTATAGCCACCCTACTGTGTGTGAGGTGTCATCTCGTAGTGGGAAAATGTATTCTTAACGGTTGTTTCCCCATTATAAAAATATTATGGGGATAGTTTGAAATAATCTGAAAAATTACTTTTAATATATTTAAAATGTTATGCATATTGTTAACATTTACACAAGACATAGTCTTAAAAATAAAGGTAAAAACCTTTTGACATTTAATCATAAACATGATATGTTTATGCAAACTCTTCCTACACATCATTTAAAATAGCCAACATTCTCGGAGGTGGATATATCATATTAAGTCGACCATTCCATTTTTCTCTGACATTTAGATGGCTCTCAGGATTTGGTAAGAGACCTGCTTTACATTTTCCTGTATAATTGTTTTTGCTTATGAATTTATTGTATACCAAAAAGCATCAAGATTTTCCTGAATTTTGGGAAAACCCAAGGATGTACTACCCATGGACTGCTGCTCTGTTCTTCCTACAGCCTCCTTAGGTGAGCTATCTGCTCAAGTGCTTAGTTGTCCGTGCTGACTCTTCTGACCTTCAAACTCATAAATTCAAATTATTGTTAAATATTACCAACCTCAGTTACCCACAAGTATCCCAAACCTAAAATCTTGCAAACTTAGTCCGTTATCTTCCTGTGCCCACAACTTGTTTACCAGTATCGTTAACTGACCCCAGCCATCCCAGGAAGAAACCCGGGAGACGCCTTCCCCTTCCATCTTGCACACAGCAAGTCAGGCCCATGCTCCGCTGACTTTGCTCTTTCTCACGTCTGTCTCCTCTCAGTTCTCACCACCACACTGGGCTTCCAAGCCCTCACCGCCTCTCACCTAAGCTGTGCAGTGGCCTCCTACTTGATCTCTCATCCTTCAGTACTACCCACTTAAATTCTTTCCCCTCACTACCGCTAGATGACCTACCTATAAACAAAGTGATCATGGTATTTCCCTGCTCAAAATCATTTTCTGTCCCTGTATTGCCTATGAAATAGAGTCTGCACTTCTTAATAAGGTGCACAGGGCTCTTTTGCACGTTCTGCTTGTCCCTTCTCTAGGGTAAAAATAGCAAACTTAGAATATAGGCATTCTTCAGTGAGATCAGTTAAAGTTCAAGAAGCCAGGAGTAACTGGCCTGGAATGTTTGAATATTCCCCAGATAAAGGAAAGTCACTCAGCACACCCTTGTCTTTATTGCGTTAATGAAATCATGTCATTGTAAGATTCACTTAGCCTGCTAAAAGGCCCAGCTTATTTTTTTAACTTTACCTATATGCTGTTTTTCCATTTCCATCCCCTAATCAAGTAATTTGCAGACTGGACAGTTCATTTAGCAAGCTAGCCCAGCCATAAACACAGCATAGTAAAGACAAGAAAGATTCCATCTTAAAGCTAAGATTGTATTTTAAAACCCAGGAAGTTAAGAAGATTCTTGTCTTGCCAATGGGTTTCATCCCTGGGCAAGTTCACTATGGATTCACTGTGACCAAAGAAGTGACAGTAAAATGTTCTTGGGGTGAAAGGATTATACCCAACTTTATTTTCACGGTGTCAGATCAGTCACTAACATCCTGTTCATTCAGAGCGAGTCTGCATGCAGCAAGCCAGTCTCTGCCTGTAGAGATGGTTTGTGGGAGGTAAATGCTCTCAGCTTTTGCTTATCTGGAAATTGTTTAATCCCTCCTTCAAATTTAAATGATAATCTTGCCAGATAAAGTATTCTTGGTTCAAGGCCCTGTTGCTTCATTGAATTAAATATATCATACCACTCCCTTCTGGCCTCTAAGGTTTCTGCTGAGAAGTCTGATGATAGCCGAAGGGTTTTCCTTTGCATGTGATCTAATTTCTCTCTCTGGCTGCTTTTAGTCTGTTGTTATCTTTGATGTTTGCCACTTTAATTATGTGTCTTGGTGTTGTCCTCCTTGGGTCCCTTGTGTTGGGAGATCTGTGCGCTACCAAGGCCTGAGAGACTATCTTCTTCCCCAGACTGGGGAAGTTTACAGCAATTACTTCCTCAAAGACATTTTCTATCCCTTTTTCTCTCTCCTTTCTCTTATACCCCTATAATACGAATATTGTTCCGTTTGGATTGGGCCACACATTTCCCTCTGTATTCTTTCATTCCTTGAGGGCCTTTTTTCTCTCTGTTCCCCAGCTTCTTTGTATTCCTCTTCCCTAATTTCCATTTCCTTTTTCACATCCTCCGCCGTATCTAACCTTAAAACCTCTGTTGTGCTCTTCAACAATTGGGTCTCTGTCCCAAAATCATTCCTGAGTTCTTGAATATTTTTCTGTACCTTCATGAGTATGTTTATCATTTTCATTTTGAAATCACTTTGAGGAAAATTTATTAATTCAGTCTCACTCGATCCTTTCTCTGGTGTTGAGATTTGGCTTTGTACCAGGTTCCTTTGACATTTCATATTTGTATGTGGTGCCTTCTAGTGCCCAGAAGCTCTACTCTGTGGGGCTGCTCAGCCCCTGGAGTGATGTCGGGCGTCAAAGGGGAGTGGTGCTGGTGCCTGGGGGGAGGAAAGGGCTGTTTCCTGTTTCCTGGTTGACATGCCTGTCTCACCTGCCAGAACCGCTGGCCGAACACACAGGTGTAAGCCTCTGTGCTTTGTGATTGTAGCTGCTGTAGGCAGGGGCTTACCTCTGGCTGGCCTGACGCCAGGGCAGGGGCTGCCGGTTTTCGAGCCAGGTGCAGGCTAGCCGGGAGGAAGACACTGACTGCATATCGCAATGGGGGGCTGTGGAGTTGTGGAGCCAGCCAGTGGGAAGGAGCGCCTGAAGATTGTTTAAATTCCCAACCTGCTGGGCAGAGTGCACCCAGACAATTTTGTCTACCCGTCCTTTTTCCTGAGCAGTAAGCTCTGTGCAATCCTTGCCCCTTTAGCAGCCCTCTTGCTTTTCGGAGGTCTTTCAGACTGCCCGCCCAGATTAGCCAGATATGAATCCGTTTCCCACAAGTATCTGGAATCTCCATCTCTCCAGGTATTGGGCCTGTCTTAGCTTTCCAACCCCACTAATCACCAGGGCACCATGCAATGTAGGTTCGTGCTCCCTGAACAGGTCTCCAGGGCTAGGTGTTCAGCAGTCCCAGGCCTACACTCCCTCCCCGGTCTGTGTCCCTTCCTCCCTCTGATGAGCTGTGGTGGAGGAAAGCCTTGGGTCTGCCACGTCACAGCTTTGGTTTCCATTTCCATGAGATCTGCCCTTTTCTCCAGGTGTACGCAGTCTGGGGCAGTCTTCTTTCCTGGTACTCTTTCAGGATAAGTTCTTTTACTTATATTTTCATAAAATACGTGCTTTCAGGAGGAGGTCTCTATGTCACCTCTCACACCATCTTTAATACCTGGGAGGCTATTCCTCAGGGATGAGGGGAGGAAGTTGCACAGAGGGCTCCCTTGGGAGCAAGCATACCATGAGAACCTATGGCTGCCAGCCACCCGAATCCTCAGAAGCCTCCACTGGGCACACAGGAGGCAGTGGTTCCAGGCAGCACTGTGCCGTGTCTGTGTCCATCCCAGGATAGGCTGGGCCTGGTGAAGACGGCCCCACCTCTCCCTGGAACCCTATGGCTACAACACAGTGGCTGATGGCACCCAGGCAGCACATGGCATCAAACACGGAGGAGGACACATGCACGAATGGTGACATCCAACGCATGGTGGGGCACCTTGCCTCTCTGTGCAGCGGGACACGAGTAGAGGGGGCGACACAGCACAAAGGTAGCCAGGTTGGCCGCAGCTTTGTACAGGTCCTTGAGGATGCAGCGGGATGCTGGAGAGCTGCCCGAGTCTGTCAACAGAGGAGGTACCAGAGCACCTGCCCCGGCAGAGGGTCTGGGATGAGCAGGTAGAGCAAGAGGAGCAGGAAGCAGACTAGGGTCTTGGGGTGCCAGGTGCTGCCTGCCTGAAGCAGAAGCTCTCCTCTGCACGTAGCCAGGGCAGCAGCAGTGTTGCGGGCCCGATGACAGCAGCTGCAGGGCCACACAGGTGAACAGAAGAGGCAGGTTATCCCGGGTTCCCCCCATTATCCTGCTTCCACCCCATCCCCTCTGCCCTCTGTGTTCCTGGCCCTGTACAGAAGGGTCTGGCCATCAGCAGCACCCATGGGTTCCCTGTCACGGAAAGGCTCATGAGCATCGCCTACTCACAGAGAAGGAAACTGGGTCCCAGAGGTGGAGGGGAATCAACCTTCACTCTGAGAGGTCTGGACTGGCAGTGGAGCTGGGATGCCAGCCCCACCTGTCTTTAGGACTCCCCCACACCCAACAGAGCCCAAAGCTTCCCGCAGACTGGGGAACAGCCCACCCCTTGCCAATGGCACCAAGCCAGAAACTCACCTGGCCCTGGCCAGTAAGTTTAACTCTTGTGGGACCTGAAGAAAAACAGTCCCTTTCTGCCAGCCCTCTGGCGTGGGGGCTCCAGCTGGCAGGACAGGCTGTAGCTGCAGGACAGAGGGCCACCTGTGAGCCTCTGGAGCCACACGTCTGGGGCCCTTCTCCAAGAGCCTGCTGGCAGCTGGAGCCCACACCCGCCTCCTGGCAGCCTCACCTCTCCTCTTCATCCATGGGCTCCACGGCCTGGAAAAAGGACTTGAAAAAGTGCTCATCGGGCTCCAGGTAGTACAGCGCGGCCATGCGCTTGTGCATCAAGATCTCACCCAGGACGAGAGTGACCTGGGGCAGAGGAAGGGCAGGATGCAGACAAGGAGGGGAGTGAGGAGTGGGGCAGTGGGATGGTCCTGGATCTTTGCTCACAAAGGAAACCACCTTCCCTCCAATGCCTACCAGCCCTGCCTGTTCCTACTGTTGGGTCTCCAGCTCCTCCTCCAGGAAGGCGGCCTTGATGCCACCCCATCCCCCACTTGACAAAGCCTTCAGTGCCCCCAGCTCTGCATATCTTAACTCTGTCAAGACACGTTAGACCCAGGGAATGGGCCAGACGGGGTCCTGCCCAGGGATCTTGACTCCATTTCTCACCTTATGTGGTACTACACTCAACACTCTCTTGCTCGTCTTGTCACCCTGGAAGGCAGGAAGGCAAACAAAGTGCATCAGTAGCAGTCCCCTGGGCCCAGAACAGGGCCAGAATGTCCCCACTCTTTCTCAAGTTGGAGGACTGCCAGGGCCCTCCAAGGGGCAGGCCTGCCGAGAAATAGCACCCAGACCTACCCCAGCATCGGGGTTACCAAGAACGGGGACTGGACTAGGGAGCTGAGGCCTCAGGCGGGAAGGCACTGCCAGCCCCATGATGTGCTTCCTGCCCTGAAGGAGCAACATCCCCTCGCTAGGGCAGCGCCTGAGCAGGAGGCCAGTCCTGCTCAGATGCTGCCCCCTGTAGCCCTCAGCCCCACCTGCCCAGGGACAGGACCAGGGCTTAGGGGGATCCTTCTGGCAGTCCTCTCCAAGCAGCCCAGCTCGTGAGATGGATGGGAGACTCTCAGGAGAGGGCTGGCCGGGTGCTGCGAGCTCCGGGCTCACTGGGGCCTCTCTCCTCTCTAAAGCTCACCATCCTGCCCCACCCCCCCACCACCCATGCCCCTCTGGGCTCACTCACATCCTCATTATGTTCCGGGAGTTTGTCTACGAGCAGGTCATCCAAGAACAGTCCGAGGAAGGGGACCATGCCCTGTGCCACCTGGGTGTGGAGGTGATGAGTACCCACCTGCCTCACGGGCACCCACAGAGCCTCCCCTGAACCCCACACCTGCAGCCCCCAGCTCCCTTGGACCACCCTTGTGCTGCCTCCCTCCCCTCCCTTCGCCCTGCGCTGCTCTCCTGGTCCCTCCCAGGGCTGGCTTGTGGCCAATCCCAGGACCTGTGGTCCCTGCACCTGTCCTCCAACTTCCCCCTGTACCCAGCTGCTCTCGCCCTCCTCCTGGTCACCCCAGTGCTGGCAGCTCAGGGCTGCTGGCACCAGGAGCAGGTACAAGGTCGCCCCCACCACCCAGGACCCGCGCCACGCCACTCTCACCTGCTGCTTCCTACCCTGGGATCCCCTGGTGGCCCACAGCAGTTTCGTCGCGATGGACTTCGCCTCCTGCAAGGTCCAGGACACTCAAGTGCTCATGCTTCCCTCCCACATGGCCTCCCACCACCAGACCTTGCTTGATGGATGCATTGCCCTCTGAGTCTCCTAGTACCTATGCTGTCCCCACCTCCAACAGGCTCTCAGCCTAGGGCGATCCCAGCTCAAGCACTCACTAATACTCACAGGTGTCTGTGGGCCATGGCTGGACGCCCTAAGGGGTTTCGTCACCTACAGAGTGCCAGGGGAGATCCCTCTGCCTCCCAGGGTGCCCTGAGGACTTACTGTCTGTCACCTGGCTCTCACCAGAGCTCCCCTCACACGAACAGGTGGGATGGGCACAAAGCTGAAGCCCATTTTGTGCTCCCTGGACCCTGCTCACCTGGGAGGCCCACACCCCAAGGTGACAATCCTTGATGACCAGATGAGATGCCCAAGGCTTCAGTGGGGCAGTGACCAGCTCAGGGGACCCAGGGGAGAGGCCGACATTGCTCAGCCATAGGCCCTACCCGTGCTGCTGACCACATGCCAGCCCCAGCCCTGACTGGGGTACCATCCTCTGGTCCTCACTGGTTGTCAGGTCCCCAGTCAAGTGGAGCAAGGGAGGGAGACAAGCAGGACCCTCGGGGTCCTGCTGGACCCTACTTTCCCCATCAGCTACCCCCTCTCACCCCACACACACCTCGAGTCTGCCCCAAGTATGGGCCACAGCACAACAGAGGACTTGCCCCAAGGACCCCCTCCCTTCCAGACCTCTAGCCTCCATTTACCTCGAGGAGCCACTTCCTGTTAATGCCCTTGTCCCTCTTTTTAAGGTTTTTATATATCCTGGAGCTCTTCCTAAGGGGAGGGGAGAGGAAGAGGGAGACACATGGCCAGTAGGTGGAGAGTTGGGGGCAGACCCTTTTCCTGGGGCACCCAGGAGATCCACAAGCCTGCATGAGGCTTTCCACCACAGCCCTGAGCCCTGGGGAATCCGTGGCCTGCGGAGGGGGCTGCATGTTTCCACCCTGGGCCTCCATTCCCAGTCCTCATGGGGGCAAATCTGCTTTGGGCCAGGTCACTGTCCTTGGGGCAGAGACCTCCTGCTGAAGAGCACATGCTCAAAATCTCCAATTGGTTTCAACCCACACCTGACATTGCAGGAAACCGATTCTTCCAGGAGAACCCCTGGCCTAACCCCACAGGGGAATCCGAGAGCCCACGATCCCTGTCCCTAGGCTCTGCTGCCTCCCGGGAAGTCCCAGCCGACTGACGGAAACTACCAAACCTAGGGGTGACCTTATCCTCTTAGGTGCCCTAGTCCTGGGGACAGGACAACCCACCAGGGAACATGTCGCCAGGTGCTCTCCAGACGACGTACAGCTGGGCTCTGCAGGGCCAAGAGAATGGCACGAAGGGACGCGAAATTTTTGAGGGCCAGACACTCCTGGGAGGGAAGACAGAGCTGAGAGAGGGGCCTGCCTCTCTGCTCTGTCACCCCATGTACTCCTTTCCTTAAGGAGACAGACACCCAGGGAGTCCAGCACACCTGGTACCAGGAGAGCAGCCATCCTGGGTGGAAGACTGTAGCTCAACTCAAGAAAGGGGCCAGGTACGGTTGTCCCACCGCTGAGGCCTACAAGTGCAGGTCTGCACACCCCTGGCTCGAGGGACCCAGGGACTGTGCTGGGTCAGATGGCAGCCATCCATCATGATGGCTGGCAAAGGAGGGGAGCAGTTCCCAAGATGCCAGGATGGACCCCATTGGCTGTCCAATGACATACCTTGGCCACCTGGATCCAGAACTTCACCACTCGGGCCCTGTCCCGGGATGTCATGCTCGGGGCACCGAGGCAGGAAGAGGTGACCAAATTAGCCGTGTCACCGCATTGCCTGATGATGCGATGGATGGTGGGGGCCAGGAGCTCAAGGCCTCCCATCTGTGACTGGTGCCAAAAGTAGGCCTGGCATTCAGCATATGCCACCTCGGTGAACAGCACCTGGGGATGACAAGGGGTGTCATCCTGCTGTGCCCCTGGTGCCCATATGCCCAGGCAGAGTTTCTGGTCAGAGCTGGAGCCCACGCAGCTGAGGATGTGCTGTAGGCCTTGTGGCCAACTGGCCTTCGGACCCCATCCACTGAGGCTCCCAGGACCAGATACACAGGACGCCACAGTGGCGAGGAACAGAGGGGCTTTGCTCGCAGACACCCTCACACACCTCCTCCCTGCCACACAAGGCAGCTCACCCTGCCCATCCTGGGGCATCTGCCTTCCATTCTGCAACCCCGTAGATCCAGCTGCCCACTCAGGTGCAGTTTTCCCCAAAACAATTCCACCCAGGGCCTTTCTTGGTGTCTGTGTCTCCCATGCAGTCAGGTCCATGGCAGGGGCCTCTGAAGTGGAGAGTCTGTGGAGGCCTGCCAGGCCAATGGCCTAAGGACCTAAGGCCCTGGCGGCACCTCCCAGAGCATGCCTCCCATTTCCTGCCCCTCCCATCCCAGCCAGGCCCTGCCCACCTTCCCTCCATTCCTCCTCATTGGTCTGCAAGTATCCCTAAGTGCTAGCCATACTGTCCCTGTATGGTCACTGAAGGCTTGTGGGTGAGGAGAGTCTCTCATGACACGGGGTGAGTCCGTGGGGAAGCTGTGGGGACTTGGGCCCAGATCACATGAGTCCATAGCAGGTCTGAGGCAGCCCGTGACACAGGGAAGGCCCACGCCTGACCCAGAGAGCCCGCTCTGCTCACCGCACACATCAGGGTCAGCTGCTCGGCCACCAGGCGAGGGGGAAACGCCAGGATGGTCGGCTCCTCCTCCCTCGGCACATCCCAGGTGTTCACGGCACAGGGGCTGGTGGGCTCCAGTACTGCCTCGGGCTCTGCCAGGCCTGGTGCCATTCCATCAAGTGGTCCGGGCACCATGCCTGAGGGCTCATGGGGCTGCAGCTCAGGGCCTGGCACCGGGGTTGCGGCCACAGCTGGGACATCCTCTGGCTCTGCAGGGCCTGAAGCAGGTGACACCGGCCGTAGCTCCAGCACAGGGGTCTCACGGGGATCCTCAACAGGCTCTAGCGATGAATCCGGCCCTCCCTGTGCCTCTGGAGCCATCTGCATCTGCCGTGGTTCTGGAGCAGGACACAGGGACATGGTCACCCCGGGGCTGATTCACCATGCCTTACAATGACAGAAATCCCTCACTGCCTTGAAGGGAACCCCAGTCTGGAAAGCCCACCCTAGATGGTTCCCTGGCTGCAGGCCCTCACCTTCCATCTCTGCCACCGTGGGCCCCACGTGCTCCTCCTGGACCAAGTGGTGAAGGACTCGGCCCTCTGGGATGGATGAAAGCTGGCTGCCATGGAGGACGCTGGGCACATGCTTGGGCTCCCAGGTATGGCACCCAGCCAGTCGCATCCCGGGACTGGGGGTAGGCCTGTGTGTGGAAGTGTTAGAAGCCTGGTCTTTCCAGCTCCACTGCCTTCCCAGCCCAACCTTCTGTAGGACTGGCCACTGGGCATTCCCCTGCCTGTCGAAGCAACTGCTCCTTCCCCTTCAGACACTGTGTGTCTCTCCTGGGACCCCATCCTTTCCCAATCTCCCAAATAGGATGTCCCCAGTCATCAGCCTGCCCATGGGAATCCAAAGATCGCTGACCTGCTGCATTCTGATGGCACATCGGACTCCAGCTCGGGGCATGAGACCACTCCTGGGATATCCCAGGTGTTCACACCACAGGGGCTGATGGACTCTGGACATGGCTCTGGCTCGGCCAGGATCAGTGCCATTCTGGGAAGTACTCCAGGTACCGTGCCTGACGGCTCATGGGGCTCGAGCTCAGGGCCTGGCACCAGGGCTGAGGCCACTGCTGGGATATTCTGCGGCTCTGCAGGGCCTGAAGCAGGTGACACCGGCCGTAGCTCCAGCACAGGGGTCTCACAGGGATCCTCAACAGGCTCTAGTGATGAATCCGGCCCTCCCTGTGCCTCTGGAGCCAGCTGCATCTGCCGTGGTTCTGGAGCAGGACACAGGGACACGGTCACCCCGGGGCTGATTCCCCACACCTTACGATGACAGAAAAGCCCTCACTGCCTTGAAGGGAACCCCAGTCTGGAAAGCCCACCCTAGACGGTCCCCTGGCTGCAGCCCCTCACCTTCCAGCTCAGCCACCGTGGGCCCCAGGTGCTCCTCCTGGACCAAGTGGTGGAGGACTCGGCCCTCTGGGATGGATGAAGGCTGGATGCCATGGAGGACGCTGGGCACATGAGCTGGCTCCCAGGCATGGCGCCTAGCCCGTCGGATACCGGGGTGGGGCTTGGGCCTGGGGGTAGAAGAGTGAGAAGCCTGGTCTTTCCAGCCACACTGCCCTCCCAGCCCACCGTTTTGCGGGCGTGGCCACTGTGCGTTCCCCTGCCTGTCCAGGCACCTGCCCTTCACCTTACAGACCCTGTGTGTCTGTCCTGGGATCCCATCCTTTCCCATCCTCCCAAATAGGACATCCCCTGTCATCAGCTCTCCTGTGGCAATCCAAAGATCGGTGACCTGCTGGGTTCTGCTGAGCTCCCCTGCCCCAAGCCCCAAACTCCTCCTCCGCCGTTTCTGAGCAGATGGACCGTGCCCCCTCTGGACCCAGTGAATGCTCACATTTTCAGATCCTCCTCAGGCCTCTTGTCATGCCCCCTGTTACATGAGGAGGCCATGAGGGCATCGCCCGTGACGCTCTCCGGCCGTGACCTGCGGATGATGCCTGAAGTGACTGCCCGACTCCACATGGGACAGGGTCCCAGTATTCTGTCTGCTTCCTTCACTCAGTTATGCTAAGTGTCCCCAAAGGGCCTGCACAAAGTGAGTGCTTCATACCTATTGTTGCTGAAGGAAGTCCTAACAGAACCTTGCCAGGTACCCCTCTGCTGCCCCCAGGGGTCCTTCATCTGGCCACGGTGAGGACAAGGACCAGGACCAGCCACAGGGAATTGCGAGCCCCCACCTCCCCGTTCCCAAGGCTTCTTTCCATGTGCTTTTCCAAATTGAAGTGCCTGATAGGTAAGGCCAAAGGCTTTTCATCGAGTACAAAAGAGTAATAGCACCAAAGTGGCCCAGCTTGGCCAGGAGTCCTTTCTGCACTGCCCAGGACCAGGGGAGCCCATCTAAGACTCCTCTCGTAATCCCCATGGGCAACCTAACAGGCTGATCACCAGCCACCCTGCCTGTCAGAGGAGCATGTGGCAGCTCAGACACGTGTGGAGACACTCAAGACACACAGCGGGCTGCGGGCAGAGGCCTGACTGTGCCGAGGAGGTGGGGTGGAGGCTCACCGGGGGGGCCGCTGGCCCGTGGTCGGCTGGTCAGCGTCCTCGGGAGGGAGTGTGAACTCAGGAGTGCTCCGGCTGATGTTTATAGCTGGATCCACTCGGGAGGTGCACCTCCTCCACTTCCTCCTCTCACCCGTCCGGGGAGCCGTGCGCTTGGGAACCTCACTCCCATTGACAGTTGACTCATGTTCACGCTGAGGGGGTCAGCAGGGATATAGTCAGTGGGGAACCCAGGAACCTCCAAGACGAGGGAGGTTTGCAACTCACCTGAGAGTCCCCAGACCCCTGGGGTGCGATCAAGAAGAGGGAAGGGGTGCCCCAGGGAATGAGATTCTAGGCCTTCTGGAATGGGACTGTCCTGGGACACTCTCATGGGGAAGCCCTGGGAGGGCCCTGGCAGGTTGCCAGGTTTTGAACAAGGTCCTGGGAGATGGAGTAGGGGAATCCATCCACCAGCTCCAACACGCTCCCCAGGGTGGAGCTCTGAAAAGCCAGCGCCCAGTAGCTTGGGAGGGGCCACCCGGGGCTGCCTGGACCTCCCCTCAGGGGGAGATGTGGGCCTCAAATCCTGCCCCCGACATCAGGCACACAGGGCCATCTGCAATAGAAATCCACTCCGTGAGGGAAGGAGAGGACACCCCCCAGGCTCAGGATTAACAATGTGGGTGGAAGTGCCTGGTCCCTACACTCACCTCCACATCCTGAATGATGAGACCAGAGCTGTGACACTGACTACCCCGCCGGGGGGCCACCACCTCACAACATGCTGCCACCCAGGAATGGCCACCCTCCTCCCCAGACTTCCATCCCACCCATGCCCCACACCCACCACACACACACGGAAGGGGCCGGTGGGAAGGTCAGCCCGGGATGGGTCACACTTGGGGCCTGGCCCTGGAGTGGCCTGCTCTGGGCTGCCCTGTGTTACCTCGGGGCTCCTCGGGAAACACGGACAGAAGCGTTGGAGGTGGGTGCTGAGCCAGCGCCCGCAGCGAGCAGAAAGACTGCTCCTCTTGGCTTCCCTGACTCCCACACCTTCAGAATGCTCTGCACAACAAGACCGCATGTTGCTCTGTCGAGCGCCTCCGGTCAAGTGAGCAGGACTGGGGTCTGTGACCAGTAAATGGGCACCGGATCACAATTCAGGTTCTACTGGGCGTGTCATCAGAGACATCACTTCCTGAAGGTTCCATTTCCTGGGCCCCTCCCTGCACTCAGACACACCCACATGCCCCTCTGGGCTGCTGACTGCCCACCTTCCTGGCCCTTGCCATGCATGACTACACAAATCTACACCAGAGCCCTCCCCTCGCTCTTTGGCAATGTCACCAGGGTCCCAGCTCTGAGGACACAAGAGCTGAGCTCAGGCCTCTTTGTCTCACCACTTCTCTGTCCTGCTGAAGCCACGGTACCTCCCAGGAGCTGCCCAACGTCCCAACCTGCACAGGCAGGGTAATGTCAGACATTCCTCCCTGGGGACATCCTCACGATATATGGACGACACCTCCAGCTGTTGGGGCTGCTTGGCATGGAGCGTGGAACACCACGCAAGTCAGACCCAGGTCCGGGCCTTGTGATCTTGGGCAAGTCACTTCCCCTCTACGCCAGTTTCAGTTGTGCACCTTGAAGGGGTGGCAATGAGAGGAGATCCAGGTGGTGTCATCTACTGGCATCCACCTTCCAAAGGTCCAGGCTGCTCTCAAACTAGGTGCTTTTCAGACCAATCAGTGAATGAGTCAGAGTAGCACACTGGAAATGAAGTCTATGCTGCCTCTGAAATCCGAGGTGGTCCACCAGGCTGCTGTGCTCTTTCTTTCTTTGTGAGTAGGGGGAAGCGGAGACCAGATACAGCCTCTTATTCATCACCTTGGAAGTGAGAGCTTGGCAGGTCCACACGATAGACTTCTAGAAACTTCTCTAAGGCAAAAGGCCCCTGAATTTTTGTTGGATTTATTTCCCACCTTCTGACACGTGACTGTGCTATCAATATGCTTAGACAAGTTGTACTTCCTGATCACTGGGTCTAATACGCATAATACCATCAATGGGATGGGCCAGTGTGACATCTTCTGGAAGAGAAAAAGAGATGAAGATTCCTTCTGACTAAATTAGAACCTAAGTTTGGAAATTTGATATACCTCTGAGATAGTTTGTCTCCTTGCTGGCTGAAAGCTAACTGCTCTGCTGGTCTTTCCTAACAGGAAGAGAACAAAGAGCATTTTCCTGATCAATAGTTACACACTAGTTCTTGGGGGTCAAGTGATGAAGCCCCATGTGCAGCAGTAACTGCAATTTGAGACACTGTGATTACATTGACAATCATGCACTGTCATCTCCAAGATTCACCTGTTTTCTGAGTAGGCCAAATGAGTGACTTCTATAAGAGTATGTGGAAATCACCACCCCTACATCTTTCAAATCCCTGGCGGTGACACCGGTTTCTGTAACCTCTCCTGGAATGCATTACTGCTTTCAATACACACTTTAGAGGGAGTCCTAGAGGCTTGTGCTTGACCTGCCACACAGCATGAATTCCTTGCCAGTACAGTCCCCTGTGGCTAGCAAGGAGGAAGGCAGGAGCTCTGCATTCTTCCAGGGCAACTGGGCCCCGTGGCCTCTGGCGCTGAAGGAGCGACACTGAGGGCACTCAGTCGGGGGGCGGATTGGGGGGTGCTACTCCTGATACCTAAACTGGGTCCTCCCTGAAGGCAAATCACAAAACACAATGACAAGGTTTTGGGGTGGGAAAGAACAGTTTACTGACTTGCTGGCAAATGAGGGAGTGAAAAGCTCCTGCCTTAAAAAACTACCGTCCTCCTGACACACAAGCGGTTAGGGCTTTTGGAGGGGAAATCGTGGGAGAGGCTGGGGTGCAGACACATAAAGTAGCAGCTTGCAAGGGGCCAAGCAGACATTCCTGCACGGATTCACTAGCTTTTTGTTTTTCTTTTCTGCTTCTCCTCAGTCCCTGGGGACTGGATGCTTGGGCTTGAAACAAATGAGCTTTCAGCATTATCTCTGACCCTCAGACTCAGAAAACCTGAAGAACAATTAGAAACTGCCCCCCACCCCCACCGCACCACCCCGCCACCCCTGTTAGTGCTTACAAAGTTTCTGGGACTACTTGGGTTCACTTTCCAGTGAATGTTAGTGTTCAGTTTTCAACAAAGATTGGATTCCCCTTTTCTTCTAGTACAAATTCACTTATTCCTGTTTCCCCTGCTGCTGCTGCTGCTGCTGCTGCTGCTGCTGCTACACTTGTTACCACTTTCAGAAATCTACAAGAAAAACACAAAGGCAACTTGGGCCTTACTGACGTTTCTGTTTAGTAAACAGGTGAGGCTACAGATCCTAGGAGTCAGCCTTTCCTGGCCATGGCCCATGGCCCCGCCAATCCTTCGGGTTATTCTGGGCTGTGAGTACCAGAGCTGGCCCTTCCTGCTGGGAACCTTTCAGCTGATGCTGTTGCCAAGTGCCTATTGCCCTGTGCAGCGGGCTGTGGATGCAGCGGGCTGTGTATGGATCCCACTATGCTGCCCCCTCTCCACACAATACCCTTGGACTCTGATACCACCTTCATGTCTTCTCTCACTCACATTTTTTATTTTAGCCATTCTAATGTGCAGGATCTCATTATGTTTTCCACCTACATTTCACTTCCATTTCCCTCATGAGTCATGTTGTTAAAGAAAAGAAAAGTCAAGCCACACATGGACTTGGGGGCAAATACTTGCAAATCATACCTTCAACAAAGGACATGTACTTACACTATATAAAGGCCTGCTACAGCCCAATAGCAAGAAGACAAGTAACCATTCCTTGTTCCCTGGGAAATGGTAGAAAAGTCAAGTGATGTGTCCCAGGAGTCCCACCAAGCAGGTGAGGGTGATGGCCCCCATCACCACCATTGTCAGCGTGACCTCCATTTCTGCCCTGCCCTGGCCATCCTTCCCTGGACTCCCAAAGTGTCCCCAGCCTGCAGCACAAAGGGGTTGCGTCCCACTCTGATGTAAACCTTTGTGTGGCCTCACCACTCTCAAAGGAAAGAATTGGTGTATGGGTATAGATGTCCTAGAGCCCAGGACAGACTAATGGATGGTGATACTGGGATTTCCTTGCACAAGCAAGCTCACTAAGGTCTGTGCAGGGACCAGCGTACTTATACATCACCTGGGGACAGATCAATGGAGGGGCAGGATGAGCAGTGAGGTAAAAGCTAGGGGAGGGAAGGCCAGGGAGCCGACTGAGGGGAGGGGGCAGTGGTGGTTGCCTGGTTACCAGCCTCTATGACCTCACACCGCTGAAATCATCAGGGTGTCACCTCGCTGCCTGTAAGGTGCACTAAAGTGGGATCCCCCCTCAGGGGGGCAAATATATCAGGCTCTGTTTCCCAAATGTCAAGTGCTTTGCATAGCACTTCACAGTTTTTACTATGTTCGAGTGCCTCTCATACTATTATTTACTTAATATTATTGATCAATAATAGGATATTTATACCCATACAGCAATTCTTTACTTTCCTTGGGAGGAATCATTTTGTATCTTACCACTTTCCTCTCGTGATCTTACTGTCCTTTGGGGCTGTACAAATCTACCTTGCACACATGCCTGCGGCCGCATAACCAATGTTTAAACAATGGTTTAAAATGCACTTAACATTTAAATACATTTGACAATTACCATCACCCTAAGCAATATTGTCCATCACAATTTTGATGTTCTAGTATGTTTTTCCTAATGATCAATAAAAAATGCACCTATTAAACACAGAAATATTTATCCATGTACCACTTAAAATCTTCTGTATCTTCAATAGTTTAAAAAAAAGGAATACCACCTTTTGAGACACAAGTGTAGAAAGTGCTCTAAACTGAGAGCCAGGGGAATCAAGTGCCAATACAAGTTCTACCTTTGAGCTTGTGTTTCTTGGACAGGCCACTTCTCTTCTCAGTTTTCTCAAAAAATGTGAATATTGTATTTTGATCCTCTCTCTTGCAGTTAGGTAATCTCATTTATGAACTATAGTCATGCTAAGATCCTTCCTGCCTAATGATAATCAAATTAGTAACATTCATTGAGTACTTACTGTGTACAGGCACTTTGCTAAAAGCTTTACATGCACTATTTCAATCAGTCTTCACAAGAACCCTATAAGGTAGGTGCTGTCATCTCCTAGAAAGAGAAATTATGGTGTTTTCTCTAGAGTTTTCTCTTTTCTCTTTTTTTTTTTTTGTCTAGTGTTTTCTAAATGCACCCTCCTAATTTGATGCAGATATGTTTTGTTGATGTGTGCACCCTGAATGTGGAAGATGAAAATTCCAAGGTCGGTGTTCTTTGCCCCCGAGTTGGGATGGGTGGGAACCTGCAGGAGGGCCATCAGTGGCAGCATGAGGAAAGGGAAAGGCTGTGGCAGAGGGTGGACAGGTGGACGGGACTCAGGCGGAGAGCCGTCATTCTCATGAGCTCGGGATCCCTGATTCAGAATTTACTGTCACTCTTGAAAGCAAGCCTCATTTTAGAAGCCACTGAAGGTGCTGGCAGGGCAGAAAGAATTAAAGCATGGAAGACACCAAGTTAGGAAAGCGAAGGGGAAAAACCCAACCCTGTCCAAAAGTTTGATTAATGGAATATGGTTCCTGGGACTGATGAGGGCTTCGGGAATACCTTGGGGGGAGGGGTGGGCAGGGGAGGAGAAGGGGAGTAATTCTGCAGGGAGATTGGCGGCCTCAGCGGCCGGAGGGAGTGGAGGTCAGCGGTGGAAGGGGGCGGCAGGCGACGGAGTGGGGATGCGGCGGGGGCCGGACGGCCAATTTGATGATCACCTGCCATAAATTTGCTTTCTTATGTCCTGGTTACAAAAATAACAAGTTGACAAAGGTTTTAGTTTCAATGTACCAAATTGATTCTAGCTTGCAAGAGTTAATTTTCACACTGCATTGCTTCATCCACAATTTTTTTTATATACTAATTCTGAGTTGTCTTTTTGTTGCTGCACACTTGTTACCGTTTCTTGAATGAATTTTGTTTTCAGTATAACATTGGATACCTTTCAGTTTAATAAACATTAAAAAAAAAAAAAACGCCGGGAAAATCAAACAGGAATGAGTTTCTTTCACTGAACCCAAAGATAAAGCCCAGGAGAAAAGATCACTGGAGTCAAGGCAGAAGAAAGGATGTATATACACCTTTGTGTTTCATGAGCCGGAATAAATGGCAAAGTTCTCTGTGATTTCACTGAGATTATGTGTCATAAACATGCATACCTAAGTAGGTCGGGTGTACATCAATCATATTGTCAAAATTGGAAAATATACCCGTGAGGCAGAAATCGTTAGAGCTTCTATGGAGTCATGCAAAGTGCTTGCCAGAGCGGAAGGCTCACCTAGCTGTTTCTTTGCCTCTCCCACTTGTTGATCTTGGCATGCCAGTTGTTTCAATGTTTCGAGAAGCCAGGAAGATAAAAGTTTATGACTCATTTCCCTTCCCATCCGTTCCCTTCCCTCCCCCTTCTCTTTCTTTCCCTTTTTTCCCCCCTTCCCTACTTTTCCCTTCCTTGTTTTCATTGTCTTCCCTTCTGTTCCCTTTGCTTCCTTCCTCTCTCTCTCTCTCTCTCTCTCTTCTCTCTCTCTCTCTCTCTCTCTCTCTCTCTCTCTCTCTCTCTCTCTTCTCTCTCTCTCTCTCTTTTTTCTCTCTCTCTCTCTCTCTCTCTCTCTCTCTCTCTCTCTCTCTCTCTCTCCTCTCTCTCTCTCTCTCTCTCTCTCTCTCTCTCTCTCTCTCTCTCTCTCTCTCTCTTCTCTCCCTCCCCCTCTGTCTTATCATGTATTCTAAGACTGTCGAGGGCAGACATAATGTAGACCAGAAAGGTAGAAGGACTAAATACCCTTTTCCTTATGTTCTGAATTTAAGCATCATGATAAAATAGAACCAACAAGCATAGGTTTTAAGACTCATGTGGCTCTGAGTCCTAGATAAGTTTATGTGACCTTGGATCTGCCACTTACATGCTGAGACTTGTATATTCTCTATTTGTGTACTTTGAAGATTCATGAGAAATAGTGATTGTGTTTACAATGTCTACCATAGGGTTCCATTTGGCAGACAGATACGAGCCAAGAGCATATGGAAATGGAAGCCACCCACACAAACAGCCCGGGGTGCTCAGAGCATCCTGCCCCTTCGCCCACACTAGCCAGACATGCGCAGATGAAGGTACGGGCGGCGGGACATTGACCACGATATGACCTTCCTTTTGGGCGCTCGGCCCTTGAGGACAAAACATCCACATTGGGCATGCGCATGACCTCAGAACTCCAACGGCGGCGCGTGCGCAGCCGCCCACTTACTGCCAAGGAGCCTCGGACGCAGCCGTTAAACGGTCGCGAGCCCTGGGCAGAGTCTTGGAGAGTCAGGGGTGGAGCCTCCTAGAGAGCAGACGTTACAGCCCTATAAAATTCCCGCATCTAGACCCATGCGGGGCACTCAGACCCTCGGGAGTTGGGCGCTTGGACCACTTTCCAGGCGTACTTTCATTTTTCTTATTAAACTCCTGGCTGATTCCACTCACTACTTGGTCTCTGGACTGAATTCTTTCCTCAGGGAAGATGAGAACTGAGAACAAGCGGGAAACCAGTAACATGAGCCACTGGCTCAGGCTGGAGTTAAAGAAATGGTAGCTGGAGGTTGGGACGAAGATGACCGTGGTGGCGGTGGGGATGAAGGTGATGATTGTTACTTGACTTGCCTACAGGGGTTTTAAAATCTTTTGATGACAAATTCAAAGTTGCAAATTCATTGATACCTACGTAGTTGCAAAGGGCTTTTACACATAAAGTAGCCAGCATCTCAGACTTGGAGAAACAAGTCAGAGATGTGGGGGTGGGGTGAGTGTCAGATCAGAACATTATTTAGCTGAGGAAAGAGCCCTAAAACACACTAAAATTAAGTCAGGTCACATTTGAAGAAGAAAGTCACTTAAAGCCAGAATTAGAGACCATGGTGGGGTCACGTTATATTCTTGACATAAGGAGATTAGAAAAATGAAAGAAAGCTGTGAACATTGTCTCCAGGAATCAAAGTCAGAATGAGGGACTGGAGGGGGGCGGTGGCGGGGCGGGGAATTAATTCATTTTCCTTAAATACCTGCTATACAAAAATGGTTTAAAAGATTCCCGGGGAAATCTAGCAGGGAGAAATACGTGACCCTTGATTTGAAGAACTTTCACCATAATACAGAAGAAAGGCTGGATCAAATTCTTTGGCGTATAGTTTGAGAGATACAGAGGCAGAGACTGGGGCTGACTGTTAAAATAACAAGAGTCAGACTTGGGAAAATGAATTGCGTAAAGGGCAGGGAACACCCGTGACCAGTAGAGCACAGCATTAAGCCAGTTGTTCTGCCAACCTTGCCCATGAAGAATTGTAAATTAGGGGAGTCTTAGGCTGAGTAAACTTATGAGTAGGTTAGAAAAAAGACAGCATCTTTTCCCAAAGAAAGCAATTGTTAACAATAGTTTTCATCTTGTTTCTTGTATACACATTAACCAGCATATATATAGCTAATATCTTCAGATACATTGTCTCATTCATTCTTGAGTTCCAGAGTTTTTGAGATTTTATTGAAAACCTTACAACAGTGTCTTCAAAGTTAAATCTCTTCAAAGAAGAGTTTTCACAGTTACATTACCAAACTGAGTTAAATGTGTACCTGTGCAATCATTTATACCATCATAAGTTTCCTCCATCTGAAAATTTCCTCTATCCCCATTCTGAAAAATGAGTATATACTCCAAAGGAATCCATGGTTCAATTAAAATAAAGTAAAACTTAAGTTAATCATATTATTGTTTTTCCTTTAAGGAAACAGATTCTCCTCTGCCATTCTACTTTTTTTCCAGAAAATTTTCTAAAATATTAAATATATTCTGAATATTATGTGTACTTGGAGGCTTATTTTCTGAGATTCACCTTGTTTATGAATTTGCTTTAAAGGTTTGTGTTTTTGTCTTCAGAATACCATGTGTAAGAAAATGACAGTGACTTCTGCCTTCTCTGAATTCTTTGCTCTCTGTGTCCCAGACTCAAATACTAGTTGGGTAGTCTCCTACTTCTTTTTCTATTAATCACATTCTGAGAGTATTATCAGCCGTTCAAGCTGTATTAGTCTAGTAATTCTCCAAAGAGAGGTAAAAAAAACAGTTTAAAATCTTATTTAAAACTTCCTATTCAGCTATACCATTGACTTTTTTATTGAAACATAAATATAGAATCATACTATAAAGTATTGATAGGCTGTATTAACTTCAAGACTGCAGTGAACTATGTCTAATTATAAATCAAGCCTTTTGTTAACAATATGTGCCAGTGAGAAATCACTGCTTGATTTTGGTTTCATAGATTTTTCTATACCATCTTTAATGTTAAAATATAAAAAATTCCCAATCCCAGCCATCCAAATTCAATGCCTGTTATATTTTTTTCACAATCTTTTGTCAAATCACAAGGTACATATGTTAAAACATACAGAATCTAATTAGCTTTTGAAAGAATAAGTGTGATACAAATGTCTTCAACCAACCATAATCCACTCTATTTTTTTAACTCAATTTTAAATGCACTTGTAGTTAAATCTATATAAATAGACATATACTGAGTTATCAAGATGAATATACATTTAGTAATTTCATATGTCTATAATGTAGCTGCATTTCTGCTGGGTCAATATTTAACATATTTAGTCATGCATAGTCTATGGGTGTCTGTCAAATCTTTGTATCCATATTTATCTTCTCTTGGTCATCACCAATTTTCACAACACGTGCTTGTAACAAAAGTGCTGATCAGCTGTGACCACTTTTTCACTGAGGAAAGCTCTGGAGAGGGGAGAGCCACGATGAGGAACATTCTGTTTTCTGAGGAAGATTACAATTGGATTCTTAAGCTTGTGGAATCCGTACTCCTTGGAAGGTTTCAGAATATAATTTAAATTCCTACTTATTTTAATAAATGCTCTACTGTCCTAGAAATGGCAACCATCTGTATTTTTATACTTGGTATATACAGGTACCCCTGCTTTTTGACAGTTTTGGCATGCCACTTCATTTTCACAAAAGACCTACGTTAGTACCTGTTTTTGCTAACCGAAAGAAATCCTAAGATGACTTTTGCATTTACAAAACAGCGAAAAGTGAAAATAGCATTCAGTGTTTGTTGTGCACTGAGCTGCTGCAGAGGCAGCATGTGCCGCAAGCCTGGAGAGCGCCCGCCAGCTCCTTCCCAGGAACTCGGCTCAGTGTCTCAGCATCAAGCTGCCAGGACTTTGAGCTGTGTCTGCGGAGCATCATGCGCTTTATCTCAACTTCTTTTTTGCATCAGTTAGCAAAATGTGTCCAAAGGTACCAGAAAAGCCCAACAGAGGTTATTTTTGGGGTCTGGTAATATTCATAAAATTTTCCATATGAATGAATGGTAATTGCTCCTTCACTTTATGCTGTTTTGGCTTATGAAAGATTTTACAGTGATGCTGTACTTCCCGGTAGCGGGGAAACCTGTATATTGTTCATAGACACCATTTCCTTGGGCCTCTTCATAATGTGGTTGGGCAGGAAACTGGAAGAGTATTTTGGGTATTTTTAAGGTGATACATTGAAAAGCAGCAAGGATCTGCCATAAGGACATAAGCTAGTTTTAGAGCAGGACCTAGAAATAAGTTTTGGGTAAGTGATGAGTGACCTTTCCATTTCTTAGGATCTTAAAGGAGAAAAAAAAATTCGCAAACAAAAAAATAATTCACTTCCCGAATTGTTCCTGATGAGAACTAAAATAATATTCTTTCCCTCCAACTCCGCTTCCCTTTTAATCTTGCTTTATGGCTGACTGACTATTGGATCCACATACTTCACCCCAATTCCACTCTTCTCACTCCATCCTCTGGAATTAAATGTTGCAATGTCCTCATGACCTGACCCTGGTAGTAATTTCCCCCCTTTCTTTAATCTGTTCTCCATATTCCACACAGTTGTTTTTTTCATATGTTAATCACATGGATGTTCCTCATAACTGTTATGATAAAATCCAACCACTCCCTGAATTTCTGAAAACGGATCTGCTATTCACTTTAAAAGAGATCAAATGTCAACTGCATACACACACACACACACACACACACACACACACACACACAGTGTTCCATCTCACAGTAGCAGTGCTACGGAATGAAATGTTTTTTCAGCAAATTTCAATGGGCAAGCCATACACCTGAAGATAATTCAAATTTTATTTTCTAAGACTAGGAAAAAAGAATTTAGAAAAGACAGACCACTATGGTTTTATATTAAATCTTTGATTTGCCAACACTGAATAATAACACCTCATGGTTATTAATTTTAATTACCTGTTACATTAATTATCTAACTTTGATTTATAGAATACATTATGGCTGTTCCATAGTGCTAAATATAAACAATATATTACAAATCTTTTAAATGGCAATTATAAATACTTGACTATTTTCTTGCACATACAAGTACAGTTAACACTATGACAGACTGATAAATCTTTACAGCAACTGCATTTACTGTGCTTAAAACAATAACTTGACTATTTAAAAAATATAGAGCAAACCACGAAGATCAATAAATTAGGTTCAACTGCAAAAGAAACATAATAAATCTTTGTTGAATGATATGTACTATTCCGCATTGTTTTCCTCTTAGAGACTCAAGTCTAAGGGACACAAATGAACAATGAGCTATTCTAAAGCATCTTTCTTCTAGCGGCCAAAATATTACTCCAGCTATTAATTTGTGCATCGACAGAGTACACCAAAAAGGTGTATTAAGTTTCAAAAAATGAGACCAAATTAAACTATTCCTCGTGCCCTTTATGAAATGAAATAATGTGCAAAGAAACAGAAATGGATAATTACATGATTGACTTCTCAACAGAAGAATTTTTTTTATTATGTCTATCCAAAATGAGCCTTGTTTGAGTTTGGGCTGTGGAATAAATGGATCAACAATCTCAAGATTGAGAGAAAACCATCTGGGTTGCCCCTCCTGTCCCCTTTCCCTGGGAAACTAAACTGTCCCATAAACTTTGTAGTGAAAATGTGATGCATCACCCGGATCTCAGCTCAGGAATGACGCACACCTGCTGCCTGGGCAGCCCCCACATTAGCCTACTTCACATACAGGGGTAGAAAAGTCCCTTGCCCACCCTGGTGTTCCTCCCGGGAATGGCCAGCACCCACTGGGTGACTGACAGGGTGCGAACACCCAGCCCACTCAACCAGTGTGAGAGAGCTCTGCAGGGCCACAGCAGCCACAGAATCCCAGCAAGGGCAGCTGAGGCTTCATATGTATGGGCTGCAGCCATAATTCTCCCCATTGCCAATACTGCTTCCTGCCTGTCCCTTCCAGAGGTGTTTACAAGAACACCTAATTAACTGTGTGCATATTAACCCCCATCATATAGGCTGCTTCCCAGGAACCCAAACAAGAAAACCTATTTTGTATTATTGCATTACACCACAGCCTTATTATGTATAATTCAAAGAATATGTATTTTGAAGTAAGCTACTCCTTCACAATTTTCACTCTGTAGGGCCCTGCAGTTGTAGGTAGTTGCCCCAGGGATACTAAAAGTATTTTTTCTTTCAAAGACAAATTGCCAAAGGAACCATTATTATTATTATTATTCTCCAATACATTGTAGATCTGCTATTAAGTACAGTTGACCCTTGAATAAATAACACAGGATGCCGACCCCTCTGCAGTCAAACATCCATACACAACCGAGTTGTATCTGATTCTAGTTATGGGATTGCTGGTGTATGGGTTCTAGTTATGGGATTGTTACTAACTAAATAAGCACCAAGCTGCTTAATTTATCTGGATTTCCATATTGCCTTCAATAAAAAGAACATTGGAAAACGAAAATAGTGTAAGTCCCCTTTTAAGAAAGGTGTAGCAGGAGAATGATAATTCAGAAAAAAAGAGGTAAATGCACAAAACATGGCCAGATGTCCAATGAAATAATAGTATGTTTCCCTGAATGTCATACAAAGAGGACTGGAGAGTGGTGGGGACAATGGACGCTCCCCTGTGAACGCTGTGACTGACATCTGTCACACAGCATCATCACTGGGAAGCGCTGGGAGCCTTGCCCACTCTCTGGACCAAGTTCCCCAGGCCAAGGGTATCTAGGTTACCTTTGGACATGAGGATCCTTTGAAGGAACGTGGATATTGCACTTGTGGGACCAGGTTTTAAGAAGTGGTGGCCCTTTGGCTAGTGCTCCCTTCCCTCCTGGCTAGATGAAGAGAACAGCGAGGCGCTGGGAGGACATGGGCTCCAGGATGAAAAGGCCCGCGGCCCCTGCACCACGGTGTGGATCCAGGCAGGCTCCCGGCTAGAGGCACTGCCGTCACTCTGTTCTGTGTGTGTGGCAAAGATATTTTTTCTTCTTTTTTTAAATTGAAGGACAGTTGACCTTCAATATTATGTTGTTGTCAGGCATACAACATAGTGATTCTGCAATTAAATGCATTATGAAATGCTCACCAGGATAAGTACAGTTACTGTCACCATACAAAGTTATTATAATGTTATTGACTAAATTCTCTATTCTGTACTTTTTATCCCTGTGACTTACTTATTTTACTTCTGTTGTCACTAATCCACTGTTATTTTATTCTCGTTGGTGATTGCTCCAGTAACAATTATTACTCAAAGTTTAAAACTAATTCATTTCAAATTATTACCCATTTAACTCCTACTCTTCTTTATATTATACCCAGAGACAATCAATTATGTAAAAAACTCAATAATTACCTATAAGCTGCCAAAATAATGCTTTCTTTTTTCTTTTTCATTTGATAATACTCTTTTTATTTCTTTGCTATCATGGCAAGTACTGGAGCCTTGTTGATTTGATTGTATCACTTTTAAAACGTATAGCTCTATAAAAAATTTTGTAACAGTCTTCAGATTATTTCATAAATAATTTTCTATGTCAATACATAAACGACAAAATAAAGTATTGGCACATTTTTCTATTCTGTACATTTGTCATAATTTTTTAAATAAGTCTTCTGAAAATGAATTTTTAAGCTATTTTAAATTTCTAGCTATTATATATATTACCTTAGATTAAGTTTCTTGAACAGCTCTTAAACAATGTTTGGTCAAAGATGATCAGCAGGTTGAATAATAATTAAAATATTAGATAAATTTCACAAAGTTGATTTTGCTTTGAAATCAGAACACTCAACTACATAAATGAAACTGTCTTTAGATAAGTTCTCTAACCAAAGTATCTCTTTTCCTAAGTATGCAGTTGTGTTTTAACTACTCATACGGTGGGCCAATAACATACAAAGTTGTTCAACACTTAAACGTAACTGACCTACAGTTAGAGGCAAAACTGTATCCAATGTATTTTACTCAATGGACTTATATTATTAATTAATAGATGTGTTTATAATCTATGGAATGCCATTAATGAAAAAGACTTAGGAAACTTGCAATTGTGACATCTATAAGAAAAATCTATATCGGAAAACAACTTGTGGGCCTAAATATTTAGAACCAAATTAATAATCTCTCAAGGAATAAACGGTGCGGGATGCGGGCTGTTCTCCCAGAGGCGCGGCCGCCGGCAGCCTCCTCAGACGGGGTGCGGGCTGTTCTCCTCCCAGGGGCGCGACCCCCGGCAGCCTCCTCAGACCGGGTGCGGGCTGTTCTCCCAGGGACGCGGCCGCCGGCAGCCTCCTCAGACGGGGTGCGGGCTGTTCTCCTCCCAGGGGCGCGACCCCCGGCAGCCTCCTCAGACGGGGTGCGGGCTGTTCTCCTCCCAGGGGCGCGACCCCCGGCAGCCTCCTCAGACGGGGTGCGGGCTGTTCTCCTCCCAGGGGCGCGACCCCCGGCAGCCTCCTCAGACCGGGTGCGGGCTGTCGCGACCCCCGGCAGCCTCCTCAGACGGGGTGCGGGCTGTTCTCCTCCTCCCAGGGGCGCGACCCCCGGCAGCCTCCTCAGACGGGGTGCGGGCTGTTCTCCTCCCAGGGGCGCGACCCCCGGCAGCCTCCTCAGACCGGGTGCGGGCTGTTCTCCCAGGGACGCGGCCGCCGGCAGCCTCCTCAGACGGGGTGCGGGCTGTAATCCCAGGGACGCGGCCGCCGGCAGCCTCCTCAGACGGGGTGCGGGCTGCTGTCTTCCCAGGGGCGCGACCCCCGGCAGCCTCCTCAGACGGGGTGCGGGCTGTTCTCCTCCCAGGGGCGCGACCCCCGGCAGCCTCCTCAGACGGGGTGCGGGCTGTTCTCCTCCCAGGGGCGCGACCCCCGGCAGCCTCCTCAGACGGGGTGCGGGCTGTTCTCCCAGGGACGCGGCCGCCGGCAGCCTCCTCAGACGGGGTGCGGGCTGTTGTCTTCCCAGGGGCGCGGCCGCCCGCAGCCTCCTCAGACGGGGTGCGGGCTGTTCTCCTCCCAGGGGTCCCTACGGCCCCACCGCCTTGTGAGCCTACTCGGCGGACAGGGAAGCAACGTAGCAGCCATACTGGCTGCTGCGCACCGAGCCCCCGGGAGGACCTGCGTCGGCGCTGTGGAAGCGCCGCCTGAGTCCGCGAGGCCGCGCGTACCTCTGAGGAGTGAGGCCCGCGGTGGAAGACGCTGCAAGCGGGCCTGTGACTGCGGCGGCCTCGGCCAACAGCCCCTCCGGCCTGGAGAGGACGCCCCGGGCGGCCCTCAGGCCGAGGCGGGGCGCCGGGTGTGCGCGGTCCCCCGGGACTCGCTTCCAGAGGAGCGCCTGGCGCGCGGCGCCGCGGGCAGGGCCTGCGGAGGCGCAGGGCGGAGGTCGGGCGCAGACCGCGCGCCCGCGGACGCAGGGCCGGATCCCGAGGCTGTGGGGGCAGCTCCGGCAGGTGGGGTCCGGAGGGCGGGCCTAGGCCCCAGCGGAAAGCCCGAGCCCGCCGCCTTCATCCTGCCTTTGACCCACTCGGACTGGCGGAGGGCAGACCGTGTGCCGGACCTGGTATTAATTAGGTCGGGTCTGCAGCTTGTCTGCCTCCCTGGAGGTGGCAGAAGCAGTTTACAGGGGCGCATAAAATAAATGCACACACTTAGCACGCAGCTGTCAGTTTTGACGTGTACGCACGCATGTAACTGTTGTCAGGCAGCTGTCCGGGGAGGTCTCCCTGAGCACTAGGTGAAATCCCCCTGGACAGGGGAGGGCTCTTGACTGAGCAGAAAGAATTCTCAGCAGCTGCACAAGTGCAGGAAGGGAAGGAATTTATTAAAGTGATAGTAATGGTAAATGGCAGCTGCTGAGCAGTCGTTACCGCTCATTGAACTGCTCAAGCATAGGGCAGATCCTTCACCTGCTCCCAAGATGACTTGGCATCCAGTGTCCGCTTGAATTTGCAGGGCGTGGGAACTCAGCCTCTACAGTCCCGGGATTTAGAGGAGCTGTGGCGCCCTGCCTGGATAGAGTGAGATTGTGTTCTGACAACTCTCCAAAGGCAAAGGAAGGAGATTTTCAGGGAGGCTCCTGAAGAGCATAATCCTACAGCCACAGTCCTGTCCGCGTCACCCAGGCAGGCCACAGGAACTTGCGAGCCCAAATCAGAGCTCTCAGTAGTCCCTCCCTGCTTGTCTGTAGTAGAACAGAGAGGGAAGACTTGTGCTTAAGTCTAGAAAATAGAAAGAAATAGCCAGGAACAAAGACACCACTGGAAGAGCAGAGTCTTTAAGGCACAAAGTACACACTCTAAGAAAGGGGAGTGCCGGCAATCTCAGAGAGAAGGCACACTTAGAGGCTTAGGATTCTGTCTTTTAAGGAGTTCAAGAATGGGATAAAGGACAGGACAAGGGGTGGACAGGCTAGACTGTGATCTCATGATGTCTGTCTCTGGTGAGAGATGTCATGTCACCATTCACCATCGGTCCTCTAGATATTCCCTAAGATAAACTTAACACAAGAAATTTCTTGGTCCTGCTCTTCTCCAAGATAGTGGTTACCCTCAAGCAGTGAGGACATATTATTTAGGACTGCTTGCCCAGCCTTAAGATAGGGTTGGTTACTGGCTGATTACCATAAAATATGTTGGGAATCTTAACCTCCTAACTCCCTGGTGTTTAACATGAAATCTTAGCCTTAAGATGGATTTCCTCCTGTTCTTACTAGACTATTTATATCTCAGCATTTTTCATCATAGGCAGGAAAAATTAATCATGACGCTTGTCCCATGTCTTTGCCCCACTCATAATCATTACCCAGAACAAGATAGTAAACATAATTTTTTTTCCTTTTCACCTATTTCACCCAACCCCTCACCCCCCTCCCCTGTAGCTACCATCAGTCTCTCCTCTGTGTCTGTTTTGTCTGTTCATTATGGCATCATATGGCATCATATGGCATTTTGTCTTTCTCTGACTTCACTGAGCATAATACCCTTTTAAGTCCATCCATGTTTTTGCAAATGGCAAGATTCCATTTTTTTTATGGCTGAGTAATATCCCATTGAATATAGGTAGCACATCTTCTTTATCCATTCATCAACAGGACACTTAGGTTGCTTCCATATTTCCACTATTGTAAAGAATGCTTCAATAAACATAGGGATGCATGTGTTACCAAGCACAGCTTGTACCACTCACAGCATGACATGCTGATAAATCAAGAGACAAGGTGTTGGGGAAAGGAAAGCAACTTTATTTGAAGAGCCAGCAGACCAAGAAGATGGTGAACTCGTGTCTTTAAGCTCCATCTTAACTAAGGGTTGTTTGCAAGCTGCTTCTACGCTCATGGAAGGGGGAACAGGAGGGGGAACAGGTTTGGGGGTGAGAAGCCTGCAGACATCTAGGTGCCTGCGAGGGTCCAAGGAAAGCTGAGAAACTCTGCATCCTTGGGTAGGGGACTCTTGCTGACTTTGATCTGGTCGGATATTCCTAAAACTCTTTGACAAGACAGTCATTATTTTCATACATATTTCGCTATATCCTGTAGGAGGCAAGCTTCAGGTAAGGGGCTGTTGACAGAAATCTCACCCTGTAAGCCGAATTGCTTTTAAAGATCAGCAAGGCTGTGTGCAGGGCTGCAGCCTGAGCAGAAGCCTTTTTCCTTCTTTTTCCTTTTGGCCCAAAGGTTAAGGCAGCAGAGGAGACAAATACAGTGTGGAGGCAGAGGGGCCACATTGTCACTCGGTTGCACAAATATGATTTCACGAATTACTGATTTTGTTTTCTTTGAGTAAATTCCCCGAAGCGGAATTACTGGGTTGTATGGTATTTCTTTGCAGATTTTTGAGGAATCTAAATACTCTTTTCCATAGCGGATGCGCCAGTTTACATTCCCACCAGCAGTGCACAAGGGTTCCCTTTTCTCCACACCCTCACCAACACTTGTTATTTCTTGTCTTTTGGATAGTGGCCATTCTGACTGGTGGGAAGTGATACCTCGGTGCGGCTTTCATTTGCATTTCCCTGATGATGAGCCATGCGGAGCATCCTTTCATGTGTCTGTTGGCCACCTGTATGTCTCCTTTGGAAAAATGTCTATTCAGGTCCTCTGGCCATTTTTTAATAGGATTATTTGTTGTTGTTATGTTGCTGAGTTGTCTGAGTTCTTTACATATTGGATATTAGCCCTTTGTTTGATATGTCATTTGCAAATATGTCCTTCCATACAGTAAGTTACCTTTTCATTTTGTTGTTGAGGAAACACGTTTTTAAGGCTCTGTTGAGATATAATTCATATACCATATAGTTTGCTTAAAGTATACAGTTCAATGGATATTAGTGTATTTACAGAGTTGCACAGTCATCATCAATATCTAATTTTAGGACTTCATCACCCCAAAAATAAATCCAATCCCTGTTATTAGTCTTCCCCAGTTCTTCTCCCCACCTCCCCACCTACTTTCTATCCATAAGATATGCCTACTCTTGACATTTCATATAAGAGAGCCTTACAGTCTGTGATCCTTTAAGCATGGTTTCTTTCACTTAACATGATGCTTTCAAGGTTCATGCAACTTGGAGCACATGTCAGTACTTCCTTCCCTTTTATTGCTGAATAATATTACATTGTATGGCTATCCTGCATTTTAAATAACTATTTGAATAAACATTTGGGTTGTTTGTACTTTTTGGCTATTGTGAATGAACATTCCTGTACAAGTGTGTGTGTGGATGTATGTTTTCATTTTTCTTGGGTATATGCTTAGGAGTTGCTGGGTCACATGGTAGCTCTGTGTTTAACCTTCAGGAACTGCCAAGCCATTTTCCAAAATGGTTGCACCATTTTTCATCTCTGCTAGCAATTTATGGGGGTCACAGTTTCTCCTGTCCTCGCCAACACTTGCACTGTCTCTTTTTCATTATAGCCACCCTACTGTGTGTGAGGTGTCATCTCGTAGTGGGAAAATGTATTCTTAACGGTTGTTTCCCCATTATAAAAATATTATGGGGATAGTTTGAAATAATCTGAAAAATTACTTTTAATATATTTAAAATGTTATGCATATTGTTAACATTTACACAAGACATAGTCTTAAAAATAAAGGTAAAAACCTTTTGACATTTAATCATAAACATGATATGTTTATGCAAACTCTTCCTACACATCATTTAAAATAGCCAACATTCTCGGAGGTGGATATATCATATTAAGTCGACCATTCCATTTTTCTCTGACATTTAGATGGCTCTCAGGATTTGGTAAGAGACCTGCTTTACATTTTCCTGTATAATTGTTTTTGCTTATGAATTTATTGTATACCAAAAAGCATCAAGATTTTCCTGAATTTTGGGAAAACCCAAGGATGTACTACCCATGGACTGCTGCTCTGTTCTTCCTACAGCCTCCTTAGGTGAGCTATCTGCTCAAGTGCTTAGTTGTCCGTGCTGACTCTTCTGACCTTCAAACTCATAAATTCAAATTATTGTTAAATATTACCAACCTCAGTTACCCACAAGTATCCCAAACCTAAAATCTTGCAAACTTAGTCCGTTATCTTCCTGTGCCCACAACTTGTTTACCAGTATCGTTAACTGACCCCAGCCATCCCAGGAAGAAACCCGGGAGACGCCTTCCCCTTCCATCTTGCACACAGCAAGTCAGGCCCATGCTCCGCTGACTTTGCTCTTTCTCACGTCTGTCTCCTCTCAGTTCTCACCACCACACTGGGCTTCCAAGCCCTCACCGCCTCTCACCTAAGCTGTGCAGTGGCCTCCTACTTGATCTCTCATCCTTCAGTACTACCCACTTAAATTCTTTCCCCTCACTACCGCTAGATGACCTACCTATAAACAAAGTGATCATGGTATTTCCCTGCTCAAAATCATTTTCTGTCCCTGTATTGCCTATGAAATAGAGTCTGCACTTCTTAATAAGGTGCACAGGGCTCTTTTGCACGTTCTGCTTGTCCCTTCTCTAGGGTAAAAATAGCAAACTTAGAATATAGGCATTCTTCAGTGAGATCAGTTAAAGTTCAAGAAGCCAGGAGTAACTGGCCTGGAATGTTTGAATATTCCCCAGATAAAGGAAAGTCACTCAGCACACCCTTGTCTTTATTGCGTTAATGAAATCATGTCATTGTAAGATTCACTTAGCCTGCTAAAAGGCCCAGCTTATTTTTTTAACTTTACCTATATGCTGTTTTTCCATTTCCATCCCCTAATCAAGTAATTTGCAGACTGGACAGTTCATTTAGCAAGCTAGCCCAGCCATAAACACAGCATAGTAAAGACAAGAAAGATTCCATCTTAAAGCTAAGATTGTATTTTAAAACCCAGGAAGTTAAGAAGATTCTTGTCTTGCCAATGGGTTTCATCCCTGGGCAAGTTCACTATGGATTCACTGTGACCAAAGAAGTGACAGTAAAATGTTCTTGGGGTGAAAGGATTATACCCAACTTTATTTTCACGGTGTCAGATCAGTCACTAACATCCTGTTCATTCAGAGCGAGTCTGCATGCAGCAAGCCAGTCTCTGCCTGTAGAGATGGTTTGTGGGAGGTAAATGCTCTCAGCTTTTGCTTATCTGGAAATTGTTTAATCCCTCCTTCAAATTTAAATGATAATCTTGCCAGATAAAGTATTCTTGGTTCAAGGCCCTGTTGCTTCATTGAATTAAATATATCATACCACTCCCTTCTGGCCTCTAAGGTTTCTGCTGAGAAGTCTGATGATAGCCGAAGGGTTTTCCTTTGCATGTGATCTAATTTCTCTCTCTGGCTGCTTTTAGTCTGTTGTTATCTTTGATGTTTGCCACTTTAATTATGTGTCTTGGTGTTGTCCTCCTTGGGTCCCTTGTGTTGGGAGATCTGTGCGCTACCAAGGCCTGAGAGACTATCTTCTTCCCCAGACTGGGGAAGTTTACAGCAATTACTTCCTCAAAGACATTTTCTATCCCTTTTTCTCTCTCCTTTCTCTTATACCCCTATAATACGAATATTGTTCCGTTTGGATTGGGCCACACATTTCCCTCTGTATTCTTTCATTCCTTGAGGGCCTTTTTTCTCTCTGTTCCCCAGCTTCTTTGTATTCCTCTTCCCTAATTTCCATTTCCTTTTTCACATCCTCCGCCGTATCTAACCTTAAAACCTCTGTTGTGCTCTTCAACAATTGGGTCTCTGTCCCAAAATCATTCCTGAGTTCTTGAATATTTTTCTGTACCTTCATGAGTATGTTTATCATTTTCATTTTGAAATCACTTTGAGGAAAATTTATTAATTCAGTCTCACTCGATCCTTTCTCTGGTGTTGAGATTTGGCTTTGTACCAGGTTCCTTTGACATTTCATATTTGTATGTGGTGCCTTCTAGTGCCCAGAAGCTCTACTCTGTGGGGCTGCTCAGCCCCTGGAGTGATGTCGGGCGTCAAAGGGGAGTGGTGCTGGTGCCTGGGGGGAGGAAAGGGCTGTTTCCTGTTTCCTGGTTGACATGCCTGTCTCACCTGCCAGAACCGCTGGCCGAACACACAGGTGTAAGCCTCTGTGCTTTGTGATTGTAGCTGCTGTAGGCAGGGGCTTACCTCTGGCTGGCCTGACGCCAGGGCAGGGGCTGCCGGTTTTCGAGCCAGGTGCAGGCTAGCCGGGAGGAAGACACTGACTGCATATCGCAATGGGGGGCTGTGGAGTTGTGGAGCCAGCCAGTGGGAAGGAGCGCCTGAAGATTGTTTAAATTCCCAACCTGCTGGGCAGAGTGCACCCAGACAATTTTGTCTACCCGTCCTTTTTCCTGAGCAGTAAGCTCTGTGCAATCCTTGCCCCTTTAGCAGCCCTCTTGCTTTTCGGAGGTCTTTCAGACTGCCCGCCCAGATTAGCCAGATATGAATCCGTTTCCCACAAGTATCTGGAATCTCCATCTCTCCAGGTATTGGGCCTGTCTTAGCTTTCCAACCCCACTAATCACCAGGGCACCATGCAATGTAGGTTCGTGCTCCCTGAACAGGTCTCCAGGGCTAGGTGTTCAGCAGTCCCAGGCCTACACTCCCTCCCCGGTCTGTGTCCCTTCCTCCCTCTGATGAGCTGTGGTGGAGGAAAGCCTTGGGTCTGCCACGTCACAGCTTTGGTTTCCATTTCCATGAGATCTGCCCTTTTCTCCAGGTGTACGCAGTCTGGGGCAGTCTTCTTTCCTGGTACTCTTTCAGGATAAGTTCTTTTACTTATATTTTCATAAAATACGTGCTTTCAGGAGGAGGTCTCTATGTCACCTCTCACACCATCTTTAATACCTGGGAGGCTATTCCTCAGGGATGAGGGGAGGAAGTTGCACAGAGGGCTCCCTTGGGAGCAAGCATACCATGAGAACCTATGGCTGCCAGCCACCCGAATCCTCAGAAGCCTCCACTGGGCACACAGGAGGCAGTGGTTCCAGGCAGCACTGTGCCGTGTCTGTGTCCATCCCAGGATAGGCTGGGCCTGGTGAAGACGGCCCCACCTCTCCCTGGAACCCTATGGCTACAACACAGTGGCTGATGGCACCCAGGCAGCACATGGCATCAAACACGGAGGAGGACACATGCACGAATGGTGACATCCAACGCATGGTGGGGCACCTTGCCTCTCTGTGCAGCGGGACACGAGTAGAGGGGGCGACACAGCACAAAGGTAGCCAGGTTGGCCGCAGCTTTGTACAGGTCCTTGAGGATGCAGCGGGATGCTGGAGAGCTGCCCGAGTCTGTCAACAGAGGAGGTACCAGAGCACCTGCCCCGGCAGAGGGTCTGGGATGAGCAGGTAGAGCAAGAGGAGCAGGAAGCAGACTAGGGTCTTGGGGTGCCAGGTGCTGCCTGCCTGAAGCAGAAGCTCTCCTCTGCACGTAGCCAGGGCAGCAGCAGTGTTGCGGGCCCGATGACAGCAGCTGCAGGGCCACACAGGTGAACAGAAGAGGCAGGTTATCCCGGGTTCCCCCCATTATCCTGCTTCCACCCCATCCCCTCTGCCCTCTGTGTTCCTGGCCCTGTACAGAAGGGTCTGGCCATCAGCAGCACCCATGGGTTCCCTGTCACGGAAAGGCTCATGAGCATCGCCTACTCACAGAGAAGGAAACTGGGTCCCAGAGGTGGAGGGGAATCAACCTTCACTCTGAGAGGTCTGGACTGGCAGTGGAGCTGGGATGCCAGCCCCACCTGTCTTTAGGACTCCCCCACACCCAACAGAGCCCAAAGCTTCCCGCAGACTGGGGAACAGCCCACCCCTTGCCAATGGCACCAAGCCAGAAACTCACCTGGCCCTGGCCAGTAAGTTTAACTCTTGTGGGACCTGAAGAAAAACAGTCCCTTTCTGCCAGCCCTCTGGCGTGGGGGCTCCAGCTGGCAGGACAGGCTGTAGCTGCAGGACAGAGGGCCACCTGTGAGCCTCTGGAGCCACACGTCTGGGGCCCTTCTCCAAGAGCCTGCTGGCAGCTGGAGCCCACACCCGCCTCCTGGCAGCCTCACCTCTCCTCTTCATCCATGGGCTCCACGGCCTGGAAAAAGGACTTGAAAAAGTGCTCATCGGGCTCCAGGTAGTACAGCGCGGCCATGCGCTTGTGCATCAAGATCTCACCCAGGACGAGAGTGACCTGGGGCAGAGGAAGGGCAGGATGCAGACAAGGAGGGGAGTGAGGAGTGGGGCAGTGGGATGGTCCTGGATCTTTGCTCACAAAGGAAACCACCTTCCCTCCAATGCCTACCAGCCCTGCCTGTTCCTACTGTTGGGTCTCCAGCTCCTCCTCCAGGAAGGCGGCCTTGATGCCACCCCATCCCCCACTTGACAAAGCCTTCAGTGCCCCCAGCTCTGCATATCTTAACTCTGTCAAGACACGTTAGACCCAGGGAATGGGCCAGACGGGGTCCTGCCCAGGGATCTTGACTCCATTTCTCACCTTATGTGGTACTACACTCAACACTCTCTTGCTCGTCTTGTCACCCTGGAAGGCAGGAAGGCAAACAAAGTGCATCAGTAGCAGTCCCCTGGGCCCAGAACAGGGCCAGAATGTCCCCACTCTTTCTCAAGTTGGAGGACTGCCAGGGCCCTCCAAGGGGCAGGCCTGCCGAGAAATAGCACCCAGACCTACCCCAGCATCGGGGTTACCAAGAACGGGGACTGGACTAGGGAGCTGAGGCCTCAGGCGGGAAGGCACTGCCAGCCCCATGATGTGCTTCCTGCCCTGAAGGAGCAACATCCCCTCGCTAGGGCAGCGCCTGAGCAGGAGGCCAGTCCTGCTCAGATGCTGCCCCCTGTAGCCCTCAGCCCCACCTGCCCAGGGACAGGACCAGGGCTTAGGGGGATCCTTCTGGCAGTCCTCTCCAAGCAGCCCAGCTCGTGAGATGGATGGGAGACTCTCAGGAGAGGGCTGGCCGGGTGCTGCGAGCTCCGGGCTCACTGGGGCCTCTCTCCTCTCTAAAGCTCACCATCCTGCCCCACCCCCCCACCACCCATGCCCCTCTGGGCTCACTCACATCCTCATTATGTTCCGGGAGTTTGTCTACGAGCAGGTCATCCAAGAACAGTCCGAGGAAGGGGACCATGCCCTGTGCCACCTGGGTGTGGAGGTGATGAGTACCCACCTGCCTCACGGGCACCCACAGAGCCTCCCCTGAACCCCACACCTGCAGCCCCCAGCTCCCTTGGACCACCCTTGTGCTGCCTCCCTCCCCTCCCTTCGCCCTGCGCTGCTCTCCTGGTCCCTCCCAGGGCTGGCTTGTGGCCAATCCCAGGACCTGTGGTCCCTGCACCTGTCCTCCAACTTCCCCCTGTACCCAGCTGCTCTCGCCCTCCTCCTGGTCACCCCAGTGCTGGCAGCTCAGGGCTGCTGGCACCAGGAGCAGGTACAAGGTCGCCCCCACCACCCAGGACCCGCGCCACGCCACTCTCACCTGCTGCTTCCTACCCTGGGATCCCCTGGTGGCCCACAGCAGTTTCGTCGCGATGGACTTCGCCTCCTGCAAGGTCCAGGACACTCAAGTGCTCATGCTTCCCTCCCACATGGCCTCCCACCACCAGACCTTGCTTGATGGATGCATTGCCCTCTGAGTCTCCTAGTACCTATGCTGTCCCCACCTCCAACAGGCTCTCAGCCTAGGGCGATCCCAGCTCAAGCACTCACTAATACTCACAGGTGTCTGTGGGCCATGGCTGGACGCCCTAAGGGGTTTCGTCACCTACAGAGTGCCAGGGGAGATCCCTCTGCCTCCCAGGGTGCCCTGAGGACTTACTGTCTGTCACCTGGCTCTCACCAGAGCTCCCCTCACACGAACAGGTGGGATGGGCACAAAGCTGAAGCCCATTTTGTGCTCCCTGGACCCTGCTCACCTGGGAGGCCCACACCCCAAGGTGACAATCCTTGATGACCAGATGAGATGCCCAAGGCTTCAGTGGGGCAGTGACCAGCTCAGGGGACCCAGGGGAGAGGCCGACATTGCTCAGCCATAGGCCCTACCCGTGCTGCTGACCACATGCCAGCCCCAGCCCTGACTGGGGTACCATCCTCTGGTCCTCACTGGTTGTCAGGTCCCCAGTCAAGTGGAGCAAGGGAGGGAGACAAGCAGGACCCTCGGGGTCCTGCTGGACCCTACTTTCCCCATCAGCTACCCCCTCTCACCCCACACACACCTCGAGTCTGCCCCAAGTATGGGCCACAGCACAACAGAGGACTTGCCCCAAGGACCCCCTCCCTTCCAGACCTCTAGCCTCCATTTACCTCGAGGAGCCACTTCCTGTTAATGCCCTTGTCCCTCTTTTTAAGGTTTTTATATATCCTGGAGCTCTTCCTAAGGGGAGGGGAGAGGAAGAGGGAGACACATGGCCAGTAGGTGGAGAGTTGGGGGCAGACCCTTTTCCTGGGGCACCCAGGAGATCCACAAGCCTGCATGAGGCTTTCCACCACAGCCCTGAGCCCTGGGGAATCCGTGGCCTGCGGAGGGGGCTGCATGTTTCCACCCTGGGCCTCCATTCCCAGTCCTCATGGGGGCAAATCTGCTTTGGGCCAGGTCACTGTCCTTGGGGCAGAGACCTCCTGCTGAAGAGCACATGCTCAAAATCTCCAATTGGTTTCAACCCACACCTGACATTGCAGGAAACCGATTCTTCCAGGAGAACCCCTGGCCTAACCCCACAGGGGAATCCGAGAGCCCACGATCCCTGTCCCTAGGCTCTGCTGCCTCCCGGGAAGTCCCAGCCGACTGACGGAAACTACCAAACCTAGGGGTGACCTTATCCTCTTAGGTGCCCTAGTCCTGGGGACAGGACAACCCACCAGGGAACATGTCGCCAGGTGCTCTCCAGACGACGTACAGCTGGGCTCTGCAGGGCCAAGAGAATGGCACGAAGGGACGCGAAATTTTTGAGGGCCAGACACTCCTGGGAGGGAAGACAGAGCTGAGAGAGGGGCCTGCCTCTCTGCTCTGTCACCCCATGTACTCCTTTCCTTAAGGAGACAGACACCCAGGGAGTCCAGCACACCTGGTACCAGGAGAGCAGCCATCCTGGGTGGAAGACTGTAGCTCAACTCAAGAAAGGGGCCAGGTACGGTTGTCCCACCGCTGAGGCCTACAAGTGCAGGTCTGCACACCCCTGGCTCGAGGGACCCAGGGACTGTGCTGGGTCAGATGGCAGCCATCCATCATGATGGCTGGCAAAGGAGGGGAGCAGTTCCCAAGATGCCAGGATGGACCCCATTGGCTGTCCAATGACATACCTTGGCCACCTGGATCCAGAACTTCACCACTCGGGCCCTGTCCCGGGATGTCATGCTCGGGGCACCGAGGCAGGAAGAGGTGACCAAATTAGCCGTGTCACCGCATTGCCTGATGATGCGATGGATGGTGGGGGCCAGGAGCTCAAGGCCTCCCATCTGTGACTGGTGCCAAAAGTAGGCCTGGCATTCAGCATATGCCACCTCGGTGAACAGCACCTGGGGATGACAAGGGGTGTCATCCTGCTGTGCCCCTGGTGCCCATATGCCCAGGCAGAGTTTCTGGTCAGAGCTGGAGCCCACGCAGCTGAGGATGTGCTGTAGGCCTTGTGGCCAACTGGCCTTCGGACCCCATCCACTGAGGCTCCCAGGACCAGATACACAGGACGCCACAGTGGCGAGGAACAGAGGGGCTTTGCTCGCAGACACCCTCACACACCTCCTCCCTGCCACACAAGGCAGCTCACCCTGCCCATCCTGGGGCATCTGCCTTCCATTCTGCAACCCCGTAGATCCAGCTGCCCACTCAGGTGCAGTTTTCCCCAAAACAATTCCACCCAGGGCCTTTCTTGGTGTCTGTGTCTCCCATGCAGTCAGGTCCATGGCAGGGGCCTCTGAAGTGGAGAGTCTGTGGAGGCCTGCCAGGCCAATGGCCTAAGGACCTAAGGCCCTGGCGGCACCTCCCAGAGCATGCCTCCCATTTCCTGCCCCTCCCATCCCAGCCAGGCCCTGCCCACCTTCCCTCCATTCCTCCTCATTGGTCTGCAAGTATCCCTAAGTGCTAGCCATACTGTCCCTGTATGGTCACTGAAGGCTTGTGGGTGAGGAGAGTCTCTCATGACACGGGGTGAGTCCGTGGGGAAGCTGTGGGGACTTGGGCCCAGATCACATGAGTCCATAGCAGGTCTGAGGCAGCCCGTGACACAGGGAAGGCCCACGCCTGACCCAGAGAGCCCGCTCTGCTCACCGCACACATCAGGGTCAGCTGCTCGGCCACCAGGCGAGGGGGAAACGCCAGGATGGTCGGCTCCTCCTCCCTCGGCACATCCCAGGTGTTCACGGCACAGGGGCTGGTGGGCTCCAGTACTGCCTCGGGCTCTGCCAGGCCTGGTGCCATTCCATCAAGTGGTCCGGGCACCATGCCTGAGGGCTCATGGGGCTGCAGCTCAGGGCCTGGCACCGGGGTTGCGGCCACAGCTGGGACATCCTCCGGCTCTGCAGGGCCTGAAGCAGGTGACACCGGCCGTAGCTCCAGCACAGGGGTCTCACGGGGATCCTCAACAGGCTCTAGCGATGAATCCGGCCCTCCCTGTGCCTCTGGAGCCATCTGCATCTGCCGTGGTTCTGGAGCAGGACACAGGGACATGGTCACCCCGGGGCTGATTCACCATGCCTTACAATGACAGAAATCCCTCACTGCCTTGAAGGGAACCCCAGTCTGGAAAGCCCACCCTAGATGGTTCCCTGGCTGCAGGCCCTCACCTTCCATCTCTGCCACCGTGGGCCCCACGTGCTCCTCCTGGACCAAGTGGTGAAGGACTCGGCCCTCTGGGATGGATGAAAGCTGGCTGCCATGGAGGACGCTGGGCACATGCTTGGGCTCCCAGGTATGGCACCCAGCCAGTCGCATCCCGGGACTGGGGGTAGGCCTGTGTGTGGAAGTGTTAGAAGCCTGGTCTTTCCAGCTCCACTGCCTTCCCAGCCCAACCTTCTGTAGGACTGGCCACTGGGCATTCCCCTGCCTGTCGAAGCAACTGCTCCTTCCCCTTCAGACACTGTGTGTCTCTCCTGGGACCCCATCCTTTCCCAATCTCCCAAATAGGATGTCCCCAGTCATCAGCCTGCCCATGGGAATCCAAAGATCGCTGACCTGCTGCATTCTGATGGCACATCGGACTCCAGCTCGGGGCATGAGACCACTCCTGGGATATCCCAGGTGTTCACACCACAGGGGCTGATGGACTCTGGACATGGCTCTGGCTCGGCCAGGATCAGTGCCATTCTGGGAAGTACTCCAGGTACCGTGCCTGACGGCTCATGGGGCTCGAGCTCAGGGCCTGGCACCAGGGCTGAGGCCACTGCTGGGATATTCTGCGGCTCTGCAGGGCCTGAAGCAGGTGACACCGGCCGTAGCTCCAGCACAGGGGTCTCACAGGGATCCTCAACAGGCTCTAGTGATGAATCCGGCCCTCCCTGTGCCTCTGGAGCCAGCTGCATCTGCCGTGGTTCTGGAGCAGGACACAGGGACACGGTCACCCCGGGGCTGATTCCCCACACCTTACGATGACAGAAAAGCCCTCACTGCCTTGAAGGGAACCCCAGTCTGGAAAGCCCACCCTAGACGGTCCCCTGGCTGCAGCCCCTCACCTTCCAGCTCAGCCACCGTGGGCCCCAGGTGCTCCTCCTGGACCAAGTGGTGGAGGACTCGGCCCTCTGGGATGGATGAAGGCTGGATGCCATGGAGGACGCTGGGCACATGAGCTGGCTCCCAGGCATGGCGCCTAGCCCGTCGGATACCGGGGTGGGGCTTGGGCCTGGGGGTAGAAGAGTGAGAAGCCTGGTCTTTCCAGCCACACTGCCCTCCCAGCCCACCGTTTTGCGGGCGTGGCCACTGTGCGTTCCCCTGCCTGTCCAGGCACCTGCCCTTCACCTTACAGACCCTGTGTGTCTGTCCTGGGATCCCATCCTTTCCCATCCTCCCAAATAGGACATCCCCTGTCATCAGCTCTCCTGTGGCAATCCAAAGATCGGTGACCTGCTGGGTTCTGCTGAGCTCCCCTGCCCCAAGCCCCAAACTCCTCCTCCGCCGTTTCTGAGCAGATGGACCGTGCCCCCTCTGGACCCAGTGAATGCTCACATTTTCAGATCCTCCTCAGGCCTCTTGTCATGCCCCCTGTTACATGAGGAGGCCATGAGGGCATCGCCCGTGACGCTCTCCGGCCGTGACCTGCGGATGATGCCTGAAGTGACTGCCCGACTCCACATGGGACAGGGTCCCAGTATTCTGTCTGCTTCCTTCACTCAGTTATGCTAAGTGTCCCCAAAGGGCCTGCACAAAGTGAGTGCTTCATACCTATTGTTGCTGAAGGAAGTCCTAACAGAACCTTGCCAGGTACCCCTCTGCTGCCCCCAGGGGTCCTTCATCTGGCCACGGTGAGGACAAGGACCAGGACCAGCCACAGGGAATTGCGAGCCCCCACCTCCCCGTTCCCAAGGCTTCTTTCCATGTGCTTTTCCAAATTGAAGTGCCTGATAGGTAAGGCCAAAGGCTTTTCATCGAGTACAAAAGAGTAATAGCACCAAAGTGGCCCAGCTTGGCCAGGAGTCCTTTCTGCACTGCCCAGGACCAGGGGAGCCCATCTAAGACTCCTCTCGTAATCCCCATGGGCAACCTAACAGGCTGATCACCAGCCACCCTGCCTGTCAGAGGAGCATGTGGCAGCTCAGACACGTGTGGAGACACTCAAGACACACAGCGGGCTGTGGGCAGAGGCCTGACTGTGCCGAGGAGGTGGGGTGGAGGCTCACCGGGGGGGCCGCTGGCCCGTGGTCGGCTGGTCAGCGTCCTCGGGAGGGAGTGTGAACTCAGGAGTGCTCCGGCTGATGTTTATAGCTGGATCCACTCGGGAGGTGCACCTCCTCCACTTCCTCCTCTCACCCGTCCGGGGAGCCGTGCGCTTGGGAACCTCACTCCCATTGACAGTTGACTCATGTTCACGCTGAGGGGGTCAGCAGGGATATAGTCAGTGGGGAACCCAGGAACCTCCAAGACGAGGGAGGTTTGCAACTCACCTGAGAGTCCCCAGACCCCTGGGGTGCGATCAAGAAGAGGGAAGGGGTGCCCCAGGGAATGAGATTCTAGGCCTTCTGGAATGGGACTGTCCTGGGACACTCTCATGGGGAAGCCCTGGGAGGGCCCTGGCAGGTTGCCAGGTTTTGAACAAGGTCCTGGGAGATGGAGTAGGGGAATCCATCCACCAGCTCCAACACGCTCCCCAGGGTGGAGCTCTGAAAAGCCAGCGCCCAGTAGCTTGGGAGGGGCCACCCGGGGCTGCCTGGACCTCCCCTCAGGGGGAGATGTGGGCCTCAAATCCTGCCCCCGACATCAGGCACACAGGGCCATCTGCAATAGAAATCCACTCCGTGAGGGAAGGAGAGGACACCCCCCAGGCTCAGGATTAACAATGTGGGTGGAAGTGCCTGGTCCCTACACTCACCTCCACATCCTGAATGATGAGACCAGAGCTGTGACACTGACTACCCCGCCGGGGGGCCACCACCTCACAACATGCTGCCACCCAGGAATGGCCACCCTCCTCCCCAGACTTCCATCCCACCCATGCCCCACACCCACCACACACACACGGAAGGGGCCGGTGGGAAGGTCAGCCCGGGATGGGTCACACTTGGGGCCTGGCCCTGGAGTGGCCTGCTCTGGGCTGCCCTGTGTTACCTCGGGGCTCCTCGGGAAACACGGACAGAAGCGTTGGAGGTGGGTGCTGAGCCAGCGCCCGCAGCGAGCAGAAAGACTGCTCCTCTTGGCTTCCCTGACTCCCACACCTTCAGAAGGCTCTGCACAACAAGACCGCATGTTGCTCTGTCGAGCGCCTCCGGTCAAGTGAGCAGGACTGGGGTCTGTGACCAGTAAATGGGCACCGGATCACAATTCAGGTTCTACTGGGCGTGTCATCAGAGACATCACTTCCTGAAGGTTCCATTTCCTGGGCCCCTCCCTGCACTCAGACACACCCACATGCCCCTCTGGGCTGCTGACTGCCCACCTTCCTGGCCCTTGCCATGCATGACTACACAAATCTACACACCAGAGCCCTCCCCTCGCTCTTTGGCAATGTCACCAGGGTCCCAGCTCTGAGGACACAAGAGCTGAGCTCAGGCCTCTTTGTCTCACCACTTCTCTGTCCTGCTGAAGCCACGGTACCTCCCAGGAGCTGCCCAACGTCCCAACCTGCACAGGCAGGGTAATGTCAGACATTCTTCCCTGGGGACATCCTCACGATATATGGACGACACCTCCAGCTGTTGGTGGCTGGTGTCACGTGTGTCTGATGCACAGCCTCGGAGATGGAAGAATGCCAACCAGGCTTAGCATGGAGCGTGGAACACCACGCAAGTCAGACCCAGGTCCGGGCCTTGTGATCTTGGGCAAGTCACTTCCCCTCTACGCCAGTTTCAGTTGTGCACCTTGAAGGGGTGGCAATGAGAGGAGATCCAGGTGGTGTCATCTACTGGCATCCACCTTCCAAAGGTCCAGGCTGCTCTCAAACTAGGTGCTTTTCAGACCAATCAGTGAATGAGTCAGAGTAGCACACTGGAAATGAAGTCTATGCTGCCTCTGAAATCCGAGGTGGTCCACCAGGCTGCTGTGCTCTTTCTTTCTTTGTGAGTAGGGGGAAGCGGAGACCAGATACAGCCTCTTATTCATCACCTTGGAAGTGAGAGCTTGGCAGGTCCACACGATAGACTTCTAGAAACTTCTCTAAGGCAAAAGGCCCCTGAATTTTTGTTGGATTTATTTCCCACCTTCTGACACGTGACTGTGCTATCAATATGCTTAGACAAGTTGTACTTCCTGATCACTGGGTCTAATACGCATAATACCATCAATGGGATGGGCCAGTGTGACATCTTCTGGAAGAGAAAAAGAGATGAAGATTCCTTCTGACTAAATTAGAACCTAAGTTTGGAAATTTGATATACCTCTGAGATAGTTTGTCTCCTTGCTGGCTGAAAGCTAACTGCTCTGCTGGTCTTTCCTAACAGGAAGAGAACAAAGAGCATTTTCCTGATCAATAGTTACACACTAGTTCTTGGGGGTCAAGTGATGAAGCCCCATGTGCAGCAGTAACTGCAATTTGAGACACTGTGATTACATTGACAATCATGCACTGTCATCTCCAAGATTCACCTGTTTTCTGAGTAGGCCAAATGAGTGACTTCTATAAGAGTATGTGGAAATCACCACCCCTACATCTTTCAAATCCCTGGCGGTGACACCGGTTTCTGTAACCTCTCCTGGAATGCATTACTGCTTTCAATACACACTTTAGAGGGAGTCCTAGAGGCTTGTGCTTGACCTGCCACACAGCATGAATTCCTTGCCAGTACAGTCCCCTGTGGCTAGCAAGGAGGAAGGCAGGAGCTCTGCATTCTTCCAGGGCAACTGGGCCCCGTGGCCTCTGGCGCTGAAGGAGCGACACTGAGGGCACTCAGTCGGGGGGCGGATTTGGGGGTGCTACTCCTGATACCTAAACTGGTTCCTCCCTGAAGGCAAATCACAAAACACAATGACAAGGTTTTGGGGTGGGAAAGAACAGTTTACTGACTTGCTGGCAAATGAGGGAGTGAAAAGCTCCTGCCTTAAAAAACTACCGTCCTCCTGACACACAAGCGGTTAGGGCTTTTGGAGGGGAAATCGTGGGAGAGGCTGGGGTGCAGACACATAAAGTAGCAGCTTGCAAGGGGCCAAGCAGACATTCCTGCACGGATTCACTAGCTTTTTGTTTTTCTTTTCTGCTTCTCCTCAGTCCCTGGGGACTGGATGCTTGGGCTTGAAACAAATGAGCTTTCAGCATTATCTCTGACCCTCAGACTCAGAAAACCTGAAGAACAATTAGAAACTGCCCCCCACCCCCACCCCACCACCCCGCCACCCCTGTTAGTGCTTACAAAGTTTCTGGGACTACTTGGGTTCACTTTCCAGTGAATGTTAGTGTTCAGTTTTCAACAAAGATTGGATTCCCCTTTTCTTCTAGTACAAATTCACTTATTCCTGTTTCCCCTGCTGCTGCTGCTGCTGCTGCTGCTGCTGCTGCTGCTGCTGCTGCTGCTGCTGCTGCTGCTGCTGCTACACTTGTTACCACTTTCAGAAATCTACAAGAAAAACACAAAGGCAACTTGGGCCTTACTGACGTTTCTGTTTAGTAAACAGGTGAGGCTACAGATCCTAGGAGTCAGCCTTTCCTGGCCATGGCCCATGGCCCCGCCAGTCCTTCGGGTTATTCTGGGCTGTGAGTACCAGAGCTGGCCCTTCCTGCTGGGAACCTTTCAGCTGATGCTGTTGCCAAGTGCCTATTGCCCTGTGCAGCGGGCTGTGTATGCAGCGGGCTGTGTATGGATCCCACTATGCTGCCCCCTCTCCACACAATACCCTTGGACTCTGATACCACCTTCATGTCTTCTCTCACTCACATTTTTTATTTTAGCCATTCTAATGTGCAGGACCTCATTATGTTTTCCACCTACATTTCACTTCCATTTCCCTCATGAGTCATGTTGTTAAAGAAAAGAAAAGTCAAGCCACACATGGACTTGGGGGCAAATACTTGCAAATCATACCTTCAACAAAGGACATGTACTTACACTATATAAAGGCCTGCTACAGCCCAATAGCAAGAAGACAAGTAACCATTCCTTGTTCCCTGGGAAATGGTAGAAAAGTCAAGTGATGTGTCCCAGGAGTCCCACCAAGCAGGTGAGGGTGATGGCCCCCATCACCACCATTGTCAGCGTGACCTCCATTTCTGCCCTGCCCTGGCCATCCTTCCCTGGACTCCCAAAGTGTCCCCAGCCTGCAACACAAAGGGGTTGCGTCCCACTCTGATGTAAACCTTTGTGTGGCCTCACCACTCTCAAAGGAAAGAATTGGTGTATGGGTATAGATGTCCTAGAGCCCAGGACAGACTAATGGATGGTGATACTGGGATTTCCCTGCACAAGCAAGCTCACTAAGGTCTGTGCAGGGACCAGCGTACTTATACATCACCTGGGGACAGATCAATGGAGGGGCAGGATGAGCAGTGAGGTAAAAGCTAGGGGAGGGAAGGCCAGGGAGCCGACTGAGGGGAGGGGGCAGTGGTGGTTGCCTGGTTACCAGCTTCTATGACCTCACACCGCTGAAATCTTCAGGGTGTCACATCGCTGCCTGTAAGGTGCACTAAAGTGGGACCCTCCTCAGGGGGGCAAATACATCAGGCTCTGTTTTCGAAATGTCAAGTGCTTTGCATAGCACTTCACAGTTTTTACTATGTTCGAGTGCCTCTCATACTATTATTTACTTAATATTATTGATCAATAATAGGATATTTATACCCATACAGCGAATATTTACTTTCCTTGGGAGGAATAATTTTGTATCTCACCACTTTCCTCTTGTGATCTTACTGTCGTTTGGGGCTGTACAAATCTACCTTGCACACAAGCCTGCGGCTGCATAACCAGAGTTTAAACAATGTTTTAAAATGCACTTAAAATTGAAATACATTTAACAATTACCCTAAGCAATATTGCCCATCACAATTTTGTTGTTGTAGTATGTCTTTACTAATTATCTATAAAAAAAATGCATCTATTAAACACAGAAATATTTATCCGTGTACCACTTAAAATCTTCTGTATCTTCCATAGTTTAAAAAAAGGAATAACACCTTTTGAGATCACAAGTGTAGAAAGTACTCTAAACTGAGAGCCAGGGGATTCAAGTCCGAATACAAGTTCCACCTTTGAGCTTGTGTTTCTTGGTCAGGCCACTTCTCAGTTTTCTCAAAAAATGTGAATATTGTATTTTGATCCTCTCTCTTGCAGTTAGGTATTCTCGTTTTTGAAATAAGGTCATGCTAAGATCCTGCCTGCCTAATGATAACCATATTATTAACATTCACTGAGTATTTATTGTGTACAGGAACTTTGCTAAAAGCTTTACATGCACGTTTCAATCAATCTTCACAGGAACCCTATAATGTAGGTGCTGTTATCTCCCAGAAAGTGAAATTATGGTCTTTTCTGCAGAGTTTTCTAAATGCGCACTCCTGATTTGATGCAGATGTTTTGTTGATGTGTGCACCTAAATATGGAAGATGAAAATTCCGGGGTCGGTGTTCTTTGCCCCCGAGTTGGGATGGGTGGGAACCTGCAGGAGGGCCATCAGTGGCAGCATGAGGAAAAGGAAAGGCTGTGGCAGAGGGTGGACAGGTGGAGGGGACTCAGGCGGAGAGCCGTCATTCTCATGAGCTCGGGATCCCTGATTCAGAATTTACTGTCACTCTTGAAAGCAAGCCTCATTTTAGAAGCCACTGAAGGTGCTGGCAGGGCAGAAAGAATTAAAGCATGGAAGACACCATGTTAGGAACGCGACGGGGAAAAACGCAGCCCTGTCCAAAAGTTTGATTAATGGAATAAGGTTCCTGGGACCTTGGGGGGAGGGGCTGGCAGGGGAGAAGGAGGGGAGCAATTCTGCAGGGAGGGCGGCGGCGGCGGCGGCGGCGGCGGCGGCGGCGGGCGACGGCGGCGGCGGCGGGTGGGGGAGCGGAGGGCGGTGGACGGTGGGGGAGCGGAGGGCGGTGGGGGATGCGGCGGGCGCGGCTGGGGGCGGAGGGCTGACGGCGTTGGCGAGAGGAGGGCGGAGGGCGGCGGGCAGCAACGGGGAGCAAAGGGCGGTGGAAGGCGGAAGGCGAGCGACGGCGGGGGCGGCGCGGGGGGGGGAGGAGGGCAGAGTCGAGGTCGAGAGGAGGCCGGCGGGCGCAGGGGGCGGCGAGATGAGGGAGGAGGGCGGCGGGCAGCTCTCCCAATGCTTAGAAGAAAGCTCTCCTCTCCTTATCTGTCACTTTAAAGAGAAACACAGGGTCCTTCATTTTCTAGTTCATTTCAAGATGGAGCATCTGTGTTGTTAGTCAAGGGGCAGAGAGCTCTGATGTGGATACTTTTCCCTCCCTCATACAAAGGTTTTTTTGTTGCTGGTCGTAATCATCCCTTTTCCTTTCCTTGTATAATAAAAACAAAGCATTACCTGCCCCACCCCTCAAAATGTGAAATTTGAATGACTATATTCTTAACGTGTTTCTTTAACACTTTGTTTTCTACTCCATCGAATAGCAGCAAAAATTGAAAACTTTAATTTTTAGAGTGCCATCTACAAAAGCCAATTTCTGACATTAAATGGAAACCATATTCAACACAATGCCTGGCTTAGTACAATCTATTATGTTTATAGAAATCTCTACTTTTATTTCAGCAGTTATTCCAGTGCTGGGGGTGGGGGGGAATACACATAGCATTGAAAACAAATTTTAAATTCCAAATTAGTGCTCATTCTTAAAGTACTTATTCTGCTTTCCCTGATTTACTCACTTTTTCCTTACAAAATACTCTTTTGAGCACATATTGAGTTGTTAACATCTTCTTCATACTATGATTTGATTTGAATACCAGTATCAGAGGGGCAATGTTTTAGAATAAATCATAATCATGTACATAATTACATTAAGTTAGTGGCTTTTTTTTGTTTTCATCCTTTACATTATAAAATAATTGGAATTTCAGTTTTGATTGGCTTTGGATGATTTAATATCTTATTAGCTATTTTAATTGGGCTCTCTGAAATAAAATACAATCCAATTCAACACATATTTAATAAAAATAATATTTAGACTTCAAAAATGTGTTGTAGACAAATACATTTAATAAGACTGTTTTCTGCCTTTAAAGTATTTTAATCTTGTGGAGATATAATGACATAGACATACATATGTCCCAGTAAACTGGTAGGTCCCTTGGATGTCAACAGTAGAAACTGACGTGGAGTAATATGAGCACATATAGTAACAATTTTGGGATAACTTTCATTATCGATTAAGGAGATAAACCACAAAAAGACTTCAGAATTCACAAGAATGGGTTGGCTATTTGAGTAACAGGAATGAAGCAGTCATCTTTCCATGTGGCTGCACAGTTTAAGCTTTCCTTAAACTCTTTAATATCCTGATCATATTTATATTTCTTGGACTTGATGTGTTTCATTTGCTTTCTTCGGTCTTATTGTTCAAGAAAGCCAGGGACCCATATTGGTAGCCTCCAGAGCTATGCACACTTGACTTCCGCTTTTGACAACTGTGTAATATCCATGGAAAACTCCCATTCCCAGTAAGACAGAAGCTATGCATATAAAATACAAATAGCCAAACAACAAACCAAAATTTTGAAAGCCTCATAGAGATCTGCAGAGGAAGTGAGACTTGAGGGCCCACACAGTCGAAAGCTGAGGTCCTACTGTATACTCTTTTTGGAACTTTCCGTGAGGGGCTCTGACTTTGCTTGACCAATCAAGAGCATGAAAGTCAAAAATAGGAATTTTGACCAGAGTATTGGACACATACAAGCCTGCATTCTTAGAGCCATGTTACCCTTGAGGGCATTTGTTGATTTTTGGTGGAGATACAAGTGGCTGGAAATCAAAAGTTAAAGACTACCTGAATACTGTGAAGGAATACTGAGAGCCAGCAGTATTTTTGACCACATCAAGGAGATACAAAGATGAACTTGATGATTGTCAAGACAGCTAGGACTTGAGACACTGAGTCCTGATAAGAAAGCAAGTACAAACAAGGGAATTCTATACATGATAGATTTTTGCACAAGAAAGTTGCTGTATTTATAAAATACACAGAAGCTAAAGAAGAAGATGGTACACATCAGGTTACAGATTTTCATAGTTTCATGGTATAAAAGAAACAATAGTATTGAGTTTAGTACGTGCTGTTAAGATGTGAATAAGAGAATAGCAGTCACTTCAGGCTCTCATTTGAGATTCTTGGAGAGCTATACTCTACACTGAAGTTGAACCAGAGCCTTCCAAAACTGTAATCTTGTCCTGATGTATTAAAGTGGTATATTCTGAGTCTACATTTCATCACAAGATTAAATAAACTCTTTTCAGAGAAAGGTAAAATCGTCCCAACCTACAATTTATCAAATATACCTCTCACAAGATTGGAAATAACCTGATGTACAAAGAACCGGGAACAAAAGAAAACCAATTAAGGAAAGCAAACACACAGAAGATCCAAATACAAAAATTGCATGATGGATAATTTCTCCAGATAATTAGAATGCCAGTTAGTTAGTGTAAAACAACAAAATAAATTATAAATGCAATGTATATAAAAACTAAATTTTATAATTTTATAGCAGTTAAGGACCAGGAGAGAATTAGTATACTAAAGATAGATGAATAAAAGTTGTTTAAGCTGAGACACAAAGCACACAAGAAGGAAACCGTAGAAAAGAAAAACACTTCTTTGCAGATTTTAGTAAAGCTAATAACCAAACACAAAGAGAAATCTTAAAAACAAGTGGAGTAAAAGGGACACATTGCTTTCCGAAGAATAATATTTAAACGGACATCTGACTACTCAACCAGAAGAATGAAACCCAGAAAACAATAGAATATCTTTAAAGTACTAAAAGAAAATGACTGCTGCCTTCTAATTCTAAGCTCAGTAAAAATACCCTTTAGTAGGACAAAACAAAACAAAACAAAAAAATTTTAAAAACCATCTTGGTCAAATTAAAACAACAACAATCACCACTACGTGTTTTGAAAAAAATACTAAAATTTGTTTTTTAGGTATAAGGCATATCTCTTAGAGAGGAAAAGATAATACAAGAAAAATAACTAAAATGGGAAGGATCAGTATGTGGCTACATATAAATAAGTATTGACTGTGTAAGCAATAGTTTTAAAACTATGGTAATGGAGAATGTAATGTAAAGTTCAGACAGTTCAGAGGAAGGCATAACAAAAGGATAGCTTAAGGAAGATTTTTGTGGTACAGAATGGTTCTTTATCTGTTTTCTTGAACATAGAAATTTGGGATTTTGAGAAACACCTAATTGTTGTATAGATAAATAGGGGGGATGTTCTGAGCAAGGAACAAATAGAAGATTGGCTCCTTTTATATGCAGCTCATGTGAGGGACACAAGTTTCAGACAGTTTGGCCACATGTACCCCTTTTTGGGCTAGAATTTGCCTACCTCTTCAGCTCAGAACTCACACGAGTCACAGTGAGCTACTTTTAGATGTATGAAAGGTCCATGCCATGGCTTTATTTAATGCTGTGTACCATTCTTTACGTAATGTGTAATGCCCATGTTCTCAGTTCACATGTTTTAAACATGTCTTGCTTCCCTAAATATACAGTGTATTTGGATTATTTTTTGAAAAAGAATATCTTCTGATGAGACCCAGACAGTACAGCAGACAAAAAGCTAACTGTAGCTCTAAGTCCAATTCTTTAAAAAAATGTTAAGCCTTAAGTTAAAAGTATGTCAGATGCAGGAAATAGGAAAGAACTTTAAATAATATCATATGGAACCAGTGGCAAAATAATTCCAAGAAAACATTCCTCTAGCAGAAAATACCTGATGGGATTCAGTGGTTGTGACAGAAGTGGGGAGAGATTCTGTAGTTATGACAGAGTTTTAGGAGGCATCTATCCATTAAAGGAAGCTTCCCTGTAACTTTCTAAAGGAACCTTTGGTGTCTGATCTAATATGTTGACAAACAGGGGCCCCATAAAGCTAGAGTTGCTAGGCAGTGACTCCGGGGCAGAAATGCTATTTAACACTTTTAAATAGTGAGACCCCATAGGTCTCAGACAAACCCCTACCTTATCATATCATCTCTAAGTGTCTTATTTTGCTCTTGTTTTTAATTTTTAAGAAACTCCCTTTCCATTAGTTCTTTCATGTTACTTAGATGGAACAAGTAACTTGTGTGATGTATAAAGTAAATTAATTTTCTAGGGGTCTAGGGGCAAATTGATACTAGTAATTCAAATAAAAACTATCAGATTAAAAAGATCTATCTCCCTTATAATGACAAAACATATGAAGAAAATTTGAAAGAGGAAATTAACCAGAAGTTTCAGAGATTTACACTGAATTTTATCACATTCAGCCTCTTAGAAATCGTATCACTTATTAAAAGTGGAGAAACTTTATCTGAAGAAAGAAAATCTGAGTGAGGACAATAAATTGCTTCACTCTAAGTTGAATATGCTGATCTCCATCTGTTCTCTAATAATGTTGATGACAGAACAAGAAAGAAAAAGATGTATGTGGCAAAAGGAAGAGATTCAGCATAGACATAAAGAACATTTTTATAAAATAAACATTTTTTAAATATCAAATTCCACCAGTACCCCAAATCCCTTAGATGTCCCTTCTAGCTCTAAAGAATGATAATATTTATCAAAAATTTTGATCTAGCATACCATATTTTTTAAAGAATTCAGTTTAGTTTATGCCTTACCTAAAATTACAAGCATTCCACTCTCATCTTTTGTAATTATATTCCCATCTTTAAGAAAAAAAGGCTACTTTTCCAAGTTCCATTTGATTAAAGTCTTTTTCTTTTTAATGACAGATGACTAGTAAGAATAAAGCCATTCATTTGACTTATAATTAATAAATGCATTTCAATAAGCTCCTATTTTCTATACACACATAAGATCAAGCTGAAGAAATTTTAATATTGACAGTGCTATTTATGAATACTAAATATTGTTATTGATAATGATGTTAGAGAAACACATCATCATTAGCCTCATAGGAGTTTATAAGCTAATGCTCCTCACCATTAAGAGTCTAATTTTTAATTTATATTTTTATTAATCAATGAATCCATTTAGTATTAGAAAGACTTTCATTGACCTTTAAGGCATACATGAGGAAACCTCATATTAATCATCTATAATGAGTAGATACTATTTTCTTATCTAGATTTCTAAATCATTGTTATTAAAGGAGTAATTAAAATATTTTTAAATTCTGCCATTTGATAAAATTGCATCTATCAGTCTCCCATAAAACATGTGTCTTTTGGAAATCTACCCTCAAATATTTTTTAAAAGTTCTATCAACAGCATGTAGTTTTAATTACCATTTATAGGCTTGCATTTAAATTGCATTTTAAACTAATTTGGTTTGTTCTTAAAGTTAATTAACTAATTGGGAGACTGTTTCTTGGTACAATTGAGATAATAAGGCAGATGTGGTAATTTATTGTCATCTCTTGGAAGCATCCCAAACTTAGACATTTTCTTTTGTTCTGCCTAGCTAACCTTTAAAACCATGTGCTTCTTCAAGGCGAGAGATGTCTCTCATGTGTGTTTATAGTGGACACTGAGAAAATGTCAGGGTAGACAATTGCAAGTTTATTATCTCAAACATTTATGTTTAACTTACTTTTATTAGTGTTCCTATATAATTTCTGCTTTCTGTTAAATTCTGTTGGATGCTACCATTATACAAGTAAACAATGTATGGGGGTCATAGTCTCCTTTTAATGACTTGAATTAACTCTTTCTTTTGCTGAGATTTAATATCCCTTTCAATTATGCAGTCCTGTTTCCTTCAAGTAATAGTGACCTGTGAAAGAAGGTTCCTGAGTATAGGCAATGAGGTCTACTAAGCTGCTGACAACATGCACACATTTGACAATTTCCCTGCACATGATTCGAACTTTCTTTTTTTCCTTTGTATTTCCTTTCATGGTATCTCAGTGAGGATCAGGAGAGCCACACTTCTGCTGTACATGCCCCTCATCATTGAAAAGGTAGTAAGTACATATTTATTGTATGTTGGCTTTGTGATAGTTATTCCACCAGGTGCTTTGCAGGCACCTTATTTAACCCATATAATAACATGTGGCTCTAGTCAGTGCTAGCTTTCATCATGCAACCGAAGAAACTGGAGCACAGGGAGTGTAGGTAATTAGCCCAAGATGCCACAGGGAGTAAATTTACAACCCAGGATTCATGTCTAAGTAACCTGAATTTGGAGCCATGTTTTAAAGAAAAATGGGCATTTTTGCATCAGAATTATGCATAACATTGCACATCCTGTTGTTGTTACTTAAAATGGCATAAATATTCTTCAATTTTTTATAGTCTTCATAAAAATAATTTTAATGGATGTTTATATAGTTTGGTTTATACACCTTAACAGATTACATAAATTCCCTTATATTAGACATAAATATATATATATACACATGTAATCTTCACTGTATATGTATTTAAGTATTTCTATACAAATAAGCATTTCCTTAGTCTGACTTACGTTCTTAAACTATCAGAAGTGGGCACCCAGCCGGACAGCGTGGGCCTGGCCGGGTGGGGGCGCTGAGTGGCGGCTGCGAGGAGCTGGGCGGGTGTGTTGGAGCCGCTCCTTAGGTGGCGCCTGCAAGGGGCTGAGTGCAGCCTCCCAGCGGGGCCAGGGCGAGGGGATCAGGCGCGCGCAGAGGCCACTTCCAGGGCTGTGCTGGAGGTCAGTAGGCAGGGGATCTGCCCGACCTTATTGGCACAGGCAGCACCTTGCACCCCAGATACCATGGACAGCAGTGGCACGGGACTCAGATGCCCTGTCCTGGGCACCCCGTGCAAGCTGCGGCTGAAGCCCTGAGAGGACATGACTGGCAGGGGCCGTGCTTGCGAGCCTGGCCCTGGTCATTCTCGCCACCTTGGACCTTTCCTTATGGGGCCTAGCTGCTGGCAGGCGGCAGGAGAAGCGGGATGGGTCAGCACACCGTCCCGCTCTGGCTCAGCCTGCTCCTGGGCTGCCCTGCAGCCGCCTTCCTGCTGGGAACCGTGTTACCCCAGGTCTTCCAGAGCCAGTGACCCCCAACGCTGGACTTGGCTGCCACCTGGGGATGGCTGGCCGTAGCCACCTGCAGCTGACTGGGGAGTCCTGTGTATGGGAATTGACATGAAACAGTTCAGTCTGGAAGGATGGTGATTTCTCATAACACGCCCAAAGCCCTGAAAGTAGTGTTTCCCTGCAGTTATCAGACAACATTCTGTCCTGGTAGGGAAACTGCAGCAGAGGAGAGGGAGCTTCGTCAGCGGCTCTTGGAAGACCTGTGTAGGAGGGGCAGGCAGGGGCGCCCCAGACTGAGCCATGTGGATGTGTTAAAATCTCGCCAATGATGTAAGATCTTTACCCACTCACGTCTGTGACCTGAAATCTGTGACCAGACACAGAATAGCCGAGGCCTTTTATGTTGCATGCATGCTGAGAAGCTCAGAATATGAAGATTCCTACACACGTTCTCAGGTTCTGGTCTGTTGTCTTCTCCCCTCAAAGGACTCCCAGGCTCTCAGCGTAGGTGTAATGCTTGCAGAAATTCTCAGGACCAAAGTCCGCAGCCAGTACTGGAGTTCCCTAGTGATCTAGATGACATTAACCAGGTTCTGCCTGCCCAGCTGGGACACAGGGAACAGGTGAAGGAACATCGCCAAGAGCCTACACCTCTGCTCCTTCTTATGAAGACTTCAGGCTTATTAACAGCAACTCTGATGTTGAGTTCTTGAAGCAGCTAAGGTACTTGGTCTTCAGTTTTAGAAGATTACTAGCTACGAATTATCATCCTCTGCCTAAGTAAGAAATGTGGTTGTCAGGGAAACAGGCATAAAGCAAGTCTGTAAATCTTACGATTCAGTGACAACTAAATTTACCCAGCTTCTCCTCTAGCATTGGAATTCGTTTTTCCAAAGTATCTTTTTTTTCAAACAACCAGGCTATAATAGACTGAAAATTGTTCGATTGTTACAGGTACCCGCTTAGCTGCTTACCTTAGGAAAGCATGTGTTTTTGAAATTATATGGTACTGATTTTCATTTCTCTTAGAAAACTCAGAGGCCTAGGTTTGGGGATAAGGGCTTTTTGACTGATTATCTTGAGAAAATCCATTTGAAATATACCTCAGGAGTCTCTTTTGTAGCCAAGTTCTTATGTATGTCTCATCATATTTGAGGTATTTGAGGGGTGAATGTGTGTTTCTGTATTTTTCTTTTTCTTTTCACAGTATATGTATTTTCAGTATGATTTTCTGACATTGTGTAGTTTGAGGATTTTCTAAGCTTCTGTTTCTCCAAAGCTCCTTCTGTTTTTTTCATCCCCAAATGATAATACATGGGGAAGAAAGGAAATTCTGGTTATGTCAGTTTTGCTTCTGATAAAGAATAAAAAATCACAGAATGAAAAAAATCTCAATTTGGCTGAAATTGGGTCTTTGAACTATTTGAGAATTTTAGACTTGTCACATTTGCCTCTGAACTAGGTTCAACATTAAGGTGAGTTATGCTGCTTAATTTTCTAAACAGAATAATATACCATATCTGAGGTACACATTGTAGATGGCACTGTGTTGAGTGTTAATCTAGGTTCCACAAATGTATAGTGATGGGTTCAGTTCTATGATTTTGTTTACAAGTAATTTAATTCTTGGGGAATATAATCAATGGAGACTTTGTTATGTCCCTCTTTCCACACATAATCTTGAATAAGCTATTTGGCAGTCATTCATTATAGATGTGATTATTTATGTCTGAATCTGGAAATTCCTTTTTGATAATTATGACACCTAAGCTGATAGAGAACCCAAAGTTAAATGTTCTAGGTTTGTTGTCTGAGGCTTACAGGTCACAGCCACTCAAGGGTCATACTTACCATGGATTCCTTCGATTCCTTCTGAAGTGTCATTCCACAGAAAGTAAAGGAGCTCCCAATGACAGGACACCCTTGATGCCTAAAATCTAATTTTGGAAAAAAGGAAAATATAGTAGCCTTTTCAGTTATTCAGTCCAAACATCTCACAGCTGTCTTTGATTTGTCTCTTTATTTTGCACCACATCCAGTCCTTGACAACATCCGTTTAACTCTACCATTACATTACATGCATAATCTGGCCTCCTCTCAATATTTCCAGTGCTAACACACTAAATGGGCACTTGTTTCCTTTGTCTGAGTTAAACAATTTCTCTATATATCTGTCGGGGTCCAGGGGTTGCCGTTGAGGTTTTGGGGCAACGGGAAGGGCAAAGAAGGCAGGGGGAGTCATCATGGAGGGCGCTCAAAAGAGGACACTTTACATTATGATTAGCACACATAATGTAGTGGAGGGGGCACAGGAAAGGCAGTATATACAGAGAAGACAAGTAATGATTCTATAACATCTTACTACGCTGATCGACAGTGACTAATGGGGTATGTGGTGGGGGGGACTTGATAATAGGGGGAGTCTAGTAACCATAATGTTGTTCAAGTAATTGTGCATTAACAATATCAAAAAAAAGAAATACTTTCTTCTTATTAGTAGACCCATATTACCAAAAAATATTGCACTCAATTATTATATTTTCAATTTTGTCAATAAAAATTTTGTGAAAATTAGAAAAAAAAAGAGGCCACTTTATTCTGCATACAGCTGCTGTTCTTAAACTGCTACAGTGCTAATTCACGGTTGCATAAATATTGAAAATGTGCATGCGTGTGAACTTTATGACCAGGTGTCTGGCCTTCAAGGCCTTTATCTAGCTCCTTTCTATGGGTACAACATGCTGTGTTTTCAGGTTTCTCAAGGCCAGACATATCCAGCTCCATACAAGGCCAGACATATTTGGGGTGAAGCAGCAGACAGCTGTCCTCACAGAACAGCAGGGAAAGTGGGGGGGCTTCCCTACAATATCCTATGCAATAACAATCCTTTATCTAATCTGTTTTAAGCAAATATTTTATCTATCTATATAATTTTAAGGGAATCACATGTGTCTGTACTTCCCTTTAAACTTTGACTTTTGTGGCTTATTCAAGAAATACCCTTTAATATGATTTAATAAAAGATATTTTTTGTGTTATTTTTCATACTTTGTTTTTTCATAATTATGTGTTTAAACAATTTAAAACTTTTTTTTGTTTGGTGTGAAATACCACTGTGAAAAGGACCCACTTTTCCCCCAAACACATTTATTGAATTGTTTATTCTTAAACTGCTATATTGTAATACCACCCTTAACTTCTTAGGAGAGAGCCTCTAGCAAGCAAACCCTGGGCCAGGATTAATGCCAACACTTTGCAAAATACAAGTTGAGGTGATAGGGGATGTGGAAAAAATGAAAGGTAAGGAAGCCAGTGAAACAAGGCCATGTAATGCATTGCTGCTCCAGCTAATGCTGCTCCCAAGTGAACTGCTGAGAAACATGGCTCCCTCCAGGCCCTTCTGTAGGGTTTGCTGTGTGATGACCTTAGAGTTGTCCACAGGAGAGAGGACAGAGAGGAAATATGTCTGCCTGTCCACTTCTCTTCTCCTGTTGGTCCACTGGTCAGTGCCCACACCCCAGCGAGCTCAGTCCCCCTGGGTATCTGGGTCATATCTCTGAGGCCTCAGCCACTTCTCAGGAAGCCATGTTCCATGCTGCACAGCAGGTGCTTTACCCCAGTTCTGAAAAGGCAAACTGGTGACGAGAGGGTGTCAATCAGCTTCTGAAAGAAACTGAGAGAAAAACAGAAAGGTTAAAAGGTTCCAAGAAGGCCAACAAGGTTTCTGTGTAATGCAGCAATGTTTCAAGGGACCCTATAGGGGTGATCTGTTTCTGAATCCACTATTCTGTCCCATTTATCTATTTATCTATCCCTGGAGCAACACCGAACTGTTTTAAATATGATAGCTTTACAGTAAATCATGTCTGGTATATAATAAACCTTACTGTGTGTGTGTGTGCACACACGCTAATCTTTCACATACATTTTAGTTTGTCAAGTTTCAGAAGAGTAGAACTAATACTAATTGATATTGCATCATACTTACAAATTTGAAAATAATCAACACCTTTATGATACAAAATCTCCCAATCCTTGAACATAATGTTTTGGGAATTTTTTCCATAAACACATGGAATATTGAGGTTAGGTTTTTGCTCTATGGGTTTGTTATCCATTTTAAATTTTGTGCTGAAATATTAGAACACTTGGTTTCTGCAGACTAATCTTCATCCAGCAAGCTCGTTGACCTTATTGCCCCTGTACTTTAGGGTGCTCCTTCGAATTTCCCATCTAGACAATCCTCTGTGAACAGCAGCTCAGAGGCGCCCCCCCAGCGTGGAGCCGCCGCACAGCCTCTGCCCCACGGCGCCCCTTCCTCTCGTCGCCCGCTTCCCGCCGGCCGCTCGCAGCCTCTCCCGGAGGGCCTGTGGCGGCGGCGGCGGCGGCGGCGGCGCGGGGCGCCCTCCCGGCCCTGACGGCCCCATCGGGCCCCGGAGGAGAGGAAGCCGCTGCCGACGCCCCCACCCGCCTCCCCGGGGCCGCCGCCGCCGCCTCGGAAGGACGAGGAGGGCAGACAGGCCCGGCGCGGGAAACGGGGCAGGGGACGGGGACGGACGGACGGACGCCCCGGGAGGGGCTCCTGCTCGGTGCGGCGGCGGGAGCAGTGGGGCCCGTGGCCCCGCCGCCGGCTATGGGGGCCGCGGCCGCGTGTGGCCCAGGCCGCCCGCCCCCGGCGGCTTCTTCGCCCCCAGGCCGCGCCCTGCCGCTGGGGGAGTTCCGGAAGCACGGCCGCCTGCGAGGAGCACACCCACCCCCGCTCCCGCCCCGCGGAGCTGGTCCACGGGCTCCCCGGACGGAGCTGGGGCCGCGGCCCTCCAGGCAGGGGGTGAGGTTCGCAGGGTAGTTCCCGCGGTGTCACCGGGGAAAGTGTGTTTCTGGCCGAGATCCGAGTGGAGGCCAGGGAACCCCAGCAAAACCCCGGCCCGGGAAGCCAGCCCGCCTCCCAGCGGGCACCATAGCGACCTCCTCCTCCTGCTGGAGTCCCTCCGAATCCGCTCGCACCGGACAGGGACTCGGTCGGTCCGCGGTGACTGAAAGGGGAGGAAACCATGCCAGGAGAGGCCTTGGAAAAGCTGCCCTGCGACACTGACCAGCCAAAAGAATGTTGGCTCAATTAAACATCAGGGAAATAAATTCAACCCCGTCTAAAAATGACTGCAAGACGAACTTTTTGGTGCCATGTCGTCTAGGGGGCGAAGAGGAGACTGTCCCTACTCTTGATTATTCACATCGCAGTTTGGAGCACGTTCTCAAAGAGATTTTTGTTTTTGAAAAAACTTTTGAGGAGCTCCATTTAGGTACTAATCATTGAAGAGCTTCCAGAGCAACTTTTTAACTGTCAGCCTCTATTACAAGCTGAGTTTGCCAGACAGTGATTTAACAGCATTACCAGCATCTACTGCAAATCTCACTAATCTCAAGGAACTGGATGTCAGCAAGGATGGAATACAAGAGTTTCCAGAAAACATAAAAATCTGTCACGTTTTGACAGTTGTGGAGGCCAGTAAACACGATTCCCAAGCTTCCTGATGAGTTTTCTCAGCTGTTAAACATAACCCGGTTATATCTAAAGGATGCTTTGCTTGAGACCTTGCCAGCTAATTTTGATAGATTGACTTAACTCTAGATATTAGAATTTAGAGAAAACCAGTTGAAAATGTGGCCAAGAACTATAAATAGACTGACCCAGCTGCAAAGACTGGATTTGGGAAGTAATGCATTCACAGAAGGGCCGGAAGTATTTAAGCAACTAAGTAGATTAAAAGAATTTTGAATGGTTGGTTACTGACTTTCATTCCAGGGTTCATGGATAATTTGAAGCAGCTCACATACTTGGATGTTTCTAAAAATAACATTGAAATGATTAAAGAGGGAATTTCAGCATGAGAAAACCTTCAAGACCTCCTATTATCAAGCAGTTCACTTCAACAACTGCCTGAGACTATTGGTTCCTTGAAGAACATAACTGACTCTTAAAGATGAAAATCAACTAATATATCTGCCAGACTATACAGGAGGGTTAGTTTAGTATCAGTAGAAGAATTGGATTGTAGCTTCAATGAAGTTGAATCTTTGCCTTCATCTGTTGGGCATCTTACTAATATAAGAACCTTTGCTGCTGATCATAATTACTTACAACAGTTCCTCCCAGAGATTGGAAGCTGGGAAAGTATAACTGTACTGTTTCTCCATTCCAGTGAACTCGAGACACTTCCAGAGAAGTGATATGCAAAAATTAAGTCATTAATTTAAGTGACTGTAGATTAAAGAATTTGCCCTTTAGCTTTACAAAGTTACAGCAATCAGTCTCTTAGATAACCAGTCCAAAACCCTGATAGCTCTTCAAAAGGAGACTGATTCAGAGACCCAGAAAATGGTGCTTACTAACTACATGTTCCCTCAGCAGCCAAGGACTGAGGGTGTTATGTTCATAATGTGATAATTAAGGTTTTATTCCTTCACTGTGGGAGGAACAGAGGAAACAGGCTCAAGTGGCATTTGAATGTGATGAAGACAAAGATGAGAAGGAAGCAACTCCAGGGAGGAAAATTTATCTAACACCATACCCAGTTGAGCTTAAGAATCTGGTCAAAACCATTCACACCATAGTATGTAGATTAAAAGATGAAGAGACTAACGAAGAATCTGGAAAATATTTGAAGCCACATGAAGATCAGCAAGTTGTAAATAATGATGTGGGCATGGAGACTTCAGGAAGGACCACTCCAGAAAGAAGTAATGCTGATGAAAGGAAAGTTTAATATAGGAAACTTCATACAGAAGATCAGTGAGCCTAGAGCTGCAGTCAGTCCCAGGAATCTACCAGACACTGCAAATATGACAGTACGAAAACCTCTTAGAGCTTGAAGAACATTGTTAATTTTAATGAAGCCCAAGTTCAAAGTGTGAGGCCCTGGAACCCCACACCACAAACTTGGGCAGGGCCCCGGGTGCCCAGCAGGAACCAGCACAAACCTTCTCTACATGCATGCACTTACACCTTATGCCTTGAGAAATGCCACAGATGAGTTTTCCTGGGCAAGAACCAGCACAGAGTCAGAGGCAACCAGGCACACACTAAACAAAACAAAAACCAGGGGACTGGGTGAGAACCAGCATCTGATGAAACCACCACATAGGAGTGATGACATAGCATGCTTCCTCTGCTAAAATAAATAAATGACAAATTTGAAACTATCTTCAAGGACCAGGAAAATATGAAGCACACCATGGAAGATTTGAAAAGAGACCAAATGAAATGGCAACAATGAAAAACAAAAAACAGCACCCCCGACAAGAACTGAAATGAAAAGCTAAATGGATGGTCTTAGCAGCAGACTGTACAAGGCAAAAGAGACAATGACTGAAGTGGGAGACAGATCAGACGAAATGTAGCAGCAGAGTGAGACCAATCATGGGAACTCTGAAAGAGAGGTAAAAAGAGCTGGTGATTTCAGTGAGAAGGTCCAACATACTTTCAATTAAAACTCCAGAAGGCAGGAAGAGAATGGGGAAAAAGAAATCTGATGAATCTGAGCAGGATAAATACAAAGGGAACCTACACCAAAGTACATCATAGTGAAACTGGAAAAGAAAAAAAAAGGACAAAATCTTAAAAGCAGCCAGAGCAGAACAGCAGATTACCTTCAAGGGAGTGCAGTTAGACTGACAACTGACTTTTCAACAGTTCCAGATTGATTGAAGTGTGCTGACAACTAGCTGCCCCTTGGTTTTAGACCCAACTATATGTTTTATCCAATACCATAATTGCATGCTGACCAAGACCTTTCTCTGAACTCACCCTCAAGGTAATGGGAATGAAGAGGATGTATAAATTTCTGAAAAGAATTCTGAAATATTTGGCAGCTTTTAGCTTTATTACCCAATAATGTGGTATAGCCACTGTACTAGAAATAATGGTGCTTGGCTTCTAAGTTTTGTCTGTGTTAAAAATCTTCCCACGAATCAATTAAAATACCTTCCTGGAGCTGTGCCACAAAGAAATGAGAATAAGTGGAATTGATTCTTTCCTGGTTAATTGGTGGACCTCTAGATGATAGACTTAAATATATCTCTAGGTCCCCAATGAAGTATTTTTTCTTCTACATTAAGTTTTTGGGAAGTAAACCTTTCTTTCATATACTCCTCAGGTTTTTATTTGTCCTCTATATCTTATTAATGAATCTTTAATTTTGACTGTGAAATGCCAGAAAGTATTTTACATTTCTATATATGGGACTCAGTGATTCTGATGTTAAAAAAGACAATCAAAATGACTTATCAAAGGGCGGAGCCAAGATGGCGGCGTGAGTAGAGCAGTGGAAATCTCCTCCCAAAAACACATAGAGCTATGAAAATATAACAAAGAAAAATCTTCCTAAAATAGAGACCACAGGACACAGGACAACATCCAGACCACATCCACACCTGCAAGAATCCAGCGCCTTGTGAAGGGGGTAAGATACAAGCCCCAGCCCGGCGGGACCCGAGCGCCCCTCCCCCCGGCTCCCGGCGGGTGGAGAGAAACCGGAGCGGTTTTTTTTTTTTCTTTTTTTTTGGCGAGCGCTTTTTGGAAGCCTTAGAGGGACGGGCCCCCGTTGCTGGGGAGGCAGGGTGGCGGGACCGGTGAGGAGGTGCCTGGGAACGGCGCCGGAGGACAAAGAATATCCCGCGTTTCTCCCTGCGAGACCTGGGGGCGGGTGCCTGAGACCGGTGCCTGAGGACGGAGGAGGTCGCGCGTTTTCCCCCCCCTTTTTTTTTTTTCTCTTTTTGGCGAACGCTTTTTGGAAGCCTTGAAGGGACGGGGACCCCAGTGCTAGGGAGGCACGGTGGCGGGACTGGTGAGCGGGTGGCTGGGACCGGCGCCTGAGGACAAAGAATATCCCCCATTTTTCCCTGCGGGACCGGTGGGCGGGTGCCTGAGACCGGCACTTGAGGACAGAGGAAATCGCGCGTTTTTCCCCTTTTTTTTTTTTTCTCTTTTCTGCGAGTGCTTTTTGGAAGCCTAAAAGGGACAGGGACCCCGGTGCTAGGGAGGCAGGGCGGCGGGACTAGTGAGCGGGTGCCTGGGACCGGCACCTGAGGACAAAGAATATCCCGCATTTTTCCCTGTGGGACCGGTGGGTGGGTGCCTGAGACCAGCACCTGAGGACGGAAGAAATCGCGCGTTTTTCCCCTTTTTTTTTCTCTCTTTTTGCCGAGTGCTTTTTGGAAGCCTTGAAGGGACAGGGACCCCGGTGCTAGGGAGGCAGGGCGGCGGGACTGGTGAGCGGGTGCGTGGGACCAGTGCCTGAGGACAAAGAATATTCAGCGTTCCTTCCCTGCGGGACCGGTGGGTGGGTGCTTTTTGGAAGCCTTGAAAGGACAGGGACCCTGGTGCTAGGGAGACAGGGCAGCAGGACCAGTGAGCGGGTGCCTGGGACCGGCACCTGAGGAGAAAAAAAAAAAAAAAAATCGCTTGTTTTTTCCTTTTTTTTCCTTTTTTTTTTTTCTCTTTCTTTCTGTTCCCTCTCTCATTGTTGCTGCTGTTGTTTTGGTTTGGAGAGTGCTTTTTGGAAATCTTAAAGGGGCAGGACAGGTCACTTAGACCAGAAGCAGGGAATCTGGGGATCTCTGGGCACTCTAACCCCCTGGGCAGCAGGGAGCACAGAGGCCCCTTACGGAGATAAATAGTCTCCTGGCTGCTCCCCCTCCAACGGGGCTCCACCATTTTGGAGGAACAGCCCCAGCCAGGCCAAGCCCACAGCAACAGCGGAGATAAACCCCAAAGCAACTGGGCAGGAAGCAGAAGCCCTGTCTGCGCACAGCTGCCCAGCACAAGCCACTAGAGGTCGCTATTCTCCCAGGAAAAGGCTACAAACCAACAAGAAGGGAAGCTCTTCCAGCGGTCACTTGTACCAGCTCTGCAAACTATCTCTATCACCATGAAAAGGCAAAACTACAGGCAGACAAAGATCACAGAGACAACACCTGAGAAGGAGACAGACCTAACTAGTCCTCCTGAAAAAGAATTCAAAATAAAAATCATGAACATGCTGACAGAGATGCAGAAAAAAATGCAAGAGCAATGGGATGAGATGCAGAGAAAAATGCAAGAGCAGTGGGATGAGATGCAGAGAAAAATGCAAGAGCAGTGGGATGAAGTCCGGAAGGAGATCACAGATGTCAGGAAAGAGATCACAGAAGTGAAACAATCCCTGGAAGGATTTATAAGCAGAATGGATAAGATGCAAGAGGCCATTGAAGGAATAGAAGCCAGAGAACAGGAACGTATAGAAGCTGACATAGAGAGAGATAAAAGGATCTCCAGGAATGAAACAACACTAAGAGAAATATGTGACCAATACAAAAGGAAAAACATTCGTATTATAGGGATACCAGAAGAGGAAGAAAGAGGAAAAGGGATAGAAAGTGTCTTTGAAGAAATAATTGCTGAAAACTTCCCCAAACTGGGGGAGGAAATAATCGAACAGACCATGGAATTATACAGAACCCCCAACAGAAAGGATCCAAGAAGGACAACACCAAGACACATAATAATTAAAATGGCAAGGATCAAGGACAAGGAAAGAGTTTTAAAGGCAGCTAGAGAGAAAAAGGTCACCTATAAAGGAAAACCCATCAGGCTAACATCAGACTTCTCAACAGAAACCCTACAGGCCAGAAGAGAATGGCATGATATACTTAATGCAATGAAACAGAAGGGCCTTGAACCAAGGATACTGTATCCAGCACGACTATCATTTAAATATGATGGTGGGATCAAACAATTCCCAGACAAGCAAAAGCTGAGGGAATTTGCTTCCCACAAACCACCTCTACAGGGCATCCTACAGGGACTGCTCTAGATGGGAGCACCCCTAAAAAGAGCACAGAACAAAACACACAACATATGAAGAATGGAGGAGGAGGAATAAGAAGGGAGAGAAGAAAAGACTCTCCAGACAGTGTATATAACAGCTCAATAAGCGAGCTAAGTTAGGCAGTAAGATACTAAAGAAGCTAACCTTGAACCTTTGGTAACCACGAATCTAAAGCCTGCAATGGCAATAAGTACATATCTTTCAATAGTCACCCTAAATGTAAATGGACTTAATGCACCAATCAAAAGACATAGAGTAATAGAATGGATAAAAAAGCAAGACCCATCTATATGCTGCTTACAAGAAACTCACCTTAAACCCAAAGATAAGCATAGACTAAAAGTCAAGGGATGGAAAAACATATTTCAGGCAAACAACAGTGAGAAGAAAGCAGGGGTTGCAGTACTAATATCAGACAAAATAGACTTCAAAACAAAGAAAGTAACAAGAGATAAAGAAGGCCACTACATAATGATAAAGGGCTTAGTCCAACAAGAGGATATAACCATTCTAAATATATATGCACCCAATACAGGAGCACCAGCATATGTGAAGCAAATACTAACAGAACTAAAGAGGGAAATAGACTGCAATGCATTCATTGTAGGAGACTTCAACACACCACTCACCCCAAAGGATAGATCCACCGGGCAGAAAATAAGTAAAGACACACAGGCACTGAACAACACACTAGAACAGATGGACCTAATAGACATCTATAGAACTCTACATCCAAAAGCAACAGGATATACATTCTTCTCAAGTGCACATGGAACATTCTCCAGAATAGACCACATACTAGCTCACAAAAAGAGCCTCAGTAAATTCCACAATATTGAAATTCTACCAACCAATTTTTCAGACCACAAAGGTATGAAAGTAGAAATAAATTCTACAAAGAAAACAAAAAGGCTCACAAACACATGGAGGCTTAACAACATGCTACTAAATAATCAATGGATCAATGAACAAATCAAAATAGAGATCAAGGAATATATAGAAACAAATGACAACAACAACACTAAGCCCCAACTTCTGTGGGATGCAGTGAAAGCAGTCTTAAGAGGAAAGTATATAGCGATCCAGGCACACTTGAAGAAGGAAGAACAATCCCAAATGAATAGTCTAACATCACAATTATTAAAACTGGAAAAAGAAGAACAAATGAGGCCTAAAGTCAGCAGAAGGAGGGACATAATAAAGATCAGAGAAGAAATAAACAAAATTGAGAAGAATAAAACAATAGCAAAAATCAACGAAACCAAGAGCTGGTTCTTTGAGAAAATAAACAAAATAGATAAGCCTCTAGCCCAACTTATTAAGAGAAAAAGAGAGTCAACACAAATCAACATAATCAGAAATGAGAATGGAAAAATCACGACAGACTCCACAGAAATACAAAGAATTATTAAAGACTACTATGAAAACCTATATGCCAACAAGCTGGAAAACCTAGAAGAAATGGACAACTTCCTAGAAAAATACAACCTCCCAAGACTGACCAAGGAAGAAACACAAAAGTTAAACAAACCAATTACAAGCAAAGAAATTGAAACAGTAATCAAAAAACTACCCAAGAACAAAACCCCGGGGCCGGACGGATTTACCTCGGAATTTTATCAGACACACAGAGAAGACATAATACCCATTCTCCTTAAAGTGTTCCACAAAATAGAAGAAGAGGGAATACTCCCAAACTCATTCTATGAAGCCAACATCACCCTAATACCAAAACCAGGAAAAGACCCCACCAAAAAAGAAAATTACAGACCAATATCCCTGATGAATGTAGATGCAAAAATACTCAATAAAATATTAGCAAACAGAATTCAACAGTATATCAAAAGGATCATACACCATGACCAAGTGGGGTTCATCCCAGGGATGCAAGGATGGTACAACATTCGAAAATCCATCAACATCATCCACCACATCAACAAAAAGAAAGACAAAAACCACATGATCATCTCCATAGATGCTGAAAAAGCATTTGACAAAATTCAACATCCATTCATGATAAAAACTCTCAGCAAAATGGGAATAGAGGGCAAGTACCTCAACATAATAAAGGCCATATATGATAAACCCACAGCCAGCATTATACTGAACAGCGAGAAGCTGAAAGCATTTCCACTGAGATCGGGAACCAGACAGGGATGCCCACTCTCCCCACTGTTATTTAACATAGTACTGGAGGTCCTAGCCACGGCAATCAGACAAAACAAAGAAATACAAGGAATCCAGATTGGTAAAGAAGTTAAACTGTCACTATTTGCAGATGATATGATACTGTACATAAAAAACCCTAAAGACTCCACTCCAAAACTACTAGAACTGATATCGGAATACAGCAAAGTTGCAGGATACAAAATCAACACACAGAAATCTGTAGCTTTCCTAGAGACACTAACAACGAATCAATAGAAAGAGAAATCAGGAAAACAATTCCATTCACCATTGCATCAAAAAGAATAAAATACCTAGGAATAAACCTAACCAAAGAAGTGAAAGACTTATACTCTGAAAACTACAAGTCACTCTTAAGAGAAATTAAAGGGGACACTAATAAATGGAAACTCATCCCATGCTCATGGCTAGGAAGAATTAATATCGTCAAAATGGCCATCCTGCCGAAAGCAATATACAAATTTGATGCAATCCCTCTCAAATTACCAGCAACATTCTTCAATGAATTAGAACAAATAATTCAAAAATTCATATGGAAACACCAAAGACCCCGAATAGCCAAAGCAATCCTGAAAAAGAAGAATAAAGTAGGGGGGATCTCACTCCCCAACTTCAAGCTCTACTACAAAGCCATAGTAATCAAGACAATTTGGTACTGGCACAAGAACAGAGCCACAGACCAGTGGAACAGATTAGAGACCCCAGAAATTAACCCAAACATATATGGTCAATTAATATTTGATAAAGGAGCCATGGTCATACAATGGCAAAATGACAGTCTCTTCAACAGATGGTGCTGGCAAAACTGGACAGCTACATGTAGGAGAATGAAACTGGACCATTGTCTAACCCCATATACAAAGGTAAACTCAAAATGGATCAAAGACCTGAATGTAAGTCACGAAACCATTAAACTCTTGGAAAAAAACATAGGCAAAAACCTCTTAGACATAAACATGAGTGATCTCTTCTTGAACATATCTCCCCGGGCAAGGAAAACAACAGCAAAAATGAGCAAGTGGGACTACATTAAGCTGAAAAGCTTCTGTACAGCGAAAGACACCATCAATAGAACAAAAAGGAACCCTACAGTATGGGAGAATATATTTGAAAATGACAGATCTGATAAAGGCTTGACGTCCAGAATATATAAAGAGCTCACATGCCTCAACAAACAAAAAACAAATAACCCAATTAAAAAATGGGCAGAGGAACTGAACAGACAGTTCTCCAAAAAAGAAATACAGATGGCCAAGAGACACATGAAAAGATGCTCCACATCGCTAATTATCAGAGAAATGCAAATTAAAACTACAATGAGGTATCACCTCACACCAGTAAGGATAGCTGCCATCCAAAAGACAAACAACAACAAATGTTGGCGAGGCTGTGGAGAAAGGGGAACCCTCCTACACTGCTGGTGGGAATGTAAATTAGTTCAACCATTGTGGAAAGCAGTATGGAGGTGCATCAAAATGCTCAAAACAGACCTACCATTTGACCCAGGAATTCCACTCCTAGGAATTTACCCTAAGAACGCAGCAATCAAGTTTGAGAAAGACAGATGCACTCCTATGTTTATCGCAGCACTATTTACAATAGCCAAGAATTGGAAGCAACCTAAATGTCCATCTGTAGATGAATGGATAAAGAAGATGTGGTACATATACACAATGGAATACTACTCAGCCATAAGAAGTGGAAAAATCCAACCATTTGCAGCAACATGGATGGAGCTGGAGAGTATTATGCTCAGTGAAATAAGCCAAGCGGAGAAAGAGAAATACCAAATGATTTCACTCATCTGAGGAGTATAGGAACAAAGGAAAAACTGAAGGAACAAAACAGCAGCAGAATTACAGAACCCAAAAATGGACTAACAGGTACCAAAGGGAAAGGAACTGGGGAGGATGGGTGGGCAGGGAGGGATAAGGGGGGGGAAGAAGAAGGGGGGTATTAAGATTAGCATGCATGGGGGGAGGGAGAAAGGGGAGGGTGGGCTGCACAACACAGAGAGGACAAGTAGTGACTCTACCACATTTTGCTAAGCTGATGGACAGTAACCGTAATGTGGTTGTTAGGGGGGGACCTGATATAGCGGAGAGCATAGTAAACATAGTATTCTTCAGGTAAGTGTAGATTAAAAATTAAAAAAAAAAAAAAAGAAAGAAAGAAAGAAAAGGGGGATTACTCCTTAACAGGATAAAACTATTGGTAAATCAAAGATCAACGCATGCTTTAAATATCCTTAATGTTGATCACTTAAAGGGTGTCAGATGATCAGCTATGGAGGTACTCTTTTCTGATAATATTCCTTTCTCTTAATTAAAAAAAAAAAAAAAAAAAAAAAGCAGTTACTGTGTGCTGACCTCCAATGAGTTCTGCACAGTGGTATAGAGGGCATGTCAAAGTGTGGGCAAAGGGTCTGTTTGTTTCTATGCAGAAGATCAAGGCCTAGCTTGGATACCCAGAAAATGAACTAAGATATGATATGAGGAGGAGCTTCCGGCATCAGCACTCTCTGGAGGACTAGTGCCGGGGGATGATCATCAAAAAGCCTCCACAGGGATCCGGACGATGCTGCGGTTGTGGCTGCATCCAGCCCACCGTCTCCTGGACTTGCCATAAGAAGGAGGAGGGAGATGTCTAGGCTGGCATGTGCATACAGTGAGACAACGAATTTGACTGGATCTGTACTGTTGGAACTCAACCAGGAGTTGGGAGGGGTGCAAGTTGTAGCACCCCAAAATCTCATGACTATAGACTATCTATGGTTAAAAGAACATATGGGATGTGAACAGATCCCAGAAATGGGCTGCTTTAATTTGTCTGATGGTTCAAGTACAGTTGGAAAATATCCATCATATCATAGATAAATTTTCACAAATGCCTAGGGTGCCTAAATGGTTTTCTTGGCTTCACTGGAGATGGCTGGTAATTATAGATTTGCTTTGTTTATGTCACCGTATTCCAATTATGTTAATATGTGTGTGCAAATTAGTTAGTAGTTTAAAACCTATACATACTTAAGGTACTATACAAGAAGATATGTCAAAGAAATAATCAATCCTCCCAAGTTTCCTTCATATGCTACATCTATAGCTTTTCTTCTTCCTTCCTAATTACAAACCTTAAATAGAATTCGTGCCTCATATAGAATTTACCGAGTATCATAATTCCTCCAGGTGGTAAAGATACCTCGAGACAAGTGCTGGGCATAGAAGCCACAGGGCATAAATCTGCAAAGAAGTAAAAAGCTAACCTTTGCAAACAATATGGCTTCTCTCTCACTTACCAACTTTACATTTCCCTGTATGGCCCCGGAAGATGACTGGTTAGCCAGAGACGGGTAAGATTCCTCAAGGGAGGAACAACCTAAGACAGGCACAGTCGCAGGGGGGCCATCAGGTGAGAATTTGGGGATCAACAGAGGTGAGGCTCAGAACCTCACCCCCCCTGCTTTGAGAGAAATCTTCTGCATCCGTGGATGTCTTGATGCCCTTGTCTAGCCTGGATTAATACTTAGTCCATAGGCACACACCTGATCATCTGATCATCTACATTTGCCTTCTTACAGCACTAAACTATGTTTTCTACCTTTATCTTGCATCTACCTACCACTTCAGCATTTTATTAAAAATAAAAATAATAATAATAATAGGAGAAATGTGGGATCAACATATAAATCAAGTACAAAAATCAAATGAATATTCATATTTGACCTGATGGTTTATAGGTCATATTGCATGATCAAAACCGAAAGTTTCTGTGATGAATGCCCTTGTACTGTTCACCATGTAAGAATTTATTCACTCTGTAAGAATTCGTTCACCATGTAAGAACTTGTTCGTTATGCTTCAGAAGATTGGAGACTGACGAGAATTAGGCTTGAGATGGATTAATGATTGTACATTGAGCATTGACCCCCCCTATACTGAATTTTATTGTTGTTAACAACCATTTGATCAATAAATATGAGAGATGCCCTCTCAAAAAAAAAAAAAATTAAAATTAAAAAAATTAAAAAAAAAAAAAAAATGACTTATCATACACGTTCCCAATCACAGCTGCTTAATCTATTTCACTTAAAATGCAGCTGGTGGCTTTTCTAATAAAATACTTGCTTTATCAAGAGGAGAAAAGATAAATGGGAATCTTAGTAATGGAATGTTTAAAGGTATCCTTTCAGTTAATAGCTTGCTGAAGATTCAGACTTTCCACAGAGAAAAAATATGGTGTCATAATTTAACAATATTCTAATTCTTAAGATGATCAACAGAGGTAAGAAATACTTCTTGAGAATTTCAGTGTAGGAGATAGTCTCTGGAAAATAGAGTTTGTACCAAAAGTTAAAGGATGTAGCTTCTATGGACAGTTAAGGATGGTGAAGGACCAAGAATAAATTAGAAAAATAAACCACCAATAAAAATATTACATAATTTTCTAATTTCTCAGAGCCTCTTTCTAGTTTGTATTTTTTTACTACTTCACATACACCTCTGGTTCACAGTAAGGGTTACATCCCATAAATCTGCATCATATGCTTTTAAGAAATGACTAAGTTAAGGGTATCTGAGAGATCACCCAGTGTTTTAGGTGTTATTGGGAATTTCATATAAAAGCCCTCTGTGCTAGTGATTTATAATTATATTGATTTTCGTGTTCTATATTTTTACTAAGTAATTCACATACCTAAACAAATCTCAGTGTTTGCTAAGATAAACTAACCACATACCAGTGCACGCATCAAAAATTGTTCTATAGAAGATAAACTTTGCTATATAAAACCAATTTGTTATTTACCTAGACTTTACAAGACTATTATTTTTTCAAACATCTTAGGCTTTCTGAAAAGGTATTCACTACTGAAGCCTCTGAGTGAAAATATACCAGCAAAAAAGTAGTATGCACAATTTTGCAGGATAGCCTTGCAGAGACCACTGACTTATAAAATACAGACTACGCATTATAGTTTTATCACACTTCATTTAAATAAAGCTTCTTAATTATTGATAAAGATATAAAGCCCAGACATTGTAAGTGATGGCCAAAACATTATGAATTTAGTGCTCCTCTCTCTTGACTGCCTGCCTGAACAGGCCCCTTCCACATCACCACCCTGGCTCTCCTTTACCATGGCTCCTGCTTCCCTTCTCCTCCCCGAAGATGGCTCTGATTATGCACTAGTATAGGCTCAAACACACACACACACTCACACACCCATGAGGCCAGGCATTCACCCTCCAGCCCTCCTAGCCCTGGCCTAGCAGTGCTTCCCAGTTATGACCGGAGGAACCTTTTGATCCATGACAGGCTGGCAACCAACAGTGGTCAGTCCTCCCACATCCTTGGGTGGGCTCCAAATGAACTCTTCAGTTCCTTTCTAGCCACTATTTAAGTCCCTTTTTAATGTGGCCAGCTGAATATGAATCAGAGAACTTTATGAGTTTCTACCACCCTCAAAGGATTTGTGTTTTCCTCAAGGCAAAGCTCCTTCCTGCTACAACCTGTAGAGTGCCACTCTTCTGTGAAGCTCAGATTGGATGACAGTTCCAGGTAACCTTGAGGACCCTCCGTGAGCAGCCCAAACAAAACCACAGTGTGCTGATTCCTGGGGCCTTTCTTTCTTTCAGAATGCTACCCAGATCCTACAAATAAAGGATTGGGCTAAATAACAATCCTACAAGGGCGGAAAAATAACAACTGCGTCTCTCCTTCCTCCTATTTCCCCAATCCTCCCAAAAAGCTAAATAAACAAACATCAATAAATGTCCTAATGCAAACTGAACTTCCACTCTGGAAGTTCAATAGTGGAGTAGGAGGCCTTTGACCCCTAGGTCTCTGAGTCAAAGAGAATTCAGGTTGTGAGCAATAAATGCTGCTGTGATCAGTGACTGGTCAGTGGCTCACCCATGCAAGTCAGTGACTCAGTGGTCTCAGAGTAGCTGTCAAGGCACAAGTGTTCACAATTCTTTTTTGTATGGACATCATTTCTACAAAGAATATTCAGAAAGCCCACAGAAATCTTTCTTGTTGTAGGGCCTCTTGAATTAAAGTATCAGTGCTAACAAATTTGAGAGTACTGAGACATCTCATACCCATACCACACACAATTTACAAACACACACATACCCATTACCTTCCTCTTCCAGTTATGACATTAGGACCACTTACTTTACCAGTCAGCTTATCAGTCAATATTCACTGAACATGCTTGGGTACAGATTACTGTAACAAGGAACAAATAGATATAAATGTTTCACTGATTTAAATTCACTGCCACCCACAAAATAATTACAATACTATCAGTGATGTACCCACAGCTGCTATTTAATGGCACAGATATACATCTTTCTTACCTGGAAGCCTAATAATACCAAAAGTATTACAGAAGTGAAGTTGAATCACATACAAGTCCAATATACATTTGAAGGTGTAGCATCATACTAATTTAAATTCTTACCCTGAAATGCCTGGATTCAAATGCTAGGACTGATGCTCTGTATATAATAAACTCTTAACATACCAAACATTAGGTTCCAGGCAATGGTCTAAGTATTTACAAATATTAACTCCTTAAACTGCATCAGCTTAATTCCTTTCTTTACTGCCTCTATGTACTTAAGAGAAAATGTAACAAAAACATTTTAAGATTGCAAAAACTGTAGATTGAACAAACCTGTAATTTCTATTCATTATTCTGAATATTTAAGCACTGGTTATTACTCACTGAGGGCTTTAAAATAGATTGTGCAAATTTAAACCAAAAAGTAATGGTCAATTTAGGAACATATCCACAAATCACTGGTAATGGTGATTCATGATAGTAACTAATAGTAACATAATAACTGATGGTAACATAACTAAACTGCTACCTATAAACTCCCACCACTCATTGTTTTAACAAATTAGCAATACCCCTTCATTCATTCAATCATTGCATAAATGCTTAAAGAGCAATGACTATGTTCTTAGCACTGTGCTGGCCCCTGGTGATATGATAATGCACAAGACAGACATGACCTCAGGAGTTTACAGTCTACAGATGTGAAATGCTATAATGTGTATCCATGACCACTCAATTTAAAGTTCCTCTGGGTAAGGACAATGATTTATTTTCTAAAAACTAAAATACATAAATAACAAAAAAAATGCTCAAAATAGATTTGAGATTGCTTTGAACTCTGTCCTACAAACAAAAAAGGGGTGAATAGAAAATTAATAAAATATCCAACTTAACAAAATATTCAGAGAAATAAAATACTCCAAGTATATTTTCTGTGCTATAGAAAGTAAAGGATATAAAAAATTACATATTTATACACATTTGTCAATGGCCTTATAGTTTAATGGCTCAGCATTTATGCCAACTCCTAAAATATCATTTATAGAACTAGTAATCACAAAAGTGATCTTATAAAAAGTAAATCTCTCTGACCATTTAGAAGTAGCTCCAGTCAATTTTAAGTATAATTATTTAATACTTTTTGAAAGTAACTTCAAAGTCTGTACCCATAGAAAGCATATAGCCACATATTCAGGTAACATGCAAGTTTAGTACATAGAACATTGCGTATTTATATCCAGCTGGTCATTTCCCCTTTCTTACTTCCTCCAGTGACCAGGAACTGAATTTTCCCATGAAACCTTTAGTCATTACTTAAATAAAAGGCTTTTAGTTACAAATGTACCATGGATCATGACAATTCAAAGGATGTTCGTTATTTGCTTGATTTGTCAAGGGAGTTTTCAACAAAGAACTGCTGTATTCACCATCAAAAACTAGATTCTTCTAAATTCTGAATAGGGAATATTTTTTATGTATTTTACAGTGAGCTGACACACTAACAGTAGCAAAATCACTGTGAATCTTCCAAAGGTTTGTTTCTCTCTGTGAGTTCACGGGAGAATTCTAAGACCATTCTTGGATGAATAAATTGTTCTTCTGAAAACAGTTGTAACTTATCTTGCTCCTGAGCAACAGCAGCATTCAGAAGCCGTGCCATCCAGATGCAAACCCCAAGAGGGCATTCTGCAGTAAGGTCAGCAGTAAGTTTCAAATCACGTAACTAAAATGACAAAAAGAGCATTCAGATCTTCTATGGTTGCCTCTCTCAGTGAATCCTATGATGTCAGAAGGCACAGGCGCCTTGAACTTTCCCAAACAGACATGTCGAGATGCAGGTCCCTAGACAGCTGCTACCACCCCTCTGGCTACAGGGGGTGTCATTCTCTGGTACGCTCAGGGCAAAGCATGAACATGGCTGTGCCCTGCCTTTTCACCACGATTTCAAGAGGTAGAAAGAAATTAAGCCTACATGCTACAGAGGGAAGCAGTATAACACGTCTTTACCTTAAACAGTGTGACCGCAGTCACCAAATTCAAATAGAGGGCTTTCACTGAGCTTTGCAAAGTTTTTTTTTCCTGTGATCAGTAGCATATTGTAAGTGGTGACATAATTTCCCTGTGCAGAGTCCAATTTAAAGGCTCTCTTAGTAGAAGGAGTCTGGTGGAGACATGATCTGAGAGAACAGTGGCTCCATAGAGGTCTTCGGGACCGTACTCTGCCCCGTAGTTTCTGTTAATCCCTGAGGGACGGGAAAGAATGGCCTTTGTCTTACCTGCCTTCCTGAAGTTGACTGGGGTCCTTTCTGATGGGGTGTAAGTAATGTATACAACATCTAAAACACCAATGTTTCTTTCCAAATATCAATATACATGAAATAACTATTTCTATGAATGATTTTCCTTCCCATCAGATTAAAGGCAATAGAAAATGCACAATATAGATGATATGTAAAAAAATTTTTGAACCCAAAAAACAAAGAAACCATAAGAGCTAAGTTTCCCATTTCTATTCAATTTAATATATGGAAAATTAGGTATTCATTTTCCATTCAACTGAGTATTCAAAATGATTGGTTTTTCTCTTGAGAAACCCACTAGTTCATTTCCATAATTCCTGTATGTATAACTCTTTTCCAAAATGGATAATCCATCAGCAGTTCAATCCCATCACCCCTCAAGGGAAAATTCTGAATATATAGCAAGGTGACCTCACTAAAACAAATTATAATCACAGTCTATTTCTCTCTACTCAAAGTAATCCTTATGGGGGTAATGACCCAACCTTCAATGTTTTTCTCAGAAATACATTACAATTATATTGAACATTACTACTATTATAACTGTTTATCAAAAATCTACCATTCCATGGGCTGTAAAGCAGGCTCCCCTTTTGATTCATTTAAAAACAATCTAAAAGTGGAGAATGTAGAGAATACTACAATTTTAAATGATGGAATATTGTGCTTAACACAAATACTGTCACTCTGTTGGCAGAGAAGAGAGAAATGCCAAAAGAATATATATACACAATATTAATGTCTACTTAATATACAACTGAAAAATTTTGTCAGGCAATGAACTTATTATACCTCACAACACAATATGCTGCAATTAAATCAATTCATAAACTACAATTATCTGTCCTTGTAGCTCAGGAAACAAAACAGTCAATAAGTACATAAAGAAAAGTGATCCTCACTCATTTATTCTATAAATAACTAAATGTAAAGTACTCTGTGAGGCACTATGAGCCAGACTGTCTATATCATTGCTTAGATACCCTTGGCCATCAAGACATGGGGGATAAGGAATGGGAAAGATACATCAAAAGAACTAACTGGCATATGTATTAAATGATTAAAGGTGTGCATGTGTATGTATTATTTAAAATACTGTAGAAGTACCAATAACCTATTATTGGACCAAACTGTTAAAATATCACCACATTCCTCCATTTCCTCCATTCTCCAGAATGAGTTAATCTATAGGCTGAAGTTCAAGCTAACCCTCAGGATAAGAATATCCATCTCATCCTTTTATAAATAAATGTGTTACATATTTGGCATCCAATTCTCACCAATGGTCCAAAGCTATAGAATCTATGTCAAATAAGTATTTGGTATGTATTACCAACAACATGATAATTATTTACAAAAAAATCTCGGTATAAGACCCTGTGAAAAGGTGTACAGTATCCATAATGTTATCTTCTAAGGGCTTAAAATTCAGATACATTGATATAGACACACACAGCAAGAAGATACCACTAGATGAACAAACACTGAAAAAAATACCTAGATTTTATCAATATTTAAACCCAATAAAACCAATCATTTAGTCCTTACTCTGTAAGTGCACAATACTGAGCATTACTCCTTAGGTTGACCACATGAACTGCATAATATTGTTTTCCTCAATGTCTACACATGAAACTGAGGCTTAGGAGGTTCAAGTCGCTGTTAAGAGTTTTCTAGCGGGAGGTGGTGCAGCCCAAGCTCACATCCGTGCAATCAGACCAAGGTCAGAGCCAAGCCTTACCTTTCCACCACTACTCTGATCAACTAAAACCAGTGACTCTTCAACCCTGGAAGGAACACAGCAGTTGCAAAGCCAGATCACCATTCGAGTGTCACAGAAACCTCTACTCGATGCGGCTCAAAGTCAAATTTTCATGTTGAGATGTTCTGAATTACACAATGCTCAAATACTAGAATTCTCATCTGACCTGCTAGACAGGAAAAAACAGAGCTGATTGTCCTCTCTAGTGGCCACACATTCAGAAAAGGGTTTTTTTTTTTTTCATTTTTTTGAAGTAAATAGATCAGATAATTTGGGAGAAGGCAAAATACTGCTCAGTTCTAGAGTCGTGCCAAAAGTCAGGATATTGCTGTCTCGAAGACAGCTGGATTAAAGTGTCATGAGTAGGGCCACACCAAGGATGGTTTGAGCCCAATTTTCTTCTTTTTAGGGGGATTTTGCTTCATCCCATCCCCTGTAGGATACATAAATGCAAATTCAAGATGTCATGCATGCTTTGTACTTCCTTTACCCAAGGGGGTTAGGAGAGAAGATAAAAGAATCATCATGATGATGAGTTGAAATGCTTGTTTGCAGCACTATTTACAGTAGTCCAGAAATGGAAGCAACCTAAGTGTCCATCAGTAGATGAATGGATAAAGATGTGGTACATATACACAATGGAATATCATTCAGGCATAAGAAGAAAACAAATCCTACCATTCACAACAACATGGATGGAGCTAGAGGGTGTTATGCTCAGTGAAATAAGCCAGGCAGAGAAAGACAAGTATCAAATGACTTCACTCATCTGTGGAGCAAAAGAACAAAGAGAAAACTGAAGGAACAAAACAGCAGCAGACTCACAGAATCCAAGAATGGACTAACAGTTACCAAAGGGAAAGGGACTTGGGAGGATGGGTGGGAAGGGAGGGATAAGGGGGAAAAAGGGGCATTATGATTAGCAGACATAATGTAGGTGGTGGGGGCATGGGGAGGGCTGTGCAACACAGAGAACACAAGTAGTGATTCTACAACATCTTACTACACTGATAGACAGTGACTGTAATGGGGTATGTGGTGGGGACTTGATAACTTGATAATGAGGGGAGTCTAGTAACCATAATGTTGCTTATGTAGATTAATGATACCAAAATTTTAAAAATAATAAAATAAAATGTTCTTTTGGGTTCCATTGAGCTGCTGACCACACAGGTTCATGTTTTAGTCTCAGCTCAACCCTAACTGAGGCTACAGATGGATATGACGTTGGCCTCCATCCAAAAAAACCTTCGTACTTTACATTCACATAGTACATGAAAATATAAAACCACCCTTTTGTTTAGCTATCTGTAACCCTTCATAGAGTACAAACTCATAACTGGAAAGTAAACTTTCCAAGTTTGTAATGGGGGTGTGGGGGAGGGAAATGGGAAAGTCCACAAAAACATTTTTTTATGCATACACATTTTTTCAAATCATGTGAAACAGAATGCAAAGGTCCACATTGCAGGCACAGAACTATAGTGTGCTGTGTCCAAAAACCATTTCCTTTATCTGGCAGCTGACTCCACGTCAACTACTATTAGAGCAAGTTACCGATCTTCTTCTCACTGATCTTCTGCTAACTGTCCTCCCATGTAACAGTTCAAGGATTAAGATAAAAGAGGGGAGAAGACAACCAGAAACTCTTCCAAGTCCTCATAAACTTAAGAACAGAGACAGCATTCCATTCACAAAATACTTATTTTGAAACATAAAATAGCAACATATGTATTTATCTCTATAGAAGAATGAGCATTAATTTTCTTTTAAATATCTGTTGACTATTTTTTTCTTCTCTGATTTCTGGATGCATTTCTTAATAGCTCACATGTAAGTGTGATTTCCCATTATTGTATACAAAAGAAAATTCCTAAATAATTGGCATGCTGAACAGCTTAGAAAAAAACTCTAAGTTTTAAAACTTTAGGGCCTTAATAGAGAAATATTTATATTCAAAATTAATATTCAAACTTTGCCTTATATAAGGTTGAAATACATTTTTTGAAGTAATCCTAAAATAGGCAGGAATTTCAACCTTTAATTTCAGAGTCCTTAAGTAGAACACATTCAGTGTTCAAAATATTTTACTATTTTTACAAAATATATTTGTTCTGAAGAAAAAAAATCACTCCAAGTTGGAATTTAGACATTCCTCTTAAAGAATGATTTTAGATTCACTGTGGAATAGCTAGAGAGACTGCCATACCCTTGAAAAATGCCAATTTGTCTCTACAATTATGAGACTATATATGTGAATCGGGAATGGCTTTTACTTCAACAATCCTGATATTATTATTATTATTATTATTATTATTATTATTATTATTATTATTATTATTTTTGCTGAGACATGCAGAGAATTTTTATTTATCACATATGTTGATACACATACTTATATTTACTTTTACAACAGATTCACAGACGTGCAGGCAAGTTGTTAGGGCTCAAGGGTTTAGCACAGCATCTAGCACACAGTAGGCTGTTCAATAAGGACTTGTCATATTTCTTAAATGCCCCCTTTTGGTACAGTAAGCTGTCAATCACGTTACGAAGATGGTTGTTTTTGTTCAGTACACTACATTTTTGCCAGTTAGGAATTTCACTTTGGGGTTTTTTTGTGTGTGTGTGTTTTATAAGGTTTTTTTCTTTTGTTTTTTGTTTTTTTCAGTTACCTTTAGAAGTTTGGTGGCAGGGCCCCATCCCCCTGTCCCCAGAACAGAATAGTTCTTATTAGAAGTTTCTAAGACGGGGTAATTCCAGCATGCAAAGTGTGACAGGACATAGCTGGGAAGATGAGAAGCTGCGGCCATCATCTGGGGTAATATATTCCTTCGCAGTTGCTCCTTGCAGCCTGCGGGTCTTCTTCGCCGCCCTCTTCATTAACCCCATTAACAGGCAGGATCCTCATTTGCTTCACAGTGGTGCTTTTGCCAGATTCTCCCGCACCCAGCAGCGGCAGGCGGCGCGTGGCCCGGGAGACCTGCTCGTCCTTCTGCAGCTGCTTCTCCATCTTTCTGGGGGCCTCGTGCTGCACCCTCTCCCCCTGACTGGCGCTGGGCCTCAGTCTCACTGTGTCCGATTGTTGATTTTTAGGCATCACCGTCATACTAGAAAAATAAGAGAGTGATTAGCTTTAATCAGAGCATTTTTAACTAATTTTGGGATCCGATTTGCCAGCTTTTGTACAGCCAGGACTAATCTCAATTGGTATCAGAAAGTCAGTCTTCATCTGGGCAGCCAGAAGCAAGAGCATGGACACCTGGGCTTGGCTGCTATTTCACCTGCTGAGACTCTCTGGCTATTTCTCCTCTCACTAGACTAGACAGGACCGTACAAGCTTCCAGAAAATGCAGACTCTCTGCTCTGCCATCTGCATACACACTCACCTCCAGTGGTAAGAAGCTATAGCCTTTTATTTTACTTTTTGACCAGGGGGGTTCCCCCTTACTTCCCCACCTAAGTCGAAGGAGGTGAATTCCCACTAATTACCACCAGGCGACTCATCACAAAACCATCATCTTCCCAGCAACTCAGTCCCAGAAGTCTTGGCCCTAGTGAATCCCTGACAATTTGTTATTAACATGAGAACATTTTTTCTTTTGTCCAGTTGGACCCTGCTCTCAAATTGTTATGTTCACCCTTACAAATCTCAAATGCCTAAATGTTTCCTCACCACAAACTTTCAAAATTCCTTCACTGATGGTTGCAGGAAGCAGAATTAGAGAATCCGTTTTATGAAAACCAATTGCGCCATGACTTAGTACCTGGAGAAGAGACCACCCACTTAGCAAAGAAAGCAGAGTATCTTGTAACAATTACACACCATTTGGTCTTGTGACTTGGAGACTGAGTCTATCAAGTTTCAAAAGCAATCTGAGATTCTCCATTACAGGGGGATATGCAATGTTTTAATCAACTGTAACATCTTGCTTGCTGTCTTAGAAACCTAAAGATAACTGTGACAATGACACTAGCACAGGGAATCTTAAACTGTGTAGTGACAGGGATAATAGCAGGAAAGTGCCAGCAATTGCAGATCCAGGAAGGGCTACTCCTCTCAGCCTTAGATGGGAGCTCCCTAACACACCACCTGGGGACAACTGTGAAAACACCCTTGCCCCAAAATGTCCATATCCCAATCCCCAGAGCCAGTGGATGCCACCTTAAATGGCTAACAGGATTTCACAGATGGGATTACACTGAGGATCTTATGATGGGGATCTCATCCTGGATTGTCTGGATGGACCCTAAATGTAACCACAAGTGTTCTTATCAAAGAAAGGCAGAGAGTGATTTTGCTGCAGACAAAGGCAATGTGAGGATGAAGCAGGGGTTGGGCTGATGTGGTGCAAAGCTGAGGAATGCCAGCAGCCACCGGAATCTAGAAAAGGCAAGTGTCTTGCCAATGGGCTTTAGCCCCCGGCAAGTTTGCTATGGATTCAGCGTGAACAAAGAAAATGACAATAGAACGTTCTTGGCATGTAAGGTTTATATGCTACTTTATTACCACAGTGGCAGGTCAATCACTAAAATTCCATTTACTCAGAGCGATTCTGCATGGAGCAAGCTGGTCTTTGCCTCTGGGCCTCTCTGTCCACACAGCTGTCCTCTGGGCCTCTCTCCTCAGTGCTGCCACCACTACAGCCTCTGCTCTGCTCATCTGCAGCCTTGCAGCCCTGCCACCATGTTGCGCCCAGAGCACTGGGTGTAGCTCTTTATATAGAGTCAATAGCAATGTATTACCCACATGTGTGCAGTGAGCTAGTCAACCAGGGCCAGGTGAGAATCCTGGCCACAGAAACTCTCATTTTATCCACAGCAAGGAAATGGACTTTCCCCTAGAGCCTCTGGGAGGGAGCGCAGTCTTTCCAATTCCTGATATGAGCCCAGTGAAACTGGTTTTAGAATACCTGACCTTAAAAACTGTGAGAGCATAAGAGTGTTTTGTTTTAAGTCATGGAGTTTGTGATGATTTGTTACAGCAGCTGTAGGGAACTAAGACATACCTCGTAGGAACTGTTGCTCTCATGAAAATATGTGACTGGAAACACACTTGGTAATGTGTCTAACACACAGTACTTACCCTGCACATGTACCCCACTCCTAGGAGGTGAAGCTTTGATATTGAGGGATTGTGGAAACCGGTACAAAGGTCACCATTTCTTCCCATGTTCATCCTGGTAACAAATGCTTAACACATGAAGATCTTTCTCCACAGGCCCTTTCTTCTCCTATTCCTTAAAGATAGAGGTAATTTCTCCTCACTTAAGTCACATTATTCTTTTCCTTTCTACTTTTTTCCCCTAACACTTCATGCAAGCAGTCTTTCTGAAGTTTAAATATATCAATTCTCAATGATTCAGACACTACTCCAAGCAACTGCCTGAGCTTGTGTTTTGAACCCTTTACCCCAACACCCCACTTCCCTCCACCAACTGCCATTTCTTTACCCATAAACTTTCATTTGTCCTCCACCTTATGAAAATCAGCTTCTAAGAAAGTATCTAATAACAAACTTAGTGTGGATTTAAAACAAAGGTACTATTTCCCTCAGGGAGAGCATTTTTCAGGAGTGGTTTTGTTTTACTTTTCTCCCCTCTCCCCACACCCCAACCTTGGGCAAACCCAGATCCATATCATGGCTCAAACACTTAGCTTGATTCTATGAGGCTCGGTTTTTCTAAGAGGCATCTGAGGGCAGCCCCCCTCTCCTGGGGCTGCTGAGAAGACCATTCATTGCCAGCTCTCTCTCAGGTAAGGTGCAAATTGCTGCCAGGAAGCCCTGTTACCTCCCATATCCCTGGGATCATAAAGGCGATTGGTTCAGGGAGGGTCTGGGCAGGCCTATCATAGTCAGGGGCAGTTTCTCAGTCTCTAAAATGAATCCTTTTAGGGCAAGAAAGACATGCATCCATGAATCTGAAATTCTCAAATTTTCCAGAAGCTACCTTCTAGCTCTTGAGAAATACATGCAGGGAAAATACTGCTTATTACTACCCAGAGTTTTGACCCAGAATCCCATACAAAATTTTAAATCTTTTGACGTATGTGGGGACTTTGGTGAGCTGTCACTTAGGGCCTAGGTCAGTACCTGGCTCAATCTGGAACATGGACTATCTGCATCATCATTACTTGGAGGGCTCGTTGAAATCCAGATTGCTGGCTTTCCCACAAAGGTAGGAAACGAGGATGACAGGGCCATGATCACACATTTTTGATGATTAGCAAACAGTGAGCACTCTGGTTCGCCTAAAAGCAATTTGAGTAGCACCTTTGGCACCTTTCCTCCAGGTCCACGTCCTTACTTTAGCCTTACAGTTTCCAAACTGAGTAAAGGAAGGGCAAGTGTTCTAGAAAGGGAAGGGACCCAGCACAGGAAAAACTACTGAGTTCACAAATTTAAAAATAACAAAAAAATTTATTATGGCAAATAGTTCAAGGGGGGAAAAAGTGAAATTAAATGAATATGAAGTATTAGGAAGAGGGTGGAGAAGCAGTGGAGTGGAGCTTACCTTCCTTCCTCAGCTAAGGTGGCACAAATGTTGTATACACTTGGGGTGTCATGATACGGCATGATGAGCATAATGTGTAGTTCTGGGAGTCACATCAAAGTGCCACAAACTGTCCCCTCAGAGGGATTCTGCAGGGAGAAGGGCTGTGTTTCACTATTATTCAAGTAGCCATCAAATTCATGCTTGTGTTTGTAACTGCTATAGGCGGGGCTTTCCTCTGGCTGGCCTGATGCCAAGGCAGGTTTTGGCAGTTTGCGAGCCAGGTGCAGACTGTCCAGGAGGAAGGAGCAGCAGTCTGTGTATCACAGAGGGAGGCCTTGGAGCTCCATAGCCAGCTAGAGGGGTGGAGTACCTGAAGCTTCTGAAAGTTCCCAACCTGCTGGGCAGAGTGCGCTTGGACAATTTGTCTACATGTACTTTGTCTTGAGCAGCAAGCTGTGTGTAATCCTTGCCCCTTTAGCAGCCCTCTCGCTGTTAGGAAGTCTCTCAGACTTGCAGCCTTTCTTTTGTCCCAGAGCAGCGGGATGTGGATCCCTGTTTTCCACAAGTGGCTGGAATCTCAGTCTCTCCACATATTCCACCTGTCTTAGCTTTTCAACCCCACAAAACTCCAGAGCACCATGCAATGTATGTTCATGCTCCCAGAGCAGATCTCCAGGGCTGTAATCCTAGGCTTCCACCCCCTCCCTGCTTCATTTCTCTTCCTTCCGCTGGTGAGCTGGGGTGGGGTAAGGGTTTGGGTCCTGTCTGTTCACGGCTTTGGTACATTACCCTGTTTGTGAGGTCTGCTCTTTTCTCCAGGTGTATGCAATCTGGCGCAGCCTTCTTTCCTATTGCTCTTTTAGGATTAGTTGCATTAACTATATTTTCGTATTACATGTGGTTTTTGGAGAAGGTCTCTGTCTCACCTCTCACACCACCATCTTTTTTCAAATGCTGGTATTGCTTCTTTTTTATTGTCATTGGAAACATAGATTTTTTTTTTAGAGTAGTAGAACTGTTTAACTTATTTATTTGCAGCGGATTAGCTAGGAAGCTGTAAAATCACACTAACATGAAGAAAGTTTAAGTTTTATTTACAGTCAGAGTGAGCATTTCAGGAAAATCAGGACCATTTTGGTTAAATAGTTGTGAGTGTTTGGTCTAAGGGTATATTCAAACTGTGGCCATTCTGGTTTTTCTTTAACAATCCCCCCTATTGGTTATTCTGTCCATTGAACTGAAAGTGTGACCAATTATTAACATTACTCTTGGTCACCACATTGTTTCTCTTTTCATGATCCTTGGAGGATCGCAAACCAGTATTTCAGCAGATTCTTAGAACAATTCAAGTTCACAAGTTTTTGCTGTTCACTTCTGATAGAGATTATCTGATGCATCAGTGGTTGCTGACAAGCATTTAAGACTCTTGAGAGACTACAACACATAGGGGATATTAACAATATGACTAATATGACCAACTGTCTAAAAAATACCCCCAAGCCAAGGTGCCCATTCCCCCAAACTTAACCAACTAAAAAGATCAAACGGGTTATAATCAGATTGAGATTTTGCTTTTCCAAACTACTCTGCATTTAGGGGGATAATATTATTGGGTTTCAATTTTTTTCCTGAGTTATTTACATAGGCACAGCATGATGTATTAATAATCATGCTTATTCTTTCTTGTTCAGCTAGTAATAAATAGTCTAAAGCTACATCATGGTCTAATGCAATTCTGGCTAAAGTGTTTATAGAATTTTGTTGCAATTGTTGAGATTTTTGCAATAGATAAGGTGTCTTCTAATAAGATTCAAGTGCAATACTTCATTGGTGTATTTTTCAATAAACTAAGTGTCTAGTTTTTAATATATAAGGCACATTGTTGAAAGTGAATCATGGAAAATTTTTTAGATCTTTAGCTAATTAGGATGTAGGGAAAATGATAGTTTTAGATTTAGTGATTACAAGTTAAAAGGTTGGGAGAAAGTTAGAAATGTGAGTTTGGAAAGTTGTGGCCAGATAGATATTAGAGAATCTAGAAGAATTCAGCATCCAGTCCAGTTTGCAGTAGATAACAAAACCTCAAAGACAATGAGCAGAACTAGAATCTGATCATGGGTGCTCTACACTTTTCTACTGAAATACAATCTCTCTCTCTATAGCCATCCTGTTTTACCAAAAATAATCGTATAACACTAATTTGTTTGTAAAATTGTTCTCATTTAATTTGGTCTGGTTATTTACATAAGCACAGCAAGAATAATGATTTCATGCATATATTTAAATGTGGTTTTTCAGTTAAAGTTTTGCTGATATCCAAGGGGCTTTACTGGCTCCATAAAGTCAGCTTTAGTTTCTTAAAATAGTCTGGTAAAAAAGAATCTTGGATTTTTTAAAGTCTAGACTAAGAAGCATGAAAGGTCAGTGAGATTCTAAATGAGTACACAATCTCAAAGATAAAATTGTTAAAAATTTCAAGATGTCAGCATAGCATTAAACCAAGTGTGAAGCCCTTCTGAGCATGCGGCTCTGAGTACATAGTGTGTCACAGAAGCCATTAGTGAGCATCCTGAACATTATGGAAATGGAGCAACAAGAGACATGAATGGACACACTTATTGCATGTATCTCATCTGATTATATGCATGCTCCATTCTCATCAGATTTCACTTACAAATCAAAAGTTCAAAGACAAATTATTGAACATACCAAGATGGCAAAAACAGAGCATTAAACCATGTGCAGAGCCTTTCACAGTACAGGTCACATATCCATGAAGCTAGCACTGCTCTCCCTTTCCACTTCACACACTCTGGCCTCAAGCAATAATAGTAAAAAACCTGTTCCTTTCTTCTAGATGCTTCTGCACAGACGAGTCACACTACCCAGTGGTAGTAAACTGAGGGCTAATGGAGGTGATCTGGTGGATAAACCTGGAAAACAAGTTGTTATTGGCTGGAGAAGGATGTTTTAATCTCTTGCACCTCAGGGAGGCCTGAGGTGAGGGCTGGACTAGGGTGAGAATGTAAATGTTCGTTATCCTAAAAAAAAGCCTTCACAATGAATTGAATGCCTAAATTCAAAGCAATTGTTTAGGTTTCTTTTATTCATTATTTTATCATTCCAGAGAATATTTGCTGATTTAATTCAAATTGCTAAACAGATGCTTACATTTTAACTATGAACAGTTAGATATAGCTTCTACCTTTATGCAACTTGAATAATCTGGCAATGAATGACAACAAGTCAGTGCCACCAGGACTATCAAGGGGAAAGTGCATGGCACCCAGGAAGTACAAAGCAGCCTACTGAGGGGGCTCTGAGGACAGATAAGGCTTTTTGGAAGTATTCACTTCTTAAGAGCTGCATCATGAAGAGTAAGTGGGCTCAGGGGAAGGAGAGACTGATCTTGACAAACAGAACGGCATGGGCAAAAGCAGCAAGAGGACATACAAGGAAATTAAAGAACATTCCTTAGGGATAGAAACAGGAGCCATGTGTTCTTTAAGGACCAAAAATACCTTAGAGAATGCGAACTTCATCTTCAGTGCAGAAGCAGCCACTGAAGAGTTTCATATTCAATCCTATTTGCTTTTATCACTCTATGAAGAACCTAAGTGGAGAGGCTGCCGTCAGAATAGGTACTGGTAGAGTTTATAGAAAGGATTAAGCAGATGGCTGGATTAGAGGGTGGCACATAGTGGTGTTTGGACGTGAGAAACACTTAGGAGAATTTAATGGGACTGAATGGCCTGACGGCACACGGAAACGGTAAGGGAGAATAAAGGCTCAGTAAGGATTCCACAGAGTTCTGGAGGGGTGTCTGGGTGGACGCTGAGGCCATTTCCTGCTGCTAAAGCCAGGTAATTGAGCAAAGGGAAAGAACATTTCAGATATCTGTAACTTCCCTGATAATATCCCGTTAATCCAAAACTTGCTCCCTATCTTAGTATCCCGGAAAGCTGCCTTCGTGCTGCAGAAGGGTCGGTCTGGGCGGGCAACGAACCACGGAGATTCTCCTCACCAGAGGGAGCCCGTGAGCACACCTTAGAAAATTGGAAGCCACAAGACTGAAAAAGCCGGAAGCTTTTGAAGACCCAAAAATACGCTCCGCCAGAGGTCTAGGACTCCACCCCTAAACGCCAACGACTCCAAACTGGAGAAGGCCGGCGGGTCAGCGCGGCCGGATGACTGACTCCGCCCCCGGAGAGGCGGGAGACGGACGGTGGATGCCCGGATGTGGATTTGTGGGGCGAGCGCGTCACAGGAGGCCGCCCGGCGGGGCGGGACTCGACTAGCGTCGCGGCCGCGCTGACGTGACACGTGACTGCCCCTCAGCCAGCCAATGGGCAAGCGCGGCGGAGAATTTCGAATGTGGCTGCTGTTGTTGGCGGGCGAGCAGAGACCGTGCCCCAGGCTTGGGGGACCCGAGCGTGGGGCGCACGGCGGAACCCTCGCGGAGCCTTGGGATGTAAGGAGCAGGGCGACCGCTGCGGCAGAGGTGGGGCCCAAGGTACCGTGTGCACGTGCCGTGGGCGGCGGGTCTTCGGGCCCGGCCGCCATCCTCCCGCCCGGCTCTCTGCGGGGCCCTGCGGATGCGGAACAGGGGCGCCGTGACCCCTGCCGCTCTCCCCTCGGGGGTGTCTCTGCCGTCGTGACTTCCGAGGGCCGGAAGCTCAGGGCTTGGGATCGGACTGAGCGCGCGCCTTCCTCTGCGCAGCTCCCCGGCTTGGCACTCTCTGATGCCCCAGCTTCCTCCCCCGCTACCTAAGTGGGGCCCCGAACCTCCTACCTTACGCAACTGTGTGGATTAAATGATGTGAAAATAAACCGTTTACAGTAGTGAAAATCCTGGACCGATGTCAGGCCGCGCTAACTGGCAGCTGCTGTTGTGCGGCGCGATGCGGTCGAGAGCCTTTAAGGTACCCAGCGTCCCCGAGAGGAGGGCCTGCGCCCTGCGGGGATGACGAGATCAAAGGGCCCGCTCCTCTCACACCCAGCTCCTCACCCAGTACCGCGCAGACTGAGGCAACCCCCGTCCTCGGGCTGTGAACTGTTTCCATTTGTCACCCCGCCACACCCCCTTTCACATCGTCGGCCCAGACAGGGAATAAAATTTAGGATTATACGGCAGATTTCTTTTGCCGCTTTAAATTGATGACATGTAATAATGAAAGCTTTTTAGATGAGGCTTTGGCTTTTAAAATACCTTAACTAAACTACCTTGAAGAGTTACTTAATGGCTGTTAAATATCTGCGGTTGAAACTTGAAAAACTCCATGATAGTATGTTGTTTTACACCATTAGTGCTTTTAAAAAAATAGTTATGCTTGCTGTACTGGAAATATCCTGTATATATTGTATCTACATTATCTGCATAGAGGAAAATAACTGAGGCCTGGGGAAAATATTCGAGAAAAATGTAAGTTTCAGGAAGATATTTGACTATTAAAGATGAAGGTGACCTTGGTAGTGAGAATTGTGTATGTAGATTGTTGTAAGAAATAAGAATTTCTCTTCATTTTTAAGGTCTGCATAGTGCAATCTGGGGTAGAAGATGTTCTTGAAAAGTAGTTCGACATGCTTAGTGGCAGAATACTGAAGTGTGTCTGATCTGCAGTATTGAAAGATTTAAGTATATTTATGTATTGACATACTCAATAGCATACTCACTGTCAATGCATGTTTTGCTACTTTTAACTGTATGTGAAACAGTCATTATTTAACATCTGGCTTGCCGTATTCATGATTTACTTGGAGTTAGCAGATCTGAGTTTTAGAAATAACCTGAGAAAACTGGCATGTTCCACTAACCCAGCTTCCACTCTTTGTAGCTTTCTAATTGTTATAATAGCGTATTCAAATTGCATGTAGACCTACAAAGTTTAACTAAACTTCTGAAGATCCCATTGACTTTCTTGAGAGATGTGCATTTTCTAGTAATATTGAGTTAAAAGAGTGTGGAAGAGACAAGTAAGGGAGTGGCCTAATCTAATAAATTAATAATATTAATTTTAGAGAAAAAAATGGTAAGTAAATCCCAGATATATGATTGCCTGTGAACTACTGCTGTAAGCCTAATAAACACTAAACATTGGTCATAAGCATGTAGGAAACATAAACAATAATAACATCAACATATAATATTTCCCATAGTGTCCAGGATACAGTAAGCCCCCAATGAGTATTTGTTAAAGAATAAATAAGTGCCATATTACAGAGTTTGGAGGTTTACTGAACCTGCCTTATATGGTACCTAAGGAGGATAATGTTATGCCAGAAATGTTAATGAGATTTCAAAGCTACAAAATCTAGGTTATCAGGTTAGCTAATTCTACAGTTACAAAGTTTCTACTTAACCCATTCTTTATGAACAACCTGTGTTTTCAATCTTGTTTTATATTTGATAATCTCTTAGAAAAAACTAAATCTCTTTCATTGTTTTAAATTTTAGGCAAAAGATGGCCAAGGAAAGGTGCCTTAAAAAGTCCTTTCAAGACAGTCTTGAAGACATAAAGAAACAAATGAAAGAGAAAAGGAATAAAAACTTGGCAGAGATTGGCAAACGAAAGTCTTTTATAGCTGCTCCATGCCAGATAATCAGTAAGAGATTTTCATGTTTCAGGTTTTCTGTTTTTATCACTTTTGAAGTTTAGATTTAAAACAAAATTTTAAAAAATTTTATCCTCTTTTAGCCAACACTTCTACACTGCTAAAGAACTACCAAGACAACAACAGAATGCTAGCTTTAGCTCTAGAAAATGAAAAGTCCAAAGTGAGAGAAGCCCAAGAGATCATCCTACAGCTGAGAAAAAAATGTTACTACCTCACATGTCAGCTCTGTGTACTGAAAGGAAAACTTACTTCACAACCAGCAGAAGAATCTGCTCAGGTATTTTCTTGGCAAAGGCTCAGTTTCTCAGGAAAAAATGTCAAAGCCATGAATTAATAGTTCAGATAGATTATTATTTAAATTAGTGACTGGTAGCTGTGATTAGTGAATTGCTCAGCATGTCTTTCTTCTATGCTCTAGCACAGCTGTTGTGTGTGGCCAGTGAACAGACTTCAGCCTCTAGGTGGTTGTGGCTTGTGCTTGTATAACTTGGTTCTGAAAGCAGGCAGCACAACAAGGTACAGAAGGGATAGTTCAGCCTTTTGTACTACTGGTTCCTTGAATGTTCAGCTAAGTGAGTCAAAAATAGGGCAATAAGCTAAATGTCTAAAAGTGGTAGTTGAAGTGAACTAGTCCAAAAGTTTTAGTCAGTGCTGTAAATCTTAGCTACACTATGTAGTTCTACTACATCCTGTGGAGTTTTATAAGAACTACCTTACTTTGGGGGATGGGAAGTATTTATGTATTTATGAAAAATCACTTTTATCTATTTGGCTAAATAAGGAAGACTATGCATTAACTCCCAAACAAGAAAATCCCTGAACATTGTGCTGTCCACATTTTAAATCTGATTGTTGTGTAGCAGGTCCAGCCAAAATGTAACAGACATGGAGAAGGCTTGGTTTAGGATATTCTGTGTGTGTCATTGCATGTTAATCTGGAAAAGAGTAAAGATGAGTCAGTTTCTCCTTTTCTTTTCCCAGAAGCCACTGTCAGAAATTATAAGGGGCAGAGAAAGAGAAAAGCAGGGGTTAGTGTCAGGTTTTAACAGAACAGTTGACTTCCTTCCCAGGTGGCCATATGCTTGCTCTGCTGGCAAAGATAGTTGTATTAGCCCTGAGGTCAAGAGAGCAGAGAAGAAAGCCAGACCATAGTGATGAGGGCAGAGGTACAGACTTGAGAAAGGAATTAAAGTGACTTCTGTTGACAGGAACTCTCGTCTTCTTCACACAAATCTACAGATCTGCCTGCCTGTATCTATACTTATGTCCCCAACTCCTGTCAAAGGCCATGCCCTCCTAGCCTTGGAAATCAGATTCCCTCCTTCCCATCTCCTGTAGGACTTTGCTTCTGAAAGTTTGTGCTCTCCCCTAACATGTATCTCCATCTCTGCTGACTCATTCTAGCTATTATACGCATATCCTTTAGTATCTCTAATCTTAAGAGAAAAAGAAAATAAATGAAACTTGTTGAGCTCATATCCCTCTATCCCCTCATTCCTCTGCTTCTCTTCACAGCAGAATTTTTCCAAAGAGAACAGTGCACTTAGTGTCTTCACTTCCTCAGCTTCACTCCCATTTGAACTCACTCTTTTCTGGCTTTATTTCCTACCTTCTGTTGTCACTATGGGCCAAGGTCACGAAAACTTCCATGTTACCAAGGTCAGTAGTCACTTATCTTTCTTCTTGACCTTGAAGTAATAACACAGGGATTACTGTGCTGGACATACTTCAGTCTGTTCACTTTCTTATCCATCATACTCTCCTAGTTTTCTTTCTAGCTGTCTCACTGTTCCTTGTCAGTCTTCTTTGCTGACTTCTTTACTTTTAAATGTCAATTGTCCTAGACCATCTTATCTTACACCCCTTCAAAGCTTTAAAGAAGCAAAAGTCCTACAGGAGATGGGAAGAAGGGAATCTGATTTCCAAGGCCAGCAGGGCATGGCCTTTGGTAGGTGTGGGGGAAAGGTTAGGCAAGTGTAGATACTGTTTATCTGCTGGTGACTCTAGATTTACAGCTTAAAATCCATACATACATACTACTATTTGATATATCCACATAAATATTGATAAAGTATCTCAAACATATTTTGTACAAAGCACAACCCTTTATTTTCCCCTTTCCAGACATATTGTGTACTTCTTCCTCTCTCTGTCATTGTACCCACTTCCATGCCTATTCAATCTGAGCACACTTTGTATGTCATGACCTTCCACTGGGTTTCACTTCTGTAGTCATAGGGCTGCAGTCCTAGCTAATATCATGTCTTGCTTGATTTTCTATGGTGACTTCTTAACTCCTGCCCTTGGCCCCTTTCAATCCATTTCATACAACAGCCAGAGATCTTTTAAAACCTTAGATCAGTTTAACTTAATATTTAAGTAACTTCCCATCACACTTAGACTAAAATTCAAGCTCATGGCTCTCAAGGCCTTGCATTAGCTGGCCTCTGCATTACATCTCTTACTGTTCTCAGTGACTATGTTCCACACGACTTGTCTTTTCTAAACACAGCAAGGTTTTTCCTACATCATGACTTGTATTTGCTCTTTCCACTGCTTTCTCTTCTTTCTGCTCTTTCAGTGGCTCACTACTTTGCATTCTTCAGACTCAGATAAAAGTCATGCCACCTAAGAACCCTCCAACCTCAAGCACTCTGTTACTTCACCCTAAGTAATTTCCTTCATAGCACTTATCACTCTGAATTTACTTACATATCTCTTTCCTTTCTCTTTAAAATTTTCTTTCTACACAAAAACATAAGCTTTAAAAGGGTAGGACTTCATCTGTTTTTTTAGCTGCTATAGACCCAGTTCCTAGAACAGTGTCTGGCATCATAGTAGACTGTCACTAAGTATTTATTATTGAATATATGAATGCTTTGTTATGAATATTTCACTTGTGCCAATATTTTCTTTGTTTTCATACATTAACAGAACCAGGAAGTATGTCCCTCCAGAATGGACTCCAGTATTCACAACTCCAGGGATTTATTTGTGAAGGATTTACCGTTAGTATCAAATTCATTATTGTAATTATTAATACCAAGAAAGATTTAATTCTGTGATGATTTCTGAAAACAAATTTACATCATTGACTCTTGTAATTTGAGTCTAATGTTCTCTCAACTGAGAATGTATTTTTAAAAATTTAATATGTTGACATTCTGTTACATATAGCCAAACTAAAGCTTATATGAATTACTTTTTTTATGCCTAAGAAATTGCTTTAAAATTTTAAACTGTTCTCTTCAGTTACATATTTCTTTTATCATGTTTAAGTTCTAAGAAGGACTCGGTTATTCAAATGATGGTATTTTGCCAGTACTACAAATAGTCTGACTTAAAAAATAAATATAATAAAACATCATATTTAACACAGCTGTCATACTGCTAATTCAATTCATTCTTAAATACAATCAGACCCACGTACCTTCTACCCTTCACTTAGATCAAGTATACTTTGTTTGCTTATGAGTTATTGAGATATATTTACATATAGAAAATGCAAAGATCTTAATTATGCAGTTCAGTGAGTTTGACTAATGTACATACCTTGAGACGAAAACCTTAAGATACAGAACATAGCCTTAATGATAGCCTGGGGTTTCTCAGTCTTAGCGCTGTTGACATTTTGGGCCAGTTGTTCTTTGTTGTGGAGGACTGTCCTAAGCATTGTGGGATATTTAGCAGCATCCTTGGCCTCCACTAAATACCAGTAGCACATTATGAGAACCATAAATGTCTCCAGATGTTGCCAAATATCCCCAGCGGGGGTGGGGGGACATAACTGTCCCCAAGTAAGAGCTACTGTCATGAACCACTCCCTCATGTCCTTTTCGAGTCTATACTCCCCTTGAAGAAGTAAATATTAATAAGATTTCTATTCCCATATTAATTATAATCAATAGTTTTAAAACTGTTTAACTTTTAAGATCTGACAAAATATTTATGTAATGGACAAAAACGTTGAAGTAATTGTAAGATTTCTAAAACTGTTTTTACTTACTATAGCTCTGTTACTTAAATTTATATTTAGTTTTTGATGTCCAGAGGGGAAAAATTCTCTACAGAAAATAATAAAATAATAATTAGGATGTAACAGCCAGTATTAAAGCATGAAGAAAATTTCTTGTTCAAAGAACCAAACAGGGACAAGATTTTTTTAAAAAAATGAACAGTGTTAACTTCAGAGGAGTCAGTAGTTAAGCACTGTAAAAGCATATCCTACCAAAAACCCAGTTTGACTCAAGATAAAGCAGGTCCTAAAGACTTGAGTAATCAAACTATTTCTTTAATATATTTTATAAGTCCTTGATTGACTGTTTCTCCAGTTACATGAAATTATGAGTCATGGCACATTTTCAGAAGGAACTGTCCAATTCGATACGTTACTTCTTCCAGTGGGAGTTGAATGTCAGCTGTAACAGATGTACTGATTTAGAATGGAATTATGAAATGATACTAAAAGAAAGAAAAATCTTAATTTTAAGAAAATCTTGATTTTGTTTTTTTTACATAATTGCTAAGTAAATTTTTATTTTTCATTGGTATTTTCTAAGGCAAGTTCCTGTTCATGAAGTTCTCTCTCCAAGACAAGAATCTTTCCAAATAGAAGGTAATTCAAGTGAAAAATAAAAAATATTACTTAAGGGTAAGATGGGATCTTTGAGAACAAGTAACAGTTAAATTTCTCTCGTTTTTTAACTTTTTATATCTGCTCATCTGTTAGTCTGCTCAAAGCAAACCTGTTTATGTAACACAGAATAAGTTTTAAAATCCACTTATTATGCCAAACCTATAGTGAGAAACCTTGGGTATTAACTATGGCTGCAATTTACTGAGCCTTACTCTGGGTCAAGCTCTGTGTTAGGCATTATACGTACGTTATCTCACTCAACCCTCACAACAACCTTGGAATATAGGTAGTCACTCCCATTTTATATACACTCAAAGAAGTAAAGTGTCTCATAGGAAGTAGCCCAGATGCAGATGGTAAGAGCTGATCTCCAAAGCCCTGCCCTCTTTTCTGCTTTCAAATTGATGTGTCTCCGTTCTCAGATATCAATCCTATCTGAACTAATCTTTGCAGAAGGAATAGCATTTGAATAAGCAGAACCAAATATCCTCACTTACCCTAAAATTAGAGATTGTATTTCTTACCTGAAATACTTTCTAATTATTCCAGTCTTACTCACTTTTCAGAGAATAATTTAGCTCCCACTTTCTTGGTCTATTTGTCCCACTTTAGAATAGGAGGTTCTTTTCCTCTGAATACACAGATACTTATAGACAACTGATTTTTCCTTAAGCCTTTAAAACAGGGGGCATGTAAAGCCCTAAGTTAGAATACTTTTGAAGGTTATTTAAGATTCTTTCACAGGTCAGATATAAGCCTTAAATTGGTCATTGCCAAATAGATGGTTTTATTATTAAGTTCCTGAGATGTTTATTTACTTACAGTAAATGTGGAGAAACTACAGAATGGCTTTTCATTCATTCCATACTTAATTTTAGATTCTAAAGATTTTTGAAATTAAAATTTCCATAAAGTAAAATTATTTTTCTCTTATTTTTTAAATTCTCAGAGCAAATACCTACTATTCCTCAAGACAGACTAGTATTTGATCTGGATTCAGATGAAGATAAGTCTACTGATAATGTCTTATTACCTAGAACTGTATCTCTCCGTCGCAATTTAAGGAAACATTTTAACGATTTATGTCAATTCAGTAACTTAGATGATCTTGAAATCAGTCATTTGTCAAAGCAGTCTTTTGAATTGGAAAGAACTAGATTTGTAGATCCACTAATAAACATGCACATACCTGGTAATGTAGAACAAAATGTTTCTCAATGGAACAAGAATCAAATTAACTTATCACGAAAGCTTATTCATCCAGAAAAATCTAAAACCAAAGAAGACATTTCAGAGGATAAATCTGAGCAAATTAAAAGTAAGCATAGATATGCACAAGGAAGAAAGCAAAAAGAGAAAAGAAAAGCTAACAAAAGGAGAAAGTCGAAATCTGTATCAAAGTATAAAGGCAGCAAAAGTGAAAATTTAAGTGTTTCCAAAAAAAAGTTGGCTAAATCTTTCACTTCCAGTGATGCTTACAATTTTAATTTGGAAGAGGGTGTTCATCTCACCCCTTTCCGACAAAAACTGAATAATGATTCTAAAATGGAAGACAACAACAATGAATCTGAAGTGAGCACCTGTGAATCGAGTGGTTCGGGAGATGATTCTGATGATCTGTATTTGCCCACTTGCAAGTACAGTCAAGACATCACCAGAGAATCAGATGAAAGACCAGTCACCAGGCCTCGATCTAAAAGAGCACCAAAATATAGGGATGAAAAAGAGACAGAGTGTTCTCAGACAACAAAAACTCCTGCCAGTAAGTGATCTACTTGTTTGCCAGCATTTTTAATATTTATGATAAATGATCACTCCTGATGCTTATATACTACTTACCATCTGTTTCTCAGGGAGGTTAGAGACTTAACCATCTTTTTCTTTGGGGAAAGTTGCAGTGTGAGTAAATGGTGGGGGGCTGGGAGAGGATCAATCACAGTTGTGTTGCTCTGACCTGCTTTAAGCTAATTTGAATCCTCTTTAAGAACCATTACTACTTGTTATGAAAAAAGCAATTTTACTTTCAGTAAAGAAAGCTTTCTAAAAGTGAAGAAGAAAACTTTTTTGCGGAGTTAGGTTGAATTAAAGTATCTTTATATAATATTCGCCTGAAATACCCCCTTGAAAATGAAATCAAACTTGAATCAGTTACTTGCCATTTTAATGGCTTTGGCTTTATATTCGATTTGACAGGATCATGATGTAAAATAGTTTCTAGTTAATAAAGGTGGTCAAACACTAGAGCAGAAAACTTAGTCCTCAACTGAGAGGCTTCGTATTCTGTAAGACATTTGTAAGACATCTGAAAATGGTGGTTTAGAAAATCTTGCTTTTATTAGTTAGGTCAAAAGTAGGCAGCTTCAAATGTTGATATAGCCTGCATCTACCCACAAAGATTCTGATGTGGGAATTTTAGTTAGTGTATTCTCACAATGTTATTGTGCTATTCCATTTGATCCTCAGAATGACTCTGAAATGTAGGTGTCATCGTGCTTGTTTTGTTTATAGGGAAACTAAAGCCTAAAAAAAAAAGTTAAGTGACTTTCCAGGGTCTATCAGTTAGATGGCAGTATCATGCAAATATCTTTTTTTCTTTAAAATATGTGTAATGACATTGAAGTAAATCACAAAATTGGCAAAATGTTGATAATTATTGAAACTGGGTAACTGGGGGTTCATTATACTACCATCTCTGTGGTTGTGTAGACTTAAAAATTGCCATAGTAAGTTTTTAAAAGAAAAAATACACTCTGAAGTAGTGTTGCTCAGATTGGTCCCCAGACTATTAGTATCAACATTACCTGGAAACTTCTTAGAAATGCTGAGTTTCAGGCCATACCCCCATGCCCTTTAATCACAACCTGCATCTTTTTAACAAGTTACCCAGAGGATTTGTATATACATTAAAGTTTGAGAAGCATCGTTCCAGAATATAGCAACTGACCTGATATTGTTGCTTAACCATATTTTCCAAACTGAGATTTGGAATAATTAGTGTAGTACAGTATGCTTATGTGGGGATGAAAAAGTCAGATTATTGAAAACTCAGATAACCCTGGAGAACTTGGTTGCTAAATATAAGTCATTTTAGTTTTTCTTGGGGAACAATTTGCTTTTCAAAGCTATTTGAAAAGATTGTCTTGCAGTGTCCTTACTGTGTACTGGGTACATGCCTCCCAGTGTAGATGTAGCTCCAAAGTAGAATAACTTGGATGCTGATGATAGGAAAAACACTGGGTCACTTTCTAACATGCTCACTGTACCAGAGGGGCCTCTTTCTTCTGGTTTACACAGAGGTCATGATTTAGAATTCTCATTTATTTCACAGAATGAGTTTAAGTGGCTTTAGAAAGACTATAGGAAGCCATTTGATGATAAATATTGGTACTGCGAGGTCTTGATGACTCTAAAGAACAAGGTGTGACTAAATGAAGTCCCAGAGTTTAATCCATTATGCCCAAGCTATCCTAGGAGATTTTTAATTTAAAAAAATTTTTTAACAATGTTAAGTTTTACAGAAGGAACAAAATAGCAGTAGACTCATAGAACACTGAGAAGGCACTAGTGGTTACCAAAGGGGAGGGAGAAGGGGATTAAGGAGCACAATAATTTGCATTCACAGTATAAGTTGGTCACAGGGATGGTTGTACTACAGCATGGAGAATACAGTTAATGATTCTTCAACATCTTGCTATGTTGATACGGACAGTGACCGCACTGGAGGGAATGAGGACTTGATAATACGGGTGAACGTTGAACAACTGTGTTGTGTATTTAAAACCATCATAAGGTTGTATATCAATGACACTTTAATTTAAAAAAAGAAAATGTTAAGTTTTAGTAAGTTGTATCATTTCTTCACATCTACTATAATTAATATTTTAATGCTACCTGGGATGAAAAATGGTAAACAGGTTAAAAAACCTGTATTATGTAATGCTGGATTTTTTATATATTTAGGATATATAATTGCATACAATTTTAATTCCTGTCATTTGTTTGTTTATTTTTGCAGGCACATTACCTGAAACTCACCTGTCACCTCATCTTAGTCTGAAGGATATCACGAATGTCCCCTTGTATCCTGCATCGAAAATCAGAAAACTTTCTCTTTTTCCAAGAAAGAATAAAGACAGCCCAGTGTCTCTGCCTAAGCGTAGGTGTACAGCCAGTGTGAACTATAAGGAGCCCACACTTGCCTCGTAAGTATTGTATCTGGGCATTCACTTAATGGTACATGCGGGGCGAGGAAAGTTATGGAACTCTGTTCAAGAGTGAGTCTCATTTGAAATATAAAATTCTGATAAAAACTGAGGTGGTAATATTACATATTACATAACACTGTCTTATAGTGTAGTAACTTTATAACAATTTTTCCCCTTACAGGAAACTGAGACGAGGGGACCCTTTCACAGATTTGTGTTTCTTGAATTCACCTATTTTCAAGCAGAAAAAGGATTTTAGATGCAATTCTAAAAAAAAAGCATACGAAGCAAATACAATGAAGCGTTTGTTGGATGCTGTTTAAATTTGTCCTACACCCTCTTCTATTGCTGTTGGACAGTGCACAAGTGGGTCGGACCACGTTAGACTATTCTCTTGGCAGGACTCTGGTTCGTGAACATTTCTTCCGAACTGCTTCAATGTGGTGTTTTATCTTAAACCTTTAGTATTTGGTTTACTTTTTGTTTAAGTATAAATAACTGGACTTAAGCATTATAATAGTTTGGATTTCTTATACTGCCTAAAACCCTTAATTTTAGTCAAAATGTATCTTGTACCATTTTAGAAATTAATGATTTTTCAAATTAAGGTGTTTTAATTACAGCTTCTGTCATCTTTATTTCTCCCTTAAATAGAGAACACTAGGATAAATCATTTTTGAAGACAGACTGAGGATCTTTTGAAATGAAATAAATCCTTGAAATTCCCAGTAGGGTATACCCTAAGGTGTTTGTGGACCCCTTATACCATTGTTACATTTAATTTTTCAGATAAAATGTGTATATGAGATCATGGTTAGAGAATTGATAGTTGCTTAGGCTCAGGGACTAGGTGACTAGCTCTGAGCCCAAGCTCTAGGCGTACCTTGTTCAAAGTCATACCTCCCTGAATCACAATTATTAGCTAATGGTCTTCCAGGGTACCTCCTTATTTAGTCAAAAATCTCAAATGTTAAATGTGTGAATACCAAAGCCTGTTTTGTATTTTTGATCAATCAATGAGGGAATTCACTTAGTTCTGAAAGTTTGAAGCCTGTACTTGTGTATACCTCTTCAAACTTTAAAGCACAAGGTTATCCATTTTTAAAGAGCAATAAAGTTTCTCTAGATATTGCTTGTTTTTTTTCTTCTGTTCTTTAAATATCATTACTGGTCACCTCCACCATCCGCATCCTTCTCCCACTGCATCTTGGGTTTCTCTGCAGTCGTCGTCATGAAACTCAGCTCCCCTGCCACACTCCATTTAACACTCTGTTTTTTCATTGTGACATCTCCAAGTCCATGATCAAGTGTTTTTTACTGGGTGATCTTCCAATCCTGACCTCAGATTTTCTTGACTGAGTCTCCATATCATTCTGCATTCCTTATCAGCCCCAAATCCTTTTTATCAGCCCCAATTTTTTTCTCCCTGTTGAAATAATTGATTCATGTGTCCCACTCTTCCATCATGATCTCTTTATTTTTCCAGTTTGTTCAACCACTCCCTTTACACCTATTCTTTAAATTCATAAAAATTCTAGAGTGACTATCTTATGGTGAAATATGATTTAAAATTTTATTTTTATCACAGTAGCCACCTTTCAAGTGCTTGCTTAATAGCCACATGTGGCTAGCAGTTACCATATTGTGCAGATATAAAACATTTCCATCACTACCAAAACTTACATTGGGTGGGGCTGCTTCAGGCTGGCTGTGGGCAAACTACAGCCTATGGGCCAAATTCACCCTGCTTTTGTATGGTCTGCAAGCTAAAAATGGTATTTATGTTTTTTAGGTGGTTGGGAAAAACACTTGTCATTGATTTTAATAATAGAAAACACTAGCTTTGAATAAATAAAATACGTAGATATATCCTTGGTTTTGACTCCTTGGCCTGAAACACCTAAAATATTTACTTTTTGGCCTTTTATAGAAAAAGTTTGCCAGCTCCTGCCTCCGGAGCACTGGCTGCCTTTACTTTTACTTTATGAGCTGACATTCTCTGATCTAGTGTCTAGTTTTGATCCTTACCTTCATCTGCAAATCAATCATTATTCTCAATTTGGTGTTTTTGTACTTCTGTAGTTTTTATACTTCTAATCTTTCTGTATTCTTGCGGTAGTGTTTATCCATAGACTATTAAGAATTTTTTTTGTATTTTAACATTTTACATAAATGTTATTTTGTACATATATTTGTGCAACTGACTCTTAAAATTGTTTTTGAGATTTATCCATGTTGGTAGATGTAGATTATTTTCACCATTGTACAGTATATCATTACATAAACCAGATTTATTCTTTTGAGAAATTGCTTCTACTTCATTATTACAGAATAGTGCTGCAGTGAATATTCTACATCCTTGTCCACATGTGTACAAGTTTTAATGAGCTGGTACCTGCTCTCCTAAGTGGTTGTACCAGTTCTGACAGGAGTGTGTCACTCTCCTAACAGCAATTTGTAAGTTCCAGTTTCCCCACACACTATCACTATCTGGTATTAGATATTAAAATAAATTAGCCAAGCAAGTTTTAGTTTCTCAAAAAACTAAAAATAGAAATAACCAGAGTATCAAGCAATTCCACTTCTGGAAATTTACTGAAAGAAAACAAAATCACTAATTCTAAAAGATATGCACTGCTATGTTTACTGTAGCATTATGTATAGTAGCCAAGATATGGAAGCAAACTAAATAGTGAAATATCCAGTAAAGAAGGTGTGCATGTGCACATACATACACACAAAATGGAATATTACTCGGCCCTAAAAAACTAAATCTGCCATTTGCTACCACATGGATTTACCTGGAGGGTATTAGGCTAAGTGAAATATAAGTCAAACCAAGAAAGATGAATATGTATGATTTCACTTATATGTGAGCAAAAATGGAAATAGGCTCATAAACACAGAACAGAACAGACTGGTAGGTACTATAGGGAAGGCAGTGGTGGTGGAAGGGTGGGTGAAATAGGAGAAGGAAAAAAATTAGTTTGGTATCGATGAGGGTGATGGTTACATGAATGTATACACATAAAAATTCATCAAGTTCACTAAAATTTGTACATTCTTTGTATGTACCTCAATTAAAAAAGTAAGATTAGTGAGGCAAATGATTGTGAAATTGTTTCCCTTTTAATTGCTTATGAGATTTTGTACCATTTAGTGACTGACTTGTGAGAATTCAAGTATTGGTCATTTTCATTCCTTCTATGAATTGCTTGTTACATCTTTTGCCAACTTCTCAACTAGAATGTCTTTTTCTTAATAATAGTATTGGTTCTAGAATATATATATTTTAAATACTATTCCTTGTTCTTATTTACATGGGCTAAGTCATCTTCCCTCAGTTTCTACTTTATTTTTTGTTTTTACCTTGTTGATAGTGTCTTGTGATGATTAGGAGCTTTAAATATTAGGACTGTTTATCACCTTTCCCTTAAGGCTTTTGTCTAAAATGTGCAGTTTTGCTTCTCACTTAGGTGTTTAAGCCATATGGCATTTTGAGGAGTAGGTCTCTTATTTTGCATGAGCAGAGTCAGTTGTCCTAGCACTGTTCATTGACTGATCTAGCCTCTCCCCACTGATTGATATTAGGTCTTTGTCATATACCAAACTTCTTTCCCTTGGTTTTGTCTAGCTTTGGGCTGCATACTGAAGAGTCAAAAAAAAATTTTTTTTGGTGGCAAAATATAGTTAACAAAATTTATTCTTCAGATTATTTGTAAGTGTACAGTTAAACAGTATAAGTACATTCACACTGTTGTGCAATCATTCCATTATCCATCTCCAGAACTTTTTTTATCATCCCAAATGGAAACCCAGTACCCACTAAATTCACCCTTCTCCCCATCCCCTGGTAACTGCTATTTTACAGTCTCTCACTATGAATTTGACTATTCCAAGTACCTCATATAAATGGAATCTTACAGTATTTGTCCTTTCATGTCTGGCTCATTTCACTTGACATAACGTCTTCAAGATGCATCCATGTCATAGCATATATCAAAATTGAATTCCTTTCCAAGGTTGAATAATATGCCATTGTGTGTATAATACCATATTTTGTTTCTCCATTTGTCTATCAATGCACATTTGGATTGTTTCCACCTTTTGGCTGTTGGGAATAATGCTGCAATGACGAGTATCTGTATGATACAAATATCTGTTGGAGTCTCTGCTTTCATTCTTCTGGGTTTATACCCAGAAGTGGAATTGCTGGGTCACACGGTAATTCTACATTTAATATTTTGATGAACCACCATACCGTTTCTAGAGCGGCTACACCATTTCACATTCTCACTAGCGATGCATAAGGCTTCCAGTTTCTGCACTTCCTTGCTAATGCTTACTGTTTTCTGGGTTGGCTTGTTGGTTCCGTAATAGCCATCCTAGTGGATGCAAAGTGGTACCTCACTGTAGTACTGATTTGCATTTCCCTAATGATCAGTGATGCTGAGCATCTTTTCATGTGCTTATTGTTCATACATGTACCTTCTTTGGAGAAATGTCTATTCAAGACCTATACGCATTTTGAATTGGGCTATTTTTGTTACTGAGTCTTAGGAGTTCCTTGTATATTCTGGATGTTAATCCCCTATCAGATGATTTGCAAATGTTTACCCCCACTATATGGGTTGCTTTTTTACTCTGTTGAAATGTGTCCTTTGATAAGCAAAAGTTTATAATTTTGATTAATTACAGTTAATCCATTTTCCTTTTGTTGCCTATGCTTTTGATTGCCATATGCAAGGAAATATCCAATCATTGCCAAAGTCAGTCATGGAGCTTTCCTGCTGTTTTCTTGTAAGTCACATTTTAAAAAATATGTAGGTGGAGTTGTTTTGCTAATATTTTGTTTAGGATATTTTATACCTATGATCGTAAGTAAAATTTGCCTATATCCTTTCCCATATACATCCTATATTTCTGTTAGGAAAGCTATACTAGCCTCATAAAATTAGTTGAAAAGCTTTTCTTTTTGCTCTTTGGAACAACTGTACCGACTGACAGTTTGGTATAACTTACCACTAAAACTATTTTATTCTGTGCTTTATGGGGAAATTTTTGTCTTAGTTTTTTAATGAGTAACACATTCTCTAATTCTTGATTGTTAGAACTTTTTTCTCATGAATTGTATATCTCATCCGTTTTATTTCATGGAAAAAGTTATAGATTTAATTTTTTTAAAATCTCTATGATGTAGTTATGTCACTTTTTAAATTGCCTATTTGTGCCTGTTTTCTTTTGTACTTCATCATTTTATTTGTCGTTGCTTATCTTTTGTTAATTTTCCTGTTCTGTTAATCTTTTTAAAGGATCAGCTTTTGTTGATCCTTAGTTTTTTGTTTCCTACATTATTAATTTCTGCTTTTATGTTCTTCACAATTTTTGGGTTTATGCTGTAATTTTTCCAACTTCTAACCTGGCTCATTAATAACTTTTTATAAATTAAAAACTTAATTTAAAAGTTTTTAAAGGCATTCATTTTTTTGTCTAGCTTTAGTTTCACCGAACTACCTCTTTAGTGTTTTTTATATAATAATGTAAACATGTATTACTTACCTTAAGTTTAAGTATTTTCTAACTTCCACTGTCATTTCTCTTTTGACCTTTCCTTATTTAAAATTATTTTTTTCATACCAGATTGGGGATTTCTGTTGTTAGTCTTTCTTATTGATTTTAACTTCTTTTTGGAATACCTCAAAAAATATGATTTGTCTGATATTGATTCTTTGGTATTAAATCTTTTGTGACTGGTAAGTTGTCAGATTTGGCAAATGTTTAACAGCATGTGCTTGAGAAAAATATAAATTCTCTTAACTTTTGAGTGCAATGTTGTATACATTTTCAATTTTTTTATCTTTACTAATTTTCCTTCATCATTTACAAAAGAAGGATAATATCTTCCACAATATATCTGGGTTTACAATTTTATTTTCCTAGTGAATTGTACTTAATGGATAAAAGTTTTGGGTTTATCTCTTTGAACAGGAAATATTACATTTTGTTTTTTAGTTCAAATTGCATTATCTTTCACCAAGCAGATTCAGTCCATTTACATTTATTGTGGTAACTGCTATAATGTGATTTATTTCTATCAAATATTTTATTCTATCTACTCTGCCTTTTTTCCTTCTTTACTGTTTACCACTGGACTGACGAAGTTCTCATTCTTTTTTTTTTAAGTGGTTATCCTTAAGTGGTTTAACTTCTATACTTGACTTGCTAAAGTCCAAATTTCTGAAGTGTATCTTTTATATATCATTTTGATGAAGTCATTTTGATTATCAGTCTTTTTTCTAAAAATGACTTAATTTTGAGCTTTCTCTTGACTTTGAGGATAGTTGGGCAGTTACTCCTCCAGCATTTAATTTTCTTATGGTATTGATTTTGCTTTTGGGAAGTCATTTAATTCTAAATTTTGCTCCTGTTTTCTCAGTTTATCCCAAGCATTTCATATTCTTGACTTACTGTAAATGGATTTCTAGAATTTCAGTTCATTGCTGGTTGATAGAAATGCAATTGATTTTCATACATAGGCTTTGCTAAGTTCACTCGCTAGTTCTGGTAACTTTTGTAAATACCTTAGAACTCAGAAGAGGGGGATTAAAGATGTTGGCATGAGAGGTGAGGTAGAGACCTCCTCCTAAAACCACATATAATATGAAAATATAATTAATACAACTAATCCTGAAAGAGCAACAGGAAAGAAGGCTGCACCAGACTGCATACACCTAGAGGAAAGAACAGACCTCACGGAACTGGGTAACGTAAGAAAGCCATGACCCGGTGGGACCCAAGCCATTCCCCCACCACAGCTCACTGGTAGGAGGAAGAGAAACAGAGCAGGGAGGAAGTGGAGGCCTGGGACTGCTGAACACTAGGTGATCTGCTCTGGAGATCTGTTCTGAGAGCATGAACCTACATTGCATGGTGCTCTGATGATATGTGGGGTTGGAAAGCTAAGACAGGCAAATACCTGGAGAGATGGAGATTCCAGCTGCTCGTGGAAAACAGATCCATATCCAGCGGATCTGGATGGGAAGTCTGAGAGATTTCCTAAAAGCGAGAGGGCTGCTACAGCAGCAAGGATTGCACAGACCTTACTGCTCAGGAGACAGGACAGGTACACAAAATTGTCCAGGTGCCCTCTGCCCAGCAGACTGGGAACTTTCACAATCTTCAGACTCTCCATACCCCTGGCTGCCTATGCAGCTCCAAGGCCCCTACAGTGATATGCAGCCTGCTGCACCTTCCTCCCGGCCAGCCCACACCTGGCTCACAAACCAGCAAACCCTGCCCTAGTGTCAGGCCAGCCAGAGAGAAGTCCCGCCTACAGCAGCTACAAATGCAAAGCATAGTGGCTTATACCTGTGTGTTCAGCCCACTGGTTCTGGCAGTGGAGACAGGCATAGCAGCTGGGAAGCAGGAAACAGCTCTTTCCTCTCCCAAGGCACCAGCACCTTTCCCCTGCAACCCACAACATCACTGCAGGGGCTGAGCAGATCCAGCAAGTACAGCTTCTGGGCCCTAGATAGTGCCACATTTAAATATGAAATGTCAAAGAAACCTGGTTCAAATCAAAATATCAATGACACCAGAAAAAGGGTCAAGTGAGACTGAACTTATCAATCTTCCTGAAAGAGATTTCAAAATAAAAACCATAAACATGCTCATGGAGGTACAGAAAAATATTCAAGAACTCAGGAACAAATTTAGGACAGATATCCAATCATTGAGGAACACAATGGAGAGTATTAAAAGCAGATTAGCAGTGGGGGAGATGGTAAATGAAATAGAAATTAGAGAAGAGGAATACAAAGAAGCTGAGGCACAGAGAGAAAAAAGGATCTCTAGGAATGAAAGAATATTGAGAGAACTGTGTGACCAATCCAAATGGAACAATATTCATATTACAGGGGTATCAGATGAAGAAGAGAGAGAAAAAGGGATAGAAAGTATCTTTGAGGAAGTAGTTGCTGAAAACTTCCCCAATCTGGGGAAGGAGATAGTCTCTCAGGCCTTGGTAGTGCACAGATCTCCCAACACAAGGGACCCAAGGAAGACAACACCAAGACATATAATAATTAAAATGGCAAAGATCAAGGATAAGGACAGACTATTAAAAGCAGCCAGAGAGAGAAAAAAGATCACATATAAAGGAAAGCCTATCAGGCTATCATCAGACTTCTCAGCAGAAACCTTACAGGCCAGAAGGGAGTGGCATGATATATCTAATGCAATGAAGCAGAAAGGCTTCAAACCAAGAATACTCTATCTGGCAAGGTTATCATTTAAATTTGAGGGAGGGATTCAACAATTTCCAGATAAGCAAAAACAGAGAATTTACCTCCCACAAACCACCTCTACCGGAGGGACTGCTATAGATGGAAGGGTTCCTAAGGTTAACTAGCTGTCACCTTAAGTAATAGAAAGGGATAGGCAAAGAGTACAGAATATGATACTAATATATAAAGAATGGAGGAGGAAGAAAGGGAGAAGAAAACCTTTAGACTGTGTTTGTAATAGCATACTAAATGAGTGAATTTAGACTCTTAGATAGTAAGGAAGTTACCCTTGAACCTTTGGTAACCATGAATCTAAAGCCTGCAATGGCAATAAGTACATACCTATCGATAATCACCCTAAATGTAAATGGTCTGAATGCACCAGTCAAAAGACAGAGTCACTGAATGGATAAAAATACAAGAACCAGTACAGGTCTACCTCAGGAAAGAAGAACAATCCCATATGAACACTCTAAATACACAATTAACAAAACTAGAAGAAGAAGAACAAATGAGGCCCAAACTCAGTAGAAGGAGGGACATAATAAAGATTAGACCATAAATAAATAAAATCGAGAAGAATAAAGCAATAGACAGAATCAATGAAAGCAGGAGCTAGTTCTTCAAGAAAATAAACAAAATAGATAAATCCCTAGCCAGAGTTGTCAAGAAAAAAGAGAGTCTACATACATAAACAGAATTAGAAATGAGAAAGGAAAAATCACTACTGGCACCACAGAAATACAAAGAATTATTAGAGAATACTATGAAAAATTATATGCTAACAAATTGGATAACCTAGAAGAAATGGACAACTTTCTAGAAAAATAACAATCTTCCAAAGCTGACCCAGAAAGAAACAGAAAATCTGAACAGACCAATTAACAATGAAATTGAATTGGTAATCAAAAAACTATCTAAGAACAAAACACCTGGACCAGATGGCTTCAGTGCTGAATTTTATCAAACATTTAGTGAAGACCTAATACCCATTCTCCTTAACGTTTTCCAAAAAATAGAAGAGGAGGGAATACTTCCAAACTCATTCTATGAGGCCAGCATCACCCTAATACCAAAAACCAGGCAAAGACACCACAGAAAAAGAAAATTACAGACCAATATCCCTGATGAACATAGATGCAAAAATACTCAACAAAATATCAGCAAACAGAATTCAAAAATACATCAAAAAGATCATCTATCATAATCAAGTAGGATTTATTTCAGGTGTTACAACATTCGAAAATCCATCAACATCATCCACCACACCAATAAAAAGGAGGACAAAAACCACATGATCATCTCCATAGATGCTGAAAAAGCATTTAACAAAATTCAACATCCATTCATGATAAAAACTCTCAACAGCATGGTAGAGTGGGCAAGTACCTCAACATAATAAAGACCATATATGACAAACCCACAGCCAACATCATACTTAACAGCGAGAAGCCAAAAGATTTTCCTTTAAAACTGGGAATAAGACAAGGATGCCCACTCTCCCCACTTCTATTCAACATAGTTCTGGAGGTCCTAGCCATGGCAATCAGACAACACAAAGAAATAAAAGGCATCCAGATTGGTAAAGAAGAAGTTAAACTGTCACTATTTGCAGATGACATGAAATTACACATAAAAACCCTAAAGATTCCACTTCAAAACTACTAGATCTAATATCTGAATTCAGCAAAGTTGCAGGATGCAAAATTAATACACAGAAATCTGTTGCATTCCTATACAGTAATGATGAACTAGCAGAAAGAGAAATCAGGAAAAAAATTTCACTCACAATTGCATCAAAAAGAATAAAATACCTAGGAATAAACCTAACCAAGGAAGTGAAAGACCTATTCTCTAAAAATTATAAGACACACTCATAAGAGAAATCAAAGAAGATACCAATATGGAAGCACATCCCGTGCTCATGGATAGGAAAAATCAATATTGTCAAAATGGCCATCCTGCCTAAAGCAATCTACAGATTCAATGCAATCCCTATCAAAATACCAACAGCATTCTTCAAAGAACTAGAGAATATAGTTCTAAAATTTATATGGAACCACGAAAGACTCTGAATAGCCAAAGTAATCCTGAGGAGGAAGAATAAAGCAGGGGGAATTATGCTCCTTGACTTCAAGGTCTACTACAAAGCCACAGTAATCAAGACAATTTGGTACTGGCACAAGAACAGACCCATAGACCAATGGAACAGACTAGAGAGCCCTGATATAAATCCAAGCATATATGGTCAATTAATATATGATAGAGGAGCCATGGACATACAATGGGAAAAAGAAAGCCTCTTCAATAGCTGGTGTTGGCAAAACTGGACAGCTACATGCAAGAGAATGGAATTGGATTATTGTTTGACCCCATACACAAAAGTAAACTCGAAATGGATCAAAGACCTGAATGTAAGTCATGAAACCATAAAACTCTTAGAAGGCCATATAGGCAAAAATCTCCTGAATATAAACATGAGCAACTTTTTTCTGAATGCATCTCCTCGAGCAAGGGAAACAAAAGCAAAAATGAACACACGAACTACATCAAACTAAAAAGCTTCTGTACAGCAAAGGACACCATCAACAGAACAAAAAGGCATCCTACAGTATGACATACCTGAGAAGAGGTTAACATCCAAAATATATAAAGAACTCACATGCTTCACACCCAAAAAAGCAAATAACCTGATTAAAAAATTGGTGGAAGATATAAACAGACAATTGTCTAAAGGAGAAATTCAGATGGCCAACAGGCACATGAAAAGATGCTCCACATCACTAATTTTCAGGGAAATGCAAATAAAAACCACAGTGAGATATCACCTCATGCCAGTTAGGATGGCCAGCATCGAAAACATTAAGAACAACAAAAGCCGGTGAGGATGTGGATAAAGGAGAACCCTCCTACACTGCTGGTGGGATGTAAACTAGTTCAACCATAGTGGATAGCAATATGGAGGTTCCTCATAAAACTAAAAATATAAATACCATTTTACCCGGTAATTCCACTCCTAGGAATTTACCCAAAGAATATAATTTGTCAGATTCCAAAAGACATATGCACCCCTATGTTTATTGCAGCACTATTTACAATAGCCAAGATACGGAAGCAACCTAAGTATCCATCAGTAGATGAATGGATAAAGAAGACATGGTACATATACACAATGGAATACTATTCAGCCATAAGAAAGAAAGAAATCCTACCATTTGCAACAACATAGACAGAGCTGGAGGATATTATACTCAGTGAAATAAGTCAGGCAGAGAAAGACAAGTAACAAATGATTTCCCTCATTTGTGGAATGTAACAACAAAGCAAAACTGAAGGAACAAAACAGCAACAGACTCACAGACTCCAAGAAGGGACTAGGAGTTACCAAAGGGGAGCAGGTAGGGGAGGTTGGGTGGGGATGGGATGAGAAGGGGATTGAAGGGTATTATGATTGGTACACATGGTGTGGGGGATCATGGGGAAGGTAGTGTAGCACAGAAAAGGCAAATTGTGACTCGGTGACATCTTACTATACTGTCGGGCAGTGACTGCAATGGGGTATGGCTAGGACAAATTATGTATGCGATCTTTATAGTCTACTAATACAAGCAGTTCACTTGTGTGTTTCTAACTTCTATGTCTTTCCTTACTTTTTTGCACTGACTAGAAGTCCAGCTACGATGTTGAATAGAAGTGATGAGAGCAGACACCTTTGCCTTTCCGATCTTGGAAATACTTGGTCTTTCGGCTTTGCTATGACTTTGGCTGGGTTTTTTTTTCTTCTTTTAAATCATGAGTTGGCATTGACCTTTGTCAAATGCTTCATCTGCATCTATTGAGATAAACATGTTTTTTCTTCTTTATTCTGTTTATATAACTAATTACATTAATGGATTTTCAGTCTTAAACCAACCTTTGATTAATGGAATAAACTCTCTTGGTTATGGCCTATTTTCCTTTCTACGTATACTGAATTCCATTTGCTGATACTTTGTTAAAGATCTTCCCATCTGTGTTTGTGAGAGTTATTAATTTACAATAACTCTATAATTTTCTTGTATTTTTTTTTCTGGCTTTTGTATCAGGGTGAATAATACTGGGCCTCCTAAAATGAGTTTTGAAGTCATCCCGCCTGTTTTGTGTATGACTGGTATAACTTTTTCCTTAAATGTTTGACAGCCTAATGAAGCCACCTGTGCCTTAAGTTTTCTTGAAGAAGAGGTTTTCATTATGAGTTCAGTTTCTTTAATTGATATAGGGATGTTTAGGTTTTATATTTTTTCTCTAGTCAGTTTTGCTAATTGGTGTCAAAGTATTCATTTCATCTAACATCAAATACACTGGCATGATGTGGTTTATATATTCTTATCCTTTTAATATCTTGCATGTAAGAGCTCCAATTATGTCCTTTCATTCCTAAGATTTGTAATTTATGTTCTTTTTTCTTGATCAGTCCAGTTTATTCATTTTTCAAAGAACTGATTATTAATTTCACTGATTCATTTTTGTTCATTAATTCCCTAGTCCACTGACTTGTACTCTTTCATAGCCTTATATCTACTTTGAGCTTAATTTGTCCTAGCTTCTTAACATAGGCTGAATTAAGACCTCTCTCATTTTAATGTATTTTAATGCTGTAGTTTTTAACACTGTATTAGCTGCATCCCACAAATCCTGGTATGTTTTCACTTTCATTCAGTTTAAGATATTCTAATTTCACTGTGACTTTTAGTGGTTTTTCCTCTACAGTTCATTTTGGGTAGCTTATATTGTTATATCTTTAAGCTTATTTATATTTTCTTTTGCTTTGTCAAATCTATTGATCCTATCCAGTGAATTCTTCGTGTCAAATACTGTATTGTTTAACTTTAGAAACTCTATTTGGTCTATTTGGTTCTTTTTAAATATATATATTCTGTATTTTTGTCAGCATACTAATTTTTATTTATATCCTTGAGCATATTTATAATGTTTATAGAAATTGTTTTTACATCCTTACCTGCTAATTCCATTATTTTTGTCACTTCTGGAGTAGTTTATTGGTCAAATTTTCTTTTAGTTCTGTATTAATTTCCCTGCTTCACACATCTTGTAATTTTTTATTGGGTACTGTACATTGGGAATTTAACATTTTTATAAGCTGTATTTTGTTGTATCCTTTAAAGAGTTCTTGAACTTTTTTTTGTTGGGCAAGTAAGTTACTTGAAGATCAACTTGATCCTTTCTAAGCCTGGTTTTAGGCTTTTGCAGACAGGTTGAGGGTAGCTTTTACTCAAAGGCTCATTTAGCTCCAGTACTAAGATGTGAAGCATTCAAGGTCTCCACTGAATGTCCAATGTATTCAACAACGTCTGTCCATTCCAGGTGATGTATGCGTGAATGACACCCAGCCCTGTGTAAACTCTGAGAGTAGTTCAGCTGACCATTTCCTGTAATTGTTCTTCATCCCACAGCTGTGCTTTCCCTGGATTCATGAAGTTTCATGCTACACGAGCAGATTATTCAACTAAGTCTCTGGGATCCCTGAGCAGAATTCTGAAGCTCTTTCTCTCCAGTACTCTGTTAGTGAATTCAACCTTCCTCAGAACATCAACCTCTCACTCCTCAAGCCGATGATGACAGTACCAGACTCTGGGCCCTCCTCCTTCCAGAACTGTGAAACTGCCTGGGGAAGAAATACGAGATGATCACAGGGCTCACTCTGCTTATTTTCCTTCTCTCTGGGATCACAGCCCTGTACACATATTGCCCAATTTCTGAAGCTGATTAACATACTAAGTCCAATTTTCTCATTTATAGTGGGTGAACATGTCCCATGATAGTTATGCCTTCATGGGCAGAAGCGGAAGTCAATAATTTATTCTGCTTGGGATTCACTAATTATACAGATTCATGCCTTTTATTGACTAAAAAGATTCTTAATTTGCTGAATATTGCCTTTTCCCCATTCTCTCCTTATGTAAGTTCTAATAATTATTGGACTTTGATTCAACTAATATTCAGGGCTGATTGTGCCAGGCACTGTTTTAGGCATTTGTGATACCCAAACAAAGCAAGCATTCTGCTCTAATTGAATTCACATTGCGTAAAGCTTATCCTCTGCTTCTGCACTCACTTTTCTTATTTCCATCTCTCATCTCTCTAGCTGTATTGTTTCATCTCATCCAATTTATATTTACTCATTCTGTCCTTGGCTTTCATATAGCCTATTTAACCCTTCACTTAAGTTCTTTTTTTTTAAATTAGAAGCTCTTATTTTCTTTCAGAGTATAGTCATATTTGCTCACATTAAGTGTCTGCATCTAATATTTGTGTCTGCTTTTATGATTTCTTTGCCATGTTTCATAATTTTTTTGTATTTCATAGATTTTGTAATCATTCATGGCACTTCCTCCTTCAGAGGAAAATCTGTGGATTGGGTTATAGGAACATCCCTTCAGTGCTTGCTTTTTACCAGGAGTGCTGAAGATAGCAACTACCTAAAAACCAATCTTTATTTTCCATTATGTTTGGGAATTTGTTTAGGGATTTCTAGATCAGGTAGAAAATGTATACTTGAAGCCCAAACATGGCTGAGATAGAGTCCAAGGGCTTCAAATCCTTAGGAAACTTTTTAGTCCATATTGTCACCAATGTGTGCAGACCTTTGTAGATTCTGGTTTTATGTATGTGGTGGGTTGGTGGCTAATAGTCTGTTTTCTCAATCCACAGACATATTAAAACCTATGTCCCTTAATTACAGAGACAGCAACTCTCCCCAAGTGACCAGTCAGTACCTGTGTTGACTCCTCTATTTTTAATTTACCATTGGATGGGCACTTTGAGATTGCCTTTTCTTCCTTGCAAACTCAGCTATGTCCTTAAAAATCACTGCAATTTATCCAGCATTTCCAGTTGTTTTTAGGGGGCAAGGTTTTTAAGTTTTATTATTCTTTGATATTGTGTAACCAAGATTCTCTAGTCCATTGCCAAAATGTTTTTAATATCAAAAAATTTGATCATGATTAACAGGCATTTCCTATTTCCCTTAAGACTCAGTGTTCATAACATGGCCTTGTATGGCTCTATACCACCTCATACCAGTCCTCTCTGCTCCCTATGACTCCCATCCTGTTGGATTCTCAGCTCCTCAGTGTTTTGCAGCCTGTGTTATTTCCACTCGCCTTCATCCAAATTTTGCCTTTGTCAATACCCATTCATCTTTCAATACAATACACGGCCGGCACGGAAGCTTTCCTAAGCTCCCACTCACCAGACTGCACCCACCTTCTTAGAGTCTCATAGTACTGTATTTATGGAAGCACTAGAATGTCCCTATAGACAGGACCCTGTTGTAGTGACTTTTCAAGATTGCAGGAGGGAACAGGGTATGCCTAGGAGACTTCTCTTGAAGTACATTTGCTCAAGTATCTTTTTAATTTAACTCCTGTGCTGATTGAAGCTGCCCGTGGTACCACCAGTCGGCTCTTCCTTCCACCAAAGCACTCCAGACGCTGTAATGACCTGTTCAATTTCCTGTAATTATTTCTGTCATTTCCATGAAAATATAGTTTCAATGTTGGCCATTTTGCACCTGCACATATTCCAAGTTGCAGGGGACTCTTTGGGCTATCATTCAAGCCCAGGCTCCTCAGCGAGGTGTCGCACAACCCCATTCAGCCTGATCCCCACAACACACCATCAACCTCACATTAATCTCTCACCCCTGAACTCACAGATGTTTACATTTCCTTTCCAATAGATTTCAGTCTTAAAGCTGGCAACTCATCTTTGTATCCTCATCATTTTACACATAGGAAATGCTCCAAGAATGTGAAACGAGAATTCATAGTAAAGAGCAAGGAATGTAAAGGGAAGTAGGACTTCGATGATAGCGTTAATATCGAGGTACTTGCTGCCACAAACTAGGACAATTAGTACTCTTTCAATGCTGATGCAGCATTGCCTAGTGTTTACACTGGCTCCTGGTCTAGAATCCCTGCATGTGACTTAGAAAACCTGCCTCTCTGTATCCGTGTTTTTGGTAAGGTGCCACCAGAACTCACAGAATTCGTACATGTGAAATGCTTACAAGAGTGCCTAACACCTAGTGCACCTAGTCGGTTCTTGGGAAGTGGCAGATTCCCGGGTAATCACTTTATTGGATAATGTGAATCCATGTAGTACCTGCAGATTAACTCTCTGCACTAAATTCTGTCTGCCAATTCAAACCCACTTAGTACCAGTGTAAATTTCTAAGTGTTCATATTATGTTAACAATATTTCAAAGCTGTTTTAAATCCTTTGTAATTTGTAAATGTATAGTATAGCTTAAAAATTTATATACTATTTCATATTTATTTCAAATCATCATCACATACATTATTTAAACACATCCTTACTTAAAGCATTGAGCAAAACGTGTTTCTAATGAGGAAATAGACACAGGTGATGACTTGGCTTCCCAAGAACTATACATTGTGTCATCCACAAAAGGTGTTGGAAAGTAATATTTGTGCAAGAAAGTACCTGTAATAAAATTTAAAAACAGAGAAGTATCTAACATTTCTTGCAGCTCGGTGTTTACAGAGTGGATGGAGAAACATGGCCTAGATGGGACTCTTAGGTGGGTTCTCACAGAGCTGCATCCTCACAACCTGGGGATTTTGCTCTGGCATCTTAGAGGTTGGTATCTAGGATCCTAAAAAAGAGTTTCATCCTCTTCTCCACCTTTAGTATTTTTATCAACAACAGGGATATGAGTAAAGCATAAATTTATAATTGCAAAACCTAGAAGGAATTAACAGTGCATAGCAGAATGGGAACAAAAAGAACTTAACAGACTAACAAGTGCAGAAGGAATTTCCCATAAAATTAAGCCTACATCTATTTTGTGACCTAACAATTCCACTCTTAGGTACTTACACAAGGGAAATGAAAGCATGTGTTTACAAAAAGACCTGTACAAGAATGTTTATAGCAGCCTTATTGTAAAGGCCAAAAATCGGAAACCCAATCCAGCAGAATACGATTCAGCAACCAAAAGGGATGAACAGATACAGGCTACAATATGTATGAGTCAGACCAGAGAGAGTACATGCGGTCGGGTACCGTTCATGTGAAATCAAATAGGCAAAACTAATGGGTGGTAATAGACTCAGAAGTTGCTGCCAGGAGACAGCAGAAACTGACAGCAAAGCGGCCTGCAGGCACTTTGTTTCTGCAGGTGATTGAAATTGTCTTCCTTAGAGTAGTGGTTATACTAGCGTAGAGTGTAGTTGTCAAAAGTTGTAAGCTGAACACCTAAGATCTATGCATTTTACTGTATGTTGTTAATTAAACTTAATTTTCTTTTTTAATGTTGAAAAATTAGAGGAGGGCTATTGTGCACGACATGACAACTGTACAAGTGTGGGTGTGCCAAGCAGGAGCAGTGCTGGCACGCTTACATCATTGCATTCGGAATTGGAGCTTGATCACAAACTTAGTGTGAGTCAAGGGTGTACTGGATTCAACTCTTTAATAGCCAACATCAACCAAACCTAAAGGCTTTCCTTATAACCCTTTGCCTATTCCCTATTGGACAGCCTACTTACCCAGGATGGCAGACTCTGTTCTTAGATATTTTTCAGCATAAAGTAATGCCCATCTACATTCCTGTACAAAATGGGAGTTTAACAGACAGCAGACAACACAAGACGAGGGAATTTTAGGAAGGTGCAAGTACCAGGAACTTCAAACCCAGAAATATTAAAACTGATAAACTTCACACACACACACACACACACACACACACATACACATTGTGGCTCATCTTAAACTGCCTGCCACCACACACACACACACACACATTGTGGCTCATCTTAAACTGCCTGCCAAGGTCATGTTGGATTTCCCAGTAAGAAGCAGCAGGAAGGTTGACTTTTGCTTTCCCTGCTTTGTTGAAATTATACAGCTTTTTAATAAACTCAAAGAAAATCTTGAGCTTTGTCACTGTTGGCTTCCTTTTTCTACAAAAAACGTAAAGATTCTCCCATAGAGACACGAGGCACAAACATACCTGTTCCGCTATGGACCTTCCCATGGTGCTGTCGTCTCCCCTCCTCTGAGCACCTTCTGTTTCCGTTGCTGAAGCTCTTCCTCCAAAGTGTACCTGGAGCCATTCTTCCACTTGCTTTTCTTTTTTCCCCTACATTCATTTTCATCTCTTTGCCTAACAGGACATTGCCAACACTATTTTTACCCCACCAATCTCCATTATAATTTATTCTAACAGCATTGATGAGCCCAAAGGAGAAAGTAAATACCACCACCAAGAGCCTCAAGACTCAAGGAGAGGCCTGATTTCAGGCCCTGCCACCATCTCCCACCCTCGACACACACACACCTTTTTCTGCCAGGACAAAATGTTTGAATAGCGAAGAAATCTGAACTTGTGCTAGAGATGATGGAAAAAGTCAACTTAATCACTACCTCTTAAATAAGAACTTGTGACCAAATGACCTCTGATATTCCAGAGCAGCTGCCCTCTTTTTTGGGGGGTTTTCTTTGCAAAAAGGAGAATGCTAATAGCCAGAGCAGAACAGCTCAGAACAATATGGAAAAGACCAAGAGTTGCCACCAGTAACCTTTCCTTGTGCAGCTCTTGGAATTCCTTTTAAATAAACACTAAGGGTTGGTCTGAAGACTATCAGCATATAGGGGTGACACATTATTTATAAGCCTGGCTACAGTACTTCAGTGTGATCTTGTTTCTACTTCTTAGGTTTCAGAATTAAAAATTTTACTTCCAGGTAATATGAAAACCTCAAACACTTTTCACTACTTTCTTCTAATGAATACAACCAGCTCTTAATACATGTTCCCTACACTGACACACACATATATATAAACATATATGTATAGAGATTTCTGACTCTGGATATCACGGGTGAAGTGGGAAGGAGACTTGCTATCCATTTTCCCCGTTCACCATCCTGAGGACAGACATCCATTGTGCCCTGGCTGCTTCAGGGAGGGACGTCCCTAACTGGTGACTCAGGGTGTACAACTGGATGCAGAACTCTGCCCTCACCTGTGCCTCTTCAGAGCTGGCCTACCTGCAGGAGCATGACTGCTGTTGGCCATGCACTGGGCTCAATTTAAAAGGCTCTGCCCTCGGAGGGGGCAGTTGGCAGGGGTGCTGAGCTCCTAGTGACTGTGAGTCTAGCGCATTCTGGGGTTCACCACCGGGAAGCCCATGTTTCACAGATATAAGCCATATTCCCTGGTATCCTTTTTGTTATTAATAAAGATATTTTGGCCACTATATACCTTACTCTTTGCCTTCTTAGTTGGTTCAGAATTCAGCAAGGAAGAGGAATGCTCTCTGGTCCTCTCGTATCCTGACAGAATACTTCGAGTGGCTTTAAAAGCTCATATGGGCAATGCTTAAAAAGCAGCTCTATTTTTATCTGTCTCCTCATTCATCTACTTCATGGATGCTAAGTTGAAAAACTGGGGGGAAAGAAACCTTTGAATTTCTAAACCAATAACACTCCTCTTTAGCTGTTTTCTTTTTTCTTTGTTTAATGAGTGATAGTGGGCAAGATGCAGTGGACCACCGAGGAGACATAGTAGGTGTCTCTCTGGAAACTTTCTCACCAATGGGCTGTGAATTAACCTGCCACAAATGCAGCAATTCTAAACACCTGATACAGAATGCTTATGAGCTAAACATTAAGGATATAGGTGATGGTTATCAACCAAGTCATATACTTGCCCTGTTAAACTCAATCTGCTAGATGAAGAAAACACACCACCAGATTGAGCACTTTTTAAAATATAATTTAAAACTATTTGTACCAGTACAATATATTAATTTTACAAATGTAAAATTTTATCAGCTGTTAAAGCATTTGCAAAAACCACACATCCTACTTCAGCTTTATTGCACAGTATCTATAAGAAAATATTAATTTTTAAATTAGAAAACATAAAAATGCTTTCAATATAGAAGAGACAATCTGATTTTAAAGACAATACTCTATAAGAATGTCTACCCAGAAAATAACAAACATTCACAGGATACCAAGCTGGACAGATGCTTCGGCAGATCCAGTACAAAGCACTGTTTAAAAGCCAGTCCAAGATACTTAATCCGAGCTGTATTATTGCTCTTCACAGAAGCCTAGATGCCACTTGAGGTGGTTCTTATACTTAAAAAAGCTGAGACATTTTTCAGTGTGAGCATTCTGAATATCCTCTCATGTATTAAGATCAAATTTCCAACTTAATAGCCACTTGTAGGTTTTTTTCCTTCATGCAGATGACCTCTGGCAACTGATTTTAATGACTATTAAGTGATCATTGTAATTTATTTATGCTGATAGAAAACATCAACTTAAATACACTTTTAAAACCTAGTCCTTTACAAAAATCAGTTTATAAATTTGTATCACAAAAATTAGTGTCAAGACCATTAAGATGGTCTTCATTTGTTTTATATTAGTTGGTTCTCCCAGAGTCAGGATGGCAGATGTCCCACTTTTCTATGTAGTGTTAATCAGGAAATAAATCCAAGCACTAAACTGGAATCCCAAGACAGGTTAAGAAGGCTGTGATGTGATGGATTTTAGTGGGCTATTACTGTGGGTCTACATACCAATATAGGTGTTAAAATACTGACAGCAAATCTTGGTGGACATTTAATTCACCAGACACTGACAATAATCTGAAGATGCAAAAAGAAAAATGTCATATATACATAATCCATGGGGTTGTGGGTATCACAGTAAAAGAAAAAAAATTTTATTATTTAGAACAAGGATTCACCAAATTTGCTACATATACAGATTATACATCTTTCCCTATTAAAGCAGGTTGATTCAATCTTAAGTGTTTTGAAAAGAATGCCTTTGTGGCCCAGGAAATTGCCTTTTGGAACTTATGACCTGCATAAGCAAAGTCAAATATATATCACACATCTGTGTAGAGAAAATAATTATTAAAATAGTGGTTATGCACTTACAAGTTTGTTGCAGATAGACAGAATTATCAAAAACCCAAGCGCTTATAAAAAAGTTTGCATTATTTAGAATTTCTTCTTTAGGAATCAAAGCAGTTGCTCTTCTGGAACTGCCATTTTTCAGAACTGCTCAAAGCACCTCATACTTGATGAGTGTTTTTAAAAATATATATTAAAAAGTCTACAATGAGATATCAAACATCACATATTTCACCTTTTGTGGGCTTTTTTATGATGATCCTTTCCTTAAAGTCCTTCAGAATAAAATAAAAATAAACTCTCACATTTTATTAGAAAAAAAGGGACACATTCACGGTCTGAAAATTTTCTGCATTCCCCCGAATCTTGGTACTATGTGCAATTTCCTCATATACAGGTTTGGAGGAAACCCCTGATCATCTATTACTGAATACTCAGCTAATGGACATGCCATAGAAAATGGACATTAATAGTAGTAAATAGATTAAAATCTATTCCATAAAATAAAAATGTTCTATGACTTCAATTTAAATACATATCTGAAAAGCTAAGAGGAGGTTTGTTTGTTTTTCAAAAGTGCTAATTATTACATTTACAAGTATCTTCAATACATTATGTCCAATTCTTTGTAAAACTAAACCACCTTGCTTTAGGCACACTGCTTGGTGAGTTTCTAAGACGCAGAGGGGGAAAAAAATCACTTGTCAATTAATCCAGCTTCCTTAATTTTACTGAAGAAGAATTTCTCCAGGATATTGGCACATTTGTAGTATTCACTCTCAGGGGGGTTGTATTCTTTGCAATTAGTAAAGACTCGCTGTAAGTCTGCCATGAATAATTTCTTAGACACGTAGTACCTATTCTTGAGGCGTTCACTCATGGTTTTCAGATCTGCACAGGAAAAAAAAATATTAGCAATCTTTGACTCCTTTGAAACACGAGATGGCAAAAATGAGACTGGGAAAGAAATCTATGTCATCAGTTTAATTCCATTTTACCATCCCAGTGCCTTTGAGAGAAATGCATACGATCAAGAAAAACAGTTCTTAAATCGGATGTTCTTTCTTGTGTGAGGGTTTTCTTGTGTAGAGTCACAATATTTTAACGTTGAAGGACCATTATAAATCATCTGGCCCGATATCCCATTCAGCACAAGGAAGCTAAATAGATTAGCAGCAATATATACATATATATATATATATATATATAAATGAACTAAGCACTGTTACTATTCATTACCAATCACACCGAAGAGGAGCAGAGTGGGTGAAACAGTTGTATTAAATCATTTCATTAGTTAAAACCATCAGACTGAACTTTGTTTCACTCAATTCACAGTTGTTTTGGTGTTGCAGAGACAGAACTACAATAGAGAAATGGGTCATAAATACATCTGCAAATGCACCAGGGACCTTGCACATAAAGTGGTTCAAATGAATTTAGCTTAATGTCCGTCACTGAAATAAGAATGACAAACTTTACTTAATGACCTATACTCCAAAGCAAGGAAGCCTTGTAAGACTATAGTAAAAAGAATTTTCTCAATATATCCACTTGCTTTAAACTGTATTATTTATTTTACAAAAGAAAACTCCTTCATCTAAACTTGTAAGAATACAAGGAGGCTTCTTCAGTCTTCACTCGTGGGACTGATGGAATGAAGTCCACTGCAGATTAGAAGATGCTCATGTTTGTTTACTTATAGGTACCTAGTGGTCCCTTAATCTGTTTCTTTCATAAAAAGTCACTGAAGAAATACTTCTGACTAGCAATAACCTGAGTTCCTACTCTATTATCACATTTTCCAGAGGGAAAGAATCTAATGGCCAAATCCACTGCGATTATCATTTAGGAAAACAAATAGATTTATGTGGAACATCCCAAAATATGGAGAAATTTACTTGCATCAAAATCCTAAGTCTTCCATAAAAGACCAAACTAAAAATGGGAAATATCTGCTTTTTCCTATTTCCTTTGACTACAGCCTATCTCGGTTAGAGGTATGTCATCAATTTTCTTTCTTTAATGGGAACACTTTGCAGGGGGAGAAAAATGGAAAAGTGTAAAGATACATAAAAGGCTCAGCAAAGACCCCACTAAATGTTTCACCCACATGTGACAAAGAGATGAAGATATCCTCTCATTTAGTGAAGAAAAGCTATGTAACTGTGCCTCTGGATGCAAAATTAAATGTTTACCTTCCTTCCACCTAAATGCCTACTACGACATGCTGCCTGACATATACTTATAATGCTTTAGAAGAGGTGATCATACATCAATGACAGCAAATATGGGGACCCCATTAAATTACTCTGTTTTCATTCCCACCACCAACTTGGGAATCCTGGGTAAAGAGGAAAACCCTGCTTCGCAATCCCCGTGCGGTAAGAAGTCATTCTGGGCACAGACTCCTCAGACATGTTCTGAATGCCACTCCCGAGATAAAACAGGTTAGATCCACTCATCTCATCTAAAGGAAAGAGTCTTTGAGGGCACAGGAGAAAGAGAAGAAATATCCTTAGAAAATCAAGAGGTGGTAATGGGGAGAAATAGAATTAGTGATCTCTCAGTCTTGTCCTCAAAAATATGACCATCTTAGGAGCAAGACTATACATTTCCCTTTCTTACTTTTTTCTAAAGGTATCCCAAAGAAAACCCCGCTCCACTACAGAGCACCATTTACTGTTTTAATTAACTTTGTCTAGAGCACACCCTAGCCCACCACTGGCCTTGCTCAGTGGGGTCAGTCTTCCCCTCATGAGCGTTCAGCTGTGCATGTGAGGAGGAGAGGCTCACACCGAGGCGGCTCCAAGCCAGACACTCCCAGAAGGCAGGCTGTGAGTGGGCGGGTGGATGGGACCTGCTAGACCTACCTCTGAGGTCTCGAGAGAGCATGGGGACAGGGCCTGAAAGAGAATTATTCCTTGTCCTGGGGTCTCACAAAAGGAGCTGAGGTGGCCCGAGATGAGAACGTAAAGGTCAGTTAAGTTTGGAAATGGACAGAAAGGGTTGTCACATATTTTCTTCAACATGGAAAACAGTGACACCCAAAGTACACTTCCACTCCCAGCTTAGACTCAGTCAGTCCACCCTCCTGCTTCCATGCATTGGAATCCACAGGAACAAGGCAGAGAAAAAAGGGGAAGAATCATGGATGTACATCCACTTCAAGGAGTGGAGACGATGGCAATCGTTATGGACTAAATACATCATTCACATGAGAATTACTGCTCTAGAGAACCTCAGCAAACTGCTCTGTTATTAGGAAACTAATGGTTCCCTGTCTTCCTTCCTCTCACATGCTGATACTTCGTAGCACCAGGAAGAGATCACAGGGAGAAAAGGGACAGAATAAACAGCCTCTCTTCCAACTGGCCACACAGCTGACTGAAAAGATGACCTTTCAGCATCTGCACAATGCCCAATTAATTTAACCTGGGGAATCTCGACAGTCAATTAATCGTTCATTTTAGCATGGTGCAGACAGCAGCAAATTCCACAATTCTACTTTTCTAAAGGCATTTTTTGTTTGATTGAGGATGTGGAACAGCACTTTGGAGTATAAACAGTGACACTAGGAGTATCCATCAAAGTGCATGGAAAATCAAGAACTGCATTAAGTAGAATTTCTCCCCCAAAAGGACAATGGTCAATCTAACGTCTTCTGTATTGCCTTCAAAAATTCTCTCACAGACTCAAAATGTATGAAGAGGACAAACTGATGTTTTTCTCTTTGCAACCAGACAGGTAGACTATAAGCAAGGTCAGGTGCAAACAGCTGGCTTCCTGTCTGGCGCTGTCTGCAGCCCCTCTCGGGCTCCGGCATCTGGCGTGGTAGGTGTGCACGCTGAGAGCCACAGGAGGCCTAACAAACGCGCTGCCAGCTGCGCCTTTCCCGTTTTGCTCTGACCACTGGCGCTCCAGGCCTCGCGCCGTCCCCCGCCCTCACACACCTCCTACCCTACTGCAGGAGAGTACCAGTCAACCTCAGCACCGTTTGCCCCCACACTGACATCCGTCTATACTTAGAAAATGTTAATGGCATTACCCATGGGGAACCTTATAACTTCATAATATCCCGGAGCTTCTGTTCTCTTCACAGGTTCCATGAAGGGCCAAGCGCTTTGATGGCTCTTGGGTAAAGAAAAAAGTAAGGTATCTAATATGGAAATTCCATGTGGAAAATCATTTCAAAATATTTGCATGAGGCCAATGAAAAGCAAACACCCACCTTCACCTGCTGGAGGATGCTCTTGAGCGTGCTGTAAAGCTGGTCAGGGTCTTTGGGCTCTTTACTTGAAAGGAAAAGAATAAACATTGAGGAACAATGATTAGGTTCTTACCCTCTTGCCAGGTGATCCAGAATCCCTTTTTACAAAAACCTACAATTGGAAACATTCCAGAATTTTTTATGAAAACTGAACCCCAACAAGTGTTGTGTGGGGAGTTACAATCAGTTTGTCTGGTACCTCTAGGATGCTGGCAGGGGGAGCAGTCATGGCTACCAGTCCCTCTCACCCAGCACACTTACCTTTTCTCTTTTCCACTCGGTTTCCAGCCTGTCTCTCCTATATGTCAACAAAATTAAACACTGAATGAGAATTGCTCTTGGTCAAAAGAGTAACATAATTAATATAATACTCTTCAGAAATGCAATGAATTATAGCTGTGCCTTAGTAAAGTCTATTCCTGGGAAGAAACTGAAATGAATTGCAGTTAGCTACTTCCTACTACAGCCAATGATATGAACATTCCCAGCACTGACAACATTTAGTGTTTTTAAAGCGGGAACGCCAGCTTTTCAGAGGAAAGTATGACACATAAAGGTGTGCAGTACTGTGGGCATGGATGTACTTTAAACTCCGAATCAATTTTTGGCTAATCATCACGTGAAAGACTTCAGCTGAGCTGTTATTTTAGGTTAGAACAAGCTCTGTTCTGGTCTCTGTTTTGTTTGGCAAAAACCCTGCTTGTAATACAAATGGTTTAGGGCAGCAGAAAGAAAACACAACCTGGAGTTCAGTAGAACTGGAGTTGATGCCTTGCTCTCTCCCTGAAAACTATCGCACCCACGGTAAGTTATTTAGCCTCTTTGCCTCTATAGTTTATTCATCTATAGAACAGAACTCTAAATATTAGGTGATATTACCCATTTTGAGATTAACTGATGCATATAGAAAACAAAACAAAAACATAAGATTACCTGGTACAAGGAGGCATTCAGTGATATGGCAGCTAATATGACCTTAACAGGGACAATACACGGAAGTAAACTTTCTGGGTCTTTCAGGGAAAGTAAGAGATCTTGTAATAAAGAAATATATCTTGCTCAAATAATGTACTTTTTTTTCTGTAGTATTTCATTTGTTTGATTTTTTTTTTTTTTTGGTTATTAAATCCTCAGTACCCTAGAAGATCTCTTAGATTTGAACTAATGACTTTTGATCTATAGAAACAGCTATTTTGTATAAATTAATTCAAAACAACTCACCTCTAACATACTCACAGATAAGAACCCTTGGAAAAACTACTTTAAAATAGGGAACTTGAAGCAAATTACATGCTTTCTAATCATCTTCTTAGACGTCTCGGGAAACTAATTTAGCCAAGCACAGATCCATGCAGGTTACAATCATGACAGCCATGAGATGTGGTGCACACAGCAAGATGTTTGGAAAAGACTGGAAGCAGGCTGCTCCTAATTCTGACAGTTTCTGGCCATGTGCCACTGAAGGTTAAAGGACTTACCCATTCTGAGACTCAATTTCCCCATTTGCAAAAGTGGAATTCCCCTGCCTACAGATGGTACTAACCCAGCACTTAGCTTCAAATAGCAGGCTCTCAGTAAATGCTGGATTACTGACAGCTCTAACAAGAGGTCACCTAAGTTCCCTTTGATTTGTTTGCATTGGGAAGTATAACAGAAAAGCATTTGCTGCTTCTTAAAAGACTAAAAATAACACAAATGCAGACAGTCAGGGCAAAAAGCTTTCCGAATCACTGCACTCCGGTAACTGTTTCAAACATATCTCATGGCATTACCAAAAGATTTTGCTTTTAAAAGGAGAACTATACATACTAATTCCAGGAATGCTTTCTATTGGAATCTGTCGAACTCCATCTTTAAAACACGAAAGTCCAGGGTATACTTTTCGAATCTGGGCTTGTTTTCTTTCTATCAGCTTTTTAATGATCTGCAAAGCATAGAAAGAAAATGTGTTTAGTGACAGACATCTGTGGCTGCAGTCAAAGTCAGCCAACCTAAGGAGTTGTTTTCCTAAATAAAGTCAGAGGGGAGAAAAGGGAGAATGCTATTTACCAGCTAAGACATGAAAAATATCCTATGACACCATGCGTAGCGAGTGTCATGCACACACTGTCTTTGAATACTTTGCCCCTGGCCATCCAAAAACGCCAACATTGAGAGAACACTCTGCCCCAAGGGCCCACTGTCCTCTTCAGCATAAGAGCCAATTGTTTTGTCCTCCGTACAGTAGAGCAGTGGTGGGTGACCCAGCCACGCATCAGAACTTCACTTCCCAGGACCAGGACATAGTGGAGAACAGACAGGGCAGGGCTCAAAAAGTCCCAGAAGCCTGGAAGGATGGCCTTGCTATTATTCAAATTTTTCAAGGCTGGAGGCCCTGTGTGCACTGTTCACATCAAAAAAAGCTGCTCCTCGGAGGTAAGGCAAACACAAACTCCTGTGGTGGGCCAAGACCGACTAGGAATTCTGAGGTGTTCATGTTGTAAAACAACTCCTCCTGTGCTGAGGTGACTATTTCCTAGAAGAGTGCCATTTTCCCTTCAAAAAAGAAGGAAAAAAATCCCTCAAAAATCGCCATCCTGAAATCAGCCATCTCAGGTGAATTTTGGAAAAGAAAAAAAAAATCAGTAGCAGCCACGAGTAGAATTCATAAAGGGAAACAAGGTCTCGTTCCTGACTGCTTCATCTCAAACATCTCGCTGGAAAATGCTACGACGACAATACATAACCTTAACAATTAAACAAAGAAATTCATAAAATGAATGGGACTCGTTGCAAGTTGCAGAGCTCCAAAATCGTGCAACTATAGACTATCTACTGTTAAAAGAACATATGGGGTGTGAACAGTTCCCAGGAATGTGTTGTTTTAATTTGTCTGATTTTTCTCAAACTATTCAAATTCAGTTAGACAATATCCATCATATTATTGATAAGTTTTCACAAATGCCTAGGGTACCTAACTGGTTTTCTTGGTTTCACTGGATATGGCTGGTAATTATAGGTCTGCTTTTGTTATGCAGCTGTATTCCTATTCTGTTAATGTGTGTACACAATTTAATTAGTAGTTTGTTAAAACCTATACATGCTTATGTTACTCTACAAGAAATTATGTCAAAGAAATAATCAATCTTCCCATGTTTTCTTCCGTCTGCTACTTCTATAGCTTTTCTTCTTCCTTCCTAATTACAACCCTTTAGTAGAATTCATGCCTCATCTCGAAAATTACCGAGTTATCATAATTCTTCCAAGTGGTAAAGATACCTCAAGACAAATGCTGGGCATAGAAGCCACAGGGCATAAATCTGCAAAGAAGTAAAAAGCTAACCTTTTCAAAGAATATTGCTTCTCTCTCACTTACCAACTTTACATTTCCCTGTATGGCCCCAGAAGATGGCTGGTTAGCCAGAGACGGGTAAGATTCCTCAAGGAAGGAACAACCTAAGACAGGCACAGTCACAGGGGGGCCCATCAGGTGAGAAATCAGAGATCAACAGAGGTGAGGCTTAGAACCTCACCCCACCTGTTTTGAGAGAAATCTTCTGCATCCATGGATGTTTTGTTGCCCTTGTCTAGCTTGGATTAATACTTAGTCTATAGGCACAGACCTGATCATCTACATTTGCCCTCTTACAGCACTAAATTATGTTTTCTACCTTTATCTTGCATCTACCTACCACTTCAGCATTTTATTAAAAAAAAAAATAAGGGAGAAATGTGGGATTCACATATAAATCAAGTATAAAAATCAAATGAATAATCATATCTGACTTGATTGTTTATAGTTCATGATGCATGATCAAAACCGAAAGTTTCTGTGATGACTGCCCTTGCACTGTTCACCATGTAAGAACTTATTCACTATGTAAGAACTTGTTCACCATGTAAGAACTTGTTCGTTATACTTCAGAAGATTGGAGACTGTTGAGAATTAGGCTTGGGGTTGATTAATGATTGTGCATTGAGTCCCCTATACAGAATTTTATTGTTGTTAACAACCATTTGATCAATAAATATGAGAGATGTCCTCTCAAAAAAAAAAAAATGAATGGGGCTCGTGAAAGTATATTCCTGGTAAATCTAGTTCAGTGCTGTCCAGTAGAAATACAATGCAAGAAGACACTCATATGATTTAGAAATTACCAGCAGCTGTATTTTTCTTTTGAGGGTAAAAAGGAACAAGTGAAATAGATTTTAATGATATATTGTTCCTGAATCCATACTATCCAAAATACTATCTCTGCAACATACAATCAATAGGAAAAATTGTAAGATAATTTACATTCTTTTACTCATACTATGTCTTCAAGATCAGAGTGTACTTTGCAGTCACAGCACATCTCAACTTCAAGGAGCCACAGACCAAGCGCTCAGCAGCCACACGTGGGTAGTGGCTGCAACTCAGGAAGGGCAGCTCTAGAGGGATGACATCCCTTCTCTGGAGAATGGACACATTTTAATTTCTGCTCCAGTCCAATTTTCACCTCCCTAGAAAACATCTTCACTTCCCCACCATGTCATCATTTCTCTCTCCTCAAAGCCACCTCTCATTCCATTGCTGTCAGTGCAGTCCTCCCAAATAGAAAATCTGGGACACTACCCATCGTTAATAATGTCCCTAAGTCTTAGTGTGTCTTCTGACGAAAACCCACATTGCTTTGCTTCACCCTTACTTTGCCTTTTCCAAATTCAGTGCCATCTATTCTCACACGTGGATTAACATTTAGGACCTATCCCTACGTCCCAGCCCGCAGGCACCTGTACGTACATACACACTCCTGCCTGCTCATGGCCCAGCGTGCTTTCCCCAATAGTGGCTTTTGTCACCCACACACCTGCAGTCCTAATTGTTCATGTGCCCATGAATCTACTTATATTGGACTCTCAAACTTGGCTTATGCTGATGGAACTTATGAGGCTGTCCAGTGCAAAATGCATCCCCTAAGAGGCCATCTCAGATGACGGTAAGCCCCTACGGATGCCCCTTTCCTTGGGGTCAACACCCACACAGCAGTTCTGGGCTCCACCTGGGTTTCTCTCTCTACCTCCACTAACCGCAGCTACAACTTACTTGACATTCATATGCTTTTAGGGGCTCAGAAAGTCCTCTGTACATTTACTGTGTTTGTGCCCATCAGTCCCTTCCTTCCTCAAGAGGGTTTACAAAGGGAATAAATGATAGTTCTGAAAAACATCTGAATTCTGTGGAAGATACTCCGTGAATGCAAGTGTTTTATTACAGTGACTTCAGATCCCTTTTTTAAAAATTTAGATTAACAGCTCCAAGCAGGCAGCATCCATTCACTGGCATGTGCTAGAGAAAGCTGGGCAAAGACGGAAGGAGGGAGAGGAGACGGAGAAGGGAGGGAGCATGCTCTTCTAAAGAGTGGATGGCTTCGGTCAGCTCCAAGCTATGGCTCTGCCCTTTGTGCAGCAAGAGCCAACAGATCTGTGGTCTAGGAGCTTGTGGACCTTGCCCCGGCCCCCTGCTCTCAGCCTGCAGGGCGAGGTGCACTGGAGGCGGCGGGGAGAAGGGGGCTGAGCACCGGGAAGGCTCCAGTTGGTCGGCGGCTTCTGCCGCTCACCAACGAGCTGCTGAATCCGGTCCTGCTCCTTCCGCCCCAAGAGAACAATGAAGAAGGCTAGCCCTTTAGAGAGAGACAGAGAGCAGCCTGCTGCGCTTTTATTAACTCCCCAAGTACCCTATTTGGAATCCTCTCTTGGGCTGACATCTCCCACCAAGAAACAACAAAGGTTGTTTTTATTTTCTAATTTTTAAAAAGTCCTTTTGCTCACGTTCACGGGAAGCAAAAGAACCGGTCTAAGGAAAAGGACAATGCTTTCCGAGCACCTGCTGCGAGGTGGCGCTGCCTCCGGAGCTCGAAGTCGGCGGTGTCCCTGACGCCTGACAAATAACTAAGCGCTGGAGTAAGTAGAAACCAGAAAGCAAAGCTAGTTTAAGACAGATGTCTTTTTTAGTTACTTGCTAGAAATAAAGGTACCAGAATGCACAACAGAGGCATGACATGGAATTGATCAGGATGACACAATGGCAAACTCCTCCCCGTTCTGAACTCCAGGGAGCAGGGGGGCAGGGGGAGATCCCCAGCGGGCCCCACACACAGCGGTCTTTGGAAATGGCCTCTGGGCACTCCCAGTGACCTCTTTTTATGGTATTCTTTTCTGTTGGAGAGACGAATTAAAATTGCTGTGCAGTCAAATCTATCAAAGTTTCCTACTTCTCTATCAGTTCATGTGCATAAATAAAAGACTCCACCCCAAACCAGGTAGCAAGTCACTTAATACCGAAAGGGTAAGGCCTTTCTGAACTTGTAATGTAAAACGAGGCCTTAATACACACTAAGGTAAATGTCTGTATTAGATGATGAACAATGGAAATTCAAGCTGGAGTGAGACAAGCTCAAAGGAGGAGCCAGAACACAGCTGACCTGTTTCAGTCTGTGTGTGTTGGGAGAGGGAGGTGGGTGATAGATGAAGATACCACGAGAGAAGGTTAAAGCGTCTGCACTGGCCTTTGGAGAATAGTTTAATGAAAGAAAGAGGTAAATTTGGGAAGGATGCTTGAGGCCAGAATGTAAAAGGCCTTGAAGGTGCAGTTTGTATTTGTCATCACATTTTACAAGTTTCATTTTTTACACCCATGTAACACGTGTTGGCCCTCATAGGAATCAAGGATACCTTCAAAGAAGCAGTAAATAGCAAACCAATCACAGCAAACGGAGATGATGACACCCAGCAGCCCGCACACACAGAGCCCAGGAAGACACGACTCACCCCAATGAAGATGGACCTGTGCAGAAGGAACACGAGCCAGCCGTGAACTCACCTCCTTCTGCTTCTTAATGATGACAGAAAACTCTGTGTATGGGATCCGTGGATTCAGTTCACATCCCATTAAAGTGGCTCCTTCATAATCCTTGATGTAGCCAACGTATTTGGTCTTAGGTATTTTAATTTCTTTGGAGAAACCCTGCAAAAAGCAGGTAACTGCATTCACCTGGGCATTGTGCATCAAATACCTATTGAGTGCTAACTATGTGCTAGGCATCAAGATTTGCTTCTTCTAAATTCTCAGATTATTCTGGGAAGCATTAGTGTGAAACCCTGTCATTAAGTTCAAAAACATCAAAAATCAAACTGTGTAAATAGGAAGCAAGCACAACACAAAAAAATAATCTTGGTAAAGCACAAATAACACTAAAGAGTTTTTAACAGAAACAGCTTTTAAGTAAAAATAGATTTAACTTTGCATTAAATTTACAATTATTCCTAAAGTGGAGTGGGGGTCCCAGGATTCTCAACAAAAAGATAGCTAACATTGATCTAAATTCTGAAAGAGAAGCTCCTCAAAAAATAGAGCAATCAGAACTTTGATGTTGAGGAAATGAAACCCATGCTTTATAGGCAAAAATCCTGCAGACTGTCACAATGTATGGTTGTTTCAGTGACATTAATGCTTTGCAACATATTCATTTACATACTTTAATCTATAGTAACACAAGGCTACAGGGTATATGTTCATATATTTATAATATAAACACAGTTTTTCTTACAGTGTCTATTTTACTTCTTTGCAGAAAATTACTTGGATTTCAGAATTATTCCTAGCAGTTTCCTGCTTTCCCTTTCAGTCAAAAAAAAAAAAAAATTGCTTATTTTCCAAGCAATTATTACCATGATCTTCAACAAGGACAACAGACAGCACTTTAAGAACTATGGCTGAGATTTCTTGTTTTGCAACGTAGTTACAGCCTAGGAAAGCTGACACTCAAGCCTTCAGTAAAACAACCCCACTGAGTTCTCCCAAGTGAGTTTCGTTATAAAAGTCACAAATACATCTCAAGAATGAGAAGGAAATAAATAGGAGATTAATTATCTGACATCAGAGTAAGGAAAACATTCTAGTCATATAAGACTTACATAGAAAAAGAATTTAATAGATTTTATGTAATAAAATCTTTAAAATTCTGTACATTAAAAACAAAACCCAAAGCAATGTTGAAACAAATGACAAATGGGGGAATAAATCATAAAATAAAAGGTTAATATCCTTACATACAGAGAGTTCTTATAAATCAATGTAAAAATAAATATTTTAATAGAAGGCCAAAATACAATGAATTGGCAATTCAAAAAAAAAATACAAAGGATCAATGAACAAGGAAAAGTAAGGCAAGCCTCATAATGATCAAATAAATGCAAACATACACAATTTGTTACCTAGGAAAGAAGTGAAAGTATATTTTTCAATTATCAAATCCTTTCCTGAGCCCCCTTACATACTGCTGACAAGTTACAGCATTTGGCAGTGCATAACCTTAAGTGTGTCTGGAAGCAATTCTACTTCTACACACTTATCCTGAGCAAATTACCATCGATGAGAGCAACACTCACACTCACATACATACACTCACACACAAAAAGCCCCTAATGTTCCCCAAATGTGGTGTATTATATGACAGAATTTCAGAGAGCCACCAAAAAAATAGTAAGAATATAGTTATGTGAAAAAGTCAAGTAATTAAATTACATGCAGTATAAGCCAATTTTTATTTACACACACACACACACGAATACAAGGAAAAAAATATTAGAAGGGTATATACCAAACATTAACAGTAAAGTTCTCCAGGTGATAGAATTATAAGTAATTTTTCTTCTCCTCTTTCTGCTTTACTACATTTTCTGAAATTTGACAATAACTATACATGACTTTTGTACGCAGAAAAGAAAACAAAAATTTAAGAATTATAAAGGACTATTAAAAATATACACAACTAAAGAATAACACAGGGCTAAAACTGCTAGGAGAGGACCAAGGTGGCAGCCATGCTTCGCACCTGTCTATGCTGTAGACCAGGACTCTTTGGGACCCCTCATAAGCTTCAGAATTTCCTCTGTATTATGTTATATAAATGGAAACCTTCCAGGGACTGCATCTATTTCACTCAATCCTGGAGAACTCTACTCACCCAGCACTGGGAATTTCACCTTAGCCTGGAGATAACATATTTTTAAATTGTCAGAATGCAACATTATATTTCACTTATAGATGATATTCATTCATTCATTCAACAAGTGTTAATTTAGTTCTTATTTTGTGCTGGTCATATCTACTCTAGTCTCAAGCTGACTTCTAGCTTAAGGTTTACAAAATAAATGTACATCCTCCTTATAAGCAGAAAATTCTGGGTAGGTGGGGCAGGGGGGTACTTATTTGGATGAAGTTACCTGAGTGTATAGTAAGAAAATGACAGAACAGTGTTGTACTGTGAACAACCTACCTGTTTCTTGAAATACCCAATTGCATATTCATCTGCGTATGTGAGAAAGTTCAGGATGTCGTGTTTTATGTGATATTCTTTCAGATGATTCATCAGGTGCGTCCCATAGCCCTGTGTGAAGTTAGTATACAGATGTACGTTAGCTTCTGGAAGAAAGACATTCCTACAGATTCTCTGGGACATGTTGGCAAAGTTAGGAATTGGCACTTTGATATTTTTTATCAGTGTAATATTAACATCCTTTCTTGCATTTCTGGACTTTGAAAATGGGCTACAAAATTCTATAATTCAAAATCCTTGAATCAAGATATAATCATCATGTGAAAATATAAGTTTCTGGTTCTTTGAAAATAACATACCAAGGTTACAAGCTGCTACTTCAACCCTAAGGATTCCCCACTGAATATTAATAAAGAAGTTTGAGAAGCAAATAGTATGATTTCTGCTTATTTTGAAAGTTTCTATGAGCCTGATATGAAAAGAGCAATGTAAATGGAAAGTCCTAGTCTCTACTAGAATATTAACTAATCCAAGTGTTTCCTGTGTATTAGACATCAGCAATCCTTCTAAAGAAATATATCACCACATATGTAGAATTTCCAACTTGATCATATCAGACCTTCCTGAGCAAGTTCTTGGAAGCCCAGCATCTCTGAGCAAGCCAGAAGACGGCTGAATGAGAAATAGTGAACAATGTTGAATACACTACAAATGAAAAAGCAATGTAGAAAGCTTAGAGGAAATCTATAAATTTAAAGTGACTGTTTTAGACCCTTACAAAAAGAGGTGAAAGTAAATCCAAGCATCCTGATACAAACCTCTTCACATGAATATTTTAGCATTTGGTGGCCCACCTTCCCAAGAACTCTAATGTGCTTACAGGTATGATCTCATGGAACTGTACCTCAAGGGCAGAAGGCTCTTTGGAAGTCATTTGGTCTGACTCTACCCCATGTGAGGCTAGAAGTCTCTTGCCATTTATCCTGAAAAGGTGGGCTGCTGGACACCTCCAGTGTAAGGCGATCACTGGTCATTAGCCAATTCATTTGCAGGCACTGTTGTGGTTGGCTAAGTTCTTCCTAATGTTCACCTGCGATCTGACTCCTTGCTTTTTCTACTTATTGGCCTTAGTTCTTCTCCGAGAGGGGAACAAAGACTTGTTCCTGCTTTTAGCAACTCTTCAAGTCCTTGAACATTACACTCTCATTCACGTCCGTCCCCACCTCCTAAGCCACAGAGTCTTCAGTCGCATCTCACGGGGCATGATGCTCATCAGTTAAATCACTATTTTCAAGGCTCTCCCCTTAAACCAAAGCCCTTCTAAAGCATGGACCCCAGGACCAAGCATAATAATCATCAGGGGATGATCTGTCCAGTAAACAGGAAAACAGTATTAACAGCTCCCTCTTCTGAAAATTATCCTTCCATTCATGCTGCCCAAGGACATTTTAGCTTTCCCCAAACATACCACAATACTGACATATTGTGAGTCTCAACAACATGTGGATAAAAAAAAATGAAATCTCTCTCTTCATGATAGTAAAATTGGGAAGATAAACATATAAACACATGATGACAGTACAGAGTTGTGCTGTTCTATACGGTAGCCACTAGTCACATGAGGCTTTTTAGCAACTAGAATGTGGCTAGTCCAAATGGTAACATACTATAGTGTAAATACACACCAGGAAAAAAATATGTCATTAATAACACTTTATACTTATTACACAATAAAGTGACAATATTTTACACGTTAGTTTAAATAAAAAATATCAGATTTCTTCTTTCTTTAACTTTTCTTAATATGTAAAAAATATAAGAGATTTTTGTATTTTTTTAATCTGATGGAGATTTAAAAATTATAGATGTGACTTGCACTGGAGGCACACAACATGTTTCTACTATGCAGCACTGACACAGAGTGATGTATTTGTACCTACAACAGAGAAAAATTTGGCTGTAAGATATTTAAGGGATAGAAGAATGTAAGAAGGAAAAGATGTTTAAGTTAGGCCTCAAAAGAGTTTGTCAAATGGAAAACAAGGTTAAGAAGATGGATTGGAAATTTAAGTGGAAGGAAAAATAAACCTACACATAAGTATTATAAAAACATGTAAGAAAGTGGGTTGATACCCTAGGAGTACAAAAAGGCTTCTTAAAGAAAATGTGAAATGCAAATGCATTAAGGAAAAAAGATTGATTATTAAGTAGACTACTTTGAATTTTAAAGCTTCTTAAAGATATCATAAGCAATTTAAGATACATACATCCAAGTAAAGACAAATTGGGAGGGTATTGTTGTAACATGTATTATAAATATTTAATTTCAAAAATACATAAATACCTTCTATGGGATCAATAGCAAAAATGAGATAACCTAAAAGGACAATTGTCAAGGGACAAGAACAAGCAATAAATAATAGCAACCAATATAAAAAAGGCGTTTGGCCTCAGTGGTAGTCAGAGCATTCCATCAGTAGAGGCACTATTTCATTCAACAGTATGCAAGCATCTTTAAGGTTGATGGTACCCAGTGTCAGTAAGGATACAGGAAGTGGTACTCTCCCAGGCCACTGGTAAAAATGTGACTTGGTCACAACCCCACTGAAAAGGGCAATCTGGAAATAATTTTTCAAATTTATAATGGCCATATTCAGTGACACAGCAATTCTAATTTGCAGTGTCTAGAAAAATATATCCAGACAGAGTACTATTTCAAATACATATAAATGTCTTCAACAGGAAATGATTAGAGGACAAAATGCTAAACAAAAAAAAAAAAAAATAGGTCTGTGTCGGCCCTAACAGAGACTTTGGCAAGGATGGAAATGTTCTTTATCTATGTTACCCAATAAGGCTGCCATGAGTTACATGTGGTTATTGAGTACTTGAGTGACGGAGGAAGTGAATTTTAAATTTTATTGAATTCTAAATGATTGAAATATAAATTTAACCACATATAAGCTGGGAGATCCTTAAGATATAACAGGAAGTTTTTTTAAATTATGTACAGTATGAATTCTATTTATGTAAACAACAAAACACATGGTCACCCTCTTATACACAAGTACATTTCTAAGTATATAATCAGTAGAAAAGCCCCTAGAAGGATGCTTTCCAAACTGACAATGGCAGAATGGCAGGGGAAGAGGAAGTAGGATTTTTGCTTTATCTGAAAAATCTATCTGTATACGACTTATGTAATTTAAAATTATTTTTAGAGAAAAATGAAAAAAACACTGAAGAAAACGGTTGGCTTGTTGGAGGGAACCGCATGTGCGTAAGAATAATGTCTAGGGATTGGTAAGAAATGCTTCTAATGAAATTCACTTTAACATAGATGTTGTCGAAGGAAGACAACGAGGCTTTTGTTGTATATGCCACCTTGTAAGAAGTTAACAGGACTGCAAATTTTTTCCCCTTCACCTACAAGCCAGTGACTTTACTCATGAAGAAGAACATTGGTTCTTTTGTAAATAGCTTCTCAAAACCTGCATTAGATATTTTTCATCAATGGCCACTAATTTATAACCTCTCCGAAGAAATTTTCCAGATTCCAAATGCTTTCATGTAGGGGCTGTGTCTTTTAACCTGAATCTTCTCTCTGACTGGCAGGAGTAGCTTAAATATTTCCTTGGCTAAAGAGGCATTAATAAAATTAAGCTATTATATGAAATGTTTAGGTTTTCACCCTGAACTATCTCCCTTGTTTGTAGGTCTTTATTTTTAGCTGTTACCAAAAGGATCCTTTTCCAAATCCATCTGGTAACTTCTGTATTTATTTAAATATTTCCTATGGTAAATAATTTTTAGCTAAGTAAGCTTAAAGTTGCATGCAATATCCAATCCAAATAGTTCTTAAATGACAAGATATTCTGAAACCAAGTGAGGAGCTTCTAGTAAATTCACATGTTATCTTGTGTGTGCTTTGAGTAAGGTAAATTCACATACAAATCTTATTTAAAGCACTCACAGGAATTTATATGTGAGCTCAATTCTCTGAAATGAGTGGATACAAATGTTAAAGTATCATTTAGCCAAGATTTTCAATATATAAAGTAAAAATTTTAAACCTTATAAACTTGCTGTTTTTTGACAGAAAGCACTCCCAGCACTAGCAGACTCACCCATTCTATTCCGTTTTGAAAGACTAACCTTCATTTTTTAAAACTATAGTTTCAAGTCACTTACAAGAAGTGCCTTCTTTTTGAGTTCTTCCTCAGTAGTTTTCAATCTTTGGCCACCTTCCTTCAATTCTTTAGAAAATAACATGGTTTGGAAAAAAAATAAACTGCCCTTCTGGGAAGTAATAAGACAAGGCATCCAATTCATATTAAATACCTTTAGTTTCCCTCTGGTTTCCCTAAAAGTGTCCAAGGCAACCTTAATCAACCTTTCCAAACAAAGAGCTTGGTGTAGCTTTCGTTGAAAACAAAAATTATGCAATCTTTTTCTGAAATTATAAACTGAGGGCCTGTTTTCCAGCTCCTCTCCCTATGACAAGCCAAACAAAATCTTGCTTTTAAGTAAGTCCCTAAACTATGGACACTTGGAATAGACTCTCACTTTGCCAGGGATAAATAAAATAAGAGACAAGAATAGCACCATCTAAGGACATCCTGTTGGAATTCTTGGGCAAATAGCAAATATTTGGACGCTCACCATCCCCAGTCATGATGGCCAATGTAGTGAACTGTGTTTGCCCTTTGATACACTCTACTAGGAGTCAAAGATGAAAGGCTCCATCTGTGCTTTGTGAGAATAAGTCACAGCAGCTATAACTGGCACTGTGACTTGAGTAAAGCTGTTAATGAAAGTAACAGACCCACAGGGCTGGCTGTAGTCTTCAAGCAGAGAATGATTCCTTCCAGTGACTTATTTTCAGTTTTTTTTTTAATGTCATTGCTTCTTTGTAGCTGAGGAAACCAACAATGTCCTTAGATATGCACGGCCAGTAGAGTGGCCATTGGCCACACATGCACAGTGGGCACTGAAATGTGACTAGTGCAAGTGGACACTTGCTGTAAGGGGAAAATACACACTTGGCTTCAGAGACCGACTGCAAAACCATGTAAAATATCTCAATAATTCTTTGTGACATTGAGTACCTGTTGCAAAAACAATACTTTGGATATACTGGGAAAAATAAAATGTACTCAAAAAATTAATTTTTTCTTATTTCCACTTGCTGTTATTGTTATTTTAATGTAGCTACTAGAAAACTTAATATCACCTATGTGGCTCCCATTTTCACACCCCATCATATTGCACTGGACAATGTGGCTTAGACCTTCCAATAATTTTCTTAGTAGTCATCTAATCCTGAGCTACTTCTCTTTCCACTATTTGCTGTATTTTTGCATGATATTCTTTAGGGTCCCAAATATACCAAATGAATCATTTAAGGACATGTCCTTGTTTCATTCTCCTAACAGCAGCAGAATAAAAACAGAGGTCTTTCTGCCAACTGAGAGGCTAGCTAATTCTAGTCAGACCGCGATACCAACTGCATTATCAAAAAACAGCCTAGTTCACAGGGAGGAAGGGACCAGTGCTGAGGACATACCCCTCAGAAACCCCACATTCCAAACCCTGCATGAATACTTCTGAAACTGAGCCATTAAATTTATTCAAAATGTTTATGACTTCCCTTTCACAAGGGGCAAGATCATCTTTCCTAAGAGTAAGTCACCTAAATCATTTTCCTGCTCCATATCCCACCATGTCCTTTCAGGTGTTCAGTGGCACCAGCTGTGTGTGTGTGTAAAGTCACAACGGACACTGAGATTCATTGTCAAACATCTGCTCACTAGCCTTAGGCTATACTTGAGTTGCATCTGGGGCTGCATGGTGTCCTTGCACTCCAAGATCCAGTGAAACCCTGGCAGAACCTGACCTGTTTGTATGTGGGGCCACTGACTCTCCTCACACACAACATACACTCGCAGTGAGAGGACTCTTCTCAGAGTGTCCTGAACTCCAATTCAAACCTGCTCTGCACAGGGCACAGACAGCCCATCCCAAACTCTGAAGCTTTGGGCAGAAGCACCACATTCTACTTTTCTTCTAGACCTTGGGTCACCCTTACCTTGACTTGTTCATTTGAGGTTACAGCACAGAAAACAATCTCTGTGAATCCTTGGGATGGGAACATACGGAAACAGATGCCACCAATAACACGGCCGTCTTTAATTAAAGCAAGGGTTTTGTGTTTCCTGAAAGAATAAAATTGTGTCAAAGTTTTACCTATTTGGCTTTATAAATACACTTTTTGGGGAGCTCCTTATTAACTAAGCAGGAAAGTGGGTGGGGTGGGGGGTGCTTCTTAAGTTTCTAGGGAAACTGCCTTTATTTAGCTGCTGCCTCACTGGGCGGTTCTTTACTGTGGACTGTTAGAGCAAGCCTGCTTGCCCAAGACTTGATGGGAGTTTTCGCCAGAACAAAATGCCAGCCACCGAGTAGGTAGGTGGTTTACAATAGAGTGCATGTGGAGGGGCTCAGTGGCCCTTGAAGAGGGGGTACCCCCAAAGCCAAGGATCCCAGGGTGGGGGCTCCGGGGAGAGCACAGAGTTAATGGACAAACATGGTGTATGTTTCTGAAGACTTTAGTCTCACTCAAAAGTATTACAGAAACATGGAAAAGACAACAAAATCCACATGGACATTTTGCCAAAACCTGCACTACAGAGTCATGTCAGAACTTCTTTTTGTCTTAAATGTCACTCTGAATTGTCTCTTGCATACGTGACAGTCCACAAAGTCTGTTGGGCTGTACATGTTAAAATACTTTCAATTAGAGACGTTTAGTTTGGGTTATTTTTTTAAAAAGCAATGGATTTTCAAAGTTAACTTGTTTGCTATCCCAATAATTCTCCCAGCGCTATAAACCCAGGCACAATGGTACCTAGTTACACTACCAAAATCAAGAGTATTATTGACTGGAAAACATGGGACATCTTAGCATTTCTATTCTTTCATTGCTGTGATGAATGAAGCACAGGATAGTCACCAGAAACTTAAAATCTAAAGTTTCATTATGATTAACAAAAACATTTATGAATTGTTGAGAAGTGAATCTAACTGCTTTCAGCCATGGCCATCACCGTGAGGTACTCTGAATCCGCAGTGTGACAAGGGGGAGCAGGCCTCAGGGGTGACAGTGGCCAACTCTCACTCTCTGAGGCGTTTCTCTTTTATTTAGAAGGAAATAAGGGAGAGGGAGGAACACAGCACCACTCACGGGTCAAAGACGAGCCGCGTGATGTACTCTTTCGGCATCCGGGGCAGCTGGTGAGAGAACACGTTCTGCAGACCGACCAGCCACATCAGAATCTTCTTGTTGGGCTTCTGGTTCAGGGAATTGCCCACCACGTGGAATTCGATCACACCCCTGCGCTCTTCCAGCCTTGCTGCCTCGTCCCTGGCCGAATGAGCTGACAGTAAATTGGTCTGGGATGCAAGAGACAGGAAAAAATTACACAGAGCTCTTCCCTTAAAACGATGGGCACAGGACACACCGATGTGTGTCTTCTTTATTCTAATAGAACACACATTTGTGGATTTTCAGGGTCCCAAACAACACACACAAGTTATGAAAACAAAAGAGAAAGGGCAGGTAAAGCAGCATTTTGAGAGGTCAGAGAATTATACGTGTTCGTGGGTATCTGGTGTAGATAAGGAGTCACCAAACTTTTCTGTTAAGGGCCAGACAGTAGCTATTTTAGATTTGGCAAATCACAAAGTCTTTGTGGCAGCTAGTCAACGCTGTCGTAGTGGAAGCAGCCCAAGACAAAACATAAATGAATGGGAGTGCTAGGGTCCCAACAAAACTTTATTTTAAAAGTGGGAGGGCAGACCGGATTTAGCATATGGGTTATAGTTTGCCAGTCCCTGGTTTAGAGGAACCCAACTGGCTGAGCTCCACAGGACCCTGAGGACAATGGCTGCCAAGTCCTCGTCACCGGCCCACAGTGGTGGTCACATGCACACTGTTAGCACTGCTCTTCGGAGGACAGTTCCCTTTCCAGTGACCTGCCTAGTGAGCTACTCTCAGTCGTAGCTGGCAGCCCGCCTTAGGCCAGCACTTTCTGATCCCCATTCTCCTTAATCCATCCAGTGGCATGCAGGTCAATGTTCAACAAAGAGCTCAGCAGAGAGGAAAAGCCCTAATGGGTAACACTTGTCATTTGATTGGCCTACAGCCAGCTGACCAGGTGCCCAGGTGCTCCTGTGGCCAGTCTCCAGCTACCAACATATTTAACAACCAGCTCACAAAATGCCTGAAAATTTAACGACTGCCTTGCACACTCCAGCACAAGCCAACTCCACTCCACCTCAAAACCACCCAACAAGCTTGGAAATGTGTGATTGCACCCACATTTTGCAGCTGAAAAAACTGAGCTATACTCATCTGTAGAGTAACTAAATCCCTGACAGACAAGTATACAAAAGGTACTACGGTCCTAAGTCCCCCAGCACTGGATCTCTAGAAGGAAACGGAAAGACAATTTTGTAATGAGATCTTTCTCTCACAACTTTCCTGTTCTCTGAGTTACTCTCAATGTAACATAAATACTTGAGGAAACATGACAAATTAAACACTGATACTTTAATCTAGCAGAACCACACTAAAAAAAATTTAAAAGATGTTTTGCAAAATAATCTCCAAGCTATTTCTTCATGTCTCGAAAGCTGTCAGAAATGTCTTAAGCTGCTATGACCCTGGATGTGAAGCAAAAGATGACAGCAGTACTTTTACCAAAAATGCTTTGCTTGAATCTAAACATGAGTAAACAAATATCCAAGTACCCATTATGCAAAACGAGGGACCAGTGCTAGTGACTAGTGACACTTCAACAATGGCACTGTCATAAAAGACAAAAAAGGGCTGGGAATTGTTCTAGATTATAGGAGAAAAGAGATGAAAAGAGAATAACAAAATACAATAGAATGACCTCTGACTGATCCTTCAACAACAGGAACAATGTTATAAAGGCTATCGTCTGGATATACAGGGGAATTTGGCAATGGGCTGTATATTAGTCCAGGGTCAGCATACTTTTCTATAAAGGGCTAGATAACATTTTAGGCTGTGGGTCATACATCCCGTCTTAATCCTTCAAATCTGCTCTGTAATGTAAGGCAGACGTAGACAACATGCTTCAATAAAACTTTATTTACAAAAACAACCAATGGGCCAGATTTGGCAAGCACACTGTAGTTTGCCAACCCATATATTAGACAATATTGTCACCTTGCTAAACTTTCTGATAATTGTAACTACATTGTGGTAATGAAAACAATAGTCTTAGAGTCTTAGAAGAGACAGGCAAATATAGTTGGGATGAAGGGTTACAACATCTTTTTTTAATTCTAAAATGGTTCCAAATAGTTGACAGGATAGACAAGGTGAATGTGCCAAGTTGACAACTGGTTAATCTAAATAGAGAATCTAAATTGTTATCCTGGAATTTTTGCAGCGATTTATGAAGGTTTAAATTCTTCATTGTGAGAAACTGTGTGAGGAGGAATGTCTTCGTGTGTGAGATTATTAGGACACTTCCCTGTGATGTGACACTCATCAAGGGGACACCTCTCCTCTAGCTTTTCTTGCCCGCCCCACCCTGACCACCAAGTTAAACGCACACCAGGTGGCAGAGCACACTCTCTCAGCAATACCATCCCCCAGCCCCGTTTCTGACAGCTGGAGGGTCTAGGAGCAGAAGGGGGTCTATAAGTGACTGCCCCAGTTTACCCTGCTGACCTCTGGTCCAAGCATCGCTGCAGGATCCGTGATGGTAGACATGACCTCATTGATCAATTCCATTGGAATATCCCCCATAACTCGGGGTTTCTTGGCCTCCTCCAAAACATGAGAGTCATTCATTTTCCTCTTTTCTCCTGTAATGATCAAAATGAAAGGGCAAACAGTGGTTGATTTTTAAACACAAAGCAGATAATACATGCCAACTAACCCAACAGCTTTTCTAGTAACCCTGATGGGTATGGAAATGAACTCACCATTTGCCCAGGGAGAGGGTCAGCAGAAGGTGGGAAAGGGCAGGGAGAAGGTTACAGTAACTGCCACCCAGAGACCCATCCATTTCTATTTTCTATGAAAATTCTTAAGTGTGATACGTGAGTTATTAAGGCACACGTTTCTTCATTTGCAAATCCAAGAGGTAATTATTAATCTTTAATTCAGTCCCTTTGTGATCAGAGAACATGGTCCATTTGACACCAAAATGTCAAAATTACTGAAACTTGCTTTTTGCCTAAAATAAGACCTTATTTGTAAATGTGTAGTGTCCTCTTGGAAAGAACATGTATTTTCTGATTTTTAGGAGTAATGATCTCTACATGTGGCCATTAAACTTATTGATCATATTTTTAGGGCTTCTATATACTTACTGCTGGTTTTGTCTGCTTGATCCATGAATGACTCAGAGATGTTTCTTTAAGCTTTCAACTGTTGGTTCATTTATTTGTCCTTGTATTTATGTTATTTCTCTTTCATATATGTAGGTGAATATATATGTATGTATGTATATTATGTGCATATATGTCTATATATATATTTGAAATATACTAGTCAACTATCTTATTTTGATGGTAAATTTAAGATTTCACTGTGAAATGACCCTCTTTACCTCTCACAATGCTTTTTAGCCTTAAAAAGAGCTTTTGTCCTTTCTACTATTATTCTCGGTTTTTCTTTCTTCTCGTCAGAGCATATATTTATTCTTACAATTAAAATTTTTAATTTTCTAGATGTTCAAATCTAATTTATTCCTCAGGTGTAAATCCAACTAAACATGTTTCCATAGAGCATTCTCACTGTCTTTAGTTAAAAAGGATCAGAGCAATGGAACATATCTTGTTCATATAAGATACTTCCGTAAATATTATGTGTTTCTTACTAAACTGCCTTTGTTGAGTTCTGTTTTTACAAGTCTCAATTTGCTATTGTTATCGAAGGTGAGTGTTATTTTCAGTCATTTAACCAACAAGGCTTCAAATTCCATGACTCCCCAAGAACAATGCTGTGAAATATTCATTTTGTAGCTGAGGTTTATACCAAATATGCCCCAAACTTGATAGATTCCTAGGAGTGTTATGGTAAGAGAGTATCTGATGTTGCATCCATGCTCACTGGCAAAGAGTTTTGAGTTCCTTAGCCGCGTGTTCCTTGGGAGCAGGAGAGAGAAGGGGGGCACCATGCTAAAGATTTGGTACTTCATATAAAATCCTCTTCTCTCCTTTTATACCACTTCTTTAATGTCTGACTTGGGTTGTATCCAAGATTTGTTTGACGTCAAAACAGTAGACAGACATGCAACCTTCCAGATGTTCTATAACTATGACATGCCCTTAGGATTAGGAGATGTTTCTGCCCATGTGGCAGATTACATTAATGGCCAAATTCTTTACCCTCCTGGTATCCACACTCTGCCTTGTGACTCTGTGGTTCTTTCAACAAAAGGAATGAAGTGCATTTCTAAACCCCTCATCTCTAGGTTTGACCGTGATTTGGTTTACGTGACAGAATCAGACATCCTTCAGTGTACCAGTTCTGAGCCCAGGCTTCAAGAAACTATTTCTACTTGCTCTCTGGTGCTTCTTCCATTGTCATAAGGACATGCTTCAAGAAAAGGAAAGAAGCCCAGTGGTCCCAGGAGGAGGATGAAAAATATGTGAAACAGAGATACTCTGTAGCTTACACTTTGTAGCCAAGCCTAAAACAGAGTCCCCAGTCAATAGGCAGACTCCCGGGCAAGCCCAGCCAAGCCTGAAGGAGGCTGGCTGAGATGAGTTGCCCATTGGGCAGCACACAATGAGCGACCTATGATAATAAATGATTACAATTTGTGTATTATATACTGATATTGCATCAAGGGTAAAACTCCTTACTTTATAACTGTACTGTTGTTTAGTAAGAGGATGTCCTTGTTTTTAAAATGTAACCATTTTAAGACTTTGTATTTCGGTTGGCTTGTTACACAGCAATAACTAACCAATACAGCTCCAAGTGATTTCCAGCCATTAAAATCCTAGAGGGGCACAGCCCGTAGTCGGTCTAAGTCTCCCTTTGGCACTCTTCACGTAATACGGTTTCTAAGGCATCACACCTCCTCAAATGCTTACCTGGGTTTGCCTCCAGCCCAGAAGAGCCTTTGCCAGAAGGACTGGGGCTCCCTCCATTCGGCTGCTCAAGGGAAGATGAATTTGAATTGTATGAAACTGTCCCAGCCACAGGAGGTGGATTAATAACTGCCCCGGGAAAAGGAAAAGAAGGTATCAGATGACTCCTTTCTTGGACAAAAAGGAGCCAAGCATACACGTGACCATCCCATTCCTGCCCACCACCCCAAAAGCAGTCATCTTTAAAACAGAAGCCATGGAGATACTGTGAACATGATAATAAAGACATAATAGATTAATTACTGCCCATCAAATAGACTAAGCATATCTGAGTCCATGTTGATAAAATAATGAATGAATAAACAAATAAATAAGTGGGGAGAAGGTAAAGCTCCTCCTTAAAGAGAATGCCAATAAATAAATGGAAGAAACAACAGAAGTTAGGAAAAAACCCTTTGGCAGCCAGCATATAACAATAAATTCAGGGACCAATCATCTGTGCAGGCTAAACCTCTGACATAGTCTTGATGAAGATAGGAGAGTCTCAAGTAACTCCCCACAAAACTTTACTACAACAGGAAAATGGTAACATTGCAGTGGAGAAACCCCACAAACACAGCCATGTGACTGAACTTAATACCAGCAACTGTGGAGGTGGGGGAGACATTACGTGCCTGACGTGATGCAGAAATGGCTCTAAGCCCCATGACTGGGGTAAACGCCCAAAGTGGGAAACAGCCTGTGGATTGGATAATGATATTGTATCAAGGTTAAAACTCCTTCCTTTATAACTGTACTGTTGTTAAGAAAGAGGATGTCCTTGTTCCTGGGAGATACCCTCTGAAGCCACTGAAGGGGCAAGATGTTGTTTAAAGGGGCAACTTTCAAGTAGTTTAGGAGGAAAAATATAAATATATATATATACACATACACCCATGGAGAGAGACAGAGAGGGAGAGAGAAGGGATGATAAAGCAAGTGTGGCAAAATGGTTAACAAGTGATGCACTTGGGAAAGGCTATGTAGTACACAGGATTTCTTTGTCCTATTCTTGTATGACTTTCCTGTAAGTTGAGAGTATTTCCAAACAAAAACATTTTGTTTTATTTTTTTTAAAAGCTATTGTTAGGAAATAAGCTATTGCTGATTTGCAGCTGATGAGGGCTATAGATATCCTCAGTGACACAGGTCACACAGAGGACGTGGTAGGGCAGCGCAGCCAGATGCCCAGAATGGACGTTCATCTAAGTTTCAATGCAGCCATGGTTCAGCCCAGAGGACATTCCCAGCAGCCACCAAAGTGTGGAATAAGCAAACGGGGCAACAAAGACACCAATCCATAGCACTCCTAACTGAGTGGCAAATGATATATAAAGATTTGGAATATGCAGAAATCTCATGCTCTATGATCAAACAGGCTTTCCAAATTTCAAAGTGCATGGTGGTGATTTACACCAAGCAGCAGCTCTAGTGATTTCCAACACATTTGAGTATCTTGCAAAACTTCAAAGCCATCATTATGAACGTCATTCATCACAGCTGCATAGATGTGCAGACATGCCAATTAAGTAGATGATTACACTCTTCTTTCCCCTTGAGAACATGCTGCAATTACAGTAGAACAGGAGATGACAGCCTGCTTCTCACGGCTTCTGATGGTAGAATCGAAGAGTACCATCCAGCTTCCCCGGCTTACAACCTTAGCCATGAAAACCAACTTGAAATTCCCAGAGGGTCAGACTACCTCTGCCTTCTCCAGCCTGTGCTAAGGCAGATGATGTGCCAAAAATTGAACAGATCAGGAGGCATACTGAGTGGGCAAAGGTCCAGGGGAGTTTTCAGAGAGAAATCCTTTCTGGAAGACCCTCCAGAAAAGAACAAAACTGATCCTGCTGAATGGCTTTGGTGTCCCTCGCCTGAAGGAGGAAGCAGTTCTTCACTTATTCCTGCCACAAGTATTTGCCTGTAACGCACCCTGAAGCAGAGCCATGCAGTGGTCAGAGCTCTGGCTGCTAGTGTAGAGGGTAGAGGGTAGTCAGGAATTCCACAGGCCCAGGTGGGTGTGAAACCCAGTTCCATCATCTTTGTGCTCTGACCTTGGGTAACGCATTGCTCTTTGAGTTTCCATTTCTCATCTGTATGAAGGGAAAATAATGCCAACTTCTCAGGGTTTGTGCTAAGGCTTAAAGATAGATGCAAAGTTCACATGCAAGCACTTCATGGAAATATTAGTTGTTACTGTTGCAAAACTGGGTCTCTGGCCATCCAGGTGTCACACTCACAGGAGAGAAGACATGCAGAAGAAATGGGGCTAGAATAGCAGGAGGCAGGTGCTGTCTGACACAGCAGCTCTCAAATACTGCTGCACATCAGAATCACCTGGGGAGTTTTCAAAGTCTCGGTGCCCAGGCCACATATGAGACCAATTACATTACAGTCTCTTGGGAAGGGACTCAGAAATCAGTATTATTTTGATCAGTGTGGGTAATGGCATTGTACAGCCAAGTTTGAGAATAAAGGATAGGATATATTCAAGATTCTGTGCAAGTTTGGAAGAAAGGAGACCCAGTCCTTGCTAAAAGGCATGGGATGGACTAGGAAATAGTTTGTGAAGAGATGCCATTTGAAAGCGAGGTGAGACAAAGTGAACACACAGCCCATGTCCAGTTACCACTGACAACTAGGGTAGGAGAGAGGGTGTAATATGCATGCAAAGGCCCCAAAGCACAACACACTTGAGACCAGAGAAACATGAACTTATATTTCTTAGGTAAAAAAAACACACAAAGATGTCTTTGACATGTTTTTGGGCCATGATCAAATGGTTTGATCCAAACCGAAATACCTGATTCTCTATATACTCTGTTTTGTAAGTATTTAAATATATTTATATCCAAAGTTGGGCTCTAAATGAAAAAAAAAATTTTTTTTAGTTACCTTCTCAAATGTATTATGCTCAGTGAAAGAAGCCAGACTCAAAAAGCTGTGATTATATGATTGCATTCACCTGGCACATAGCAAAGCCAAAATATTGGAAAAAAAACAATCAGTGGTTGCAGGGCGGTTTGGGGTGATGGGACTGTTGTATTTTGATGGTAGTGGTGGTTACACACCTCCATGCCTTTGCCGAAATTCGCAGAACCACACACTAAGAAAGGTGACTTTCACCATAGTAAAACAATTTTTTTGGAAAAGTAGCAAGAATAAAACTACCTTTGCTGGAGGCACAACTCCGAAGCCCCCATACTACACACTGAGCTAGAGCTCTACTAAAAACTCTGACATAGAAATTCTGCACTCCATCTTTCCCGTTGGCCACATAAAAACTCCTGCTTTGGCATATCTTGCCAAACTTCTTTGAGCCTTCCGAGTGCCCAAGGCAGGAACTGCGATCCCCTCCGTCAGATCCATGTGCCTCCAGAAGTGCTGTGTCTTCCCTCCTCACAGCATGCTTGCTGGTGCCCTGGCCCCACCGGAAGTACTTCATGTCCCCAGACACAAGGTTGCTCTCTCCCGCCCACCTTTCTACCACTGTCCACGATTGTAACTTGATGCACAAAACAGACATCACAGATTTAGAAACTAGACTGGGACTTGCTTCTTGGGCTTATCTGGCCATTGACCAAGACTCTAAGTGTCTTTAAAAAGAGCCAGCATTTAACTACAGTGCTGAGCTGTCTGCTATTTTATACCTCCCATAAAACTGCAATGTACAAGCTAAGCAAACCCAATAGTGGGAGCTGTCGCTGTTGTTTTAACTGGTTTGCACCTGCTCTCCTCAGTAATGGAGATGCAGATGCAAAATTTGCCCAAGCGGTTACTTTTTTCCTGGCTCTAGTCTTCATTTTCTTGAAAAGAAACACAAATAAATGCAGAGTGAGCTGCAACGAACACTTCTGGTTGTTGTCTGATTAACGCAAGACATTTACCTGTTTGGATACCTAGCTGGCTGGTCCTGGAAGAGGTCGAGAGAAAATCCTGATCCCAGATGGGAGAATTTTGACTATAAACTTCTTCTTCTAACATGGACAGAAACCTAGACACAAGAGTAACAGTAGAAATAAGAATGAAACTGACGTATTACTAAAGGGACAAAAGCCCTACCCATCTATGGCAATCACCTGAACAGCAACCCACCTGTGACTCTGGACCATGCTAGTGAATTGTGAATCAACTGATGATTTAGTTGGGCAGCCCTACTATATTTCATATATTCAAATACACAAATGCGTTTCTAGGAACTTATCCTCTTTCCACTGACTCTGCATAGACTGACACAACAGAAATGACACAGAGCCTACCATCAGCGAATATGCATTCTACTGAGGCCGCCTCTGGGAGTCTCAGCAAAATTTCAGAACTCCACGCAGCTGTCATTAGCACTGCTATTGTCATCACAAAAGTCACTAATAGCTATGGAATGCTTGCTATGTGCCTGCCCTGTTCTAAGAACTTCTCGTTTCCGCACAGCAACCCAGTGAGTTACGTACAGTATTTTTATTTATCACACACATATATAGCTCTTACTATATGACCGGCATTGTTCTGAGTGGTTGATGCATATTATCTCACCTGATCTTTGTAACAAGCCTATGAGATAGGACCTAGTATTAGGTTCATTTAACATTGAAATTAAAAAACTTAAGGCACAGAGTTAAATAAATGATACAAAGTTCTGTTAGAAAGATAGCCACGAGCAGTCGGGGAAGGGGAAGATAAGGTTCAAGAAAAAAAACCGTCCAAACCATGCCCAGGTAGGAGGCCCCACTTTAGACAACAAAGGCTTTGCAGGGGTTTAACTTCTTTGCCTATTGAGACCAGGCTAAACTGGTCCCAACCCGATCGCAAAGTGGACATAATTGAACAAAACTAACAACTGCCCAAACCACATGTTGTCTTAATCTCATTAAAAATAAAACCGTGGTTTTGCTTGCCCCACCCCACCCCACCCGCATGGGCTTTTCCGTGCGCATTTTGAGAAAAGACATGGGCACCAAAAGGAATGGGTGTGCAACTAGAGCTGTCAATCAAATGACCTCACCCTGTCAATCACAGAAGCGCCCCTTCGCTAGGTCCTGATACATAAACCCTCCTCTAAAAGTTCAGGGCCTCTGTCTACCTTGACTCTGGCCCGCTCCTCCCTTGGAGTGATCTCAAATAACACTTTCCCTCTGCTTTGCTACTGTGCCTCTGCCTTTCAATTCTTTGTGGCAACTGGACAAGAACCAAGGAAAACAAACCCAACCTGTAACAGTTCCACAACTAGTAGATTGCCAGGCCATGACTGGAATCAGCGATTCAGTACTGTTACACTTCTAGTCATGTTATAAACCAAATGTATCTTGTTTTGGGGGCCAGTGGAAATCACCTGGACACCTTATCAGAACTACAGATACCCAAGCCCCACCTGAATCAGTCCATGAGAATGGGCCTGGGCAACCAAATTCTGTTAAGTACCTGAGACAATTCTCACAGACAGCAAAATACAAAAAGAACTCTGATTAAAATACCAATACAGACCTAAGGGTCTGTACTAGCCTCTTTTTAAGGCACATTAATTCTAGTGGAGGGGTTTGGAAAAACAGCTATGAGCTTGGGCTCTACAATCCATTTGCCAAGCTCACCACTTACTACTTCTGTGACCTCAGAACAAGTTCTTAACTCTCCTCTTTTATAAAGTGGAATTATCAACACTGACTCCTGCACTGGTGGCAGTAAGGAATAAGCTGGCATGCACACTTAAATGGAGCACTGTCCCCTACCAAGTGCTCCATTCATTAAGTCTTGGCTGAATGCTTACCATGTGCCAGACACTGTCTTAGATAACAAAACCACCCTCTGGCTCTCACAACGTTTACATTGTAATGATGTAATGAAGTCTGGCTGTCCTAAGTCGGCTACCCTGTCTCTGAAATTTCGAGAGCTGAAAGCCCTTAAAAATGTATTTTCTATAAAAATATTTTCCATTTGGCAATGAAATCTGACCTGAACATACACAAAATTATTTATAGTCATTATCATTGTAAATGGATTTGATTGGGGGAACTGCTCCTACCCCCAGAGTTGTGCTACATACCTGGGCTATATTACCTTCATAAAAGGTTTTAAAATTTTGAATTGTGAAACGCATCTGCTACCTAGGTTTGGATAACTGATTCAGGGCCTGTGCTGTCAGCATCATTCTCCTTATTACTAAAAGTACCACCATCCTCATCTGTCAAAGCCTACAGATTTTACATGCTTTCAAAGAAGGGAGAGGTTGTTTTTTGGAAGTGAAACAGTTGGAAAAAGGTCCTGGGGGTCTTTTCACTTGCTACTCACTGAAGAATTAAGAACAAGGTACCATTTCCATAAACACCTACCTGCACTCAATAGTTTAATTCATGGTTTGTAGAAACTGCATGAGCCACTCCTTGCAAAACAGGTGACCATTAACTTATGTTTTAAAATGCTTTAGTATGTGTCTACCAAACATAGAAAGACTAACAGCAATAGGAGGTAAACTCTTTGCTGAGATCCCATTTTGATCCTGCTGAGAGGACCTGCTTGACGCTTTGCCCCATTTTACTAAGTGGGCCCTGCCTCTACCTTACACAGCCCTCAAGACTTCCTTAATTGCCCTCATCACAGAAGCAATTTCCTTTTCTTTTCTAAGCTCCTTTCTATCAGTAATTATATGATCACAACACTCTCCACAAAGTCCTGCAGAGTCACACCAAAGGAGATGGCCATTCGTAATTAAGGAAAAAAATTATGTGTGTTTGTGTGTGTATTATATATATATACACAGTTATTTCATTATTATAAAGAAGTCTCATGTAATGAAAGGAAAAAGTCCTTGTTTTATATACACAGGATTCAAAATTGTATGTAGAATAAAAGAATGTGATATGTGGAGGAAAACAGAAACTGGACCACTAACTGGCAGGCCCTGGGTGGCCTTCTGCTTCTTTGTTCTCTTCCCCAAGTTTTCATCAACATGTGTACTTACCACTTTTGGAATGAAAGATGCATATGAATCCTTTTAGAAAACACCTGGTAAGTAGGTGTACCAGGCAGGGAGGCACAAGCTAAAGGCAAGTGGGAGAAGGGCCGCTTGGCAAAGCAGAGCAGGAAGGTAGGAATGGAAGCCCCGGACAGGCACCTGAGCCACCGTGGCCTCACCAGGGGGCAGGAAGCCGCTGCAGCGCCCACTGTGAGACAGTGCCTAAGGCAGACAGCACCTCTGGGCACTGGTGTATGTGACGTGGAGGACAAATCTGCAGGCATGCATCCTTAACAGCCTCAAATGTTGTCATAGTCAATAACAAGGGACTTAAAGGGACAAGTGGGTGGTAGTGTTACCCTACCACTAGTAATTGAGAAGAAAAGAAAGCAGTGTTGATTTTTTAGCTCAACAGTATATGCATGCCAGAACTACCCCTGAAGGAACAAAACACACTGTAATTAGCAAATAACTGTGAGAAGCAAAATGAATTTGCTATGAAAAAAAAAAAACCTGTTACTATGCAAGGCAACTTTCTCTTTAAGCACCACAGAAGATGTGGGCGGAGTGAGGATCCCCTTAGTCCCTTGGTTTAGAGACAGAATGACAACCCTAATCTGAAAGCGTAAAATACTGCTTAAGTGGCAAATGTGATAGAGAAATAAGTAAGAAAACTGTTTTACTCTCCAAGGAAAGGGGCTCGACCACTAACAGCCAGCCCTGAAACACACGAGCACACCCAGAGATCATAACCCATGAAAGATAGCACCCAAAACACAGCTCATGGGCATCTGGATTCTCCTCCCTGGAGGATCCCAACACGGTCATGTCCTGCTCAGTCTCAGGGGCCAGTTGCCTTAAATCAGGAAATACCAAAAATCAGGATGTGCTAAGATGTATATGCAAATATTGGGTATTCAGCTAAAGCTCATCAGAATTATTCATGACATCCTCTACCTGAAGGCTTAGGAAAGGAATTTTCAGTCAATTTCTAATTTCGTTGTGGTTTTGGACCTAAGTTATTTAAAAAAATTGAAACTGTTTCCTGAGACATAAACTGGGTAATCCAGTAATAGAACTTAATAATAAAAATCTAGTCACTCAACTGAAACAGGGTTTCATCAGTCTTTGGTCAAAGAATATAATAGCTGCTCCCTTTAACCTCTATTTCTACATCCGCAGTCCTCAACAGTGTGGGGAAGGCAGGCTGTACCAGGCTTCCAAGGCCTTTACAAATTAGAACTTCTACCCCATAGGGCACTGCTCTCGGCAGAAAGACACCCAGAGAATGAATGGTCTCAGGCGCATCTTGCTGTCATTGCTCCACGACAAACCATCAGCTGCTCTGTGGCCCTGCCAGGAGCCAGCCTCTGTACTTAACTCTAGTTCTCAGCACTGAAAATGCTTTTCCACGGCCAGCATGCAGCATCACTTCCTACGCCTTTTGTCACCTTTCCTTCACTTAAAAAATATTTCAGTGATTACTGATACATGGGAGCTTTGGCAGGTGTTAAGCACAGTGCCTAAAAGTACGTGGAGTCAACAAGAAACTGAGTCTAGAGGAACAAAGATCATTCTGAAGGTGGCCTTTCTCTTCTAGTGCAGGCGCACTGCTGGGGTCTAGTGTACAGAGAGGAAGAGGAGAGGCAGCCTGCCATTGCTGAGGCAAGAGGGATTCACCAGTCTTAGAAAAGGTTGGGGATCTGGGATGCAAAAACCAGCCACTTGAGTTCTCTTGCACCACTTCTGAGTAGATGGAAACTGCATCTACAGCACTGTTCCTGACTTCTTCTAGCTTCCTGGCAGCTGGACACCCAAAATGAAGCACCTCTGTGAATGCCCAGGACAATGAGCCAGGTGGCGGGGGGAGGGGGGGTGCAGTGGGGCTGAGGGAGCTATGGCTGCTGTCACAGACATTCAGGCTACAATCAGATGGAAGGTCCAATACCCAAGGCGACTCATAAAGGGAGCTGAGGAGGACAGGGTCCCTTCCCGCTCCTCCCTGCCTGCTCTGCTATCAGTCCTCAGTTCACCACTGATGCAGGCTTTGGCCTGTATTTACCAATCCCAAGCCCCGGGATCAAAGGCCTGCAGGAGCCACCCTTACTTTGGGAAATGGGTGAGAATCAGAGTTCGCTTCCCAAGGGGTAGTTTGTCTTTCTCCTGTCTTGCTTGCTCCAGGAGCTGTCGTCTCATAACGGTGAAGACCGAGCGAAGCAATGTTCTTCCAAACACCTGGGCGGTTTCATACCGAGGTAGACTGTCACAGAACTGTGGCACATTGCAGTAACACAGCCACCTGTGACGAGAGGAGACAAGCACCATCAATATCCCTTACACCCCAGAGCACCTACAACATCCAGTTACGGCTACCCTCATACCATTACCACAGAAGAAATCTGCACTGACAGGCAATATATCGCTCCCAGCCAGTGACACTTGGGAATTAGATTAGCTCACCCTTAACAACCACTTGGGTCCAATTCCATGAAACTCAGTCCATTCTGCAGCATCACGCAGTTGAGTCCTGCTGGCAGACAGCACTGGGATAAAATCCCGGATCAGCCACTTACTGGCTGCCTGACTATAGAAATGTAATTAAGTCCTTAAGCCTCCGTTTCCTTACCTGTAAAATGGGGACAGCAATTACACCTACCCCACGGCATTGTTATGAGCACTATATGAGATACTGTATGGAAAGTGCATAGCGCGATTTGAGCTTCTGGCACATAAGTTGTAGTCTGAATAAAGAGAAATTAAAGGGGAAGCTGAAAAATATCCCTCTGTAGAAAGAATCCTAATTCTACCATCTAGTCCTCTGAGTAAAATTTCAAGTTTCTTTAAAATACCTATGCAGCACTCACATACCCCCAAAGCTTTGGGGGGAAGATAAAGATCTTCAAGACTGTTCAAAACTCAGTCAAAACGCAGGAAGTAATAAACTTCCACCATCTGTCACTTAGGTACAATTCAGTGACTCAGACTCAAAGTTAGAAATGTGCTTCACATGGCACAGGGCTGGCAGGGTGCCCAGGGGCGGGGGGAAACCAGGGACTTCCTGGAGATCCGACAGACAGCAGTTCTGGGGGATGCTGGTTATAGAGGGCATGCAATTTATTTACCTTTTTTTTTATTAAGGTATTATTGATATACATTCTTATGACGGTTTCACATGAAAAAACAATGTGGTTACTACATTCACCCATGTTATCGTGTTCCCCACATACCCCACTGCAGTCACTGCCCATCAGTGTAGTAAGATGCCACAGAGTCACTATTTGCCTTCTCTGAGCTACACTGTCTTCCCCGTGATCCTCCCCACACCATGTGTGCCAACCATAATACCCCTGGATCCCCTTTTCCCTCCCTACCCGCCCTCCCCCACCCCTCCCCTTTGGTAACCACTGGTCTAGAGGGCATGCAATTTAGAATGCTTGTTGAGCCAGGAGAAGCTGGGGAGTGAAAGTTTATTCACAATCGCCCCCCTTTCTTGTTGGCCTCCCAGACATGCAAGGTCTCACATTCCCAGGACCCAACAACATGCATTTAGACTGGGGGTCACAGAGGGCAGCCCAGGACCAGGGGTCAGGAGCTTCACTGCACAGATCCTTCATTCCTGGGTGGCAGATCCAAACATCCTCTTCCAGGACAGGACTTCTTTCCAAGAATTAAAACCTCCCTCCTTGTGCGCCTTCCCCATCGCCTTTAATGTGCGGGCAGGGCTCCCAAGTGCCCACGCTGCTTGGAGAACCCCCACCCCCATGAACTTTCCACCCCTGAGTAAAGAGTGGAATAACAGTAATTTACTCGTGCTTACTGGTTTATTTTTTATCGTATCCCACATTCCTTTATATCCCCACATGTGATAATGGTGCTGCTGGTTTATCTTTGGGAAGGAAAACTTTAAAAAATCAACCTTAAAACCCTGCTACTATTTCTAGTCTTCTCTCAACTTCTCTGTCCTAATAATTTACACCCAAATGTCATTTTGTGATCACAAAACCAAAATTGTGCTGTATCCTATTGAATCAGGAAAAACGACCTTGGTAGGAGAGGCTGAGGGGTGGTGCATTTACGTCGCCGTTCATATGGCACTTCACAGAGGAATTCCTCAGCTTCGAGGCCAGTCTTTGCTGGATGTGAGTCTGTCCCACTTAAAGAAGTGAGAGGAGTATTTGGAGCTGAAGGGAGGCCAGCTCTCAAGTAACTAATTATGAAGTTACAAATGCTAAGAGTTAAACAGTCACAGACCTTAATAATCAGATATTCAGTTTCAGGAGACTTAGGTTACCACAAGGCTACTTATAAAACTGAATAATGAAACTATGTCCAAGATTCTGCAACGGGAGACTGAAGGTTTCGAGGACTGAGTCTTGTACAGGAAAGCTCTCTATAATGGGACCGTTCTGTATCTGTGCCTCCAGCCACATGGACCTACTGAGCGCACTCAAAATGTGACTAGCACACCTAAGAAGCTTCATTTTTAATGTTATTTAATTATAATTGATTTTAAATATACTTTTAAATGGCGACAGTGTGACATAATTTTCACTGTACACAACTTTAGTCTTTGGTAGGACTCCATTCAGCTTTAACCATTTAAATTTTAGGAAACGAACTGAGATATGCCATTAAGTATTAAACACTGGATTGGGGAAGACCCAGTACAATAAAAGAAAATAAAAACACATCATTAATAATTTTTCATATTGAGTACATGCTGAAATGATAATATTTTTATATATTGGGTAAAATAAAGTGTTATTAAAATCAATGTCCTGTGTCTATTTTCTTTTTAAAATTGGGCTTCTAGAACATTTTAAATTACATCTGTGACTGACATTATATATCTTTGATGATTTTGAGTCTACTTAAGACTGATGTTATTTCTGCTGTAGCAGTGATAGGTTGTCAATACTATCAGAAAATTATAAAATGTTGCCAAAAAGGGCTCAGTGGGTCACTCTTCTTCCCAGGGTAGAGGAAGGCAGCATAGACTGCTATTATCTAGTAAAAGTTTTCAGATGATGGGTTTCCATTCATTTCCTCCAAGAATCATTTCATAGATCTCAGTTTATGCTATTTACTTTTGTTTTTACTTTCAAGATTAATCTTATTTTTTAAATATGTGAAGTACATAGTGTAAGACCAATATACTGAGTTAATGTGTGGTGTTTGGCACCGTTTTAATAAATAACATGGCCACTGCAGGTACTAAGACAGAAAGGAGGCAATAGGAACATGTATGCCTTGTCTCTGCGCACACAGTCCTCCAAAAACTTAACTGTATGAAGAAATTTTACTGAAATGACTGGTTCCAGGTCTTCTAAAAAGAAGGGAAAGGATAGTCCATTTATTTTTATATGCTTAACAGAGATGGCATGTGTAGGCAATTTACTCATTGTTCAGGTAACTCTCTCAGGTTTTTTACAGCATAATGATTGGCAACCACCTTGCTTTCTTTAAAACATGAACAGAACTGGAGAACTTGAGTGCAGAAGTCCATGTCCTTACTTACTTGCTGGACTGAAAATCCTAAGGTTTTCAGTAATTAAGTTACCTCGTAGCTCATCTGAACTAAAAGCTATTAGAATCCAGACTAAAGCTAGGTTTCCAGTTCTCCAGTCCACTGTTCTTCCCATGCTTCCTGATCAATACTGGCCTAGACATATGGCTAATTAGGAGTGCTTGGTATGCTTGGTGACAGGCGACACGCCATGGAACAATGCTTATGTAAAACTGTTTCACCAAAACCAACTTTGTTATATCTAACTTGATCTTTATTCTTATGAAACAACTGCCCAATATAGGGGTGACTGTAAACTTTCAGAAGTTCTGGATGACTCAGAATCCAAGGCTAATTATTTGCTGTGTTCCGATGGCAGATTCTGTTGGTCATATGTGTTTTAAGTCATGCTCCTCTGATCCTTCATTCTCAGGTCATTTCTTCACGGAATTATATTGGTGTACCATCATGAAATTCTGGAAACTTCGAAACAGTTGTCCAGATTTTTTTTCTAAAACCACAGTGATTTCTGGGGGGGATATATACTTATATTAATTATTAAGTATATGCTAACATTAATAGCCAGATATTCTCAATAGATAAAATAGATTTTTCCCTCATCCAGAACAGAGAGCATGAGTAATTTAAGCACTTCCACTATTCAGTCTGGGTTTTATTTTGGATGGCTGCACCTTCGCAGGTCAGCTCTGTGATGCACGTAGTCATCTCCTAAGTCCAGGCTCTTCCACGGAGAACCCCATTTCACCCCACTTTCACGCTGATGGGTAAACCAGAAGTTCTCGGCCCCTTTGTTCCGATTGCTACAACCGCTGCAAATTCAGCACCGAACCTACATTACAGGTCCTGAGGCTCACTTACATATCAAGATAAAGCCCGGCCGGTGCCTGCGGCCTGTAATATTACCCATCTTTGAGATCAGTATCAGCGAGACAGACACCGTGCTGGAGTGATGTGTGGTTTCATTAAATTCCTCAGGGGTCATGCCAGCGAGGTTTTACTCTGAAATAATTATTGACGCTCGTCGTCTTCACAGGTTGTTTCTCTGTACTTCCCTTTCTCCATCGACATGGCGTGATGGTGAGGAAGTGGGGGAGGTGGTGTGTCTACCTTCATTTCCTTATTTATTATTAACGAGGCTCTTGGTTTACATTCTGCCCTGAAATCAGCAGGTTTAAGGACTCATCAGGGCTTATTCTTTTCAGGCTCAGCCGGGTTCTCCTCACCCATGTCAGACTCCTCTTTCGCCTCAGGATGCCAGGCTAGAAAGGACTGCTCCTGTCTTTCTATGCCCTGTTATCTTAGTTTCTAAAGTGATACTCAAATAATTACACTATCATTCAGCTGTACATGCTTTAGCTAAGAGTCCCACGTTGGCATGGCTGAGTTTTCGAGAACAACGTGTGTGGGAGGTAATGACTATCATCTTCCTGGCACCTGTTCTGTGTGCCAGACACTGCACACAAACCACCTCATGGAACACTCATAACACTTGTGAGGCTTGGACAGAGGAAGAAACTGAAGGTCAGGGTGGTGAAGTGACTGGTCTAAAGCACCCAGAATTAGGAATGGATGGAGCCATGATTCAAACCCATCACATATTCCAAAGCTGGCTTTCTATTTTTACTACTCCTTAAGTATCTGTAAGTGCCACCCATTTCTTGGTGATTCCCAAGTGCTTCATAGTATTTTTATTATGTTTTCTAAAATATAGTCATATCTCCCATGCTTCACATTTAATTCTCCTTCTTGATGAAACAATTCTTCCTCTGTGAAGAACAGCAAGTGTTTACAGAAGTCTGGCTTTGGCAAATAGCTTTGTCAATCATTCACAGATTGGGTTAAAAGACATATATTTTTAAGACATTACAATAATAAAGGAAATATTGTTAAAGTAAAATTCCGAAATGAAGGTGTAGAAATAAAGATGTAATCTTAAAAACTGATTTTGTAGAAATATGTAATTCCTATCAAAGTCAGTTATTAAGAGGAAATAATTTATAACTCAAAGTTTTTATACTGTGAAAGGAGGGAGGAGAAGAAAGGGGTTATTACTCATGAAATCAGGTCAGTGACAGAGGAGAGCTTATCTTAAACTATCCCCATTCCTACATGTATGTCAACAGCTGCTACAGAAAATAACCTGGATAGTACAAACAGTCTTTCCACACTATCAAAAACAGTGCCTACTTCAAATTAGGTATATAAACTCCATAATACCTCTTGAAGTGAGCTTGATGTGCCAATAAGATATAAATGGAGCAAAGTTATAAAAAAGGGTGAGTAGAATGAATAATCCAAGTCACTTTCTTACTTAAATGAAAATAAATAGAGGTCATTCTATTTTGCGTGGCCTGTGTTTTAAGGTTTTTAAAGTCAATTCTATTATTCTGCAGTTCATAAGCAATAAAAGTAAATTCTTACTTTACAGATAAATATAAGTGCAATCTGAGAATACTGGCATTGTTTGATGCCCACCAACAGGCAAATGTTAGGTAGATTCAGTACATCAACTCAACAGACCATAATGAAACCAGCAATGTTTGGTATGATATGAAGTGGGGGGACAAAAAGGGATGCAAATCCTGTATTTTCTTTCATTCTAACTAATATAAACTATTAATTTAGAGAGGCAAAGACTGGAAGACAATATGTATAATGGTATTATTCCCATGATGGTGCAGGGACTAAGGAGATCTTTCCTTCTTTAAAAAAATTCCTTCATATTATTATATTCATGGTCATGCTTTTTTTTAATGCATGAGGTTTCTATACAATAATTATAGAGTCATAGCATATTTACCTAGATCAGCCATGTTCAATAGCAATACAATGCAATTTTAAGTGTTCCAGTTTCACATTAAAAAGGTAAAAAGAAACAGGTGAAATTAACTTTAATATATGTTATTTAATATAACATATCCAATATATTATCATTTCAACATGTAATCAATCTAAAAAATGATTAATGAAATATTGTACATTCTTTTGTTGGTACAATCTTAGAAATCTCAATTCATACTAGCCAGCTTTCAAGTGCATGACAGCCACACATAGCTAGCAACTACTGTACTGGAAAGGTACGGTATCCATTCTAGATGATTCGGACCCCTCACCTCCCCGACATGGTGGTATTACTGAAAAGCAGCCATCTGGGGAGTTACACCATGCAGACATTCCCTCTGAACTAATGGAGTCACCGTGAAAGCTGGGCAACCCTCTGCAACACACAAGTGGCAACGTTACGCCGACTGTTAGGTCTGCAGAGTGGCCTAGGGCCAAAGGAAACGAACCGGTCATCTGATTACCTTGTGTAGTTCTCTTTGTATCCAGAAATATCGTCATTGGGAGATCGCAATCTTCGTTGAGATGGGGCCTCCAGATGCCAGTAGTTGATGCGGTTTAGGAACATTTTGGCCAGCTCAACTATTGTTTGCCTTTCTTTGGATGGTAGGTGACTAAATTTGTACTGTACAAAGTTATTCACACCCTTAAAAGGAAGGACAGCAATTTATTCATGCAGCCATGCAATCATACTAATTCTCAACACCCACACTGTCAGCACCGGCAGCAGTTATTAGCAGAGAAACAGACATTTCTCTGTTCACCAAAAGCTCTTCCTTTTCCCTATTAAAAAAAGGAATGCCCAGAGGGAATTGCGCTTCAGATCACAGCAGATGAAAAGTGACAAGAAAGAAGGGCAGGGAGCCGTGAGTCTATGCCTGCTACAATCCTGGGGCATTAAAGAGAAAACAAAATCCCGGATTGAAAAGTCAAAATCCCTTGAACAGTAAAATACAACTATTGTGCAGAATGATTCCTGCTGCACTATAACACAATAGCTCACATATATGAAGTTCTTGGATAAAAATTACATTTTTACATTAAAAAAATTTTAATCAAAAGGTTGCAGCATGCCTTCCACTGAATGAAACCACTAGAATTTAAACTCTTTACTATCATTCTTCCAGTTTTGGCAAGCAAGAAAAAAACAATTCTTATTTAAAATTATGAGCTTTTAAAGAATCTCTGGTAAATTTAATCTTCCTGCAGAACACTCCCATCTAATCTAATTTCAAATAAGAGAACAATGAACTCTTACTTAATAGGGCTTGGATACAAAATTTCTACTGAAAACTGACTGATAAAAATACATTTAATTTATATTTGTAAGGACTCTGATACCATGTCTTCTGTAATCAGTCTCAAGAAATTCAGGTAAGGGTATCCGACACCACCTAACAGAAAGGGTCTCTACATGTCAACAGATACCCCGAGTAAATCGGCATCTTTCCAGGAATCATAATGTGGCAGGAAGTCAACTTTGGGATACAAAACTCTCATTTCTTTTCTACGTTTTTTGCTTGACTTACAATGTTTTTCACATTGTTCCTGAATTCCCTCACCTCGATAGGCTTTTTCAGGCAATGCCAAGAAAAAGCACATTTCAGGTGTTTGTGCTAACTACATGTTCTACTTAATTTTCTTCTTCCCTAAACACACAGTGAATTCTGAGTCTACAGCAACCCTTAAAGAAAAAAGCGAGATCATTTATTAAATCAAGTATTCACTTCTGATCCAAAAGGTCCAAGACAGTTTCTACAGGCTTGGTGAACATCTCTAAGCTGGGTGTGGAGCACAGCAGGAAGACGTGCACAGAGATGCAGAAGGAAGATGAAGAAAGATCAGCAGGTTCACTCAGCCTTAAAGCAGTAAAAAAGGGCTTCTCTTTTCTCATTTTACCTGTTCAATACTAGGTTTTTCAAATGGGGGTTTCTTCTCCAGAGAGCCTTCAACCACAGGTTTTCCTCTTTGTAAAATAGACTTTCTCAAGAGCTGCAAAAAAATTGTTTAAAAAAAAAAACAATCAATCTCTCTCTCACACAAATACCTTTGAAGGGAAGTCACCATATTCTATTTATCTTAACTACATGGAAAGAAATCCTTAAGTCAATAAAATGGGCGACTACCAGATAACCCGTATTTGCCTTCAATTTCCAAGACGAGAACCATGAGGAACGGGATACCTTTCATTTTCCAGGCAGCCAAAGCACCCAGCAGTGGCCCCAGACACCTCCATCCTGTCCCCTTCCTGCCCTCCCTCCGTTTCCAGCTCTCCCCGGACCCAGAGGCCTGGTAAACACCATGCACACCGCACGTGCCCACCTGGCCAGTGCAGGGGGCACTGGAGGCTTTCTGGAGGGTCTTACTTAAACCCCTCAAAGGCCAAGGTCCACGCTGCCCCAATGAGGCCAGGGGAGAGAGGCTGTCGTTGGGAGCCGCTGTATGTCATATGCATCATCTAGGGCCCCAGCTCTTCGAGAGGAATTCAGCTGGTTCGGCAGCTCTCACTCACACAGTCTTTTTTCATTTCCTCTCCATCCACAGAATGTGGGCCAATTGTGCTGGCATCCCAATGCCCACAGAACAAAACACTGCTCTTAATCCCTGCCCCTGGAATTGAAAGCCCTCAAAGAGCAAGTATCAAAGAGAAAAGGGAACACAGAACACTAATCAGAACCTGATTTGAAAATAAAGTGATGTGGAAATTCTTTATAGGCAACCTTTCTTTGAATCTTCTGTAACCTTTACATGTGCGCCAGTTACCACACAGGAAGCTCCATCCTTCCCTTTCTCCACTTAATGCATTGTCAATAGAAACAAAACATGGCACCAGTCTTCCCAGGAGTTGGTGTGAATGACAGAACTCCCAGGGTTGTAGACCACCATGTGTTCTCACAGGGCCATGTTGTGCAAAGGCCTCAATTCCTTCTCCTGGTGCCATATAAACTTTTAGCATGTTTATTGCAAAGGGGCATTTGTTGATCTTTTCAGTGTATTATGACCATTTTTATAAAAATAAATGAGCAATAATGGTAAGTCATTGCATAAGTTAACTAAGGATACACAGAGAGATTGATCATAATAAATACAAATACAGTTCTGGTTGCCTACTTTTTTTGCCCAGTTAAAATAAGACTTGACCTATTGGGGATTTCTATTTGGGGATAAACTGATGGATTGGGGAGATGTTCAATCTCAGCTTCTTCACCTATAAAATGATCAAGCTGGGATAAGTGAGCATATAAAGAATTTTAGTAACAGCAGCCAAATATTTGCATCCCATTCTTTGTATGTATTACGTCATTAAGACTTGTAACAACCTTCTGAAGCTATTACTGTCTGTATTTTAGGGAGAATGACCTGCCCAAGGTCACATCAGTAAGTGATGGAGCCAGGATTTCAACCAGATAGCTGGGCTCCAGAGCCACACTTAATAGGCGTTTGAGTACACTAAGCTTTAGGGAAGCCACTGTTCAGTGAATTGGTGAAGTTCTTTAAATGTTACAAAAATGTATAAGATACTTTAATTAATGAGACATATGAGACACAGGAATAGCCTCTCAAAAGTTAAAGAATAGATGATTTATAACTTATCTGCCCAAAGAATGATTTCATGGTACGGGAGAGAGGAGAATGTTGAGTATTTTGGATTTATACTGCTGAAGATGAGGAGGAAAGAGAGGCTGACAGAAAATGCTCCAAAGCACAGCAATGCCTTCCAGCCTATTTGGTTGGTTAATAAACAGAATCAAGAGGAGGCTGACCGGATGGAAACCCTGACACCACGTTCACTTCCAGCGGGGTAGTGGGAGAATGCCAGGGGGCTTAGCTCCAAGACAAATAACAGCCACATGCAGTCATGCAGTTGTTTTTCTTCAACTAAGATCTTCTTCCAAAGAAGCTGCAAACTGTGTGAACCTGCCAGGGTTCTGTGTGGATGACTCAGCCTCACAGCCCTGTCAACAAGTTGTCACCTGGAGAAACCCAGTGCCCACTAATGGCTGGGGATTCAGTCCTTTGCCCCCTCTCTCTCCCCAGCTGGCTCTTTTCTCCCTCTTTCTCCCAGCCCCTACCCCCCTTTAATCTTTTTAAATTCAATATCCTCACATGAGCCCAAAATTAAAAAACATAAGCCTCCCTGCCACTCCTGTCCCTTATTTACCTGCAAAGCCCCATTAGTACTGTAAAAGATGAGAGTTAATAAAGGGGGAGACAGGAAAAACATGCGTCAAGTAAGTCAAGTAAATTCAGACCAAAAAGAAAAAAAGCTATAGAAGTTGGGCACAAAATTTGCACTGAGATTCCTAGCAGTCAAAGTAAAAGCAAGAACTCATGGAAAATCTATCCATCCTTGTCACTGAAGATGAAGCACAGTGCTCATTAGAAGAGGCAAACTCGCCAAGACATGGAAGCAGCCTAAGTGTCCGTCAGTAGATGAATGGATGAAGAAGATGTGGTACATATACACATGGAATATTATTCAGCCATAAGAAGAAAACAGATCCTACCATTTGCAACAACATGGATGGAGCTAGAGGGTATTATGCTCAGTGAAATAAGCCAGGCAGAGAAAGACAAGTACCAAATGATTTCACTCATCTGTGGAGCATAAGAACAAAGAAAAAAACTGAAAGAACAAAACAGCAGCAGAATCACAGAACCCAAGAATGGACTAACAGTTGCCAAAGGGAAAGGGACTGGGGAGGATGAGTGGGAAGAGAGGGATAAGGGGGAATAAGGGGCATTATGATTAGCACACATAATGTGGGGGGGCACAGCACGGGGAACGCTGTACAACACAGAGAAGACAAGTAGTGATTCTACAGCATCTTACTAGGCTAACGCACAGTGACTGTAATGGGGTTTATGGGGGGGACTTGAGAATGGGGGAAATCCAGTAACCAATCATGTGACTATATATTAATGATAACAAAAAAAAAAGATCAAAAAAAAGGAAGAGGCAAACTCTTCCTGGCTGTAAACTCTGAGTGGAGTGTTTTGGTTTTTGGTGTTTGCTTTTAAAGACCCTTATATGGGTTGTACCATGGAACATAATTAGTAGTGCCCTCAACAACAGGTTTTTTTTTTTTAGTTATTCCTTCTGTCAGCCTCCTTTATGAACCTATTTTTTGGCAGCCTGAAGTTTTTCTACCCCTTCCACACCTGTCAGTCCTGCGTGCAATCAGAAGCCCGGGAAGACGTATGTCTATGGAAAGGGACTGGGTGTGACCCAAAAGGGGGCTGAGGAACAGCCACCAAGAGGCAGAAGTAACAAGCAAGTGGGTCAACCAGACCCAGAGAACAGTGGGAAGATGCCAAAACAAACTTGGGAATTCTTGATTCTCCCCCAGAAGCATGGAAGTCTTCTGGTGCTACCCTCCAGCCCATCTCCCCCAACCGTCCCTGGGATCACAGGGCTCCACCACCCTGACCCTCTTGGGGTCCCCCAGCATATCAAGTTCACTCACTCCACAGCAGACACCATGAGGACAAGGGCTTTGTATGGCCCAGCAATCTATCCCTCATGCCTACATGAGTGCTAAGCACAGCCTGGGTGTGCAAGAAATGTTTGTTGCATGGATGAGTGGACGAGTGGATAGAAAGACATCTATGAGCATAAGCAAATCGTGATACCCAACTCTGCACTCAAGTATGAAGGCTCTCAAGGAGAGTGATGTGTTCACCGTATGGTGGGCATTTCAGACAATCCCTCATGAAGAAATGCATGTCAACAACCCAAGGGCAAATTGTACCACGAGCCAAGAGCCTTCCCACCCATGACCTGGTGTACAGAGCAGAGCTCAGTTGAACAAGGAGAAGAAATGCCCTTTAAAAATGTTAAAATCTCACCTTGAATAGGTAGAAATAAACTTGTTTGGTATCTGCATCTTCTTCCTTGTGGACACAGGTAAAGAGATACTCCACATCCAACACTATTCCTAGGAGTCTGTTCATTTCTTCCTCTGACACATTCTCCAAGTGGGAAACATGAGCAGCTGAGGACAAAGATGAAAGGAACATAAGTGAGATGGTAGTTGGACACCACCAACATTTTCGGGTTTTAAAATGGAAGGTTCTCTCTCACGAAGCTACTGGAACAACAATCTGTTAGAACGGACTGTAAACGGAGGGAATTTCTGAACCACTATAAGATCCCAGTCTTCTCACAGAATTGACTTATAATTAAGAGACTGCCACCTCACTGAGCCTTAGCACCCCCATCCCACACCAAAAATGGACTGTTTTCTATAAACTGGAAGACCTGGAGCTTGTTGGTACCAACTCTGGTCATGGTGGTGTTAAATTCTTATGTTTCCAATGAGCAAATTCTCCACCATGCCAAGAGGTGGTCCTAAAATGGGTCCAGGATGTGTGGGTCTGTGGCTGAGAGGGGCACAAAACAAAGCTCCTGTGATATAATGAATCATAAGAAATACATATATTTGGTCATTCATATGACCAAATATATATATTTCCCAGGGATATTTGGTCTTGATTCGCAGTTCCTGAAAACACTGCAGAGTCTTAAAGGTGAGACAGGTTTTGTCATGTTAATGAGAGACTTTTGGACCCCCACCCAAGGGCCGGGGCTGGAGACTGGATCAGCCAACAGCTAATCATTCAGTCAATCATGACTATGTGATTGAATCCCTCACAAAAACCTGAGACGAGTTTCTCTCTGCTCTGCTCGGCTCTGCCGCTCTGCTCGGTGGGATCTTGCTTCTTGGCCGGAGAGAGCTTCTGTGCTTGGGGAGCCAGACACCTCCACATGCCACGGAGCCAGGCCTCAGGCTCCATGAGGAAGGAAGCTCCTGTGTTTGGGACCTCGTCCTGTGTCTCTCTTCATTTGGCTGTTAACGTGTATCCTTTATTAAACTGGTAAATATAAGTGTCTTCCTGAGTTCTGTGAGCCACTCCAGCAAATTAATCGAACACGAGGGGGAGGTCGTGGGAACCTCCAATCTGTAGTCAGTAGGTTAGGAGCACAGGGAACAGCCTGGGGCTTGTGACCTGTGTCTTGAGTGGGGTGTAGAGGGCAGTCTTATAGGATGGAGCCCTTAACCTGGGAATCTGGTCCTGTCTCTGGGCATATAGCATCAGAATTGACTTCTCCAAAACCCTGCTGGTGTTTGAGAATTACTTGGTTTAAGAATGTGTGGGAAGAACCCCTCCCACACACTTACACACATTAGAATCCGGTCCAGGAACCCAAATGAAGTTATACTGCTCTTACTGCTGGGTATAATATTGTTACTGTTATACATACATGTGGGGAAAAAATACACCAACCTCAGCTGGCCAACAGGGCAGGGCCAGGGTCTAAAAGCAAAGAATGCTGGGCCCAAGTTCTCAGGCATCACAAACATCTTTGGTATTGACTGGTTCACTTCAAGTCCTCTCGCACTTGAGAAGGGCTCCCTAGGCAAGCCCTCCAGAACCACCTGCTGGCCCAGGAGCTCCTGTGGGCTGGGATCATCTCTCTCACTTCTGTATCCCCAGCACTTGGCACTATGCTTACCCCGTAAAAGGTACAAGCACATCCAGAGTGGACCTCTTACTGTGCTCGCTGAAAAATGTGTGGACACAGAAGTGCCTGAGATGCTTCTTAAAGAAAGACTCAACTCAGCTTTTCCTTGCCTTTTTAAAGGCAGATGGAATTAAAGATTATTGAGAAAACTTGCCAAGCACCGGGCATGGGTCAGACTACTCCAGACACATGGTGCTCTTGTCACTGGCCGTAGAGGCTCAGTCAGGAGCCTGGCACAGAGAATGCTGCTGGTTCTCTGCCCAGACCTCCTTCCCGTGACTCTTCCTCCTGGCTTCCAACAGGCAGCACACCTCTTCCCTACCTAATCTGCCCTGCCACCTCCTGCCCCTCAAGAGCAGCGTTTAACCCACGACTACAGAAGTTAGCCTAAAATTCCCCCAGGTCCCTCAGCCCTCGGTGGAATAACTGGTTCCCAAATTTCCCCCTCGGAATTAGGCAGCAGCTGCCCACAGTGACAGCGGTTTGGGAATTCACTCTTTAGCAGCCACCCTTGCCTCCATTTCCCCCCTCCCGTCCCCTGTCTTCATCCCAAATCTACTTGCACTCATATTCTTGAGTTGGAATCTGCTTCCAAGGAAGCTCAAACTAAAATATCTGATTAGAAGCATTTTCAGAGTTAAGAGGATTAAATACCAAGAGGCTGGACTTCCAAATGTCCACAAGGAAGCCAGATTAAAGGGTTTAAAGGGACAGGGGCAGAGGTCTCCACCTTTCACTCCTTTCTAAAGTAGAAAAGTAATAGAAGGGCATAGCATGTGCCCAAGGTCATGGGCCATTGGTGATAAACATGATGTGCACAGACCTACATTTGAACACGTGTGTATCCCTACAAAGCATTTTTAAAAGGTAAGAGGAGAGAGGAAGGAAATTTGGTGATCTGCCTGCCTTCAGTATTGTGGAATGAATCTACTGGATCCATCTAAACTGGAAATGCCAACATTGCATTATTACCAAACAGAAAAGGAATAACCATCTAAACTATTCCTAAGAACGTAACTTACATCATAGAAAAATTACAAATACATGATATGTGTAAACACAAAAATTAATATTCAAATCCATTACTTTCTATTTGGCTATACAGTATGTGGCTTCATCATTTCTAAACAATGTGTAAAATGAGACTTCCTTTTAAGTAAAACGTTTGCCAGATCATCTTTTTTCCTTAAGACTATGCAAAATTTTCCTTGAGGTTAATCTGAAACCTTCAGGAGAAAGGCCTCATTCTGGAGATGAGTACGCCAAATTTTTATGACAGTTACTTACAGAGCTAATTTTATTTAAGACTATTTTTGCCTTGCAATGTTTAATCTCTTTCCAGTGATAAGCTATGAAAACAATCAGTCCACAATATATGTATCAATTCCTTCAGATTCTCCATTATATGAAACAGTCTAATTAATGTGGAAGTACATGCCATGATTTATTTTTGAAAACAGTGGTTCACTGCCCTTAAGGCGCAAAACCCTTTACCCAGATGAACTGTTCATCAGAATTAGAAAGAGCTGCTCTGGCTGAAATGGGGTTGGGGCAGGGGGTGCTGCTTTCAGAAAAGATGGGGATTGGAGAGCATCCCCTCCATTGTTGGCCTCTATTGTTTAAACCCATGGTTTGGAACCATCTTCTAGCATATTCTGAAGAGTAGATAGATAACAATTAAAATATTTAAGAAGTGAGACCTGAAGAGTCTGCTTCCTCCTGTGTCTGCCTGTCATGCAATCTGTGGCCTCCGCTCAAAGCTATGCGATAGCCAACACACAAAGGACAGGAGCTGGGGATGGGAAAATGGACATGGAGCAGCAAGTTCCCAGCAGGCAGGGAGGGAGCAGCTCTCCTGGACAAGCATGGTGACTTTTTCAGCAGGAGAAGGCAAGTGGCCCTTCCTCTGAGAATGAAAGAAAGAGGACTGGGAGCAGGAGGGTACATGGAGGCAGGAAGGTGGCTCCACTCCTGGAGGGCTGGTGGGTGCGGAAGGTCAGGTGAGAGCAGAGGGCATGGCCTGTCTGCTTGGGAAGGAAAAAGGAAGGTCTGGTCAAGTGGCTATGAAAGAGGAGCTTCCCATAATGGAAGAGCCAGACAGGGATAGCTGTGACATGCTATGCAGGTACCTCGCTGGAGGGCCCTGCTATGTCCCCAGACTCTCCAACCATGGGCCCTGCGGACCAGGACTCCCCTTCAGTCCCTGAGCATCTGGCTCCCAGCTTTTCCCTCTCACCAGATCCTCACTGGCAGCCAGCCTCCCTCAGAGCACCCCACACACAACAACAGGGCGCACCACCATCGTGCCAATGACTCTGGGATTAAAACCCACATCCCCTCCTCCGAATGGCAGTCCCCAAACGCCAGCCCTGTTTCTGCTGAGGAGCCACCGTTGGTGCCCTCATGTCATTTGCATCCTTTACCTCCTGCCTAATAACAGCCATGTGACTCAGTGGAGCTTCCTTACTTCAGTTATCACATCCTTCATTCCTACCTTTGTGGTCTGGGATGGCAATCCTGCAGTACCAAAAGAACCCACAGACTGTCCTCTCTGCTCCTGGGCAGTCAACCTCCAACAACCCCATGGCTACCAAATGTGAACACTGTTGACCCCCCAGGGTGGCTGACCGGAATTAGACAGGGCCTACTCAGGAGCCCACAGCCAACCCCAACCCATGCCGACACACCAACCACAGAGCTAAACTATTTACTGCCCTGATAATCAACTCAGAGTCACCAAAAAGGGTCGCTCATTCTTGGAATCTTTTCTGAAGAAGCCTTTTTTTGATGCAAACAGGTTCCCTTCAATTATCTAAAGGCATGTTTTCTTAAAGAGATATGCATATGCATCTATTACTTACAAGTCTGGAAGCACATTACTAAAAAATAAAAAATAAACAAACATAAAAACCCATGAACTACAATGCACAAATCTACAGCACTTAATCTGCACAGAACTCAGGAGCACTAAGTCATTGTTACTTAAAGCTTTGATGGAAGCTCCCTGGTTTACCCCCCACCTGGTAAGGTTTGCATAAATACGTACAGAGCATTGGCAGTGTGAGGGAACAGGCCTTTCCCCACTAGTGCCTACAGTGGAGAGCCACTCTTGGTAATTCAATCCATCTTCTGAGAATTTAACAAGGGTGCCCCACTGTGTTGGTTTGTACCTGTTGTTATTTTCCATGTTACTGGCTTTTTCTGCTTCTGTGTATTCTTATTTGTGTCCTCTGCCTGCTTTTTTAGGATCTTGGTCTTTTTCTTATCATTTTGAAAGAGCTTTTTGTTTGCATATTCATTACAAATGGGACCTAGATTTTTTTTTAATTTTTTTTCATTCCTCTTATTTTATCTGTGGTTACAATGGTCATCATTTTTTTTTTTTGAGAGGGTATCTCTCATATTTATTAATCAAATGGTTGTTAACAACAATAAAATTCTGTATAGGGGACTCAATGCACAATCATTAATCAACCCCAAGCGTAATTCTCAACAGTCTCCAATCTTCTGAAGCATAGTGAACAAGTTCTTACATAGTGAATAAGTTCTTACATGGTGAACAGTGCAAGGGCAGTCATATCACAGAAACTTTCGGGTTTGATCATGCATCATGAACTATGAACAATCAAGTCAGATATGATTATTCATTTGATTTTCTTACTTGATTTATATGTGAATCCCACATTTCTCCCTTATTATTATTATTTTTTTTAAATAAAATGCTGAAGTGGTAGGTAGATGCAAGATAAAGGTAGAAAACATAATTTAGTGCTGTAAGAGGGCAAATGTAGATGATCAGGTCTGTGCCTATAGACTAAGTATTAATACAAGCTAGACAAGGGCAACAAAACATCCATGGATGCAGAAGATTTCTCTCAAAACGGGGGTTGAGGTTCTAAGCCTTACCTCTGTTGATCCCCGATTTCTCACCTGATGGCCACACTGAGACTGTGCCTGTCTTAGGTTGTTCCTCCCTTGAGAAATCTTACCCGTCTCTGGCTAACCAGCCATCTTCTGGGACCATACAGGGAAATGTAAAGTTGGTAAGTGAGAGAGAAGCAATATTCTTTGAAAAGGTTAGCTTTTTACTTCTTTGCAGATTTATGCCCTGTGGCTTCTATGCCCAGCATTTGTCTTGAGGTATCTTTACCACTTGGAAGAATTATGATAACTCGGTAATTTTCGAAATGAGGCATGAATTCTACTAAAGGGTTGTAATTAGGAAGGAAGAAGAAAAGCTATAGAAGTAGCAGACGGAAGAAAACATGGGAAGATTGATTATTTCTTTGACATATCTTCTTGTAGAGTAATATAAGCATGTATAGGTTTTAACAAACTACTAATTAAATTGTGTACACACATTAACAGAATAGGAATACAGCTACATAACAAAAGCAGACCTACAATTACCAGCCATATCCAGTGAAACAAGAAAACCAGTTAGGTACCCTAGGCATTTGTGAAAACTTATCAATGATATGATGGATACTGTCTAACTGAATTTGAATAGTTTGAGAAAAATCAGACAAATTAAAACAACACATTCCTGGGAACTGTTCACATCCCATACATTCTTTTAACAGTAGATAGTCTATAGTCACACGATTTTGGAGCACTGCAACTTGCACTTCTCCTAATTCTTGGTTGAGTTCTGACAGTATAGATCTACTTAAATTTGTTGTTTTACTGTATGCACAGGCCAGCTTAGATATCTCCTTCTTCATTCCAATGGCAAGTCCTGGAACCGGTGGGATGAATGCAGCTACAACTGCAACAGCGCCAGGATCTTTGTTGAAGTTTTTTGATGATCATCTTCTGGAATGACTCTTCCAGAGGATGTTGATGTTGGAAGTTCTTCTTCATATCGTATCTTAATTTGTTTTCTGGGTAGCCAAATTAGGCTTTGATCCTCTGTATAAACATAAACAAACCCTTTGCCCACACTTTGATATGCCCTTTATACCATTGTGAAGAACCTATTGGAGATCACCACACAGGAACTGCTTTTTTTTTTTTTTAAGAGAAAGGAATATTATCAGAAAAATGTACTTCCATAGCTGATCATCTGACAACCTTTAAAAGATCAAAATTAAGGATATGTAAAGCATGCATCAATAGTTGATTTGCAGTTAGTTTTATCCTATAAGGGAGTAATCCCCCTTTTCTTTCTCTTTTTTTTTTTTGCTATCATTAATCTACAATTACATGAAGAATATTATGTTTACTAGGCTCTCCCCTACACCAAGTCCCCGCCACAAACCCCATTTCCGTCACTGTCCATCAGCATAGCAAAATGTTGTAGAATCACTACTTCTCTTCTCTGTGGTGCGTGCACAGGCCTCCCCTTTCTCCCACCCCCCACATTATGCATGCTAATCATAATACCCCCTTTCTTCTTCCTCCCCCTTATCCCTCCCAACCCACCCATCCTTCCCAGTCCTTTTCCCTTTGGTACCTGTTAGTCCATTCTTGGGTTCTGTGATTCTGCTGCTGTTTTGTTCCTTCAGTTTTTCCATTCTTCTTATACTCCACAGATGAGTGAAATCATTTGGTATTTGTCTTTCTCCGCTTGGCTTATTTCACTAAGCATAATACCCTCTAACTCCATCTATGTTGTTGAAATGGTAGGATTTGTTTTCCTCTTATGGCTGAATAATATTCCATTGTGTATATGTACCACATCTTCTTTATCCAGCCATCTACTGATGGACATTTAGGTTGCTTCCATTTCTTGGCTATTGTAAATAGTGCTGTGATAACTATGGGGTGCATCTGTCTTTCTCAAACTTGATTGCTGCGTTCTTAGGGTAAATTCCTAGGAGTGGAATTCCTGGGTCAGTTGGTAAGTCTGTTTTGAGCATTTTGATGAACCTCCATACTGCTTTCCACAATGGTTGAACTAATTTACATTCCCACCAGCAGTGTAGGAGGGTTCCCCTTTCTCCACAACCTCACCAACATTTGTTGTTGTTTGTCTTTTGGATGGTAGCCATCCTTACTGGTGTGAGGTGATATCTCTTGTGGTTTTAATTTGCATTTCTCTGATAGCTGGCGATGTGGAGCATCTTTTCATGTGTCTGTTAGCCATCTGAATTTCTTCTTTGGAGAACTGTCTGTTCAGTTCCTCTCCTCATTTTTTAATTGGATTATTTGTTTTTTGTTTGTTGAGGTGGATGAGCTCTTTATATATTTTGGATGTCAAGCCTTTATCAGATCTGTCATTTACAAATATATTCTCCCATACTGTAGGGTTCCTTTTTCTTCTATTGATGGTGTCTTTTGCTGTACAGAAGCTTTTCAGCTTAATATAGTCCCACTTGTTCATTTTTGCTTTTGTTTTCCTTGGTTGGAGAGATATGTTCAAGAAGAGGTCACTCATGTTTATGTTGAAGAGATTTCTGCCTATGTTTTTTTCTAAGAGTTTTATGGTTTCATGACTTACGTTCAGGTCTTTGACCCATTTCGAATTTACTTTTGAGTATGGCATTAGACAGTGATCCAGTTTCATTCCCTTGCACGTAGCTGTCAAGTTTTGCCAGCACCATCTGTTGAAGAGACTCATTTCCTCATTGTATGTCCATGGCTCCTTTATCGTATATTAATTGACCATATATGTTTGGGTTAATGTCTGGAGTCTCTAATCTGTTCCACTGGTCTGTGGCTCTGTTCTTGTGCCAGTACCAAATTGTCTTGATTACTGTGGCTTTGTAGTAGAGCTTGAAGTTGGGGAGTGAGATCCCCCCCACTTTATTCTTCTTTCTCAGGATTGCTTTGGCTATTTGGGGTCTTTGGTGTTTCCATATGAATTTTTGAACTATTTGTTCCAGTTTGTTGAAGAATGTTGCTGGTAATTTGATTGGTATTGCATTTAATCTGTATATTGCTATGGGCAGGATGGCCATTTTGACGATATTAATTCTTCCTAGCCAAGAACATGGGATGAGTTTCTATTTGTTAGTGTCCCCTTTAATTTCTCTTAAGAGTATCTTGTAGTTTTCAGGGTATAGGTCTTTCACTTCTTTGGTTAGGTTTATTCCTAGGTATTTTATTCTTTTTGATGCAGTTTGAATGGAATTGATTCCCCGATTTCTCTTTCTATTGGTTCATTGTTAGTGTATAGGAAAGCCACAGATTTCTGTGTGTTAATATTGTATCCTGCAACTTTGCTGTATTCTGATATCAGTTCTAGTGGATTTGGAGTGGAGTCTTTAGGATTTTGTATGTACAATATCACGTCATCTGCAAATAGTGACAGTTTAACTTCTTCTTTACCAATCTGGATTCCTTGTATTTCTTTGTTTTGTCTAAATGCTGTGGCTAGGACCTCCAGTACTATGTTAAATAACAGTGGGGAGAGTGGGCATCCATCTTGTTCCCGATCTCAGAGGAAAAGCTTTCAGCTTTTCACTGTTCAGTATGATGTTAGCTGTGGGTTTATCATATATGGCCTGTATTATGTTGAGGTACTTGCCCTCTATACCCATTTTGCTGAGAGTTTTTATCATGAATGGATGTTGAATTTTGTGTAATGCTTTTTCAGCATCTATGGATCATGTGGTTTTTGTCCTTCTATTTGTTGATGTGGTGGATGATGTTGATGGATTTTCGAATGTTGTACCGTCCTTGCATCCCTGGGATGAATCCCACTTGGTCATGGTGTATGATCCTTTTGATATATTTTTGAATTCAGTTTGCTAATATTTTATTGAGTATTTTTGCATCTACATTCATCAGGGATATTGGTCTGTAGTTTTCTTTTTTGGTGGGGTCTTTTCCTGGTTTTGGTATTAGGGTGATGTTGGCTTCACAGAATGAGTTTGGGAGTATCCTCTCCTCTTCTATTTTTTGGATAACTTTAAGGAGAATAGGTATTATGTCTTCTCTGTATGTCTGATAAAATTCTGAGGTAAATCCATCTCCCCGGGGTTTTGTTCTTGGGTAGTTTTTTGATTACCATTTCAATTTCTTTGCTCATAATTGGTTTGTTTAACTTTTGTGTTTCTTCCTGGGTCAGTCTTGGAAGGTTGTATTTTTCCAGGAAGTTGTCCATTTCGTCTAGGTTTTCCAGCTTGTTAGCATATAGGTTTTTATAGTAGTCTTTAATAATTCTTTGTATTTCTGTGGAGTCTGTCATGATTTTTCCATTCTCATTTCTGATTCTGTTGATGTGTGTTTATTCTCTTTTTCTCTTAATAAGTTTGGCTAGAGGCTTATCTGTTTTGTTAATTTTCTCAAAGAACCAGCTCTTGGTTTCATTGATTTTTGCTATTGTTTTATTCTTCTCAATTTTGTTTATTTCTTCTCTGATCTTTATTATGTCCCTCCTTCTGCTGACTTTAGGCCTCATTTGTTCTTCTTTTTCCAGTTTCAATAATTGTGATGTTAGACTATTCATTTGGGATTGTTCTTTCTTCTTTAAGTGTGCCTGGATCGCTATATACTTTCCTCTTAAGACTGCTTTCGCTGCGTCCCACAGAAGTTGGGGCTTTGTGTTGTTGTTGTCATTTGTTTCCATATATTCCTTGATCTCTATTTTAATTTGTTCGTTGATCCACTGATTATTTAGAGCATGTTGTTAAGCCTCCATGTGTTTGTTAGCCTTTTTGCTTCCTTTGTAGTATTTATTTCTAGTTTTATACCTTTGTGGTCTGAAAAGTTGGTTGGTAGAATTTCAATCTTTTTGAATTCACTGAGACTCTTTTTGTGACCTAGTATGTGGTCTATTCTGGAGAATGTTCCATGTGCACTTGAGAAGAATGTATATCCTGTTGCTTTTGGATGTAGAGCTCTACAGATGTCTATTAGGTCCATCTGTTCTAGTGTGTTGTTCAGTGCCTCCGTGTCCTTACTTATTTTCTGTCCAGTGGATCTATCCCTTGGGGTGAGTGGTATGTTAAAGTCTCCTAAAATGAATGCATTGCATTCTATTTCCCCCTTTAGTTCTGTTAGTATTTGTTTTACATATGCTGGTGCTCCTGTGTTGGGTGCATATATATTTAGAATGGTTATATCCTCTTGTTGGACAGAGCCCTTTATCACTATGTAATGTCCTTCTTTATCTCTTGTTACTTTCTTTGTTTTGAAGTCTATTTTGTCTGATACTAGTACTGCAACCCCTGCTTTCTTCTCTCTGTTGTTTGCCTGAAATATGTTTTTCCATCCCTTGACTTTTAGTCTGTGCATATCTTTGGGTTTGAGGTGAGTTTTTTGTAAGCAGCATATAGATGGGTCTTGCTTTTTTATCCATTCTATTACTCTGTGTCTTTTGATTGGTGTATTCAGTCCATTTACATTTAGGGTGACTATTGAAAGGTATGTACTTATTGCTATTGCAGGCTTTAAATTTATGGTTACCAAAGGTTCAAGGTTAGCTTCTTTAGTATCTTACTGCCTAACTTAGTTCGCTTATGGAGCTGTTATATACACTGTCTGGAGATTCTTTTCTTCTCTCCCTTCTTATTGCTCCTCCTCCATTCTTTATATGTTCTTTGTTTTATTCTGTGCTCTTTCATGTTTCCTTTAACTGCTTTTACTGGGTAGTTGATTTTATTTTTTGCCTTTAGTTAGTATTTGGTTTGTCTGCTTTCTTTGCTGTGATTTTATTTTCTCTGGTGGCATCTGTTTAGTCTTAGGAGTGCTCCCGTCTAGAATAGTCCCTCTAGAATACCCTGTAGAGGTGGTTTGTGGGAGGCAAATTCCCTCAACTTTTGCTTGTCTGGGAATTGTTTAATCCCTCCTTCATATTTAAATGATAATCGTGCTGGATACAGTATCCTTGGTTCAAGTTCCTTCTGTTTCATTGCATTAAATATATCATGCCATTCTCTTCTGGCCTGTAAGGTTACTGTTGAGAAGTCTGATGATAGCCTGATGGGTTTTCCTTTATAGGTGACCTTTTCTCTCCAGCTGCCTTTAAAACTCTGTCGTTGTCCTTGATCTTTGCCATTTTAATTATTATGTGTCTTGGTGTTGTCCTCCTTGGGTCCTTTCTGTTGGGAGTTCTGTGTATTTCCGTGGTCTGTTCGATTATTTCCTCCCCCAGTTTGGGGGAGTTTTCAGCAATTATTTCTTCAAATATACTTTTTATCTTTTTTTCTCTCTCTTCTTCTGGTACCCCTATAATAGGGATATTGTTCCTTTTGGATTGATCACACAGTTCTCTTAATATTGTTTCATTCCTGGAGATCCTTTTATCTCTCTGTGTTAGCTTCTATGTGTTCCTGTTCTCTGGCTTCTATTCCATCAATGGCCTCTTGCATCTTATCCATTCTGCTTATAAATCATTCCAGAGTTTGTTTCACTTCTGTAATCTCCTTCTGGACGTCTGTAATCTCCCTCTGGACTTCATCCCTTAGCTCTTGTATATTTCTCTGCATCTCCGTCAGCATGTTTATGATTTTTATTTTGAATTCTTTTTCAGGAAGACTGGTTAGGTCTGTCTCCTTCTCAGGTGTTGTCTCTGTAATCTTTGTCTGCCTCAAATTTTGCCTTTTCATGGCGATAGAGATAGTTTGCAGAGCTGGCACGAGTGACGGCTGGAAGAACTTCCCTTCTTGTTGGTTTGTGGCCTTCCTCTCCTGGGATAACAGCGATGTCTAGTGGCTTGTGCTGGGCAGCTGCGCACAGATGGTGCTTCTGATCTTGCCTGGCCGCAATGGAGTTTATCTCTGCTGTTGCTGTGGGCGTGACCTGCCTTGGGCCGCTGCTCCGATATGGTGGAGCCACGTTGGAGGGGGAATGGCTGAGAGGCTGTTTATCTCCGAGAGGGGCCTCTGAGCTGCCCTGCTATCCAGGGGTTTAGGGTACCCAGAGTTCCCTGCTGCTGGATTATGGGTCCAAGGACGCTTCCGTCTGGCAGTGGGGTCAAAGTCCCTTTAAGACTACCAAAAAGCACTCGCTTTTCTTTGTCCATGGGGCACCGGCTGCAGGGACCCACTCACAGGTCTTACTGTCCTGTTTCCCTAGTATCCAGGACCCAATGCATGCACTGTGTCTATGCTCTGGTGCAGATGGCCAGGCTATTTAGCAGTCCTGGGCTCCCTCTCCCTCCCCATTCCGACTCCTCTCCTCCTGCCCAGAGCTGGGGTGTGGGGCACTCAGGTCCCGCCGGGCCAGGGCTTGTATCTTACCCCCTTTGTGAGGCCCTGGGTTCTCGCAGGTGTGGATGTGGTCTGGATATTGTCCTGTGTCTTCTGGTGTCTCTTTTAGGAAGAGTTGTCTTTGTTGTATTTTCAAAAATATATGTGGTTTTGGGAGGAGATTTCCGCTGCTCTACTCACGCCGCTGTCTTGGCTCCACCTCCCAAATGGGCCTGGATTTTGTTGGGAGTTTTTGTTTGGTTGTATAGAAATTTTAAATATTTTAGAAAGTCAAATCTATGTTTGGCATTTCTTTAAGGTCTTGCTTGCAAATGTCTTTCCTACATAACCAAAGACACAAAAACATTATCTTCTAGCTCTTGAACAGATTTGTTTTTAAAATGTAAAACAATCCTCCATGAAAATGTCAAAGTCATAAAAGAACCCCCACATACACACACACACACACAAAATGCCTAGGAGCTGCTCCAGCCTGAAGGAGACTGCGGGGGTCTGCTGGAACAGTGTGATTTCTAGTAGGAAATACGCATTTGGACTTTGCCCCTTCTCCTGGCAGAGTTCCAACACCTTTGCAATTTCCTAAGATGTGAGTGAAATAAAGGTGAAAGGAGTGTCTTTTGTTATTTATAGCAAGTCCTTTACAGCCACACCTGAGTTTAGGGTCACTGGCCTTGTGGAAATTCTCCAAGGTGAGGGCTGGCTGCCAGAGGAACCGAACGAGTGAGAAGTGGGCTGCAATCTTCCCCCTACTGAGGGGAGAGGGTCTGGAGTCTGATTCAACCACCAACAGCCAATGACTTAACCAGTCATGCCTATATGGTGGGGCCTCCGAAACACCCTACCTGAAGGGCTCTGGAGAGCTTCCAGGTGGGTGGACCGTGGAGACGCACAGGGGGTGGCTGCCTGGAGAGGGCATGAGGGCTCCAAGCCTTCCCCCACACCTTCCCCTGGGCATCTCTTCCTTCTATGGGCTGTTCTTGAGTTGTATCCTTTTATAATAAACTGTAATCTAGTATGTAAACGGTTTTCCTGAGTTTTGTAAGCTGCTCTGGAAAATTATCAGACCAGTGAACGGGGTTGTGTGAACCTCCAATTCGTGGAACTGGTCCACCGGTTGAAGCATCCCAAGGCGTCTGAAGGGACTGCACCTTTAACCGCAGGCCATGTCAGAGCTGAGCTGAACTGGAGGGCACCCAGGGGGAGTCCACAGAGAGCTGGACAATTGCTTGGTGTGAAAATCCCATGTAGCTAGTGTCAGAAGTACCCTGAACCACTGAGTAATCAAACTGTGTTTTCTTTCACATGACAACTGGACATACAGGTGATCTAGACCAGATAGATGCTTAACAGAGAGGAAAATATGCTAAGAAGGAGATTTGGGTGCCATGTGAGAAAAATGGAATACAGGCAGTAGATTAGATAAAAGTATTGGATTAATGTTAAAATTTACTTTAGTTGGTAATGGGACTGAGGTTACATAAAGGAACACCACAGCCACGGCTCCTCAGTGTCCACTGTGTGCAGAGGGCAGGGGTGTCAGTCAGCAGACGGGGGAAGAGTCTGCTCTCCTCATGTGTCTCAGGACAGGGGCCCCAGGCTCCTCAGTGCTGTATCAGACTGCGAATACCCAGAATGCCACAGAGTGCGCCGCTGCCAAGAACCACCGTGGCAGCTGCCACCTCGCTGGGAACAGGAAGTGCACTGTCACCATGTGCTGTGACCCTCACCAAGCCCTGGCTCTACGACCAGCAGCCTGCACCACTTCTGGGGACAGCTGGCCAGTCCTCACGTGCCCTGCTGTGTGAACAGGCAGCAGCTGGGCAGGCAGCTAACACGTTTCTGCTCCTTTGGACTGGAAAGAAAGCCAATGGCAACCACAGGACTTGTGAGCTGTTCAAACATATTTTTAAGTCATGGGATCTGAGGTCAAGGCTTGAAGAGATAAAATGAATTCTCTCAGAAAAACCTTTTGACTGGTCTAATGTGCAAAAAAAGGGTGCAATTTAAAAGTGGTTTCCTCATTTGTAATCTCAGATCTGAAATGGACAAAAAGAGAAGTTTAAGATTAAGAGCCCTCGAGATAAGTTCAGTCCAAACACAAGGCAAGCCCCATAATATGTACATTTAAATACTGTAGTAGCCACTTTAAAAAAGGTGAAAGTAATAGGTGTTACTGATTTTAAGAATACATTTTTATTTAACCTAATCTCTACTGGAGTATTCATTTTGACATGTACTCAATAAAACAAATTATTAATAGTTGACATTCTTGGGTCATATTGAGTCTTTGGAACCAGTGTGCATTTTACACTTGAGCACATTTCAGTTCAAGCTGGCCTTGAATGCCCAGCACTACCCGTGGCTGGGGCTGCTGTTCTGGATGGTGCAGGTACAGATTACAAGCTATGGAAGCTCTCCTGCAAACAAATGCAAATGGCCATCTTTTGAGTATTACTGGATTCAATGAATATTTATCAGTGAAGGAATAAACCAAATTATGTCCAATTATTACTGATAAACATATTAGGAAGTAGAGAAAGGGTCAGTCCTTAACATCAATCCAGTACTGAAAACCAACAACAGTATAAATAATTACAGTTGTACCTGAAGGAACCCTGCAGTACAGCTCCAAGAAGGCCTTTTCTCTCTACCAGGTTCTAGAAGAGTCAAACCTGTGAGGTGAGTAGGTTCCCCTGCTGGGAAGTGAAGGAAAGGTATTGAAGGTACAGGCAGGAGGTGTACAGACAGTTCAGAGAGCACACCAGCAGCCCGGTGGCCAAAACTCAACCCGGGTGGCAGGGGAAAGGCTGGGCAGTAGGGGCCTAACAGATCCTGCACGCTCAGCTGAAATCAGATTTCATTCTGAGAATAACAGGAAGCTCACAGGGGTGAGCAGGAGGCTGTGATCAGGTCAGGTCACAACCTCCTTGGGAAGCCGGCAGCACAAGAATGGAGGCAGGGACCCAGGGGCTGCTGCAGGTACAACCAGAAGACACAGGAAACAGGCCTGAACCAGGCAGTGTTGGTTCAAAGAACCACTGGTGGGGGTGGGGGCACATGGACAGAACACCAACAGGGCTCTTCATGCCCAGAGGAAGACAGGGAAAAGTAACTTCTACCAAGTGAGCAGGAAAAATATTACCAGGTTGATCCCCGTAAAGCCTGCTGTCTCGGGGCAACTGTGACACCTATGTGTAAAAGGCAGCATGAGGGAACAGAGGGCATTGGTGTCAGTTCCCCCCGTCTACGTCACCTGCAGCTGCATAGCACAGGTGTGAAGGGGCATGAGGGGCTGATGATGGTGGGGGTCTACGTAAACGTCGTAAGGCCAGAGACAATGGGCTGGTCACATGACTTGCCTGTGATTTAAATGTTTGACAGAGTCCAACAGAAAAATACTGGTAGTTCCTTCCTACTCTATACCATTCAAGAAATAAGCTCTCACATAATTGTTAAGTGCTAGTCTTTAATTTCTGTGGAAAGTTTCTATTGTAAGTAAGCAGGTAAGCAAAGGTAAATAGTCAAATTTAATATGCAGTATGTTCTGGCACAGTACAAAACAATGGACTCCAAAATGACAACAGAAATTTCAATTGTGTTTCGATCACAATGGAATGTTTCCTCTTTTCCTGGCCATAGTGGAAAACTGCTATTTGAAAAAACAATCCCATTAATATTAAGATAAAGAGAAATGTTTGGGCCACTGAAGTGCTTGTTGGGACCTTTTGTCAAATTTCTGGGAGTTGAATTTGACTGTCCCAATCCCAGATATCAGATAATGTCAGAGAACCTACTAGAATATTCTAGGTTAGATCTCTCCCATAGAAGTATAATGTGAGCCATACACGTAATTTTAAGTTTTCCAGGAGCGACACTGAAAAAAGAAATAGGTGAAATTCATCTTAGAGATACACTTTAACCCAATATCCAAGAAGTATCATTTCAACATGTGTATTAGTGAGATATTGATGAGATAGCTCACTTTTTTCATTCTAAGTTTTCATAATCTGGTGTGTGTTTTACACTGAGAGCTCATCTCGATTTGGAGTAGCTACGTCTGCAGTACTCATTAGCCACTGGTAGCAAGTGACTAGGATATTGGACAGCATAGGTCTAGACTAACCATTTCATTCTGTGGATGAAGAAATGAACAGCAAAGAGGTTAGGGGATTGGTACACTACTGAGCAATGCCTGGAATTATGTTCTAACTCCCACCTGAATGTTCTTTCCACTTGATCAGACTATTAGTCCCATGTGTTATACCCAGGAGACCCAGAGCATCAGACTAGGCAGCCCACAGATGCCCGAGATGGAAGTGACTGTCAGGAGGCCCGTGAAATCGGAGCTCTTTGTCCAAAGAACATGGATGGCTGAGCCAAAGGATACCCAGCAGTACACCAAGAGGATAGACATCATTTCAATCGATAAGCCTGAATGTTTTGGTCTGACAAGCCCAGCTTTACATACTGACACATGTGCATGATCCCTGGGGATGAAACCCACCAGGCTCAGAACAGTGTACACAAACTGAAATGTGTTTCAGCATTCAGGCTTGCATGATGCTAACAGGATTCCCTAGATGCCAACCTCTACTTTGTTGCTATTATTTAATAAGCAATCTAAATGAAGAAGAAAAGATGTCTGGAACTTGCTTAAAATAATCTGGCTTAAAAAAAAAAGGTGGGGAAATGGAAACTGGCAAATGTTAATACTTGTTAAAGCTGGATGACAGGTACAAAGCGTTTACTAAACTATTCCTTTTACCTTTAAGTATGTGTGAAACCTTCTGTAATAAAATTTTTTTTAAAAGTGGGGGTGGGGAGGGAAGAGGAGGCATAACTCAGAAAAAGGTTTTCTAGATGATAGTAAGACCAATAAACAAACTAGGTCATTCCAGCAATAATTCCAAGGGTACTTGAAAATATGCAGAAATTCCTGTTTTAAGAAAACAGACTGAAGGGAGATGGGAGAAAAGGGAAGGGAAAGGAAGGAGACTGAGAATTATTTTTGTAATACCTATAACCCCAACACCCTGAGAGGGGCCCCATCAGCAACTCAACACACATCTTTCCAGATTGCATCTTGTTCATACACATTAAAATACATGTCATATTTTCTTAACTAATAAAATATTATGCTCATGACACTGTCTTGAGTCCTGCCTGCATCTGGGATGCCCACCTCCCATGGAGTTCTCTGAGGGTTGGGCATGTGACAGACACAATGCCCATCAGATCCCCTCCTCTGGGGATTTAAATCCTGAACCACCACCCAGCGGGTCAGAGGTGGTGGAGCTGCAGCACCAGTGGTGGTGTCCTGGGAAGAAGGTTCTGGAATTCCTGCAGCCGAGATCCCTAGACCAGACTGGAACCAGGCTTCCCTTTGTTTTCAGCTTCTGGGAGCTACCAGGACCCTTTATATAAACACTATTTCCTTACTTAAACTAGACAAAATTCATGTCATCTGAAGTGAACAAACCCTTAGTGTACAGTAATACTATGATTAACAATAAGAGCTAATAATAATGTGCTAATTTGCCAGGCACTGTTCTTAACATTTTTAAATGTATTATCTCATTTAATCCCCACAACAATATCCTAGGAGGTAAATACTATTATTAACTCCATTCTAGAGCTGACAAAATGGAGGTCCAGGCAGATTATACAATATGCCCCAACTCCCGACCACTGGTTGTAGAGCCGGAATTTCTGCTCAGGCTGGTGGATCCTTTAATTTAGTCCTAAATTATAAAACCTACAATTAAGCGGCTTTAGGACCTGCTTTTTTTCATTAATTACATGTTAAGAATGTTCTTCTGTGTTGGAAAAGACATCTTTTTGTAATAGCTGTATGGAATTTTATAATATAGATTTTCATAATTCAACTCATAATATTATGAAAAGACTATAATAACCATCGTTTTAGTTTAACTCGAGAGCACATCTTAATTTATATGTTGGTTAAATTTCTGGCATAGATTTGCCAGGTCAAAGAATATGTGATCTTTTCTTTCCATCTAGATCATGTGTTGTCAAATAAGGGTATTTGTTTTCAAAGCTTGTTGAGAAATACAAAACAGAACAAGGTTGGCTTTCCTAGGTAAAAGGCTGTTTCTGCCTTCAGGCATTCATGTGTGTTTACACACTTATGGGCTCAGAATGGAGAGAACCTGCTCTACTAAGAAAGAGGACTCTTTGTTTTTAAATGTTAATTAATGTAGGATAATCTGATTTCTCAATCAATATCAAGTACAGTTCAAGCCCAGTGCTTAAGGAGTTCTTGAGTCCAGCTTTTTATTGTATCATATTTCCTGAGGCAGTTCTAAAGAGCATTCACTTCTGGGATCAACTGTGAAAAGGTTAGTTGCATGCCAAGGTGTTTCTGTAACTTTCGGAATCTTTTCTTTGCCAATGCTGCTTCAAAAATCAGAACTTACATTACTTTAGGCACCAGATAAACCCACACCATGATGTAATTATTAGTATGTCTATTTTTTTTGTGGGATCGATGTTCTCCAGTTCCTTTTGCAGAAGGTTGTACAACAGCTTCTGGGAAAATCACACCATCTACTTTTTTGCTCTACAAGTATGAAAATGCTCTCCAGATAAGTATAAGATAAACCCTGGACCCAACACAATGCTAACCTTGAAGGCTGAAGCTTCATCTGATGTCAGCAGAAAGCTTGAGAGAAGATATTGCCAAAAAGAAGCCACCTACTTATAAATGGTCATGTAGAAAAAGCCACTTTAGAGAGAACATTCTACCTGGCACTACATCCTTATAATAATGGATAGGAAACTGGACACACAGATATTCTTTGGGGGATGGGATAACTGAAGGTAGAAGAGAAAGTATAAAATTCCAAAATCCTTTATGAACTAGAACTTTAATATCTGGGAAAACTAATTACTCATTAACTTTATCTACTCAAACAAAATACAATTAAAAAAAAATCTTTATCCTCAAAGCAGTATCAAGACAAGAGTATATTAGCAAAGTCCTCTTGAGTAACTGGCAGAGCCTATCTTGCCAAACTGACAATGATTATCTTGCAGGGACAGATAAGAACGTTGAAAGGGAAACCGCAAGTAAACATTTACCAAGCACAGCTCCACTGAAGAAAGAGCTACTAGATGCCAGAAACTAAAGAATATGCAGATAAAATAAAGCCCTTCCAGAAACTTTAGGGAATTGGAAAATAATAATAATAATGATAATCAGACAACCAGTAGTTAAGGTTTCAACCATGCAGGTCAAAGACCTTCAGTCCCCATCAGATGAATCAGGACATGTTACACATCATTCTCACTGGCTCAGCTGTCCTGGTTCACCTTATTTGGCAATCCCCCAGGGTGAAACCCAGCTTTTAGGGAAAGGGGGAAACGGTGGACAAGGAGTCAGTGCAAACAGCACAGGGTTTGTCTCTCACAGGAAGCCCTCCCCAGCAAATTCACAAAACTGAAGAGACACCGTCGTTTTTGTGCATATAGATATAAAAGGCATGCAAATTTGGTTAGCCCACGGAATTCTGCACGTTAGAACTGTCCGACAATAATGACATCGTTAGAGATGCCTTAAAGAGTCAGGAACTCACCTAGGGCATGGCTACAGCTCCGGCAGGATTCTGTTAGGCTGACAATTATCTGCTGCAGATCGGCTCTGGGGGGAGTGGGAGAAGGGTTGGGGTTTTTCCAGCCATTACATTTACAAGACTCTTCAGCCTGAAAAAGGAACGAAGAGATAAAATTATGTTAACAGGCAGCAATGGACTGAATGTTTTACATGAGAACAATACATACCAGTTATGAGACAGCTACCCTCCCTGCTCCTGACTTTGTAATTTTCTGTAAATGCACAAGAAACGAAAACAGAGAAAAGGCAAAGAGGGTGTTTGAACCAGCTGTTTTTTTGGTTTTTTGGTTTGGTTTGTTTTCTGCTCAGCCAGCAGACCCATACACTTGGTACCACTGCCCTGAGCTGATGCCCGTGGAGTAGTCAGTTCCAAGAAGTCCATCTGGAAAGCTTCCCAAAGCAACAAGCCAGAGTCCTAAGGTCCCTGGAACACAGCTGGGGACAGGCCACAACTGAGCCCTGCAGGCTCCCAGGCTCCAGCTGCACTCTGGCCATGGACGAACAGGGAAGCCTACAGGACTGACGAAGCCAGCGACCTAGACAGGAGGAGGGACACACCCAGCTGAAGCCACACCTCTAGGCACCTGCAGGTCCTCGGTGGGCTCCCAGCTTTAGAAATGGAGTGGGCCTCAGCATGTAGTCTGGGTGTCCCACCTACGCGTATTTCCCAGGTTTCCTAGTACTAGAACACTGTTATTTTAGTAACATGTAAAAGAAATCTGCTTTAACTTTTTCCACATAGTCTGCACACTTCTTTACCTTCTTAGAGAACAGTGGATATGATTTAGCCTTTTGTGATGACTTGGGTCATGAAGTGGAGGACAAGCATGGATACCGAATATTCTCAATTACTCTGCCAGGCTGCCACGCTGTGTACTCAGGGGCCTAAGTGGGGGTAGGCTGGCATGCTTTTAAAAATTAAGTCCTTTTCAGTGGACCCCATAAATCTGGCAAGTCCAACCTGACTGCCTCTCACATTCCAGTGCAATGAGGACAGAGGAGTCAGGACCAAAGGACGGACTTTAGATCAGTAACCCCAAAGAGCACAACACCCAATGTGTAATTCAAGTGACCCTCTTCTGTTTGGCCAGGCATCCGGGAAGACCTGACTATTACCCCCTCTGCTGTTACTAAGCTGAACTGAGCCTTAAAATTCTCTGCAATGAGTCGCCACCTCCCTAGAGTTTGGAAAGGTCGCAGAAGCCATGTTCAGGAGAGGGACTCTCAGGAGAACTTACACCCGAGAAAGCATCGCTTAATCTCTGTGGAGGTGGAGGAAGCACCCCAATTGTGGACCACTCCTCTCCTAGTCATGGGACTCTTGCAGCCTAGGGCTTTTCTGAGCAGTTGGTCTGATCTAGAATGCCCTATCCAAAAAGGCCTTTGGTTACAAAAAGAAAAATGAGAGCAAAACAGTCCCAACAAATCAAGTATAACAGGCCAAACCTCAGTAGGGAAATCGTGATGGCCCAAAACCTGATCTTGGAGAACTGAATTCCAAGCCAAAGCACCGCTTTGCATATTGAGTCATTCCTTGGACAGGACGTTCTGAGGGCTACTATGTGCCAGGTGCCTAAGGGAACAGACAGAGATCCTGCCCTCTAGAGCCGACAGTGGGATGGGCGTGGGGAGGTGGGGCGTGGCAAAGAGGCAACACAAATAAGTAAATTTTAACTTATATAGGGGATGAGAAAGTGATGGTGCTGTGGTAAAAATGAGGAAGAGAAGGGTGAAGGGCAGGTGGAGGCGGGTGGGATAGAACTGTAACTGGGCCTCTTTGAGGAGGTGGCAATAAAGCCATGGCTTGAAGGAGCAGAGGGAGATGACTGTTAGACACCTAATTAGAGTGTCCCAGGCAGAGGGAACAGCCAGTGCAAAGGCAAGAGAGCCTGCCTTGCTCAACTGAGAGCAAAGGCCAGCATGGCTAGAGCGCAGTGAGTAAAGGGAAGAGCTGTAGAAGTCAAAGTAAAGGAATCCCATAAGGCCTTGTGGGCAATTAAAAGAGCTGTGGCTTGGTTATTTGATCTGTTCTCTCCGCCTCTGACAGGACCCTGGGGCTTGAAACCGGGATAAGGACAGAAGGCAAGGATGGTAAGCAAAGTGTCTCCCAACTCATTTCCTTCCCTTTCACCTTTTCCTTTAGTCATTAGGGTAAAGCATCCCCACTTTCTCTTTTTCTTTAGCAGCAGTCATTGAAGCTAAAACAACACAATCCATCCATTTCCCTGCCACTAACACATGATCAAATCACTTCATTTTCCTTTATTTCCAACTTCCAACCCAGAATCAATTATGCATTCTATTACACAGGGAAGCACAATAATTCTTAATACAGTCCAGAAGTTATAAATCTCCATGATATCTGGGTAGAAAGGAATATTAATACCTTAACCAAGGCCCACCAAGGGAACAGAGGATTCTCCTTGCATTATCATACAGACGCCAGGTCATCTAGTCAAGAGTTATCATCATCATTTACAAAGACCCAAGATTTACACTAGGGTTTAAGGGTCAGGTAGGTCATGACTGATGTTTAAAACTCCAAGAAATTGTAATAATCTGGGAGTCTGTCCTCATTCTCCTTGGTAACCACCGTAGTTGGATAAACATGATAGGTTTTGCATCTCTGCACATCAGCACCTACAGCCTAGGGCTCCTTCTCTGGCAAGTTGTCTACAGGCAGGAAGTAAAACTGGCAGGAACTCTGTGGTGGACCAGAATAAAACCAGCCACAGCCAGCATGTGTAACTCCACAGTCTCAGAGGCAGTGGCCTAGTTAGGCATGAAGTTCCTTCATTACAAGGAAGCTTGTGAAGCCAACTTGCTCTGAATCAACCCCAAAGTATTGATCGCCTATGTACTCCCCCTGTACAAGACCCACCAACCTTGACAAAGTCCCATGCTTTGGTTCAAAGGTACGAGTCCACAGGGGGGAGATCTCTAAGTACTGTGCTTGGGGTTGATGCTCATGGACCACACCATTGCTTTCACACAAGACAGTGATAGGACTGGGCTGTCTCAGGGGACGTGTTAATGGGGAGTGCTTGCTCTGTATCTGAAGAGTGGGTGTGAAGAATGCATACAGAGGAATGGGCAAAGAGTATACAGAATATGAATTTCCTACTGCCATGCACCATCTATCTAATTATTCTTCCAACACTAAATGAGCACCTACTATATGTCAATCGCAGGATGGGAAACTGAGGACACAAGAGTTCTGCAAAAATAAAAATCTATCTTTAGAGACACACTGGAATTACTCAGGGACTCCTTTAAGCCTGATGCCCATACTTAACTCCTAACCAATTAAATCAGAATCTCTGGGGATAGGTCCCAGGCATAGATACTTTAACCTAGTGATTCCAAGGTATACCCAAGATTGAGTGTCTCTGATCTCAAGAAAGGGATACTGGTAATGGGTCCATTAAAAAACAACATGCTAACAGGGGCACATCAAGGAGATTGACACAGACAAGGGGCCATTCAGGTGGGTTGAGAAGGGGAAGAACATTTATTTTCAGAAGGGAGAGAGCCTGTGTGTTCTTCAGAACACACCTCTTACCACTTGTCTCATGTAGACTTAAATATGCAGGTGCATCCACCAAAATGTTTTTATGTAATATGAGACCCCTTCCACCAAAATGTTTTTATGTAATATGAGACCCCTGATACCCACCTGAAGCAGGGTAAGAGAGGGGAAAAGAGGGAAGTTAACTCCTCTGGGTCAGAATTTTCTAGGATTTTTTGAAGGGGATAGAATAGAAGAACACACATAGTTTGAAATTCTATAATTATCACTATGGACACATGTTATAAAAAAAATTACTCCCTTTTTTTTTCCGATCCTGTCACATAGATCTCTTGTCCCTTGCTTTTTTTCATCATAATATTAATCTTAAAAATTCAACTTAAATTAAAAACAGAGGTTGAGAACTACTGGCCTAGAATAAATAAGACTCTGGGGTTGAACCAAGTAGATGATGCATATCTACTCCTCCTGAAGCTCTGCCTAGCAACAGATTCCTGGAAATTTTCCCAGATAGCCTTGTGGAAAGAGATGGATCTTCCTGCAAAGCCTGAGAATGAGAATATTCTTTCAAGCTATCCTGCCTTCCTCAGATGCTGGAGGAGCAAAGAAGCCAGGGACAGAGAAAAGGGGTGGGCAAACAAGGCAGACATGCAGTTTGAGATTATCCTCCATCAGAAGAGAGACTGGCCAGAGACTGTGGAAAGGCGTCCTTTCTCAGCACTCCTGCAAGGCTTTCCCTTTCTCACTGTGCCTCAGTGCCCTGCCCTCAACAGACCCAGAGCAGCAACAGGAGAAGGAGCAGAGGCAGAGTCACGGTCAGCAAAATGTTTCAGCTTGGGTTAAAGTTGGTAGAAAGGTGTCAGGTGACAGAATACAGGATCAATGCCGTAGTCAAGGTTACAGTCTTATAAAGCCAGTTTCTAATCTTAGCTCCAACATTGACCTGTGTGAGCCCTGGGCTCACACTTCACCTCTCCATGCTTCCCAGTCTTTAAAATAGGTATAAAAATACCTATTTCATAAGACTGTTGGGGCACTAAGTCATCAATGTGGGTAGGGGCTGAATAACTGGAAGTAGTAATAAGGATATGATGGAACTGACAGATAGTGATAATACATGAGGAGTGCCCTGTTAGGGGAAGGGAGAGCAGGGGTAAAGGGCTTTGTAAGTCAGGATGAGCTGTGACAGCTAACACCTAGTACAAAGCTAGTACTTGGAAGAGGAAGCAACCAATGAAAGTAGCCTGAGGACACTGGCCCCAATCCCAATGGCACAGGCTCACAGCTCTTACTGAACTAATAATGGGACAGCTTACAAACAAAGTTATGCTCCTCACAGAGTAAGTCAGCTCTACTCCACTACAGGCTCACTGAAGGATCTTATTGGACATTTGCGTAACAGAGCAGAAGTGAAGAGAAAGAGATGGCTCTGCTACATATACACAGTTATGCAATAAGAACATCATGTATCAAAATCCATGTATAGTCAAGGTAACATTATACCCTAAATGCATTTATGGGAACAATTGATTAAAAATAAATGAACTAACCAACTCAATAATCTAGAAAATGAGTAACAAAATAAATTTAAGGAAAAGAAAAAAAAGGAATTAATGTAAAAAAAAGGTAAGGAAATTAATAACAAACAAAATCATACACCTAACCACTATAATGAATAGTTTATTTTTGAAAAGACTATAAAATAAACTCTTGGCAAGTCTAATCAAGGGGGAAAAAACATGCAAGACAAAACAAAGAAAAAAAAAGTGAAAAAGGTAAAACTACAGATTTTATAACTATAAATAAGTACTCTACAGAATGTTATACCAATAAATTTGAGAAACTAGATGAAACAGGTGATTGACTTCCTAGGAAAATACTAATTATCAAACCTGACTTAGTAAGTAAGGTTTTCTAACAACCCTAGAAAAAAGTGAAAAGGCAGTCAAAATCTGCTCCTAAAAAAAGGCCCAAGGTCCAGATGGTTTTATAGGGAAGTTCTAGTTAACTCTCAAGGATTATCCAACATAAATATAATGTAAACAACATGTAAAATTTAAAATTTCCTAGTCACCACATCTTAAAAGGTAAAAGAAATAGGTGACAATTTATAACTTAACACTTTCAAAATATTTTAATTTTAACATGTTACTGGTATAAAAACTTTATTAATAAGACAGCTTACATAGCTTATTATGTGAAACCTTCAATATCCAAGGGATATATAATACAACACATCTCAATTCAGACTAGCCATGATTCAGGTGCTCAGTGGTCATCTGTGGCTGGTGGCTACTGCCATACTGGACAGCAGGAGAACAAGTCATTCCTCTGTAAACTGTTAGCATTAGTAAAAGATGAAAAGCTCACATGTCACTCTATGAATCCAGTATAACCCTGACACTAAAGCAGAATACGGAAAGCCAAAAACACTGAAAACAAAAACAAAAGCAAAAACTAAAATAAAACATTTGTAAACCAAAACCCAAGAGTACACAATTAAAATTATGCATCTTGATTGGTACATATTAAGTAAATGAAGTTTATTATAGGATGTAAAGATAGATCATTTCAAACAAAATAACATTAACAAAATGAAGTAAGAAAAAAAAATTACATTGGATGCCCAAAAGAGGCCTTTCATAAAATATATAATAACATCAATTCCTGATTTAAAAAAAAAAATAGCAAATCTGGTATAGAAGGAAATTATCTCAACTTGAAAATGAACATTATACTAAATAGAGACATAAAATCATTTCTATTAAAGTTACCAAAACAAGGAAGACCTCAGTGTGTCTGCTGTTCAACAATATACTGGAAGTACACAAAAACTATAAAAATTGGTAAAACAATTCTTAGAGATTACCAAAACTAATGAAGAAATCAATAAATTGTCTGGATAATAAGATCAACATATAAAAATCAGAAGCTTTTCTCTCTATCAGTAATAACCACTTAGAAAATATAATAAGGAAAAAAGACCCTAATTGTAAGCACCATCAAATGCTTAGGAACAAATCTGTAAGCAAATGAGTAAAACACATACAGAAAACTACTTTCTTTCTATTAAAGATGAATAAATGAAGAAATATGCATTGACAGGAAGACTCAATATTAAAAGGCATCAATTCTCAAACAAATCTATAAATTTTGTAAATCAGATCAGTTAAGAGAATATATACCTACAACATATGTAGCAAAGTATTAACATTCAGAATATATAAACATCATTTATAAAACAGTAAGAAAAAGGCAGTGTGAGAGAAAAAACAGCAAATCCAGATGCCTCAAAGAAAAATGAATGCTCATAGCAAATAAACCAATACAAAACGGTCAAAGTAACCAGTAACGGAGAAACAAAAAATTAAAAAGCCTGTGATCTATCTCCTCAGACTAATTAGATTGGCAAAAAAATAAAGAGGCTGACACTGATAAAATCCAGATGTGAGGAAACATATGCCCCCATATACTGTGTATGGGAAGAATCACTGGTACAGCCTTCCAGAAGCCAAACTGGGATGTTCATGACCTTTGACCCAATGCACTACTAGGAAGCTCTCCTGTAAAAATAGTCACATGTGCCCGATGATCCTTATATACTATTTACAGAGTAAAAGAAAAATACATGTCAGCTAAAATCTGACCAACAGCTTTATTCAATTTTATTAAATTATGTAGATTGGTACCACAGACTATTATGCCACCTTTATCAAGAATGAGGCTAACTATTATCCTTATGTGGAAACTCTCAGGTCCTTGTGAGTGCAGAAAAGGTAAATTATAAACAACACACAGCATAATCTAATATTTTTTAGAAATAAATGAGTAAGCAAGTACATATGTGGATATACAGAGGAACCAGACAAACACCTACCAGGGGAGATGGGGGCAAACATGGGGAAGTGGAGGGGACAGGCACACTGTACTTTACATCCATATGCACGGGCTGCTTACTAATTTTCTTTAACATTGATTCACTGAGGGGAAAACATATTTCCAGAAAATTTCCAATGATAATAACAGGGGTACAGTAGAAATCAGCTGGGGGGAGAGGAAGTAGGAACCACATCCTTACCACAAACTCTTTAAAGTATTCAAGAATCCCTAACTTTTCTCCCTGTAGAGCTGCTTATAAGCCCCTCCTCCCCTCACTGAGGTTCAAGCCAGAAAGTAACAAGCTTGCAAGTCTTGGATAAGACAATATCTTCAGAGATATAAATCTTAACTTCTTGATTGCAACAGGCTTAGAGCAATCAGCCCAAAAAGAAAACTGTGTGCCTTCTTGTCTTAACACGACAGAGAAGAACAGCCCTGTTCACTGTGCAGGCGGGGAGGGGGTGAGGTTGGGGGGCTGCTGATAAATGGTGGGTCACCAATCTCACGGCAGGGAGATTTGGAATAATGAAGACTTATGTTCCCTGTACTACATAAAAAAATGTTGCATCCCAAATATAACCACACTTATTTAAGCCACTTGTGATGGAAACATTTAATGAATTCTACCAACAATAAAATACTGATGCTTAAAAATGTTACTGGATAAAGGACAATAAAATACTGATGCTTAAAAATGTTACTGGATAAAGGACTTTTCTTTCAAAACTGGCTCATTTTGCTTCCTCCATTGAGTCTTGGGACCCCAGTAGATTTATAAAGTAAATTTTTATTTCTCTTCTTCATGACAACTGGGACTTCTTCCAAATAAATAGAAAATTCCTTGAGAACCAAGAGGAGGATCAAGGGAGGGAGAGAAGAAAGAAGAAAGGGAGAAAACACAGCAAACCGAGAGGCACCACAGCCACAAGCTGGGATCCCATCTTCCAAGGGCAGCAGAGCCAAGCTGCTCTGCACTGTCCTTATAACACACACACTGGCTTTCAAAGTCTTAGTGTCAAAGAAGAAAAAAGAATGTTTATATTATCTCCTTAGGAATTCTTTTATAGTGATTACATGTTATAAAGCTATTCTGGAATATTAGGTTAAATGAAACAGTGAAATTAATGAAATTTAATTGTGGGCTTTTCTCTTTTTTTTTTTTAATGTGGTACACTAGGCTGAACAAAGTTCAAGACCACCTGGGACCCCAGAATGGGACCTTATTAGGAAAGAGTCTGCAGAAATTATTACTTAAGGATCCTCAGATGAAATTATCCTGGATTTGGACTGGGCCCTAAAACCAGTAACTGGTGCTTTTGTAAAAGAAAGGAGAGGGACATGGGCACACCAGGTCACAGACACACAGGGAAGGCAGCCATGTGGAGGCAGGCAGAGACTACAGCAATGCCTCTGCAAACCCAGGAACCCCAAGGACTACCAAGAGCCACCAGATGTTAGGAAGAGGCAAGAAAGGATGCCCTTACAGGGAGTATGACCCTGTTACACTTCGATTTCAGACCTGCAGCCTCCAAAGGTGAATAAAGAACTTTCTGCTGCTTAGCCCACCCTGTTGGTGACCATTTGGTATGGAGGCTGTAGGAAACTACATGTGGTTACTGGAAAACCTTGTTACATATGTGGCTCACATTGTATTTTTATTGGACACTATTGCATTAGAGTTCAAAGGGAATCCACACCCCTCCCTAAAAACCCACTGACACTATAGACCCCAACAGCTAGGGAACAGATTAGTACCAGTATTTCCTAAGTGGTTCTAAGTGGTTCAAGTTATATCCCATTGAGATGACCTGGAAATCTCTGGAGCTTTGCTCACTTATTTTAGGATTTCTTTTTTCTTGGTAAGATTTAAAAAAAAAAAACTTACTACATGTGTACAGGCAATACTTGGCAACTTAGGTGCACAAAAATTTTAATATGTTTAGGACTTACTGTGCAATTTACTTAAAAGGACAAACTAAGTCCTTCAGAAAATATTCAATGTCATTGTCCTTGACTGCCAAGCAAAGCATTTTCTGCCAAGTGTTCCAACCTGCTACCGCCATGCCCTCTGCCTCGGCCTTCGTATCTTCCTTCCAGATGTACAAGCCCAGCCTCTGTTCTTTGAGATACGAGGTTCCCTCCAAAATACCTTTCCTATGTCTCTCCTTAATTAGGCAAGACAGCTGCTGTCTACGGAAACTCCCCAGGGAGTTGGCTTTGCAGCTTTTACAAAGTGCCAGCTGAAGGACGACCTTTTCGGACTGTGCTGCCAAGCCAATTACCGCAGCAGCTAGCAACTTGGGCCCAAGGAAGGAGAGCCTGCGCAAATGACTTCATCTCCCCCCAGAGCAAGTCTCTGCAGACGTGGCAGAACCGAGAAGAAAAGGCCACTGCATTGCTCTCAACAGGCTTCAGATAAAAATGGATTTGCCCCAACAGAATGCAGGGGCAGAGTTCAAGAGAATGCAACAGACTGTGTCGCAGTATGCCAAAGCCAGGACGGATGACGAATGACAAGGAAGCTAAACAGGATGAGCAAGTGATCATGACCCAGATGACAGATGAGAGAGCAGGGCACCCGTGGTTCACTCGGGGGCAATGAGGGATATGGGTGTGAAGATACTTGGGTGACATCCAAAGGAACTGGAGAGACAGCCACGCCATGAAACAGTCAGTCATGCTTAAAATCTGGAAGTCGTACCTGCTGGAAAGCCTAAGTCAGTGACAGGAATGTCCCACAAAAAACACACACTGAAGGAAAATGTATGGAGTAAAATCGTGAATCCAACATTCCCTAAGTGCCTAGAAGGAGCAAAGTGCTTGTATACTTGTTTGTACCTCATCCTGGTTGAGGAGGGTACTGATCATTCCCATTATTCAGAAGAGAAAACTGAGCCCCTAAGATATCAAAAGCCTGCCTGAACTTACGCAGACTGCCCTGCAAAAGCACCAGGTGTGTTCAGCCAGGTACCTGGTCCTGTGGTGGTGGATGAGGAAGTCCTCACTCTATTTTACTGCTTCTCTGATTCAGGTTGGACAAAGGCACAGTGTTTAAAAGCCAAGGACCAAAACCACAGTGAGATACAGCTTCACACTCACAAGGATGACTATAATCAAAAAAGCAGATAATAATAAATGTTGTCAAGGATGTGGAGAAATAGAAATCTTCATACTTCACTGGAGGAGATGTAAAATGGTACAGCCACTTAGAAAACCATTTGACAGTTTCCTAAAAAGTTCAGCATAGACCAATAGAACAAAGAACCAAAAATAAATCCTCACATATATATATAGTCAAATATGGGTGCCTAGACCATTCAGTGGGGACAGGGTAGTCTTTTCACGAAATGGTGTTAGAAAAACTGAACATCCACATGCCAAAGAATGAATATACCATATACAAAAATTAGTGGAAAATGTATCAAAGACCCAAGCATAAATCCTAGAACTATAAAACTCATAAAAGAAAACATAAGGAGAAAGCTTCATGACACCAGATTTGTCAATGAGTTCTGGGATATGAGAGAGGCAAAAGCTTAGGCAACTAAAGAAAACACAGATAAACTGGCCTAAATCAAAATGTAAAACTGTACACCAAAGGACATAATCAAAAGGGTGAAAAGGCAACCCATGGAATGGACTAAATATCTGCCAATCAAATACCTCTAAAGGGGTTAATATCCAAAATATATAAAGAACTACAACTTAGCAACAAAAATAAGCAACTTGATTAAAAAAATAAAAATTGGCCGAAGACTTGAAGAGACATTTCTCTAAAGACATAGAAAAAAACAAGAAACACATGAAAGATTCAACATCAGTAATGATTAGGGAGATGCAAATCAAAACCATAATGAGATACTACCTCACTGACACCTATTAGGAGGGCTATTATCAAAAACTCAGGAAAAAAGTGTCAGTGAGAATGTGGAGAAATGGGAATACTTGTGCACTGTTGGTGGGAATGTAAACTGAGGCAGCACAGGAAACAGTATGACAGTTCCTCAAAAAACTAAAAAAAAAAAATTACCATATGATCCTGCAATTCCATTTATGATTATATACCCCAAAGAACTGAAAGCAGAAACTTAGAGATATTTGTACACTCACATTCACAGAAGCATTATTTATAATAGCCAAAAGGTGGAAGCAACTCCAGTATGCACTGAAAGATAAGTGAATGAACAGATTGTAATATATATACACAATGGAATATTATACAGCCTTAAAAAGAATGGAAATTCAGACACATGCTTCAACATGGATGAAACATGAAAGCATTATGCTAAGGGAAATAAACAAAAGGACAGATACTATATGATGCCACTTATGTGAGGTACTTACAGTAGTGAAATTAGAAACAGTAGGAGGCAGTTGCCAGGAGTTGAGGGCAGGAAGGCATGGAAGTTAGGGTCTAATGGAAATAAAGTTCCAGTTTTGCAAGATGAAAAGTGTTCCATGGGTAGACAATGGTGATGGCTGCACAACAATGTGAATTTTTAATGCCACTGAACTGTACGCTAAAAATGCTTAATATGGCAAATGTTATGCAATGTGTATTTTACCAGAACTTAAAAATGTATTTTTTTAATTACACCTAAATTCCACTCCAAAGTATCTACCCTAGAGAAATGAAAGGCTTGCACATGGACATCCACAGCAACATTATTCATATTAACCAAAAAGTGGAAAGAATCAAAATGTCCATCAACTGATGAATACATAAACTAAACGTGGCCTATCCATATATAGGACTATTATTTAGCAATAAAGAATGAGATGCCAATACATGCCACAACATGGACGAACCTCAAAAACATTATGCGAAGGTAAGTGTAAGAATCCAGCCACAAAAGATCCCATATTGTATAATTGCATTTGTATGAATATCCAGAAAAGGCAAATGTATAGAGGTAGAAGGTAGATTAGTTAGCACATGTCTGGGGCTGGGGGTGCAAATGAAGTTGACTGCAAATAATCTATCTTTTGGGGTGTGAAGGAAATTTAAACTGAATTGTGACAACTGTACAACTCAGTCAACTTCCTAAAAAATTCCCTGATTGTACACTTAACACCAAAGAATTTTAGGCTGTACAAATTATATCTCAATAAAATTATTTTTTAAAAAGGCAAGAACAGTTAGTACCTATCACTTCAAATGTGGGTCTTCCTCAAAGTTTCTCCAAAGAGTGTCCCAAAGTTGAGGCTAATTTTTTCCTCACACATTAAAAACGCTTAAGCAAATACATCTGGGGGAAAAAAACTTAAAGAAAAGCAGTGCATGGGGGTCTCTATCGCTGTCCTTTTCAGACCTAAAAAAAGCAAATAAAAATACAATGCCAGGTGGCCATCTCTCCGTCAGAATTTGTCTCCACAGAAGAGAAACAGCAAATGACAGGAATAAGTGAGTCATTAAGTAGGTTACCCTGTTTTTAAAATTAGCGGAGAGTTTGAAACAATTAAAACTTGCTAATAATGCAGCTGTAGTGTGGTGTTTCCTTTAGGCTCTCTCACTCCACACCTTTGACTTGCTGACATCCAGCTTTCTGACATGTTCACAAATTCAATCGAGCCTATTTGGGACCTAAAGTGGATTTCCACACATAAAGTAGATTTCTGTATCTGGTTCCCCTCCGTGAACTGCAGTAAAAAATGTAGGTTACAGCCTGGGGCATGGTGGCGGGGGAGGAATGTAGGGCCATGGGCAGGCCGCCCCAAGATGGGGCACTTTGGCAGGCAGATTATCAGAGAGCTGAGAACAAGGCCCAAAAGACTCAGAAAGAAACGCTGACCTTCCCCAGCACCTCCCCCAACTGCATAAAAGGAATTTAGATGGAGGAACTGCTCCAGGAGATGTCACACAAAAAACTACATGATGGTGTGAACTTGGTGGGGTAGACAGACAGGGATGTGGCAGTGTCTTGTTAAAATTCCTCTGTGCCCTATTGTTTCCATGTGGCCCAGAAAGTTTTGTTTACCAAACATTTCCTCTCATCTTCCTGTGAATTGCTTCCCTTTCCCTTGGACATCCCAGGCTCCCTACCCCCTTCTCACTGGTTCAGGATGACATATATATCTCATTGTCCCTGACTGTCTTAGGAATCCACATGTATGGATTCCCTGTATATCCACAATTAAATTTTGGTTTTCTTCCTCTTGTTAATGTCTCATGTCCATTTGATTCGACCTCCTAGAAGAACTTTGAAAAGTAGAGGAAAATTCTTCCTCCCCAATACTAGCAATGCCTGGAAATGAAAGGGGAGTGAGGCGTGAGACTGGGGACAGAGGAAGACTGGAGGAGGAAGGTTCACATTTTCATTTGCTACAATTGTGAGCCATCTGAATTTGCCTCTTGACTGTGTGCACGCATTACTTTGAAAAATATTTTTTAATCTAATTTAAAACACCACCACCTAGAGATCACTGTACACAGTTGTGATCCCTATAAATTTCTCTTTGGAAGTGAACGTCTTGGGAAGCAGTGTGGACAATGCTCCTGGGATCTGGAACCGTGTACCTCAGACTCCAATCTACTCATCAATCACACAGGAAATCTTGTTAAAATGCTATTTAGATTCAGTAGGCTGAGGATGGTGCCTCAAATTTTGCATTCTATAAAGTTTCGAGGGGAGGACCACACTTTGAACAGCAAAGACTGAAAGGGGGACAAGCATGGTCTGACAGATGTGGGTGTCTTCTCCCTGGATTAACTTTAGATTTTCACATACAGTTTAAATGGCTACGGGGCCCTTTGTGGGACACAAACCCTTTTTTCCTCCTCCAGGTCACAGGCTGTATGTGGCAGGCCAGCAGACACCATCAAGCTGTGAGTTGAAACTGGCATTTAAAAAATCTGGGGACATTCAGAAGGAGTGAGGAGGAGAAAGCAGGAGTGGGGGAGGGCATCTTCCCTCAGGAGGTCAAATCTGCCATGAACTGGGAGGGAAAATGCAACGGGAAGGGGAGAAAAGACAGCCAGTGAGGAGTGCCTCCCCAGCCCTCCCTGGAGAGAGCCGTCTGTGTCTGGAAAAGCCACAAGGAACCCCGAGCACAAATACTGAAGAGGCTGGTCAAGGACACAGAAGGAGGATGGAAGTCCCATCTTGGGGACATGACCCAGGCAGAAGCCAGATATAAACACACTCTCCAGGGCTGCTCTTCTGTGCTCTCCGAGATTGCTATAAGACCAAAACCACGGAAATCCCTGGGGACATCAATGTGTGGAAGAACTCTGTGCTGCTGCTGAAAAAGAACTGCCTTCCTTATGCTAAATAATCAGATCTGACTGGAGGAAGGGCCCAGAGGCATTATCTCAGAAGGTGCTAGAATGACTCAAGTGCTACCAAAGGGCCTAGGGGTGGCCCACACTCTTCATTAGGTCTGCATCCCCTCTTCAGGACCAAAGCCAAACTTTCATCCCCACTGGAAGGGCCTCCACAGGTTCTGAGTGGCACCAGGACCAAGAAACCAGTTCCCCAGAGCCCTCAATGCCAGCCAGTTCCTGGAACCTCTTCTAATAGGTGCAGACCCGACCCCAGACTTCACCAGTGGACGTGCCAACACCGTCGCTCCAGCACAGTGGAACACCACTTCAGCACAGTGGAAAGATTTGTCAGACTGGTTGGCTGACGGCGAGCAGCTCAGACACCAGCTGACTGACAGAATTTTTCACTCCTCAGCCTGTTGTTTTGGCACCAAGTCAGCCAGGATGAGCAAAATAAACAGTGCCACATACGCAGCTTCCTGGGACAGCTCACGTTCTCATAGTACCAGTCAGCATGTCTCACAGCTGCTCACAACCAGCCCAGCCTGCTAAGCAGAGCTCCCACCCCACATTCCCAGCTACCTGCAGCCAGGGCGCCTGCCCAGGACCTGTCATGGGAGGCCTGCTCTCAACTCCAGCGCCCCTTTCCTCGGTCCTGTTCTCTTCCTTGGCATTACCTTTCTCCCAGCACCTACAGCGCAACACATGTGCACCCAATGCCCCAACTCGGGCCATCTGATTCTACTTATAAAGTCTTCAAATTTATCCCTTCTCCACTCTCACTGCCAGGGCCCTGGAAGTCAGGCCTTTACAACCAGTTAGAAATAACCGCTTCCACCCCACTTTGCACACACTGCTGCTCCCAGCCCTCCACCTAACACCCACTGGACCCATCACTCAACTCCAAAATGCCATTTAATCATGCTGAGCATTTCTGCCCAATACTTTCCAAAGCAGTTTTAGCCGACATCATCATCTTTTCTCCTTCCAGTAACCCCACAGGACAAGGAATTCAATGCTTAGAGAAGGGGTGCGGCTTGCCAGAGGTCACCAGCAGGTAGAGAAGCTCGCAGCCAAAACCCAGACCTAGCACTCTGAGATATCCTGTGCCGCCTCCTTCTTCAACCACAGACTCACTATTCTTAAGTGGATTCAGTTCAAAAATTTCTATGTAAAATTCGAGACTTTCTATCAACTGATTTCTTCTCTACCCAGTGGATCCTATTTCCCACTACTTCTGCCTACTTATTTTTCCTTTTTCTCCAATAATTTGGCTAGTCTCTATTAAGATCAATAATTATGATTTAGCACTGTTTTTTTTTCTATTGAGGTACATATAATAAAATACACCAATCTTAATGTACATCTTGATGAATTTTGACATGAGTATATATATATATATATATATATATACTCACATAAACCAGATCAAGATACCATTCTCACTAATCTATTCCTCTTCACCTATTTTACCCATTCTTCCCCATTCACCCCCAAACGCAATGGCAACCACCAGTCTGTTCTCTCAGTCTGTTTCTGCTTTGTTTGTTCATTTGTTTTGTTTTTTGACATCCCACATATAAGTGAAACCATACTGGTCTTTCTTCTTCTCAGTCTGACTTATTTCACTGAGCATAATACCCTCTAGGTCCATCCATTTTGTCACAAATGGCAAGACTTCATTCTTTTCTGGCTGAGTAGTATTCTGTTGTGTATATGTACCACATCTTTTTTACCCATTTATCTACTGAATGGACATTTAAGTTGCTTCCATATTTGGCTATTGTAAGTAATGCTGCAACAAACACAGAAGGATTGAGTACTGCTTTTAAGAGTAATAGTAGCTACCATTTACTGAACATTTAGAATGTTCCAGATACTGTAACAAACCACTAAATGGATTATGCCATGTTATCAAAACACTGACTACTAAGAGACATACCTAACAACACACCCAAAAAAGAATGCTTGATTCTTGCGCACCCCAAACCTGCTTCCTCCACAGTCTTGCCCATCTTAGTAAATCAAACTATCATCCTTTCTGTTGCTCTAGCCAACAACCTAGACATTAGGTTCATTTCTGAATTCTCTTCACCCACCACTGCCCTACAACAAACCAAGTTCTGTGGCCTCTACATTCATCGTAAAGGCCCCATCTCTCTATCCTCACCCTCTCCACCACTACTACCCTCACCTGAGCCACCACCCACTATTCCTACACTGCAGTGGCTTCAACTGACCCTCTCCTCCTTTCTCTTGCACACCTTATTCTTCTCAGAGCAGCCAAAGGGGATGCTTTAAAATGCAAGTCTGATCTGAATCCACTGCAAACAGCCCACATTTCCATCAACAGGTGAGTGGGTAAACAAACTCGGGTGCATCCATACAGTGGAATACTTCTCAGCAATGAAAAGAAATTAACTAGTGATGCACACAACAACAAGGATGAATCTCAAAAATACCCTGCAGAGTGAAAGAAGAACAGCATGTACTGGGTGGTATTCTTCATATAAAATTCTAGCATATCCAAACTAATCTATGAAGGCAGACCAGTGGTTGCTTTTAGGGGAGAGGGATTTGAATGGCAAAGAGCAGGGGGAACTTTCTAAGTCATGAAAATGTCCCAGGGCTCGACACATATTTGTCAGAACCGATCAGAATTGGAGACCAGATCATTTCACTGGGTGAAAATTATACTTCAGCAATCTGGCCCCATCTTCACTTTCCCCCATCTCCTACACTTGCCCTGCCCCTGCCCACCTCCAGCTAGCTGTGATAGTCACCTGGTCACCCTCGAACATGCCAAGCCATTTCTGGCCCGAGTCTTACACTCCACCCTGGGACCCTCCCCCACCCCCACCCCAACCCCTCGACATGGCTGGCTTCTTGTTTTCTATCAAGCTCCAGACCAGGTCCCCTCCACAGATTGACCTTTCTAGGCACATGTCTGAAGGAACTCCCCAGACACTCTCATTTACTTCTCTGTTTCCATTCTCCATTTGGCACTTACACTTTCTGAAATTTGTTTGTTTACTGTCTGCTTCTGCTACCAGAAAGCAAGCTTTGCAAGACTAAGGACCCATCTGTCACTGTCCCCAGCATCGAAATCAATGCCTGCACATTAAACCACAATTTGCTGAATGAATGGAAAAAGTTGACAATATCACTATCTCCAATTTACAGTTATAATATCTGATGCTTGTCAAGGGTAATATCTCCACAGTCACACATCAGGATTCAACCAAGCAGCCTGGTGCCCAGGTCTAAACCACTCTCATGTTCTGCTCCCCTCAGGGTCACCTCTCTGCTTTGTTTCATACTGTTCACTCCAGCTGGGCTGGGCCCCTCTCCTAAGCTCCACCCACCCCAGCTCATGGTGGTTTCTCTCCGCACTGACTTCATGCTGGATTATGCACTGAATTTTTCTCTCCCTCCATATCTGCTCTCCCCAGCAAGATAGGGGCTCCTTGTGGCTTTCACTTCCTGTTGTCACTCAACACACACGTAGGATATAGCTAGGCACAGGCACCTCAACAACACTCACAGACATGTTCTCCTGGAGGTGGTTCTGTGCATATGTGCAAATCCTGGGTTACATGACTCACTTGGCTATTTCAAAGTGTGCTAACCTTGGCTTCCTGGGCAGTCTGCCACCCACTTTCAACGCCAGCTCGTTAGAGCTGATGCAAATGAGAGCTGCTGCCGTCAGTCACTGTGATATTACTTAGGTCTCATCCCTGCACTCCTGGAACCTCCTGCAGAGTACAAAAGCCTCGCTGAAGCCTCACAGGCCAAGAGTGGGCAATGAATGGGGCCTGACTGGCATGGTGCAGAATCCCCACAGCTCTTGCCCTAAGCTCACTGAAGAGAGAATGCAAAATTTCCTCCTAAGGGTAGGTAGTGTATCATTCCAAGTGGATCACTAGAGACATTAGTCATACTTTTTTCCAAAAAAAAATGTGTTCATCTCCTGGTTTAAAAAGCTAGTAAGCCCTGTGTCTGGGCTTCTGGGTACAAACAGAAGACTAAAGTACAGAAAGCCTATTGTAGCCTAATAAAAAATATAAATAATAGTTAGAAAACATGCCTTTATAGACAACTGATTTTGTTCTAGTCCACTACTATAATACAGACTTTCAGAATACATGGCAGGCCTTTTTTCTCACTTCAGAGATTTTAACTTACTGATCTTACAATACTCACAATACCTCTGCAAGAGACTCTAATTTTAATTTGCAGAAAATGGTGGTCAGAGTAGTTCACATCATTCCTCAGAGGACGATTAAAAGTGGGTGTGACTTCTTGCTCTGTCTTGCAGCAGAAGTCCAGGCACTGGCCACATTCAAGCTATCAGGACCAAAATGGGCTCACGGGGAACGCCGTTCAGCTGTGAGTCAGGAGATACTGCTTCAGCCCCAGCTCTATGCTGCTGACCTTCCTGAGCCTCAGTTTCCTCGTCTTTAAAATACGATTTCCTTTCCTCCAATTTCACAAAGCCTATGAATATGGAATTCGTAGGAAAATGAAATTACCATTTATTCAACAAACACATATTGAGTACCTACTGTGTGCAGGGCATGGTCTGTGGATCTGGGAAATGGAATGAACCATGGTTCATGCTTCATGGAATTCCTACTGTTATAAAACAGACAAGAAATTATTAAAATATATGTGACTTCCAAGTATTGATAAATGCAGTAATAGAAGGCAACACAGGTAAGATTACACAGTGATAGGGTGCAGCTATTTTAGACAGGGGGGTGGTCAGGAAGGTTTCTCTGAGGAGTTGGCATTTGAGAATGGACCAGAATGATGTTTGACAACAAACACACTAATTCTTGGAGAAGAAAAGTGTGCAGTGCAGGGGGTGCCAGCATGTACAATGAGATGCCAGAAATGAAAGCAATTCAACATTATAAAGGATTCAATTCCGTTTCAATTGTAACTAGGTAATAAACTGTCATAAGGAGTCTGGACAGGAGCTATCTGAGCAGAAATCTTCCAAGGCAGCCCATGGAAATAAATGTTAAATGAATAAATGGCAATAAGCAGAATGCTCATGTGTACATGCACACACAAGTAAAGATGAAATTCCTGTTGCATTAAGTATATGAATACAGAAAAGATGGTCCTTATGATTCCATTAAATAATAAATTCATCTTATATATTTAGTTTGAGTTTTCAAGGATGAGTTAAAGTAAAAACTCTGAGGGGCTGCATAGTAATCTGTGTTCCTCAGTGCCACTCCTGGGGGAAGGTGGCCTTTAGTAGCCTCAGCACACAGTTCTGGAGATCGTGGGGGGATGACCCCAAACGTTCTGTGTCCCACATCTCTGCCCTCTAAGCTAGCAACACAGAGGTGTCAGTACCCACTGGAGCTTTACCTGCTGAGTTCTAACCAGCCTTCTAGGAGCCCTACCGCACCTCTCAACACCTACGGTCCCACATGGCTTACAGGGTATGATGTGGAACCCCAGTCATCTTCCAGAAGCAAGGATGGGGAACAGCAGGACTTCCCATAGGTATTTACCAGCAAGGATCCCCAGTACAGACTCTGGGGAAGAAGGAGGGAAGAGGGAAGAGGCTGGGCATTCTGCCAGCTGTGACCTCACAGGCTCCCTGCCCCCACCTCCTTGGCATTCTGTCCCCATTCCTTGCCTACATCTGCCCGGCCCGGTACACCTTTCTCATTTCTTGTCCCCCTTCCTGCCCCTGTGGGTTCTTTCCAATATGCCTGAATACCAAATTCCAACCTCTTCTTTTAAAAGCCTCATGAAAATTCTTTTTATGAAGTTGTCCCCATCCAATGACTTGAACAACAGACTTCATACTACACGACTTCATTTATGTGAAGTTTAAGGAAGGCAAAACTAATTTCTGGCAATAAAAGTCAGAATTTGGGTTACCAAAGATGGTGAGGGGGCACAAGAGAACCCTCCGTGGTGCTGGACATACGCTATAGCTTCATCTGGGTAGTAGTTTCACAGCTGCATGCGTGTGTAAAAATTCACCCAGCTATAATCTATACTTGGGATGAGTACTTTACTGTCTGCAAAATAAAACTAACTTTTAAAAACATGACTTTCCTCTAAATTGTCCTGAAATACTACAATGGTTGCAGTCTTACATAGACCTGCTCTGGGGCTTCTAAGCATCTCAGACAGTGAATTCCTTACCTCTCTGGCACATCTGGTACCTTCCATGGCCTGAGTAAGTCAGTCTTTCATCTTCCTTAAACAGGGGATTCTCCTGGGCCAGCACAGTGACCATTCTTGATTGTCAGCTTTAAAACAATTAAGGCAAGCATCTGTCTGCCCTTGGCCAGGAAAGCACACTTCAATTTTATTTGCTTTATGGCCTGCACAGTTTCAGTGAACTAGAAAAGCCTTTGAACATACCTCTCAATAGCAGTACAATAAATGTCAAATGAGGACAGCAGATTGCCCGAAACAAATGAAATCCCCTCTGGAAACCATTCGGAAGAACATCCCCTCCGCCCCAGGAGGAAGTCTGAGAAGAGGGTGTAAAAGGGTGCCCTGGAAAGACAATCTACAACGGCCCCTCACAGCTTGAGTAAGTTGCTTCGCCTCTCAGGGACTCAGTCCCCTGCTAGTAAAATGATCTTCCTTACTTTCCTCTTAGCCCAGGGGGACAATCAAACAACAGGAGGTTAACACGGTGAAATACTATCAGCAAAACTGCTGATACCACTGGAAAGTTTTTTAAAAATAACACAGGTATCTGTGGAATGCTTATATTCCAAGAACCTTCACTTCTGCTGAATTTCATCTTCACAATAAGCTGATGAGGTGGCACCTTGACTCCCATGTCACCAATGAGCGAACTAAACACAGGCAACTGAGGGGCTGCCCAGGTGCACCCTGCATGGAGGGAGAAGGGGGGACCCTTCAGGTCTGCTCCGGGGGTCACCAGCGTGCCTTCCTGGGGCAGGAAACCATCCGAGTAGGAAACCACTGACAACCGTTCCTAAACAGCTACCTTCTGCTCGTGGAGAGACAGATGAACTGAACCAGAAGCCACTGAGGCTTGGAGATCCGAGTGTCACTGGCACTGCACCGAGCTTCCAGACCTTTTATCTCCCAAGCGGACGCACTGATTGTTCCAAGGCTCTGCACATGGAGCTGTATATTCTACCCTCAACATTCCCTGTGATGGTCAGACACGTGGATTTACCTCACGGGCACAGTTGAATCCTGCCAATGTGGACAGGTGACTAGGGTTTAATCTGAGTGGTAAATAAAACAAACAGAAAAATAAAACTACCAGAACTGTACCACAAAAATGCTATTTGCCAGCACATGCTTCCTAAAACAAAAACAGTCCTCAGCAGATTTTGTTCTGATTTTTTTGCCCTATAAACTACTTTCTCAGTTACGTAAAACTGCAAATAGCAATCTGAAGGCTTTGCAAGGCTTGAATTTCCATCTTCCCTGAAAGTTTATGAGGAAACAGAATTAAATGTGGTCATCTTTCTCTCAGGCCTTTTGCTTTGTGCCTGCCAAATGAAACATGATTCCTGTATGTGCTTGGCTCTCTAGGACACTGCCTTTTAGAGAAGTTGCCACACATGAAATAACTGTATGCTACAGACTTAGGCAGCTACAGACAGATTTCTGAAAAACATTTTACCTACCCCTCCCATGTTTTGTTTGTGTTTTGTTGTAACAATACTGAATACCTGAAGAGTCTCCAAAAAGGTATTTTAAATTTTGCTTGTTTGCAAAACAACAACCAGTTGATACAAAATATCATCTGGAGGGTGGAGGGGGGTGGGGAGTGAAGTTACAAAACTGGACTGTGGTGAGGGATATAAAACTATACATTTACTCAAAAGCATCTGATTGTAAGTTTACAGATGGTGAGTGGTATGATCTATAAATTATACTGAAATAAAGCTGTTTAAAAATATGCCCATTTTATCCACCATACTTCAATAAAAATAAATATAAAAATATGCCCGTGATTCACAAAGTGAGAATTTGCAGGTTATTCAGATTAACATTAAAAGCATTCACTTGCCCTGTGCTGCATGTACTTGCGGTATTACAGGACAGCACAACTTCCCACTAAAGCAGGGTTTCTCCACATCGGCACTGTGGTCATTTGGGGACAGATCGTACTTTTGTGGAGGGCTCTCCTGGGCATCTTGGGAGGTCCACAACATCCCTAGCTGCCAGTGTAGCATCCCTTTCCCCAATTACAATGACCCAAAATGTCTGGAGACATTGCCAACTATCCCTCGGGGGGCAAAGCAGCTCCTGGGTAAGAGCCACATGCTAGATGCTGACAGTTACAAAGAAATCTGCTTACTGGAGAAGCAACCAACAGATACAAGCAGAAGTGTCCAGGGCTCTCCCAACTTTAAGGCTTCTCCCAGCGCCCAGTTCACCAGCCCCTGGCCAGCACAGGACACTCTCTCTCATGGTGGCACCTCTCCCTCTGATGTCTGCATACTGCAGTGTGACTGCTACATTATACACCATTATTTTTTAACTTAAGACTAACTGTGTAGCCTTTTGCCCCTGTCATTCAGCCCAAAATCGAAGCACCTGGGTTCTCCATGGATGCCTTTTGGCCACTGACTCTGACAGGCAATGAGTAAAGTACCAGACAATTCTTTGATCAATTCGGCATTGACCCAACACTTGCAGGTTCTAGGAACTTTCGGGAGCTTTCTCTTTAACTTCAAGGCTGAAGTTATGGTGGCTACTTTTTGGATGAAGCAATCAAGGGCCAGAGAAAAAGTACATGACTTGTGCCCAAGATCACACCAAGTGGCAGAGCAGGGATTCGAGACTAAGTCTCACGGTCCTTCTGGACTTCCATGGTAACAGTGTGCCCCCTGCTCTGAGCTGCTTGAGGGGTTAGCCTGGGGCCTTCACCCAGCTGAATGCCACACACACACACACACACTCAGCCCATTTTAAATACTCCCTGCTCTGTCGGGGGCAGGGGGAGGGGAGTATTACTATCCCTACTTCAGACAACAGAGGTTGAAGTCTTTGTCCAAGGTCACACAGCGGGACATCCTGAAATCTGAACTCAGGTTCCTCAGAATTCAAGCACTAGTTCTTGGCTACCACACCCTACTCACCTAAAAAATGATGTTTCCTTTGGAAGAGTCAGTCAATGGCTTTTGTTTTTGCCTTTTGTAGATAAATCACTCTTTAACTTGAAGAGATTTGGCTTTGCCAGGCTGGTATTTTCACTTGGGTTTCTTTTGTAACACTAAAAACCCAGTCCTATGGAGCCCTGTGAGAAACCTAGAAATGCCCTATATGAAAAAATCCCCACTACCCAATGGTCAAATTGCCAGCCTAAAATTTCACTACTGTTATCCAAACAGCTAATCAATTCCCCAGGTTTCCCTTCCCTGGTTCATTCATCTGGTCAACAAGTACATTAGAATCTACTCAGAAAGGCAAACACGTATCAAATCACACAATTAAAAATCATGATAGAAGCATCAGGAAGAATACGCAAGTACACTACTTACAATAGCTAAGATATGGAAGCAACCTAAGTGTCCATCAGTAGAAGAATGGATAAAGAAGATGTGGTACATATACACAATGGAATACTATTCAGCCATAAGAAAGAAAGAAATGCTACCATTTGCAACAACATGGATGGAGCTGGAGAATATTATGCTCAGTGAAATAAGCCAGGCGGAGAATGACAAGTGCCAAATGATTTCCCTTATTTGTGGATATAACAGCAAAGCAAAACTGAAGGAACAAAACAGCAACAGACTCACAGACTCCAAGAAGGGACTAGTGGTTACCAAAGGGGAGGGGTGAGGGAGGGTAGGTGGGGAGAGAGGGAGAAGGAAATTGAGGGGCATTATGAGTGGCACATATGGTGTGTGGGGGGATCATGGGGAAGACACTGTAGCACAGAGAAGGCAAATAGTGACTCTGTGGCATCTTACTATACTGTTGGGCAGTGACTGCAATGGGGTATGGGGGAGACACAATAACATGGGCGAATGTAGTAACCACATTGTTTTTTTATGTGAAACCTTCGTAAGAGTGTATATCAATAATACCTTCATAAAATATATATATACATATATATAAAAACACAAGTACAGAGGAGTTCAGAAAATTTATAATGAGAATGCTAGCCAAGGGGTAAAGAAAATGCAAGGAGTCTGAGGTTTGCAGGAAGAGTTAGGAGTTAATTTAACAGAGAGGTGAGAAAAGAGGTTTAAGTCCCAATGAACAGTGCGTGCAAAGGCCCTGAGGTAGCAGAGAACCATGCATGCAAGGCCCTGAAAAGGAGCCAGAGACAGGAGTGGCAAAGCCATACAGGGCCTTATGGACCCCAGGAAAGAGAACCTAAGGATTCTAAGTAGAGGGCAGAACATGGTCAAATCTGTATTTCTAATGACCACTCTGGCTGTGTCACACACACGCAATGTGACTCTCTGAAGCAAACTTTGCCAGAACACAGTTCAAAGACCTCTGCTTTGGATCCTGCAAAACAAGTTTGTTTCTTTTTTTCCTTCTCTCCAGGGTGTGGCACACCACCCTGGCTGCGAACTAGCTCCCTTCTTTTTCTGTTTCATTTGTGAAGCGTGAAGGCCAGATGGTTTCTTTTCTTTCAGTAGCCCCCAGGGAAGTACCTCATCTCTTTCCAGGTGCCTCCTCATTTCCTAACCTCTCTGCTCCCTCCAACTTGCCAAAGGGGCTGGTCAGTGAGAAGGGAGAAGAGTATGTCTTGCTGGGCTTCCCTATATGAAGAGTAGAGACAAGGTGAGAAAGAACCAGATTCTGTCTCTCACACTCCCTCACACCCAATCAAGCACAGTTTAAAAACAAAAACAAGCAAATCTGAAATAATGTCCCTCTCTGAATTAAGATTCCTGTACTTCCAACACCCTCTTGGCCATCCTCCACTCCCCAACCTGGTGGCCCCGGCCAGCGGAGCTGTAGCTCCCAACGGCCCAGCTCCCAGCTCCCAAAACTGCTTTCAGTTTCTCCATCACAAGAAACTTCACGTCACCCCACGCTGCGCGGTCATCCTTAGCACCCAAGGACACCTCCTCCAGGAAGCCTTGCCTACCCAAGCCATGTTCTAGCCCACAGACGGCCCTGCTCTGAGTTCCAACACCACTTTAAGACAGCAGTTTTTCTGAATTCCATTGTAACTGGGTCATGTCCACCTCCCCAGGTCCCCAGTGCATGCATGCTTATTAGCTCTGGAAGGAGATTCTGGGTGTCACAGCCCCAGCATCTAGCACAACGCCTGGTGCACAGCTGGGATCCCTCTAAATACTCACGGAATGAATGAGCAAACAAAAATGGACACTTTCGGAGTCTCTCAGGAGCAGGAAGTGAGGCTTAATAAGAGAGGTTCTCCCTTACTGTAACTTTGGTGGTAAATGTTAGCATGAAACACTCAAGTCACAAACTTTAGAAAAGGTGCTACATGTCACTCACTGAAATTTCAAAGGATCAAAAATATCAATGCAGGGCACTTAATGCTCATGGTTCGAAATAGCACCAAAACTTCAGGGAAGTTTTCAGAGATTAAGGCAATAGCAGGCAGCAGGGAGGAAAGGTGAGGAACCCAATAAAAAGCCAGGACAAAAAAACACTGAGAGTTCCTCTAGGAGCCCACTTCAGCTATGAAATACCATGTCCTGTGCACAGTTCTGCCTTCTGCCTACTACACTCAAGGTCTTGTTCTCATGAGCCCACTGCCTTTCATTGGCAACTCCTGGCCCTCCAGGTTTCTCAGAAGCACACTCTCCACTTTACCTTTTTTGCAGTTCTTCAGAAACACCAACCACGTGGCATTATTGTTTCTCAATGTCAGTTTTTTTGGCTGAATCCAAACGGGACTAATAAGATACTGTCCTGGTCTGAGCTAGAATTCAGCTACTTGAAGTCAGGGGACTAACCTCCCATCATCTCAGTGTTTGTCAGACATGCAGAATCCCAGGCCCACCCCAGGCCTGATTCAGAACCAGCGACCAGCTCCTCAGGTGACATCTCTTCATGTTAAAGTTTGAGAAGCACTGGGCTAGTCCTACATTCCTTCAACAAATATTTACCGAACCAGCATAGAGCACACAGTAGGCGTTCAACATACAGGTGAGGATGTGAAGGTGAGGAAAATGGGTTAAGCACAGGATTCCGCTGCGGTCAAGAAACTCTTGCAAATGCTAAAAGAAGCACTCCTGGGAGAGAGGTTCTAGCAGGATTGACATTCTTCACACCAAAATTCTGAGGTGACCGCCGCAGCTCGGTTGTGGGAATCTGCAATCTGGGACTTGACCCTGTTTGCAGCAGGCCGGAGGAACAGGAGGTGTGTGAGTGTGTGAGTTTATCTTCCCCGCCTCAGCCACAGGCCGCGGGAGCTGACAGGGCCAAGTCCCCGCCCCCCTCAGCTGTCACCCTGTCAAAACAAAGCCGCTGCTGACAGCGCAGGGCCGCCTGCCCTCGGCCTCGGGCAGTCCTCCCATCCGGGAGCGCGGCGCCCACATCTGGACCTGCAGCTGAGGGGCCACGGGGCGCCGACGGCGGGTACGGAGAAGGGGCGGCAAGAAACGCGCGTCCGCAAACTGAGCGGTAGCGCCCGCCGCGCTGTCACCTTGCCAAATCCTGTTTACGCCCCGAGCAGCTGGGACACGTTTTAACTAAACAAGTAATAATATAATAATGACGGGGCTGTCGCCGCGCGGCGCGGCGCCTCCGCCCCCAGCCGGGGGCGCCCCGAGCGCCAGGATCCTCGCGTCGGGCTGCGCTCACCTCCCCACCCAGCGCGGCCCGCCCCTTCCATCTCCCAGGGCGCCGGGCGTCCAGGAGCCCGTTCCACCCTCACTCCTTTCAGCCAGTGCCTCCCACTGGGGCACGGGGAGCGGACGGGGGCAAAAGGGGGGCCGTCCCGATCCCCCAAAGGTGTTTCCTTGGCCCCGGGTTGCTCGCCACACAGCCCGCAAGGCCCCCTCCGGAAAGGCGCCTCCGGCGAGCTCCTACTGAGCAACAGAGCCCCAGGGCAGCCCAGGAGCGCGGACGCAGCGGCACCTCCTCCAAGGGGGAGGAATGAAAGGCTCTCGGCGGGTCGATCCCCCTTCTTCCAGCCCAACCGGACTCTTGCCCGAGCAGCCGCTCCCTGGGCGCAGGCGACAGCAGCACTTCCGCGGTGCAGCGGCCCCAGGCGGGAGGGGGGAGGCGGGCGCGGAGCGGGAGGGGGAGGGCGGGGGTCCGCGGGCCCGACCCGAGCCCCCGCGGCGGGCGCGCGGTGGCGAGCGCGTACCTTGCAGGCGGAGTACACTCCGAGTTTCTCCAGTTTCTTGGCCCGCGGAGCAGAGCGCAGCTGCGCCTTCTTCACCGCGATCCGGGCCGAGCCGCCGCCTCCCGGCCCCTCGGCCGTGCCCGCCGCCGCCACTGCCGTCGCCGGTCCGCAGGCGCCCGAGCCCCCGGCGGCGGCGCACGGCGAGCCCTGTGGGGGCGCGGGCGGCGGCGCGGGGGGCTGCGGGGGCAGACCCCCGAGCCCGGCCCCGACCCCGCCGCCGCCCGGCCCGGCCCCGCCAGCCTCGGACATGCCGCCCCAGAGCACGGCAGGAGGCGCCGAGTGTGGGGCGCCACCGCCAGGGTCTCCCGCTCGGGCTCTGGCCGCCGGGAGAGCGAGACCCTCCCCCACGCCCTCCCGCCCTTCGCCCACCCCCCTCCCCGCCCCCGCCCTCCCCGCGCGCGCCGCTCGCCCGGCTCGCTCCGGCCGCGGCCCGCGCGCTGGCGGCGGCGGCGGCAGCTGCTCCCCCAGAGGGAGGGGACTAGCGGCTCCGCGGCCGCCGCCGCCGCCGCCGCTGCGCACGCCCTCCCCCGGCTCTCCGCCCCGGGGCTCCGCGCCGCGCGCCGACCGCGGGCATGGTCCTGGAGCTGCGGGCTGAGGGCCGGCCAGGCGGCAGCCTCCGGGGGTGTCGGGCAGGAGGCCCCCGCGGCCTCTTAACCGCTGCCTGCGGCGTTGCGCCCCCACCCCCGCGCCGCAGCCGCCGGCGCTCGCCCGCCAGGGGGCGAGGCCAGGCTCGGGGCGCGGGAGGGGACCGGGTGGGGGTCGCGGCTGGAGCCCAGGCACCTGCTGGCCGCCTCCATCCCGGCCGCCCCCCAGCAGCCCCGGCTCCCCCGGCCGTGGGTGGGGGCGGGGAGCGGCTCCAGGCGTTTGTTCCTGCGCTCTATCCACCCTCTCTCGGAACCGAGACAACTTCCTCCACCCTAGCGGGAGTCGGAGGAAAAAAAAACATTTTTGAAAAGTACCCGTCCGTGCTAATGCTTTTCTTTGTTGCTAATTCACCAAAATATAGGCGTAATGTTTTCTGTTTTCTTCTTAAAACACTTTTCTGTCCAACTTTTTTTTTTTAATTCAGAACGCTTTCTTCCTATAACAATTTCTGGATCCAATCTGCCAGAGGAAGGAAAAGACTTTTAGTATGTTCTGTAATTTTTGTTTGAAAGTGCTGGTTGTTAAAAGACCGGTTGTCTGGAAGGCGCTATCCAAATGAAAAGGATGCGCAGTGAGAAAAGTTTGAATACGGAAAGTCCGCTCGTGGGCTCCCTTCTGCACGGCGGGGAGATGACCTTGCCGTTTTCTTCTCTGCAATATTCCCTACTTTTCAAAATTGGTATCACCAGCATGCATATTAACAGAAAAAAATTTAAGCAGCATCCAAAAAGAATGGGTGTTGCTTTGGGCCTCAAACTTAAAAAAAAACAAAAAACTCAACTCAGCATTTTCAACGATTGTTGAAACTGTTAGAACTCTCGTTTTCACTGTTGACGCTAACGAGGGTAATGATTGGAAAGGCGGAGTGCACATTTGTTTTTCGTTTGAAAGTTGTGTCCCCTTGGCCTTTCTAAAGCAATTTTAAAAGCCCAGCGATATTTCTCAGGACCTCCCCACACATGCCCTGCTTTTGTAATGTGAGTCATCATTTCTGTGTAATATGGGTCATAATGTGCTTATTATGAAATTCGTCGCATGCCGTGTAACTCTCACCCAACTCTGGCCAAAGATGCTTGAAGGAATGTGCCTTTCCCTGGAAAGGTTCCCCTTACCATCGCGTTTTTTCCAGTGAATTTTTTTATATCCTTTTTTCTAGATTCTCCAAGTCCTTTTTATACGACGTGAGTGATATTTTTAAATGGAGAATAAAAAATGTGTGTAGAGTTAAACAGTGACGTTAGCACAAAAGGAAATAGCCTTGAGTCTACTCCGGACGTCTGGAATGGCAGGCCCTCATCAGATTCTATCAGGACGGTTAGATGCATGCGTCCTTTCTTAGCTTGGTGTATCTCACGTTAGCACTGTTACTCTCCTGACTCTACTGAAGTGTTTTGCAGATTTTTTTTGCCTTTTTCACCAAAGCAGAGTGGAGTCTTACCGGCTGTGATCCCCTGAACAGAGTCTAGTGTCATGATGTTAGCAGCTCTGCACAGGGTTTGGATTATACTAGTAGGCATTTGTGAAAGCGATGGAAGGGTGCACTTGAGATTGTGCATTTCACTGATGTAAATTTCCCTCAAATATTAAAAAATATATATATATAAGCATTAAGCTCTACTTAATGGTGCTCATGCTGAAAATTTATGGGTGCAATGTCCTGATACCTGCAGTGTGCTTTGAGATGCATCAAAAAATAAGAGGGACTGATGCATCTGTGAATAGGCAATAGGCCAGTGAACAGATACACGTTAAAGCATGAAGAGCAAATTGTGAATAATGGAATCTAGGTAGTGGGTAGCAGAATGTTCACTGTGCGGTTCTTCCAACTTCTCTGTATGTTTGAAATTTTCCATAATAAAATGTTGATGGGGGAGCCCAACTTGAATATTAAGTCACCTGCCACCTTCTTCTCCCAAGCCATCCCCAGAAATCAGGAGGCAGGCAATTTCCAGGATGTTTTGAAGCAGACAAAAACAACCTCATTCCAATCCACACTGAAAACCATCACTGTCTGAATGGTGAATGGCTTGTGACATCAACTGAACATTAGTTTTCATTATTTCCCAGCCCACAGCACCCAGATGACCTACTGCCTGAGGCTGAAAGCCTACAGTTTCAAGGCCTGTTCTAAGTTATGTTATGAGCACCAAGCAGGGACATTTCAAGGGCAAAGGATTCAGGAAGCTTGTTGTCTCTTTTTAATCAGGCTGTTGTGAGCATTTAATAAGCTCCTGTGTGCGCAGCCCTATTGCAAAATGAGTACCAAGAAAATAAAAGGCCTTGTTTTACTTTACAAAGTATTTATAACTGTTAAAGGATTTTAATAAAAAATGGAACCAGAGGATATGAGCTAGAGACTCTCACACCAGAAGAACGGAACTGAAGAACTGGGAGGCTAACTTCCCATAAAATGCCTGATATACAGAAGACTGAGACTTATCTCTTGAAAAATGAACATCTGCCAAGAATCTATCCCCATTCTCGAACCAATAAACTTACTGCGTGGGCTCTGGCTGGACTTGCCCCTCTTTGCATAGCTTGCTCATAAATACAGGCCACCCCAGACCTACAATGGGCTCACCTGCAGCTGTGGTAACAGCTTGCTTTTCCCCAGGTGCAGTTCTCCGGCTGTTCCTGAATAAACTCAGTTTCTGATATTTTGAGTTTACCCCGGTTTACCTCTTTATTTGGGGCTGATACAACTTACTGAGGAAGCCACAATTAGAAAACAAAGGACTTAGGGAGTAGGAATTATAGAGGGCAGACTGACCATTGGAGATCTTCTGGCGTATCACTATTGCAGAATATTATGTGGTGGTTAGAAAGAATGACCCTTATAGAAATGGAATAGTGTAGCTTGATCTTCAAGAAATACTGTTGAATAAACCCTGTACAGTACAATACTATTTATGTTAACAACAAACTCACACTGACATATAAGCACAATTCTGTATGTAGTTAGTGAGTGCATCAAAAAATGTGAAAGCAGGAGAAAGATTTAGAAAGGCACACAGCAAACACTTAAATGTAGTTGCTTTTCACTGGGCACCCTTGAAAGTAAAACTTACTTTTCTTGTTTTTATATTCCCAGTTCCTCACTCCAAGAAAGTTCTCAAGAAACACCAGTAGTCATTTCTACCTGTAAACACTGTTTTGGATCTGTTCATATCTGTCTCCATGGCCATCGCCTCCCCCGCAGACTACTAACGACTTCCTAACTGGTTTCTCTGTAGTAGAGCAAGAGAACTTGCTCTACTGCAATCCTCTCTTCACAGTACAATGTTTTCTTAAAACTGTAAATGCAAATCTGATCCCACAATTGCCTGCTTGAAACTCTCCAATGATGGCTTTTCATAACATTTAAAATACAATCTCAACCACATAACCTGACCGGCAAGGACCACCTCTCCTGGCCCTTCTCCCCCATGTAAGGGTATATTCCAGCAAAGCTCAAGAGGCTCTTCCTGACTCATGGCCTTTGCTTTTGTTGTAATCATGACACCCTCCCCCAAACAGCATGGCTGGCTCCTATTCATCTAGTATCCCTTGCAAAGAGATGCCTTCCCATCTAAGAAAGGCCCATTTTGTGACTATCTACTACTACTCCAACATCTAGCACCTTTGTGCCATATTCCTTCCTACCAAGCCTACACAGTTTCTCTAATGTACCCATAGCCCAAAAGCCCACAGGTGGATTAAGATGGTCCTCCTTGGGGCCCAGACTCCAAAGGCTGAGTCTGGACCAGGTGATACCAGAGTAGGTTTGACCACATATGGTCAATGGTTGACATCCTCCCTGGCACAGCCACCTGCTTTTGGAGACAGTAGCTTGACATGAGTGCAAAATAAAGACATATGATGTCCTAGTGTGGATCCCCTTGGGCCAGCTACCCATTGGAGAAAACAGCTTTGATTACTGGACACTTATTTTCATAACCTCTAAAATAAAATCTATCCTTCTGAGGAGAAGTTACTGAAAAACAACTGTAAAACGAATCCTAGAGTAGGAGACATAACATCTTCCCCAGCTTTCAAGCATTTCTGCAATTAAATCGTCATTTCCAGTGTGAGTCTTAACCATATCCCAAATACCATTAGTGCTATTTTACTCATTTTTATTTTTAGTTGTACCTCATGACAGTTTTCCATGTTTAATATGAATAGGCCTGGATGTGCTTGACTGAGTATTGCCCTTGTACAGAGAAAATCTTTTCCCCACTGTTTTCTGTTTTAAACACTAACAGGGGCTCATTTTACCAGCCCATCTACCATTTACAACAAAGTAAACTAAAAGGAAGACATCTTTCTTCTGAACTCGGGCTAAATGGCTGACTGCTTTTCTAAAGCAATATGTGAGTATCTATCTCTGAGCAACTTGAAAATTACATAGGAAAATCAAATTTCAAAATTTTGATATAACCTAGATTTTCTATAACAAACTGAATTCAGGTATCCCCCTCTTTCCAAAAGTTCATTGTTATGCCACCTTATTTTTAGGAAAAACCTAGTAGTACCTGTTTTCCATAATCAAAAGAAAACCAGAGAATTTTCACTTTTAGGAAAAAAGTCAGTATCATAATAATGTGGGTCCTTGTAAAAGTAAAGTGGCATAAGTGAACTTTCTTGGAAAGCAGGGAATACTCTTTGCTTTACACCGTTTCCACTTGCAAAAGGTTTCATAGGAACACTCCTACTTTCAGATAGCAGGGGAAACCTGTATCATGAATTTTATTCTTGTTAATGCTGGATAAATGTTTAAAATAAGCCTAAGAGGAATTCTAATTCCCTAACTATGAAAATGTTCATATACACAATTTTACAAATTAAGGAAAACATTTTATCAGGGCAGGTTTTCTAGTTTATAGTCCCCTTATGGGAAAACCAGCTTCCTCAGTCCCTTAATCTTAAATCCTGGTTGGCAGAGCCTACAGCTGACCCTCTAGGTCTAGAATCAGAGTTCAGAGCAGTGTGTCTCAATTTATAAAACAGGTGCTATACGTCAGCAACCACTTCTGGTCAAAAAAAACCAGAAGGAAAACAGAAAGTGTTCAGCATAGCAACATGATATCCTCCTAAAGCACAAAATGTTGTATGTTGTTATAAAATATTTCAAACATATAGAAAAATACAATGAGTGATAAATATCTGTATCTTCATCATCCAGATTGTCTTAATATTTTCATTTGCTGGATGGATATATATTATTAGTTTAAGAAATCCTCCTGCATGTCTCTATGTCATTTCCCGAGTGCGTGCCTGCCCCAGAAGTTTGTGTCCATCCTTTTCATGTTTTTTAACATTTACAAAATAAGCCCTGTAGAGAAAGATTATGTGAAACTTCACTATAAAAGGCTACTTGGAGATATTTTAGGTTTTGCAGGTTACAGTCTCTATCACAGGTACTCAGTTCTGCCCCGGTCAAGGGTTTTGGGAAAGAACATGTCTTTCTCTTACATAGCTGGAAACCAAGCAGGCTTTCAGCATATTACAAGTACCCATCAAACACTTCCATCTTCCATGTTATTGCTGTCTAGAATTTTTATCTACATTTTTCATGACACAAAGCAACTTCTTATTTTACTGCAATATATTAGTTTGAAAGGGCTGACATAATAAAGTGCTAAAACTGGGTCACTTAAACAGCAGAAATTTATTTTCTCACAACTCTGAAGATTAGAATTCAAGACCAAGGAGTTGTCAGGGTCAGTTTCTTCTGAGGCCTCTCTCCTGGGCTTGTAGATGACCACTTTCCTCTGATGTCCTCACCTTATCTTCCCTGTGTGCCCCTTTCCTAATCTTCTCTTCTTATAAGAACACTAGATGGGATTAAGGCCCACCCTAATGACATCATTTAGCCTTAATTACCTCTTTAAATACCTATCTCTAAGTATAATCACATTTGAGGTGCTAGGGTTTAGGACATCAAATATGAATTTAGGTTGGCAGGAGGAGTGGGGGTAGTTGGGGGCCCAATTCAGTCCATACATGCAGGAAATATTTAATTAACATTTAACATATTTATACCAACACATTTTAACAATTCCCATGCTCTCTCTTTCTTGCACTGTGCTCCTTCAATCTGGGTTTGCTTTTTTTTTGTCTGAACATATCCTTTAGTAGTTCTTTCAGAGAGGCTGTAAACCACTACTCATTCAGGCTTCTATTTACAGAAGGCCTTAAATCTATAGGAGGTGAAACATTTGCAACAAATGGGTTATATGAAGTTTGGGTGAGTTTAATATTTGTTTAAAAACTTGTAAAGAAAAATGACATCTTCTGCATTTAAATGGTACGTGGGGTCAATTTTTTAAAATAAGCATTTGTGTTTCTTCCACAGCAAAAGAAAAAAAAGATAGAAAAGAGTCAGAACTCAGTATATTTGTGTCTTCAGCTGCTTTTACTTCTTTGTCTATTTTTTTAGTAACTTTTTTTTAAAGATATAACATTTATTTTATTAAGTGCACTAAATAATTGTCCAGCTCAGTGAATTTCTATGTATGCATATACTTGGCCACTCACCATCTAGAACATTTCCAACTCCCAAGAAGGCTTCCTTATGCCCTGTTCTACTCAGTACCTCAAGGCAATAGTTATTCTTGTGCTATCACTATAAGATTAGTCTTGCCTGTCCTTGAACTTCATATAAATACAGTCATAAAACATGGGCTCCTTTTGAATACCTCTATGTTTATGACATCCATCATGTTGTTCCATGTAGTCCTATGTCAATTCTGGTTTTTTTTTATTGAAGTATCGTTGATATACAATCTTATATTGGTTTCAAATACACAACACAGTGGTTCAACAGTTAATCATATTATTAAATCCTCACCCCCTCTAGTGTGGTTACTTTCTGTCAGCATAGAAAGGTGGTACAGAATCATTGGCCATATTCTCCATGCTGTACTACTATCCTCTCCTATGTCACTTCTTTTATTGTGTAATATTCCACTATATGACTATACCCAAGTTTATCCATTCTCTTATTGACGAACATATTTTTTACTGCTATAAATAAAGTTGCTGTGAATATTCTTATAATGCCTTTTTGTGATCATACACACTCATTTCTCCGGGCATATGCCTAGGAGTATGGTAGATGGATCACAGGGAAAGCATGCACTGAGCTTTAGCAAGTACTGCCAATTTTCAGTGACTGGACCAATTCCTACTCCGCTCTGCAGTGTCTGAAAACGATGTGCTGTACATCCTCAACAAACTGGCCTGTCAGTCTCTTTACTTTTCACTGTTTTGTGTAGTAGGCTTTTCACTGGTTGTATAGTAGCCTCCCTTTGTGGTTTTAATTAACATTTCCAATGTGCATAATAAAGTGGAGCACATTTGCATTTGCTTAATGGTGTTTTGGGCATCCTCTTTTGTGAAATAAATGCCTGTTCAAGTCTTTTTACACATTTTAACATTAGCTTCCTCCCTTTTTAAAAATTGATTCATGGTAGATTTTTAAAGTATGTTTTGGATTTGAATCCTTCAGTGGATATATGTGTTGCAAACATCTTCACTTAGTTTCTGGCTTGACCTTTCCTTCCCTTAATAATTCCTTTTGATGAACAGCTTTTCATTTTATTGGTCTGACTTGTCAATATTTTCTTTTATGTTTAGCACTTCTGTGTTGCATTTAAAAACTCTTTGCCTAACCTATGTTTATGAGAATATGCTCCTGTGTGTTCTGAGTTTTACTGTTCTTATCTTTCACATTTAGGTCCCTCTTACATCTCAATCAATTGCTGCGTATAGTGTGAAGTAGCAGACACCGTCTTACTAAAATTTTCTCTTCCTATTTCATTTTTTTGTTTGGCCTACATGCAGACTTTATTTATTTATTTATTTATTTTGCTATTTCATTTTTAAACTATCATTGTTAAATGTTTGGAGCAGAAGGAAGGCCTTACCATACTATCTTATAGCTCAATCTTTACTAAAAGTTCACTGGAGTGTTTTTAACAATAGTCTTGTGCTCCATTAAAGATTGCGTGTTCTTTAATTAGCTTTTAAAGCAGCATTATCCTTAGCCTTAGGCAAGAGGAGGGGCCCCTACTCACAGTTCAGAGTTCCTCCTGTCATAATACTCAGAGGCAGAGTGGGGGTGGAGGGTCATCACTGTCACCTGTCACTTGGTATGAGCTCTAGACAGGGCAACTCTGTGAACCTAGACATCCACGATGCTATAGAACAGTATCAAGCCCAAGGCAGACACACTTCCCTGTGTCTGTCTCTTGTCCTAGATCCTCAAAGCAGAGGGCACCCACATTAGAATACTGAGAAGTTTTGCATGAGAGAGGCACGGTTTTGGAGTGCAGACAGATTTGAGTGGCAGGAATGCTTAGGAAAGAGAAAAGACAAATTAATTAACTTGTCAAAGACTCCTATTTAGCATGAATGCAAAAGATTCTTGCATACAGAGTATTGTTTCCCAGAGTGCCGAGCAGCCGTTTTCCTGCTTCTCTTTGTATTCCAATTCATGCTTCTGAAGATCCTCATAAATTAGCACAGTATTCACTAATGTTGCACAATGTCTGAGGAGCATTTTAGAATGTTAAACAATTCATTTTACTCCTTAACTTTACATGTATATAGAGCTAAACATTACATATGGGAAGTGCAACATATTTTGTCACTGGCAGAGAGATGAACATTGAATGTAAAGACAGTGTATGGCTTCATAAAATTATTTAAGACTTACTTGAATTTTCTAAACAGCTAATAAGACATTCAGCTTATTTTAATATCTTTGACTAAAAATGTGATAGTGATTAACTGTAATTTCATTTTGCTTTTTAGTTTTGGTAGGTCATTTTGAACATTTTAGAAGAAAGATAACATTTTTTAAAATGTGAAAAATAATTTTAATTTTTAATTCTTTTATACTTACTGTTAGTCACATTTTTTTTGGATGGAAATACATTCAAAGTTTGTCCACTTAAAATACAATTACATTTTGAATTGTACATGTATTACTTTGAGTTAAAAATTAAATTAGAAAGTAGAAAAAAGAAAGGCCATTAGAAAAAGTAGAAATAAGTTGTCTGGCAAATGTTGGTATTAATAAATATTAGGGATCCCCTGCTGCCACCCCCATTTTTCTTCTCTTGCTTTTAACTTGACAACAGATTAAACATCACTTCCTTTCCTCTCCTCCCGCTCTCCACCCTCCAAATACAAACATACATATCCTGTTTGGAATTTGGTGGCCTTATGGAAACAAGTCTAAAATTGAGAAGCAAACAGAGCCAGCTGAAAGGACAGGAGACATTTAGAGGAATCTAGTTGAGGCCAAATAGAAAACTTAGATAAAAGTTCAATTGTTTAAGATGGACAGTACTTTTGAGTAGGATTCTGACATTCAGCCAGTGTCAGTTTCTTGGCCTGGAGAGAAATCATGGGCATCTCAGAAATGTGGGTGTGACTGAAGGGAATTTAACTAACTCTTACTAACAATTTGACTTACAGGTTGGGCTGCCAGCCCTCTGTAAAACCAAAGGAGAGTTTCTGGAAGTTAGTGCTACTGGCCATACCGTACATCTTCAGACACACACCTGGAATGTTTTCACAGCTGGAATCCAGTTTCTGAGGCAATTCATGAGAAATTCAAATTTGTTCTACCATGCCACAATGATAACATAAGAATAGCTAACAATTTCAGGGTGCTTACCATGCACTAGGCACTGTGCTAAGGGTACTTACCATGCTAAGTCCCTTTTGCAGAATATCGTTTCCAATCCTTCCCAGGATGTTAAAGTTCTTATCCCCATTTTAGAGATGAGGAACTTGAGGCTCAGAGAACTTAAGGAACTTGTACCAGAGTCTGTCCTGCTCTTAGCCACCTTCAGCCAATCACAACGGTGGCTACCATTTAATGGGAGCTGACTAAGAGCCTGCACAGGTGTTAGAACTAACGTAATCTTCATGACAACCCTACTGGGAGCACTTAGGGCTCCATGTTCAGAGGAGGAAACTTCAGCTGCAGCCCCTGGAATTACATAGAATAGAGACAATAATTGTAATGGGTGCAGGGTCTCTCTCTACCTCCTGATTTGAAAGCAGAAGGGAAAGTGGGCTTTCTTCTTTCACCCCATTCTTTCATTCTACAACAGCACCATTCAATAGAACCTGCTGCCATATGCAAATGTTCTACACTGGTGCTGTCCAAGATGGTAGCTACTGACCACATGTGGCCACTGAGCATGTGAAATGGTGGTGAGATTGATTAACTGAAATCTTAATTTTATCTCATTTTAACTAGTTTAAAATTAAATAGCACACTTGGTTAGTGACTATGATATTGGACAGCACAGCTGTAGAGTCTAAAATTGCCTGGTGGCCAAATTCCCAGCACAGTCTAAGAGTTTCTGACACTCTACTCTCCTTTCTCTAAGCCCTACAGCATCTGGGCATATATCTTCAGACAAAGATTTGAGGAATAGGGAAAAGAATCAGGACTTTTCTTACTCCCTTTATTAAAAACTAAACGTATTTCATTTGTTCATTTATTTAACAGATATTTATGGGACTCTTCTTACAGGGGAGTCATAGCTACTATGAGTCTATGCATTGTCTCCCGGGTTATAATGGCAAGCAAGACAGGACTGAAGGAACAGACATTAATTAAATAGTCACACAAATACATCATTAGAAACTCAAATAAAGGAAAAGTGTAAGATGTTGTGAAGGTGTTTGACCGAGATGGAGGATTCGAGTGAGATATCAGGAAATACGTTTTTAATGATGCTGAAGTTTGGCTTGTGGCAATGAATGTTTTAGCTGAGAAATGAAGAATGAATTCAAATTAGTGACGTAGGAGGAAAAATCCTACAAGGTGGAGGGAATGTTATTCCTGGCCTACGGTGGGCAGAGTGTGGACATGTTGGAGGAAGTTTGAAGAAAAGGAAGGTGGAAGAGATGAGGCTGGAAAGGCAGGCTTTACACAGCCTGTTCCCCCCACACCAGAGCTTTTGACTTTTATCCTAGAAGTGGCGACGAGGTACTAAATGGTTTTAAGCAGAGGAGTGACATGATTAGAAAATAAACTTAAGAAACAAAACCAAACACAAAACTTGGCTTTTAACTAGGGCTTTATTGTTCTCTTTCCTTCCTTCCTTCCTCCTCCAGCAGGCAGGCAGGTGACTTACCCAGACTGCAGCTGGCTCCAGAGGCAGATCCTCAGAACAGCCTGTAATTGCTTGGTCCTGGGCCCAGAGGATGGATGGGGCTAAGCTGTGTTCTCTCCTCTCGTGCTGTGTGTGTTCTCTCTGTGTGTTTCTGCCATTGAATAAATACTGGGGTATTTATGAAAACATCAGCAAACCGCCCACTGCATTTTCTCTGCTGCAGGCCCAGAAGCCCTCAAACAGTAACAGGCTGTACCAGAATCTCTGTGATATCCAAAGACACAGAATCTAAAGGATTACTAAATATAACTCTTCCACATAAGCTGATGCCTGATGCCTTGACTTTTACAGTCAGAATTGTGAAACATCTAGGAAACTTGAATTTGACCAAGAGGTTTAAGCTGAACAAGAGTAGACTACTAGACAGGCTGTTTTTCACTATTTTCTAGTCTGGTCACCTTTCCATTGAGGCACATGTAGTTGATTGACCTTGAGCTGGGAGAATGACAAGCTGAAGAATTTATTCCAGTGGGGAAGAGGCAAGAAAAGAAGAGCAAAAATGAGAGAAAAGACATGCGAATGTATTTGAACTTTCAAAGTTTCAAAAAATGAGAATCTGACTTCCTTAAGCAAAATGACTAATTGTCCTCTTTAAGTGAATTGATTTTACCTCTGTCCCTGGCATAACATAAAAGTCACCCATTTTGCTGGTCCCTACACTTGAACTCAATTCCTGACTCTACCACTTACTCCTGGCAAGGTAACTCACCTTCCAGAGCTTCTGCATCTGTTTGCAGAGTTGTATGGGAGTGGGGCAATGTGGATGGAATGCTTAGAAATCATCTCGCACATGGAAAGCACTGCTGTTATCCACTAACGCATCTGTGTCTGTCTTCCCCATGACACTGAGTTCCTCAAACAGAGACCCACCCCTGGCCTTTGCGTCTAGGCCTACTCCTGTAGGTGCTCAATATGTAAGATGAAGAATTGACATAGCCATCTAATAGTAAAGGAATTCTTCTCCTGTGTCAGCGGCCTTCCCAAGATAATCAACCTTCTTTTTTCCTACAGCCTTCACTGCTTGTCTGATTCAGATATGAATTAGGGAATAAATGATTGAATAACACTTTCAGTAAGCTTTTTTTCCCAGAATGTTTCTATTACACACACATGTATTTTGTAATTAATAAACTCATTTTTGGGGCAGTTTTAAGATTACAGAAAAATAGAGCAGAAAGTACAGATGTCCCATGTGTCCTCTCACTCCCTTATTGTTAACACTGAGCATTTATCACTATCAAGCCAATGCTGATAGATTATTATTAACTAAATCTATAGTTTACTTTAAGTTCACTCTTTGTGTTGTGCATTCTGTGAGTTTTGACACATGTATCAAAACATGTATACACCATTGCAATATAAGAGGGAGAATAATTCAACTGCTCTAAAAATCCCCTGTGCTCTACCCATTCAGCCCTTCTTCCCTCCACCTTCTGGCAATTACTGATCCTTGTATTATTTCCATAGTTTTACCTTTTCCAGAGTGTCATGCAGCTTGTCATACAATATGTAGCTCTTTCAGACTGGCTTCTTTTACTTAGTGATATGTATTTAAGTTTCTTCCATTTCTTTTCTTGGCCTGATAGCTCGTTCCTTTTTATCCCTGAATAATGTTCCATTATGTGGAGGTTCCATTGTTCATTTATCCATTCACCTACTGAAGGACAGAGTGGTTGCTTCCAAGTTTTAGAAATTATGAATAAAGCTGCTGCACACATTCATGTGCAGGTTTTGTGTGCATGTAAATTCTTGAGTCATCTGGATAAATACCAAGGAGTGTGAGTGCTGGATCCTATGGTAAATATATGCTTAGTTTTGTAAGAAACCAGCAAACTGTCTTCCAAAGTGGCTATGCCATTTTACATTCCCTCCAGTAAGGAATGAGCATTCATGCTGTTCTACATCTCCTCCAGCCTTTCGTGTTACCAAAGACCCATACTTTAATCATTCTAGTAGGTATGTAATGGTATCTCTGTTGTTTTCATTTGCAGTTCTCTAATGGCATATTGAGCATAGATAATGGCATGATTTTTTGTCCTCTTGTGTGTTTTTTTTGGTGAAATGTCTGTTCAGTTCTTACATTAATTTAAAAAAAATTGTTTTACATTGTTGAGTTTTAAGAGTTCTTTGTGTATTTTGAGTACCAGTCATTTGTCTGATATGTGTTTTGCAAATATTTTCCCCAGATTGTAGCTTGTCTTTTCATTCTGTTAGTGTTTTTTTGCAGAGCAGACGTTTTTAATTTTAATGAAGCTCAACTTAACAATTTTTCTTCCATGGACCATGCATTTATATCTAAAAGTCATTGCCAAAGCCAAGGTCATCTAGATTTTTCTCCTGTTTCTTTTTTTTTTTAAATTAAGTTATCATTGATATGCAATCTTATGCCCAGGTTTCACATGAGCAATATTGTGGTTACTACGTTCCCCAATATCAAGTCCCCACCACATACCCCATTATAGTCACTGTCCATCAGCATAGTAAGATGCTACAGAATCACTACTTGTCTTCTCTGTGCTATACTGCCTCCCCCATGTCCGCCCCCCTACATTATGTGTGCTAATTGTAATGCCCCCTTTTCCCCCTTATCCCTCCCTTCCCACCCATCCTCCCCAGTCCCTTTCCCTTTGGTAACTGTTAGTCCATTCTTGGGTTCTGTGAGTCTGCTGCTGTTTTATTCCTTCAGTTTTTTCTTTGTTCTTATACTCCACAGATGAGTGAAATCATTTGGTATCTGTCTTTCTCTGCCTGGCTTATTTCACTGAGCTTAATACCCTCTAGCTCCACCCATGTTGTTGCAAATGGTAGGATTTGTTTTCTTCTTATGGCTGAATAATATTCCATGTTTATATGTACCACACCTTCTTTTCTATGTTACCTTTTAGAAGTTTTGTAGTTTTGCATTTTACATTTAGATATTTGAACTGAGTTAATTATGTGAAAAATGTAAGATCTGTGTCTAGATTCTTTTTGTGTGTGTGTGTGTGAGGGTGTCCAGTTGTCCCAGCACTATTTGTTGAAAAGATTATCCTTTCTTCATTGAATTGCCTTGGTTCCTTTGTCAGAGATCAGTTGTCTCTATTTATGTGGGTTTATTCTGGGTTCTGGGTTCTTTTCCATTATGCTGATATGTATCCTGTCACCAGGGCCACACCACCTTCCACCTATACCACACTGACTTGATTACTGTGCTTCATAGTAAGTCTTGATATTGGGGAGTGTCAGCCCTCCAACTTTGTTCTTCAAAATTGTGCTGGCTACTTATATATTTTAAAGTAGTTCTATTGTTTTCAGACAAGTTATACATTCTTCTTAAGAAAAAGTTAAACAGTACAGAAAATAACATACATTAAAAGTTTATTATAGAAGATTGGTTCCTCGATGAGGAAAAATATCAACAACAGAACAGGGGGAAAAGGCATCTGAATCATCAGTTTCAGAGAAAAAGAAAGCCTAATGCCCTACAAATATTTGTAAAAATGTTAGTGTCTCTTCTAAGTTAAACTGAAAATAGCAATAAACCCTCATTTATTCCTTAATGCCCATTATTAATCAGGATAGAGGAAATGAAAATGATGTAAATTGGCATAAAAGGCATAAGAGGTTATTTAGCAATTTTTGGAGTGTGTGCTCCTTGCAGGAAGAAGTTCATTTCCTTCACATGATCCCAAGTGCTGAAAAATAGTGCCCGGCACATAGTATGTCCTCAGTAAAGTGTTGTTGAATAGATTTGAAAAATTCAAAGCACTCTTAGTTATTGACAGAGGAACTCTACTACTAGGAATTTGCCTAATGGATATATGTACAGGGTCTTTTTGTTGCAGCATTATTTGTAAAAGGCAAATGCTACCAATAGACTAAATACCTATCAATAGAGAAAACATTAAATAACTTCCTGTACACTCACACCATTGGATATTATGTAGCTATTTATAAAAATAAAGTAAATCTATATGAACTGAGTTGCAACAGTGTCCACAATATTATTGCTAAGTGAAAAAGCAAACTATGGAACAGTATCTATAGTATGAGAATATGTAAAATACAACATGTTTTCCAACCTGCACTGGAAGGAGTCATGTTACCCAGTGAGGTTGTCTTTGGATGCTGGATGGAAGAAAGGGAGGAACACTTCCACTTGAAAGCCTCTTACTTGCTTACTTCTGCTTTAATATGAGGTACATTTCTATGAGTTTTTCTTTTAAAATGGTTTATTTTCAAAAAAATAAGTGTATGAAAGTTTTTATGTAGCAACAGGAAAAGGGCATATATTTATTTATCTGAAAATACCTTAATTATGTGGGGGAAATGATACATTCTCATTTAAAAATCTGTTTCCAAAGCAAAAATAAGAAAGTAAAACTCTCTTATAAAGGTAACCTTAATATTACCAGTTTGATAAACATCTTTAGCTATTTCTTTATGTGTCTATACAGCTGTACATAAAGGGTTTATCCTATTTATGCTGCTCTGTAGTCTGTTTTTTTCATCAAACAATATTCAGTGGCCTTCTAAGTGAATTGGATTGTTTTCATAGGCATTATAGTATGTCACTGTATTTATGACTTTAGTAAACTGTCACTTATTTTTGAGCACTATAAACAATGCTACCCCATTCATTTTTGAAAAACAATGAATAGGCACAAAGTAGCACAAAGTAACATTTGTAATGTATTTGTAAAATGTTAAAGCAATACTGTAAAGAATAATGTGTCCATAATCCAGTCAGCATTACCTTGAAGACCTCAGTTCCATTTCTTTTCCTGGCCTCCCTGAGATAAGTACTATTTGGATTTTGGTTTATCATTACCTTGTTTTTATTTAATGTTTTATCAAATATGTTTGCATCCTAAAAAATGTATTGTTTAGGTTGCAAGTTTATGCCCTTGATGGGAGTGGAATCTTCCTCTGTAAACTCTTAGTGACTGGCAGCCCTTTCGGTCAATATATACTTCCTGCTACTCGTCCATGCTGTGGGTAGTTGGAGCGGATCTTTCCACTGTGGTATGATATTCCATTGTATGAATTCACGGTTTGTTTATCCGCTCTCCTTGTGGTGGTCACCCAGAGGTGCGTCCCGTGGCCAGCGCCACACCCTTGTGAATTCCTTCCCCCTTGAGGGTGGATGGGACCTGTGCCTTGCTTCTCACCATCAGAAAACGACGAAGGTTCCAGAATGCCATTTCCGTGAGCCTGTGGCATCAAGCTCACTCTTGCTTGCATGCTTTCTCCCTCCCTAGCTTTACAGAAGTAAGAAAGGCCCGCGTGGCAAGTTACTGCAGGCCTCTGGGAACTGAAGGTGAACCTCCAATGAACAGCCAGCAAGAAGCCACGGTCTTCCGTTCTGCAAGGAAATGAACTCTGACCCCGGCCCAAGTGACCTGTAAGTGTATCCTCTCGCACCTGAGCCTCTGGAGACCAATACCTGTTTGCACACTTGCAGAGGATCACCTAAGCTGTGCCTGCCGCTCCCCACTCCCAACACCACAGTAACTGTGAAATAAAAAATATATGTTGTTTCAGCTACAGAGTTTGTGGTGGTTTACTATGCAACAGTAGATAACTAATCTCTTGTTCATAGGTATAGTTGGGTTGCTTCCCATTTTTCATGATTATCAACCATCCTAATATAATTGCCCAGACATGTATCTCCTGGTACACAGTAATTCTATAGAGGAAATAACCCAGAATGGACTTGCTTGGGCTTTAGGTCAGGATGGAGGTTGGCAAAGTCTTCCTGCTGAGGTGTTAAGGACCAGATAATGGGGGCCTCTAGTCTCTGTTGCAACCATTCAGTTCTGCTGTCTTATTACTGAAGCCGCCACAGACACAGAACGTATGTGCTGTGTTCCAGTACAACTTCCTATGTGAATTTGAATCATTTTCACACCTCATGAAATATTGTACTTCCAGTTTGTTTCAAACAACTTAAAATGTAAAAACCATTCTTAGCTTTCTAGTTATACAAAAACAATTGGCCTACAGGGCATAGTTTGCCTGACCCTCAGACCCATGGACCCTTGGGACACACGCATCTTCAACTTACAAGATAGGGCAATGTGGTTTCTGTGGGTGATGGCTGGTTTCCCCTCCCACCGCAGTGTGCTGTGTGAGCCCCCAGGCTCCACGTGGTCCTCAAATATGAGAGAGACATATGTAGGATAGTCAGACTCCAGTGCACGGTGCTGGTACAGGACATCTGAGAGAGTGATTATGATTCAAATCTGCATTTTCCTGGTTATTATTGAGGTTCAGTAGTTTTTCATGTTTATTGATTAATTCTCCTTTAGAAAGGAGAATGCATATTTCCTCTTATGAATTGTCTCTCAAGTCTTCTGCCTTTTAGGGGGAAGGGAGTGTTTGTTTTCCTATTATTGATCTGCTTGTGTTATTTATATTCTTACATATTCTGCATTTAAATGCTTGTCAATCATATGTGTCGAGAATATCTTCTCCCTGTGGACGGTTTTGTTTTCCCCACTTTTATGGTGACATCTAAACAACACTGAGTTTTCCGATCCAGAAATAAGGTATGTCTCTGCCATTAGTCATATTTTCTTTAATGTTTTTGGTAAAGTCTTATCATTTTCTCTTATGAAATTTTTCTCATATTTTTTGTTTGTGTATTCCTACTTAAATTATTTTCTTGAACTATACAGATTTTTTCTTTTGTATTCTCACATTAGTTTTTGTACATTAAAAATATATCCCTTCCCTTCTTCTAAGTAACCTTTTTTTTTTCTTTATATTTGGACAAACCTACTACTAGCCAGCCACCATTTTAGTGGACACATGATAATCTCAAGAATATATTAAGTCTTCAGACTCTGAACTAGCCCTGTATCATGTTTCCTGCCTAGTCTCTTTCAAGTTGCTTTCTGAACATGTGTGCGTCTAATCATGTGCATGTATTTGCGTACATATTTATATATGTGTAGGTACAGTGACAGAGTGAGTGTGACAAGGATGGATGCACGCAGGAGGCTCAAAAATGAGCAGAAAGAAATACATAGATGAAAGCAGATCAGAGGAAGAGAATTCAGTGGAAATATATGTGCAAAGATGGCTATGGAATGTGAGGATACTAAATAATATTACTAATATTATTAATATTAATATGATTAATACTAATTATAATAATAGTTACTTACTGAGAAGCTATCCTGTACACTGTGCTCAGTGTTTGACAGGTGTTAGTGATTTCACACCACTGACCCAACAAAGTTACTGCTATTTTCTCTATTTCATAGCTGACACAACTGTGGCCTCCACTGGGCTGAATAATCTAAGACCATCCAGCAAGTCAGCAGCAAGCTGGGAGTTGAGTCCTGCCTGTGTGCCTCGAGGCCCTGGCTCCTTCCACTTGGCTGTGCAGATGTTCGGTGATCTGGGCATTAAGCAACATCAGTAGGCACATACAGAGGCCTGGACATGTGTGTTCATGTTCATTGTAATGTTCACTATAACAAAAAACAATCTCATCATATAGGTAGATGGCTGACTATGTTTCATCTGCACATTGACTATGGAATATAATGCTGTACTTAAAAAGAATGGGTAGGTCAACAGGTACTGCCTTGAAAAATCCTCAACCACACTAGTCAGAGACAGAAAGCATTTACAGAGTAACAGAATGATTATGTTACCCAGTTATTATTAAAATACAGAAAACACTTCATGGAGTCTACAAGTGTATTATTCCTGTATAAAAATTCATCAAGCTGAACATTCGGAATGTGTGAAATTGGCTATATGCAAAATAAACCTAAATTTAAAAATAGATTGTGTCTTATATTTTCATGTGTATATGAAAATACACAGAAACTGGCCTGGGACACTATGTGCTCGATTTTTGGCATTGGGTACCTTGGGGAAAGGGAGAGAACTCTGCTTTTTCCTCTACATACTTCTGTGTTGTGTGAATATTTTAGAAAGGAGAATGCATCAGTTGGCTACCTAATAAATACACACACACACACACACACACACACACACACACACACACACACACCATGCTTTTAATTAAGTCAATAATAAATTACATAAAATGATTAGTCAGTTAATAGATACAAAAATTAATAGACCACAAATACACTTTGGAAGAAAAGCAGCTGCTGAGGGGCCCATGTAGAGACAGACGCATCTTCTCCTGTCTGGGAAGAGCTTGACATTCAGTCACCAGTTAACTTCTGTGAGAGGTTTCCCTACCACCCTAATCACCACTGGCCTGAGGGCGGCATGTGGAGGTGAGATATGAGCACCTCAGCCCTGCAAGATGCCTGGTCCCACCCCAGGGCGCTGGAGCCTGTAGGGGGCTCAGCAGGAGCTTGAAGGAGACACCTCACTAGGGGACAGGGCAGCTGCTGGAGATGACCTGAGTACTGGTACTAATTAAAAAGCAATTGAATAATGAGAAATCAGAATTCAATGATCTACTACCATTTCCTACCAAACTGGTGAGGATTTGTGTCCTGGCTCTACACCACAGTGGCATGGGCTGAGAGGCAAGGAGGAGAGGGGGAGCTAGGCAAGTCAGCAGAAGGCAGAGGAGGCAGAGCTTTGCCAGACACACTAAGGAATTTGCCAGGAGAACGAGGGCAAGCTGGTAACAAGCACAGCCGGCCAGGAAGTGTGTGGAGCGGCCAGGAGGCCAGGGCATCATCCAGGCCAACTATGTTGGTGCTAGAACAGTCCAACAGCAGTGGGGGAGGAGACTCATGGGGTTAGAGGGGTGCTGAGGGAGATGTGACAGCCCTCCAAGATCGGTTGCACGTACCCTGAAAGGGAGGGTGAGGCAGCACAGGCCTGTATCAGCTAGGGGTTATAGAATGAGGAACACATTGTTGAAATTAGAGCTTATACAGTTTGTGGGGAGCTGGGCAATGAACACCTGGGAAGGGCAGTTAGAGGACCAGAGGAGCCCCCAGCCAGCTGGTCTGGGAAGCCCAGGATGTCCAGCCACTGAAGGGGGCTCACAGGGGAGGCTGACGCAGGAGTCTTGAGGAAACATCTGCCTTTATGGCTCCAAAGGCAGGCCTGCTGGCAGAGCCGGGCTGCTGCTGGTCAGCAGGGCCTGCAGTCTGCAGGAAGAGCTGGAGGCAAAGAGGAGGTGTGAGGACATGAGGACGCGGCAGCCTGCCAGGCCCCTTCCCAAAGTGGGTAGGCAAGGCCCTCTCATTGACCAGGACTCACTAAACCAAGCAGCATTCAAGGTAGCGCCCCCAGACCCCTTTCTTGGCCAGCTCTAACCTGGGACCACCCAGGGGAAGAGATTCTGGGAAACATGGTCTCCCACCTGAACAAGCTAACGGTGGGAGAAGGTTCTGGAGGAAAGGCAGTGAGTTCCATTCCAGGCATGGTCACTCCGAGTTGACTGTGAGACATCCCCATGGAGATGTCCAGCAGGCAGGTGGGCCGGTCCAGACTCCTTCACTGTGCAAACAAGTCGTTTCAGGACTAGTTCTAATCCAGCCTGGGGTGAGAGTGGCATGTAGCTGTGGCTAAGGGCTGAGGAACTATAAACACTGGCCAGGAGTGAAGGCTGGCTAACAAAATGACAGTCCCAGCAAGGTAACTTTCAGGCAGTGACTTGGGGCAGTGAGCTCGATGGGGCAGGCTATACAGGGCAGGGAGAGCAGATGGGCTGAGAGGGACGGCAGCTGGTCTGCCCTGGTGATAGCCTTCTGGAATCACTCTTTGGAATGAACTATAACTTAGAAGAAAAAATTCACTTGATTGTCACACCTCTTTTTTTTTAAATCCTATTATGTGGGCCTAAGACAGAGTGTCTTTAATGAATGACTCTCCTCTCAGAAATTTCAAAGACAAGTTTGTTTCTCAATACAGTTTATGACCTTATTGCTTCACAGTCCTTCCGAATCATAAAGTGAGTTCAGAATGAGGTTTCAGGTGACGTAGTCAACATTCCACACAGACAGGCCGACCACCGGATCACTGGAACACTCTCCTCTGCCATTACTACCGTCTCCCCCACCTCTTCTGCTACCACCTACCACCCTACCACTACCCAAGTGGAAGGAACTGAGTCTGGGGAAACATGGTAAAGAGAGGGCAAAAGAAGGTAACAATTCCAAAGGCACATGGACATTAACGGGGTGCTCAGGTGCATTTCCTTCATTTTTATTTGATAGCACGTGTGTCATCAGTGGGCAACTGTACCTGCAGTATTTTATTTCCTCCACTTTCTTCATTTCCGAATGAAATCCTGGCTTCCTGGTAGAGTATGTCCGTGGAGGAGTGTTATATTCCTCTGACTACTTTGTAAAAAAGAGGGCTTATTCTCTATATTCACATCCCTCTCTCTACTCTCATTCTGCTATATTTTCATGACAGTACTTATCTTTACTGAGTACTATGTTTATGTGGTTCTTTACTGTGTGCTTTGGTATTCCAATATAAGCTTCATCACAGACCATCCTGTTTTGTTCGCTGCTGTATCCCCAGCAAATAAAACAGCACTTAGCACATTCCCTCCAGTCTCTGTTGGATGAATGAATGAACAGATGAATGACATTACTTTCTAAGAAAGGTTCCATTATGGCTGTCCCCTGTATACAGAAAAATAAAGTTCTGATATAAGGGATTGCCTCTTGGCCAGATCATAGTACTTGTGTGCCTTATATATAGTCCTAATAGGTCCTCAAGTCTCAGAAAAACTGTATCCTTTACATGAATATTACCAAATAATAGCAATTAAAAATATATTTGCTAGACATTTTGGTCAGAAGAGCTTGAGCTTTGCCAGTATCTGTTTATTGCGCCTACTTCCTGCCTGCTGGTGCACTGCCTCTGCTGGGTCCTCTTCTTCCTTCTGCCTGCTAACTGGTCATTCTCTTGGATTTGCCTTGGGCCGCTTGCTGATAGCTCCCAACTGTGAGGTTTCCCAGGCAGCTTCTCAGGTCTCAGGATGCCATTCTTAGGTAGATGAAGGGTGAGGTCCCGGTCGGGCCCTGTAATGGTACTTTGTCTGTGGATCCATCCGACCTGTGTACACTTTTGTGTGCACATATTTATGGCACTGCAAACTCCTCCTCTCATACCTTCAGGGGCAGCACACAAGCCTTATACATCTGTGCCTCTTCAGTACCAGGCCCAGTAGCTGGCTTATTGTAGGTATTGAAGAAGTGAGTGGATGTGGATCAAATTTGTTGATGAAACTGTAGTATTTATGAGTGAAATTGATATAATTTAGGGGTTTGCTTTAAAATACTCCAGTTAAAAATAAATGAAATAAAGTGGCTGAGGACACAGATGAAACAAGGTTGAAAAAAACGTTGATAATGGTTGAAGCTGGCAATGGGCATATGGTGCCGTTTGGGGGGGCTCATTCTTCTCTTCCGTTTTTGTGTTTTAAAATTTTTCCATTAAAAAGAGGAACAAAAATGTGTTGGTGAGGCAAGCCAGCAAGGGTTGCTAATAGGCTATTGGATCTAGAAGCATTTAGGAAGTGGAAATTTGTAAGTAAAATTTTACTATAGCGATGAGTAGCTATTTGTTCGTAGCTATCTAGCTGAATTAGTGGAGCTTTTGTCTAATTTCATCCAGACATGCCAGGGGTCAATTGCCAGTTTGCTGAATACTTGCTATGTGTTTTTTGGGGAATCATGTAAAGATGCATCAGAATAGTCAATTCTAGGCCTATATGAAATCCGAGGAGCCAAAACAAATTGCAAAGATAAGGGCTTGCTTGAAGAAGTTTTCATTGCATCATTCCCAGCATATAAGTATCTTTCATCCTGTTTGCAGAATGTTTTTGGAATCAAGGGAATGAAATATGAGAAAATCAACGTTTGATTCAAATGAGGAACTCCCACTTACAGTGAAAAGGAAGGATTTTAGAAGAAAGAGATCATCAAGAGACTTGGAAGACCATGATGAGCAGAACGCTGATCAAACGGTCACATTTCCCTGCTCCCTATGCAACCATGAAATTCATGTACCTGGAAGTTTCTTCCATAAAAAACAAGATGCAGCTCTGGCCACACTGGGTTTTCAGTGGATGGATGAAAAGAAACCAGGGCCTTCAGTGATCACTATGCAGAGACAGCTTATAATTACTAAACTATTGTCATCTTCTACATTCACTGAAAAAACCCTACAGAGTGTTAATAATGCTTTTGAGCTACTTTGGAAGAAACAAATGCCTGCATATGATAAGATCATTGATAACATTCACAGGAATACCCTATATTATCAAAAAACCTGCCACCTCTTAATTAAAGGAATAGCCATTTGTGAAGACAGGAATTCTACATGGAGAACTGCCATGAATGATAAATTCACTGTAGTGAATAATTTTGGCAAAAAACCCAATGTGTGTTTTTTGGGTTTGTTTGATGGACATCATGGTGCCTCAGCAGCCACCTTGACTTCAACAGAGCTCCCAGTCTTACTTCTGCATCAGCTTTCCAGATTTGATCCTTCCTACCAGATGACCCCTGAAGAGCACAAAGTAATCAATTCCTTCCACACAGTGTTTAGGGAAGACTACATAGCTACAGAAGACCTCTTTTCCTCCATAAACAAAAGGACAGAAGAATTGAAGTGTGAGTATGAGGATATACACAAAGCCTTTGCAAAAGCATTCTGGAGAATGGATAGGCTTCTACGTCTTGGAAGGAAGGAAGTATCCAGGGTCCGATGGAGTGGCTGTTCCGCAGTTACTTGCCTACTGGAAGGCAGCATCAAAAGTCCCTTTGCTAAGAACTGGAGAAGAATCAATGACCATAACTGCTTGGCAGAGAGGTTCCCTTGCCAGATTTCTGGAATACTACACATTGCAAACACTGGTATGTTTACTGAATGACACTACATCACACCTTTTCTTATTCCTGGCAGCAAAACCTCTCATGCTTCCAGAATTAGTGAGACATTATTTAGTGACTTATTAATGCTCAGAAATTTCACTAACCCATTTAAGGAATGATCAATAGCCACAGTTTAAATGCAAATTGTAGATACACACAAAAATTGTAGTTATTTTTCAAGGAGACACATATATTAAATAAGGTGACCAAAACATTAAATTTCCTAAGTGGGGTAGCAATACCATTATTGATAAAGGGAAAGCAAATATATTACATGTGTGTACAGCTCAATAGACAAAAAAAACGTTACCCACATTTTCCTTTTTCAGGAAAATGGAAAGTTCTTTGAGGTATTGGTAGTTTTGTTATTCAAACTGGTGAGCATTCTGACATTGGCAATAGGTCACTCTTGCACTTACTGGCCAAGCAACATCAAATTCATCTTAGAGAGAAGAATAATTCATGCTTCAGCTTTACAGCCATATATTCTCTTCTCCAAAAATTTGGCTGTATCTTTTTAATTTTATTTCAGGAAGCAGTTCTTTTGACCTTCAGTACTTAAGTTCTAGCTTAGGAACTTGTCAAAATGGAAATCCCAGAGGTAAAACAGTTTTAGCAAAGTTAACCTGAGTTTCATGAGATACTTAACTAGGGTTCCACAAGCCCTTCCATGGACAGAATTATTAAAGAGTTTCCACTTACTGGATATGGAATGCAGAGTAATTTCTCACTTAGTCTTACAGAAACCCAGTATCTGAAGGTAGTTAAGTATTGTCTTTTTAAAAAAATTTGACATATAACATTGTCAAATTAAAGGTGTACAATAAATGGACACATTTGCATATTGTAATATGATTGCCATTGTAGTGGTAATTAGCATCTGTATCACCTCACATAATTATCATTTCTTTTTAGTGGTTGGAATAATTAAATTCTAGTCACTTAGCAAGTTTGATGATTGTAATTCAATATTGTTCTCTTTATTCCTACACTGTGCGTTAGATCTCTATGGCTTATTTACTAGTTTTGAACACTGTCCCCCTTCCTTCCTCTATCTAAATGCTAACCCAATTTTCCAGATGAGAAAATAGAAGCTTGGAGAGCTGAGGTAATTTGGTCAAGTCTTAGAGGCACCAGGGATTGGAGCCAGAAACCAAGCCCACTGTAGCATGCTACCATCCAGTGGGCGAGGAGGCCTGGACCTCAGGGAGTGGGACTTCGTGGCAGAGATGGCTCTGAATAAGGACCAGAGAATCACAAAGACCCTTATGGTGCCAAGGATCCTGAAGTCAGCCTGTTTCTGATCTGGTTCTGGTTCTGAGCCTAAAATGAGAACTCTAGATTAAGCAGTATTGAGAAGCCAAGGGCGATGCCAGTTCGTGTGGAGTCTTGTCATTTCTCAGGCTGTATGCAGGGGCTACAGAGGGCTGCAGAGAAGGGCCTGCTGCATGCACAGAGTTTTCAGGTTTCAGACCTATCTGGGAACTGACCCACATCCTTGGACTTGGGACCTCTATTAGAAAATATTATTAGATGTCTGGATTCTTGTTAAACTAAAGGAGAAATTATGAGATATTCAGTAAGTAGACACTGTCATTAAGTGTCTAGTTTACTATGGTTCACTGCTTCCAGGTCCACTGCTGTCTGGCTAGTTCTGATCTCCAGGTCAAACATCTGATCTAATTTGCAGGTTTAGATAATTGTGTTAACTATTTCATTTAGGCATCCTTCATTTAAATACATAAGAATATGCAGGGGAAAAAATCCAACTTGTGAAAAGGAAGTAATAATTTATGATAAAAAAGTTCTCTTAAAAGAAAGTGATTTAAGTGGGTTACAAAAATTTCTCACTCTATTTATCAAGAGCATATTTTGTATTTTATAAAACAAGACTTTTAATTACAGCAAGAGAAATAATTTTTCCTGTTTGAAATCGGTGAAATACCCATGTCACCACAACTCTGGAAATTAAAAAAATAAAAACACCTCACTTTATGAGGAATGAGTATAATGGTGAAGTCACTGAATAAACGTTGAATCTATGCATGTGCTAAGATACTTCCAAACTGACATTCTTGAATTTTTGTTCTTAGCATTGCCCATCTACATTGCATTTTGTAATTTCTCTTGGCGTTCTCTTATCTTACTTCAATGAATCCCCATAGAATTAAAACACCAACAAATGTAAATTATACAGAATACACTTTTCCCCTAACATCAAAGAAACCACAAATTTCATATTTCTAATTAATCACAGTAGTTCCTTAGAAACGTAAATGATCCTTATTTGATCCCTTCAATCACTTTGCCCAGTGCTGTTATTTTTAATAGCCTATTGGGATATAATTCATTAAGCACACAATTTACCCATGCAAAGTGTACAGCTCAATAGTTTTTAGAATATTCCTGGTTATGTGCAACCAGCATCATGGCCAATTTTAGAACATTTTTGTCATCTCAAAAGAACACCCTTTAGCAATTAGCTCCCCAAGCTCCCGTTTCTGCAAGACCATCACTAATCTATATTTTGTCTCTATATACTTTCTATTCTGGACATTCCATATAAATGGAATCATACAATGTGTCCTTTTGTGACTGGCTTCTTTCACTAAGCATAGCGTTTTGAGGCTCATCTATGTCATAACATGCATCAATCCTTTCCTTCTTTATTAATCCTGAATAACATTTCATGGAATAGATACACCACATTTGCTTATCCATTTATTAGTTGATAGACATTTGAGTGGTTTCCAATTTTGGGCTATTATGAATAATGTTGGCATGAACATTGTGCACAGTTTTTTTTATTAAGGTATCATTGATACACAATCTTAGGAAGGTTTCACATGTGCAACATTGTGGTTACAACATTCACCTATATTATCAAGCACCCCCCTACCTTATTGTACACAAATTTTGTATAGACATGTTTTCACTTCTTTGGTTATATATCCAGGAGTGGAATTGCTAGGTCATAAGATACCTACCTCTATGCTGCCAAATTGTTTTCCATAGTGGCTGCACCATTTCACTATCCTACAAGTTATGTATGAGGTCTCTAATTTTTCCACATTCTCTCACCACTGTCACTTTTTTATTCTTGCCATCTTGGTATGAAGTGGTATCTCACTGTGATTTTGATTTGCATTTTTTTAATGACTAATGATGTTGAATACCTCTGCATGTGCTTACGAGTCATTTGAATATCTCCCTTGGAGAAATATCTATTTAAATTTGTCCATTTTTAAATTGGGCTGCCTATTGTTGAGTTGTAAGTTTCTTTTTATATTCTGAATACAAGTTCCTTATCAGATATATGATTAGGAAGTACAGGTATATCTTGTTTTATTGTGCACTTTACTGCACTTCACAGATAACTCATTTTTTACAAACTGAAGGTTTGTGGCAACACTGTATTGGGCAAGTCCATTGACACCATTTACAAATTGAAGGTTTGTGGCAATTCTGCGTTGGGCAAGTCTGCTGGTGCCATTTTTCCAACAGCATTTGCTCACTTTGATTCTGTTATGTTTTGGTAATTCTCATAATATTTCAACACTTTTCATTATTTTATCTTTTACGATTTGTTTTCAGTGATTATGACTTGCTGAAAACTCAGATGGTTAACACTTCTTAATAAAAAAGTATTTTAAAACTAAAGTTACATACATTGCTTTTGAATACATAATGCTATTGCACACTTACTAGACTTCAGTATAGGGTAAACATTAACTTTTATATGCCCAGAAAACCAAAAACTTCATTTGACTTGCTTTATTGCAGTGGTCCAGAACTGAACTCACAATATTTCTGATGTATGCCAGTATAATATTTTAATTCCATGGGTTTTCTTTTCTGGATGTCTTTTGAAATAAAAATATTTTAATTTTGATGAAATCCAGTTTTCAATTTTGCTGTTGCTGCTTGTACTTCTGGTGTGAAATCTAAGAGATGACTGCCTAATCCAAGGTCACAAAAATCTATACCAGTATTTTCTTCTAGGAGGTTTATAGTTCCATCACCTACATTCAGGTCTATGATCCATTCTGAGTTAATTTTCTGTCCTGGGGTAGGGGTACCAACTTCATTCTTTTCTATGTGGATATATCAGCTGTCCTGTAACAATTGCCAAAGATTATTATTTTCCCATTGTATTGTCCTGTTGTTCTTGAAAATCAATTGACAAATATAATGGTTTAAAGCAAAGGTCTCAATTCTGTTCCACTGATTTATGTCCATACTGTCTTGACCACTTAAGTTTTGTAGTAGGTTGAAATTGTTAAGTAGGAGCTTCTTTTTTTCTTTTCAAGATTGCTTTGCCTATTCTGAGCCTCTTGCTTTTCCATATGAATTTTAGTTATCAGTTTGTCAATTTCTCAAAAAGATCTAGCTGATATTTTGATAGAGACTATGTTGACTCTGTAGATCAGTTTGGGGAGTATCGACATTTAACAGTATTAATTCTTCTGATTAAATGGATGTATTTCCATGAAGATTTTCTTTCTTTCAATGATTTGTAGTTTTCAGTGAACAGCTCTTAATTTGTTAAATTTATCCATAAGCATTTTATTCTTTTTGATATTATTTTAAATGCAATTGTTTTCTTGATTTCATTTTCAGTTTAACACTACTGTGCAGAAATACAACTGATTTTTGTATACTGATCTTGTTTATTCTACTAGTTTTTGTTTGTTTGGGGAAATTCTCTAGGATTTTCTGTGTAAAAAGATCATGACATCCACAAATAGAAATTGTTTTAATTCTGCCTAAATTGGATACCTCTGATCTTTGGCTAAAATTTTCAGTATAACCTTAAGTGGAAGTGTTGAGACTCAACATTCTTTTCTTGTTCCTGACCTTATGAAAGCATCCAGTCTTTATTATTATAAATGATGTGCTGGTGTGTATGATGTGTTTTATGTTGCTTTGGGTGTTGTGTGTCATTAAGCATGTTAGCTTTTTTTTGTATATTGAGGAAGTTCCTTTCTACTTCTAGTGTTTTTATCAAGAAAAGAAAGGATGTTGGCTTTTCTCAAATATGCTTTCTGCATCTGTTGAAGTGCCCATGAATTTTTCCATTTATTCTATTAGTATATTGTATTATGCTGACTGAAATCCATATACTAAGCAAAACATACCTGCCTGAAATAAACCCCACCTGGTCATGGCATAGAGTCTTTTTTTATTTGCTGGAGTTGTTTTGCTAGGATTTGTTGAGGATTTTGCATTTTTATTCATAGGTGACTTTAGTCTTTGGTTTTCCTTTCTGGTGAAACTTTGGTCTGGTTTTGATAGCAAGGAAATACTGGCTTCATAAAACGAGTTCGGAAATGTTACTTCCTCTTTTAGGTTTTGGAAGAATATGCAGAGAATTGATATTAATTCTTCCTTACATGTTAGCCAGGATTCACATGCAAATTTTTTTTTTGTGGTTAGTTGATTACTAATCAACCTCTTTACCTGTAAGGCTATTCAGATTTTCTATTTCTTCATGACTTCATGAGTCAGTTTCAGTAGTTTTTCCTTTTTTGGAATTTTCCCCATTTCATCTAGGTTATCTAATTTGTTGGTATACAATCATTCATAGTATTATACTTTTTTATTTTTGTAAGATTGGTAGTAATATTCCATATTTCATTCCTGATTTTAGTAATTTGAGGCTTCTCTTTTACTTGTGGCCTAAAGGTGTGTCAGTGTTGTTGATCTTTTCAAAGAACCAACTTTTTGGTAATTTACTCTTTTTTTTTTCTGGTGTCTTGTCTCTGTTTCATCTATTTCCACTCTAATCATTATTTCTCCTTTCTTCTGCTGGCTTTTTATTTTCTGCTTGTTCTTTTCCTACTGTTTTAAGGTGAACAGTTAGATTATTCATTTGCAATCTTTTCTCTTTTTTAATAGGTAGGTACATCTATACTTTTCTCACTGAGCACTGCTTCACTTACAGCTTTTTAAAGCTCATGTATGTTGCTTTTTTTCACTTATTTCAGTGCATTTTGACTTCCCTTTTGACTTCTCTGACCCACTGGTTATGAGTATGTTTAGTTTGCACATATTTGTGGATCTCCCAAGATCCTTGTTACTGATTTGTAATTTCATTTTGGTCAGTGAACATGCTTTGTATGATTTCAATTCTTTTAAATGTATTAAGGCTTATTTGATGGCTTGATATATGGTCTCCTCTGAACAATGTTTCATGTGTAGTCAAGAAGGAAGTGTATTATGCTGTTTTTTAGGTGGAATATTCTTCAAGTGTTTGTTAGGTCTAGTTGTTTTACAGTGTTCAAACTTTCTATTTACTTGTTTACCTTCTGCCCAGCTGTTCTATCCATTATTGAAAATAAGGCTTTGATGTCTGCAACTATGATTGCTGAATTGTCTATCTTCAAGTTAGTTTTCACTTCCTGCACTTGGAGACTTTTTTCTTAGATGTACATACCTAAGATTTATAGTTACGTCTTCCAGCTGGATAGACTCTCTGTTAGTTTCATCTGTAGTATCAGTTTCTGTATTAAAATTTAGTATTAATATAGCCTTTCCAGCTCTCGTTTCCTTACTGTTTGCCTTCTCTATCCTTTTACTTTCCATTTACTTGTCTTTGAATCAACAGTGTTCCTCCTCAGCATATAGTTGGATCTTGTTTATACTAGTTTCCTATAGCTGCTGTTAAAAATTTACCTTTTACTTGGTGGCTTAAACAACACAGGTTTATTCTCTCACAGTTCAAGAAGTTCTCAATTGGCATAACTGGGCTGAAATCGAGGCGTCATTACAAATCTTGGAAAGAATGTTACTTGCTTCTAGTTTTTGATTCCCAGGATTTCTTGGGATGTAGCCCCATCACTTCAATTTCAAATGTGCCTTATTAAGCACACTTCCTTTTCTTCCTGTGTCTGTAGCCAATCTCACCTCTGTGATCACATTTAGAGCCCACCTAGACAATTCAGTTAAGCATCTCAGGATCATTGATCACATCTGCAATCATTGCTATAAGGTAACATTCATTCAGAGGCTCCAGGGATTAGTTCCTGTTATCTCTGGGGCCCTTACCTTGTCTGCTACCATGTTTCTTTTTCCATTCTGTCAATCTATGCCTTTTTGTTCGATATTTAAGTCACTTATGCTTACTGTAACTACTTATAGGGTAGGATTCACGTCAAGACATTTTGCTGTTTGCTTTGTCTTCTCTCTTTTGTTTCTCTATTCCTCCATCACTTCTTTCTATTGTGTTAGATGTTTTCTGGTATCCCACTTTAATTCCTGTGTTTCTCTTACTATATAAAACTTTTATAGTGGGTGTCCTGAGGATTACAATAACATCATAACTTAAAAATAATTTTGCTTGGATTTGTGCCAGCTTAGTTTCAACATATATGTACATCTTTGCTCCAATATAGCTCTATTTCCACCTTCTTTCTCTGTATTTTATATTCACAGAATTACATCTTTATGTTATAAGCATAGTTTCATAATTATTTTATGCATCTTTCTTCTAAATCAGGATTAGAAAAGCATTAAAAATAAAAATAAACTTTTGCTGTTTTACATTTGCTTATATAGTTAACTTTGTGTGGATTTGACAGTCTATGTTTAAAATTTTAGTCTGAGGGAGTCCCTTCAGTATTTCTCATATGGTAAGTTTGCTATTGATGAATTCTGTTTATCTGGGAATGTCTTAGTTTCTTCATTTTTTCTTTTTTTAATTCATTTTATTATCATTAATCCACAATTACATGAAGAACATTATAGTTACTAGACTCCCTCTTCACTAAGTCCCCCCACCATAAACCCCATTACAGTCACTGTCCATCAGCATAGTAAGATGCAGTAGACTCACTACTTGACTTCTCTGTGTTGCACAGCCCTCCCTATGCCCCTGCCATATTATACATGCTAATCGTAAGGTCCCCTTTCTTTTTCCCTGCCCTTATCCCTCCCTTCCCTCCCATTCTCCCCAGTCCCTTTCCCTTTGGTAACTGTTAGTCCATTCTTGGGTTCTGTGAGTCTGCTGCTGTTTTGTTCCTTCAGTTTTTCTTTGTTCTTATACTCCACATATGAGTGAAATCATTTGGTACTTGTCTTTCTCCGCCTGGCTTATTTCACTGAGCATAATGCCCTCTAGCTCCATCCATGTTGTTGCAAATGGTAGGATCTGTTTTTTTCTGATGGATGAGTAATATTCCATTGTGTATATGTACCACATCTACTGATGGACATTTAGGTTGCTTCCATTTCTTGGCTATTATAAACAGTGCTGCGAAAAACATAGGGGTGCACCTGTCTTTCAAACTGGAGTGCTGCATTCTTAGGGTAAAATCCTAGAAGTGGAATCCCTGGGTCAAATGGTATTTCTATTTTGAGCTTTTCGAGGAACCTCCATACTGCTTTCCACAATGGTTGAACTAATTTGCATTCCCACCAGCAGTGTAGGAGGGTTCCCCTTTCTCTGCAACCTTGCCAAGATTTGTGGTTTGTCTTTTGGATGGTGGCGATCCTTACTGGTGTGAGGTGATATCTCATTGTGGTTTTAATTTGCATTTCTCTGATGACAAGTGATATGGAGCATCTTTTCATGTGTCTGTTGGCCATCTGAATTTCTTCTTTGGAGAAGTGTCTGTTCAGCTCCTCTGCTCATTTTTTAATTGGATTATTTGCTTTTTGTTTGTTGAGGTGCATGAGCTCTTCATATATTTTGGATGTCAACCCTTTTTTGGATCTGTCATTTATGAATATATTCTCCCATACTGTAGGGTACCTTTTTGTTCTATTGATGGTGTCCTTTGCTGTACAGAAGCTTTTCAGATTGATATGGTACCACTTGTTCATTTTTGCTTTTGTTTCCCTCCCCCGGGGAGATATGTTCATGAAGAAGTCACTCATGTTTATGTCCAAGAAATTTTTGCCTATGTTTTTTTCTAAGAGTTTTATGGTTTCATGACTTACATTCAGGTCTTTGATCCATTTTGAATTTACTTTTGTGTATGGGGTTAGACAGTGATCCAGTTTCATTCTCTTACATGTAGCTGTCCAGTTTTGCCAGCAACTTCCCCATTGTATGTCCGTGGCTCCTTTATCATATATTAATTGACCATAAATGTTTGGGTTACTATCTGGGCTGTCTATTCTGTTCCACTGGTCTGTGGCTCTGTTCTTGTGCCAGTACCAAACTGTCTTGATTACTGTGGCTTTGTAGTAGAGCTTGAAGTTGGGGAGTGAGATCCCCCCAACGTTATTCTTCCTTCTCATGATTGCTTTGGCTATTCGGGGTCTTTGGTGGTTCCATATGAATTTTTGAACTATTTGTTCTAGTTCATTGAAGAATGTTGTTAGTAATTTGATAGGGATTGCATCAAATCTGTATATTGCTTTGGGCAGGATGGCCATTTTGACAATATTAATTCTTCCTAGCCAAGAGCATGGGATGAGTTTCCATTTGTTAGTGTCCTCTTTAATTTTTTTTTTAAGAGCGTCCTATAGTTTTCAGGGTATAGGTCTTTCACTTCCTTCATAAGGTTTATTCCTAAGTATTTTATTTTTTTTGATGCAATTGTGAATGGAATTGTTTTCCTGATTTCTCTTTCTATTAGTTCATTGTTAGTGTATAGGAAAGCTATAGATTTCTGTGTTAATTTTGTATCCTGCAACTTTGCTGTATTCAGATATCAGTTCTAGTAGTTTTGGAGTAGAGTCTTTAGGATGTTTTATGTACAATATCATGTCATCTGCAAATAGTGACAGTCTGACTTCTTCTTTACCAATCTGGATTACTTATATTTCTTTGTTTTGTCTAATTGCCATGGCTAGGACCTCCAGTACTATGTTAAATAACAGTGGGGAGAGTGGGCATCCATCTTGTTCCTGATCTCAGAGGAAAAGCTTTCAGCTTTTCACTGTTCAGTATGATGTTAGCTGTGGGTTTATCATATATGGCCTGTATTATGTTGAAGTACTTGCCCTCTATACCCATTTTGCTGAGAGTTTTTATCATGAATGGATGTTGAATTTTGTGTAATGCTTTTTCAGCATCTATGGATCATGTGGTTTTTGTCCTTCTATTTGTTGATGTGGTGGATGATGTTGATGGATTTTCGAATGTTGTACCGTCCTTGCATCCCTGGGATGAATCCCACTTGGTCATGGTGTATGATCCTTTTGATATATTTTTGAATTCAGTTTGCTAATATTTTATTGAGTATTTTTGCATCTACATTCATCAGGGATATTGGTCTGTAGTTTTCTTTTTTGGTGGGGTCTTTTCCTGGTTTTGGTATTAGGGTGATGTTGGCTTCATAGAATGAGTTTGGGAGTATCCTCTCCTCTTCTATTTTTTGGATAACTTTAAGGAGAATAGGTATTATGTCTTCTCTGTATGTCTGATAAAATTCTGAGGTAAATCCATCTCCCCGGGGGTTTTGTTCTTTGGTAGTTTTTTGATTACCGCTTCAATTTCTTTGCTGGTAATTGGTTTGTTTAGATTTTGTGTTTCTTCCTAGGTCAGACTTGGAAGGTTATATTTTTCTAGGAAGTTGTCCATTTCTTCTAGGTTTTCCAGGTTCTTCACATATAGGTTTTCATAGTAGTCTCTAATAATTCTTTGTATTTCTGTTGGATCCGTCGTGATGTTTCCTTTCTCGTTTCTGATTCTGTTGATGTGTGTTGATTTTGTTTTTCTATTAATAAGTCTGGCTAGAGGCTTATCTGTTTTGTTAATTTTCTCAAAGAACCAGCTCTTGGTTTCATTGATTTTTGCTATTGTTTTATTCTCAATTTTATTCATTTCTTCTCTGATCTTTATTATGTCCCACCTTCTGCTGACTTTAGGCCTCATTTGTTCTTCTTTTTCCAATTTTGATAATTGCGATGTTAGACTATTCATTTGAGTTTATTCTTCCTTCTTTAAATATTCCTGGATTGCTATATGCTTTCCTCTTAAGGCTGCTTTCGCTGCATCCCACAGAAGTTGTTGTCATTTATTTCCATATATTGCTGGATCCCCATTTTAATTTGGTCGTTGATCCATTGACTATTTAGGAGCATGTTGTTAGGCCTCCATGTGTTTGTGAGACTTTTTGCTTTCTTGGTACAATTTATTTCTAGTTTTATACCTTTGTGGTCTGAAAAGTTGGTTGGTAGATTTTCAATCTTTTTGAATTCACTGAGGCTCTTTTTGTGGCCTAGTATGTGGTCTATTCTGGAGAATGTTCCATGTGCACTTGAGAAGAATGTGTATCCTGTTCCTTTTGGGTGTAGAGTTCTATAGATGTCTATTAGGTCCATCTGTTCTAGTGTGTTGTTCAGTGCCTCTGTGTCCTTACTTATTTTCTGTCTGGTGGATCTGTCCTTTGGAGTGAATGTTGTGTTGAAGTCTCCTAAAATGAATGCATTGCATTCTATTTCCTCCTTTAGTTCTCTTAGTATTTGTTTCATATATGCTGGTGCTCCTGTGTTGGGTGCATATATATTTATAATGGTTATATCCTCTTGTTGGACTTAGCCCTTTATCAGTATGTAATGTCCTTCTTTATCTCTTGTTACTTTCTTTGTTTTGAAGTCTATTTTGTCTGATACTAGTACTGCAACACCTGCTTTTTTCTCCCTATTGTTTGCACGAAATATCTTTTTCCATCCCTTGACTTTTAGTCTGTGCATGTCTTTGGGTTTGAGGTGAGTCTCTTGTAAGCAGCATATAGATGGGTCTTGTTTTTTTATCCATTCAGTGACTCTATGTCTTTTGATTGGTGCATTCAGTCCATTTACATTTAGGGTGATTATCGATCGGTATGTACTTATTGCCATTTCAGGCTTTAGATTCGTGGTTACCAAAGGTTCCAGGTTACTCTCCTTACTATCTAAGAGTCTAACTTAACTCAGTATGCTGTTACAAACACCATCTAAAGGTTCTTTTCTATTTTTTCTCCTTTTTCTTCCTCCTTCATTCTTTATATATTAGGTATCAAATTCTGTACTTGTTGTCTATCCCTAGATTGACTTTGAGGATAGCTAATTTAATTTTGCATTTGCTTCGTAATTAGCTGTTCTACTTTCTTTACTGTGGTTATTACCTCTGGTGACAGCTATTCAACCTTAGGAACACTTCCATCTACAGCAGTCCCTCCAAAATAGACTGTAGAGATGGTTTGTGGGAGGTAAATTCCCTCAGCTTTTGCTTATCTGGAAATTGTTTAATCCCTCCTTCAAATTTAAATGATAATCTTGCCGGTTAAAGTAATCTTGGTTCCAGGCCCTTCTGCTTCATGGCTTTAAATGCATCATGCCACTCCCTTCTGGCCTGTAAGGTTTCTGCTGAGAAGTCTGATGTTAGCCTGATCGGCTTTTCTTTGTATGTGATCTTATTTCTCTCTCTGGCTGCTTTTAGCAGTCTGTCCTTATCCTTGATCTTTCCCATTTTAATTGCTATGTGTCTTGGTTTTGTCTCCCTTGTGTTGGGAGATCTGTGGATCTCCATGGCCTGAGAGACTATGTCCTTCCCCAGACTGGGGAAGTTTTTAGCAACTACCTCCTTAAAGATACTTTCTATCCCTTTCTCTCTCTCTTCTTCTTCTGGTATCCCTATATTGTTCTGCTTGGATTGGTCACACAGTTCTCTCAATATTCTTTCATTCTTAGAGATTCTTTTCTCTCTCTTTGCCTCAGCTTCTTTGAATTCCTCTTCTCTAGTTTCTATTTCATTTATTGTCTCCTCCACTGTATCCAATCTGCTTTTAATACCCTCCATCGTGCTCTTCAATGATTGGATCTCTGACCTGAATTCATTCCTGAGTTCTTGGATGTCTTTCCGTACCTCCATTACAATGTTGATGATTTTTATTTTGAACTCCCTTTCAGGAAGAGTCACGAGGTTCGTATCATTTAAATCTTTCTCGGGAGTTATATTAATTTTACTTGGGACAAGGTTTCTTTGGCGTTTCATGTTTGTATATGGTGCCCTCTAGTGTCCAGAAGCTGTAGTCTCTGGAGCTGCTCAGCCCCTGAAGCAATGTCGGGGGTCGCAGGGGAGTGGTACTGGTGCCTTGGGGGAGGAAAGAGCTGTTCCCCACCTCCTGGCTGCTGTGCCTGTCTCCACTGCCTGAGCAAGTGGGCCGGTCACACAGGTATAAGTATTTGTCCCAGAGCAGTCGGATATGGATCCCTGCTTTCCACAAGCAGCCGGAATCCCAGTCTCCCCGGGAACTCTGCCTGTATTAACTTCCTAACCCGGTAGTCATGTGAGTCTCATGAAAGCACCATGAAATGTAGGTTTGTGCTCCCATAGCCGATCTCCGGAGCTAGTTATTCAGCAGTCCCAAGCCTTCCACTCCCTCCCTGCTCCATTTCTCTTCCTCCCGCTGGTGAGCTGGGGTGGGGGATGGACTCGGGTCCTGCAGAGCCACAGCTCTGGTATGTTACCCCATTTGGTGAAGTCTGCTCTTTTCTCCAGGTGTGTGCAGTCTGACTCAATCCTCTTTCCTGTTGCTCTCTCAGGATTAGTTGCGCCAATTAAATTTTCTAATTGTATCCAGTTTTAGGAGGAAGCCTCTGTGTCTCCTCCCACGCCACCATGTTTAATTCAAATCTCCAAATCTCCGTTTCTTCATTTTTAAAAGGAGTTTTGCATTTTGAGTATGTTGCCTCTGCCATCCAGACTATGGTTTGTGATGATACACAAGCTACTAAGCTACTATTACTCAACATCCTTTGTATGGGTCACTTTTTTCATGCTACTTTCAAGACTGTCTTCAGCTTTTGAGTTTAACACTGATGTGTTTAAGTACTGACCTCTTTTTATCCTGCTTGGAGTTTGCTAAACTTCCTGACTGTATAATGTTTTTGATTGGGTAACTTTTGGCCATTTCATAGAATGAGTTTGGGAGTATTCCCTCCTCTTCTATTTTTTTGGAAAACTTTAAGGAGAATGGGAATTATATATTCTCTGTATGTCTGATAAAATTCTGAGGTAAATCCATCTGCCCGGGGGTTTTGTTCTTTGGTAGTTTTTTGATTACCGCTTCAATTTCTTTGCTGGTAATTGGTTTGTTTAGATTTTGTGTTTCTTCCACATTTTTCTCCCTCCTGTCCTTTTTGACTCCCATCCAGGTATATGTTTGTATGCTTGCTGGTGTCCTACAGGTGCCTGAGACAGTTTTTCTCTTCAGACTGGATTATCTCAGTTCACTAGTTCCCAGGTTGCTGATTCTTCTGCCAGTTCAAATCAGATGCAAAGTTGTTCCCTTAAGCCTGTAATTCTACTTGAAAGGGGGTTTCTTACAAGTTTCTAACAGATGGGTCTAGAGTGGAACATTTGTAGGGTCTTCTCTTTGGACAGCCTTTCCTTTTCCTTGCCTGTTTACCCCTTCGTAGAACAAAGGAATATAACGTTTTATCAAGTGTCTGCATATTAAATCACCTTCTTAAATCCTCACAATAAACTTGACAAAGCATAACATTGCAGGTGGAAAATTTTACTTAGGTGAAAAATCTTCCTCAGTGAAATTAAGTGGCTTAATGACAGTCACACAGATACAAAGTTGGGATTAAAGTACAAGTGTTTCAGGGTCCTAAATCTTTCCACTTCCCCATGCTTTCTTCTAAACCAAGCCATCTAGGTATGTTTCCTTACCACCACATAGTACTACTCTGTTCTAGTTCTTTCTTAAAACTTTCCTGTGATCTTCAAGAGTCAGTGACCTTGTTGGCTGTATCTGAAAAAAAATTCTTGAATCTTGTGCATTCAGATGTACAAAGGTTCCCTGTTTGGGGTTCTAAGGTCACTCTGAAGTTTATGGGGATGCTCTTCCTTTTCTCAAGTTGGGAGATAACCCAGAAATTTCAGGAGGCAGTTACATCATTGCCTCTGCATAAAGAGTTTTCCCTGACAACATGTCATCTTAAAAAGGCTTATGCATCATCTCACGGCAGTGTTTTAATCCCCACTATTAATGTCCCTAAACATGTTGCTCTTCCGTAACCATGTTCCTTTTTTTTTCTGATAACATTTTCTGAGGAGCACAATCTCTCTAAATACTGAAAGCTGGTTAACTATTATGCCTAAAAATTTGAATTCTTAAGGTCAGATTCACTAGAACTCCTGTGTTAAGGGTCTTCCATCACACAGTTCACTGCTTATTCTCTTTTCCTCCAGTTACAGAAACTTTGCTTTAAAGCCAATCTCTTCTCCCTTTTAAATTGTCATGACTTGCTCCTCTCTTCCTTCAGTTCTCCATACTCATGGACATAGTGTTATTTTTAAATCCTCCTCCAATTTCCCATCCTACTTGGGGCTTTTTATTCATTATTCTATTTTATTCATTATTTTATTCATTATTCTATTCTATTCAGCTTAATGTAGTCAACTGCTTTCAACAATTCCATCTGCAGCTGACAGTATATGCAACCGTAGGTTCAAGAAATGAAATAAAACTAATTCTGCATATGATTTTTCTCGTCTTTCCATCAAGACTTTCTGGACCCCAGTCATACTTACCCTCTATTTCCTGGGTTATGTGTGAGTAGTTGAGAAACACGAGGTACCTCCCCTTCACTTTCTCTGTTCACTTACCCAGGTAAGGATATGAGTTTTTTGGAAAGTGCAGTTTCCTTTCATCTGGATGAATTAACTGTCCAAGGAATTAAATAATTTATGGTCAGACAGCAAGTCAACAATAGTGCAAAAACTACAACTAGGGCCTAATGTCTCTTCTTCTAGAAAATTTTGTTGTGCTGAGCACAAGTATGTTGGTTGACAACAGTAAAATAAGCCAAAATAGCATTTCGTACTCTTTAGCTCAGCAATTAAAAAAAAAAAAAAGGCAAGTGGTGCATAAAGCTGTGTTCATTAACTCCTGCAGAGACAGCTATAATCAAAATACAAGTGTACTGCCCTTCCACTGTTAACTCCTAATCCATTAAATTCTTTCCAAATCACATAGCAGAGAAACAATGCCTTTTCTTTTTGCTGAATTGGCTTTGGCTTGCCATATGCAAATAAACATTTAGGAAGTCAGTGGATTTGGCTATTCTGAGTCAAAGTATGTCCCCTATGTTTTCAGAGCTGTGACCGCACTATTCATGTATATTCATGTATGTGACATGCACACACAAAGACATTTTCAAATTTAAAAAGGTATCAAAGCATATGTCCTAATAGAACAATTCAGTTTACCCAGTTGGCATGCTCAGTATCATTCCAGCTGCTTTTGCTATGGCATTAATTTATGACCCAGCAGAAGTCATTTATTTTACCGATTTACCTGCAAAGCATAAGAAGGATAACCAGCAGAAAAGACAAGTTAATAGAAAATTTAATAACCATACTGCAGAAAGAAGTCATGTAGTTCTTAGGACAATCATAGATACAGTTCTCCGGTTTTCAAAAATTTCCACAAATATCATCATCCTTTGGCCTCGGCCAAAAGCTCAGAAATTAACAATTCCCTTTATGTAAATAGGCCAAAAGTCTTAGTCTAGGCCTAACACTAATGCTTCACCAATTTACACACATCCTGTCCAGTCTTATTAGTTGTGTGGACTTCAGCCTTCTAAAATCTAAATTCCTTTACTTAAAATATTAGGGAATTAGAATCAAACATCTGCAGCTTCTGATTCTGTATAGGCCCATATCTGAAATCAGAATATTCTAATGTACATTTTGCATGATTCCAGAAATTTTAACTCTACCTCAGAATAATTTAGATACCCTTTTACAAATGATAAATGATTCTGTATCCAGAAAAACTATTGCCTATACTTGAATATATAATTATGTTACTATTAAAACTAGCAAAAAATACTTTTTTCCTAACAAACTAAAAAAGTGCTATGAATCTTTTTTTATTAACCAAAGTAAGTTTTGGTAGTACAACCATCCCTCCATCTGTTCAGAGTATTACGTTTAGGTTTTCTTAAGATGTCAATGTCAAACATATCATAGGTTCATCTAAACCATGAACAAATTACAACTGTTAAGATTTTAGTTTTCAAAGGGTTTAATATTGTCCAGCTATTACCCATTTAACACTACACGTATTACTTTTTCTTCACAGGGCTGACTTTATTTCTTTTTAACCATATACAACAGGAACCTAAATGAGACTGATATTACTAGTGGCATTCAACTTTTTTCATCGCTCATACATAAAATATGTTCAGGTTTTAACTTTTATTAGTTACGAAATTATCAGACTCCACTTTAAAATATTAAAAGTTTGTTTTTAATTTAAAAGGTATTTTTTTTAAACATTTCAAAAATGCCTGCTGTATGTAATGTGTTGGTTTTAAAAAAGTTCAAGTCTTGGCTCCACGAAATAAATATTCAGAAGCTGTTTCATTAAAAAATTGCTTTATTATTTTTCACTACTTGTAGTTTTGGTTAATAATAAATGCAGTATTTTAAACACTCAGCTACTTAAAAATGAGAGCTAAACTGGCCTCCCAACTTGAAATCTGAATTACTGTAAATCATCCAATAACATGTTACATATATTAAAAATATTTTTAAATGGCTTGTTTATGCACTGAAACACAGAATAATAAAGTTAACAGCATAATTTGATATTTAGTTACTAGATCTCTAGACTAATCAATTTTCTCTAATAATCTCCTAGGTAATGTGCAAGCAGTCTTATGTAGAAATGGAAAAGGCTTCTGCCTAACCAAAGAACACACTATGCGAAACATAAATGAAAGGCAAAGACTACTTCAGGGTGGAGCAGTAATTAGTTCAAATGAACCTTATGGGCTCCTAGAAGGACAAATAAAAACCACTCGAGGACTTGGATTTCATGGAAATTTCAAACTGAAAAAATTTGTTATTCCAGCACCTCAAACCATTTCTGTCCCTATAGATGACTTATGTCAATTCCTTATCTTGGCTACTAATGGACTCTGGGTAGTTCTGGATAAAAAGGAAGTCACTGCACTGGCAATGACGATGTTTCAAGTGTACAAAGAAGTGTACTCTTCTCTCATACACAACAAATCTTCAACATCCAAAAAGTCTCTGTTTCCTCCAATCAACAAACCAAGCAATAGTAAATCAGATGGTAATACCCACATACTGTTTCAGTTTAAATCTGAATCTAAAGAATGTGTGCCAACTACAAATACAAAAGAAAATATGCCTGATTCAAAATATTTTAAACATTTCACTTATAACCCTAAAAATGCACAAACATTTGTACCAGAAATGACTTACTGTGATCCTTACAGCCAGAAAGAAACTGATGGACCAACGAATGGCGTGGCCAAAGATACAATTAAAAAAGAAAAAGAGTCATGTGCTAAGAGTTTCTATGAGGGTGCAGCTGAACACATCAGCCGTGAACTTGTAAATGCTGCCTTAGTGGCCGGCTCCAGAGACAACATCTCAGTTATGGTAATACTTCTCAGCGGAAGTGAGTATCAGTTTCTGACATAAAAGGTGAAGTTCCAATTATCAAGAATACAAAAAATGTAAAGCCTTTATTTGAAGATATTAGGATAATGCATCAGTACCACACAAACCATTTTTAAGAATGTAGTAAAGAAGATATTAGAGATTTTAGGTTACATACTACTATTTATAGATGTTCACTGTTTCATTCCAAAAAAGAAAGAGAAACCAGTACTTGCTTTTTATACCACTTTATTCCAACCTGAGCACCTCAATATAAAACTAAACACTGGTGAACTGTTTTCCTTACTAATTCTGAATCACTGTAAATGTACAAGTTCTGCTAGCAGTTCAACACTTAAATAGATTAAATCATCTCTGCCACATGGTAGATTTCATATAATGAAAATTCCTAAAACAATTAGTGCAATATACTGAACTGTTCAAAATAAAATGACCTGTGAAAACAAGGCTGCGAGGTTGTTACTAACATACTGCAATACTTAGGTTACAAATTACTGGTACATTGTTTATTAGATTCTAGCCATGTAAGAACAACTGAAGCCCCTTCCTTTCAAAGGGGGAAGAAGGAAAAAAATTAGCTGTCTTAGTAACTGTACATTTTGTATACTTTTAAGCAACTCTTAAATATTACGGAAAGTAATAAACATATATGGAGACTATATTGCAGTACCCTATTTACAGTACAGTTGATGACAGAATTTAAAATAATCAAGTCTGAATGTACATAATTGTTAGTGCACTGACTATATTATGTCCAAAGGGAACAAAAGCCCCTCCCTGCCCACAAACAAAACCTATGTAATGGCCAGCAGTGATTAAACAGAAATCACAGATTCCTGGTTTGTTTCATTTTTGTTGAAGAGCTCACATGTTTCAAGGGAATACTATCCTTACTATGCAGGTATTGGTTTTCATAGTCCTAAAACAGATGGGGTTACACTGATTTTTTTACCTCATTTAAAAAATAACAGAACTGGCTATAATTTAGATGCCACTAATGTTCATTTCTTTCCCCCTGAAGATATGGGACTGTTTTCTTGTGGCTAATCTGTTAAAATGTGGAATGTATGCTTTAAATATGGCTATTAAGAGAAATTGCCAGTTGCCTGAATATTGTAGCTAAGCATAAATATCTTTAGACCCTTCTAAAAAAAAAGCAGTGTTTTTGAAAAGCCCAAATTAGTAAGTTTCAAATCTTTTTCATAGAACTGGCTGGTTAGCTGTGGGTTCAGTCAGTCACTTGACTCTGTTCCTGGTGAAAAGAAATGATTCCCCTAAACTTTCCAAGGAAAAAAGGAAACAAACACACAGCTCTCACTCCCCCTTCTACTGCTGAAACATTAGTCAGAGGGTCACATGCATGTTATTAAAAATTAAGTTCAAAACACTTAAAATAATTCTGTATTAGAAACTTGATTCTACTGTAAGTCTCTTCTTTTTGGAAGTCATATTGGGCTGGTTAAATGCTCCAATTTCACTGTTATTAACATTTATGAAGCAGAAGAATATTCCAGCAAGTTCAAACCGGAGGTTTAGTTACTACAACACTGACTCCTGGTGGGCTGTGTGGGCTCAGTAAGGTCTACTCCTCTTCCTCTGGCAGAATTTGCTCCTTGATTCTGGGGTTCATTCTTGGGCAACTTTTTAGCTAAGAGATGTTATTAAAATAAACACAATTAGAATATTCATATTAGCATGTGAATTGCTTTTATCTTTCTCTCCAGTTAAATTATCCCAAAGCATCATGTAACCATGCTCACTCTTTTTAAATGTTTATTGAGTATCTATTAAATACCAAAATATTGGTCATTGTGTTCAGGGAGTTTAGTTGGTTGTGGGAAGTGTAAAACAGGAAGCAGGTGCAGACACATTTAAAACTTAACTTGACTAGAGCTATATTTAATTCTTTAGATCTATCTGCTTAATAATACCAAAAAGTTACACTTTATTTCATAATCATTAATATTCCATTAGAGGAAATCCAAGTTAATAAGGATTATGGCCAGCCAATATGTTTATAAAGTGGCAGCTCACGCATATCAATATTCCCTGGACTGCCACAAATACTTTTTGGAACAAGATGATAGAAACAAATACCATCACCATCATCCTAACAGAAGTAGTTATCTACTGTACAACCTAATTTTTACCCCAAATCATGATAAATCACACCTCCTATTTTCTTTCTGGCATACACAGACTTTACCCTCCCAACATCTATCATTATCCTCTCCAATGGCTGGTAAGAAGTCTAATCAGATTCATCAGTAGCTCTCCCCTAATGTAAGTGTGCTTGATCCTGAAAGCTCTACCTCAAAAAACAGTTTCCCAATTTTTGGGTCACACGGGCATGGCTTGCCACATTTGGGTGAAGCTCCTCAACCAACAGTTACAGCTTTAGCTCTGTTAAGCTCTGCACAGCTAATGGATGGTCTTTGGAGCTTGGCTCTCAACTGATTAAAAACTTTACCTTTTAGATGTAGCTGGCTTGGATCCCAAAGATCCTTGATGCGCTGCTGTATTCATTAAATAGTAAAAACCTCTTTGAGTACTGACTTTGAGAGTGGCTGGACACACTGGTCTCTATTAACCTTGGGACTAAGACTATTAAGGTCAGACTCCAGCTTTACCTTGGTGTTAGCTCAAGTTACACTAAAGTTGAACATGCTCTACTTCAAAATCTGAACGCCTCTGTGTTTGGGATCCTCTGTCCTTTATTTGATGTAATATTTTGTGTAAGCACTAATCATCTTTAGAATCCTAGATGCTGGGTTGGGCAATGGATCTGGGAGGCAGGAGAACTGAAATTAGGGAAAAGCCTTCACGTCAATCCACCTCTCCAGGAATGACGCTAGGGTAGTTTAAATGGTAATAAAATGTCAAATGAATTTACAAGCAAAGCCCTGTAGGAACAAACACTGGGCTAGTATTATAAACTTTATAATTAATATCAATGCAGGTTCATTTCTCCCTCTAAGCATACCTCTAGAGGGCTTTCTGTAAGAACACTGAATGAAATTAGGAGGCTGAAAGAAATAAAACTGGAATGTAGAACTTTCAGCTTCTATTGGTTAATTTTTACTGTGTAAACATATACTAAAAACACATTTTAAGGGTCTCAAAAGAAGTATGCTACTGTCTTTCATTGTGTTACCAATGTGAAGCTGGTACTATTTTGTACCTGGATAACTGCAGCTTACCAATTTGCCCTTGAATTGATTAGGATTGTGAGAAGGTAAAAATTCTGCAACAAGTTAATAAAGATGTGCAGTAAAGAAGCCACTCAAAACCTTTAAAACTAAAAGCAGGTGATGAATGCACTACTCTGTTCTCTTTGGGAAGTCATCAAAAATAAAAAAAAAATGAGTGCACTGTGTGATTTATTTAAGTTACTAGTCTGGTAAAAGAAATGAAAGGCCACAGTTCAATTTATATTTGGGATCCCTTTCAAGAAAAGAAACATTCTAATTTCAAAAAATAACTGAAAGCTGCAATATATAGGCTACTTTCTGACTGGAAAAATGACCTTATCAGCACATCTAAATAAAAGGTACAAATTAAATAAAGCCCATCTGGTGCAGTCTTTACAGCATTAGAAAGGTTTAAAGTTCAGCCTGTTTTAAGGGAACTATTATGTTCTTGTTTCCTGTTATTAATTTTTCCAATGTAGACCTGGGTGTAATCTGTTCCACTTATAAAAAGAGCAAGTTGTTGCATAATCCTTCACAACTGTGCTAGTGCTTCCCTAATAAACTGCACACTTGAGTTTCTCAGGAAAATGTATTATACAACAAACAGGCAAATTTTTTCTTAAATAAGCCATCACTAGATACTCTCACCTAGTGACAGATATTCTGACAGTACTTGCAGCTTTTACCAAGTTCTTTTTGGCATCTAAATCAGCTGTTAATTTGTATGACTTCCACTGTGAAAGAATACTCTTATTCAGGGATAGGAATGCAGCCATTCCAGTGTAAAAAGAGATGTTATGGAGAGAGGTGGGTGCTTAGCACGTGAATGGATTAGAGGTAGTAAACTGTGAGAGCCACCAAAGCAGACCCTTCCCACAGAATCTATACCTTAAAAAGACTGGGAGTTTAGGGTAAAGAGTGACTTTTGTTTTGGGTACAGAAAACAGGAAACTTTCTTATTACTTCAACTTCATTTGCTATAATCAGCGACACTGGAACACAGTCATCACTGAGTAAAGGTCCCCAAAGCTGCACAGGCCGGCCGGCCACTGGGATATGGTACGGCACGGCCTGTTTCGCCTGCCCTGAGTGCTCTCTCTCTGTACCTCAGTGCTTTGAAATGGATAATTTCTCCATTACAGTATCTGCATTAAAATAACCTGTCAGCTTGTATACTTATATACCATGTACTTTTCTTACATTTGTCAGTAGTCAACATTTAAAAAGAACTTGTAAGAGACAAAAATAGTGCTCTGTTCAGAGCAAGGAAGATGGAAACACTGATCAGTGAGAAAGAAATCTCACTATGCCTACATATTGCACTAATAAATACTGCTGAGTGTATCTGCCTTTTATATAAAAAGCACAATCTAATAGAAAAACATGTATTTGTCCAAATTTCTTAGTGAAATCTTAAGAAAATCAATCTGCTTGAACTATCAGCTCAATGTCCAGGCTTTGAACTCATCCAGAAGAAACTTAACTAAGCTGAAAATATTATGACCTAATAGGTAATAATCTTTCAAATTTAACAATATATAACAAAGTTTTGCTTGGTGGAAGGGACAAAGAATAGAAATTTATTTATTAAAAAGAAAATCCAAAAATTTTTGAAATCAGTGAAACCAAATATGCCCCACCCAGTATAACTTGTTTTGGCTACACTTACTGTTTGAAAAAAAGTTAACCTTACCTATTGCCATGAATATTTCATTTACATTCATTGACGTCTTAGCTGATGTCTCCATGAATAATAAACTGTTGTCATCTGCATAGGACTGTGCTTCCTGTTGAGAGAACAGCAAAATGATATATCCCTTGCACATACTACACCCTGCCTTATTTTTGTTATAGGGAAAAAAGAGGCTTCCTTATTCTACTATTAACTAGATTACCTGTAACCAAAAACTGCATAGGAAGCAATTATTACCAAAGTTAAAACAGAGGTAACAGCATTGGTTAGGATACATTTATAAATTTGTTTTTGCCTTAACTTCTTGCACTATCTCATCCTGATTCATCTGGTCTCACATTAAATCTACTTTCAAAGGATAAGTTTCAGGGTGGGGGAAATTATCCTATTCTAAATAGAAAACTCCCTGGTCTCCATGGCAAATTTTACTTACGCTCATTATTTGCAATGAAAACAAAGAGAAACCAAATATATAAGACTGGCTTTAACCATGAGGAGGCATTCTCATATTTAATTCTGAATGACCTCTACAAGCAACATTTAAATTCTGAGTACATCATCACTCACTCCTTTGAAAATTATTATTACTACACTTTATATTTTTGTCAGGCCTTACAGTTTACATGTATTATTGCCTTTGAGCCTCACGACTGCTGTGAAGATCAAGCAATTACCTTTTCCACTGACAAAGGAAAAAACTGAGTTTCCTTTGAAGTGTTATGTGACAGGGCCAGTTTTGACTACAATTTAAACACTCTATTTAGCACTTTATGTTGGGCAGGTAACTACCTTAGAAAGAGTACTAGATGGTATTATACCACATGGCTGTCACTGGAATTAAAGGAAACCACATGTGCAACATGATCAGTTTACTACTGAATGTTGCAAGAAGCGCTAGTTTATTTTCTCTAGGTGCATGAACTCCACCTATGGCCATCAACAAAAAAGAATGTCATCCCATCAATGATATTATATATATAATGGCCACAACCAAACTCCTTTAGAGGGTAAAAAGCTGAGAGTCAAAGAACAGGGCAAGTTAGAAAATGTGTTTAAAAGCAAAGAGACACTGCTTTGTTTTAGATGACTATTTCCTCTATTTTACAGTAGGGAACATCTTAAATGTGTTGAATATTAAATAACATACAAACTAGATTTTTTTTGAGCCTTTATATCTGAAGGCCCTTTTAAAAACATGAGTCTACGTGTATGTGTTTATGTGGGTACATGAATGTCTGTTACTATATATACTATACATACAGGAGATAAATAGAGAAAGGTTAGGAAGGATACTAAAGTATGTGTAGGGATGGAGGGATTAGGATAGGAGGCAATCACCTCTTGCTTTATGATTTCTGCTCTATTTGTGAACAGTTACTTCTTTTGTTTAGGTCAGCAAAATCTTTGTTATCAATATATGTATTACCATTAAATAAAGAGGTTTCAAAATTCAGGTTTATCATGAGAAGCATTACATATACTATTACCACATTTGTGTAAAAAATCTGTGTTTTCTAGTATTTGAATGGCTTTAAAGTTGAAACTATAATTTAAGTATGGATGCAGACGGAATCATACAGTACATATGTGCCTTCAAACATACCTGGAAATCAACAGCTCTTTTATTTGCAAGGTCAGCCTTGTTTCCTGATAAAGCTATTACAATGTTAGGACTGGCTTGCCTCTGAAGTTCTTTAACCCAATTTTTGGCTCTGGCAAAAGACTCCTGGGAAACAAAGAAACAGCTATTTGGCACAGGCTGAAAAAATGGTTAGGCAGCATCTTTGTGAAACAAGGCTTTAAAGACTGTCCAGTGTAACTCTAGGAAATAATTCTTAGGGCTACTGTATTATTTGAGACACTCTCATCTTTTTTAAATCAGCTTTTCTAACTCATAATTTTGGCAGAAATATCTTGCTCGGTTATCAAAAATGATTTAAACAATTATTTTCACTAATCAAAATTGTGAATGCCAAAACTGGGATATTCCAAGTAGTTTCACTCTAACACGCACATCTACTTACCTCGTTTGTGATATCATATACAACTATGGCTGCTTGTGCTCCTCTGTAGTACATTGGGGCTAGGCTATGGTATCGTTCTTGACCAGCTGTATCCCAAATTTCAAATTTTACTGTTGTGTCATCAAGACACACAGTTTGGGTTAGAAAAGCAGCTGAAAGAAGAAAATGTCTGTAGTTAAGTTTATTATTTTCCCCCTAACATTTTCATAATATAAAAAACACCTGGAAACCTGATATATTGGCTTAATAGTAGCTTTAAATACTTTCAAGACCTGTACCTCAAAGCTAGATAGATATATATGCTTATATCAAGATCTTCATAGTAAAATCAGATTTATTTTCTACATTCTTGAAAAGCTTACTGTAATATTAAGCTAAATTTCTTAAATTGTTTTACAAACTGTAAATTTTAAAATTAAATTAAAAGAAGCATATGTATATTCTTGAAAAATGCTGGGTGGGCATCAACATACCTGTAACGCTACCATCTACATTGCTAACCACACCCCCGCTGCTCCAGTCTCCTAGGTGTACTGGCATACTCTGGGAATTTAGTCCCAGTCCATTAGTACCAAATTAGTATTTTTTGGTTGCATTTTACCTTCAACACATTATAGCACTTTAATTGTTGTAATCATTATCACTCAACCTCGACTTAACTTGCTATAGATTCAATATTAACTCCTAGCTCTTTATCCCATGCCATAAGGCCTTTTTGGATTTGTGTTTTCATCTGTTCTTCAGAGATTTTAACTGTAACAAGAAAATACCACCTTACAATGCTATTTTACTTTTAAAATTAAGAAGACTGCTGTCAAATCTTGCAAAGAACTACTGTATCACTTACTTTCTGAATTACTTCGTAAGAACAATATGAAGTAAAATGTCTGTTATAATTCTCTTGGCCCTAGGAATAAATATCAGGAAAGACACCATAATGGATAGCAGTGAAAAATAAGAAATCATCTTATAAAATATAAGTTGTAATCATGTTTATTAACCTTTAAAACATCAACTGCTAGAGTAAGTTTCTGTGTGTGGCCACCTGCATTTAAGATACTTATGAACAAAACTTACACACGGCCATTTTTAGCAGCATGCTGGCCAACACAACTACACCCTTGAGTTCCTTTCCTTCATTAACTTTGGAAGGTAAGATCCTGCTGCTCTATAGTTAACGGCAAGTCAGCATGCTCCTCCTTTTTCCTTTCAGCTAAAGGTGTGGTATTAAACTCCTCCCAATTGGCATGGAATTCAGTTGTAAAGTTTTCTAAAAGTCTGTCCTACCATACAAGAGAATTATGATCCATTTCTGTAAATGGCAGCAGTTTTTCTAGTGATGTTAATTTTCCTTAAGAGATTCACTAGTTAATATAAAATGTGGAGAATATGCCAAGTTTAATTAGATATTCTATCTTTTTTATAGCAGATAAATTTCTTTCTCATGCAATTTTTATTAGATCAACTGGTTTCTTGTTTCAGTACTAGCAACTATAATCTCAATTCTGTAAACATCATAATTGGAAATGTCTAGAACTAGATTCTAATGAACTGTTATGTGAATTCCCAGATGGCTAGTCATACTTAAAATACGAATTCATCAAACTTCTTTTACTGTACAAAATTAACAGAAATATCCATTTCTAAAATCCTGTATTTATGGCAAAGGACACTGAGACAGCACTATGTCACCTTTTCACTGTCAGAAAAGGCTTTCTTATAGACTCAAACATTTTTAATATTTAAAATTAAGCCTATTTGATAATACTTATTTTTCAGTAAAAGGGAAAAAGGTAAAGAATGGATCACAAAATATAAGCCTTTTCTCAAGTACAGTTTGATGCAACTTGAAAAAAATTTCAGAATTTGCACTCAGACTGTTTTCTCTATGACCAAAGTACACTGGTAGAAAAAATACTTATTCACACTTTGTAAAATCAACTCTTGGCTCAGGAAAGTAACTAATAGTTATGCTGACTTTAAGAGAAATTTAACATGATTCTCAAACCAGTTAAAGATACCACAAAAGGGCCACCAATATTTTTTATAAATGAAGTACGAAAATGACAAATGAAATACAGATGAAGTCCAACAAACACACTAAAAGAACAGTCCATGGCCAAGTAGAGTTTTACCAGAAATGCAATACACCAGTAGAATAAAGAAGAAAAATCATTTATTTTTAAAATAAATTACAAAAGGGCATTTGAGTCTATATTCTTTCCTAATATGCATGCAAGATTTTTCCTTAGAATTTTAAGGTGTCCATTCTACCTTTAAGCCTGAAATCAGCATTTAGGTTAATAAACAGCAATTATTTATTTTTTGCTCTTAGGCAGTCTCTTTAAATCTACAAACCAAACAAGAATGTTGACTATAACCATTATTTAATATCATTTCAGATATCCTTGTAATTATAAAAGCATTAAATTATTGAAAAGAGGTATTATTTGTAAGAGGCAAGACTGACATGAAAATCCAGAGGCAGCAGTTCAAATAAAGAAGATAATGAGTTCTTTAGATTGGCTGGAACACATCACCAGCCTTACAATACCCTGGCAATAACCAGGTCTTCAGTGTTAAGCTCGGAGAAGAATGGATTCCAATCATATTAACAAAGAACAAGATAGTTCACTCTTCAACTCCTCTTAGAAACCATCATTAATCACACCCTATTTAATAGCTTGTCCTACCTCTGTGCTCCCAGAGTTCCTTGTATAATAACATGCCTCACTTTTTATCAAGAGTTCATATTATCTTTCGATTCTCTTAGACTGAGTTCCCTGAGAAATTACTATAGCTATAGTGTTCTCCTTATCCAAGATCTAATATAAATCCCACTGCATATAAATGTTCAAAATATTTGCTAAAAGTTCATTAAAAATATGTGGAACTCTTTTGGGGGCTGTTTTAGGTAACATCTGAATAGACAGTTCCCCAAAGGGAAAATATAAATATTTCAAACACAATCTCAAACAAAATACCATCAAGATCTTTTTAATTTGAAAACACCATATTGTTGTTTTATGTGGGATGATAAACACAGAATAATTTTTGGGGGAGGAGAAATGGCCAATAATAGAGGCCAGGGGAATGGGTTTTGGGGTACAACAAAAACACAAAACAATTAAAAGTGCTGCAGTGACACAAGGACAGATATATTATGGGAACAGGATAATTCAGCTTCATTGTAAACATGTACTGCAGGAACAACATGATTCCCCTAAGTTACTAAGTTTTCAAACACTTAAGCATTTAATTTTCCTTCTAAAATTAAATGAAGTACAGCTGACATCTGTAAATTCTTAGTGCTTCTAAAAAGTACGTTACTAGTGATTTTACAAAGTTATAAAAAATAATTTTGGCATTCAAAATATATAAACTACTACAGCAATACTGTAGCAACATTATCCAACCACAAACTTACCTGAATCTGCAAAACCACTTTAATTTATCCAAAACGTCTATTTTCTGGCTAAGAACCATCACTTTCTTAAGACCTCTTCATTTTCTCTTCATTTCCATCACCAGCACTAGCAAGTTGGTTTTCTTTTCGGGCCCATATTTCACAAAGAAACAGCTTTTATCACTTCGAGAGTTACTGTGTACGCGATGACAAGCAGAGAAAAACAAAGCTGTGTTGAGATGCGGGTGCTGGCCTGTCTAATAGGCTCCCTCTTTGAGCTACATGGGCTGTTCGGTTCCTATTTGCAAGTCTGGCAGCAAGCAACAGTTTCAGTCTCCGCAAAAATACATATTACTGAATCACAGACCTTGGGGTCAGCTGAGAACAGCTAAACTGTAAATGTTAAATTTGCAAATACCAAAAATGTAGAAGGCCTTAATAAATAATAAGCAAGGATGAGACACTGCAATACACCAGGAAAGGGAGAGAATATCCAAATCAATAGCATTAGCCAATGGTTAACAACTCAAAAAAAAAGTTTACACTCAGAACTAAAATGATTCAACATGAATTAAACAGGGCAAAAAAGAGAAAAACCAAGGAACCAATACCATCCCAACACTCAACTTATTTATCAAATCTGATAGGAAAGACTTACATTATTAGAATGGACCAAAAATCCTATGTAATTTGACTGTTAGGCTTGATTACATAAAAATTTGAGACTTCAAGTTTGCAAAACATTTATCATACACCCCAAACACAGGGGTGAACACAGAGAGGGAAATTTCTACAGTGGATGTTGAGATTATTTTTTAATATGTAGGAATCTTGAGAAAAACTCCTAAAGCCTGAAGAATAAATGTATAAAGTAAATTCAGAGAAGAAATATAACAGGAAAAAAGTCAACATCACTAGTAATAAAATCTTCACAGCAGAAAAAATTAAGTTTTATCTTCTCATTTAGCAAAATGAAAAAATAAAAATACAGAGTGTGGCAAAAACTCACTCTCTGCCTGTGATTTTGTGTAACTTTTTTGGAAACAATTTTGTTAACATGCGGCAAAGCCACCAAAATGCTGATACTGTTTGACCTAATAGCTCATGGAATCTTCAAGACAGTATGGGGAGGCAGAATAGAGAGAACAAATCTTCAAGCTCGAAGAATTCTTGTACATACAATTAGAAAACAATCCAGATGTATAAATGAAAAGGCACTGGTAAAGTTGGTGTTCAGCAGCAATTTAATTTTAAGATTATTAAATGACGTATTTAAAAGCCAAAAAGTAAAAAAAAAAAAATTCCTGGTAAGGATATGGTCTACCTACACAAAAACAGTGAGTAGAAAAGCATAAAGGAGACAAAAGTAACAGTGGTGTCCCCACAGTAGGATAATGACTGAACATTTTCCCTTAAGTAAAACTTTTCAGAAGTAGTGGATTGAAGTCCTGTTAAAACTGAAAGGTAAGGATATAGTTGCTAGAGAAGGGAAAGGTCTTGTTCAAGATTGCAGAAGTAGATCAGGGGCTTGTGATCATATCCTAGTTACAGACTGTTTATAAGTGATTTGTGGGGGAAACAAAGGTTTTTCAGTGAAGCAAGGAATTCAATGAGTGAGTACAAGGGATTTAGATCAAACTTGAAGATGAATAGCCAATCACAGAGAAGGATGACCGTAACTGACTAAGTTGCATCAAGAACCAGGTACCAAAGTTATCAGTGAAGGCAGAAATTGGCTTGCTGGGAAAAATGAGTCAACAGCAATAACCTAATATAATAGATTTTTTCAGACAGACTGTACACAGTGGTCTAGAGTTGACAACAGGCAAAACAAAAACTGAGACCATTTTTATTTCCTATTAAAATTGTATGTGTGTACAAGGGTTGTTTATAGGTTGCATATGTGTGTACACATAATCCCAGTAGATTATGGCAGCAAAAACAACCATGTATTCAGGTAAGAGTTACATTTCAATTAATGCAAATAAGAGAGAGGGGATAAAAATAAATTAGGGCGGAGAGGAAAGCACAGAGTGACTAACCTCCCCTCCCCCAACACTCCAAAAGCTTGGCAACAAGGTGAAGAAAAAATTACTGTAGAGATATACAAAAAGATGGCAATATTCCCAAAAGTAAATCCATCTTGGGAGATGACCTATAAATACTAATCATACAGGATTCATTCTTAAAAATTCCAAGAGCATCTGATAAGGATTAATATTCAGAATACATAAAGAATTCCTACAACTCAGCAACAAGAAAACCCAAACAACCCAATTAAGACACGGGCACAGGATTTCAATAATTTCTCCAAAGTATACAAATGGCCAAGAAGCACATGAAAAGATGCTTAACATCACTAATTATTAGGAAAATGGAAATTAATACCACAATGAGATACGACTTCACACCCACTAGGTCAGCTATTATCAAAACAACAGAAAACAAGTTGGCAAGGCATAAAAATTGGAACATTTGTGTACTGATAGTGGGAATATAAAATGGTGCAGCTGCTACAGAAATGGGAATAGAGTCTTCAAAAATATTAAACACAGAATTACCATATGATTCAGCAATTCCACTTCTGGGTATATACCAAAAAGATGTGAAACAGGGACTTGAACAGATTCTTGTACAACAATGTTCATAGCAGTATTATTCACAACAGCCAAAAGGTAGAATAAAGAGTTCAACAATGGGTGAATGAAGGATAAGCAAAACGTGGTATATACATATGATGGAATGTTTTTCTACTTTAAAAAGGAAGGAAATTCTGACATGCTATAATATGGAATCACCCTGATGACATGCCAAGTGAAATAAGTCACTCACAGAAGGACAAATATTGCATAAATTCTCTTGTAAGAGGTTCCTAGAATAGTCAAATTCAAAAAGACAGAAAGTAGAATAGTAACTGCCCTGTGTAGAGGTGGGGAGAGAATGATGAGTAACTGTTTAATGGGTAAAGTTTCAGCTGGGGAAGATGAAGTTCTGAGGATAGTGCTAACAGCTGCACAATGTGAATGTACCTAGTGCCACAGAACTTGTACATGGTTAAAATGGTAAATTTTATATTATGCATATTTTATTGTAACAAAAATCATTCAGCAACATCTAGAGATAATTGTTGCCAAATGAATTGCAATTTCAGAAAATATTAATGATATATAGGTAAGAGTCTGCATGGAGTCAGCAAAATGAAGTAAAGAATAAGAACTAGTTATTTCTCCAGTATTGTCTAGGCAAAAGATCAATTTTGAAAGATTAATTCATGTAATTTTCTCAGAAATAACCCAAGAATAAGGAAAGTCAAAATTTTTTTACTATTAAAGCTTGACAGTTACCTCTTAAAGGATACCCAACTCTCCTAAAGGAATCCACTCTCTAGGACATAAGGTAATCACATCACCAGCTGAACGCTATCATACTAGTATTTCTGATATTACACCACTGCACACTGTTTAGAAATTAATTTTAGGAGTTTGAATTTGGGTAGTAATTTTGAGTGCCTCAAACCCTAGAAAAACTGATAAAGCCAGCATTTGAACAAGGCTAAGATTAAGAGCATGTGGGTTACCCACCAAGGGCATAATCTGTTTATAGTCTTTACTCACCATAACGGATTTATATAACAAGCATGTACACCAAATGAGGCAGAATGAAGATGCACTTTTCAAAGAAGAAAGGGAAAATGGGAGAAAAGGGAAAGGTTGTCTGTCGTTAGTTATTAACTATCCGACAAATGCTCCCCAACAAACAGCAACAGAGAAAAAGTAATGAAATAAACATAGCTTTAAGTGATATGTATCTATGAAAGCCATTTTATCTATATTCAATTCTTATAATATGCAAGGAAAAGATGATTTCTGGTTTTCAGTTCTACATGTAGGAGCTTATTAGAAGTTGCCACTTCATCCTGACAAGTAAAAAGCTGAACTGAAAAAAAACCCCAAAAAACTCTTCTTATATTTCCTAGAGAAGTGAGGCCACAAGGCAGTCTGCTGCCCCCAAAACTGGAGATACAGTGATCAGGTAGGAAAACCCAAACTGTAACTGACAGATTGCTGGATGGCAGGTGAGCACAAGTCTGAGCTTAAAACTCCAGGGGAGCCAGTCAAAGCAGGCCACCATGCTTTTGTGACTTTCACTTCCAGGAACTCGATCAAGTTCTCACAGAAAAGACCAGAGAAAAATTCCCTTGTGCCTCCAGCAGGGTGAAGTAAAAAGGAACCATTCTTAAATAAGCCAGACCCACACTGTTCTTAACAAAGTCTGCTCTCAGGAGAAACTAGTTTACCTGATGGGATATTATTAGTCTGACCTGATGACAGAAGGAATACTCAATGCCATCCAGCTCTAGCTTTCTCTATACAGGAGAAGGGAAATATTTAACTCCAGCCCAGTTCACTGTCCAGATGCACAGGCTCACAAAAAGACAGACCTAATCATTAAAATAATAATTACTATAGAACACTTCCTCTCCCCCAACTCTTCACCACATTACCCAAGGCCTATTTACAGCAGTTGTTTTTACCTACTACATCATATGCAGCTAGCAAGAAAAATTACAAAGCATACTAAAGGGCAAAAAAACAGTATGACGAGACAGAGCAAGTGAGCATTAGAAGCTGACATGGCAGGGATGTTGGAATTATCAGACTGGGATTAATGTGCTAACTAATAGATCTAATGGATAAAGCAGACAATATTCAACAACAGATGGGTAGCAGAGAGATGGAAGCAGAGAGATGGAAACCCTAAGAAAGAACCAAAATGAAATGCCAGAAATCAAACACTGTCAGAAATGAAGAATGCTTTTGATGGGCTTATTACAACACTGAACATGATGGAGGAAAGAATCTTCAGACCTTGAAGATTTATCAATAGAAATCTTCAAAACTGAAATACAAAGAATGAAAACAAAAACAAAAACAACCCCCAGAATATCCAAGGGCTATGGGACAACTACAAAAGATATTATCTATTTGTAATGGAGTACCAGAAAGAGAAGGGATCAGAAGATGTCAATAATGACTGAAAATTTCCCTAAATTGATGTCAGACAACAAATTACAGATCCAGGGAGCCCACAGAATACCAAGAAAGATAATATTGAAAACTCAACATCTCAGCATATCATTTTCAAACTATAAAAAATCAAATATAATGTGCAAGGACAATGTCCAGACTATTTTGCAAAGAAAATTTCTTTCCTCTTTCTCCTTGGTGATGGCCCTTCTCTATTTGGTTCAAGAACCCAAACTTAATTCTTCCTAGATCTCAAGGAAATACCCCAGACCTTCAAAACATTACTGGCCATGAAAGTGACTCTTTAATGCTTAGCAAAAGCCCATCCACTAAGTGAGTCTAAAAGTTCCAGTTATCTCAGGATTTTACAACACAGGAATGGAAAAGAGCAAGTTAAAGAAGGGAGAAGAGACAGAGAAGACTCTAGCCTCCAGAGTAACAGTTAGAGGAAATCTGTAATCACAGAAAGAGCAAAACTACCCGTGCCAATCAACAACCAAAGAAATGGGAAGTATCACTAAGGGAGGAAAAATGTGATGAAAAGTCTGAGATCCTTTTGATCCCACACCATTAGATAAAATTACTTTTGGTTCAGTAACCAACCACATCTTGAAATTTATCTTACAGAATTAAGTACAAAAAAAAATTCCAAGAAAATATCCACTATTACACGATGACCTAACAGCAAACAAAAATTGCAAACATAAAATGTCTAACAATAAACATATGAATAGTAATAAGACAAGTGGTTACTAAAATAAACATGAGTACAATACTGTGAACTTTATCAATAAATGAAATGAAATACAATAGTATGATTAATATAATGAATATACATAGAAATATTGTCATAAATAGTTCACAGGAAAAGAAACTCAGTCTAAAATATGAAAAGATGCTCGACCTTGCCCATAACATGGGAAAAATGTACATAAAAAAATGCAGAGATCAAAAACCGAAAGTTTCTGTTATGACTGCCCTTGCACTGTTCACCACGTAAGAACTTATTCACTATGTAAGAACTTGTTCACCATGTAAGAACTTGTTCGTTATGCTTCAGAAGATTGGAAACTGTTGAGAATTAGGCTTGGGGTTGATTAATGATTGTGCATTGAGTCCCCTATACAGAATTTTATTGTTGTTAACAACCATTTGATCACTAAATATGAGAGATGCCCTCTCAAAAAAAAAAATGCAGAGATCAAAACATAAAAATGGCAAAGATCTACATGTATGATAATACCTCAAGTTAGTAAAGTAGGGTAATAGGCACTCTGTGCATTGTTGGTTAAGGGCAGTCTGGAAACATTTTTCATAATTACAACGTATATAATCTTTGACACAGTGATCAACTTCTAGGAATTTACACTACAGAAATACTTGGAATGTATGACAAATGACTATGAATTATTCACTGCAGCAGTGTTAGTACTCAAAAATACCAGTATACAAACCAAAAACTACAGAAACGACTAGATATATACATTGGTATGTTCTATGCAAGCCAAAAACTATGGAAATGACTACATATATACATTGGTATGTTCTATGCAATGGAATGATCCAACAGCCTATAAAAATGAGGACACTTCTTCATAAAGTGATTATCACTAGATCTCTGGAAGACTGTATTTTCCACGATGGCGGCAACAAGATTCTCCACACCACATTCTTCTTACATTAGACACTGACACTCCTCCCTCAAGTCCACGCAAGCCTCTGACTATAACATAATTGATACTGTGACTTCTGGGGCTAGGTCATAAATGGATCCCCAGCTTCCACTTGGTACTTTTGGGGCACATTTTTGAACCCAGCCATTACGTATGAGGAAATTCTAGTTACATGTACTGTTCTGACTGTGGGCCCAACCCACTGCCAGCATCAGCTGTTGGATTTGTTGAGATGATTCTAGCCCCTGCACTGAATGCAACCTATGACATTAGAAAACCACCTACTAAACCCACTTACTCCCCAAGCAGAATACCTCCTGGCTCTAGTTTTATGCAAAGATAAAGAATCATGAGAGATAATAAAATGATTGTTTTAAAATCACTAAGTTTCAAGGTCATTTGTTTCTGAGCAGTGATAACTGGAACAGCATTAAAATAAAAAATATAGTGTCTATCATAGGTATGTTATGTTTCAAACTGCATTAAAAAGTGGGAGAATATCAAGTTTGAATGTAATAGTAACTTTGCAAGGATATACAACAAAGTAACACTTTCTGGAGTAAAGAACTCAGTGGTTAGATGTTGGCAGACTTTTCAATGTAAACCCTTTAAATATGAATTTTCACTCAAGAACTAATTAAGGAAATAATACAAATTAAGAAATGTGATTCATGTGGATGGCATAAAAATGAACAGTGTGGTAACTCTGGAATATGGGTGATTCAAATTTTTATGTCAAAATGCTTTCACATTATTTTCTTTGTATAGTGATATATAAGGGGGTCCATTATCTGTCAAATACTACACATTTTATAATAGAATGCTTCTGTCATGCCATGCATACCCTAACTTTGAACGAGATTTTGTAGTTTGACAGTATCTTCAGAATTTGAGAAACGGTGGTGGTGGTGGGGGATATATATGCACACACAAACACAATCAATATCAGAATATAGGCAGTACTGAAGAAAAGATCTTTCTCCAATCCCAGCTGTCACTTAGTTGCAAAACCTCAGACAAATCACTTTTCTTGCCTCAGTTTCCTTATTAAAAAATTAGTATTTCCTCATATACCACTGTAAGATCCAGATGAGACTTTTGAAAATGCTGTTGTAAGTTCTGTTATCACATAACCATTTAAAAGCTATTTTATAAACTATCTTAATTACCCTACACTTTTTAGAAGTCACATTTTTCTAAAAATTTACAAATTATTTATGAACACAATAGATGAGAGAGTTAGGATTAACTTGTGTGTTGAAGATACATTCCCATTACCAGTCAAAGAGAACTGTTACCAACTAAGTGGAACACCTCCTCGCTATTTTTTGATTGAGAAGTGCTAAAGATGTTAACTACATAGTATATTACTGGATTACCATATCAGAGTACTCTTTTTTTGAGTCTAAAGAGCACCTGATTTATCTTCAACTGTGGAGACTGTTAAGTGACTGGTTTCACTCTTATAACTTCAAAGAGTTAATGCTGTTCATCAATACTTACTTCAAATATTCTATTTTAAAACATTTGCAAAACATTCAGATTATTTATTTTTCAAAATCCATTATTTGACTTCAGTAACACTTCTTCTTACCTTGAGGAATTTAGTAATTTGTTGGCTAGAATTAACGTTTACATAGACAGCCAAATTACTCCTGTTGTTTTTCTCTCTTAGACATCCCTCTCTCCTCCACCAAGAGGCATATAACAAAAGGCTCTCAATGATGACTCCAAATAATGTTATTCTATGATAAATTAATTCAGCATGCATCACAAATAAGACTGTATATAAATAATATATCATGGTATAAGACCCAAAAAGGGAAAAGGAACTGGGGAGAAAGTGAAGGTTCCTATGGCCAGGATTCTCACCCGACTCTTGGTTGGCTTGTTCACTGCACGTGTGGGAATACATTGTTACTGACTCTAAAGAGCTCTGCCCAGTGCTCTGGGCTGCACGGCTGCAGGAGAGCACAGGCTGGAGTGGTGGCAGTGCCGAAGACAGACTGAGACAGCTGCGGGGGCAGGGAGGCCCAGAGGTGGGGACCAGCTTGCTGCGTGCAGACTCCCTCTGAGTGGATGGGACTCTCGTCACTGACCTGCCACCGTTGGGAATAAAGTTGGGCATAAATCCTTTCACCTCAAGAATGTTCCACTGTCAATTTTTTCGGTCTCACTAAATCTGTAGTGAACTTGTCTGGAGCTGAAACCCATTGGCAAGACAGGAACGTTTTTTGAAAACAAAGTTTCCTTTATGTTTTAAAGTTAGAATTCTCACTCTATTAAAAGCAAATTTAAATTTCCCAGTCCAACCCCCATCATTCAGAATCAAGTGCCTCTCATGTGCTGTGCCTCTCACTGTTCTATGAAAAAAATCAACAATTAACTGGATACTTTATATGTTCATAATAGAGTCAAGAACAGGAAGGTAGCAAAGATGAGCTGAATGAGGGCAAATTACATGTCATGAAGTCCACGAACCAAAGCTTATGCAAACCTACAGATTTCTTTGGTATGTAAGCTGAAGATACACTTCCTTTTTAAGTATATCTTCTTTTGGGATATACATATATAGTAAATGAAAACATAATCTTTGGACATTTAGGCTTTATTTAATTTACCTTATGAGTACTCAATCTGTTTCCTATCTTAAACTATGAAGTCATCTTTGATTTCTACAACCTGAACATAGTGTGTTAGGAGCTTGGTAGATTTGTGAGTATTAAAGAAGCTTGATGATAATCTTACCAGTACATAACAGAATAAAAGTAGCAAATTAGTGAATCAAGGGAGGCAGTTCACTATAGTTATGGCTAACAGGTAAAATCACTCTACAAACTGCTTTGCACACTTCAGCAGCACCAGAAGGCAATCAATGAATTAAGATAGGGCAAAAACTGATGTTCATGATCCCAAACTGAAGTAAATTTTAAGAAGATAAAAAGGTTAAATTTTATTATTTAATGTGGAGGACAGTACATAAGAAATCTATTCTAGAAGAATCCTTATTTAGATCAATCCTCTCATTTTACAAATGTGTCAATAAGAAGTATTTACAAAAGAGTGTCAGGATTAGCACACAAAGCTTACTGACTCCTAATTCACAGCAATGTTTGGCAACATATGGTAATATTTAAACCAGGACATTGGAGAATAATAAGATTATTAAAAGACAATGTTTTAGGTTGTAATTGGTACAAAGTGATATAAAATATTGAATCTCTAGCAACCTCTCTGAATAATACAATCTAATTTAAATATGAAATAATTTCTAGAAGAAACTATTATGCATAAAGATAATATTTTTAGACCTGAAACGAAATGATTAGCTTCCACAAATTTTAACTCCTGCTGTTATCAGAAAGAACAATATTTCAAACACCATTTTTCTCAAAAACCATATGCTGGTAGTTTGTCTTTAGGTCTGTCCTTTCTCAAAACTACTTATAATTGAAAACAATGTACAGAAGCAAAAATATAAAGGCAATAAACGTACAGATTATAACTACAGATCTCCCATGATTTATGATAGGATTATGTCTTTACTGTGGCATAACCCCATTTTAAGCCGAAAACATGCTATGTCCAAAATGCACCTGATTCAGGTAACCTACTGAATATTCTAACCTAGCCTAGTCTGCCTTAAATGTGCTCAGAACTCTTAAATTAGCCTACAGTTGGGCAAAATCATGATATAAAGCCTATGCTATGATAAGCATTGAGTATCTCATGAGACTTATTGAATACTGTATTAAAGGTGAAAAACAGAATGGTCACAAGAGTATTGGTTGTTTATCCTTGTGATCACATGGCTGGCTGGCTGACTGGGAACTGCAGCCTGCTGCCAGAGCATCATGAGAATGATACCGTACAGCATATAGCTAGTCCAGGAGAAGATCAAAATTCAAAATATGAAGTATGATTTTCTACTGAACATGTATCACTTCTGCATCACAGTAAAGTCAAAAATTTTAAGTTAGGGACTGTCTACACACAAACAAGTCTTTCTGAAAGCAAAGTGAAGGGTAACAGTAGAAAGCTTAATATAATACTACAGGAAAAACATAAGTTACTAAGATTTAAATTTTCTGGTTGCCTTTCTCAGTTTAGGAAGCTGGTTTAAATATCTGCATACATGTAGTATTCTAACTGAAATTTCTACCTCTGAAAAAACCTCTACAAATAACTTACTTGATGTGGGTGGCATGCATTTAATATAACATACATGACCAAGCACTTTTGTAAAAATATATAAATGGGGGAAGAATTTAAGATGCTGGATGACATATTATACAGAGAAAATCCAAAAGACTCCACCAAAAAACTATTAGAATAACTGAATACAGCAAAGTTGCAGGATACAAAATTAATACACAGAAATTTGCTGCATTCCTATATACTAACAATGAATTAACAGAATGGAAATCAGAAAAACAACTCCATTTACAACTGCATCAAAAGAATAAAATACCTAGGAATAAACCTAACCAAAGAGGTGAAACACCTATACCCTGAAAACTACAAGACACTCATGAGAGAAATTAAAGGAGACACCAATAAAAGGAAATACACCCTGGGCTCATGGATAGGAAGAATTAATATTGTCAAAATGGCCATCCTGCCTAAAGCCATCTACAGATTCAATACAATCCCTATCAAAATACCAACACCATTCTTCAATAAACTGGAACAAATAGTTCTAAAATTCATCTGGAACCACAAAAGACACCGAATAGCCAAAGCAATCCCGAGATGAACAAAGCTGGGGGGATTAGGCTCCCTAACTTCAAGCTCTACTACAAAGCCAAAGTAATGAAAACAATTGTTACTGGCAGACCCAAAGATCAATGGAACAGACTAGAGAACCCAGATATAAACCCAAACATATACAGTCAATTAATATACGATAAAGGAGCCATGGATATACAATTGGGAAAAGACAGCCTCTTCAACTGCTGTTGGCAAAACTGGACAGCTACATGTAAGATAATGAAACTGTATTGTCTAACCCCATACACAAAGTAAACTCAAAATAGAACAAAGACCTGCATGTAAGTCATGAAACCATGAAACTCATAAAAGAAAACATTGGGAAAAATCTCTTGAATATAAACATGAGCAACATTTTCCTGAACACATCTCCTCAAGCAAGGGAAACAAAATAAAAAATGAACAAGTGGGACTACATCAACCTATAAAGCTTCTGTAAAGCAAAGGACACCATCAGCAGAACAAAAAGGCATCATACCGTATGGGAAAGTGTATTCATAAATGAATTACTGATAATGGGTAAACATTCAAAATATATAAAGAACTTACATGCCTCAACATACAAAAAACAACTATTACCTGATTAAAAAACGGGTGGAGGATCTGACCAAACACTTTTCCAAAGAAGAAATCTGGATGGCCAACAGGCACATGAAGAGATGCTCCACATTGCTAATCATTAGGGAAATGAAAATTAAAACCACGAGGTATCACCTCACACCAGTTAGAATGGCCAACATCCAGTCGACAAGAACAAACATCCAGACAAACATCCAGAAGACAAGAAACAACAAATGCTGGTGAGGATGCAGAGAAAGGCGAACCCTCCTACACGGCTGGTGGGAATGTAAATTAGTTCAACCCTTGCGGAAAGCAATATGGAGTTTCCTCAAAAAATTAAAGACAGAAATACCATTTTATCCAGTAATCCCACTCTTAGGAATTTACCCAAAGAAAACAAGACCCCTGATTAGAAAAGACATAGGCACCCCTATGTTTATCACAGCACTATTTACAATAGCCAAGATATGGAAGCAACCTAAGCATCCATTAGTAGATGAATGGATAAAGAAATGTGATACATATATACAATGGAGTATTCTTCAGCCATAAAAAGAGATCCCACCATTTGCAACAACATGGATGGAGCTAGAGGGTATTATGCTCAGTGAAATAAGCCAGACGGAGAAAGACAAGTACCAAATGACTTTACTCATTTGTGGAGTATAAAAGAAAGCAAAAATGAAGAAACAAAATAGCAGCAGACTCCCAGAGTCCCAGAAGGGTCTAATGGTTACCAAAGGGGATGGGTTGGGGAGGGTGGGTAAGGATGGAGAAGGGGATTAAGGGGCACTACAATTCGCAATCACAATAAAGGTAGGTACACGGAAAAGTGTAGTACAGCACAGAGAAGACAAGTAATGACTCGACAGCATCTTACTATGCTGACAGACAGTGACTGCAATTGGGGGGTGATGACTTGATAATATGGGTGAATGTTGAAACCACAATGTTCATGTGAAACCTGAACATGTGTATCAATAATACTTTAATAAAAAAAAGAATTTAGCATGCAGAATTTGAAGAAATTTAGTTGCTCAGATATAGGAAGTACTTTTTTATAAAGTTTTAAATCTCATTTGTTTCTGTAATTTTAAATGAGAAACAGGTGACTGAAAACATGGATACTGTATCTATATGTCTGGCAGAGAAAAGGCAGAGTACCCTTGATGGGACAGACAAGTGTCCATGCTCTTTTAAAGAGGTCTAGGAGGTTAATAGGTTAATAGATTTGTAGGAAGAGATCCTATACAAAAAGATAGAGGTAATATATGATGTAACCAGTATACAATACTTGTAATTCTCAAACTTTAGTAGTTGGATAAACAACATCTTTTAAAATCCTCCAAAAAACACAATTTACAAAAGGAAAAAGAAAAGCAATTATTCCATTTGTGGGAGAACAACTTTAGCGCAAAGGTAATACCTAGAACACAGAAAGCAGTGGTTTCTCAAACTTTAGCACGTATCACAATAGCCTCAAACTCAAGATTGCTAAAATTTAAGATTACTGATTCAACCCCTGAGTTCTGCTTCTATATAGGATTTTTCATTTTTAACAAGTTCCTAGGTAATACAGATGGCTTCTGGAACAGTGAACACTCTTTTGAGAACCATTGCTCTAAAGCTCAAAATTTACAGTACCAGAAGAGAAATGCTGTCAATATTCTTATATACAGTTCCATAACTTAAATTTTAGAGTATGTAAGACATTACTTTGATGCTAGTGCATACAAAATTAAACTGTGCATCAAACTTTTATGTCTCAAAAGAAAAAACGGGTTGAATGACTGCATGCTATTGTACTGTATATTCCAGCCTTGCCCTGACTTACACTGAGGATCCACTTGTTTATAAATACGTAATTTATTTTTAAAAACAGATTTTTTTGGACAACAAAAAAGAGGAAAAAATATAAAAATAAGAAAACAAAAGAAATAAATTTTGACAAACTCACCAGAAATATTTAAAGTCCTCAGGTGCTCAAGGTGTTAAATGAAAGATGGCCAGCCCTTTCATCCAAAAGGTATTTACTGAAGCCTCCACAGGTGAGATAGCAAGTAAAGAAGGAAGGCAAACCCTGAGTCTAATGCTTGTTGTTAACCATCTGGGCTAGTCTTAAACAAACAGGAACATAAATGTCATGCAGACTTAGCTCCTACAAATAAAGCTAGAACTTTCCAAGGTGCTACAACCACCACACCTAATAACTTAATTTCTTTATGAATGCTATAGGGTCAAAGGGCAGGGGTGTGGCATATGGTGAGACAACATGGAATCTTAAATCAAGCTATCATGTTTAGAAGAACCACACAAAGTACCTTAATATTTCTGATGAATGTAAGGTTCTAGAATATAGAAATTCAAGAATGCTGCTCATGATTTCCACCTTAAAACACAATCAAACACAGATGAAAATTTTAAGTGAGGCTCTTCTTACCATAAGTAACATTACCATATACAGTCAAATAAAAAATAAGGAACAGATGAAATGCAAAACACTTGAACAAGTTCATTTGTTAGTTAACTCCTACCATGCATCAACCAAAGGAAAACACTATTACTTACAAGTTATGGACCAGTGGTGTTGATCATTAAATAGCTCAAACTTTGAAGTCCTTGAATGCTTAGAATTTACTATAGCCCCTAAGGGCGAAAAGCCTTTGCTAACAGATTTTAGCAAAGAGCATTACAGAACAGTGCTCATTTTATAAACATATCAAATCAACACTTCTTAAACCTTAAACTTACACAATGTTATATATTCAATTATATAAAAAAAACAGAAAAAAAATAGTGCTCACAGCTGTCATCATAAAGGTACTGTCATAACTTCCAAAAATATTAATATGTGGTCAACATGGTGAAAAAGTGTCCAATAACCATTAACACAGAATTTTGGATGTAAATTCCTTTTAAAGTTGGTTTTCAAAACCAGATAAAAGTAGAAAATATTAAGGAAGCTTTACATGTAGTAATGAACACCTTTTGAAAAATTAATTAAAGAAATGTAGACAATCTAACTGGTAATAATGGAGGTGGAATACATATACACACACACACACACACACACACACACACACACACAAATATCAGAGGTATGTATATTTATGATGTACTGACATGAGGTTAAATGTCTCTTTTAAATGTCTCCTTGAGAAGTCATTAAAAGAAAATACACTTAGAAGATGAAGGAGTATCTAAAACAAAAACAAAAATTCTAGTCTTAGGCCCATGAAGATTCCCAGATATTGAGTTCATTACTATGAGGTCAGGAGGTAGTATACAGCAGGTCCCAAACCTATCTGGCCCAGAATTCATTCAGCCTAGATCCACATGTACTTTGGGAAACAGTGCGACTGACAATCACTTGCCAAGAAGCGTTTACAGTAACTAACTTTGTGCCCCAGTTTAAGGTGGGTGAACATGATGGAGCAGTCTTGAAAATTCTTCCTACCATGTGGGCCAGTTAGCTTTGGCCCAATTTGTTTTCTGGAGAAGGCTAAACTTTGAGAGGTATCATTTCATTTATAAACCATCCACACATAGATATATTGACAAAGAAGCCAAAAAGAATGTGTAATATATATGTATTTTTTAAAAAGACAAGATTTCTGACTCAGAATAAAAGCTCCCATGATAGACATTTTTGACACATACCTGTTTATAAAAAATTCAAAACTTTAAAACGATGCAACACTGTAACAGGATATACAATAAGAGACTGATGATGACTATTGTACCCTGGGTCTATTAAAGTGGAAATACTATTTATGTAGTACATTTCCTATAGGGAAAAGCCAGGAGGCAGTAGCATCCCACAATTTATCTTACTAGAAGGATCTGCAGCCATGCCTAAAATTCTCAAGCATACATACTTGAGAACAGACAGTAACTGTAAAGCATAACATTATGCTTCTCAAAGTTGGGTTCTAAGAAATTGGTGTGTTCAGTGGGTATCTGTCACTGTAGGCATTTCAAAAGTTTGACTTTTTAAATATGTGAGACTAAAATATACTCACATATACCTGAAAAAATAGAGTACTGCTTATTTGAACACCTCTTACAAAGAAATTGTGAATCTCAAGCTGTGTGGTTCCTCTGACATTATCTAATTCAAAAACTTCATTTCACAGATGAAACTGAGGCCCCCAAAAAGCTGTTTTGCCCTACTGCTATACAGTCATGGATTTTTTAAAATTAAATTCTATTATTTTATTTTCCTGTCTTCTGTCCATAACACTGCATTGTTAGTTGGCTGCTCCTTGTCCTGCCTCTTACCCTCCCCTCCCCTCGGTCCTACCACAGGCATTGTCTGTATGCAGTGCTTTCTCTCTCTCCTCCCCTCTTGCATCTTACTTTCCAGGTCCCATTTTCCTTTCATGCCCCTCTCCACTAATCACTCACCTTTTTTCTTCCTTCACATTAGCATTCTAAAACTTAAGTGTAATAAAATTCAATTCAATTAAAAAAATCACTGTGATTTACAAATGGTCCAATAATTTAAAATTTGAATTTTAAGATTAACTCTTATTATTTATTACTATTTTCACTACTTATTCTAATGCCAATATGATTCAGTCAAACATGTACTAATTTGAAGAAGCTTCTAATCATTATCAAGCAACAGATACTAGAACAAATCTTACTATTTGGGACATTGACTCTACTCATGTTTGAAACTGCGTTTCAGTTTCCATACAACCATACTGGGGATGACCAGGAAATCAAATTGTAAAAAAAAGTTATCTCAACAAAAACCAAGGTAAATTTTCTAAAACCGAGGTCTGCTGAACAGCTCTTTTCTTCACAATGTGACCTACTAAGGGATTTATTATCACACAACTGGAACTGCAAAACCTTCTTGGCCAACGTATGATTCAGTTAAATGAAGAAGGGAAAAAATAAAGTCTCACCCCCAATGGTACTCTCTTGAAATTCATGAAATTGGCCCTTCACAAAACGAAGTACTAGGCTTGATTTGCCAACAGCAGACTCTCCCAGAAGTACTAGTTTGAACTGGCATATTTTATTTCCAGCATTTGGCCCGTTGGGTCTTGTTGCTCCTCGATTAGCCATGTCCAAATTTGTGAAATAAGTCCCTAAGGAACTCAGTCCCGTAAATGAACTTCCAGGATGCAAGATGCCAATGTATTTCTTTCTGGAGGTAAAGAAACCTATGAAGAAACAAAATAAAGAATTAAATATATAAATCAGTAAAACAAAACTAATCTCTTATTTCTAATACCAGTCACTTTAGTAAATTTTGCCTGTAACATATTATTGTAGGACAATAATAACCTCTTTCAGCTTAATTCACTACTTTTGTAATGAAATAATGTAAAGGAATGAAATTTGAGCCAAAATTCCTGCTCTAATTTTCTGGGCTTGAAGTTTTTTTAAGCTAACCTTTATTAAAGAGTCATCTCTTTGTGCCAGGTAGTTCAAGTATGAACATTGCCATTCAAAGATCCTATAAAGTTAAGACTATTACAATCCTTCAAAATGAGGAAACAGGCACAGAGAGATTAAGTAACTTGACTGAGGTCACGGAGTTACTCTGACAAAGCTGCAGATAACTTTCAACCCAGGCAACCAGAGTTTTGACTCAAAGAGTTCAGGTTGTGGAGACAGACTACTGGAGATAAAATAGTTTTGAAGAAAATTAACAATTGGAAAGCTCTTAGAACAAATCCTAGAACATGTAAGAGCTCAATAAATGTTGACTATTATTATTTGAAGGCCTCTGTTAAATTGTACATGCTTTTTAATTAATGGTAATTTTGAAGCAACAAATAGTTCATGGCTCCCACTTTTGTGTGTCTAGTGGTTAAAAAAGACTTCAAACTATTTCCTCATGTGCTCAAGTACATCATAGATGGAAGTGTTAACTGCATCCCTATGTGGTGAGCTTATTAGTATTCATTTAAACTTTTCTGCAGTTTGGGGGCTAACAAGTAAATAAACATATTATCTTGTATTAACACATTTAGAAAAAACTACCTTGGATGGCTATTTCTATGTGTTATTGTCTAGTAACATTAATTTTCAATCTCAAAGGAATTTGCAAACATTTCAAGAATCCTTGTCCAGTGTACTCACAAGTCAATCATAATAGTTTTCTCCCATCTTTTATCAAAATGTGCTCATGTTCCCTGAGAATATTAAATCTGATGATTCCCTCCCTAAAATCACTGTTATACAATATAGGAAATTTGCCTTCGACATGAAATGAGTTTATATAAAGGTCCCTCCTGACAATGAATTCATTAATAAACATATCCATGAGGCCTTACATTTGAACAGTCATATCACCTCTGCCTTATCTAAACAGCAGCTTTGAGAAGTCCTTATCTTTTAGTAATACAAACTGAAGTAGTTACAAATGTAATGGTATGTCTGTGTGGCTTCCAAGCAATGGCGATGTAAATAAAACAAAACTGGCCATAAATGAAGCTAGGTGATGAGTTCATTATACCATTCCTCCCACTTCCATGTATTTTTAAAAAATTAATAAAAAATGCTCCAATTCCCACAAGTATCCTTCCACCCCCTTAAAAACATACCAGATTTGGGGACCTAATCCTGGCTGGCTATACCCATTTCTGCCAGAGCAAGGTCTTTCATTTCCAGTCTCTACTTTCAGAATATCTAACTTACATAGCTGCTGTGGGAATTAAATTAGAAAATGTATGTAAAAAATCTCTAGTACAGTGTCCAACATGTAACAGGGATTAAAAATTGGCAATGAAAGCAGATGCTTGGTGAAATAATGACCAAGTATGAACAGTCATGCAGACTTAAAATGCACCAGTACATCTCTAGATACTACATACAATACCAATTTATACACTTCCCAGTTGTCTGATTACCAACAAAGCAGCAATCTGAATTACTCATCAAGGACAATATACACCCAATTTCCATACTACCAAAATTACAGGGAAAACATCAGATTCCCATTTTTAAAAACTTACGACTTAGCTTGCCTTTTTAGGTTTAAAGGCTATTAGGATTATAGTTCCTCCCAAGGCTCTCCAACAGAAAACAAATTACACACAGCATAACATTAAGGTAAAAAATTATGTCCATTCATTTGTATTTACTGAAACTTGCCTTGATAAATAAATATTTTGCATAAAATGTATTTTTAATTTTTTGAAAATAACTGGCATTTTATAGTTAATGTTCTTCTGAATGTTCTTTGACCAAAATTGTACTAACAACTAACATTTACTGAGCACTTACTAGTGCCAAGCACTATTCAACGATTTTTTGCTTACAGCAACCCTACGAGCTCTAATATCATCCCCATTTTACACTTAAAGTTTCTCAGCTGTCCTGAATTATCACAGTGGTGTACAAGTGTTTTTTTCCTACCAGTTACATGAAAGGCAATGGTCCAACTCTGACTCCACATCTCCACATAAGCAAAGGACAAAAACTAATTGTTTGAATTATGACGTTCAGAGCTTAAAAAGTCTGAAAATCTTGAGGAGTGAGCAGCTTCCAGCGAAGAGAACAGCAGAGCATGTGTAATGGTCTCCACCAACTGAGAGAGTTCAGCGGCCTAGCTGTGCTGAGTTCCTGTAGCTGCTTCACCACCTTCCATAGATGAGACAAGAATCTCTAGACAGCCTATTTTGACAAGCCTCCTTCTCCTTCCATTACCCATCTTTGGTAGTCGAAGGCACGGAGCTCCCCAAATTCACACCTGCTGGGGGCCTGGTTCCTCCGCGGAGAGCACCTGGGTAACTGATACCAGACACCGGACCGCCTGGGGCCGGACCCGCCAGGCCTCGTAGCCATCTTTCCTGCCCTCCTCCCCTGAACCTGGCTCGGCTGTGGCCGGGAATCCCCCGAGGACTGCCAGCACAGGGCCAGGCGGAACCGCGGCCTCCAGCACTCTTTCACGGCGCCATCTTGAGAAGGGAAGAGGGTGACACCCGTCGCTCGCTCAGCCAGTCCCCAAATCGTCCCCAGAGCCCCCTGATGGATGAGTCAACAGCGCTGGCAGGACGAGGTGCCGGATCAGACAGCTCTCTGGGCTGGGGCGCCGGTGCACGAGAGGGAGAAGGCGCGAGCTAGGGACGGCGGATACCTGGGGTCCCGGCCCGCCCTGAGCAGCGGGGCACGGCTTGTTACCTGAGACCGCAGGGCGCGGAGCCGCGGGGCTGACGCTTCCCGGCAGCAGGTTCCAGACGCAGTCTGACAGGAGGCTGAAGCTGATGCTGTGGCAGCGCGTCTCCTCCGTGCGCCGCTCCACTCAGACTGGTCAGCGCGGGGCTTGCGCCGTGGTGCCGCCCCCGTCGGCCTCCGTCTCCGCCTCTCTCCGCTCCGCCTGTCTCTTTCTCCTCCTCCGCCGACGCCGGCGCTCCAGTTCCGACCAATTCTTCTTCCTCCTCCCTCCTCCGCCTCCTCCCCTTAGGCCGGCCGCCGACTGCTTCGCGAACCAAAACACTAACACTCAGGTCCCAGCGCGGGAGCCACTTCCGCCGCGCGGCGCCGGCCTCGCCGCCACGTCGCTGCACGTAGAGAACTACGCCCCTTCGTCACTTCCTATCGTCACCAGTTCGGCCGCTCCATCCCCTCCCCCTTCCCCCTTCAAAGCCCCCTCCGCCCCCCCAGCTGGGGCAGGTGTGTCACGTGCTCTCTGCGAGCAGGTGGGGCGCGTCCAGCCACCTCCGTCGCCCGGGGTGCGCGACCCCGCCCTCGCCGCCGCCATTGTTCTCCGGAGGCGGTGGTCTCGGCGCAGTGTCAGTGCGCTCGCGCGTCTCCTTCGCTCTTCGAGTTTCGGGGAAGCCGGCGAGAGCTTGGATTAGTTGCTCCCACCGTCGGTGAGGCGGCGAAGTGCCCTCTGTGAATATTAGCTCACAGTCCCCCTTAGCTTACCCTGCAACAGCCCATCCTTGGCAACTCTGTTACGGGGTTTTTGGGGGGACTCCCCTGGCACGAGAGAGACCCCAATGTGTCCCTGGGGATGGGTGGGTCTGTAAAGGCCGGTAAGTGGTATTTACCCCTGGGTGGAAGATAAGACCCTACTCACTCCAGAAGCTGTCCTTAAGGCGAGGAAAATCTTAATAATATGCTTTTATTGAGAGTATCTGTTTTGGGTGGGGAGGGGCAAATCTAAAAATTATATCTAGCTTTCATTCAGTTTGCCTCGCGAGTCACTCTACTGAGAGCTTTATAGGACTTGTGTTTTATTCTTAACTACGAGTTTTTCACTCTGAGACTAACTGCCTCGCCTTTCTCTATTAGAGTATTTCTAAGTCCCCAAAGTGGTCCTAGCCGCCGTGTCCAGATAGTGCCTGGCAGCCAGGAGTCTTCAGTCATGGTTGTGGAATTATTGAATGAGGCGTGCCTGTTCTACAGGTAAAGAATTTGAGGCACAGAGGTTGTGTAATTTGTCCAAAGTCACTTGGTGATGAAATGGTATTCTAACGTGCTGGCTGGCTCAGAAGCTGAGTTGGTAAGCAGGATTCCAGTGAGACAACCCCAGACTTTGACATCACTCTGCACTGCACACCTACAGAGGGCAGGCTGCTTTGGGTGAATCTCATGCAACAGGCAATCTCCTGGCCAGACAACTGAACCCAAAACAAAATTAAGTTTTGTACTTTGGTAGGAGGTTAAATTGATTTTTCCTCAGGATAAGGGCTACTTTGCAGATTGCCATTCATAGCCCTGTTGTGAGGACATCGATGTTGTCTGCATTGTTTAATCGGGGTAAAGTATCCTGTGGGTTGCTCAGTCAATGTGATGCAATGAAGGTAATTTGAGCCCTTCAACAACCAGTCTTGCGATCAACTCCCCCGTTACTAACCGGCAGAACTTAATGTGTCATGCGTTAATAATATATGTGGCACTTTATTTCCAAGGGGCTGTTCCAATATGATATGTTAGTCATGGTGATACCTCTTGGACAATCCCAGGAAGAATCAGGAAATAGGACGTGTCACATCAGTTTGGGATGTCAACAGTGTCCAAAACCATACCTAATCCACCCCAAACTTGCTTCTGCTTGGTGACTGGTATTAATAGCCTTCCAGTCATGTAGAGTCAAAAGGGCAGAATCATCTTGAACTCTTCCTTCTTTCCCTCATAAACCATTGTCCATTCTGTTAACCAAAATTCTCTAATCCCTGAATCTGTGGTGATATTCATGTAAACTGGAATTATGTACATTCTGGCCTTTTCTATCCATTCTTTACACTACTCAAAAATATCCGGCTGTGTCTCATTACTTACAAAAGTCCAAAGTTCTTTAACTCTAGTCCCAACCTACAATCCTTTCATTCTATTTCTATAGGCTCCCTCTCCCCCAGTCTCTTGCTTTGTGCCCTATTCATACCGATGTACTCTTTGCTCCCAGAATGTTGCGTGTTCGTTCTCATCTCGGTGTTTTTGGTCACTTCGTTCTCTCCACCTGAAACAACACTACTGCCCATCACTGCAGGTCTCACCTTGGCCAGGAGGCCAGGTCCTCTCTTTGGCATCTGAGGATACTTATACTGGATTTAGTTATCTTTTTCCTATGGGTTCATGATACTTTACTCCCTATAATGGTTCTATCTGCCTTATTTTACAGTTAAAGAGTTTCTAGACTTTTCTCTTCGGGCTTTCTTTCCCTTAAGGATTTTAACATTCTTAAATGCCAGGAATAATTTATTCATCATTTCAATTCCTCACAGAGGGCCTTTGATATAATAGGGACCCCAAAATATTTGTGAACATAATTACATTTAGAATCGTGGACATTTGACTTAAGAAGATCTCATAACACATGAATGCTGACATTTATGAATTGTTAGGAGCTTCCCATTCATCATTCTAGGATATTGCTTCCTCATCTATTTCTTTCTACCAATTTTGTCTTTTAATTCACCTTCATGAATACCTTCCGCAATATTTTCTAGTTTAGTCATAATGTTTGCCTGGGAGAGTGCTGCTTTTCAGTGGCTAGCAATTCCAGGATCCAGTGGTACTTTGAGAGGCTAAAATGCCACAGGAGAGCTTTTCTCTTCTATTGCCAATCACAATATGCCTCTGTTTTTTCCGTAACCCCAGATGACTGAGAAGGACTGATAATTGTATATATTTTAGTGTCAAGTGTGGGATCCTACTCATCGACAGAGCTTATTAAGGAAGATACAAAATGAATGGGCCCTAAATAAAGTCATGAAGACTTGAACTCTGCCCTCAGTGCCTCATTTGCCCTCCAATCTCTAAAACCCTACTCATGAATTCCCAGCACCTTGAGTCTTATGATCACCCACAGCACCCCAAATTTACCTTCTCTTCCAGGAAATCTTTCTTCCATTGTGTGTTGAAGAATTAATCTTTGTATAGATGGTAATGAATGGCAACATTTACTTTTATCTGGGACTGTCTAGAGACACCAAAAAGTAATTCTAACATAAGGAATTGTAGGCATGATGACAAGGCAGTGAGAAAAAAACTATCTAGTCATGTTTAAAAAGCTTGTGTCTTTGCAGTGTATCATGCAAGCCTCAGTTCAAATGCCACCTACCTAAGCAACTTCTAAACTCACCAATTCGAAAGTAGCATCCCTCCATATCAATCTCTTTTTCACACTTACCACTCTGTGAAATGATGTTATTTATTGGTTTACTCGATGGTTATCTACCTCTACTAGAATATAAATTCCATGGGATAGGGGTTTGTTTATATTCCATTGTATTCCCAAGACTGACACAAAATAGGGACCCAATAGATACTTGTAAAAACAAAAGAATTGAATGAACCCTTATACAAACATAGATGCTAACAAGTCTTTTAGAGTGCTTAGGAGAATAATATTTATATTAAGCTATCTAGAAAATCAGTTTTTACAAATGTTAAATAGTGTCCCCTAATCACTTAAATTTTTTGGATTTTACAAGTTCTTTTTACAGAGTTCTTAGAAATACTGAAATCCTATAAATTTCATTCAAATTTTACACCCCCTGTATGTGTGGAATATAAAAAATCACCAAATACACTTTTAAACCTGACAGACTATGTATAACCCCAACTTAAAATCCCATACTTAAAATTAGTTTTGCCACAGTATCTTAAAAATTCAATATGCATTATTGTGTAACATCTCAAACTATAATATATTTAAATGCTATTTAAAACGTAATTAAAGTCTAAACGTTCTCACACTTTCAATGTTACTATACCACAACTACTAAATATAATTATAGTTCTTTAGTGATAAAAGAACTACATGCAGTGTGCAAGGAAGGACCTAAAATTAGTGGTTACCACCAGAAAGAGGGTCATTTTTTCCAAGACCACCTGTACAATTAATAGGCCAATGGCCAGGAGGAAGCCCATGGCTGAACCCATCCTAGGGGATTGCATTGCTTGGGAAACCGAAGAGAAGGTGTGCATTTGCTATAGTGTCCAAGACCACATCCTTCAAGTTTCCTTGCCCTCAGAGTCCAGTAAAGAAGGGGGAAGGAGAGATGGAGAACCAGAGAGGAGGAAAGAGAAAATGAGAGGGAAAACGCAGGAGATGGAGAGAGATCGGCGGGAACCTGCTCCTGATACGTTTGAGCGCCAAGCCACGCCCCAGTTCCCTAGGTAACCGGTAAACAGACCTCCGACTTCTGTGAACTCCGCTACGTGTTAATTGGTAGGCAGGAAGTGGTGGCTGGGAGGCCGAGCGGGGATGTGCTCCTTCTTGAGAATGGGGTCCCTCAAAGGGTTGGGGACTCCCAAGGGTTTGGAAACTTCCCTCCAGCCAGGTACAGCTTTTCCCTTAGAGATGAACGCCCTTGGAGGAAAGAGGGTGTCTGGGAGGAAATCTCCCTCTCGTGCGGAGGTCGGGCTCCCGCGGGAAGGAAAGGATGATTTAGGAGAGAGGAGTGTCTTCGTGGGAATAAAATCTCCGACGGAGTTGGGGCTCAGAAAGGGATTAGGAAAAGATTCTCCCAGGAGGGAGAGCCTGTCGGTTAATAATAAATATGAAGCGAGGATAGCATCATCACAAAGAAAATCTCCATTGAGTGAGGAGCTCGAACTGAGATTAAAAAGACAGAATATTTCGAGGACCCTCATGGAGAGGAGTAATTTGGGAGCCAACAGGGTCTTAACCTCACGGGAAACAAAACCTTCCCTGGGCATGCTGCCAGGAAGAGTCGGTTTAGAAACTGAATGTGTTCTGGCAGGGTGTTCTCCTGGGAGGATGACCCAGCCTCCTGTGAGCATGGTGTGTGAGAGGCCGCAGTCTCTTGGGAGAGGGAGAGGTCCTGTGGCTGGTGCCCCTGAAGGGTTGGGGACTTCAGAGTGGAAGCAGCCTGCCTTGGGTATGGAACCTAGACCAGAACTGGAAACACAGCCGACCTGTATGGTGATGGAGCCCAGTGCAGAAATGAAGCCTCGTGTGGAGGTGGACACTGGGCTGCTCCAACCAGAGGAGCTGGATGAAACCAGGACCACAGATCCCCAAACGGGCTTGGTGATAGAACCTCCTGAACACCAGGTTGCTCTACACCCTGAAAAGAAAAAAGAGGCTGAAGCAGGAGTAGAACCTCCAGATCGAATCAGACCCATATACTCTGGGAAATTTTTGGATCGGACGCCTGACTGGCCAAGTGTAAGTTCTTTTCTAGTACTTTCCCTAGAAACTATGTATAGCCTTGTCTTTATGAAGATGATAAATTGAGAGACTTGTTTGGATTTGTAGAGTCAAACTGCAAGATTTCATTGGGATTCTGATATTCCTTATCCCAGCGGACTCCTTCCACCTGTTACTGTTCAATCTCCAATTCACTGCTTGTGTAAATACCAGCTTTTTCTGTGGTTCCTCTTGATTTCACCCTCCTTTCTCCTTTGATCTTCATTTCATTCCTCAATCTGTATTTTATCAAACCTCACTGAGGTGTGCTTTGTATCCTAATATTCATGTAATGACTAGAAAAAGAAATATGTTTCTTTTCTCCTTAAATTATTTATTGGGTGAATTAATTCATTCTTTCAGCAAGGACTTGTGGTCGCCATTAGGCTGGGTACAAGGCAATAGAAAACAAAAAGCTCATATCCCTACCCTCTAGGTATAGGCCTGCACACCAGTGTTGGAGACAGATCATGAAACAAATACTATGTGGATGTATAAATGAATAGAAAGTAAGTGTGATTCTCCCTTAGTAGAAGTACACTCTAAGCACAGAGCTCAGTGGAAAGATTGGACAACTCTGTTTGGAAGGGATGGGAAAGGCTTTACAAAGCAAGTAATATTTGAGCTAATTTTGAAGGGTGACTGTATTTGTCACATGGAAGTGTTACAGCATCTTGGGCAAAGGAAGGCATAGAGTATGATCAAAGCATCTTGTTTTTGGAAGATATAAACAATTCTGTTTAGTCAGCATAGTTTTAAGAGATGAAGATGAAGAAGAAATATATGGGAGAATCTAAAGTTCCAGGGGTAAAACATGAATATAGAAGCAATGGTGGATCTTAATCTTAATGATGGAATAAATAAATAAAATTTTCCTTTTAAAGAGATAATACTCTCTCTATCAGTAGTAATGGTGGATTGGAAGGGGGAGTATTGGGTGACAGGAAAAAATTAGAAGGCTATTTTTCCAGAGTAATGATGGTCTGAAGTTAATGTAGAGTTAGGATAGAGAGGAGAGTACAATTTTGAGAACTTTTTAAGAGATGATATTGTTAAAATTGCCATCCAGTTGTAGATCTATGTGTTGAAAAAGGGAAGGTGATGGATGAATTAGGAATTTCTGGGTTGGTAATGATCTCTTCCAGTTTGGTGGCAAATAAGTATCTGGTATTGGACCTACTGAATTTGAGACATCTAAAGGATATAAAATGAAAAAGTTGAGTTAACTATAGGACATCAAATGCAGAAGTCTGTAATGTGAGACAGTTGAAGCCGTGGGTGGGGATGGGAGAAGATCTAGGCAAGACCTTGGGAAGCACATGTATGAAGATGGTTAGAGAAAGAAATGTCAGCTAGGTGAGTTCTTGAGGACAAGGACTTTATCATATTTATCATATAACTCCATGGTATATCACAATGCCAGGCATACAGTGGTCACACAGTAAGTATATGTTTGATAAATGAAAGGCTGGATGACTATATAGTAGAAAGAATGGAGAAGAAAGAGGTGAGTCTGAAATGGTGGTAGTGAGGAACATAAAGGAAGAATCCTTAAGATATTCTTAGAATAAGAGATTCTATACACTGAGATTTGATAATACAATTCAGCTGAAGTGGTCATAGGGAGTCTGCAGAATTTTTTCTGCCATCTGCCGACATTGTTCCCCTTTGCACTCAGGCTGTTCTTTGGTCTTTGACCCACTTTGCTTTCTGGTTCCCATATTTGATTTCCCCAGCCACTCTTTCCGTTTGACCATGGCTGCTTCTCCTTTCTGCATTGACTCTGCAGTCTGTGGCCTCAGACCTGATCTCACACACAGGCATACCACCAACCAGCTTTTGGTGTCCAACACAGGCAATTTAAAACCTCTGCTTCCTCCTCCTACTCAGACCCTCCTTTCTTAAGTGTGATAGGATGGGGAAGAGAGTTTCAAGGAGAAAGTGACTTAGCAGTGTTATCTCTGATAGAGTAAATTGAATAAAGATTAGCTTTGGATATTAAGGAAATGAGCAACATTGTTAGAATGGCATAATGGAGGGAGAACTCAGATTTCAATATACTGAAAAATGAATGGGAAAATAGAGAACATTATTGTGGATTTTCTTTTTCCTTAAGAAGTGCAACAGTGAAGAGAAGGGAGTAGATTCCATTTAGTAATCTTTTTTTTTTTTTGAGAGGGCATCTCTCATATTTATTGATCAAATGGTTATTAACAACAATAAAATTCTGTATAGGGGACTCAATACACAATCATTAATCAACCCCAAGCCTAATTCTCAACAGTCTCCAATCTTCTGAAGCATAACAAACAAGTTCTTACATGGTGAACAAATTCTTACATAGTGAATAAGTTCTTACATGGTGAACAGTACAAGGGCAGTCATCACAGAAACTTTCGGTTTTGATCATGCATTATGAACTATAAACAATCAGGTCATTTGATTTTTATACTTGATTTATATGTGAATCCCACATTTCTCCCTTATTATTATTATTATTATTTTTAATAAAATGCTGAAGTGGTAGGTAGGTGCAAGATAAAGGTGGAAAACATAGTTTAGTGCTGTAAGAGGGCATTTAGTAATCTTTTTATTTATTTAGTGAATCAGTAGAGGAGTTTGAGATAGCACTAAGTAGATGATGGTTGGAACCATATCCTAGATAAACAAGAGGGAATAGAACTAGGATCCTAGGCCAGAGGAGAGATTAGCCTTGATTACAAACAAGGCTCCTCTTGAAATAATTTTTAAATACTGAAATACCTATTTTCACTATAAAACAAAAATAACATTATACAAAATTTAGAAAACAAGAATGAAAACACCCATTATCTTACCACCCTAATACAACACCAACTAGCATTTTGTGGCATTCATGTTAATGAACATCTTTTGACAGCTTGCTGTATCACCATCACTACTCCTGGAGCTTTGCAGGTGGTAATTCATTTTCTCTCAAAACAACCCCAGGAGGCATCTACTTTTACTAAATTCCATTTTATAGGTGAGGAAACTGAGGTAAATTGGGTAATTTGGCCAAGGTCATAATGCTACACAGTGGTACCTCCAGGATTTAAAGTCACAACTTCTGACTCAAGAGCCTGAGTTCTTGGCTCTGCTACACTTTCTGTGACACTTTCCTGCATTCATATTTTGTACAGTTGTTATATCAGGCATAAGAACCATTTGTCTTCATTTTTCATTTATCATTTAATAAATATTTCAGTGATATTACAGCAACCTGAAGAAATGTTTTAATGATAAACAAAAATACTGCTTTAAGCCAACATGTGATTCTTTAGCTAACTCATTCCTTCTCTTGTTAGACATTAGATTTTGCTCAAATCTTTCTATAAAAATAGTCTATGAACATATTTATGCATATGCCTTTTTATATGTCATAGATTATTTCCTTAGGACAGTTTCAGCAGAAGCTAAAAGATGGATATTTTTCTAGTTCCTGTTGCCAATTCCTTCCTAAATGATTGTACCACTAAATTTCAGAAAGTAAATAATGATTTGTAAGGCATTGCTTTATTTCACATTATTTGATTTATAATGGGATTGAAAATTGTTCCATATGTTTGTTTCCATTGTTTTTCTTTTTTTTATTAAAGCATAATTGATAAACAATCTTTTCTTAAAATTTTTATTAAGGTATTAATATACACTCTTACGAAGGTTTCACATGAGAAAACAATGTGGTTACTACATTTACCCATATTATCAAGTCCCCACCCATATCCCAATGCAATCACAGTTCATTAGTGTAGTAAGATGCCACAGATTCACTATTTGCCTTCTCTGTGCTTCACTGTTTTCCCCGTGACTCCCACACCATGTATACTAAGCATAATATCCCTCAATCCCCTTCTCCCTCCCTCCCTACCTTCCCTCCCACATCCCACCCCTTTGGTAAACAATGGTCCTTTCTTGGAGTCTCCGAGTTTTGTTCCTGCTGCTATTTTGTTCCTTCAGTTTTGCTTCATTGTTATACTCCACAAATGAGGGAAATCATTTGGCACTTGTCTTTCTCCACCAGGCTTATGTCACTGAGAATAATATCCTCCAGCTCCATCCATGTTGTTGCAAATAGTAGGATTTGTTTCTTTCTTATGGCTGAATAGTATTCCATTGTATATATGTACCACCTCTTCTCTATCCATTCATCTACTGATGGACACTTAGGTTGCTTCCATATCTTGGCTATTGTAATTAGTGCTGTGATAAACATAGGGGTGCATATGTGTCGCGCGCCCCGTCCTCGCCGGCAAGAACAGCACGCAACAACAGCAGGATTCTTCTGCAGAAAGCTTTATTCTTCAGCTCTTTGTGAAACAAATGAGTTGGGCAGGACCCAGAGGGGAAGGAGAGGCTTGCTTATATAGTTCTCATGCTCTGACCTGGTTGGTGCGGCTCCATATGCCTTATTAGCATAACCATTTGGTGGGTCTCATTGGTCCTTATGCCAAGGCGCAATTAGCATGTAGTTTAGTGGTGTGGGATGATTTGTCATTAGGAAGTTCGGGGCCTTCCGGCTGCCCTGCATGGGGCGCTATTTTCTGAGCATGGCTGCCAACATCTCCCCCTTTTTTGTCTAACAGAAGCTCAAGGCGGAACTTGCCAGCAGAGGCGGAGACAGAGGCCTGACCTCCATCATACTTCCTGATGCCCCCTTTTTGGAGAGGGGTTCTGGGCATCTACCCCTATGCAGTCAGGCATGCCTCTCAGAGGGGTCCAAGACCTCTTGCAGTGCTTTGCCTCGCATCCTCTGGCTGGGGTTGGGACCGCTTGGTACAAAGGGTTTGGACCCTTTTTCTCAACCCTCTTGCACCATGAGCTTCTTAAAGAAAGCTGTGATTAAGCATTGAGGTACTCGGGCCTGGTGCAGTGCCACATGGGCTCAGGGTGCAAGAGCTACCTCAAGCTAAAGCTGAGCTTCCTTCTTAAGCATATTGAGCCACACTTGGGGAGAGGCGCCAATGTCTATCGCCATTAGGGCTTGAGCAAGGATCACCTTGTCCTTCTTATGTTGATTGCGGAGTCTGCATAACAACCAGAGTAGGAGCATGAGACCTCCAAGCATGAACACGCCCATCCCAGCCATGCCCGCCCACTCCTTGACGTGGGAGAGAGCTCTGAGGAACCAGGAAGAGAGTCCTTCTGCTACGGAGATATCTAGACGGGTGGAGTTGATGTGGATTATTTCTCGCCGCAGTTCTTCTAGTGCTCCATCAAAGTCCTGGGACCAGTTTCCTGAAAGATACTGGGACAGGCCTCGTGACAGATTAGTGAAAGCATTTAATACTTCTGTTAGTGATCCTGGCTTGTTTGTGGCTCTGTAATATGGCTGCGGCTAGGCCCGCGTTGGTGAGTGGCCCTCCTATTTCTCTACAGGCTTTCAACCAAGCGTGTATCCCTTTCTGTTTCCAGGGTGTTATCGCCTGTCTGCATTCCTTGGTACATTGTTCAAATACTAATTGCTCTACCAGGGGCATCGCTTGTTCCTGATCTCCAAATATTCTGCCTGCGGCCTCCATCATACGAGCGACAAAGTCAGAAAATGGCTCGCTCGGCCCCTGAATAATTTTTGTCAAATTGCCTGATACTTCTCCTTTGTTGGTGAGGGCTTTCCATGCCTTGGCAGCGCACGTGTTTATTTGTGCGTATACCTGTAAGGGGAAGGCGGTCTGGTTGGCTACCCACTGTCCTTGGCCCGTCAGCGTATCATATGACCATGCAGGCTGTCCTTCGGCCGCGTTTGCGCGTGCCTGGGTCATACTGATATCATGCCACAATGCCTTCCATTCTATGTATTGCCCCATACTAGAAAGGCATGCCTTAGTTACATATTGCCAGTCTGCGGGTGTCATGGCTGTCTCTGTTAATCTCTCAACTTGTGCTATGGTGTAGTTGGCACTGACTTCATAAGCCCGAACGGATTCTGCTAACTCCTTAACTTGTTTATGGCTCAGGGGCTGGTGAGAGCGTACGCCATTATCCTCAAATACAGGAAACATTTGTCTAATTGCCTGAAGAGTATCTGGGTGGCAAAAGGAGAGTGCGCCACTCACGTAAGGTGGCGGGGCAAAGGGCGTCGGGGGACACCCTGCTTTCATTTTTTCCTTGGTCCGCTTTTCAACTTTGCTGGTTCCCTTACTTCTACACTCTGCGGTTTTATTTTCTTCCCCTTCCTCTGCGGACGTTAATTCCTCCTCAGATTCCCTATTGGAGAGTTGGAGGTCCCTCAACTCTTTCCAGGGGTATTTACTATTTTCTCCGAGGCGATCGTCACTCGCTTCTCGGGGCTCTTTCGCTTTTGCCCTAGGCGGGCTTTCTCCCTCACTCTGAGGTTTCTTTACCTTCGTTTTTGTGGCCTTTTTTCGGCCGCGCGCGCTCTCTGTTTCCCGTTCCGTTTCTGACATGCTCTCTTGGATATCTGTCAATGCTCTCTGACCTTCTTTTATTACCTTTTCACATCTCTCATCTTGCAGACAAGCTCTAATCAGTTTCCAGAGGGGCCTGGTGCCTCCCCTCAGGCTACCCTCCTCCTCCTCTCTATCAAGATCTTTCCCCAGTTTGTCCCAGCTCGGGATTGAGAGGGACCCTGAACAAATGAACCAGGGGGCCACATGGTCTATCTCCTTCACAAAAGATCCTAAGACTTTGCTGGAGACCTTCAAGTTTCACTCTTTGAGAGCTGTCTGCAGCGCCGTGACTAATGACGGTGCATTCCCCATGGTGCCTCCTTATTTACAGAGAACCATCAACCATTATCCTAAAAAGCAGGGGCCTCTCGGAACTTACCCCTCCGGGCTTTCTTCTGACCTGCAGTTCTGAATCCTCTCCAGATGTCTGAAGGGTCCTCCCTGTGCCGGTGATGTTCTGGTTCCCGGGTTTCGGCACCACTTGTCGCGCGCCCCGTCCTCGCCGGCAAGAACAGCACGCAACAACAGCAGGATTCTTCTGCAGAAAGCTTTATTCTTCAGCTCTTTGTGAAACAAATGAGTTGGGCAGGACCCAGAGGGGAAGGAGAGGCTTGCTTATATAGTTCTCATGCTCTGACCTGGTTGGTGCGGCTCCATATGCCTTATTAGCATAACCATTTGGTGGGTCTCATTGGTCCTTATGCCAAGGCGCAATTAGCATGTAGTTTAGTGGTGTGGGATGATTTGTCATTAGGAAGTTCGGGGCCTTCCGGCTGCCCTGCATGGGGCGCTATTTTCTGAGCATGGCTGCCAACACATATGTGTTTTTGAATCTGAGAAGTTGTATTCTTTGGTAAATTCCAAGGAGTGGTATTCCTGGGTCAAATGGTATTTTTTATTGTTATTTTTATGAGGAACCTCCATATTGCTTTCCACAATGGTTAAATGAGCTTACATTCCCACCAGCAGTGTAGGAGGGTTCTCCTTTCTCCACATTCTTGCCAGCATTTGTTGTTCTTAGTCTTTTTGATGCTGGCCATCCTTACTGGTGTGAGGTGATATCTCATTGTGGTTTTAATTTGCATTTCCCTGATGATTAGTGATGGGGAGCATCGTTTCATGTGCCTGTTGGCCATCTGAATTTCTTCTTTGGAGAACTGTCTCTTCATATCAATTGGATTAATTGCTTTTTGGGTGTTGAGGTGTGTGAGTTCTTTATATATTTTAGATGTTAACCCCTTGTTGGATATGTCATTTACAAATATATTCTCCCATACTGTAGGATGCCTTTTTGTTCTGTGATGGTGTCCTTTCCATACAGAAACTTTTTAGTTTGATGTAGTCCCATGACTTCATTTTTGCTTTTGTTTTCCTTGCTCAAGGATATGTGTTCAGGAAGAAGTTGCTCATGCTTATATTCAGGAGATTTTTGCCTATGTTGTCTTCTAAGAGTTTTATGGTTTCATGAGTTACATTCAGGTCTTTGATCCATTTCAAGTTTACCTTTGTGTATGGGTTAAACAATAATCCATTTTCACTCTCTTGTATGTAGCTGTCCAGATTTGCCAACACCAGCTGTTGAAGAGGCTGTCTTTTCCCCATTGTATGTCCATGGCTTCTTTATCATATATTAATTGACCATATATGCTTGGGTTTATATCAGGGGCTCTCTAGTCTCTTCCATTGGTCTATGGGTCTGTTCTTGTGCCAGTACCAAATTGTCTACATTACTGTGGCTTTGTAGTAGAGCTTGAAGTTGGAGAGCATTATCCCCACAGCTTTATTCTTCTTTCTCAGGATTGTTTTAGCTATTCAGGGTCTTTTGTGGTTCCATATGAATTTTAGAATGATTTTCTCTAGTTTGTTGACAATGCTGTTGGTATGTTGATAGGAATTGCATTGAATCTGTAGATTGCTTTAGGCCACATAGCCATTTTGACAATATTGATTCTTCCTATCCATGAGCATGGAATGTGTTTCCATTTATTGGTATCTTCTTTAATTTCTCTCATGAGTGTCTTGTAGTTTCAGAGTATAGGTCTTTCACCTCCTTGGTTATGTTTATTCCTAGGTATTTTATTCTTTTTGATGCAACTGTGAAAGGAATTGTTTTGCTGATTTCTCTTTCTGCTAGTTCATTGTTAGTGTATAGGAATGCAACAGATTTCTGCGTATTAATTTTGTATCCTGCAACTTTGCTGAATTCAGATGTTTGATCTAGTAGTTTTGGAGTGGATTCTTTAGGGTTTTTTATGTACAATATCATGTCATCTGCAAACAGGGACAGTTTAACTTCTTCCTTGCCAATTGGATGCCTTTTGTCTGATTATTGTGGCTAAGACCTCCAGTACTAGGTTGAATAGAAGTGGGGAGAGTGGACATCCTTGTCTTAAAGGAAAAGCTTTCAGCTTCTCACTGTAAAGTATGATGTTGACTGTGGATTTGTCATATATGGCCTTTATTATGTTGAGGTAATTGCCCTAGATACCCATTTTTGTTGAGAGCTTTTATCATGAATGGATGTTGAATTTTGTCAAATGCTTTTTCAGCATCTATGGAGATGGTCATGTGGTTTTTGTCCTTCTTTTTGTTGATGTGGTGGATGATGATGGATTTTCAAATGTTATACCATCCTTGCATCCCTGGAATAAATCCTTCTTGATCATGGTGGATGATATTTTTGATGTATTTTTGAAGTTGGTTTGCTAATATTTTGTTGAGCATTTTTGCATCTATGTTCATCAGGGATAGTGGTCTGTAATTTTCTTTTTTTGTGGTGTTGTTGCCTGGTTTTGATATTAGAGTGATGCTGGCCTCATATAATGCATTTGGAAGTATTCCCTCTTTTTCTACTCTTTGGAAAACTCTAAGGAGGATGGGTATTAGGTCTTCACTAAATGTTTGGTAAAATTCAGCAGTAAGCCATCTGGACCAGGAATTTTGTTCTTAGGTAGGTTTTTGATTACCAGTTCAATTTTGTTGCTGGTAATTGGTCTGTTCAGATTTTATGTTTCTTTCTGGGTCAGCCTTGGAAGGTTGTATTTTTCTAGAAAGTTTTCCATTTCTTCTAGGTTATCCAGTTTGTTAGCATATAATTTTTCATAGTATTCTCCAATAATTCTTTGTATTTCTGTGGTTCCATAGTGATTTTTCCTTTCTCATTTATGATTCTATTTACATGAGTAGACTCCCTTTTTTTCTTGATAAGTCTGGCCATGGGTTTATCTATTTTGTTTATTTTCTCAAAGAACCAGCTCCTGCTTTCATTCATTCTTTCTATTGTTTCATTCTTCTCGATTTTATTTATTTCTGCTCTGATCTTTATTATGTCCCTCCTTCTACTGACTTTGGGCTTCATTTGTTCTTTTTTTTTCTAGTTTCATTAATTGTGAGTTTAGACTGCTCATATGGAATTGCTTTCCTTTTCTGAGGTAGGCCTGTATTGAAATATACTTTCCTCTTAGCATGGCCTTTGCTGCATCCCACAGATTCTGCATTGTTGAATTATTGTTGTCATTTGTCTCCATATATTGCTTGATCTCTGTTTATATTTAGTCACTGATCAATTGGTTATTTAGGAGCATGTTGTTGAGCCTCCATGTGTTTGTGGGATTTTTTTTTTTGCATAATTTATTTCCAGTTTCATACCTTTGTGGTCTGAGAAACTGTTTGGTGCAATTTCAATCTTTTTTGAATTTACTGAAGGTCTTTTTTTGGCCTAGTATATGATCTAATCTTAAAAATGTTCCATGTGCACTTGAGAAGAATGTGGATCCTGCTGCTTTTGAGTGTAGAGTTCTGTAGATGTCTGTTAGGTCCATCTGTTCTAATGTGTTCTTCAGTGCCTCTGTCTCCTTACTCATTTTCTGTCTGGTTGATCTGTCCTTCAGAGTGAGTGGAATGTTGAAGTCACCTAGAATGAATGCATTGCATTCTATTTCCTCTTTTAATTCTGTTAGTATTTGTTTCACATATGTAGGCGCTCCTGTGTTGGGTGCATAGATATTTATAATTGTTATATCTTCTTGTTGGATTGACCCTTTTATCATTATGTAATATCCTTCTTTGTCTCTTGTGACTTTCTTTGTTTTGAAGTCTATTTTGTTTGATACAAGTACTGCCACTCCTGATTTTTTCTCCCAATTAGTTGCATGAAATATCTTTTTCCATCCCTTCACTTTTAGTCTGTGTATGTCTTTGGATTTAAAGTGAGTCTCTTGTAGGCAGCATATAGATGGGTCTTGTTTTTTTATCCATTCAGTGACTCTATGTCTTTTGATTGGTGCATTCAGTCCATTTACATTTAGGGTGATTATTGGTAGGTATGTAATTATTGCCATTGCAGGCTTTAGATTCATGGTTACCAGAGGTTCAAGGTTAACTTCCTTACTATCTAAGAGTCCAGCTTAACTCACTTAATATGCTCTTACAAACACTATGTAAATGTTTTTTTTCCCCTTGTTTCTTTCCCCTCCATTCTTTATATATTGGGTATCATATTCTGTACTCTTTGTCTATCCCTTGATTGACTTTTGGGGTAGTTAATTTGATTTTGCATTTGTTTAGTAATTAAATGTTCTAGTTTCTTTACTGTGGTTTTATTACCTCTTGTGACAGCTATTAAACCTTAGGAACACTTCCATCTAAAACAGTCCCTCCAAAATACACTGTGGGAGGTAAATTCTCTCAGCTTTTGCTCATCTGGAAATTGTTTAATCCCTCCTTCAAATGTAAATGATAATCTTGCTGGATAAAGTATTCTTGGTTCGAGGTCTGTCTGCTTCATTGCATTAAATACATCATGCCACTCCCTTCTGGCCTGTAAGGTTTCTGCTGAGAAGTCTGTTAAGAGCCTGATGGGCTTTCCTTTGTATGTGATCTTATTTCTCTGTGTGGCTGCTTTTAATAGTCTGTCTTTATGCTTGATCTTTGCCTCTTTAATCACTATATGTCTTAGTGTTGTCTTCCTTGGGTCCTTTGTGTTGGGAGATCTGTGCACCTCCATGGCTTGAGAGACTATCTCCTTCCCTAGATTGGGAAAATTTTCAGCAATTACCTCCTCAAGACACTTTCTATCCCTTTTTCTTTCTCTTCTTCTTCTGTTACCCCTATAATGTGAATATTGTTCCATTTGTATTGGTCACACAGTTCTTTCAATATTCTTTCATTCTTAGAGATCCTTTTTTCTCTGTGGCTCAGCTTATTAGTATTCATTTTGTCTAGTTTCTATTTCATTTATTGTCTCCTCCACTGTTTCTAATCTGCTTTTAATACCCTCCATTGTGGTCTTTAACGATTGGATTTCTGACCTGAATTCATTCCTGAGTTCTTGAATATTTTTTTGTACCTTCACAAGCATGTTAATTATTTTTATTTTGAAATCCCTTTCAAGAAGATTCATGAGGTTGATATCATGTATATCTTTCTCAGGAGTTGTATTAAAAATTTTACTCTGAACCGGGTTCCTTTAGTGTTTCATATTTGTATATGGCACCCACTAGTGCCCAGAAGCTCTACTCTATGGAGCTGCTCAGCCCCTGAAGCAATGTAGTGGATCACAGGGGAGTGATATTGGTGCTTTGGGGGGTGGAAAGAGCTGTTTCTTGCTTCCCAGCTGGTATGCCTGTCTCCACTGCCTGAACCAGTGGGCCGAGCACACAGGTATAAGCCTCTATGCTTTGCATTTGTAGTTGCTGTAGTCAGGTCTTCCCTCTGGCTGGCTAATGCTATGGTAGGGTTTGCTGGTTTGCGAGCCAGGTGGAGCTCACTGGGAGAAAGGCGCAGTAGGCTCTGTATCACACAGGGGGTCCTTGGAGCTGTGTAGCCTGAAGATCATGAAAGCTCCCAACCTGCTGGGCAGATTGCTCCTGGACAATTTTGTCTACCTGTCCTTTCTCCTGAGCAGTAAGCTTTGTGCAATCCTTGCCCCTTTAGCAGCCCTCTTGCTGTTAGGAAGTCTCTCAGGCTGTCCGCCTTTCTTTTGTCCCAGAGCAGTAGATATGGATCCCTGTTTTCCACAAGTGGCTGGAATATCAGTCTCTCCAGGAATTCTGCCTATCTTAGCTTTCCAACCCCCTAATCATGAGAGTACAATGCAAGCACCATGAAATGTAGGTTTGTGCTCCCAGAGCAGATCTCCAGAGTTAGGTATTCAGCAGTCCCAGGCCTCCAACTCTCTCCCTGCTCCATTTTTCTTCCTCCTGCTTGTGAGCTGGGGTGGGGGAAGTGCTTGGGTACTGCCAGGCCATGGTTTGGTATGTTACTCTGTTCATGAGGTTTATTCTTTTCTCCACGTGTATTCAGTTTGGCACAGTCCTCTTTCCTGTTGCTCTTTCAGTTGTATTAATTATATTTTCATGTTATATGTGGTTTTAGGAGAAAGCCTCTCACCTCTCACACCACCATCTTTAATCCTGCAATTCTCAATAAACAATTTTATGAAGGTTTCACATGAACAACATTGTGGTTCCAACATTCACTCATATTATCAAGTCCTCACCCACCCATTGCAGTCACTGTCTATTAGCGTAGTAAGAATGCTATAGAGTTATTACTTATCTTCTCCATGCTGTAGTGTCTTCAACAATGACTACCTTTACTGTGACTGCAAATTATAGTGCCCCTTAATCCCCTTCTCTTTCCTCACTCACCCTCTCCATACCCTCCCTTTTGGTAACCACTAGACCCTTCTCAGAGTCTGTGAGTCTGCTGCTATTTTGTTCCTTCAGTTTTTCTTTGTTTTATACTCCACAAATGAGTGAAGTCACTTGGTACTTGTCTTTCTCCATCTGGCTGTTTTTTTACTGAGCATAATACCCTCCAGCTCCATCCATGTTGTTGCAGATGGTAGGATTTCTTTTCTTTTTAAGACTGAAATATATTCCATTGTATATATGTACCACAGTTTCTTTATCCCTTCATCTACTGATGGATACTTATGCTGCTTCCATATCTTGGCTATTTTAAGTAGTGCTGTGGTAAATATAAGGGTGCCTATGTCATTTCAATTCAGGGATCTTGTTTTCTTCAGGTAAATTCCTAGAAATGGAGTTTCTGGGTCAAATGGTATTTCCATTTTTAGTTTTTTGAGGAATCTCCATATTGCTTCCCACAATGGTTGAACTAATTTAGTTTCCCAACAGCTGTGTAGGAAGCTTCCCCTTTCTCCACAACCTTGCCAACATTTGTTGTTCCTTGTCTTTTAGATGTTGACCATCCTAACTGTTGTGAGGTGATATCTCATTGTGGTTTTAATTTTCATTTCCCTAATGATTAGCAATGTGTAGCATCTTTACATGTGCCTGTTGGCCATCTGAATTTCTTCTTTGGAGTAGTGTCTGTTCAGATCCTCCACCCATTTTTTAATCAGGTTATTTGCTTTTGAAGTATTGAGGCATGTTAGTTCTTTATATATTTTGGATGTTAACCACTTATCAGATATGTCATTTATGAATATATTTTCCCATACTGTATGATGCCTTTCATTCTGCTGGTGATGTCCTTTGCTTTACAGAAGCTTTTCAGTTTGATGTAGTCCCATTTATTTATTTTTTATTTTGTTTCCCTTTCTTGAGGAGATGTGTTCAGGAAAATGTTGCTAATGTTTGTATTCAAGAAATTTTTGCCTATGTTTTCTTTTATGAGTTTTATGGTTTCATGACTTACATTCAGTTCTTAGATCCATCCATTTTGAATTTACTTCTGTGTATGGAGTTAGACAATAATCCATTTTTATTGTCTTGCATGTAGCTGTCCAGTTTTGCCAACAAAAGTTGTTGAAGAGGCTGTCTTCTCTCCATTGTATATTTGTGACCCCTTTATCATGTATTAATTGGCCATATATGTGTGGGTTTATATCTGGGATCTCTATTCTGTTCTGTTGATCTGTGGATCTGTACTCCTGCCAGTACCAAATTCTTTTGATTACTGTGTCTTTATAGTAGAGCTTGAAGTTAGGGAGCATAATCCCCTCAGTTTTGTTCTTCCTTCTCAAGATTGCTTTGGCTATTTGGGGTCTTTTGTGGTTCCATATGAATTTTAAAAGTATTCTAGTTCATTGAATAGTTGTTGTTTTGATAGGGATTTCCTTGAATCTGTAGATTGCTTTGGGCAGGATGGCCATTTTGACAATATTAATTCTTCCTATCCATGAGCATGGGATGTATTTCCATTTATTGGTATCTTCTTTAATTTCTCTCATGAGTGTCTTGTAGTTTTTATAGTATAGGTCTTTTACCTCCTTGGTTAAGTTTATTCCTAGGTATGTTATTCTTGTTGATGCAATTGTAAATGGGGTTGTTTTCCTGATTTCTCTTTCTGCTAATTCGTTGTTAGTATATAGGAATACAACAGATTTCTGCATATTAATTCTGTATCCTGAAGCTGCTGAATTCATTTATTTGTTCTAATAGATTTTTGGTGGAGTCTTCAGGATTTTCTATATATAACATCATGTTATCTGCAAAGAGTGACAGTTTAACTTCTTCCTTCCCAATCTGGATGCCTTTTATTTCTTTGTGTTGTCTGATTGCTGTGGCTAGGACCTCCAGTGCTATATTGAATAAAAGTGGGGAGAGTGGGGTTCCTTGTCTTCTTCTCAATCTAAAAGAAAAACTTTTCAGCTTCTCTCTGTTAAGTATGATATTGGCTGTGGTTTTGTTACATATGGCCTTTATTAGGTTGAGGTACTTGCCCTCTATACCCATTTTGTTGAGAATTTTTATCATGAAAGGATGTTGAATTTTGTCCTTTCATTGCTGGTAATTGGTATGCTCAGATTTTCTGTTTCTTCCTGGATCAGCCTCAGAAGGTTGTGTTTTTCTAGAAAGTTGTCCATTTCTTCTAGGTTGTCCAGTTTGCTGGCATATAATTTTTCATAATACTCTGTAATAATTCTTCATATTTCTCTGGTGTCCATTGTGATTTCTCCTTTTTAGTTTTTGATTCTGTTTATGTGTGTACACTCTTTTTTTCTTCATAAGTCTGGCTAGGGGTTTATCTGTTTTGTTTATTTTGTCAAAGAACCAGCTTCTGGTTTCATTGATTCTTTCTATTGTTTTATTCTTCTCAATTTTATTTATTTCTGCTCTGATCTTTATTATGACCCTCCTTCTACTGACTTTGGGCCTCATTTGTTGTTCTTTTTCTAGTTTCATTAACTGGGAGTTTATACTGGTCATTTGGGATTGTTCTTTCTTGCAATTTAGAACTGCCTTCATTGCATCCCACAGATTTTGGGGTGTTGAGCTGTTGTTTTCATTTGTCTCCATATGTTGCTTCATCTCTGTTTTTATTTGGTCATTGATCCATTGAGTATTTAGAAGCATGTTGTTAAGCCTCCATGTGTTTCTCACATTTTTTGTTTTCTTTGCACAGTTTATTTCTAGTTTCATACCTTTGTGGTCTAAGAAGATGGTTGGTACAATTTCAGTCTTTTTGAATTTAGTGGGGCTCTTTTTATGGCCTAAGATATGATCTGTTCTGTAAAACATTCCATGTACACTTGAGAAGAATGTGGATGCTGCTGCTTTTGGGTGTAGAGTTCTGTAGAGGTCTGTTTGTTCTATCTGTTTCAATGTATTGTTCAGTGCCTCTGTTCCCTTACTTATGTTTGTCTGGTTGATCTGTCTTTTGTTGTTATTGGTGTGCTGAAGTCTCCTACAATGAATGTGTTACAGTGTATTTCCCCCTTTAATTCTTTTAGTATTTGTTCCACATATTTAGGTGTTCCTATATTGGTGCATAGATATTTATAATGGTTATATCCTCTTATTGGACTCACCCTTTTATCACTATGCAATGTCATTTTTTGTCTCTTGTTACTTTCTTGGTTTTGAAATCTATTGTGTCTGATATAAGTACTGCTACTCCTGCTTTTCTCTCCCTATAATTTGCATAAAATACCTATTTCTGTCCCTTCACTTTTAGTCTGTGTCTGTCTTTGCATTTGAAATGAGTGTCTTGTAGGCAACATATAGATGTATCTTGTTTTTTTATGCATTCTACACCTCTATGTCTTTTTATTGGTGCATTAAGTCCATTTACATTAGGGTGATTTTCAGGAGCTATGTACTTATTACCATTGTAGGCTTTAGATTTGTGGTTACCAAAGGTTCAAGAATAGCTTCCTTACCATCTGTCTATGTTAAATCATTTAATACTCTCTTTCTAAAATGATCTAAAGGTTCTTTTTTTTTTTCTACCCTACTTTTTCTTCTTCCTCCTCCACTCTATATATTAGGTGTCATATTCTGTACTTTTTGTGTATTCCTTGACTAACTTTCTAGGTATTTGATTTAATTTTGGCAAGCACTCTGGTAGAGATCAAAATCTGTATAGAGGACATTTCTTTGAGACATCCTGAGACTGTCCCTTGACGCACATTAATGCATTGACTATGGCAGAAACCCTTGGGTTATTAAGACAAAACAACTGAACCTTATAAAGTGCATTGGTAAATGGTATTGAGTCCTGAAGTACAGAGAGGAAGAGGGAAGGAAAGGTTCAAAAAAGGTTAAAAGATGGGATAGCATGTTGGGCACTGGGACTACAAAGATGAGAAATTAATATAGTATCTGTTGTCAGAAACTTAGAACATAGAATTTTGAGACCAATATATACATGATTTTTAAATATTGTAAATGTCATGCAAAGAGATGACTTATTTTTTTTCCTATTCTACTCTAAGAGAACTGATAGCTATTTGGGCTACCTATTTGTAAATCTTGTGAGAAGTTGCCAGTTATGCAAGCCCTGGTACTGAAAAAAAGAGGTACAATGATTCATTTTGTCTGAATTTGTAAAGAGCCATTCTCTGCAGAATTAAGAGAAGTGGGTGGTTTCATTTGCATAATGGGTTCAGGGCCTACTGGGCAGAAAAACATTAATGCTATCACTCCTGTTTTTTTTCCCTGAGATATTCAAAATTAGGGACATCTTTGGGTAAAACATGGTCATGGTTAAACATGACCAAGGCCCAGTGGGAGAAATGGGGTCATTATCCTTCCCCACACTGAGTTTGGTGAGTGGAAGATGGCATGATCATTTTGGGTCAGTGGGTCTTTTTTTTTTCTAATTAGGAATGTAATTATGATGTTACATTTTTTTGTAATCCAGAATTATGTTTAGGAAACCACACAAACATAGATCACTGATTTGAATGAAATGCATAACTTTGTAGCAAAGCTTTGTAGTTAAAAAGAACAAAAAATATACCTAAGAATGCACAAAATTAATGTTTATTCCACCTTTGTGTCATATTCCTGGATCCTTCACCAATGTTACATGAGGAAAAAAACAAAAGCAAAAGAAATGAAAAACTGAAATCAGAATCACTAATGTTATCAAGTAGGGAAGCAAATAAGTTAAAATCTGGCAACCATCAGCAAGAGCATACCAAACATAATGCTGTAGAAAGAAACAAAGGCAGTTGCTAGAAAACTATATGCATCATACTCTTTCAAAACAGCAAAATATGCTCGTGCATACAATGGTACATGAACAGAATTATTTTTCCTGTAAGGTATAGAAATGCAAGTTCTTTTTATAATATTGTGGATAGGTAAAATGTGATTGTAATGGTAATTCTACTCAGCTATTACAGAGTGATCCAGGAACACATTTATGGACTCTGGGGAGGATGTGTACTATACTTTTTTGATTGGGATAATGGGCATTCTATCCAAAATTAAAAATTTTGAACACAAAAGTATGAGACAAAGGCAAATGAGACTTCTCTTATATCTTAGCAACATTTAGGTGGAAATCAAATTTAAATGCAATCCACTCTGCTTTTGAAGAGGCTTTGGTTCAGCTCCCAAATCTCGATTGCTTGAGGCAATCTGAGAATACACAGTGTCTTCTTAAACAAATCTATTTTTAGTGGTGCACCTACTCTTAGTAGCTGTGTCTGCATGGGTCTTTAGGGGCTAAAAATGGTTTTGTATTAACCTTCCTGAGTTAGCTTGGATCTAGGGAATCAAACATGTGGAAAGTGAAAGAAGTGTTCGGTCACCAAAAGCTGTAATACTGGGTCTGACACAGGAGGTGGCCAAATGAGGTGGCACTGGTGTGATTAGGAATGGAGCATGGAGGTGGCTGAGGGAAGAGGTGGTCAGTGCAGTTGGAAATTTGGTACATACAGAGCCTGAGTAGATAAGTAAATATATTGAGGACAGTAGGAGCCAGTTTTTCACTGATAGAGAAAAAAGTTACATATGTGAAAAGGGGAAGGAAAGAAGGAATCCTGTTGCACTGGATTATAATTGGAGGTATTGGTAAGAATTAATGGTATACCTGTATCTATTATATCTCTGTCCAAGTCCCTACCAAAATCCAAATCTGTATGTATCTACACATATTTAACTAAATGGAATATTATATACTTGATATAGATGCTAGTGTGTGTGGGTGTGTATACATTACATACATTTCCTAACTCAATCCTCTAAGAAGAACTAGAAGTAATGCTTATTTGGTAGCAATGAGCATACAAAAATCCAGGTCTTAATTTCTGAATACCATTCACTATTAAAAGGAATCAGGACTCTTTGGAGGAGTGGCTGACTTTAGGGCTGGTACAGTACAATATGAAGCTGGAACACCTTTGAGAGCCAAAAAGTAAAAAAATTCTCAAAGAATAATGTAGATGTCTAAAGAACACAGAAACAAGCTTGAAGGGATTCTCAGTGATCCAAACTGTTATGCTTTGAGCACTGAATAAAATTACCATTAAAATAAAAATCATGAGCCCATATTAGTGTAAATACCTGAAGGATTGAATAAATAGCAAGAAAATAAAGTTTCCTTGCAGTATAATGTCAATTAGTAAGTGTAGATGGAACAATGGAATTGGGAGGTCCACCATTTAGCAACCGTATCATAGTAGTAATGATTTGGCAAGAATCATCAATAGATATTAAAATAGTAGGTGAAAATTTAGTGAGGAATTGTATATTCACATAGAATAATTATTAATTATGAAGGAAAAATAACTTTATAGTAGGGAAACCTAGCAGACAGTGCCTTCATTTCATGATCAAAGTTAACACTACCAGTGATAGGACAAATTGACAGTGGGAGCTCCCTGATAGAACACAGCACTGTTTCTGAGAATCATAAGAAAACACCAGTTGAATCCAAATTGAGGGACATTTTACAAAAAAACTGGCCTATACAAACAAAGGTCAAGGTCATGAAAGACCAGGAAAGGACATTAGGAACTGTTCTTGACTGAAGGGGATGAGAAAGACATGACAACTCAATGCTTTGGGTGTGTGGTGGAAATGGAGGTGCCTGGCTCACATATCCCTTCAAGAGGACCTGGTGCGGGGTTGGGGTGGGCAGGGGATTAGCCTACTGACAATTTCCATCTGCTGCCCCTATGGATCTACCACAGAGACAGTATGTACCAGGCCAGACCTCTGGTGACTAAGCACAGCAGGGACACTAGAGCTGCACCCTTTTAACCCAACATGGGGTTCTTTTATCACAAAGCTTAGTTTCAGAGGCTACTCATTGGCCTGACCAAAATTTCCTCAGAATTGTGCTGAGATTCCTTGTTAATTCTTCCTTCCTGCTCTTCTTTCACAAGTGTTGTAGTCTGAACACTCTCCCTGCCTACTCCATCTCCTTTATCTTTCACAGGTGTTTTCCCCCCAAATTTCCTACATGTTTCATTGTGGTATCTGCTTCTTGGAGGAACCAAAGAATCACTGTGATCTTGGATTTGCTCCTTTTGCTATAAAGGACAGTGTCAGGTCAAATGGTGATTTGGAGTCCTTACGTTAGATACTAATATCATTACTAGTTTTCTGATTTGAGGCCTGTAATTTTTTTAAAGATAATAAGCCTTAAGGGAAAAGAAATTATAAGAGGAGTGTGGGAAAAATGGAAGTTCCTATGGCCAGGATCCTCACCTGACCCTAAACTACTGGATGATGTAATTGGCCTACTGCTAGGCTAATGCTTCCACACCCATAGGCAATAAGCTATTATTGACTGAGTAACTATATAAAGTGCTCTGCCCAGTGCTCTGGGCAGAGGTAGAGATGGAGGTGGATTATGGATCTGCAGACTGCTGGATGCAGGTGTGATTCTAGTGCTTGACCTACTGCTGGGAGAATGAAGCCGAGTATAAACGCTTTTACCCCAAGAATGTTCCCTTGTCATTTCTCAGTCTCATCTAATCCATAGTGAGCTTGCCCAGGGATGAAACCCTCAGCCAATAGGAAAGTGGAGATTTGGCAACTGATTTTATAAATCAGGGAAAAAGTTATTTGAGGGAAACAGATGGGTGGTAATTTCTACCAGAAGTGATCCAATTTGCCTGGAATAATCCCTGAGAAGCTCAGTTCTTGGAGAGAGGTGTAGTAAAGCTTGGATCTGAAAAGTGAAGAATCGGTTAAAGTCCATGTTCATTATAGTTGGGTTTCCAGTTTTACTTCTCCATCCTATGCTACCCTGACTCTCTGCGTCTATGAACCAGCCCCCATTCTCTTTCACCCAAACTGTGGATTTATTTTCCCAGGCCCAAGATAAGGCAGGGGGCAACTCTAGGTTGAAAAGGAGGTGTTAATAACTTAAAGTGTGTATTCTGTAATGGAGTTTCCCTAGCTTCCTCTCCCAACTGGTCCCTGGAAGGCCAGTAGCCAGGAGTAAAGTGAATCCTATCACCTGTGCATAGAGACACAATAGAAGGTCATGAATAAGAATAGAGTTTTAGAAGCTGGCTTGCTTAGGTTTAGATATCTGCAAATATATGAACAGTATAATCCTGTTGCTCAATCTCTCTGTGCCTTGATTTGCTCACAAAGGAGATGATGATGGTAATAGTACCTACCTTGTGGAAATCATTATGAGTGTTAAATGAATTAATACATATGAAAAGGCTAGGAACAAAGTTCAACATGTGCTATGTGTTTTATAATCATCAACTATTATTGCCATTATCACAACTCTCTGGACTTTCTAAATAGTCGAAGGGGAAAAAAATTAGGGATTTTGGGAACTCTACCAAAATAGAGGCTGCCTCACTGTCTGATGACCTTTTAGGAAAGCCCAAGAGTCAACAAGCCCTGCAACACACACTGGACTGCTAATCATCCTTGTAGTGCCTGACTTTTAAGATGATCAGACTACAACCTGAAGAGGAGGGTCCAGAACAAGCTAAGGGAAAATATATACACAAACACAGAGGGAACAGAGAAAAATGTAAACTAAAAAGATTACCTGAGAGAGAAAAGATGTTGCATCATAAAATAAGATTAGAACTTTTAAATGGACAGTCAGAAGAAGAAATAACTTTAGAGCTTAAATATGTAATCTAAATAAAAATTCAATAGAGGATTGAAAGATGAAATCACAGGCATTTCCCAGACATGAAAACAAACAGATTAGAAGTATTAGGGAACAGTTGACTAACAGTAGTTCTAGAAAGAGACTAAATAAAACAAGGTGGAGAAAATTGTCACATAAATACAGCAAAATTTCCTTGAAGGATACAAATCAAGATTGCATGTACTTAATTGAGGATCAAGCCAAATGAAGAAAAGAAGACCCATACCACATAAGATTATTGTGAAATTTCTGAAAAGTAGGGATACAAATATGATTCTAAATATTTCCACTGGAGGAAAAACATCACATACCAGGGAGCAAAATCCAGAACTGCATTAGACTTCTCAACAGCTAAAAAACTTTTGTATAGCAAAGGACACCATCAGTAGAACGAAAAGGCATCCTACAATATTGGAGAATATATTTATAAATGACATATTCAATAAGGGGTTAACATCCAAAATATTTAAAGAACTAACATGCCTCAACACCTCAAAAGCAAATAACCCAATTAAAAAATGGGTGGAGGATCTGAACAGACACTTCTCCAAAGAAGAAATTCAGATGGCCAACAGGCACATGAAAAAATGCTCCTCATCACTAATTATCAGGGAAATGCAAATTAAAAAAAACACAATGAGATATCACCTCACGCTAGTTAGGATGGCCAACATCCAAAAGACAAGAAACAACAAATGCTGGTGTGGATGCAGAGAAAGGGGAACCCTCCTACACTGCTGGTGGGAATGTAAATTTGTCCAACCTTTGTGGAAAGCAATATGGAGGTTCCTCAAAAAACTAAAAATAGAAATAACCATTTGACCCAGGAATGCCACTCCTAGGAATTTACCAGAAGAAAACAAGATCCCTGATTCAAAAAAACATATACACCCCTATGTTTATCACAGCACTATTTACAATAGCCAACATACGGAAACAACCTAAGTGTCCATCAGTAGATGAATGGATAAAGAAGGTGGTGGCACAAATACACAATGAAATACTATTCAGCATAAGAAGAAGAAAACAAATCCTACCATTTACAACAACATGGATGGAGCTAGAGGGTATTATGCTCAGTGAAATAAGCCAGGCAGAAAAAGATAAGTACCAAATGATTTCACTCATTTGTGGAGTTTAACAACAAAGCAAAACTGAAGGAACAAAACAGAAGCAGACTCACAGACTCCAAGAAAAGACTAGTGGTTACCAAAGAGAAGGGGTTGGGGAGGATGGATGGGGAGGGAGGGAGAAGGGGATTAAAGGGCATTATGATTAAAACACATACTGTGGGGAAGTCATGGGGAAGTCAGTATAGCACGAAGAAGACAAATAGTGACTCTATAGCATCTTAGGGTGGACAGTGACTGCAATGGGGTGTGTGGGAGGGCCTTGATAATATGGGTGAATGTAGTAACCACAATGTTGCTCATGTGAAACCTTCATAAGATTGTATATCAATGATACTTTAATAAAAACAAACAAACAAAAAGGTGGAATAAAGACATTCTCAAGAATCTGTTAAAAAACAAAACTCAACTGAATAAATTTGAAAATCTAACTGGCTTTTTTCAACAACTCATGAATTAGGCAGCATCCCCACTAGCAAGTGAAAGGAGCTCTGAAGAGCTGTACTAAAGGGCAGATTTTAGAGGGAGAAGAGGGAAGGGACAAGAAAGTCATAACAGAGAGAATTATTTCAGGCAAGGTCATCTTCCTTTGGAGAGAGGATGGGGGTCTATTATGTAGATTATTTTGCTAGTGTTGATCAGGTTTGAAAATCCACTTTTGGGAGAGGCTGAAACTGCAGGTAGGTTAACTATTAAGTCCTAGTTTGCTGACATGTGGCTTAGTACAGGTGACTCCATTTTGGGCCTGTTTCTTCTAAGTTTTACGGAAGCAAGGAATTAAAAATTGGCTTTTATGTATTTGTAAGTCTGGCGAAAGGAAATCCTGGGGCAAAATACCGGTAAGACCGAAATCAGTCAAAGGGAGAAATAAAGTTTAAAATCCATTTATTGCTTACAAACTGCAGTCCAGGGCCGTTTCTTTTTCCTGCTCTGGCAGAAGCAAAACCAGTCCCCCCACCTCACCTCTCAGGTACAGATAAGCCCTCCGTTGCCCAGGTAATTGCCCACTGATATGGAGATGAATTTCTCTCCACCTCTGAAGGAAGCCTATTGATACATAAATGCACTAAAGCCATACTTCTCTCCAGCCCTGAGGATGCAGATGCACTAAGGCCAGGCGAGATATTCTGGAAATATTATGGTTTGAACCACAACATTCTTAGGAAATGACTAAAGGATTTACTTTAGTGAAATGGGGGAATAAATCCAAGTTAAAAATATTAATAATAATAGCCCTAGAAATTTGATAGTTGGAGCAGTTGGAAAAATTTAAAGTAGGCCTATTAAAAACGTGAAAGCAATGTTTAGGAAAAAACCGTACTTATAATACATACCTACTTGGTAAATTCAGGAATGAACAGTAATCTAATTATGGTTATCTAAACATTATTGGCTTTATCAAAAATTGTGATATAACTATTTTGAGAGAACAAGAAAGGGAAGTAGTGATGGTGTAAGGGAGCTATGCCTTCTCTGCCATAAAAAGGCTATCAGTATATGATGTCTAAACTAATTCATACATAGCAGAATAATAGTGCTGTATAGAAATGTGAAGATTAATAGAAATCACAGGAAGTACAGAGAAGACAGTTGGCTTTAGAAAGCAGGACTAAGTACAAATGAATCAGGGAAATGCTGTTTTTTATTACATCACTTAGATTTTTAAATGAAGACCATGTATTGCTTAGACAAATTAATTCTGAAAAAGAGAGAAAGAAAAAAATAACAGGCATAAAAATAAAAAAGTTATTTTAACACTTTTGAACTGGGTAATATAAGTTCCTTGCCAAATCTGTATCATATGTAAATGTTTGACTTGAACTTGAGGGACAATAGCCTTGTCCTTCTGGGTGATGGGTGCTAAAGCAATGCTATGTGGAGGTGAGTGAACAATCAGGGACACCTTGCTGCAGTGGCCACTAAGATGTAGTTGGAAATACTTTGTAAAATAATTGTTTGGCTTCATTTTTCTTTCCTGAGTTTGAGACTTTTATCTTCACTTCCCTTGCACCTTTGACAAATCCACTAACCATTATTAGTGTTCATTTCAGGCTGTTTTTAGTTATGTTATATAGGATTAGTGTAAATTTGAACTCCTCTAAAACCAATCTTGGTTGACAAGGTAATTGGGAAGAAATCTTTAAAAGAAAGGGAAAAAGATTTATGTTATCAAAAACCCATTGTCTTACCTATATGCACATTTTTGATTGCCAAAGTTGGAAAGTATGACTTATTTTATAAATGAAGTCAGTAGTAAACAAACTTAGAGAAATGAAACTTCCAGCTACATATTCCTATAGGGCTTTTCAGGACTACTAGGCTAGTGCTGATGTTACAAATAAATAAAGTCTCCGAAGTCAAATTATTGGGAAATCATTGACTAATCCTTCTTTTTGACATTTAAAAAGTATATCCGTGTGCTAAAGATCCAGTATTTCCTGAGTTATTGCAGAATTAAAAAAAAAGTTATCCATTACCTGTAAGTGCAGGAAAAGGTCCCAAGGAGTTCACAGTACTGCAGTGTGTGTTTTAGGGTTTGTTTGTTGATGGGGTTACACCTAATATTTGTTTCTTGGCTGGATCTTTTTACCAAAGGACTCTGAGGCAAAAGAAGGGGAAGATCATCTTTCTCTTTCTCAGGTTGGGGAGGTCATTAGGATCACCCTGGGCCACCACTCGGAGTTGAGGAGGTAGAACTCAGAATGGCCATTAAAGCTGCTTCTAAATTCTGTCCTGGGTCTACATATACTTGATTATCATTCTTAATTTCTAATGCTCTTGCAGCTCTTTTCCTTCAATTTGAAATTGTTTATAGACTTTTTGATAACCCTTTATGGCTTTCTTTTATTTAATAAGGCAATGCATAGTACCAAAATATTGAGAAGAACAGTACAAAGAAGGAACTTATGGCAAGCAAGCTATGGCAAGAGCATAGGCAAATCCAGAGAGCAAAGTTGAAAACACTCCTTTTACAGAGGAAAGCGCCTAGGTGGGATGGCTGTTCTAAACAAAACGTCATTTAAGAAACTGGGAGTCTCACATATTGTGGCTTCTCATTGGCTGGGCTGTTACTGGGAGCCGGAAGGCTACTGTCTTGTCTAGTGGGGTCTGAGTTTTATGAAGAATGGTGGGTATGAGAGCTCACCCTGCATGCCTCCTGATGCCATGTCAGTGAGGTCTCCCCTTACTAATTTTCACAAGACAAAACAAAAATGTTGGGGCAAGGAGAAGGCCACTTATGAGAGGTTACCAGGAAAAAAGCATGGTAAACAAGGGTAAGGACTGTTAGGAAGATTTAAGTAAGCACCTTTTCCATTGATGAGAGTTTCTGGAGACTTGGACTCAACCTTTTCTTCCAGGTACAGAGAAAGAGACATCTTTACAAATAATTTCCTTTGTATAATGTAAACGTCCCTTACAAAAGGGTAACCTTGCTCTGTTTTCAGAGCTGCTCTTAAACTAATCAGCTCAAAATAAGCCTGTGCCAGAGAGGAATATTTTGGGATAGCATATTCTGCTCCCCTTCACTCAAACTGATGTACAGGCATCCTTGAAATACATATCCATGACTGGGGTAGGGCGGGGGAGACTTGTCACACACATCACAGCACTACTGAACTCAGACATAATGTCTTCCACATTTGTCTCCAACCAAATGGCACGAGGACATCAAAACATAATAACAGCTACTGATCTGAAAACTGCTTTTCATGTGGGCAGCCCTCATGAGGAATACCAAAGGCATTTCTGTCCAGTAGAATGCTTACAATGGTGGATACCTAGAATATCCACTGTTAAACTCTTAAAAGGGAAGCAGATGAGAGACAAGTAAAATTATCTATCAGACCATGGACTCCTATCTCTCTAAATATCTATCACCCAGAGAGTAGCTTCCTGGTTATTCCCATGTTCTTCAGGCTTAGGAGGTCACCTTTCCATTGACTATTTAAAAAAGTGACTGGAGCTCCTGTAACACAAATAGCAAGAGACATTTATCTCTGAGATTTCTTACAATTTCCAGTTGAATTAAAAATCACTTGTATCTCTCCTCCTTTTTCTCCACCTGCTTCAAACTCAAGTTAGAGTATAGCCCCTTTCCCTTCTTATGCAAGGTTCTCCTCACATAATGTAGTAGTGTGAGTAGAATTTACTCAAAATTTGCCATTAAGGCTGGACTTATCATTGGCCAGTTTCTCATCTTGGGTCTTTCACCTTGCTGCTAGAACTTGCCCTCCTGCCACCTTCTTCTTAATATTCCTACCCTTACTCTGTCCCATCAAGAGTTCATATTTTCTCCCATTTTTTAGCAAAGCACTTAACTTCTGTCTTGCTGTGTCCATGGGCTTCCTCTTTTATACCTAGAGATGTCACTAAGATACTCTCTTAAACCTTGATGATTCTCCCCCTAAGAGGAATTCTGCTCTTAACACTTAACATAATAGAAAACTTTCACCTACCCATCTATATGCATCTATTTATACTTTCATCCAGTCACCCCTCCCTTATCTGTCCCCTGCCAACATCTATCCATTCATCTTCCACCCAACTCTCCATCTGTCTGCTTTCCTCTGTCCAAACTAATTCCCCTGGTGCCTCTCCAGAGACCTAGAACACTATTTAGAGGAAGTTTCTCTCTCTCAGTTTTTTAAAGAGAAACTCATGCTTTGCAGAAATAACTGTTAGCTGCCTTGAAATGATAAAGGGGAAATAGATAAGAGGTGTATTGCTGGGAATGAACAGTTATAATCTTTGCCTTGGGCAGAAGAAGGACAGATAAGACCCAAATTAGAATTAATTGAAACAAAGCCATGTGCATTCAGGGGATTCACTGAAGGAGCTTGGCCAGGTGTGACTTGTTTACATATGCCAAAATTTAGGGTGTTGGTGGAAACATACCCACATGCAAAATACCCACATGCTCAGAAATAGTTAAACTTTATCTTGAGCTCAGCTTGAATGCAGCCCTACCCCCATTCACTAATGATATAGGACTGCTGATAATTAACTTGTGAGGTATGAGAAGATTATTTCTGAAAGTTGAATCCCTCAGCATCTCATGGAGGTCCTATAATTGGATGAATCACTGACAATGCTAGCACTTATATATATATAAAAAAATAAATATATATGTATATATAAATACAATACTATAAATTTTGCATTTAATGTTTATATGATATATCAGAACTGTGTTAAATTTGCTGTTCTTTTTCTAAATGGTGTTTAAGCAGTTGAAAGTAACATTGTAGCATTAGAAGCATAGGCTGAATTGAAATAAATTCTGTTCTTCAAAATGTTCCCCTTCTACTCTGACAATGACCAACCGTTGCTTTTTTTTTCCTTAGGCAGGGAAAGTTATTCCAATTGGATACAGAGTTGCAACCTGCTTGACTGAAAAGTTTCCCAGGGTGAGCATTTTCAATATGCATTTGTGTGAGCATAAGATAGGCAACCCTCAACATTCCTTATGAAAATTGTATAAATTTAATGCAGCCAATTAGGATTCTTTACTATATTTTGAGGTCTTCTACTGAGTTTGTCCAAGGAAGTGAAAACTACAAGCTTACAGTTCCTAGCTCTTCAGAAACTACTGGAGATTCCATTTTTTTCAGGAGGAAATAGTTATTCACTACATGCTTTCTACATTGGATACTTCCTGGTTATTTTCTAATATATATTTTAAAATATGTTATTTCCTCAAAAAAGCAAATTTTAGGAAGTTTCATTATTTGGAGCTGGAGTTCTCCACTCATGCAATGAAGGGTATTCACTGGCATAGATCAGTCCTGCTAATATTTTTAAAACTATACTTAATGATTGTATTTTCTTGTCTCACTGTTTGTAGCCAGTAACTCCACCTGAGGCAAAAAAATTTTTCAACTTCAGATATCCACCTGCTGGAGCCGAAAGAGTATTTTATGGCAGAGCAAATGATCCCCAAATTGCCCCTTACTTGACACATGGAATAAGGTCTAAAATTTCAATACCGGTAACTACTTTTCTTTTTTTCCCTGTACACTACCAACTTCCCAAAGTAAAAATGCACAAATGAGGTATTATTGAAATAATCAGTTCCAATTTCCTTTCCACCCTTAATTTTGAGCAGTTGAAAGACCCAAGAAGCAATGCCAGAGAGTATGGAGGAAATTAATGGTTTGAGCCACAAACTGTATATTCTCCCCTGATAATGACAGCCAAGTTGCGCTCCATTTTCTCACAGTGAAGAGAAATGCTGTCAGGCTTTGTTAGAGAACAGAGAAGACAAAGGCTGGGTGACACTGCCTAGAGGCACCACAAAGGGCTAGGTAGACACTGAATGGGGCTGGGGCCTGAATGTGTCTTGGCTGTGACTGAATGGACAGTCTAGATTCAAAAAACCTGATCTGTATATCTGGAGAGAGCGTGTGGAAATCGCACAGTTCTGTGCCTGGCATTTCCACATTTTTGGAATATTTGAGCCAAATAACTGGGGAGCTCCCCTCATAAATCTTTTATCCCCTTTGAAACCTTTTAACCCCATTGAAAATTCATATTAAGGCATGTTTAAGCTTTGTGGCCCCAATTCTGACAGTTCCTTTGAAGAAGGTGAGCATAGGAAATGTTCCACAGTCATACTCTTTTTTCTCTAGCTACTGATTAGAATTACAGTTTTCAGATCTTGACATTTTTGTTGCTATATATGTGCTTTGTATGATTTCTTTAGGCAAAGGTATTGGTAAACCCACAACCCATTACAAAATTTCAACAGAAAATTAAAGATAAAAAGGAATCAGTTTACTTTAGCAATCAACGGGCCCCACTGGGAAAATCTCATGATCAAACACCAAGATTACCTAAAGGCATGGATATACTCAATACGACATTTGGGACAGCATTCATCAGAGGTAGTAAAAAAGTAAGGGGTAGGGAGTGGGTGGTAAAATAAGTCTTAAAAATGGGATTTAGTGTCTCATTGATAAACTGGTTGGTGATGGTTTAAACGGTGATTCAAGAATGAAAGATGGGATCATAGTAAGAAAGCTGCCCTAAGGCCCAGAATCCTAGACTCTGTGTGTGCCAAGGCAGTAAAAATTCAGATTTTGGAGAACAGATTCAGCAGGCACAGTGGAGTTAGTATAAAGGGAGGAAAGAGACTTAGGAAAGTTGACATCAGGGCCAGCTGGGAAAGCTGCAATCCCTTCTCCCTGGGCACCCATTTGTGTGTTTATTTCCACCAATGCTTCTGATGTGTTCCCAACTTTTAAGTCTTTATGAGACTCCATTTGTTTCATAAAGTAGACCATGGAACAGACAAGTTTGGTAAAAGCTATGCACCACACTCTGTTTATGCACATCCACAATGTCTACCCACATATTAACCAAACACATGCGCAGTGTGGAGAGCAGGCTTTCACTTTCATTTTGAGAGGGGGTAGAAGACATCTTTCAACAAACAACCACTTATAATGAAATTGGTCACAGGCCGTTATTTCTTCTGAAGCCCTAGCCTCCGGACACTTGTTGAGCACTTTCCTGTACACCTTTCTCACATTTATCTCCTATATCCTTTTCAGGGCTCCTGGCCCCTCTCTCCAGGGGTCTTGCCATGGGAGACCACAAATTCCATTCTTTTTTATCCTGCAGAGAAATCCAGTTCTCTCTTTGTCTCTCTGTACCCATTAAGGCTTTTAATCTAGGAGCCTTATCTTTTTCAGCAAAAAGTCCATTAGATTATTTTTCTAAACATAGTGACATCCACTCTGTGGATAAATTATGCCTCCATTGGATTGCAAAATATGCATTGTACTTTACTGAATTAGACTAACGTTAAAATTTGTTAAAATTCAAAACAAGAAAAAATGTATTGTAGAACAGATAAAATTTCTTAATATGATTAAGAAATTTTTAGTAGACAAGGCATTACAGTATTATAGTAATTATACCATAACTGTTCTCTAGCATTAGTCCATTTAATGTGGAAAGTACTCTAGGTGTACCTCATTTAAATATACAGTAGAAAGAACATTCCAAAAGTGCATATGTATATTAATAGGTGTAGTGGTTCACTTATCAAAAGGAAGCACTGCTTTACAGGATTATCTTGAGGAGGACTACCTTCTGGTATTCCTAACGCTTGTTTACAGATCTCAATTCTTGACAGAAGGTCCAAAAGAAAGAAAACATCTGAATATGTTAGGATGAAAGGGAAAAGTGAAATTGTAAATGGAATTGTATTTAAAAAATCAAAATTCACTGTATATAAAACTGAGGACCACCCGTCACAGAAAGCAGCTCTTAAATATTTTATAGTTCTAAATCTGGAACCAGTAGAAAGAATTTCTTCCTGACCCAGTGGTTTCCCTGTTACTTTTGGCTACTTTGAAGATGGATATTCAGATCAAAACAGACTCAGGGTGTGTGCGCCCATGTGCAGCTGCCAAAATTTGCACTAAGAGTGTTTCTGAAACTGATTTGTGATTCAAATTTGCTTAGGTTATCTTGGGAAGTCAGGAGAAAATGAAAATCGAAATTGTTCGGAGATTCTCGGAATCAGGAATTTAATAAGGCTGAGAATATGGCTCAGGACAACCTAAGCCATTAGCTGGTATTTGATATTCTTCAGAATTCGAGGGAGTGAGGTGGGGTTCCCGAGGACAGTGACATCTAGGCTGTGTCCTGTCTTTCTTGTCCTTTCTTTGTTGGCTCTGTGTTTGCCCAGCGTGCCCATGTAGCTTATGAAGTCAACACACTTTGTGTGTCATTTGCTGTAGTCAATTTAAATATATTACAGATGAAAAACACCTTAAAACTGATTTCATTAATTATTCCTTTAGAATTATCTGCTAGAGATGTGGTGAATCCACTAAAACCCTATGAAGAAGTATTCAAAGAAGGACAGGAAGGACATGATCTGTATATTGTTTCTCACAATGATTATTATGTGGGTAAGTAACCTCCAGTGTAAAATAGGCCTGAGGTTGTAGGCCTCTCAGATTTGTGAAGAGGAATAATGGAGATAATGTGCAGAAAGTTAAATGCCTGGCATATAATAGGTGATCAGTATATAACTAGTCATTCATAAGGTCATAAACCTTGACAGCTGGGAACACATACTCTTATGCATTTTGTATATAAAATGTAGAAATACATGTATCATTAAAATGATAAAACATCTAAGACAGATGAAATGTTAGTCTTATCTTGTTTTAGTGGTTTTAGGCTTAAAAACTACTAGTTGTATTGAAATATCAGGATTTTAAGTGCTTAGTTATATAGGAGGATATTGGATAATGATCAAGTGTACAAATTTTGAATCAGGTCAGGTTCAACTCCTGGCTTTTCCATTTGCTATCGTTTAGATCTTGGGTATTTTACTTTTCAATCATCATCTATTTTAATCTCTTAAAGGGGGTAATATTGTGAAGGATTAAGTGGTGCCTGCAAAATGCTTAGCATAGTGCCTGGAACATACTGAGAGCTCAGTAAGTACTAGCTATTATTATTATTAAGTGATCTTGTCTAATAGGAACACACTACTGGAAACATTCTATAGCACAACTAGAAGATGTTAGATGTTTATTGTGCTGTAAAATAAAATACAACTTAATTGTTGATGTGCTGATGCTAATTAGAATCTTGATATAATACAGGATTGAGAATTAGACTCTGGTACATGTCCTGATAGAGCTGACGGCTTGTGCGTGATTCCTGCACTCAGTCTTTATTATTAGTGAGAAACAAGCCTTGCCCTTCTCTGCAGTGCAGGGCCCCTCTCTCCCTTGCTGCCTCTCTTCCTCTGCTTCTTCCTCTCCACTGCCCTCTCACACACACTTCTCCTCTCTGCTCTTCCTCTGAAACTTCAGCTCAGAGCTCGGGCTTGTGTCCTACATCTGTTGTTCCTCTGACTGGAATCTGCCCTTCTGACCTTTCCTGGCCAGTCCCTGCTGGTTCCCCACACTCTCCAATATGATGCCAGTCCTGAGGTTGCTTTACCCTCCCTTTCAAAGACTGCCATTGCTTCCACCCACTGGGTCAGCTTCCCTCACAACCTGGAGCTCTCTGCATAGCTCCACCCCCTCTGCTTCTGGGGCTCTCCCCTTTCCTCTCTTCCATTCCCCTCTCTTGCCCTTCCTTCCTTCATTCCTCCTTCACTCTCTTCATCTCTTATGAAATATTTTATTCATTTTTGAAAAAGTTTAGCATCTATCACACAGAATTGGATATCTTTTAATTGTTTTAAACAGAACTACATAAACAAATGAATAAATATAGACAAACTATAATGAGGTATCTTATGTGCATTTAGCAACTAGAGGAAATGAGCATAGATATTTTATATTTACAAGAGCTCTAATGGACTATAAAATGATTGAAATAACCTCCATTTGCTGATTTTTAAAGATGTTTCATTGGCCTTTTAAAAAGTCATAGAATCCAATTAATATTGGATTATTTTTTTCTCATACTGAAAGTAGCTTTACTTTGTTATAAAAATACATAATTGTAGAGAATTTAAATATCATGGAAAAATGAAGAAAAGCAAATGCAACCTTGAAATCCCTTTAGCCAGAGATAACTACCATTGATAAATGAACATCTTTCTAGTGGCCATCCACTGAGCCATCTGTCTTTAGTTAAGTGGAATGATACTTCCCATGCTTTTGGGGGAACCTCCTACATACATTTATATTTTTCACTTAAAATAATATGTCAAGAATACCATTCAATAACAGCAAATAACATATCAACCATATCTTTTAAATGCACTCAGATTTTTCCTTTTTTTTTTTTTACAAATTAAAATATTTGCACATTTATTTGAAAAAATAAAGCTGAATTTCTACTGCATGCCATTGAGACATATAGAAACATCTATATATGTGTTCTTAAATGTTTTTTTTTTTTTTGAGAGGGCATCTCTCATATTTATTGATCAAATGGTTGTTAACAACAATAAAATTCAGTATAGGGGGGGTCAATGCTCAATGAACAATCATTAATCCATCTCAAGTCTAATTCTCGTCAGTCTCCAATCTTCTGAAGCATAACGAACAAGTTCTTACATGGTGAACGAATTCTTACATAGTGAATAGATTCTTACATGGTGAACAGTACAAGGGCATTCATCACAGAAACTTTCGGTTTTGATCACGCATTATGACCTATAAACAATCAGGTCAAATATGAATATTCGTTTGATTTTTGTACTTGATTTATATGTGGATCCCACATTTCTCCCTTTATTATTATTATTATTTTTATTTTTAATAAAATGCTGAAGTGGTAGGTAGATGCAAGATAAAGGTAGAAAACATAGTTTAGTGCTGTAAGAGGGCAAATGTAGATGATCAGATGATCAGGTGTGTGCCTATGGACTAAGTATTAATCCAGGCTAGACAAGGGCAGCAAAACATCCACGGATGCAGATTTCTCTCAAAGCAGGGGGGGTGAGGTTCTGAGCCTCACCTCTGTTGATCCCCAAATTCTCACCTGATGGCCCCCTGCGACTGTGCCTGTCTTAGGTTGTTCCTCCCTTGAGGAATCTTACCCGTCTCTGGCTAACCAGTCATCTTCCGGGGCCATAACAGGGAAATGTAAAGTTGGTAAGTGAGAGAGAAGCCATATTGTTTGAAAAGGTTAGCTTTTTACTTCTTTGCAGATTTATGCCCTGTGGCTTCTATGCCCAGCACTTGTCTCGAGGTATCTTTACCACCTGGAGGAATTATGATACTCGGTAAATTCGATATGAGGCATGAATTCTATTTAAGGGTTGTAATTAGGAAGAAAGAAGAAAAGCTGCAGATGTAGCATATGGAAGGAAACATGGGAGGATTGATTATTTCTTTGACATATCTTCTTGTATAGTACCTTAAGTATGTATAGGTTTTAAACTACTAACTAATTTGCACACACATATTAACATAATAGGAATACGGTGACATAAACAAAGCAAATCTATAATTACCATCCATCTCCAGTGAAGCCAAGAAAACCATTTAGGCACCCTAGGCATTTGTGAAAATTTGTCTATGATATGATGGATATTGTCCAACTGTACTTGAACAGTCTGAGAGAAATCAGACAAATTAAAGCAGCCCATTTCTGGGATCTGTTCACATCCCATACGTTCTTTTAACCGTAGATAGTCTATAGTCATAAGATTTTGGAGTGCTACACCTTGCACCCCTCCCACCTCCTGGTTGAGTTCCAACAGTACAGATCCGGTCAAATTCGTTGTCTCACTGTATGCACATGCCAGCCTAGACATCTCCCTCCTCATTCCTATGGCAAGTCCAGGAGACGGTGGGCAGGATGCAGCCACAACCGCAGCATCGTCCAGATCCCTGTGGAGGCTTTTTGATGATCATCCCCCGGCACAAGTCCTCCAGAGAGTGCTGATGCTGGAAGCTCCTCCTCATATCGTATCTTATTTCATTTTCTGGGTATCCAAGCTAGGCCTTGATCTTCTGCATAGAAACAAACAGACCCTTTGCCCACACTTTGACATGCCCTCTGTACCTCTGTGCAGAACTCATTGGAGGTCAGCACACAGTAACTGCTTTTTTTTTTTTTATTAAGAGAAAGGAATATTATCAGAAAAGAGTACCTCCATAGCTGATCATCTGACACCCTTTAAGTGATCAACATTAAGGATATTTAAAGCATGCATTGATTTTTGATTTACCAATAGTTTTATCCTATCAAGGAGTAATCCCCCTTTTTTTTCTTTCTTTCTTTCTTTTTTTTTTTTTAATTTTTAATCTATACTTACATGAAGAATACTATGTTTACTATGCTCTCCCCTATATCAGGTCCCCCCTAACAACCACATTACGGTTACTGTCCATCAGCTTAGCAAAATGTTGTAGAGTCACTACTTGTCCTCTCTGTGTTGTGCAGCCCACCCTCCCCTTTCTCCCTCCCCCCCATGCATGCTAATCTTAATACCCCCTTCTTCTTCCCCCCCCTTATCCCTCCCTGCCCACCCATCTTCCCCAGTTCCTTTCCCTTTGGTACCTATTAGTCCATTTTTGGGTTCTGTAATTCCGCTGCTGTTTTGTTCCTTCAGTTTTTCCTTTGTTTCTATACTCCTCAGATGAGTGAAATCATTTGGTATTTCTCTTTCTCCACTTGGCTTATTTCACTGAGCATAATACTCTCCAGCTCCATCCATGTTGCTGCAAATGGTTGGATTTTTCCACTTTTTATGGCTTAGTAGTATTCCATTGTGTTTATGTACCACATCTTCTTTATCCATTCATCTACCAATGGACATTTAGGTTGCTTCCAATTCTTGGCTATTGTAAATAGTGCTGCAGTAAACATAGGGGTGCATCTGTGTTTCTGAAACTTGATTGCTGCGTTCTTAGGGTAAATTCCTAGGAGTGGAATTCCTGGGTCAAATGGTAGGTCTGTTTTGAGCATTTTGATGCACCTCCATACTGCTTTCCACAATGGTTGAACTAATTTACATTCCCACCAGCAGTGTAGGAGGGTTCCCCTTTCTCCACAGCCTCGCCAACATTTGTTGTTGTTTGTCTTTTGAATGGCAGCCATCCTTACTGGTGTGAGGTGATACCTCATTGTAGTTGTAATTTGCATTTCTCTGATAATTAGCGATGTGGAGCATCTTTTCATGTGTCTGTTGGCCATCTGTATTTCTTTTTTGGAGAACCGTCTGTTCAGATCCGCTGCGTATTTTTTAATTGGGTTATTTGTTTTTTGTTTGTTGAGGCGTGTGAGCTCTTTATATATTCTGGACGTCAAGCCTTTATCGGATCTGTCATTTTCAAATATATTCTCCCATACTGTAGAGTTCCTTTTTGTTCTATTGATGGTGTCTTTCGCTGTACAGAAGCTTTTCAGCTTAATGTAGTCCCACTTGCTCATTTTTGCTGTTGTTTTCCTTGCCCGGGGAGATATGTTCAAGAAGAGGTCACTCATGTTTATGTCTAAGAGGTTTTTGCCTATGTTTTTTTTCCAAGAGTTTAATGATTTCATGACTTACATTTAGGTCTTTAATCCATTTTGAGTTTACCTTTGTATATGGGGTTAGACAATGGTCCAGTTTCATTCTCCTAGATGTAGCTGTCCAGTTTTGCCAGCACCATCTGTTGAAGAGACTGTCATTTTGCCATTGTATGTCCATGGCTCCTTTATCAAATATTAATTGACCATATATGTTTGGGTTAATTTCTGGGGTCTCTAATCTGTTCCACTGGTCTGTGGCTCTGTTCTTGTGCCAGTACCAAATTGTCTTGATTACTATGGCTTTGTAGTAGAGCTTGAAGTTGGGGAGTGAGATCCCCCCTACTTTATTCTTCTTTCTTAGGATTGCTTTGGCTATTCGGGGTCTTGGGTGTTTCCATATGAATTTTTGAATTATTTGTTCCAATTCATTGAAGAATGTTGCTGGTAATTTGAGAGGGATTGCATCAAATCTGTATATTGCTTTGGGCAGGATGGCCATTTTGACGATATTAATTGTTCCTAGCCATGAGCATGGGATGAGTTTCCATTTATTAGTGTCCCCTTTAGTTTCTCTTAAGAGTGACTTGTAGTTTTCAGAGTATAAGTCTTTCACTTCTTTGGTTAGGTTTATTCCTAGGTATTTTATTCTTTTTGATGTAATGGTGAATGGAATTGTTTTCCTGATTTCTCTTTCTATTGATTCATTGTTAGTGTATAGGAAAGCTACAGATTTCTGTGTGTTAATTTTGTATCCTGCAACTTTGCTGTATTCCGATATCAGTTCTAGTAGTTTTGGGGTGGAGTCTTTAGGGTTTTTTATGTACAGTATCATATCATCTGCAAATAGTGACAGTTTAACTTCTTCTTTACCAATCTGGATTCCTTGTATTTCTTTGTTTTGTCTGATTGCCGTGGCTAGGACCTCCAGTACTATGTTAAATAACAGTGGGGAGAGTGGGCATCCCTGTCTGGTTCCCGATCTCAGAGGAAATGCTTTCAGCTTCTCACTGTTCAGTATAATACTGGCTGTGGGTTTATCATATATGGCCTTTATTATGTTGAGGTACTTGCCCTCTATTCCCATTTTGCTGAGAGTTTTTATCATGAATGGATGTTGAATTTTGTCAAATGCTTTTTCAGTATCTATGGAGATGATCATGTGGTTTTTGTCTTTCTTTTTGTTGATGTGGTGGATGATGTTGATGGATTTTCGAATGTTGTACCATCCTTGCATCCCTGGGATGAATCCCACTTGATCATGGTGTATGATCCTTTTGATATACTGTTGAATTCTGTTTGCTAATATTTTATTGAGTATTTTTGCATCTACATTCATCAGGGATATTGGTCTGTAATTTTCTTTTTTGGTGGGGTCTTTGCCTGGTTTTGGTATTAGGGTGATGTTGGCTTCATAGAATGAGTTTGGGAGTATTCCCTCTTCTTCTATTTTTTGGAACAGTTTAAGAAGAATGGGTATTATGTCTTCTCTGTGTGTCTGATAAAATTCCGAGTTAAATCGGTCTGGCCCCGGGGTTTTGTTCTTGGGTAGTTTTTTGATTACCGTTTCAATTTCTTTGCTTGTAATTGGTTTGTTTAACTTTTGTGTTTCTTCCTTGGTCAGTCTTGGGAGGTTGTATTTTTCTAGGAAGTTGTCCATTTCTTCTAGGTTATCCAGCTTGTTGGCATATAGGTTTTCATAGTAGTCTTTAATAATTCTTTGTATTTCTGTGGAGTCTGTCGTGATTTTTCCATTCTCATTTCTGATTATGTTGATTTGTGTTGATTCTCTTTTCTCTTAATAAGTTTGGCTAGAGGCTTATCTATTTTGTTTATTCTCTCAAAGAACCAGATCTTGGTTTTGCTATTGTTTTATTCTTCTCAATTTTGTTTATTTCTTCTCTGATCTTTATTATGTCCCTCCTTCTGCTGACTTTAGGCCTCATTTGTTCTTCTTTTTTCAGTTTTGATAATTGTGATGTTAGACTATTCATTTGGCATTGTTCTTCCTTCTTCAGGTGTGCCTGGATTGCTATATACTTTCCTCTTAAGACTGCTTTCACTGCGTCCCACAGAAGTTGGGGCTTAGTGTTGTTGTCATTTGTTTCTATATATTCCTTGATCTCTATTTTGATTTGTTCATTGATCCATTGATTATTTAGTAGCATGTTGTTAAGCCTCCATGTGTTTGTGAGCCTTTTTGTTTTCTTTGTAGAATTTATTTCTACTTTTATACCTTTGTGGTTTGAAAAATTGGTTGGTAGAATTTCAATATTTTGGAGTTTACTGAGGCTCTTTTTGTGAGCTAGTATGTCGTCTATTCTGGAGAATGTTCCATGTGCACTTGAGAAGAATGTATATTCTGTTGCTTTTGGATGTAGAGTTCTATAGATGTCTATTAGTTCCATCTGTTCTAGGGTGTTGTTCAGTGCCTCTGTGTCCTTACTTATTTTCTGCCCGGTGGATCTATCCTTCGGGGTGAGTGGTGTGTTGAAGTCTCCTAAAATGAATGCATTGCAGTCTATTTCCCTCTTTAGTTCTGTTAGTATTTGCTTCACATATGCTGGTGCTCCTGTATTGGGTGCATATATATTTAGAATGGTTATATCCTCTTGTTGGACTAAGCCCTTTATCATTATGTAGTGGCCTTCTTTATCTCTTGTTACTTTCTTTGTTTTGAAGTCTATTTTGTCTGATATTAGTACTGCAACCCCTGCTTTCTTCTCACTGTTGTTTGCCTGAAATATGTTTTTCCATCCCTTGACTTTTAGTCTATGCTTATCTTTGGGTTTAAGGTGAGTTTCTTGTAAGCAGCATATAGATGGGTCTTGCTTTTTTATCCATTCTATTACTCTGTGTCTTTTGATTGGTGCATTAAGTCCGTTTACATTTAGGGTGACTATTGAGAGATATGTACTTATTGCCATTGCAGGCTTTAGATTCGTGGTTACCAAAGGTTCAAGGTTAGCTTCTTTAGTATCTTACTGCCTAACTTAGCTCGCTTATTGAGCTGTTATATACACTGTCTGGAGATTCTTTTCTTCTCACCCTTCTTATTCCTCCTCCTCCATTCTTCATATGTTGTGTGTTTTGTTCTGTGCTCTTTTTAGGGGTGCTTCCATCTAGAGCAGTCCCTGTAGGATGCCCTGTAGAGGTGGTTTGTGGGAAGCAAATTCCCTCAGCTTTTGCTTGTCTGGGAATTGTTTAATCCCGCCATCATATTTAAATGATAGTTGTGCTGGATACAGTATCCTTGGTTCAAGGCCCTTCTGTTTCATTGCATTAAGTATATCATGCCATTCTCTTCTGGCCTGTAGGGTTTCTGTCGAGAAGTCTGATGTTAGCCTGATGGGTTTTCCTTTATAGGTGACCTTTTTCTCTCTAGCTGCCTTTAAAACTCTTTCCTTGTCCTTGATCCTTGCCATTTTAATTACTATGTGTCTTGGTGTTGTTCTCCTTGGATCCTTTCTGTTGGGGGTTCTGTGTAATTCCATGGTCTGTTCGATTATTTCCTCCCCCAGTTTGGGGAAGTTTTCAGCAATTATTTCTTCACAGAGACTTTCTATCCCTTTTCCTCTTTCTTCTTCTTCTGGTATCCCTATAATACGAATTATTATTCCTTTTGGCTTGGTCACATAGTTCTCTTAGTGTTTTTTTATCTCTCTCTATGTCAGCTTCTATACGTTCCTGTTCTCTGGCTTCTCTTCCTTCAATGGCCTCTTGCATCTTATCCATTCTGCTTATAAATCCTTCCAGGGATTGTTTCACTTCTGTGATCTCCTTCCTGACATCTGTGATCTCCCTCTGGACTTCATCCCACTGCTCTTGCATTTTTCTCTGCGTCTCATCCCATTGCTCTTGTATTTTTCTCTGCATCTCTGTCAGCATGTTCATGATGTTTATTTTAAATTCTTTTTCAGGAGGACTGGTTAGGTCTGTCTCCTTCTCAGGTGTTGTCTCTGTGATCTTTGTCTGCCTGTAGTTTTGTCTTTTCATGGTGATATAGATAGTGTGCAGAGCTGGTACAAGTGTCCGCTGGAAGAGCTTCCCTTCTTGTTGTTTTGTGGCCTTCCTCACCTGGGAGAATAACGACCTCTAGTGGCTTGTGCTGGGCAGCTGTGTGCAGACAGGGCTTCTGCTTCCTGCCCGGTTGCTATGGGGTTTATCTCCACTGTTGCTGTGGGCGTGGCCTGGCTGGGGCTGTTCCTCCAAAATGGTGGAGCTCCGTTGGAGGGGGAGCGGCTGGGAGGCTATTTATCTCCATAAGGGGCCTCTGTGCTCCCTGCTGCCCAGGGGGTTAGAGTGCCCAGAGATCCCCAGATTCCCTGCCTCTGGTCTAAGTGACCTGTCCTGCCCCTTTAAGACTTCCAAAAAGCACTCTCCAAACCAAAACAACAACAGCAGCAATGAGAGAGGGAACAGAAAAAAAAAAAAAACACATAATTTTTTTTTTTGTCCTCAGGCGCTGGTCCCAGGCACCCGCTCACCAGTCCCGCCACCCTGCCTCCCTAGCACCAGGGTCCCTGTCCCTTTAAGGCTTCCAAAAAGCACTCACCAAAAAGAGGAAAAAAAAGGGGAAAAATGCGTGATTTCCTCCGTCCTCAGGTGCCGGTCTCAGGCACCCGCCCACCAGTCCTGCAGGGAAAAATGCGGGATATTCTTTGCCCTCAGGCACCGGTCCCAGGCACCCGCTCACCAGTCCCACTGCCCTGCCTCCCTAGCACTGGGGTCCCTGTCCCTTTAAGGCTTCCAAAAAGCACTCGCCAACAAGAGAAAAAAAAGGGGGAAAAACGCGCGATTTCCTCCGTCCTCAAGTGCCGGTCTCAGGCACTCGCCCACCGGTCCCGCAGGGAAAAACACAGGATATTCTTTGTCCTCAGGCGCCGGTCCCAGGCACCTGCTCACCAGTCCCGCCGCCCTGCCTCCCTAGCACTGGAGTCCCTGTCCCTTTAAGACTTCCAAAAAGCACTCGCCAAAAAGAGAAAAAAAAGGGGAAAAATGCACGATTTCCTTCATCCTCAAGTGCCAGTCCCAGGCACCCGCTCATCAGTCCCTCCACCTTGCCTCCCTAGCAAAGGGGTCCCTGTCCCTTTAAGGCTTCCAAAAAGTACTCGCCAAAAAAAAAAACAAGAAACAAAAAAACAAAAAACCGCTCTGGTTTCTTTCCACCCGCCAGGAGCCATGGGGAGGGGCGCTCGGGTCCCGCCGGGCCGGGGTTTGTATCTTACCCCCTTCGCAAGGCGCTGGGTTCTTGCAGGTGTGGATGTGGTCTGGATGTTGTCCTGTGTCCTGTGGTCTCTATTTTAGGAAGATTTTTCTTTGTTATATTTTCTTAGCTCTATGTGTTTTTGGGAGGAGATTTCCACTGCTCTACTCACGCCGCCATCTTGGCTCCATTAAATGTTTTAATCAGTTTTTTCCTTTTTATAGCTTCAAGACTAGTTGGCTTTTTGTGATTGGTTGTTTTTAGCAATTTTTTAGCATTTTTAAAATTAAGGTATTATTGATATACATTCTTATGAATGTTTCACATGAAAATCAATGTGGTTACACCCATATTATCAATTCCCCACCCACACCCCAGTGCAGTCACTGTCCATCAGTGTACTAAGATGCCACAGAGCCCCTATGTGCCTTCTCTGTGCTATACTGTCTTCCCCATGACCCCCCCACACCATGTGTACCAAACATAATACCCCTCAATCCCATTCTCCCCACCCACCCCTCCACACCCCTCCCCTTTGGTAACTGCTAGTCCCTTCTTGGAGTCTATGAGTCTGCTGCTGTTTTGTTCCTTCAGTTTTTGCTTTGTTCTTATACTCCACAAATGAGGTAAATCATTTGTTACTTGTCTTTCTCTGCCTGGCTTATTTCACTGAGCATAATACCCTTTAACTCCACCCATGTTGTTGCAAATGGTAGGATTTGTTTTCTTCTTATGCTGAATACTATTCCATTGTGAATATGTATCACCTCTCCTTTATCCATTCATCTACTGATGGACACTTAGGTTGCTTCCATATCTTGGCTATTGTAAATAGTGCTGTGATAAACATAGAGGTGCATATGTCTTTTTGAATCAGGGCTCCTGTATTCTTAGGGTAAATTCCTAGGAGTGGAATTCCTGGGTCAAATGGTATTTCTATTTTTAGATGTTTGATGAACCTTCATATTGCTTTCCAGAATGCTTGAACTAATTTACATTCCCACCAACAGTGTAGGAGGGTTCCCCTTTCTCCTCATCCTTGCCAGCATTTGTTGTTTCTTGTCTTTTGGATGGTGGCCATCCTAACTGGTGAGAGGTTATATCTCATTGTGGTTTTAATTTTCATTTCCCTGATGATTAGCGATGTGGAGCATCTTTTCATGTGCCTGTTGGCCATTCAGATTTCTTCTTTGGAGAATGTCTGTTCAGATCCTCTGTCCTTTCATCAGGGATATTGGTCTGTAATTTTCTTTTTTGTGGTGTCTTTGCCTGGTTTGGTATTAAAGTGATGCTGGCCTTGTAGAATGAGTTTGGGAGTGTTCTGTCCTCCTCTACTTTTTGGAAAACTTTAAGGACAATGGGTATTTGGTCTTCTTTGAAAGTTTGATAAAATTCAGCTATGGAACCATCTGGAACAGACATTTTGTTCTTAGGTAGTTTTTTTATTACCAATTCAATTTCATTGCTGGCAATTGGTCTGTTCAGATTTTCTGTTTCTTCCTGAGTCAGTCTTAGAAGGTTGTATTTTTTTTTAGAAAGTTGACCATTCCTTCTAGGTTATCCAATTTGTTGTTATATAATTTTTCATAGTATTCACTAATAATTATTTGTATTTCTTTGGTGTCTGTAGTGATTTTTCCTTTCTCATTTATGATTTTGTTTATGTTTGTACACTCTCTTTTTTTCTTGATAAGTCTGGCTAGGGGTTTATCTGTTTTGTTTATCTTCTCAAAGAATCAGCTCCTGGTTTTATTGATTCTTTCTACTGTTTTATTCTTCTCAATTTTATTTATTTCTTCTCTGATCTTCATTATGACCCTCCTTCTACTGACTTTGGACCTCATTTGTTCTTCTTTTTCTAGTTTCATTAATTGTGAGTTTAGACTGTTCATTTGGCATTCTTCTTTCTTGAGGTAAGTCTGTATTGCAATATACTTCCCTCTGAGAACTGTCTTCACTGTATCCCCCAGATTTTGGGGTGTTGAGTTGTTGTTGTCATTTATCTTCATATATTGCTTGATCTCTGTTTTTATTTGGTCATTGATCCATTGAGTATTTAGGAGCATGTTGTTAAGCCTCCATGTGCTTGTGGGTTTTTTGTTTTCTTTGCATAATTTATTTCTAGTTTCATACCTTTGTGGTCTAGAAGCTGGTTGGCACAATTTCAATCTTTCTTAATTTAGTCAGGCTCTTTTTGTTGCCTAGTGTATGTTCTATTCTGGAAAATGTTCCATGTGCACTTGAGAGGAATGTGTATTCTGCTTTTAGGTGGAGTGTTCTGTAGATGTCTGTTAGGTCCATCTATTCTAATGTGTTGTTTAATGCCTCTGTCTCTTTACTTATTTTCTGTTTGATTGATCTGTCCTTTGGAGTGAGTGGTGTGTTGAAGTCTCCTAAAATGAATGCACTGCATTCTATTTACCCCTTTAATTCTGTTAGTATTTGTTTCACATATGTAGGTGCTTCTATGTTGGTTGCATACATATTTATAATGGTTATGTCCTCTTGTTGAACTGACCCATTTATCATTATATAATGTCCTTCTTTGTCTCTTATGACTTTCTTTGTTTTGAAGTCTATTTTGTCTGAAAGAAGTACTGCAACTTCTGCTTTTTTCTCCCTATTATTTGAATGAAATATCTTATTCCATCCCTTCACTTTTAGTTCATTTTTGTCTTTGGGTTTGAACTGAGTCTCTTGTAGGCAGCATATAGATAGGTCTTGTTTTTTATCCATTCTGTAACTCTCTGGCTTTTGATTGGTGCGTTCAGTCCATTTACATTTAGGGTGGTTATGGATGGGTATGTACTTAGTGCTATTGTGGGTTTTAGATTCATGGTTACCAAAGGTTCAAGGGCAGCTTCTTTACTATCTGACAGTCTAACTTAACTCACTTAGTATGCTATTTCAAACACAATCTTAATGTTCTTTTTTTTCTCCCTTCTTCTTCCTCCTTCTCTGTTCTTTTTATATTATGTGTCATATTCTGTACTCTTTGTGTATCCCTTGACAGACTTTGTGGGTAGTTAATTTAATTTTGCATTTGCTTAGTAATTAATTGGACTGCTTTATTTACTGAGGTTTTATTTTCTCTGGTGACAGCTATTTAAACTTAGGGGCACTTCTATCTATAGCAGTCCCTCCAAAATACGTTGTATATATGGTTTGTGCATGGTAAGTTCCTCACCTTTTGTTTATCTGGAAATTGTTTAACCCCTGCTTCAAATTTAAATGATAATCTTGCTGGATAGAGTATTCTTGGTTGGAGACCCTTCTGTTTTATTGCATTAAATAAGTCATGCAAATGCACTCAATTTTAATCATTTTTTAAATGATTTTTCTTATAGTATTTCAATTAAAAAAATGTGAGCTGCATAGAAATACATACAGTACAAAGAAAATCTCCCACAACTCCCTGTCTTTCATAGATATTTTTCTTTGTGTATTCACACATAAGTATGTGTGTATGTTCTGTTTCCCACTATTTATACCTTTATTTCATATTTGCTCTATCCTCTCATTTTATGAAATATCTTGGTTGTCTTTTCATGTCAGTATCTATACTGTATTTTTCACTATTACAACAATATATTGTTTATTTATCTTTGTGAATGTGATCTATTTTCTTAGGTTACATTCCTAGATTTCTGAGCTTTGAGACATTCACTTAGAGCCAAACCATGCATCTCAATAGCTTCCCCTTTTTGCCCTCACACCCACAATGTATGAGGATTTCCATATCCCCATGTCCTCCCCAGTAGTGAGCTTTACCAATCTTCTTTATTTTTACTCCAGTAAGAGACAAATTGTGATTTCACATTATTGTTTCTATTTACATTATTTGGGTTACTTTTCTCCCTCCTGTCTTCACCTTTTGTGTGAGCTCTAGTTTCAGTCTTACTTTCTTACTAGAAATAGAAAACTAATACCACATCATAATTTGAAAAAAGTCCAGTATTTGATCTTAAATATAAAGAACTGCAGCCCTCAGTCACCCTTTAAATGGTCCTAATACGAATAAGTGATTATAATGAAATTTGAGGGTTGCAATGGTTGATAATCTCCCAAAATCTCAGTGAGAGCAAATACAAAACACCAATCTCTCAGGTCTTAGCATAGTGGAAAGAATTGCTGGGGACTCAAAACATTGCAGCATTACCCCACCCCGTCTTCCAGATTTCCATAACATTAATGGAACCCTGCATTTTTCATCTTTTATATCTGTCTGTCTTCTACATCATTTCTGTACTTACTTCCCAAATATCAACACAAGGAACTCTTGTCCTGCTAGCCTCTCAGCTTACATGGGACAATGCTTCTGATGTCTATAGCCAAATCTGTGCAGTTCCCTGCACTGTTACAGTTTTCTTTTTCTCCCACTCTCATTTTCATTGTCAATGAGAACATAATATACTTCTTGCAAGATAAACTTATTTATGTGGCTCAAGTCATAAGTCTCCCTTTTTTTTTCACAGGAGAAGCAAAGAACCGAAAGTATAACCCATCCAGTTTCCATAGGTTTAACTTGTATGGGGTCCCAACACCACATTTTAATGATGGACGAACCATAGCAAAAACTTTATATTGGCTCCATGAACTACAAATGTGAGTTTAATTACATTGCATCCTGAAACAAGAGTTAGATAGATGGCCTATGGACTTAAGGTTTACTTATTTAATTATTTTTTGATGAGGTAATGTGCTGACATGGTCCAAACATAAAACTAATAGAAAAAGATATACAGTGCTTTGTCTTCCAAAGTGTCCCGTTTCCCCCTACATAACCAAGATACTGTTGTTTTGTGTGTGTGTGTATCATTCTAAAGTTACTTAAAACCTTTATAAGCATATCCGAAGACATATATGCATGTTTTTAAACTATGGGATCGATCCAACTTATGTTTCATAAAGATGATGGGCTTTCAAATCTCTACAAAGACAATCATGTCACATGTAATTGACCTGTCATTTATCATTCAGCTTTGTTTAATAGTTATTTGGTCACCTGAGCATTTGACTTAACTATTGCAAACTACGACCTTTTTATACCATCATTCTACATATTCTACTTACCTAGGAAATTTAAATAAGGTTTCTTTGTTTTTCATTTCCTCTGTTACATTTTATATCTAAGTCACCACTTAGACATTGGAAGATTACTCATAAAATACCATATTTCCTACTATGCTTATAAAAACCAGATGTTTGGAAACACTGATAAAGGCTGCCTTTAATGGGTTGAAAGGTAGGCCCCTCAAAGATATGTCCATGTTCCAGTTCTTAAAACCTGTGAGTGTTACCTTATGCGGGGAAAGGATCTTTATAAATATAATTAAGTTAAGGTTCTAGACATGCAGAGATCATTCTGGATTATCTGGATGGGCCCTAAATCCAATGACAAGAGGACTTATGAGGGAAATGCAGAGGGAGATTTGGGACAGAAGAGAATTCACACCAAGTAAGTAATGTGAAGATGGAGGACTTCACAGTGATGTGGCTCAAGCCAAGAAAGGCCAGAGTATGACACAGCCTCCAGATGTTGGAAGAAGGGATGAATATTCTCCTCAAAAGCCTTTGGAGAGAATTCAGCCTGCTGACACTTTGAATTCCAACTTCAGGCCTCTGGAACTATGACAGAACACATTTCTATTGTTTAAAGCCACCTGTTTGTGGTAGTTTGTCACAGAAGCACAGGAAACTAATGTACCTGGCCTGCATCTCTACATATCAGTGGCAGGATTGGATTTGCTTTGCCCTCTGCCCTGTTTAAAGGAGACCCTGGCCCCCCTCATTTCTGAAGGGCTGGTGCATTCCCTGGCTGTCTAAGCTGCCCTGCTCATTGGCCTGTCCCTGTGATAACAGATGGTCCCTGTGGTAACAGCCTATTATAGAGGCAAAGGGCTAAGTACTCTGTGTGTTATTAATTTAATCCCACCAACAGCTTCACCATGTAGGTGTACTGTAATTTTTATCCTTACCATTTTACAGATGAAGAAACGGGGGTACAGAGAAGCCAAATCATTTTTCCAAGATCATACAGCTAAGAAGTACTCAGGTTAGGAATGGAATGAGGCAGGGGCTCCAGAGGCTGCCTTTAACCACTACATCAGGTTTAGAGGCACCTGATTCAGTGATCACAGGTCTGAAATACTGATTTCCATTTCTCTTCAACTCCTTTGTGAGTTTCTGGTACTTGACTTATTCAAAACAATAATGGTAAAATATAAACTCAAAGGAAATTCTTACAATATTATAGTAAACCAATATGAAATATTTTTAAGGGTATAGAAGAGTTCATACAACACTGTTCATTAATTTATCATTATTAAAGTGTTTAAACCATACACAAAGGAAAACATGAAGAAGTGATTTAAATTTTTGACTATAGGTAATTTTAATTAAATATAATATGGAAATTGATACTTAAAGGAGATGACAAATATGGTTTATCCATATTTGAAAGCTTAGAAATATAAATCTGCTATTTATAAAAGATTTGAAATAAACACATTAACAACAATGTGGCCCTTAAGAACGTCCTAAGAGCAGAGCCTTCGGGTCATTAACAAGGACATATGTATTAATGATTTGGAATAGTCATAGAAAAATAATACACTGAGTACACCTAAAGCAAATACAATGTTATGCGAATTATATCTTGATAAAAGCAAAAATACACTGAATTTATAAAAGCAGGCAATATGCAGGGTACATTCCCTCCAACTTGTCTTTACTCCTGAGGAAACATGGCTTATGGAATATTTATGTTTATGGAACAATGTTCTATTTGATCATACTTCTTGTATTTTGAAACTTAATTGAAAAATTATTGCTAAAACAATAGATTCTTTATTTCTTTGGTTTGTCCAATTTTAAAAAGAACTCACTACATTCTTCAGTGTGATTTCTATTATAAATTTGGAGTTAACCATGTTTGTTTGCATTTTTAGGCATCCCAATTTTATATGCATTATTTTGGTGTAAATTTGGTTTACTCTTAACTTTTAAGGGATCTATTTCCTCTATAAAACAATCTCCATCTACTTTTTTTTTTTTTTTTTTTTTTTTTTTTTTTTTTTCAGAGGTCCCTACTTATTTATTTACACAAGATAGACATAAACCACCACACAATTTATATTTACTAAATAATAAAATGGCTATTTGAAAATATCTAAAATTACAGAAAATTTAAAGTGTCAAATGAAAAGATGGAAATGGAAGTGACAAATTTTCTGCACCTCCATGTTTACTCCATAGCGTGCAGTTACCTCACTTAAGAAACACTAGGAAATGCTGCTCTGAGGAAGGACTACAGTATGTTATACGAAATTTACTAGATCTTGCACTTTTTTTTTAAGTTCTAAGAATTAGGCTATCATAGGTCAGTTTACTAGTATTTAAAATCTACTTGAAGTGATTTTTTTTTTTTTTTTTTTTTTTTTTTTTGAGAGGGCATCTCTCATATTTATTGATCAAATGGTTGTTAACAACAATAAAATTCAGTATAGGGGGGTCAATGCTCAATGTACAATCATTAATCCATCTCAAGCCTAATTCTCGTCAGTCTCCAATCTTCTGAAGCATAACGAACAAGTTCTTACATGGTGAACGAATTCTTACAGAGTGAATAAATTCTTACATGGTGAACAGTACAAGGGCATTCATCACAGAAACTTTCGGTTTTGATCATGCAATATGACCTATAAACCATCAGGTCAAATATGAATATTCATTTGATTTTTGTACTTGATTTATATGTTGATCCCACATTTCTCCTATTATTATTATTATTTTTATTTTTAATAAAATGCTGAAGTGGTAGGTAGATGCAAGATAAAGGTAGAAAACATAGTTTAGTGCTGTAAGAAGGCAAATATAGATGATCAGATGATCAGGTGTGTGCCTATGGACTAAGTATTAATCCAGGCTAGACAAGGGCATCAAGACATCCACGGATGCAGAAGATTTCTCTCAAAGCAGGGGGGGTGAGGTTCTGAGCCTCACCTCTGTTGATCCCCAAATTCTCACCTGATGGCCCCCCTGCGACTGTGCCTGTCTTAGGTTGTTCCTCCCTTGAGGAATCTTACCCGTCTCTGGCTAACCAGTCATCTTCCGGGGCCATACAGGGAAATGTAAAGTTGGTAAGTGAGAGAGAAGCCATATTGTTTGCAAAGGTTAGCTTTTTACTTCTTTGCAGATTTATGCCCTGTGGCTTCTATGCCCAGCACTTGTCTCGAGGTATCTTTACCACCTGGAGGAATTATGATACTCGGTAAATTCGATATGAGGCACGAATTCTATTTAAGGTTTGTAATTAGGAAGGAAGAAGAAAAGCTATAGATGTAGCATATGAAGGAAACTTGGGAGGATTGATTATTTCTTTGACATATCTTCTTGTATAGTACCTTAAGTATGTATAGGTTTTAAACTACTAGCTAATTTGCACACACATATTAACATAATAGGAATACGGTGACCTAAACAAAGCAAATCTATAATTACCAGCCATCTCCAGTGAAGCCAAGAAAACCATTTAGGCACCCTAGGCATTTGTGAAAATTTATCTATGATATGATGGATATTGTCCAACTGTACTTGAACCATCAGACAAATTAAAGCAGCCCATTTCTGGGATCTGTTCACATCCCATATGTTCTTTTAACCATAGATAGTCTATAGTCATGAGATTTTGGGGTGCTACAACTTGCACCCCTCCCAACTCCTGGTTGAGTTCCAACAGTACAGATCCAGTCAAATTCGTTGTCTCACTGTATGCACATGCCAGCCTAGACATCTCCCTCCTCCTTCTTATGGCAAGTCCAGGAGATGGTGGGCTGGATGCAGCCACAACCGCAGCATCGTCCGGATCCCTGTGGAGGCTTTTTGATGATCATCCCCCGGCACGAGTCCTCCAGAGAGTGCTGATGCCGGAAGCTCCTCCTCATATCGTATCTTAGTTCATTTTCTGGGTATCCAAGCTAGGCCTTGATCTTCTGCATAGAAACAAACAGACCCTTTGCCCACACTTTGACATGCCCTCTATACCACTGTGCAGAACTCATTGGAGGTCAGCACACAGTAACTGCTTTTTTTTTTTTTTAATTAAGAGAAAGGAATATTATCAGAAAAGAGTACCTCCATAGCCGATCATCTGACACCCTTTAAGTGATCAACATTAAGGATATTTAAAGCATGCGTTGATCTTTGATTTACCAATAGTTTTATCCTGTTAAGGAGTAATCCCCCTTTTCTTTCTTTCTTTCTTTTTTTTTTTTAAATTTTTAATCTACACTTACCTGAAGAATACTATGTTTACTATGCTCTCCCCTATATCAGGTCCCCCCTAACAACCACATTACGGTTACTGTCCATCAGCTTAGCAAAATGTGGTAGAGTCACTACTTGTCCTCTCTGTGTTGTGCAGCCCACCCTCCCCTTTCTCCCTCCCCCCCATGCATGCTAATCTTAATACCCCCCTTCTTCTTCCCCCCCCTTATCCCTCCCTGCCCACCCATCCTCCCCAGTTCCTTTCCCTTTGGTACCTGTTAGTCCATTTTTGGGTTCTGTAATTCTGCTGCTGTTTTGTTCCTTCAGTTTTTCCTTTGTTCCTATACTCCTCAGATGAGTGAAATCATTTGGTATTTCTCTTTCTCCGCTTGGCTTATTTCACTGAGCATAATACTCTCCAGCTCCATCCATGTTGCTGCAAATGGTTGGATTTTTCCACTTCTTATGGCTGAGTAGTATTCCATTGTGTATATGTACCACATCTTCTTTATCCATTCATCTACAGATGGACATTTAGGTTGCTTCCAATTCTTGGCTATTGTAAATAGTGCTGCGATAAACATAGGAGTGCATCTGTCTTTCTCAAACTTGATTGCTGCGTTCTTAGGGTAAATTCCTAGGAGTGGAATTCCTGGGTCAAATGGTAGGTCTGTTTTGAGCATTTTGATGCACCTCCATACTGCTTTCCACAATGGTTGAACTAATTTACATTCCCACCAGCAGTGTAGGAGGGTTCCCCTTTCTCCACAGCCTCGCCAACATTTGTTGTTGTTTGTCTTTTGGATGGCAGCTATCCTTACTGGTGTGAGGTGATACCTCATTGTAGTTTTAATTTGCATTTCTCTGATAATTAGCGATGTGGAGCATCTTTTCATGTGTCTCTTGGCCATCTGTATTTCTTTTTTGGAGAACTGTCTGTTCAGTTCCTCTGCCCATTTTTTAATTGGGTTATTTGTTTTTTGTTTGTTGAGGCGTGTGAGCTCTTTATATATTCTGGACGTCAAGCCTTTATCAGATCTGTCATTTTCAAATATATTCTCCCATACTGTAGGGTTCCTTTTTGTTCTATTGATGGTGTCTTTCGCTGTACAGAAGCTTTTCAGCTTAATGTAGTCCCACTTGCTCATTTTTGCTGTTGTTTTCCTTGCCCGGGGAGATATGTTCAAGAAGAGATCACTCATGTTTATATCTAAGAGGTTTTTGCCTATGTTTTTTTCCAAGAGTTTAATGGTTTCGTGACTTACATTCAGGTCTTTGATCCATTTTGAGTTTACCTTTGTGTATGGGGTTAGACAATGGTCCAGTTTCATTCTCCTACATGTAGCTGTCCAGTTTTGCCAGCACCATCTGTTGAAGAGACTGTCATTTTGCCATTGTATGTCCATGGCTCCTTTATCAAATATTAATTGTCCATATATGTTTGGGTTAATTTCTGGGGTCTCTAATCTGTTCCATTGGTCTGTGGCTCTGTTCTTGTGCCAGTACCAAATTGTCTTGATTACTATGGCTTTGTAGTAGAGCTTGAAGTTGGGGAGTGAGATCCCCCCTACTTTATTCTTCTTTTTCAGGATTGCTTTGGCTATTCGGGGTCTTTGGTGTTTCCATATGAATTTTTGAATTATTTGTTCCAATTCATTGAAGAATGTTGCTGGTAATTTGAGAGGGATTGCATCAAATTTGTATATTGCTTTCGGCAGGATGGCCATTTTGACGATATTAATTCTTCCTAGCCATGAGCATGGGATGAGTTTCCATTTATTAGTGTCCCCTTTAATTTCTCTTAAGAGTGACTTGTAGTTTTCAGAGTATAAGTCTTTCACTTCCCTGGTTAGGTTTATTCCTAGGTATTTTATTCTTTTTGATGCAATGGTGAATGGAATTGTTTTCCTGATTTCTCTTTCTATTGATTCGTTGTTAGTGTATAGGAAAGCTACAGATTTCTGTGTGTTGATTTTGTATCCTGCAACTTTGCTGTATTCCGATATCAGTTCTAGTAGTTTTGGAGTGGAGTCTTTAGGGTTTTTTATGTACAGTATCATATCATCTGCAAATAGTGACAGTTTAACTTCTTCTTTACCAATCTGGATTCCTTGTATTTCTTTGTTTTGTCTGATTGCCGTGGCTAGGACCTCCAGTACTATGTTAAATAACAGTGGGGAGAGTGGGCATCCCTGTCTGGTTCCCGATCTCAGTGGAAATGCTTTCAGCTTCTCGCTGTTCAGTATAATGCTGGCTGTGGGTTTATCATATATGGCCTTTATTATGTTGAGGTACTTGCCCTCTATTCCCATTTTGCTGAGAGTTTTTATCATGAATGGATGTTGAATTTTGTCAAATGCTTTTTCAGCATCTATGGAGATGATCATGTGGTTTTTGTCTTTCTTTTTGTTGATGTGGTGGATGATGTTGATGGATTTTCGAATGTTGTACCATCCTTGCATCCCTGGGATGAACCCCACTTGGTCATGGTGTATGATCCTTTTGATATACTGTTGAATTCTGTTTGCTAATATTTTATTGAGTATTTTTGCATCTACATTCATCAGGGATATTGGTCTGTAATTTTCTTTTTTGGTGGGGTCTTTTCCTGGTTTTGGTATTAGGGTGATGTTGGCTTCATAGAATGAGTTTGGGAGTATTCCCTCTTCTTCTATTTTGTGGAACACTTTAAGGAGAATGGGTATTATGTCTTCTCTGTGTGTCTGATAAAATTCCGAGGTAAATCCGTCCGGCCCCGGGGTTTTGTTCTTGGGTAGTTTTTTGATTACTGTTTCAATTTCTTTGCTTGTAATTGGTTTGTTTAACTTTTGTGTTTCTTCCTTGGTCAGTCTTGGGAGGTTGTATTTTTCTAGGAAGTTGTCCATTTCTTCTAGGTTTTCCAGCTTGTTGGCATATAGGTTTTCATAGTAGTCTTTAATAATTCTTTGTATTTCTGTGGAGTCTGTGGTGATTTTTCCATTCTCATTTCTGATTATGTTGATTTGTGTTGACTCTCTTTTTCTCTTAATAAGTTGGGCTAGAGGCTTATCTATTTTGTTTATTTTCTCAAAGAACCAGCTCTTGGTTTCGTTGATTTTTGCTATTGTTTTATTCTTCTCAATTTTGTTTATTTCTTCTCTGATCTTTATTATGTCCCTCCTTCTGCTGACTTTAGGCCTCATTTGTTCTTCTTTTTCCAGTTTTAATAGTTGTGATGTTAGACTATTCATTTGGGATTGTTCTTCCTTCTTCAAGTGTGCCTGGATTGCTATATACTTTCCTCTTAAGACTGCTTTCGCTGCATCCCACAGAAGTTGGGGCTTAGTGTTGTTGTTGTCATTTGTTTCTATATATTCCTTGATCTCTATTTTGATTTGTTCATTGATCCATTGATTATTTAGTAGCATGTTGTTAAGCCTCCATGTGTTTGTGAGCCTTTTTGTTTTCTTTGTAGAATTTATTTCTACTTTCATACCTTTGTGGTCTGAAAAATTGGTTGGTAGAATTTCAATATTGTGGAATTTACTGAGGCTCTTTTTGTGAGCTAGTATGTGGTCTATTCTGGAGAATGTTCCATGTGCACTTGAGAAGAATGTATATCCTGTTGCTTTTGGATGTAAAGTTCTATAGATGTCTATTAGGTCCATCTGTTCTAGGGTGTTGTTCAGTGCCTGTGTGTCTTTACTTATTTTCTGCCCGGTGGATCTATCCTTTGGGGTGAGTGGTGTGTTGAAGTCTCCTACAATGAATGCATTGCAGTCTATTTCCCTCTTTAGTTCTGTTAGTATTTGCTTCACATATGCTGGTGCTCCTGTATTGGGTGCATATATATTTAGAATGGTTATATCCTCTTGTTGGACTAAACCCTTTATCATTATGTAGTGGCCTTCTTTATCTCTTGTTACTTTCTTTGTTTTGAAGTCTATTTTGTCTGATATTAGTACTGCAACCCCTGCTTTCTTCTCACTGTTGTTTGCCTGAAATATGTTTTTCCATCCCTTGACTTTTAGTCTATGCTTATCTTTGGGTTTAAGGTGAGTTTCTTGTAAGCAGCATATAGATGGGTCTTGCTTTTTTATCCATTCTATTACTCTATGTCTTTTGATTGGTGCATTAAGTCCATTTACATTTAGGGTGACTATTGAAAGATATGTACTTATTGCCATTGCAGGCTTTAGATTCGTGGTTACCAAAGGTTCAAGGTTAGCTTCTTTAGTATCTTACTGCCTAACTTAGCTCGCTTATTGAGCTGTTATATACACTGTCTGGAGAGTCTTTTCTTCTCTCCCTTCTTATTCCTCCTCCTCCATTCTTCATATGTTGTGTGTTTTGTTCTGTGCTCTTTTTAGGGGTGCTCCCATCTAGAGCAGTCCCTGTAGGATGCCCTGTAGAGGTGGTTTGTGGGAAGCAAATTCCCTCAGCTTTTGCTTGTCTGGGAATTGTTTGATCCCACCATCATATTTAAATGATAGTCGTGCTGGATACAGTATCCTTGGTTCAAGGCCCTTCTGTTTCATTGCATTAAGTATATCATGCCATTCTCTTCTGGCCTGTAGGGTTTCTGTTGAGAAGTCTGATGTTAGCCTGATTGGTTTTCCTTTATAGGTGACCTTTTTCTCTCTAGCTGCCTTTAAAACTCTTTCCTTGTCCTTGATCCTTGCCATTTTAATTATTATGTGTCTTGGTGTTGTCCTCCTTGGATCCTTTCTGTTGGGGGTTCTGTATAATTCCATGGTCTGTTCGATTATTTCCTCCCCCAGTTTGGGGAAGTTTTCAGCAATTATTTCTTCAAAGACCCTTTCTATCCCTTTTCCTCTTTCTTCCTCTTCTGGTATCCCTATAATACGAATGTTTTTCCTTTTGTATTGGTCACATATTTCTCTTAGTGTTGTTTCATTCTTGGAGATCCTTTTATCTCTCTCTATGTCAGCTTCTATACGTTCCTGTTCTCTGGCTTCTATTCCTTCAATGGCCTCTTGCATCTTATCCATTCTGCTTATAAATCCTTCCAGGGATTGTTTCACTTCTGTGATCTCTTTCCTGACATCTGTGATCTCCTTCCGGACTTCATCCCACTGCTCTTGCATTTTTCTCTGCATCTCATCCCATTGCTCTTGCATTTTTTTCTGCATCTCTGTCAGCATGTTCATGATTTTTATTTTGAATTCTTTTTCAGGAAGACTAGTTAGGTCTGTCTCCTTCTCAGGTGTTGTCTCTGTGATCTTTGTCTGCCTGTAGTTTTGCCTTTTCATGGTGATAGAGATAGTTTGCAGAGCTGGTACACGTGACCGCTGGAAGAGCTTCCCTTCTTGTTGGTTTGTAGCCTTTTCCTGGGAGAATAGCGACCTCTAGTGGCTTGTGCTGGGCAGCTGTGCGCAGACAGGGCTTCTGCTTCCTGCCCAGTTGCTTTGGGGTTTATCTCCGCTGTTGCTGTGGGCTTGGCCTGGCTGGGGCTGTTCCTCCAAAATGGTGGAGCCCCGTTGGAGGGGGAGCAGCCAGGAGACTATTTATCTCCGTAAGGGGCCTCTGTGCTCCCTGCTGCCCAGGGGGTTAGAGTGCCCAGAGATCCCCAGATTCCCTGCCTCTGGTCTAAGTGACCTGTCCTGCCCCTTTAAGATTTCCAAAAAGCACTCTCCAAACCAAAACAACAGCAGCAACAATGAGAGAGGGAACAGAAACAAAGAGAAAAAAAAAAGGAAAAAAAAGGAAAAAACAAGCGATTTTTTTTTGTCCTCAGGTGCCGGTCCCAGGCACCCGCTCACTGGTCCTGCCGCCCCGTCTCCCTAGCACCAGGGTCCCTGTCCTTTCAAGGCTTCCAAAAAGCACCCACCCACCGGTCCCGCAGGGAAGGAACGCTCAATATTCTTTGTCCTCAGGCACTGGTCCCACGCACCCGCTCACCAGTCCCGCCGCCCTGCCTCCCTAGCACCGGGGTCCCTGTCCCTTCAAGGCTTCCAAAAAGCACTCGGCAAAAAGAGAGAAAAAAAAGGGGGAAAAACGCGCGATTTCTTCCGTCCTCAGGTGCTGGTCTCAGGCACCCACCCACCGGTCCCACAGGGAAAAATGCGGGATATTCTTTGTCCTCAGGTGCCGGTCCCAGGCACCCGCTCACCAGTCCCGCCGCCCTGCCTCCCTAGCACCGGGGTCCCTGTCCCTTTTAGGCTTCCAAAAAGCACTCGCAGAAAAGAGAAAAAAAAAAGGGGAAAACGCACGATTTCCTCTGTCCTCAAGTGCCGGTCTCAGGCACCCGCCCACCGGTCCCACAGGGAAAAATGGGGGATATTCTTTGTCCTCAGGCGCCGGTCCCAGCCACCCGCTCACCAGTCCCGCCACCGTGCCTCCCTAGCACTGGGGTCCCCGTCCCTTCAAGGCTTCCAAAAAGCGCTCGCCAAAAAGAGAAAAAAAAAAAAAAAAAGGGGAAAAACGCGCGACCTCCTCCGTCCTCAGGCACCGGTCTCAGGCACCCGCCCCCAGGTCTCGCAGGGAGAAACGCGGGATATTCTTTGTCCTCCAGCGCCGCTCCCAGGCACCTCCTCACCGGTCCCGCCACCCTGCCTCCCCGGCAACGGGGGCCCGTCCCTCTAAGGCTTCCAAAAAGCGCTCGCCAAAAAAAAAAAAAAAAAACCGCTCCGGTTTCTCTCCACCCGCCGGGAGCCGGGGGGAGGGGCGCTCGGGTCCCACCGGGCCGGGGCTTGTATCTTACCCCCTTCACAAGGCGCTGGGTTCTTGCAGGTGTGGATGTGGTCTGGATGTTGTCCTGTGTCCTGTGGTCTCTATTTTAGGAAGATTTTTCTTTGTTATATTTTCATAGCTCTATGTGTTTTTGGGAGGAGATTTCCACTGCTCTACTCACGCCGCCATCTTGGCTCCGCCCCTCTACATTCTGTTTTATGACCTTTGGTTGGAAGAATCAGAATTTTCAAATGTTGGCATGTGCGTGTGTGTGAATGAAGGAATTCATGGGCACATAAAGGACTTTATTCTGAGTTGGTTAGTGAATGCTGTGAGGGTGTGTTGATGATCTAGTTATCAATATTCTAGCACACATGGCTCCTCACAGATACTTCCTGATGATTCTCCCTGCGACATAGTCCAGGCACTTGTACACTGAAAGGAATAGGCTCCATGATTTACAATCCTGACCCTTATCATCCCTGTATGTTCCTAATTATGCCCTTTGGAGCTGGTTTTTAGACTTTCAACTTCATTTGTTCAAATTATTACTCTTAAGCTGCCACTGATTTATTTTTAGCCACATTGTTCTTTTTTCCCCTTTTTTGAACTAATGGGAAGTAAATGAGAAATAAAAGAATTACTTTATATTTCATCTTTTGTTTCTCCACAGAGTGTCACTCTTCTCCAGAAATTTATTCAGCTCATTTTTCTATAGTACAAGGAAGAGTTTTAAAAGCAAATGGAGTTTAAGAATTTAATGTCATTGTTTTTAGTCTTAGCAAAACAATATAGAGAATTTAATTTTAATGTTATTAAATAGCAGTGTTGTAATTTTACAGTTCTCAAAGAAATCTTGTTCATTTAATCACAGTGATAGAAGTGATGAAATTAAATTACCAAAAATTGGCAAAATAAAATCACCCGTAATTATGTCACCAAAATTCAGCTGTTATTTTATTTTTTAGTATTTATTTTCAGTGTGAGCACCCTTGTAGATTTTTCCATAGGTTTAATTAGAGTGTGATCTCATTTTATATCCTGCTTTTTCACTTAACATAAAATAATTCCATATTGTTGTGTATTTTTAATAACCAACATTTAGAGTGCATCAGGTACATTCTTGTTAATGTGACATAATTTAATCACCCTTGATGATTGAACATTCAGATTCTTTTCTTTTTCCCTTTATACTTAATAAGGGTATAAACATCTTTATAAATACAACTTTTCCACACTTTAAATTGTGATGTGGATTATCTCCTTATGATTGGTTCTCAGATATAGATAAGAGGGAATGACCATTTTTATGCTTTTTGAATACTACTACACTATTTCAAAAGGATTAAAGCAATTTGCACTAGCAATCTACAAGTGTTTAACCATACTTTTTACCAATGTTAGGTATACTTTGTCTCTGTTTGCTTATGTACTATGCTAAAAGTGGCAATGTATTGTTTTATTTTATATTGCTTTTACTACTAGAGAGTATTATAGTTTCTCCATATATCTGCTTACTAAATGTGAGTTATCTGCTTATATCATTTAATTATTTATTTACTTGATGCATAATTTTCTTTTAGCAATTTTAGGAGTTACACTTATAAGTACTATTAACATGTCTGTTTGGTTAACTGCAAAATATTTTAAGTCTGCTTGTCTTAATCAAAATTTTATATTCTATTACAAATCTTTCTTTTGTAATAGAATATAACAGAGAATGAACATATAAAGTTTTCTTTTTAGCATATAATTTCTCTTGAAACTGGATTTATTTTTTGATGGCCCAAATGATACTATGATATTCTTCACTATACCTATATTTGGTAGCCAAGAACATTTTAGGTAAGAAAGAAAACTGACAATCTCCTAATTTTATAGGAAAAGAGGAGCTAAAGTTGTGTCCAAGAGAGTTGATGATTTCAAGGAAAAGTTTCAACATGAACTTGGAAGAGTTTTAGATCCGTAAGTTAATGATTGATTTCAAATTGATGGTCTTTGGATGGAATTAAAAAGTACACTTGCGGTAAAATTGGTGTGTCTTCTATTAGATTCTATCTATTAAATAAGCAAGTCATCCTTCTGTGTTAACCAGGGAACTCTATTAGCTTCTATGGAGTTTGGGGCTCCAGGAAAGTGCTGAGTCCTGCAAAATGGAGAGGGCATTTGGAGAAAAGGGAGGGAGAATTTTGTGTAAATCTTTATTTCTGGGATATCACAAGTTTTAATTTATTGTATTACATTTTACTTTTTCTTCTCAGTTTCTGTCTCTATGTACTCTCATAATTCTGCTTTGAATATGTTCTGTTTTTTTCTTTTTAAATCTGGGCTATTGAAAGCCGGTGAAAGCATTTAGCCACATTAACGCATGCAGAAAATTAGATAAGAGATATGTTAGAGAACTGTTAGATCTTCTTAGTTTGGTCATAGGAGAAAATATAGGCTATTAAAAACATATGGCAAACATATTTTAAATTCCAGAGATGCCATGTGGCAAGCATTTTAACTGAAAGATTTGTTTTCTTTGATAGCATTGCAGAAACAATGAATGTTCCCCCAGACCATACATTTGGAGCGTGTCTCCGTCCAGAGGAGTACGGTAAATATATAAACTTTCTCCTTAATAAACAAACAAAATCCCCACAAAGTTATGCAGTTAACTTCATGTATCCTTCTCTCAAAGCTTCTAATTTTAAAGGCTTAAAATATTACATTACTGTTAAGGAGAACAATTTATAGCACAAGAAAGAAAAGAAATTTGTATTATGTTTGAAATGCGTACAGGTTAAAGCCTTTGTAATGAGTGACTTAAATGTCATTAAGGCTCAGAATTTTATTTAGACAGCAAATATGGCTGGTATTAAGCCAAAGTGAAGTGAGGCAGCTTTTTAATTAATTCAAATATTGTACTAGGAGGCCTTTGTTGTTCAAAATGTGGTCTGCAGACTGGCATTGTTTTTAGAAATGCAGAATAGCAGACTCCATCCCAGACCTGCTGAATCAGAAGCATTTTGAAAGTATTCCTAGATGAATTGTAGGCACATTCAAGTTTGAGAAAGCACTGTACTCTATAATCATGTAATGAAGAACCACTCTTCCTACCAGCCAATCACTCAATCCATAAATTGGCAAAAGAAACTTACCAAGACTTTGTCTTTATTTCTGAGAAATCTAAGTAGCAGATATCCAAAGAGAAAATATGCTAAAGCTTATCAGGATTGGGTTGTATATCAGGGATTTTCAAAATATAGTCTGCAGTGTACCTGCTTTGAAACCATCCAGGGAATCTATTAAGTGTGCAGGTTCCTGGGACACATGCCCAAATATTCTGGTTCAGTGGGTCTTATGAACATTAGGGGTTAAGAATTGATACTGACAAAGTAAATATTTATTGAGCTTATGCAACACAGTGTTTCAGAGAATCATTAATCACCACGTTAGGAGATTTTATTTTGACTCAGTTTTTAGAGGAACTATTACATGTTTAGTGGATGCCTATCCATCTTAGAGTCTGTTCGTACCTGTAGGAAGGGGTAAGGGATGATTTAGAAAACACACCAATTAACCTTAAAAATAGGTAGGTAACCATGGTAAACTTGAGGGCGGGCTTCACACTGGTGGATGCTCCCTTTGCTGTCAGTTGGATTCTCAGGGCCTAGCACACAGATGAACTCTAGGTCTTTTGTTACTGCAATTGGAGTTAAATAATAGTATCTATTCTGTGGAAAGCTCCAGAGTCTGCCTGTTCCAGGGGCATATTGGTTTCTTGACTGGGCCTGGATTTTGCTCTTACCCTTACCTAGGGAAATACAGACAGCTTCACAAAGAATGTCTTGTTCTTAGGGCCTGGAATTATTGGTTATGATAAGTTGTTTCCAGACAGAGTGCAGGGCCTGTGCCTAGCCTAGAGTCCACGAGGGTAGAGGCAACCTGAAGAAGAATCCAGAGCAGCTGGGCAGTGGGGCATGGTGGGAACTGGTTGCAGGCAGAGTACAACTGAGGAGCTCACTCAGTGTTCCGACAGCTGTGTTGTGTAGTGAGGTCATGGATCTCTCTCTTAGGGCCAGAGCTTGTACTCCTGATTCCAGCTCTTTGGAGATGGCTCTTGAGTAATTGCAAGTGACTTGATATGAGTTTCACAAATATGCTTTCAGGGTCAGGTCAGAAGAAGGTAAGAGCACACCTCTCATTTACCAGGAGCCACACCTGGTGGGGTTCTGTTGGGAAAACCAGGTGGAATTGGAAAAACAGCCATTCGGATGGTTAGTTTTGGTTGTTAATGGAGAGGGAAGGTCTCTGAAGAGAGAAAAATTCAACCAAAGGCCATCTCATGAAAGATGGAGGACCTCTGGTCACACAGACAGCCACCCAAAGAGTTTATATCTGGGGAAACTGTCCTGATTCCTCCCTGATCAGACCTTACTTGTTTTTGCCCACTTTAGGGTGGTTGGTGGTAGCTGGCCTCATTTCAGATGGCCTTGGTTTGAGGTACTTGTCCAGGTCCTGGAACAAGTCTTAACTGTAGTCGTCTTGCCCACCCTTAGGGTCCACCCTTAGAAACAAGACTTGTATCAGAGTGTTACAGGATTAGTTCCTGACTTTATAAGGAAGAAACTTAAGAGGCTGCAATGAGCAAAGAACCTGATATGGGGCCTTATACAGAATAGCTGTAAATATTGATTGCCTTGCAACCAATATTGTGATCTGAATTACCACCCAGCATTTTGCAGCCAACTACCAGCATGGGGGAAGGGAAGGACAACTACCAGGAAGGGAAGGACATAGGTGAGGGGAAAAGGAACAGAGACAGAAGGTTTCCTCTGGTGACATCAACCAAACCATCACAGCGACATGGCAACTCCAGTCTGATCTCTGTCACCAGGAACATCCAAGAAGCTTCCTGACAGGGGATGGCGAGGGGTGGGGCTTAGGGGCAGTGCGTGTGCTTGTACTTCATGTCCTAACTCCGGGGAGTTCCTCTAAGTCATGAAGGCCAAACGGAAGCAAGGGCCAGGTCCCTGTTCTGGGGGATTTAGCAGGTGGATCGGAGAGTTTATTCTCAATAACCGAGGGGATTGTGGGTCAGGACTCAGTTAGTGGAGCTGGGGATGGGGTTGGGGGTCTTCTGTATTGGCAGTGGTGTAGGGGGAAGCAGGGCTGAGAAATGGGAACTTGTTATGTAGACTGGAAGCTCATGTTAGAGGGAGAGGAAATTAGACTCCAATATTTACAAGAACTCTCTAGAAGTTTAGTCAGCTCTGAGGCACACAGTGGCCGCACATGGAATCAGCCCCAGTTTTCAGATCCTCAGCCTTGTAGACAAATGTCTGCTAAAAGGCAGACAGGCAAGGGCTTTACTGTCTTAGGAAAAGGACTTGACAGCTGAGTGGGGCTGCTGATTCCAACATTATTCATTTCCTATTTTTCAGATTTTTTCATTGAGCAGAGAAGTCACATAAGACAGAAATATTAGTTTGTTTTATCAGTTACTTTATATACTCTTTTTTACATGAGAATTTTCTGTCATGTGTAACAGTGTTGGAGTTAGGTGTGAGTTTTTTTCATTCACAGAAGTTGCTTGGTATCTTTTAGAATGGGAATAATATTGACAGACTTTTAATTCAGATAAAAGACTTTTATTTTGCCTTTTCAATAGGAGCTGGTGATCTCATCCATAACAGACTTCCTGGTGAGTGTCTTCGAGGCAAGGACAGGCAGAGAGCCCTGACTGCAGCGGTTCGACATCACTTGAAGAAAGTTAACTACCAAAACTTCAACAGTTTGCTGGCAGCTTTCAGGCACTATGACAAGGCCAGTAGTAGAGCAGAGTTTTTGGTCTGTGCGTGGACTTACAGATTCCAGAAGGCTGGTGTAGATCAGGAGTCAGTAGACTATGGCCTGTGGGTCAAATCCGTCAGTCACCTTTTGTAAATAGTTTTGTGTGTTCATTTAAGTATTGTTTATGGCTGCTGTGGCAATACAAACTCAGAGTCATGCATCAGAGACTGAATGGTCTGCAAAACCTAAAATATTTACTTTATGGTTCTGGGCAGGAAAAGTTTGCTCACCCCTGGAGTAGATCAGTGGTTGTCAAAGTATGGCTCTTTTACCACCATCAGAATCACTTAGGCACATGTAAGAAATGTACACTCCAAGACCCACCCCAGACCTACTGAATTAAGAAGTCAGGGTTGGAGCCTGGCAATTGTGTTTTAACAAGCCCATCAGGTAATTCTGTTGCACATTCAAGTTTGAGAACCATTGTTGTAAATATGAAACTGTAGTGTGCTGGGAACAAGGGGAGGGGCAGCACTCTGGATCCCTGGGGAAGACTTCTGGGGTATAGACAGTCTGTACCTAAATCTGAATATGTTCACATAGCATTGTCAATCTAGGTCCAAGTTAAGCTTAGAACATCTCTCCTCTGGGGGAACAGGGTGTGGTTTCAGTTTCAGTTTTGAGACAGCAAGATCATTCAATTTCAAGCTACTCTCAGTTCTCTCTTTTGATAAAGTCAGATCAGTCTAGGGCTGCATAAGTACCTCAAATCTAAGGATACCTAAGGGGGGCAGTATTGCACAGACTGTTTGTGAAACATGGCACATTTTTTGTCAGTATGCCTGTGAAGTTGTTATTTATTTTTGTCACATGCATTCTCTTTGTAAGGAGACCCAGTTCTTCTAAAGGAAATAACTGTTTCATTGAAGTATCTGAGTTGTTTTCACTTCATGAACATGAATTTTGTACTGATTGTACAACCCTTTTTGACTTGGCCACCAGGAAACTCAGAGCCAGTTCAACAAAACATGTCTAGTTTGTGAACATGATCTTACAGCAGTACATTTTGTGTGCTTTTTGTATTCCAGGTTTAATCTTATTTTATTCCATTTTTATTTTCCCTTTGCCCTGATGTCCTCACTTTCTTTGGCTCTATTTAACTGTGCTTATTTTTCTAGGCAGCTTCAAGACCATTTTAGAATGAGTCAAATATAAGCAAATAAAAGCTCATACATAAACCTGTCATGATAAACTGCATCATAATCTTGATATGAGAAGAAAAAAAAGAGCAGAATAATTTTTATCCAAAAAGGAAAGATACCATTCCTGTCTCTCTTCCAATGTTGAGTATAGTTTTGGAAAAGTTACACTTCATATATTTTATCTGGAAAAGATCTTGGTCACTCACTCATTGGCTCATTCATTTTAAGCCCATTCATTTAATTTGTCTTTAGATTAAGGGCCCATGTGCCTGTGTTGTACTGTTGAATGAAAAATGGACTATTTCGTTTAAGTTTGTACTAATTATATAGGGACAAACAATCAGTCATCAATGACATTTCTCACAAAGTTGTGTTTAAAGAAAACACAAGTATTCAATGGTTTCTCTGTTTTTTAATAGAGACCAATTGCTATTTACAGGTAATTTGAAAACAATTCTTCAGAATTAAAATACATGAGCTAAAATAAGTACATTTTAAACTTCACTCAAATCCAAATATCTTTCAAAGATAATATCGGGAAATTTGCATAGTAGTGATGTGAGTAAGAGTAGCTACCACAATACATGATGCTCTGCTTTTTAAAAATTCTTCATTTGAAATGTAATTACACGCAAGATGATCATCTTAATAGCTGCAGATTATCTTAGTGAACCACCAGGTACATTCCTTATGATAAAATTAAATTAAGCAGAGAGGAAATTACTGAGAATTACTGAATGCTGATATACCTTTTAAATAGTTAACTTTTAATATACATATTAGTGCTCAGTGTCCTTGAGGAGCTTTTTTTCTGAGAGGGTAATAAGATGTGGGTCTTCCTAGTATAGCTGTAGGATAATTTTTGATGGTTTGACTCATATTGTTGAATGCCCAGATTTAATTTAATGGAAAAATAAAACAAAACAGAACAAATAAACCATGATTCTCTAAATGAAACTTCTTAGTTTAGAGGACTAATTCTGTTATTTATTGAATACTCATAATATATGAAACATTGTTCCAGATAGTGTGTAGACTTTCCACTTAGGGAACTAAAAATGTAGAGGGCAAAATAAAGATTCATCACATCCAAAAATTATCGCAACAGAGTCCCATATTTTCAAAATAAGTCTCTATAATTCAATTCTTTTTATTCTAATTATTATCTAGGAATTAGCTGAGATGGGGTGACTCCTTTTGGGGGATACCTGCATCCAGTGACAAAATTGGCTCACTGCCATGTGTGACCAGGAACTGTGAGGAGGGTGGACAGTTTAGGGGAAGCCTGTCCTGAAGGTCAGCAGTACCAGCCGGCTGGGGATAGTTGGGAGCAGGAAAGGTTCATTGAATACCTTGACTAAAAAGCTCATCGTTGAATAGCTTTTTACTATAAGACACACCATTGTCAGACTGAAAATGGGCCAGAAAGCAAAACACACAACTGAGCTAATTTCACAGGCATACTGTTGTGACTGGAGCTGGCTGGCTGGCTGGCAATTCCAGACCTTGAAGGTGTGTCAGCAGTGTGAGGCACCAGCAGAGCTGAGAGGTGGCAGAGGTTCCACGTGGTCAGTTTACCAGGAACATGGGGGCAGTGCCTGTGTGGTGTGTCCTCACTCACCATGAGACAAGGTGGCCAACCTCTGAAAGGGGTCCCAAGTGCGGCATGTGGTGGCGCCTCTGCCTCAGAAACAGGGCACTGTGCTTTGTGCCCTGCCTGTGAGTGTGTTGCTGTGTCTGGGGCAATGGGTCCAGGCAGCAGAGGTGGCAGTCTGGATGGCTCAGGCTCAACGGGAAGCTGTATCCCTGTCATTCCTGTCAGGGAGTGGACCCTTATCACGGGCGTCTATGTGAATTACCCAGGGGGTTCACTCAGCAGCCATTATTTGTTTCTGAGTTTTCAAAAAGAGGCATTTTTTAATCTTCCAGTCTGTAGTTTTCCAAGTGGCGAATGAAACAGGCAGGCCATGGCAGCACTTCAAGAATCACTAAAAATAAAACAGGTTCATCAAGGGGAGCGTTTGGCCAGGGTCATGAGAATAGTTTTGAGTTTTGCCCACTGAGTAGAGCGACTGTGTCTAGTTTTGGTCCTGCGTAGCTCTCTTTGAGGTTGCAAGTCCCCGCAGCCTAGTGAAGACCACTGGGTTTCAGGTCAGTGAACCAGGTCCAGGGGCTCTGACTTTCAGAATCATTAGTCACAGAGACCTGTAGCTCCAAGGGGTCACTGGGGTTGCGGGGCCCCAAAGGTACTGGCGTTCTCTACCTGTAGCTCTTCCTCCAGAGGTACTTGCAGGTATTCCTAATACAGGCATGTAAAGCATCAATACCAATTACACATTCGGCAGTGGAAGCCAGCGAAATAGTATATCATTTTATTACTGAGTAGGATGATGACCTTGGCACTCATACGCAAAGAAGCCATGGAAGTGTGAGTCCCCGCTTGGACAGAGCATGCAGCCCTTGATGCCCTCTGGGGACAGGGAGACCTTGGTCCTACATTGGACATCTTTCTCCTTAGCAGCTGAGGTTCAGGGATGCTGGAGGGAGGGAGAGAGCGTGAAGAGAGAGAGAGAGTGGCTCTGCACCCAGCAAGTAACAACATCTCCTGTGAGTTTTGAGTGGTACAGAGGGGAATGCAGCTCAGTGAAACAAGCCACCTGTGTTCTCATTCCACACACATCCCTATCCTGGGTAGCAAAGTCATCATTGCTGATACCATGTATTGCAGTTTTGGGGGTCCCTTGATTCAATAATCACAGTGCACATTGCTTTTTGGATAGGGCTCTGGGGTTTCCATTTTTTGTTGATTTGTGTTTGTGGCAGAGACTTTCATAAAGAAGCCTACCTTAATCTAGGGCAATTGCAGCTCCCTCATTAAAATGTGTTTTAGATTCCCATTCTGCTTCATCCTATGGTTAGGGATATTTTCCAGGCCTATAGGTCTGACCACAGGAATGTATCTAGAATTAACTGGGTCAATTTCTCATTCTTCAGGGGATCACCTTCATCAGCCTTTTAAATCCAGTTCTGGGCTTAAGCCCTGTATACTGGTCAGTAAGTCATTTATGGTTTCCTTTGGGAATTTGTCTTTCTTAGGGAAATCTCTCTGAGAGGGCCAGAGTTCCCTGCGACAACCAGGACCCACTGCAGAAACCCGCAGACCCTTTACTGTCACCTCCCAGTGGAAGTAAGGCTGGTCTGATAGACTACGGGAAGGGCTGAGCAGGAAGACCACTGGCTGGCGCCTCTCTTCCTTACTGAGCATTCTGTGCTCTGTCCCCCATCTCCTTAGACAATCAGCCAATTTCTGCCCAGAGCCTTCATAAATTTCCCTGCTTTCACACTCAGCAGAGATGCTCCTGTATTTACTATTGTCTGAAAGGAGGTGGAAACTTTCCCTCCTCTCCCTACAAGGGTGAATCTAGTGCTGATTATTACAGAGGGTTCTGGCTGCCAGCTTACTAGCATGTCCCTCTGGCCCATGGGAGTGTTGACAGCAAACAGGCAACTGTCTTTGAATCCATCACGCTATACTTGGCCTGCAACTGCTTCCCCAGTTTCTCCTCATGACCAGGCTGTGGAGTGGAGAACCATTTACTGCCCAGTTGGAACACCAGAGACATTAAAAACTTTGAAAGCATGGAAAATTATAGAGAACTGTCAAAGTACACAGCCTCTGTCAAGGGCAAATCATGGCTGCACCTGCTCTACCATAGCATAAACAGCTTGATTTAAGGAAAAAATTATTAAAATAGAATGAACAAAGATTCTGGGCCACACTCTGTTCCAACCAGGACTGACATTACTGTGCATCTATCAGGATGAGACAATGAGAACTAATCTCATTGAACATTTGACCCCTCCTATGTGCCAAATAAGACAAATTCTTCAAATTTATGTCATAGAGCTGTTTCTTTTGTCTTAAATGAAACAATTCATGTCACCTACTCTACTCTTGAAGACAACACTCCATCTTTTTTTTTTGCTTGTGTCTAACAGAAGGGGGATGGGGTAATTGATAAAGATGAACTTCTGGAAGTTTGTGACCAGTTCAGCTTGCGTTTGGATGAGAAACTGCTGGACCAGCTCTTTGACTACTGTGATGTGGATAATGATGGGTTGATTAACTACCTCGAGTTTGCAAACTTTCTGAACTGGAAAGATAAGATGCCTCTTAAAGAGTATGAAGAGAGGGTCATTATTAAAGGTATTTAATTTTTGAAGGTTTGTTAAATGGACTTCTACACTTTTATTTTCCTGGGAGCTCACCTCTTGCCAACTTTAATATTATATATTTAAAATATGCACATATATACATATTTATTTGCTTGTTTATGCAGAGATTATCTGTGGATGGATAGGAATGAATTTGGTAACACTTTTGATTTCCAGGGAAGGGGAACTGGGTAGCTGACGGACAGGGTGGCAGCAAGACTCACTTTTTAATCTGTGTGTTTGTATCTTTTGAATTTGGAGCCATGTATCACTCCTTCAAAAGAATAAATGGAAGCAAAAAAGTTTACACAGAAGCTCAAAATAGGAAAACAGCTCTTCAGAAAGTTGTTTGAAACCATTCTTAGAATAATTAGCTCCCCTCCTGTAGGAAAAGTCACTAGTAAAATAGAATTTGGTGTAAGCAAATTTGATCTTTTAAATTTTGTAAGAAAAGGAAAAACATAATCTTTACCTATATTTAAATATTTTCATGTTTATACATTATCTTCCTACATCAGTAACCATATATAATTATATGTAGATACATATGTGTATGTGCACATGCATAGATTTTAAACATAGCTAAAAATCACAGTGAATGTGCTGTTTTTATTTGGCTTTTTAAAATTTGACTTTCAAATATCCATGGAATGATGAGATACTTTTATGGTTTCTGTAAGCTTCATTTTCAGTTCCCTCATGCTGATGTATTATGAATTACTAAACCATTTCCTCACTCTTTAAAATTTAGGTTATTTCCAGATATTTTAAAAGTAATATGGGTAACGCTGTAATGATTATCATCTCAAGCTGCCTGTTTCTAATTATATCTCATTTCCTATGAATATTATTATTATTGTCCCAGAAGTAACTTTCTGTATTTTCATTTTGCTTTTCCAAATGACTGCACCAATTTGCAATTTTATCAGTGAAGGCTCTGAGAAGGTTTTACTCCAACCTTTCTACCATGGAGTGTTATTTCAAACATTCTTGAAATTTAGCTGGTATATAATGATACCTCAATTTACTTTAATTTTCAAATCTTGGTTATTAGAACTATCTTTTTTTAAAAAGGTTATTTATATTTTTATCTCCTCTTGAAAACTCTCTCTTCTAAAAAGTAAAGATACTACTGTTTTTGCCTTTATTCCCGGGTCATGCCTTTCTGTGAGGCCAAAACCAAATCTGGGGATTGATTATGTGAGCGTTTATGTGTTCCTGGGATGGCCTTTCTCTTTTATCTACTAGAAAAGCAGAATCTTTACCTAATGAAGCTTTTCATAGGAAATAACTGTTCCCCGGTCTTCTCAGGAATAAAGAGAGGGTAACACAGCGTTTTCCTTCTTGGCACAGCTCTTGAAGTAGAGGGGGAAGTAGAAGCCTGTTTTGAAGTCAGGTAGTTCTTCACATTGTTCCTGGATTTTGGGTCCTGCATTTTCCGTGGGGCTCTTTGGGTTTTCATCTTCTTCTGAGTTAGTGGCCAGTGGGTCCGTTAGAAGGGGCTCATGAATGTTTTGCCCAGAATTTTCTTGCCTCAGATTCTATCTTCCTGGAGAAATGTGGGTAAGAACTACAAGGCAGTGGCTTTTGAACAGTTTTCTGAGAAACTGTTTTTCATGCTTTCTCCAGATTTCTGCTGTTTTGAGGGGAGCAGGGAGGGGATTAGAGGGTCTGGGATGAACGCTTTCACAGCGAGCATTACCAGGAGCTGAACGGGGCGTGCAGACTTTTGATAGGTTTGCCGCGGTTGCCACCCCAATCTGATGATGGCGCAGGACTGCTTTTGCAGCTCTCGCTTGGGTTGTCCCAGGTCCTTGAGCGTTCCTCTAGTGACTGAAAGACCACAGAGCCCTCTAGTGCCAGCTGTGTAGTTACCAGCTCTGTGAAAAAGCTGTGTCAGCAATTCACTCTTCAATTTCAGCCTTGACTCAGCGAAGCAAATTTGAAAAAGAGGACAGAGTCTTATTACCATTTCAGTTCTACCTCAGGGTTTTCTTTTACCCACTGATTTGAAGGGAGTTATTTATTTAATCAGTTCCAGAGCTCACAATGAGTTCTCATGGTTTCATCCAAATGCCTGTACAATACAGCCCCAATACATGGGGCTCCCTGCCGTGATCAGGTATGTGTGGGATCTATAACTCCACGTAAGTTGTCTCTCTCCCTAGGGCACAGTGCTAGGAACAACTCTGGGAATACTGAAGTTCAAGTTAAATATGAAAGTAAACTCTAATTTTACAAAAGAGGAATGAAAATAATAGGTTCTACATTCTCATTTTGGTCTCTCAGATGGTAATCATGTTCAAGTTTCCTCGTGTATGACTTTGGCTTGAACTTGCTCTTCCACAGTGGGGTGCTGGGCATCAGTGAAGGGTTTATACCAGCCTAATCTCAGTTTCTACCAGTGGAAGACACTACATGGGAAGACTAATTTTGTTGCCAAGCAGCAACCACCACGCAGTAACTTCTTCCTGCCCTGTTCCCCTTTCCCTTTTTGCTTAAAGGTAGAAAACCAGATTGTGCAAACCCTGCTGAAGCTCATGTTGAAGGATCTGAACCAACCCTCCTGATAAAGCCTGAAGATATTGTCTTCAAAGAACCAGGGAGCTCAGAAAAGACTCTCCGGACACTTCTGAGGCCAAATGATAAAGTTTCTGATCACTTTAAGACAACTTCTTCTGAGATCAGTGCGGTTGTAGGAGCTGTTCCTTCTACTTGTGAGTTTGTTTGTCACATTATTAGCTGAGTTTTACGAGGATTGGCAAACCTAGAAGTGAAGGGCCTTTTGTCTGTCCTTTTATTGTCCCCAGCCTCCATCTCATTTGACTGGAAATTTCTCAAAGCCTGGGACCTTTCATCAGTTCTGGATCTGAAGCACCCAAGGGATCTCAATAAATGCAGGCCAAACTGAATTATTGTTAATGATTCCACGTAAAATGATTCTCTGTGTATTAATGACATTGAAACCATCATAGATCAGCATACTGAACGTTATATAGACTTTACTAAGTATTAGAAGACTTTTAAATCATGTGATTTTTGTCCATAAACAGATTTGCCATCAAATATTTGAAGAGCTCTCACAGAACTATTCTCTTGCTTCCTTCCCCATCTATTAGTTTGTTAAGGATGTCATAACAAGTACCACAAACTGTGTGGCTTAAGCAACAGAAATGTATCTTCTTACAGTTCTGGGGGCTGAAAGTCTGAAATCAAGGTGTCCGCAGGGTTGCCTCCTCCTGAGGCTGCGAGGGAGCCTGTGTGCAAGGCCCCCCCCTTAGCCTCTGTGGATTTGCCGGCCATCTTTTGTGCTCCTTGGCGTCGGCTGCATCACCCTGATCTCTGCCTTCAGCCTCACATTGCGTCTCCTGTGTGCATTGCAATGACCCTATTTCCAGATAAGGTCACATCCTGAGGTACTAGGACTTTAACATATGAATCTGTTCGATCCATAACAGCCCATATTTCAATATTAAACATGATGAATATTGGTTATTTAAAAAAACTTTTTTATTTGTCAAAAATCTCTTCCTTGGACTAAGGACATGATTAAGGATACACATTTTTTTAAAAACTGGATATGTAGATATGCTGTTCATTCGGGCATAATGAGATCTCGCTACTCCCCTTAGAATGATGCTGTTCAATAGAAATATAATCGGAGTCATATATATTTAAAAATTTTTGGTAGCCACATCAAGAAAAAGAAACTAGCAAAATTATATATATATATATATATATATATAATATGTATCCCCAAAATATACTTGTAACATGTAATCAATATAAAATGATTAAATATTTCACATTATTTTTTGGGGGTACTAGTTCTTTGAAATTCGGTGTGCATTTTGCACTTACAGGACATCTCAATTCAGACTAGTCACATTTTAAGAGCTCAATAGCCACATGTGACTGGGGGCCACTGCATTGTGCAGCTCCGTTTTAGAATGTTCTGTTTCCTTCCCTCATTGATGTCCTAGGTTATCCCATCTATGGTGTTCCAACCATTCGGTCTGATATTCCTGCCCCCCGAATTCGTCGTGTCAGTGATAGAACTAATTATGGGGAAGAGGGCAATGCCTATTCATTACTGCATCCTACCATCTTTGGCCAGAAAGGAGTATATGAAAGAGACTTCTTCAAGCCAAAATCAAAAAAAGAGGTACAGCATATTATTTCAAAAGGGTTGAAAGAAACATGAACTTTACATAAACATACTGAGATGAAATGTTTATCAAAAAACTACTTAATTTAGACTTTTCAAAACTTGAGCTTTTATATTACAAAAGTCATCCAGATTCCCAAATACAGGATTCTTGAGGATAATGTTCAATTTGGTTGTGACATTTTGGTCCAATTCTTGAAGAAGAATTTGTTCTATAATAGGAAGCATTACATTCATGTCATATATTCACTATGACCTATATAAAAAAAGACACTGAACATTATTCCTAGTTGAGAAAAAGCAAAAAGGATCAAGCTCTTCCTTGTGTAACTATGCTTATGGTCTTGGGTCATTTGGCCTCCAGAGAGTAAGTATGAGGCAGCCACTATTAACACGTTTCAGATCATCTGCAGCAAACACTGATTTGAAATATTCTGTCCTGTTGCCACACCATATATCAGCCCACGTGTCTTGTTTTGTGTGTGTGTGTTGTGTTGTGCTTTTTTTTTTCTTAGAAAAAACGGTCCTCATATCCCAGGTGATTTTCTTCCTAGATGGGTTATAGAAGCAGGAGCAACCAGCTAGGTCCAAATAGCCTGGCCCCTGGGCTTCCGAGGGCTGAGGATGCAGAGCAGACCAGCTGGCCTCCAGCTGCACTTGTGGAAAGCAGGGAATGATCTGGGACCACCTGCTTCTTCGGAACTTTCATATCCAGGGCCAGAAATATGAAAAGACATATGATGCCTTTGGGGACCTCAGATGAAGGGTTGATGGCCTAAAAACTTAGCTAAATACTAACTAAATAACAGATTCATTCCAAGGGAGAGAGGAAGGGAGGAGAACTTTAGAGGATGATGCCTTCTGGCTGGTCCCAAAGAAGAAGCCAGGACGCACCATCCACTCTAGGGGGACAGAGAAGAGACTGGCGATGCTTTCAAGTCCCTCAATCACTCTAAAGGGCCTGGGAGACCAAAGTTCAGGGTTGCCAAACAAGACAAAAGTTTCCTGCTTGTTTCAGGATGCCTACAATTCTTTTAACTAGGAAGTCATATAACTGGAGTCTCGCAGTTCTAGATAAAAAAGAAGAACCCAAAGAACTAATGTTAATTTGGAATAGACGGGTTTCTGTCAAAGTGTTAGCCAATCAGTACCCTACGAAGGAACGTCGAGCTAGGGAGGAATGCCTCTTGAGGAGTGGAAAGGGGATGGGGCTGCACGAGACTGAGTCAGACCGCTGGATTCTCTACCTGCCCCGGTGGTGGGGAGGCCACTGTTGTGTTTGCTGCCTAGGGCGGCCGCTGGCATCACTGCTTTTTTGAATTGCGAGTGTATTTGATTATGCTGTTAATTTCCCATGAGGGCACATCATTTCTAGGGCATCTTTTAATTGTTGTTCAGATTCTGTTTAGTAGATGTATTCTGCGGCTCTTCTATTTCTTTGGCTTTCCTCTGCACTGTCTAGCTTTCCTTCCCAGTTCCCTCCTTGCTTTGTTCTTGTATGCGTCATGGTAAATGCTTTTCCGCTTTGAAATTTAGTTTCATCTTTCTTCAAAGCTTTACTTCCCTGTATTCATTCTAACATTTCTTTCCACTACTGGTTCCAGTATTTCCTTCCTCATATTTCCCTGGGACACATGAAGCGTGTTTTCCCTCTCCCCTCATCTCATGTGAGAATCATTGCTGAGCAATCATTGATAATCACAGTTGGCTGGTTTTCCCTGTGCTCAGCTTTGAGTTTGCTCAGTTGCTCACTCATACATACTCTTTCTCTCTGGTATTTGCGCACCCACAGCTGAAATGTTTACAACAGGCCAGTCAGAGCACCTTATAAGTGCTCTTATTTTAAAGAAAGGAAACTAATATTCAAGGGGTTTACGTGGTGCACATAAGATCATAGTGGGCAGAAATGACTGGGATGGAACTCAAATCTGGCAAGTCTTCAGTCTTTGACTCTTTACTCTCTCTGCTTGAATTACACTTTTTCCCTTCAAAATAACCAGAAACACTTAGAGTTGAAAATAATTTTATATGTTGGCAAGCATAGTTGAACACCCTAATGCTCATATTAGCACAATGACAGACCTAGAATTTTGTTATTTGCTAATTATGTGTAATAAATAAGCACACCCATACCCACAGACCAACACACACCTTTTTGGGGATAAAGATCCATAGTCTTAGATGTTATAAAGATATTTTAAAAATATAAATTTGAAAACATAAATCTTGGTCTGACTTTTAATGTGTTTTTTTAGATTGCGCAGATATTAGGTAACATTGGTGTCAGCCTTTCTGATGAAGAATTTGAAAATGTATGGAATCTTGCATCCAAAAAACATCACCAAGGAGAAGTTTGTGTGGAGAACATCAGAAATGTTCTGGATGAGCTACAACATGCAGACAGGATCAAGTGTAAAACCACCACAATGTGATATTTTTGGAGTCCGTTCATTTAAGCAGGAGAATTGTTAAATCTGTGTTCATCTACAATGTTCAGTTCACTCTGGTTTTAGATAGTATGTCATAATTCAGCAGTCACTGTGGTGGGACTCAGATGCCTGTATGTGTTGCTAATAAATTTAATTTTTGGATTTAAAATTTTATTTTATTGTTTTCTATAAAGCACCAAAACGCTTGACAAGCCCTTGGAATTAACTTTTAACCTCACCCAAAGCCTAGTTCATAATGATAATAGAAGTTTGATGTGCTTAGTGTGCTGAAGAATTCTATGCATCTTAGTTGTTTGAAGTTCAAAGTCTGGTTTGTGATACCAAGTTCACAAAATATTGTCTTTAACATTCTATTTTTCTCGCTAGGTATCACTATTGACACACTGAAACTAAGTGGGCTTTTCATCTCCTGGCCTCTGATAAACCTTCATCCCAAGGAACAGAGTTTAGAGAGCAACATTGTTGAGTCCCAACAGTGACATGATGACCATTAGTTTTCATTATCTTTCTGTGTCCAGAAAAGCACGTTGTCCTTGAAGTATCTGAAGAGGACACAGCTGACCCCCCATTAGCTGTAGTTTTAGGGCATCATTAGTGACAAATTGCACCAAGCATTTCCCTCATGCCAGGCCTCTTAACACGTACACATGTGAGACCCTGGCTGGATGAGAAATAAATAGCTTCATTTATTATATAGGTGATTTATATTTAGGTTAAAAATTTTTAAATAATATTTTGAAATAATTTCAGACTCACAGGAGATTTGAAAAGTAGCACAAAGAATCATACTGTGGTGTGCTGGACCTGCTCTTCATGGTTCATTCAAGTCATTTGTGAGCATGTCCTTCGGCATTACATCCAGTGACCCCACATTGGTCCTTCCAACCATCTACAGCGGGAGTAGTTTCACTGAGGAAACACCAAATGCTACTGATCAGGGATTTCTTGCCCCAAAGAGAATCTTGTCAAATATTTACAAGCACATCTTCAGCTATCTATCTATCTATCTATCTATCTATCTATCTATCTATCTATCTATCTATCCATCCATCCGTCATCTATCATCTATCTTCTATGTACTATTTATCTACCACATCTTCATCTATTATCTATCTTCTATCTGTCCATCTGCTATCTATTATCTATCTACTATTTATCTATCTACTATCCACTTATCCATTTACTGTCTATTGTCATTTTCATTTATCATCATCTATCATCTACTATCTATTTTGTATTATCTACTACCCACTATCTCTCTAATTTATCTTCTATCATTTATCTACTATGTATGTATGTATGTATGGGTGGATCTATCATCTACCTACCTCTCTATCATGTACCTATCTCTCTATCATCTAGCTATCAATCCATCTATTGACAAAGACAGGCTCCTTGACCAAACTTTAATCTAGCATCTCTGAGCTTTTTTCTCAACTAGGCCTTGATCTTGGGCTTCTGTGTCCATCCTTACTGGGCCTGCATTACCCACTTTAAGCAAGAATCCTGTTAAGTCTAGAGAGACTCCTCCTACTCTTGCTATCTGACTACCCTACATAGCTGATCAAATTCTTCATTCCCATCTTTTTTTTTGGTATCATTAATATACACTTACATGAGCAACATTGTGGTTACTAGATTCCCCCCATCATCAAGTCCCCACCACATACCCCATTACAGTCACTGTCCATCGATGTAGTAAGATGCTATAGAATCAATACTTGTCTTCTTTGTGCTGTACTGCCTTCCTGGTGCCCCCTCCTGCATTATGCATGCTAACTGTAATGCCCCTTTTCCCCCCTCATTCCTCCCTTCCTACCCATCCTCCCCAGTCCCTTTCCTTTTGGTAACTGTTAGTCCACTCTTGGGTTCTGTGAGTCTGCTGCTGTTTTCATTCCTTAAGTTTTCTCTTTGTTCTTATACTCCACAGATGAGTGAAATCATTTGATACTTATCTTTCTCTGCCTGGCTTATTTCACTGAACATAATATTCTCTAGCTCCATCCATGTTGTTGCAAATGGTAGGATTTGTTTTCTTCTTATGGCTGAATAATATCCCATTGTGTATATGTACCACATCTTCTTTATCCATTCATCTACTGATGGACACTTAGGTTGCTCCCATTCCTTGGCTATTGTAAATAGTGCTGTGATAAACATAGGGGTGCATCTGTCTTTTTCAAACTGGGCTGCTGCATTCTTAGGGTAAACTCCTAGGAGTGGAATTCCTGGGTCAAATGGTATTTCTATTTTGAGTTTTTTGAGGAACCTCCATACAGCTTTCCACAATGGTTGAACTAATTTACATTCCCACCAGCAGTGTAGGAGGGTTCCCCTTTCTCCACATCCTTGCTAACATTTGTTGTTGTTTGTCTTTTGGATGGTGGCGATCCTAACTGTCGTGAGGTGATACGTCATTGTGGTTTTAATTGCATTTCTCTGTTGATTAGCGATGTGGAGCATCTTTTCATGTGTCTGTTGGCCATCTGAATTTCTTCTTTGGAGAGTGTATGTTCAGATCTTCTGCCCACTTTTTAATTGGCTTATTTGCTTTTTGTTTGTTGAGGTGCAATGACCTCTTTGTATATTTTGGATGTCAACCCTTTATTGGATCTGTCATTTATGAATATATTCTCCCATACTGTAGGATGCCTTTTTGTTCTACTGATGGTGCCCTTTGCTGTACAGAGGCTTTTTAGTTTGATACAGTCCCACTTGTTCATATTTGCTTTTGTTTCCCTTGCCCGTTGAGATATGTTCATGAAGAAGTTGTTCATGTTTATACTCAAGAGATTTTTGCCTATGTTTTCTTTTAAGAGTTTTATGGTTTCATGACTTACATTCAGGTCTTTGATCCATTTTGAGTTTACTTTTGTGCATGGGGTTAGACAATGATCCAGTTTCATTCTCTTAATGTAGCTGTCCAGTTTTGCCAACATCAGCTGTTGAAGAGGCTGTCATATCCCCATTGTATATCCATGGCTCCTTTATCATATATTAATTGACCATATATGCTTGGGTTAATATCTGACTATTCTGTTCCACTGGTCTATGGATCTGTTCTTGTGGCAGTACCAAATTGTCTTGATTACTGTGGCTTTGTAGAAGAGCTTGAAGTTGGGAAGAGAGATCCCCCTGCTTTGTTCTTCCCTCTCAGGATTGCTTTGGCTATTTGGGCTATTTTATGGTTCCATATGAATTTTAGAACTAATTGTTCCAGTTCATTGAAGAATGCTGTCAGTATTTTGATAGAGCTTGTACTGAATCTGTTGATTGCTTTAGGCAGGATGGCCATTTTGACAATATTAATTCTTCCTATCCATGAGCACAGGATGCATTTCTATTTATTGGTATGTTCTTTAATTTCTCTCATGAGTGTCTTGCAGTTTTCAGAGTATAGGTCTTTCACTACCTAGGTTAGGTTTACTCCTAGGTATTTTATTCTTTTTGATGCAATTGTGAATGGAATTGTTTTGCTGATTTCTCTTTCTGCTAGTTCATTGTTAGTGTATAGGAAAGCCACAGATTTCTGTGTATTAATTTTGCATCCTGCAACTTTGCTGAATTCAGATATTAGTTCTAGTAGTTTTGGTGTGGATTCTTTAGGAACTTTAATGTACAATATCATGTCATCTGTAAACAGTGACAGTTTGACTTCTTCCTTACCAATCTGGGTGCCTTTTATTTCTCTGTGTTGTCTGATTGCTGTGGCTGGGACTTCCAGTATTATGTTGAATAACAGTGGGGAGAGTGGGCATCCCTGTCTTTCAACCAATCTCAGAGGAAAAGCTTTCAGCTTCTCACTGTTCAGTATGCTGTTGGCTGTGGGTTTGTCATATATGGCATTTATTATGTTGGGGTACTTGCCCTCTATACCCATTTTGTTGAGAGTTTTTATTATGAATGGATGTTGAATTTTGTTGAATGCTTTTTCAGCATCTGTGGAGATGATCACATGGTTTTTGTCCTTTTTGTTGATGTGGTGGCTGATGATGATGGATTTTCAAATATTGTACCATCCTTGCATCCCTGAGATGAATTCCACTTGATCATGGTGTATGATCTTCTTGATGTGTTTTTGAATTCAGTTTGCTAATATTTTGTTGAGTATTTTTGAATCTATGTTCATCAGGGATATTGGTCTGTAGTTTTCTTTTTTTGTGGTGTCTTTGCTTAGTTTTGGTACTAGAGTGATGCTGGTTTTGTAGATGAGTTTGGAAGTATGCCCTCCTCTTTTACTTTTTGGAAAACTTTAAGGAGAATGGATATTATGTCTTCTCTGAATGTCTGATAAAATTTAGCAGTGAATCCATCTGGCCTAGGTTTTGTTCTTGGGTAATTTTTTGACTACTGATTCAATTTTATTGTTGGTAATTGGTCTGTTTAAATTTTCTGTTTCTTCCTGAGACAGTCTTGGAAGGTTGTATTTTTCTAGAAATTTGTCCATTTCTTCTAGGTTATTCAGTTTGTTAGTATATAATTTTTCATAGTATTCTCTCACAATTGTGTTTCAGTGGTGTCTGTAGTGATTTTTCCTTTCTCATTTCTGATTCTTTTGATGTGTGTAGATTCTATTTTTTTCTTAATAAGTCTTGCTAGGGGTTTATCTATTTGGTTTATTTTCTCAAAGAATCAGTACTTTGTTTCACTAAATTTTTCTATTGTTTTATTCTTCTCGATTTTATTTATGTCTTCTCTGATCTTTATTATGTCCCTCCTTCTCCTGACTTTGGACCTCATTTGTTCTTCTTTTTCCAGTTTCAATAACTGTGACTTTAGACTATTCATTTGGGATTGTTCTACCTTCTTTAAATAGGCCTGGATTGCTATACACTTCCCCCTTAGAACTGCCTTTGCTGTGACCCACAGAAGTTGGGGCATTGTGCTGTTGTTTTCATTTGTCTCCATATATTGCTTAATGTCAGTTTTAATTTGGTCATTGATCCATTGATTATTTTTTTAATTTTTTTATTGAAGGGTAGTTGACATACAGTATTACATTAGTTTCAGGTGTACAACACAGTGATTTAACATTTATATACATGATAATTCTAGGTACCAGCTATCACCATACCAAGTTGTTACAATATTTTGACTATATTCCTTATGCTATACATTACATCCTGGTTACTTATTTGTTTTACAATTGGAAGTGTGTACTTTTTTTTGTTTTTTTTTTTTGTGAGGGCATCTCTCATGTTTATTGATCAAATGGTTGTTAACCACAATAAAATTCTGTATAGGGGGGTCAATGCTCAATGCACAATCATTAATCCACCCCAAGCCTAATTTTCATCAGTCTCCAATCTTCTGAAGCATAACGAACAAGTTCCTACATGGAGAACAAATTCTTACATAGTGAATAAGTTACATGGTGAACAGTACAAGGGCAGTCATCACAGAGGCCTTTGGCTTTGATCACGCATTATGAACTATAAACAGTCAGTTCAAATATGAATATTCATTTGATTTTTATACTTGATTTATATGTGGATACCACATTTCTCTCTTTATTATTATTATTTTTAATAAAATGCTAAAGTGGTAGGTAGATACAAGATAAAGGTAGAAAACATAGTTTAGTGTTGTAAGAGAGCAAATGTAGATGATCAGGTGTGTGCCTGTAGACTATGTGTTAATCCAAGCTAGACAAGGGCAATAAAACATCCATGTATGCAGAGATTTCTCTCAGAACAGGGGGGGGAGGTGCTAAGCCTCACCTCTGTTGATCCCCATTTTCTCACCTGATGGCCCCCTGCGACTGTGCCTGTCTTAGGTTGTTCCTCCCTTGAGGAATCTTACCTGTCTCTGGCTAACCAGTCATCTTCCGGGGCCATACAAGGAAATGTTAAGTTGGCAAGTGAGAGAGAAGCCTTATTGTTTGAAAAGGTTAGCTTTTTACTTCTTTGCATATTTTATGCCCTGCGGCTTCTTTGCCCAGCATTTGTCTTGAGGTGTCTTTACCACTTGGAAGAATTATGATACTCGGTAAATTCGATATGAGGCACGAATTCTATTTAAGGGTTATAATTAGGAAGGAAGAAGAAAAGCTATAGAGGTAGCAGGTGGAAGAAAACCTGGGAAAATTGATTATTTCTTTGACATACCTTCTTGTAGAGTAAATTCAACATGTATAGGTTTTAAACTACTAATTAAATTGCACCCACACATTAACATAATAGGAGTACAGTTATGTAACCAAAGCATACCTGTAATTACCAGTCATCTCCAGTGAAACCAAGAAAACCAGTTAGGCACCTTAGGCATTTGTGAAAACTTATCTATAATATGGTGAATATTGTCCAACTGAACTTGAAAAGTCTGAGAGAAATCAGACAAATTAAAACAACCCATTCCTGGGGACTGTTCACATCCCATATGTTCTTTTAACAGTAAATAGTCTGTAGTTGTAAGATTTTGGAGTGCTACAATTTGCACTTCTCCTAATTCTTGGTTGAGTTCCAACAGTTTAGATCCAGTCAAATTTGTTGTTTTGCTGTATGCACAGGCCAGCTTAGATATCTCCTTCTTCATTCCCATGGCAAGTCAAGGGACTGGTGGGATGAGTGCATCTACACCTGTAGCAGTGCATGGATCTTTGTTGGGGTTTTTTGATGGTCATCTTCTGGCATGATTCTTCCCGAGAGTGCTGATGTTGGAAGTTCTTTTTCATATCGTATGTTAGTTCATTTTCGGGGTAGCCAAATTAGGCTTTGATTCTCTGTATAAATACAAACAGACCCTATGCCTACACTTTTATATGCCCTTTATATCATTGTGTAGAACTCATTGGAGGTCACACAGGAACTGCTTTTTTTTAAAAATCATTAGTCTACACTTACATGACACATATTTTGTTTACTAGGCTCTCCCCTATACCAGGTCCCCCCTATATACCCCTTTACAGTCACTGTCCATCAGCGTAGCAAAATGTTGTAGAATCACCACTTGTCTTCTCTGTGTTGTACAGCCCGCCCCTTTCTCCCACCCCCCCATGCATGCTAATCTTAATACCCCCCTCCTTCTCCCCCTACCTTATCCCTCCGTACCCACCCATCCTCCCCAGTCCCTTTCCCTTTGATACCTGTTAGTCCATTTTTCAGTTCTGTGATTCTGCTGCTATTTTGTTCCTTGAGTTTTTCCTTTGTTCTTATACTCCACAGATGAGTGAAATCATTTGGTATTTCTCTTTCTCCACTTGACTTGTTTCACTGAGCATAATACCCTCCAGCTCCATCCATGTTGCTGCAAATGGTAGGATTTGCCCTTTTCTTATGGCTGAGTAGTATTCCATTGTGTATATGTACCACATCTTCTTTATCCATTCATCTATCGATGGACATTTAGGTTGCTTCCAATTCTTGGCTATTGTAAATAGTGCTGCGATAAACATAGGGGTGCATTGGTCTTTCTTATACTTGATTGCTGTGTTCTTGGGGTAAATTCCTAGGAGTGCAATTCCTGGGTCAAATGGTAAGTCTATTTTGAGCATTTTGATGTACCTCCATACTGCTTTCCACAATGGTTGAACTAATTTACATTCCCACCAGCAGTGTAGGAGGGTTCCCCTTTCTCCACAACCTCACCAACATTTGTTGTTGTTTGTCTTTTGGATGGCAGCCATCCTTACTGGTGTGAGGTGATACCTCATTGTAGTTGTAATTTGCATTTCTCTGATAATTAGCGATGTGGAGCATCTTTTCATGTGTCTGTTGGCCATCTGTATTTCTTTTTTGGAGAACTGTCTGTTCAGATCCGCTGCGTATTTTTTAATTGGGTTATTTGTTTTTTGTTTGTTGAGGCGTGTGAGCTCTTTATATATTCTGGACGTCAAGCCTTTATTGGATGTGTCATTTTCAAATATATTTTCCCATACTGTAGGGTTCCTTTTTGTTTTATTGATGGTGTCTTTTGCTGTACAGAAGCTTTTCAGCTTAATACAGTCCCACTTGTTCATTTTTGCTGTTGTTTTCCTTGCCCGGGGAGATATGTTCAAGAAGAGGTCACTCATGTTTATGTCTAAGAGGTTTTTGCCTATGTTTTTTTCCAAGAGTTTAATGGTTTCATGACTTACATTCAGGTCTTTCATCCATTTTGAGTTTACTTTTGTATATGGGGTTAGACAATGGTCCAGTTTCATTCTCCTAGATGTAGCTGTCCAGTTTTGTCAGCACCATCTGTTGAAGAGACTGTCATTTCACCATTGTATGTCCATGACTCCTTCATCAAATATTAATTGACCAAATATGTCTGGGTTAATGTCTGGATTCTCTAGTCTGTTCCATTGATCTGTGGCTCTGTTCTTGTGCCAGTACCAAATTGTCTTGATTATTATGGCTTTGTAGTAGAGCTTGAAGTTGGGGAGTGAGATCCCCCCTACTTTATTCTTCTTTCTCAGGATTGCTTTGGCTATTCGGGGTCTTTGGTGTTTCCATATGAATTTTTGAATTATTTGTTCCAATTCATTGAAGAATGTTGCTGGTAGTTTCATAGGGATTGCATCAAATCTGTATATTGCTTTGGGCAGGATGGCCATTTTGACGATATTAATTCTTCCTGGCCACGAGCATGGGATGAGTTTCCATTTGTTAGTGTCCCCTATAGTTTCTCTTAAGAGTGACTTGTAGTTTTCAGAGTATAAGTCTTTCACTTCTTTGGTTAGGTTTATTCCTAGGTATGTTTTTTTTTTTATGCAATTGTGAATGGAGTTGTTTTCCTGATTTCTCTTTCTGTTGGTTCATTGTTAGTGTATAGGAAAGCCACAGATTTCTGTGTGTTAATTTTGTATCCTGCAACTTTGCTGTATTCTGATATCAGTTCTAGTAGTTTTGGGGTGGAGTCTTTAGGGTGTTTTATGTACAGTATCATGTCATCTGCAAATAGTGACAGTTTAACTTCTTTACCAATCTGGATTCCTTGTATTTGTTTTGTCTGATTGCTGTGGCTAGGACCTCCAGTACTATGTTAAGTAACAGTCGGGAGAGTGGGCATCCCTGTCTGGTTCCCGATCTCAGAGGAAAAGCTTTCAGTTTCTCGCTGTTCAATATAATGTTGTCTGTGGGTTTATCATAGATGGCCTTTATTATGTTGAGGTACTTGCCCTCTGTTCCCATTTTGCTGAGAGTTTTTATCATGAATGGATGTTGAACTTTGTCAAATGCTTTTTCAGCATCTATGGAGATGATCATGTGGTTTTTGTCTTTCTTTTTGTTGATGTGGTGGATGATGTTGACGGACTTTCGAATGTTGTACCATCCTTGCATCCCTGGGATGAATCCCACTTGGTCATGGTGTATGAACCTCTTGATGTATTTTTGAATTCGGTTTGCTAATATTTTGTTGAGTATTTTTGCATTTACATTCTTCAGGGGTATTGGTCTGTAGTTTTCTTTTTTGGTGGGGTCTTTGCCTGGTTTTGGTATTAGGGTGATGTTCGCTTCATAGAATGAGTTTGGGAGTATCCCCTCCTCTTCTATTTTTTGGAAAACTTTAAGGAGAATGGGTATTATGTCTTCCCTGTATGTCTGATAAAATTCCGAGGTAAATCCATCTGGCCCAGGGGATTTGTTCTTTGGTAGTTTTTTGGTTACTGCTTCAATTTCATTGCTGGTAATAGGTCTGTTTAGATTTTCTGTTTCTTTCTGGGTCAGTCTTGGAAGGTTGTATTTTTCTAGGAAGTTGTCCATTTCTCCTAGGTTTCCTAGCTTGTTAGCATATAGGTTTTCATAGAACTCTTTAATAATTCTTTGTATTTCTGTGGGGTCCGTCGTGATTTTTCCATTCTTGTTTCTGATTCTGTTGATTTGTGTTGACTCTCTTTTCCTCTTAATAAGTGTGACTAGAGGCTTGTCTATTTTGTTTATTTGATCCATTGATTATTTAGGAGCATGTTCTTAAGCCTCCATCTATTTGTGAGCCTTTTTGTTTTCTTTGTACAATTTATTTCTAGTTTTATACCTGTGTGACCTGAGAAGTTGGTTGGCAGAATTTCAATCTTTTTGAATTTACTGAGGCTCTTTTTGTGGCCTAGTATGTGGTCTATTCTGGAAAATGTTCCATGTGCACTTGAAAAGAATGTGTATCCTGCTGCTTTTGGGTGTAGAGTTCTGTAGATGTCTGTTAGGTCCATCTATTCTGATGTGTTGTTCAATGCCTCTGTCTCCTTTGTTATTTTCTGTCTGGTTGATTTGTCCTTTGGAGTGAGTGGAGTATTGAAGTCACCTAAAATGAATGCATTACATTCTATTTCCCCTTTTAATTCTGTTAGTATTTGTTTCACATGTGTAGGTGCTCCTGTGTTGTGTGCAGAGATATTTATAATGGTTATATCTTGTTGTATTGACCCCTTTATCATTATATAATGTCCTTATTTCTCTCTTGTGACTTTCTTTGTTTTGAAGTCTATTTTGTCTGGTACAAGTACTGCAACACCTGCTTTTTTCTCCCTATTAGTTGCATGAAATATCTTTTTCCCGTCCCTTCACTTTTAGTGTGTGTATGTCTTTAGGTTTGAAGTGAGTCTCTTGTAGGCAGCATATAGATGGGTCTTGTGTTTTTATCCATTCAGAGACTATATGTCTTTTGATTGTTGCATTCAGACCATTTACATTTAGGGTGATTATCGATAGATATGTACTTATTGCCACTGCAGGCTTTAGATTCTTGGTTACCAAAGGTTCAAGGTTAACTTCCTTACTATCTAAGAGTTTAACTTAACTCACTTAGTTTGCTATTACAAACACAATCTAAAGGTTCTTTTTCTTTTTTCCCTCCTTTTCTTCCTCCTCCATTCTTTATATATTAAGTATCATATTCTGTACTCTTTGTCTATCCCTTGGTTGACTTTGGAAGTAGTTGATTTAATTTTGTATTTGCTTAGTAATTAACTGTTCTAATTTCTTTACTGTGGTTTTATTACCTGTGGTGACAGCTATTAAACCTTAGGAACACTTCCGTCTATAGCAGTCCTTCCAAAATACACTTTTGGGATGGTTTATGGGAGATAAATTCTCTCAGCTTTTGCTTATCTGGAAATTGTTGAATCCCTCCTTCAAATTTAAATGATTATCTTGCTGGATAAAGTATTCTTGGTTCGAGGCCCTTCTGATTCATTGCATTAAATATATCATGCCACTCCCTTCTGGCCTGTAAGGTTTCTGCTGAGAAGTCTGATGATAGACTGATGGTCTTTCCTTTGTATGTGATATTATTTCCTTCTCTGGCTGCTTTTAATAGTCTGTCCTTATCCCTGATCTTTGCCATTTTAACTATTATATGTCTTGGTGTTGTTCTCCATGGGTCCCTTGTGTTGTGATATCTGTGCACCTCCATAGCCTGAGAGACTATCTCCTTCCCCAGATTGGGGACGTTTTCAGCAATTGCCTTCTGAAAGACACTTTCTATCCTTTTTTCTCTCTGTTTTTCTTCTGGTACCCCTATAATATGAATATTGTTCCATTTGGATTGGTCACACAGTTCTTGCAATATTCTTTCATTCTTAGAGATCATTTTTTCTCTCTGTACCTCAGCTTCTTTGTATTCCTGTCCTCTAATTTCTATTTCATTTATCATCTCCTCCACCATATCTAATCTGCTCTTAAAACCTTCCATTGTATGTTTCATTTCTGATGCTGTGTTCTGTAATGATTGGATCTCTGACCAGAATTCATTCCTGAGTTCTTGAATATTTTTCTGTACTTCCATAAGCATGCTTATGATTTTTATTTTGAAATCTCTTTCAGGAAAATTCATGAGGTTGATTTCATTTGACTCTTTTCTGGTGTATTTATAATTTTGCTTTGAACCAGGTTCCTTTGACTTTTTATATTTGTATGTGGTGCCCTCTAGTGCCCAGAAGCTCTACTCTCTGGAGCTGCTCAGCCCTTGGAGCAAGGTTGGGGTTTGCAGGGAAGTGGTATTGGTGCCTGGGAGGAGGAACAAGCTGTTTCCTGCTTTCCGGCTGCTATGCCTGTCTCCACTGCCAGACCCAGTGGGCTGAGCACACAGGTATAAGCCTGTATGCTTTGTGTTTGTAGCTGCTGTAGGTGGCACTTCCCTCTTGCTGGCCTAACGCCAGGGCAGGGTTTTCCGGTTTGCAAGCCAGGTGGGGCTGGCTGAAAGAAAGGTGCAGTAGGCTGCGTATCATGGAAGGGGTCCTTGGAGATGTATACCCAGCCTGGGGGCTGGAGCACCTGAAGATTGTGAAAGTTCCCAGCCTGCTGGGCAGAGTGCACCTGGACAATTTTGTCTGCTTGCTTTCTCCTGAGCAGTAAGCTCTGTGCAACCCTTGCCCCTTTAGCAGCCCTCTCACTGTTGGGAAGTCACTCAGACTGCCTGCCTTTCTTCTGTCCCAGAGCAGCCAGAGATGGATCCCTGTTTTCCACAAGTGGCTGGAATCTCAGTATCTCCGGGTATTCTGCCTGTTTTAGCTTTCCAACCCCCTTAATCAAGAGAGCACCACATAATGTAGGGTTCTGCTCCCAGAGCAGATCTCCAGGGCTAAGTGTTCAGCAGTCCCAGGCCTCCACTCCCTCCTCCATCTGTTTCTCTTCCTCCTGCCAGTGAGCTGGGTGGGGAAGGGCTTGAATCCTGCCAGACTAGGCCTTGGTACTTTACCCTGCTCCATGAGGTTTATTCTTTTCTCCAGGTGTATGCAGTCTGGCACAGTCCTCTTTCCTATTGCTCTTTCTGGATTAGTTGTATTAATTATATTTTTGTATTATATGCGGTTTTAGGAGGAAGCCTCTGTCTCACCTCTCACGGCACCATCTTTAATCTCTATGTTGACTCATCTGTTTTCTTATTATTAAGTATTGTGAGTTCTTTGTATATTCTGGATACAAGTCCTTTCTCAGACATGTATGTGTTTTGCAGATATTTCCTTCTGTCTTTAACTCATCTTTTTATTTACAGTGTCTTTCAAAGAACAGAAGTTTAAAATTTTGATGAAGTTCAATTTATTAATTATATAGTAAAATTGTCAGCCCTCTTGAATTTGGTGATTATAAATTTAAAGTGAGACTGGCAATTTGGTTTTGTTTTCCTTCAGTTAGTCTCTTCATTTGCAACCTCTGGACTTCAGATCTAGGTTAGGTAGAGATCTGGATTGAGCTAGGGTTAGAATTTCACCTGATGAATAAGATGGAGGGAAGTTGGGACAAAAGAGTTGAGTGCTTGCAAAGAAGTGCTTCTAATGACATACCATGGAAACTGAGATAGGTTAAGAGGGAGATCAGGAATGAAATGGTAATGAAAAATGGTAACACCTATGGACTGGGCTGTCCCACTGGGTCAACAAATTGTAGAGAAGTAGTGCTATTAAAAAGAAAAGCCAGCAAAATAGGAATTGCTGATCAGAGAGTGGGATGCTTGCAAGTGAGACTCTGGAGGTGGTCGAGTTGACGGCAATGACAGTGCTTAGGATGGGGCAATGGGCTGAAGGACTGAAGCAGGTGGAGGACAGGATCATTGAAGGAGAGGAGTTCAAGAGGTGAAAAGTCTGGTGTTCAGTAAACCATCGTCTACATGGATGTAGAAATCACCAAGAATGATGTCAGGGAAGGTAACAGAGAGAGAATGACCTTAGTTATATACTCCTTTGAATTCATGATGAAAGCTACAAACCATCATTTTAGAAACGTGAACATACACAGGTACTTTTTGGTCATGGAATAGTCAGTCCTCACCTATGGATCAATCTCTATGTCAGGTGAACATTAAAGTAGCTTTGATCCAAAATTTAAAATTTATCCTCAGGTAGGTTTACTGTCCATCTCTATTTTCCATCCATCCATCCATCCATCCATCCATCCATCCATCCATCCATCCATCCATCCATCCATCCATCCATCCATCCACATGACTAACCATTGCTTATCTGATCTTTGGTTAAGTATTGTTTTGGAGGAATCCTGTTTTCTTAATGGAGCAGCCAAGAAACGTTCTTCCCCATTTGCGACGGTAGGGGGCACCCTAGCATTTCCAAACTTAGCAATGAGCCTTAGCTGACAGCGCAGTTCAAATGCAGCCGCTCAAAAATACTTTCAGAAAAAAGGAGATTGTTGAACTGGAGGGAGGAGACTGTTTACCGCTGCACTTCCCAAAATTTAGGGTGATCCATGTGGTTTCTTCTTTTATTATGTAGTGGTGGTGATTAGGCAGCAAAGGAACATTGTAAATAGGAAGCTGGAGGAGAGACTTGTTTGGATGATGAAGTGTCATCTCAGTGAGACAAGTAAGGCAGTATGAAATATTCAGGTGAGATATAAATAAATACCCAAACATACCACCATGTTCTCACCTAAATCATGTTTCTAAAGTGTTCGGGGTAGACTTGTTAATACTAAAATATATTAAACCCATACAAACTTAATAAAACCATTGTTTGCTAGCCCAGGTGAATAAATTTAATACATTTTCTTCACAATATAGTTAACTGAGAAACTTGGAAATATTATGTGGACCAATAAAAGTAATTTAATTTTATGTAATGAAAATGTGAGAACTCACTGTGGCTTGATGTGAGGAGCTGGGCTAGTTAGGGGTTAACGCCCCAATCATAAGCCAACAATCAGGGTAGACTTGAGGGCATTTCTTCTATTATGAAACATTTACAATAATAACCTTGTAAAAAATAATGGTCTCTTTAAAGCTCATTTATTTCCCAGCCAAGTGGCAATTTCCCATCACTCAAAATGCTAATATTTCCTCCTGAAACCCTAGGCATAATCCAATTCATGTGTGTTTGTTAAAAAAAGATCTGGTTAAAATAAGCAGGTGATTCTGTTTTAATAATATCTATCCTGCCAGCAATAAGACAGTCTCAGGTGCAAATAAATATATCAACAAACGGATTTTCTTTAAAGCACATGGGGTCTCATATCATTTCCAAATTAGCCAATTAGCATGATGCTACTGGAAGAGATAATTAAAAAGGGCATTTAGACTCAGAAATGTTTCCTGAGAGTAATCTGGAGTTTATAGTCCTATTCCACCTGTAATTAGTCGGCTGATTTTCCACTGTGTAGATAGAGATGAACACACCTTCACCTGGGCAGAGGGAAAGCCTTTTTCTTTCTCTCTTCGAATGAGTTCATATATGTCAATACCTTGAACTGATCAACATATACTTTTTTTTAAGGGCACTCTCATCACAACTCTCTAACTTGTCAGAGGGGTGGTTAACTAGTCCAGAATTTAGATCAAGACCAGAGATCCAGTCTGTAGTCTGTCCCATTAGAATTTTTTTCACAATTAGAATTCTTGTTAAGTTCATCAACATTTGTAGGAAATATATCTATCAGAAAAACTGAATTCTTGAAATTTACAGGTAGAGGAAATTTGCTGGGGGGAGGTGACTTTGGAGAGACAGGATGCTAGGGAGTTTATATTTGATAGCCACTAAACTAGTGCCTTTTAAACTTTAATGTGCATATAAATCACCTGTAGGTCTTGTTAGACTGCAGAATCTTTTCAGGAGGTCTGGGGTGGGGAAAGATTCTCCATTTCTAAAGTTTCTGGGTGATTCATATTGCAGGTTGGCAACACACCTGGAATGAAAAAGTATCTTGCCAGTGGGTTTCAGCCCTGCACAAGTTCACTATGGATTTAGTGAGACCAAAGAAAAATGACAGTGGAATGTTCTTGTGGTGAAAATGTTTATACTCAACTTTATTCCCATGGTGGCAGGTCAATCACTAGAATCCTGTCCACTCAGAGTGAGTCTGCATGCAGCAAGTTGGTCTCTGCCTCTCGGCCTGTCTACCCAGCAGCCATGTCACTCTCTGTCCTTGACACTGCCACCACTCCAGCCTCTGCTCTCCTGCAGCCGTGCAGCCATAGCATCATGTCACCCAGAGCACTGGGTGGAGCTCTTTATATAAAGTCAATAAGAACGTATTGCCCACCCATGTGTAGTCAGCAAGCCAACTGAGCCAGGTGAGAATCCTGGCCATAGGAGCCTTCACTTTCTCTACCACAAAGCTTTAAGTTTTCTGGCAATTCTGCTGACTATGCTTTATGCAGATCAGCTCTCAATTAGTCACCCCGTGGTTACATAGATCTTCTCTTATTTACACCTGCTCAGTTCCTGCATGCACATGTGTAGGGAAAATGGAAGTTCCTATGACCAGGATCCTCACCTGACCCTAACCTACTTGTCCACAGCACACGTGTGATGATGTAATAGGCCTACTGCACAGGCACATGCTTACACACCTGTTGGCAATGAGCCATTACTGTCTGTGTTGATATATAAAGAGCTCCACCCAGTGCTCCCCCAGGGCTCCTGCTGGCAGAGACAGAGGTCGAGGGGAATTGCAGATCTGCTGGATGCAGATATGATTCTGTAGTCTGCCACCATGAGAATAAAGCTGGTGTAAGCCCTTTTACCCACAATGTTCCATTGTTATTTTGTCTCACTGAATCCAGAGTGAACTTGCCTGGAGCAGACCTCCAGCGAGACATCTGGTGTAGTCGGCAGGATTCACTGCAGACTGAAAATGGAATATCTACCCTTACACAGGCACTCTGTTCTTCCAAGAAATTCCCTATTTTGCAGAGGACATCCTCTACTGCCCCAGGCACCGCCTACACCTCCCTGCAGTCCTGAGGAGGGGCCCAGTCCTCTAGGAGGAAAGCTACCTTGCACTACATGCCCACTGAGGGATACCTGAGTATCTGCCCATCCATAGGGGCAGCATGCTGAATTACCCCTCTAATGAGGGTTCCTTATTCCATTTTCAGTCTGCAATGAATCCTGCTGACTACACCAAATAACTTGCAGGAGGTCTGCTCTGGGAAAGTTCACTCTGGATTCAGTGAGACCAAATAACAACAACCACCCTCTTTGGGATATTAGTGGCCATTCTTGCCCCTTGCTTAGGGCAACCCACAAATGAGGTCACCTGTATTATAGCAGATTCAGGGGAAGCTGAAGCAATATGGGCACTGAAGGGAGTACGGCCCACTACTGAGAAGGAAGGGTTTAAAGGGTCCTGTGAATGCCATGAGGCCCCAGATGTGGGTTGATTTGATAAAGGCAGGAGTGGATAAAGAGAAACTGGATGGGAAGTCAAATAGAATCTTACTGGAGGTGTGGTACCAGTTGAAGCTGGAGCAGTGGTTTTAGCCTCTGGCTAACAAATGAAAACTGGAAACAATGCCACAAGCCTGATCTGTATACCTGCAAGACTTCCTGATGAAAAGTGAGCTGACCTCACCTGAAACTGCACAGGAGGATTATTGGACAATATGGTTTGATTGAGGGGAGGGTTGAGGCAACCTCCTTAGGGGATCAGGTGGGGGCCAGAGGCCACATGTTGAAATATCAATCCACTGGTCCTCATGAATGTACAACATGTCCTGGCTCTAGTAGACACATAAGCTGAATGCTCACTGATTTATGGCAACACTGAATGTTTTCCTGGGACACCTGTTGTTATAGATGGATATGGGGGTAAGGCTATCAGAGTGAAACAAACTGAAATCCTGTTGGGAATAGGGTGTCTACTCCCAAAGAAGTATACTGTGTATATTCTCCCATCCCCAAAATATCTTGCACGGTCTATGGTTGCAGACCACAGAGGTGAGTTGAGACTGAGGATATGTGTGGTGAAGGCAGTTTTGAGGGGCCATGCTAAGCACCCTTTGCCTGTGCTTCAGTGGGTGACCAATACCAAACAATACAAATTGCCTCGAGGTTATAAAGAAATTGGAAAAACCCTCCAGGAACTGGAGAAGGGGGGTATTATAAAGCCCACTCATAGCCCTTTTAATTCCCCAGTGTGGCCAGTAAAAAATCCAGGTGGCTCCTGGTGCATGACAATGGATTACAGAGAACTGAATAAAGTTATACCTTCTCTGAAAGCTTTCATCCTCTCTATTGCAGGCCTGATGGACACCCTTAGTCATGATCTAGAGATGTATCTTTATGTTGCGTTTCTTGCTAATGCCTTCTTTTCCATTGACATAGAATAGGAAAGTCAGGAACAATTTGCCTTCACATGGGAAGGACAGCAATGGACTTTCACTGTCTTTCCACAGGGATACCTCCACAGGCTCAACATCTGTCATGGACTTGTAGTCCAGGACTTGGCAAACATGGGAGAAACTGCCAATGGAGCAGCTGTAGCATTATATTGATGATATTATGTTCATGTCTGATTTGCTTTCAGACCCAGACTGCTGCAACATCTACAGGAGAAAGGACGAGCTGTGAACAGCACCAAGGATCAGGGACCTGGTTTGTCAGTCGAATTCTTGGGGGCCGTCTGGTTGGGTAAGACTAAAGTAATACCAGAAGCAGTGAAAGATAAAGTCCAAGCCTTTCCTAGTTCTACAACTGTGGCATTATTACAGGAATTTTGGGGTCTTTTAGGCTACTCATGGGGCATGCACCTATAGTAGCATAGTGCCCTCTCTAGTAGTCCCTTGAGTGAAGAACTCCAGTGCTTACTGGGGCTGGTGACACATACCAGTGAAAGGCAGGAGAAATTTACTTTAGAACCATTAGCAGCAGAGAATCCTTATTGGGAGAGAAGAGCCCCTATAATCGAAGATGCATGATACACAGATGGCTCCAGTCATGGGCAGCCCTCAAAATGGAGGGCCAAAGCTTTCCATCCGAAGACTGAGACAATATGGATGGAAGATGGAGAGGGGAAGAGCAGCCAATGGGCTGAGTTGCAGGCTTGTGCATCAGCCAGGAGCCCTCCCGACTAGTTGTCTTCACTGACTGACAGGTAGGGAGTGTATCAAGGGTTGACTCTGTGGCTACTGACATGGTTCCATGCCAACTGGATGGTTAGTCACTGGCCCCTTTGGGTGAAAGAACTGTGGCAAGACTTACGGGCCTGTGGTCAGACTAAAACAGTTACAGTATACCATGTGACAGATCCTTTGCCTCTGACATCCCTAGGAAATGAAGCAGATGAACTGACCCAGGTACATTGTCCAGAAGGAAAGCCTGCCTCTGATGTGGCCCAATGGTTACATCAACATTTTTTTGTATGCAGGGCAGAAGACAATGTGGGTTATAGCTCATCGGTGTGTCTGCCTTTGACCTTTGAACTCAGGAGAACACAGTAGGAGTGCATTGTGTGCTCTGAAAGGGACTAACACCAAGTCGCACAGCAACTTGGGATGACAGCTAACAGGCCGATATCCCTCATCAGGTGGCAGATAGACTATATTGGGCCTCTGCTCATATCAGAAGGGTATCAATATACTATAACTTATGTGTTTACAGCTACTAGACTTCTGGTTGCTTTTCCTTCACATGGTGCAGAATAGCAAATGACCAAAAGAAGCCTGAAGTGTTTCTTTGCAGCCTATGGTCCACCACAGGTAATTGAGAATGATCAAGGCACTCATTTAACTGGACATACACTGCAAGAATGGGTGCAACAATTAGGGATAAAATGGAAGTTTCATCTACCATATAATCCTACTGGGGCAGACATGATAGAGAGGTATGATAATCTGTTAGAGTCTTGCCTGAACCAGACACCATCATCTGGGGGGATAGTCAGTCCACTTATGGATAGTGCTATGGCATTTGAATGAGAAGACCCAGAAAGGGACATTGAGCCCTATAGTCATGCTAACACACATTGCTACCTCCCCTATACAAATTTAAGTACAAACCAAGGAGGAGTCATTGAAACCATGGTTTGGCCACCAGAATAATATCTAGCTGCCAACACCAAGTGCAATAAACCCTAGAGACTCTATTCAGTGGATATGGCCTTGGACATTTTTACACATGGACCAGTGATAGCTGGCCCTCCTGGCACCTTGGGGACAAGGCCTGGAGGCTGACCTCCTGTGTATTCCTGGATTAATGGTAGAGTGGCCCCCACAGATCACCGTGGTGTACACTAAATGACCAGAAGGTAAGAGCATCTTACTGGGGAGTTTTGTTTTATTTTTATGGCCAATGTTTGCACCTCTAGTAGCACCATACATAAACCCCTCAGTAACTCACACAAGGACAGGGGTAAGTATGGCATACTATACCTGCCACAGCGCTATCACAGAACTCTTCTCTTGCATGCATCTTACCTGATGGACAAGATTTGCTTATGTCAGCATCATTAAAACATGTGTCTTACTGTCCTTAGGGTTAATCACCTCTCACATCATTGTGGACTGGGCAAACATGCTAGTAAGAAGTGCCAGCACGTCTGCTTGCCAGGTATGCATGAGCTCCCTACAAGTTCTGCCACTGGCCTCCCATGGCAAGTGTGAGTCATGAACTCATCTGCATAGAACTGGTGGAATGACCGCTTGGTGGCAATTGATCTCCTCAGAATTGAGGATTATCATAATTTTTGTTGTTATCTCTATCCTAATTTTTTGTTGTTATCAGTCCTCAGGCTTGAGGATGACTATTACTATAATTTTGTTGTTATCTGTATGTTGTTACAGTTTCTGTTGCTGTTATGGAATCTTGTTACGATGTTCCAGCTTTCTCATACAGGGATCATCACGGAAGACTGAGGGTGTGTAGATGGTGAGACGAGAATCCTGGAGGGGTGGAGTGTAGGGAAAATAGAAGTTCCTATGGTCACTATCCTTACCTGATCCTCACCTACTTGCCCACGGCACACGTGTGATGATGTAATTGGCCTATAGTATAGGCATGTGCTTACACACCTGTTGGCAATGAGCCATTGTTGTCTGGGTTTCTATATAAAGAGCTCCACCCAGTGACCCCCCACCCAACCCTGGGGGCTCCTGCTAACAGAGACACAGGCCAAGGGGAATTGCAGACTTGCTGGATGCAGATGTGAATTTAGCACTTGACCTGCCACCATGAGAATAAAGCTGGTATAAACCCTTTTATCCCCAACAGTCTGTTGTCGTTATTTGGTCTCACCAAATCCAGAGTGAAGTTGCCTGGAGCAGAAGGCCCCTGGAGGGACAACATGTTCTGTCTCTTTTGGTAGCATTCACTTTATTTTAAAAAATAAACTCTTAATTTTGGAACAGTTTTAGGTTTATGGAAAAATTGTGAAGCTAGTGCCCTGCACCCACTTTCCCCAATTGTTAACTTCTTACCTCAGGAAGATGCACTGGTTATAATTCGTGAACCAATACTGGCAAGTAATTATTAACTGAAGTCCATACTTCATTCAGATTTCCTTAGCTTTTACCTCATGTCCCTTTTCTGTCCCAGGATCCTATCCAGGATGCCACATTACATTTAGTTGTCATGTCTCCTTAGTCACCTCTTGGCTGTGATAATTACTCAGACATTACTTGTTTCTGACGACCTTGAGAGTTTTGAGGAGTGCTGGTCAGGTATTTTGCAGAATGGTAACTGCTTTTCAGAAAATAAAGCTAATATTGAATCAAGTAGAGCCAAGAAATAAAAGGAGAGAGGGAGAGAGTTCTGAATAAAATATTTGGGTACCTGGATTCAACCATTCCTGAATTTATGTCATCAGTCAAAATATTTATTTTTTGCTTTACTTTGTCTGAGCTGAGTTTCTGTTACTCTTCACTAAAAAGATCCTGACCATTATAACTCTGCTCTTCCAGAACAGGTTCACATTCAAAGAGATTCTAAGAAGTAGAAAATGAGGTGGCCTATGAGGTACTCTTACCAGTAGCTGAAATGGACCACACTTCCTGGATTCATGTTGTCCATAAACCCTTCCATATTGAGCCTGGGTCTGACCTTATGATTACCTGATAAGTGCTTGCGTTTTGTGGCTGGTCCTCTTGGAAGGCTCCCTCCTGGAATCCAGCTGCTGACTGGAAGTCCAGGATCCTTTGCTGCAGAAAGAGGCCCCATGAACAATGCCTAGAGGAGGAGATGCAGAATGAAGAAGTAAGCCATGTAGGGGAACACCAAGGTACCCCAGCCTAGGTCCTTGCTGAATGCAGCCACATGCATGACCCAGTTGACACCATTTTGGATGAGAAAAACTGCCCAGCTGAACTTGGTCAACCCACAGAGTCTTGAGATATAATACACTCTTATTGTTTTAACCAACTAAGTTTTGGGGTAACTTGCTAGGCAGTAAAAAGTAACTGAAATTGTTAAGTATCAAAATACCCAGTCAGAATAGATCGTAAATAGTTGCCGAGGACAGAGTGTCAATGATATTCATTTATTCATTCATCCATTAGATGCAACATTTAGTGAATGTGTACTGTGTGCTACTCAAGGAAAAATGTAAAGGGCCTAGGAGGAAAGCTATAAATGGCAAGAAAATGTGTGCACTTGCTATGTAAATTAGGGACTTCAGCTTTAGCATTTGATGTTTATCTCTTTCAGAAGATTTAAAATGGCTTTGGATCTGAAGGAAATAACTTCTGACTAATCAATACTGACAACCAAATTTTCCAGCATATATATGGAGCGAGGAGCTATGTTTTAAGTCCACATCCTCCTAAGGTGTATCATAATTAACTGTATTTATGGACAGATGAGTTATTTCAAGGCTTAAAGGAAATATGTTTTCATTGCACTGAGAAACCTATCATCATTTCTTTCCATTTAAATCCATTCTTTCACTGGAGGCATCTGACTATCTGGGATTCAAATTTCATGTCCATCACTTTGTAGATCTGTGATCTTGGGGGCAAGTGTTAACCATTCCAAGCTCTTATTTCTCTATTTGTTAAAAGGCATAATAGTAGCATATACCTTATAGCCCTAAACAAATAATAATGATTTTTTTCCAGACAATTTCTGGATCACCAAGTCTGTCCTAGGAAATACATTTGTTTTCTTTATTTGAAAGGAAATAGTGGTCATCTTTACTTCCTAAGAGGCAAAAACAAGTGAGTAAATCCTTACTTTTCACTCCATACTTTGGGAAATTAAACATTTTAGTACATTATGTTAACCTTCAGCAAATATATTAATGTATTGAATGAGTTTTATACCTATAAGCATTACTTTATTATGTCTGAAACAGTCACTAAAATATCTGAATGAACTTAGTTTTATAATGGGATGGGGAAGCTGGGAGAAAGGACTAGGCTAACCCTTTCCTTTTTGGAAGAAAGCATAAGATGCAGTAACTGACAAAGGAGAGAACTCTGCTTTCAAGGGATTCAGTTCTTAGGAGTGAATAGTAACTTCTAAGGTGAGATTCTAATATGCAGAAAGCAGAAAACCTCCATGTACCCAGAACATGGAAGTGGTGGCCCCGGCTGGGTTCTGATTTTGCCATAGCTCTACTCTGCTTTCAGCTCCTGACCTGTCAATTCATATCTTCACATTTGAGCATCTGAGGAGGATATGGCATGTATTATTCAGAAAGTTCTGTGACACCATGTGCATTTGAGTTATACTCTTTAGAATGACAAGGATAATTCTAATTACAGAACTGCATAAAGTATGTGGAAAAATATTTAGGAGACTCTTTAAGATTATATTCTTCCTCATCTGCTGGAGTACTGAAAATTTGGCACAGATCAGCTATCTGCAGGGGACCTTAGGAGCTTTAAATTTAGTACCTCATGCTGGGTTTCTTCAGGGTCTCTCTACTTTATGATAGAGGTAATTGATGGAGACACACACACACACACACACACACACACACACACACACACACACACACACACACATATGGCTCTGACAACTTAATTCCCTTCTTACAATTCTGGAATTCTTTCTTCAATTCTGTTCAAAGCAGCACTGATAAAAAGCCTAGCTCGTCACTGAGAGTAAAGCAGGGTATTGACTGCCAGGAATCTGCTGTGAACTGTCCTAAAATACCCATGGATATCCCCACAGCAATCATGTAGCATTGCCCTCAGGAGACTTTGTGGGCTTATTGGCTTGTGGATGCTGTTTGCTGACCTTGCGGACAAACCTCACTACAGTGCCTCCTTTCCTAACTTCTCTGGAGATGTAGCACCAAAGGCTACAAGACATGGGCCACTGCTTGTTGGCAGGTGGGTGTAGAAGGGGAGGTTCTATAAATATCCTGCATTATCTAATTGGGCCAATTGGATTTCCTCCTTTCCTCCATCCTCCTTCCCTTTCTTTCTTCTTCTCTCCCTCCCTTCTTTATTTCCCACATATTTACTTAGCACCTCCTCTGTTTCTGGCACTGTGCTTAGGGCTGGGGATATACAGCAGCCCCACCAACCCCCACTCATCGTCTGCAGTTTCTCCTTCTGCCTGTTCAGTTCCCCATGGCTACCTGGTCAGTAGGCAGCTGATCCATCTGACTAATCAGCAGAAGGTCCACAGCAGCCTGACATTCGGTCACAGTGCCTACGTCACTCACCTCACTTCCTCTCCTCACGTAGGCATTTTATCACCTCCCATCAACACAAGAAGAATAACAAATTATGCAATTTGTTAAAAATGCATAATAAGATATTTGGAGAGAGAGCCCACATTCACATAACTTTATTACAGTATATTGTTATAATTGTTCTATTTTACTATTAGTTATTAACCCAATACTGTGCCTAATTTATAAATTACATTTTATCATAGGTATGTATACATAGGAAAAAACAGTGTATGTATACAGGGTTTGGTACTATCTGTGGTGCCAGGCGTCCACTAGGGGTCTTGGAACAAGTCCCATGGACAAAGGAAGACCACCATAGTGCTAAGATGCTTTTGTAGGGGAAGGTGGATATTAAAACAAGTAATCCCAATAAAGTTTGATAAGCATTACCATGGGGAGGGAGAAGTGCTCCTCCTTCACGGGCCAGAGCATTTGTGATTTCCACTGTGATGGCATTTTCCACATCATATCTGCAGCTTCCATCTCCCTCACTGAAGAATTTCTTGCCCCCCTAGAAGGGTCTCATTTCCCACTGCATCCCCAGCACCCAGCCCAATGTCTGGCATACAGGAGCCTAAGAAGAATTTACTGAATGAATAAATGCTCTATTTGTGAGCAAATATTTTATTCATCTCTTTATGTCCATAATTCCGAGCATATGGTTGGCACACAGTCACTACAGGCAGACCTCGGAGGTATTACAGGCTTGGTTCCAGACTGCCTCAGTAAAGCAAATTTTGCAATAAAGCAATTCAGATGAATTTTTTGCTTTCCCAATGCATCCAAAATTATGTTTACATTATACTATAGTCTATTAAGTGTGCCTAAAAAATGCACATGCTCTTAACTTAAAAATATTTTATTGCTAAAAATGCTAATCATCACCTGAACTTTGAGCAAGTTGCAATCACTGATCATAGATCACCTTACAAATACAATCATAATGAAAAGTTTGCAGTGCTGTGAGATTTACTAAAACATGACACCGAGACACCAAGTGAGCAAGTACTGTGGGAAAAATGGCACCGATAGACTTGACTCAGGGTTGCCACAAATCTTCAATTTGTTAAAAATGCAATATCTACTAAATGCAATAAAGCAAAGCACAATAAAATGAGGTGTGCTCCTATGAGTCTGAAACGAATGGTCATGGTATTGTGAACAGCAGGTGTGGAGGAAAATGCTGACCCAGGATGGAAGGGGAGATGGGAGTAAGACCTACTTCCAGCAAATAGGAGCTGTAGGTATTGGAGCCACACACAACCTTCTTTCAGGTTCTGCTTCCTCGTTGGTAAGGTGGATATAAAAGCAACTGCCCTGCCTTTTTACAGATTGGCGGTCAGCCTCAAATGGCAGAATGTAGGGGAGGTGCTTGCAAAGCACTCTACACATCAGATGATTCAGCACCTCCTTGGGGCAAGGGAGGGATTTGTATCTTTAGTACGAATGGGGGATCCGGCATCACTTTTCTTTGAGAAGCTTCCAGAAGGTAGAGTTCTTTCTACCTTAAATACTCACCATGCTCCTTGCTAAATTTCCTACTGCTCCTATCCTTTTTCAACCTCCTCCTTCCTTAAATATCAAAAGAAACAGTGTCATTCTTGTGCCTTGCCATTTTATGTTGAAAAATAGGAAACCAACAAAAATATGAAAACGCATTGTAATAAACACCTTATACCTTGTATCTAAATCACCAGTTAATCTTTTGCTGCATTTGAGTATTCTCTGTCTCTAAGTGTGTTGTATGTGTGTGTATGTCTATCTATATGTATGTGTGCATATGCAAGCACATTTCATACAGCATACTTATATACTTCAGCATAATATCACTGTATTATCACAGTACAATTATCACACTCAAAAGTAATTTACATAAATTAAGTAGATATTAGATATTAATTTATACACACACACACACACACACATATTCCATATTTGAATTTCTCAAATCACCGCAATCTGTAATTTATGACTGTTATGTTTTTTAAACCAAGGGTCATGCACTGAATTTAGTAGTTTTGTTTCTTAGGCCACTTGTATGCTTTTTTTTTGTGACAGTTTTAAAGAGTCCAGGCTAATGTCTCTGATTTTATTTTATTTTTATTAAAGTATCATTGATACACAATCTTATGAAGGTTTCACATGGACAACATTGTGGTTTCAACATTCACCCATGTTATCAAGTCCTCCCCCTCCACCCCACTGCAGTCACCATCCATCAGCATAGTAAGATGCTATAGAGTCATTACTTATTTTCTCCATGCTGTACTGCCTTCCCTGTGACTACCTGTATTGTGTGTGCTAATTATAATGCCCCTTAATCCCCTCGTCCCTCCTTCCCTACCTGTCCTCTCCCACCCTTCCCCTTTGGTAACCACTAGTCCCTTCTTGGAGTCTGTGAGTCTGATGCTGTTTTGTTCCTTCAGGTTTGCTTTGCTGTTGTACTCCACTAATGAGTGAAGTCATTTGGTACTTGTCTTTCTCAGCCTGGCTTATTTCACTGATGTCTCTGATTTTAGATTTACCTAATTGTATCCTGAAGATTATACCTAATTTAAACATTTTTGGTAAGAGTAATTCCTAAGCCATGATGAGCTTCTCTTGGTGAATATCATCAAGAAGTGTATGTCAGCTTGCATTGTTTGATCACTTTGGTTAGGTGTTGCTTGCCAGACTTCTTCCTTGTAAAGGTCACCGTTCTGCATTTAGTAGGTGATGTGTGGAGCAATACCTTGAGACTAAGATATCCTGTTTACCTTCTGCCTTTTACCCAATGGTTTTAGCATCCATTAATGGCCTGTACCAGAATCAATTCTTATAATAGTGGATGTAAACATCCTTATTTATTATTGTCAAATGGATGCCAAAAGACTAGAACACTGACTTTAAAGTCCTGATGGCTGGGGTGAAAAGGAAGTCATGAGCCTTTGGGGCAGACACAGTGGCCCACAAAGGGAAGCCCCGTGACAGCACGAGGACCTATGTGGGATGGCTGTCTTTACTCACTTTGGAGGTCTGGCCTAATGTCTGTTTTGTGGGAGCCCCTGGTTTGCATTTTATTCATGCCTTTTAAATCAGAAGTGACTTTGTTGATAGAATTTGGATTCTGAAAGTTGTAGGGTGAAATCCTGGAAGCTGAACAGTAAAACAGGGGAAGGAGTGATGTTTATGAGTAGACACCCCTACCAGCCAAGAAGGTGGGATATCAGAGGAGACAGGGACGAGGTTCATGTGAGGATCATGGCAGGTATGGAGGTTTAGTGAGCTCAGAGCACTGAATGGAAGTTTCTGAGAGCCAGTGATGCCTGGACATCAGGAAGGCAGACAAACAACCATTGGCAGGAGCACCTGGAAGCAGTCTTTAGGCAGCCTCCAGTCCTGGAGTCCAGGGTATGAGGTGGACACTAGAACTCAGAACAGAACAAATAAGAAACAATAAAAAAACAAAACAACAACAAAAAAAACAAACCAGGGCCTCAGAGCCAGAGGCACTAACCTCTAAGTCAGTATTCTTGTGAGTCTGCTGTGCCCATCACTTTACATGCCACAAAGTAGCTATTATCCTCATCTTGCCAATGTGGAAGCAGGCGCAGGGACGTTAAGGCATTTGTCCAAGGCAGAGCAAAGAAGCAAAACAGTTTGTCTGACTCCAGATCCAGGGCTCTTCACCCCAATGCCTTGTATGTGGTACCTGATCACAAAGAACTTAAGAGTCTGGAGAAAAATATGTTCACAATGAAGAAAAGTGTGGTGGGATTGGTTTGCTGAGTGACAATGGAACTGGGGATCTCTGGGCTTTGAAGGATTAAAGGCTTCTGCTTTTTCAGGCAGCCAGCACAAGGCTCTTGGCTACTCCACCCCTCTTCACCCCAAATAAATACTGGCACCTTGACAGGGAAAACCAGAGGATGTGGCTGGTGAGCTGTGTCCAGTCAGATCAGCACAGATGCACATCTGTAGCTCATGGCACGCAAAGGGGGCTTTCCAGCCAAAGGGTCGAGGTGGAGAGTCAGGGAAAGTGGAATGGTGGAAGTGATCCAAGAGGTAAAAGAGGAGTGGAGTAGAAGTCTATAGGGTCTGGATGGGCTGGGAGCTGTGTGTTACTACTCAAGTATGACCTTCTAGTTCCACTGGAAGGTCACACATCAAAAACATGGAAGATCACAGGTATGGTTGATTTGGAAAGGTGGTGAGTCAAATGGGCCAATGTTTTGACAGCAGTGTGTTAGTATCCTGCAAAGGAGTTATCTCATTCATTCACCCATCCTTCATCAACTCATTCATTCATTCATTTGTTTAATTCACAGTAAATGAGCACCTAATATTTAAATCAATCTCTGTGCAAGGCTCTAGGATTGCAATGATGAAAAAAATGAGGTTTCGTGTCCTAGTCCTCACAGAGCTTATAGTCTAGTAAGGGATGTAGGTACAAAGGAACAGGTAACAGGAACGAAGCTAAAACTACAGCTGTGACAAGGGAGAAAATTGGTGCTGCACAGAGCGCCAGGGGAGTCTTGTATACAGGGGAAAGAAACCTCTGTGTTTCATCAAAACTTAGAGGTGATTTTTAACAGATGCATGGGTATTCTATGTACCACTAAGAAAAAAAATCACCTGTCGTGGAAACCCTAACAGGGGAACACCACATTCAACTAGGGTATCAAAGGGCTACCCCCCTCAATAAGAGAGTAAGTGAGAAGCATCACAGTCAGGGATAGCAAGGACACTTGCTTGTCTCAACCTTGGCACTGGGTAGAAAGAGGCAAATAAAACTCTCCTGAGGATTCTGATGCCAAGTCAGGACTTACAGGTTTTCCATCTGAGTTCACATCAATGCTGTGTCCAAAAAAACTCAGGCAGAGAATTTAAAGTGATTTCAGATTGGTAGTTCTGTACAACCACTGGCAGAGGCAAATGCAAATCTCGCTGGAAAAATTTGACTTTAATCCGGGTCAAAGTGATTGTGTGCCTCCATTTACTTGTAGCACACGGTCTTGTGCTCGAGTGTAAAGACAGTGTGCACCAGCGACCTGATGGACCATGGAAGTCAGGGAGGGCAGGGGCCTCTCCTGATACACTGAGGCTTGGTGTCAAGGCAGATTCACTTGACATTGAGAAGGAAGGATGCAAAAACTTTACTTTGGTGGAGAGAGTGGGAAGAACATGTCAGTCAGAGGCATGGGCTCAGAAAAGGGCCTGGCAAGAGGGAGGCAGAGGGCCCAGGGATCCAGAGGGGCCTCAATGCTGGAGTAGAGAGGAGGATCCCTGGTGTTGGGTCAGGGTGGGGGGGATGTGGGTTCAAGTGAGACTTTGCAGGGCCTTGTAGGCCACATGAATGAGTTTTGTCCAGATCTTAAGAAAAATGGGGAACCTAACAGACTTTTTTGGAGGGAGGGGTTGAGAGAATCACATTGGAGTTTAGAAACAATGACTTTGGTTACAGTTAGGAAAATGGATTGAGGGTGGTTGGAAGCTCAGCGGCTGGTCGTATAGTCTAACCTTTAGGCATGACTCATCTTGGCAGGAAGGATGACCCAGAAAGACAGTCCCACTATGCACAGGACTGTCTGAAAGGCAGTAGTCCTCAGACATGGCAAGTGCAGAGAGTGTCACCAAGCCAGGAGTCTGTGGGTGACGGGGTTACCCTGAGGAAGACCTAGTGGCCTGGAAAGGTGGTCGTTTGGCTTCACATAATGTATCTCATTATATATCTTATAACACACTACTTGCTTTTTTTTTTTTTTGTCCTGAAGTGAGCTGCCAAAAGCCAGGTCTTGGAAAGAGATTTTCACAGCACAGATGACAATGCTTTCCTTAAATTCTCACCTGTCTTACTTTTTAACAGAATCTACTGAAGTTCAATACCTGGGACTGGTTCTAAACTAGGAGAAGGGCAGGGTGCATTCTCCATGGTTACGTTTGCTGTGGTTGGTCTTTTTGCAGATGTCCTATCTTTGGCTTTTTATTAGAAGTATTTAAGTAGTTTAAGTCTTTACTTAAACACAGTGTTAGAAGAGAGAGACTTCCAATACCGATAAGAGATTGAAACTGTGCTCCTTCATTTTTAGAATTTGCTTTATAAATAAGCAAAAAATAACATAAACATGCAATAATGGGATCATATAGTACATCTTTGGATTTTATTTAGTGAAATTATTTTTTCCTTTTTCCTTCTCTCCATCACCTAGCCTTCCCAGCCCATGTGCTGGTTCCAAAAGGCATTTAAGATACATACACCTCCTGTTGAAATATCAAGGCATTTAAGAGGCTATCTGCCAGTTGAGGTTTTTTCCCACTGACTTTTTAGAGTAATCATTTTTCAAAACAAGGGTTGGGATATTAATAAAAATTAAAAATAGAAAAACACATATATACACAATGTGTTTATTATATTTATGGTATATTACATATGCATGTGTGTGTGTATATATGTGTGTATTCACACACATACACTTCTTTTACTGTGACTTTAGTCACGCACTGAAAGCTGCTGCCTGAGATTGTAGTTACTGAGCTTCTCTAGTCATTCATAAGGAAAAGTGAAACAACGTGGCTCATCTTTTCCTTGCATCTCAGGGGGCTGACAGTTTGTCAGGATCTGTGCTTCTGCAGCCATCCCTTCTCTTCACATCATCAACCTCTCCAGCACTTTTAGGAGGCCTCACTTGTGCCAGGGGTCCTGTCTCCAAGCTGCCCATGTGACTGTGGCCGCATCCCACTGAAGCCATGGCAGGGCTGGGTAGACTTGGCAGGCTGAGGGACCCTGTGGTGCTTCCTAACTTGGGGCACATCTGTTCTTGGTTAGTAAGAGAAGAGCAAGGGCAACAGGAAGGGAGGCTGGTAGGGTGTGTTTTACTTCTCAAAACTCCAGGTCAGAGAGCTTGTTGGCCATCTTGCTTGAGCCTTCCTGCTGTGAACACCTTTGTGACTAATTCTCTCTCTTCTTCGACAGGAAATGTTTGGTTAGGGAGACTGGCTTCAGTACCCAAAGACTGTCACAAAAGTTTTGTTTTGCTGTCTCCTTCTTCTTCTTTTTCTTTCTATATCAGGAACTCCCCCAAGGAGACTCTTCAGTTAATATGGTATTCCCCTATCTTAGCGGATGGAGGAAGGGGAAGCCCCAGGGACCTGCAGGCACCTGGCACATTTTTAAGTCGGAGCAGAATGAAATTTTAAGTTTGTGGGTTAGGCATGCTTTTCTGCTAATGTGTTACCCCAGTAGTCTGATCTCTGTAGCTGAACAGCATCATTTGGCTCCTTTCTCTCTGTCTAAAAATACATTCATGCTTACTTAACATTTAGGTGGATAATTAAAAAGCTGCCGGCATCTCACCTTCATTCCTTTATATTACCCAGTCTTTCAGAATCTCCTGACTTCTGCAAACCTTCTTAAAAGAGCATCTACACTTTGTCACTGCACATCCCCTTGTAATCATGCTGCTTAGACATTATCTCTGCTGAAACTATTCTTCAAAAAGTCATCAAAATTTAAAAAATAACTCAAAAACTTTTTATTATGGAAAATTTTAAGAGTAGTGAGATTAGTATAATGAACTCCCCTACATTCATCAGCTTCAACAGTCAGCATCTTGCCATTCTTCTTTTCCCATCCTCCCTACTCCCCATGATTTTTTTCTTAATTCACTTTCTCTTTGACTTCTTTGAAGTGTTTAACTGAACATCCCTTCTTTCTTTAAATTGCCTCTTCCCTTAGACTCTGCTGAGAATCTACTGTCCTGGACCTTTCCTTATATATTTCTTCTTAACTAGAAAATGGTGAAATGTCCTTCTGGAGAGGTACCTTCTCTTATGGAAATGTGCAGAATTAAAAACTATGGATTTATTCTCAGCCCAAACTCTGGGAATAGAGGTTGGATCGCCCTGAGCAGATATAGGAGTTAGGAAAAGTAAGGGAAGGTGAAAGCAAGGAAGGAAGTACAGTGTGTGGGCTCCTGGCACCTGGGAAGTCTATTTGGAGGAAAAGCTTTTCTCCTTACAAGTGAGTAGTTCTCTAAGTATTGTGAACTTTTATAAAAGAGTTTATTCTATTTGGTCACATCTACTAAAGCTGAACAAATGCCCATCCTAGGACCCAACATTTCCAGTCCTAGAGAACAGAGAAATTAGTACATATGTCTACAGAAAGATATACAAAAATGTCATAGCAGCTTTACTCAAAATTGCTAAAAACTTGCAAGAACCTCAATGTCAACTAACAGAAAAATGGATAAACAAAATGTAATATGTTCATACAGTGGCATTCTGTTCAGCATAAAAAGAACTACTTGTGCATGCCACGAATTGGAGAATCATAGACATAGTTGATGGGAGATCCCATTTATATGAGTTTTGATGATAGGAAAAAGTAATCTATGGGGTTAGTATCACCATTGCCTCTGGTACACAGTATTAACTGGGAAGGGGCAAGAAAAACTCATCTTGGATGGTGGTTAAATAAGCATATTAACTTTTCCTGTCCTTCCACATCGCTTAAATGGAGTCATATAGTGTATGTTCTTTGACCATAGAAGTCAGAACTTTATCTGGGTGGTGGTTATACAGGTTCACACATAGGTAAAAAATTATCAGGTTGTATACTTAAGATCTATACACTTTATGTGTCATATAATTTAAGTTTTTTAAGAGATTCTATTGTCAGAGAAGGTTGTGACTGGTTATTAATGTTATAATCAGTCTGAGGATAAGGCCTCTGGCTCTGAGTTCCCCAGAGCAACTAGACTGTTTGCATCCTGAATCTTCCTTACAAAAGCATCTCATCTGAAATGTTAATTCATAGAATATGATGATCATTGTATTTTAATGTCAAAATGGAAGAGTACAGTTAATGCCTAATATAGGCCTAAGGATCACACAAAGTGATGTAAGCACTCAATAAACATCAGAGAGAGAGAAGAATTCCTGGGAACTTTGCAACCATTTTCCCACAGTCAGGGAGAGGCAGGGGTTCACTGGTGGGAAAAGGGTATTGGCGTCACAAAACTAGCTCTGCACTGGAAATCCTGATTTCTGCTCCTTTGTCAAGTCTTTCACGATGGCATCAGGGATGAGCCTTTGAGACTGTCACCTAGACTTTGTTTTTTTCCCCACACCCCATTGCAGTCACTGTCCATCAGTGTAGTAAGATGCTATAGAGTCACTACTTGTCTTCTCCATGCTATACTACCTTCAACGTGTCCCCCCTACATTACGTGTGCTAATCATAATGCTCCTCAATACCCTTCTCCCTCCCTCCCCACCTGCCCTCCCCCCACACCTCCCCTTTGGTAACTGCTAGTCCCTTCTTGGGCTCTGTGAGTCTGCTGCTGTTTTGTTCCTTTAGGTTTGCTCCATGGTTGTATGCCACAGACGAGTGAAATTATTTGGTACTTGTCTTTCTCCGTCTGGTTTATTTGCATTTCCGTGATAATTAGTGACGTGGAGCATCTTTTCATGGGTCTTCTGGCCATCTGAATTTCTTCTTTGGAGAATTGTCTGTTCAGATCCTCCACCCATGTTTTAATAGGGTTATTTGCTTTTTGGGTGTTGAGGTGTGAGAGTTCGTTGTATATTTTGGATGTTAACCCCTTATTGGATATGTCATTTATGAATATATTCTCTCATACTGTAGGATGCCTTTTTGTTCTCCTGATGGTGTCCTTTGCTCTACAGGAGCTTTTCAGTTTGAGGTAGTCCCATTTGTTTGTTTTTGCTTTTGTTTCCCTTGCCTGAGGAGATGCATTCAGGAAAAAGTTGCTCATGTTTATATTCAAGAGACTTTTGCCTATGTTTTCTTCTGTGAGATTTTTAGTTTCATGACTTACATTCAGGTCTTTGATCCATTTTGAGTTTACTTTTGTGTATGGAGTTAGACAGTAATCCAGTTTCGTTCTCTTACATGCAACTGTCGAGTTTTGCCAACACCAGCTGTTTAAGAGGCTGTCATTTCCCCATTGTATGTCCATGGCTCCTTTATCGTATATTAATTGGCCATATACGTGTGGGTTTATACCTGGACTCTCTATTTTAATCCATTGATCTATGGGTCTGTTCTTGTGACAGTACCAAATTGTATTGAACACTGTGGCTTAGTAGTAGAGCTTGGAGTTGGGGAGCATAATCCCCCCCAGCTTTATTCGTTCTTCTCAGGATTGCTTTGGCTATTTGGAGTCGTTTTTGGTTCCATATGAATTTTAGAACTATTTGTTCTGGTTCATTGAAGAATGCTGTTGGTATTTTGATAGGGATTTCATTGAATCTATAGATTGTTTTAGGAAGGGTGGCCATTTTGACAATATTAATTCTACCTACATTGAGCACAGGATGTATTTCTATTTATTGGTGTCTTCTTTAATTTCTCTCATGAGTGTCTTACAGTTTTCAGAGTATAGGTCTTTCACCACCTTGGTTAGGTTTATTACTAAGTATTTTATTCTTTTTGATGCAATTGTAAATGGAATTATTTTCCTGATTTCTCTTTCTGCTAGTTCATCATTAGTACATAGGAATGCAACAGATTTCTGTGTATTAATTTTGTATCTTTATTCTGCAACTTTGATGAATTCATATATTAGATCTAGTAGTTTTGGAGTGGATTCTTTAGGGTTTTTTATGTAAAATATCATGTAATCTGCCAACAGGGACAGTAAAATATCTTCCTTGCCAATCTGGATGCCTTTTATTTATTTTTTTGTCTGATTGCCATGGCTAGGACCTCCAGTACTATGTTGAATAAAAGTGGGGAGAGTGGGCATCCCTGCCTTGTTCCCGATCTTAGGTGAAATGCTTTCAGCTTCTCGCTGTTAGGTATGATGTTGGCTGTGGGTTTGTCATATATGGCCTTTATTATGGTGATGTACTTGCCCTCCATACCCATTTTGTTTAGAGTTTTTATCATGAATGGGTGATGAATTTTGTCAAATGCTTTTCAGCATCTATGGAGATGATCATGTGGTTTTAGTCCTTCTTTTTGTTGATATGGTGGATGATGATGGATTTTTGAATGTTGTACCATCCTTGCATCCCTGAGCTGAATCCCACTTGGTCATGATGTATGATCCTCTTGATGTATTTTTGAATTCGGTTTGCTAATATTTTGTTAAGTATTTTTTCATCTACGTTCATCAGGGATATTGGTCTATAGTTTTCTTTTTTTGTGGTGTCATTGCCTGGTTTTGGTATTAGAGTGATTCTGGTTTCATAGAATGAGTTTGGAAGTATTCCCTCCTCTTCTATTTTTTGGAAAACTTTAAGGAGAATGGGTATTATGTCTTCTCTATATGTCTGATAAAATTCAGTGGTGAATCCATCTAGCCTGGGGGTTTTGTTCTTGGGTAGTTTTTTGATTACCGATTGAATTTCGTTGCTGGTAATTGGTCTGTTTAGATTTTCTGTTTCTTCCTTAGTCAGTCTTGGAAGGTTTTATTTTTCTAGAAGTTGTCCGTTTCTTCTAGGTTATCCAGTTTGTTAGCATATAAATGTTCATAGTATTCTCTAATAATTCTTTGTATTTCAGTGGTGTCCATCATGATTTTTCCTTCCTAATTTCTGATTCTGTTTATGTGTGTAGATTCTCTTTTTCTCTTAATAAGTCTGGCTAGGGGTTTATCTATTTTGTTTATTTTCTCAAAGAACCAGTTCTTGGTTTCATTGATTTTTTTCTATTGTATTATTCTTCTCAATTTTATTTATTTCTTCTTTGATCTTTATTATGTCCCTCCTTCTGCTGACTTTGGGCCTCATTTGTTCTTCTTTTTCCAGTTTTAATAATTGTGAATTTAACTATTCATTTGGGATTGTTCTTCCTTCTTTAAATAGGCCTGGATTGCTATATACTTTCCTCTTAGAAGTGCCTTCACTGTGTCCCACAGAAGTTGTGGCAATGTGTTGTTGTTATTTGTCTCCATATATTGCTTGATCTCTGTTTTAATTTGGTGATTGATCCACTGATTATTTAGCAGCATGTTGTTAAGCCTTCATGTGTTTGGGAGCATTTTTGTTTTCTTTGTACAATTTATTTTTAAGTTTATACGTTTGAAATCTGAGAGGTTGGTTGGTAGAATTTCAGTCTTTTTGAATTCACTGAGGCTCTTTTTGTGGCCTAGTATGTGGTCTATTCTGGAAAATGTTCCATGTGCACTTGAGAAGAATGTGTATCCTACTGCTTTTGGGTGTAGAGTTCTGTAGATGTCTGTTAGATCCATCTGTTCTAATGTGTTGTTCAGGGCATCTGTGTCCTTACTTATTTTCTGTCTGGTTGATCTGACCTTCAGAGTGAGTGGAGTGTTGAAGTCTCCTAAAATGAATGTATTGCATTCTATTTCCTCCTTTAGTTGTGTTAGTATTTGTTTCACATATGCTGGTGCTTCTGTGTTGGGTGCATAGATATTTTTAATGGTTATATCTTCTTGTTGGACTGAGCCCTTTATCATTATGTAATGTCCTTCTTTGTCTCTTGTGACTTTCTTTGTTTTGAAGTCTATTTTGTCTGATACTAGTTCTGCAACTCCTGCTTTTTTCTCTCTATTGGCTGCATGAAATATCTTTTTCCAACCCTTCACTTTTAGTCTGTGTATGTCTTTGTGTTTGAGGTGAGTCTCTAGTAAGCAGCATAAAGATGGGTCTTGCTTTTTAACCCATTCTATTAGTCTGTGTCTTTTGATTGGTGCATTCAGTCCATTTACATTTAGGGTGATTATCAATAGGTATGTACTTATTGCCATTGCAGGCTTTGGATTTTTGGTTACCAAACGTTGAAGGGTAGCTTCTTTACTATCTAACCGTCTAACTTTAACTCGCTTATTAAACTATTATAAACACAGTCTGATGATTCTTTATTTTCTCCCTTCTTTTATTCTTACTCCACTCTTTATATGTTACTGTACTCTTTTGTGTTTCCCTTGACTGATTTTGTAGAGAGCTGATTTTATTTTGCCTTTAATTAGTATTTGGTTTGTCTGCTTTCTTTGCTGTGGTTTTATTTTCTCTGGTGACATCTATTTAGCCTTAGTAGTACTTTCATCTAGAGCAGTCTCTTTAAAATACACTGTAGATGTGGATTGTGGGTGGTAAATTCCCTCAACTTTTGCTTATCTGTGAATTGTTTAATCCCTCCTTCAAATTTAAATAATAATCTTGCTGGGTACAGTATTCTTGGTTCAAGGGCCTTCTGTTTCATTGCATTAAATATATCATGCCATTCTCTTCTGGCCTGTAAGGTTTCTGTTGAGAAGTCTGGTGATAGCCTGATGGGTTTTCCTTTGTAGGTGATCTTTTTTCTCTCTCTGGCTGCTTTTAATACTCTGTCCTTGTCCTTGATCTTTGCCATTTTAATTATTATGTCTTGGTGTTGTCCTCCTTGGGTCCCTCTTGTTGGGATATCTGTGGACTTTCATGTTCTGAGAGACTATTCTCTTCCCCACATTGGAGATGTTTTCAGCAATTATTTCTTCAAAGACATTTTCTGTCCCTTTTTCTCTCTCTTCTTCTTCTGGTACCCCTATAATGCAAATATTGTTCTGTTAGGATTGGTCACATAGTTCCTTAATATTTTTTCATTTATAGAGATCCTTTTATCTCTCTCTGCCTCAGCTTCTCTGCACTCCTGTTCTATGATTTCTATTCCATTAACAGTCTCTTCCACCTTGTCCAGTCTGCTCTTAATTCCTTCTATTTTTTGTTTCATTTCTGTAATCTCCTTCTGAATTTAATCCCTTAGCTCTTGCATATTTCCCTGCAGGTCCATCCTCATGGTTATGACTTTTATTTTGAATTATTTTTCAGTAAGATTGGTTATATCAGTCTCACTAGGCCCTCTCTCTCACGTTTGAGTGATTTGGGACTGAACCAGTTTGTTTTGCCTTTTCATGGTAATAGAAGTGATCGCTGGTGAGTGGCATGTGTGTCAGCTGGGAGAACAAAGTCCCTTCCTGCTTGCTGGTTGCCTTGCCCATTTCTGCTGCCCATGCTGGTTAACCACACATAGAGAGCAGTCTCTGGTTTAATCCCCTGAGCTGCCATGGATGGGGCGTGCATTGTGATGACCAAGGAAAACTGTTGGGTGTCGCAGGTGAGCTGTGTGTGTTCTCCTGTGAGAACGGCATGTCTTTGTTCCTTCTGGACTTTTCGCTGGCTTCTTCTGCCTGTGCCAGTCAACCACGTGCAGGGAGCAGCATCTGGGCTGATCCCCTGAGCTGCCATCTGTGAGGCGGCCCTCTGGATGGCCTCGGGCATTGGTGGGAGTTGCAGGCCAGCAGCACATGTTCACCATGAGAATAAGGCCTGTTTGTGTCTTCCGAGCTCTTCATCATCTCTCTGCTGTCTGTGGCAGGCAGCTGCATGGAGGAAGCAGCCTCTGGGTCTGGCTCAGTTAGCTGTGCACTGGGAGAAGAGTCTGTGTGGTTGCTGTGGGCATGGTTGTTCCCCAGCTGCTGTGCAGCAATGGTTGGTCAGCTGCTTTGCTTGCAGTGCCGATGGGAGGGAATCAATGGTAGGCTGCTTATCACCGTGAGGGTCTTCGGAGCTATGTTGCCACCCAGGGGGTTAGGGCGCCTGAAGTTCCTTCAAGTTCTCAGCCTGCTGGGCTGAGTGTGCCTGGGGTGGTTTTGTCCACCTGTTAAATCCTTGTCCTTTTAAGACTTTTAAAGCACTGGCTTTTCTTTTGTCCCAGGGCAGCTGGATGTAGAGACCTGTTCACAGTCTTAGTCTTGGATTTTCTGTTTCTAGTATCCAGTATACCATGTGATGTGTATCTGTGCTCCTGGTGCAGATTACTAGGGCTGGTTATTTAGCAGTCCTGTGCTTCCACTCCCTCCTGCTCTGATTCTTTTCCTCCCCCTGGTGAGCTGGGGTGGGAGGAGTGCTCGGGTCACACCAGGTCATGGCTTTGTATCTTACCTTTCTTGTGAGATGATGAGTTCTTGCAGATGTAGATGTAGCCTGTATCTTCTGGTCTCACTTTTAGGAATAGTTGTATTTGCTGTATTTTCAAAATATATATGGTTTTGGGAGGAGATTTCATGCCGCCATCTTGAGAATCGCAATGTTGCTGAAGTTTCTTAAGTGGACTCCTGGTTTCCCTAAGAGCTATTTTTCTTGGAGGATAGGTGTCTAATTCTTAATCTTTGTAGGGGGATAGAGGCTGGGGCTACTTCTCCATTTTGATATTCCAGAATGATTTTTATGACCCCATTTAGTTTATGATGGAAGGGTCATAATGAAGGTTCTGCAATTTCTTGGGAAGTTATGGTAAGTTATTTCCTATTACAACCCTCCCCACCACCATTCATGCCTCATTTCCTCTCCAAGCTGTGTTTTCTGTGTGGAATACAGTTCTTGAATGATAATCAGTGTGGAGGGAGATGAACCCTCCTGGTCAGTAGTCCTGACCTTCTGTTTCCCTCCCCTGCCATGCTGTAGTGCTGGACCACAGACTGGGACATTCTTCCAGGGGCTTTCTCGTACCCATTTAGTGGCTTTTAAACTTGGGTGTCCATGAGAATCGTTGTGAGTAGGTAGGAAAGGTGGAATTGGATCCTTGGACTGAACTTCACCTTTTCTTAATCAGAATTTACTAGTGTGGTACCTAGAATCTGAATATTTTTCATCCCCTGGAAGATTCTGGTGTGTCTCTAAATTTGAGAATCATGGTGGTAGGTGTTAAAGCTCTGTGAAGGCATAGAGATTATTTTATTCCTCTCATATTCTTCAAAGCTCTGATGCCAGTCCCGGGTCCTATATTACTGCCATATATTTGAATGGACCAGCACAGTGGGTCTTAAATTACACTGACTGTGGGGTTTTCAGGTCTTCTCAGAGAGGAATTAAAAATGATTACACAGCTATAATTCATTGAATGCTTCTATGTACTAGGCATTTATTTCTAGAACTTTTAACAACCCTAGAAGTTGGGAACAACCCTAGAAGGTGGGAACATTCTGTGCATTACAGAGGAGGAAGAAAGCTCAGAAAATTTAAGTGACTTGCTCAAGACAAAAGAACTAGAAATTGAGGGAGCAATTCTGACCTTCCTGAGACCCAAGTCTTTTCTCTTCCCACAAGTCAACAACTATTCCAGAGTAGTGGTTCTAACCCCAACTTTTGGCATACCATTTGTTTTCTTCATTATCGAAATTAACTATAAGATGAGATGGGGATGGCCAGAAGGAGAGAAGGGAATAATTTAGTAAATTTTTCAGCAGCAATCAGGATGCCTGGTCACTAAGAGGTAGATTTTGGAAATGCATGTTAACAAGTGAAAATTCCCAAAGAGCACTTTTTATTTAGGAGCCAGAGCTGTAGATGGAACTGAGTCACATATCTAAAATCCCAGAACATACTAGTGTTTTTTTCTTCTGATGGAATACAATTCTAAAATAGCATTTGGAGCTGAAAGAAATATCTTACTTGGCAAGGGACCATTTGACTTACTGGACAGAGGTTTACCTTTCTTCTGGCAGCTGCTTCTCAGCTTCCTTTGCACCTCTTTTCCCTCACTTCCCAGCAATTGGAGTGCCTCAGGCACTCAGTCCTGGCCTTCTCCATGTGGTGTCTTCCATCTCACCAGCCCACTGTGTGCTCGATGTTCCAGAATTACTTGGATACCTAAAGGGCATCAATCTTAATGTGTCGGAAAGAGGCCTGTGGTTTTCTGCCCCATTCTTTGGTCTCTTCTCAGACAGATTCCTTTCCCAGCCTTTCCCAACTCAGTAAATACCTTCCAATTATAAAAAATCAGTCACCTAATTGTAAAAAACAGTCATTAATTGCAAAAGACATTCGCCAGTTGTAGAAACCAAAAACCTAAATCCAAAAACCAAAAACCAAAATCTGTAATATTTCCTCTCTGTTGACCCTCATATCCAATCTTCCAGCAGGGACTGTCTGTGTTGCCTCTAAAATATTTCCCCTATCCCTCTACTTGTATCTCCACTGACATCTCCTAATCCAATCCCCATCATCTCTGACCTAGTCTTTTGGATTCCACTTTCCTTCCTCTGTATTTTATTCTCTTTAGTGATTTTATAAAAACACAAATCACACAACTCAGTTTCTTGTTTTAAAACACTTCAAAGGATTCCCTCCAAACGGAATACAATCAGACCCCTTAACCATGGTCTAAAGGCCTTGCCTGAGCAATTAGCTCAGATGTAATTGCTTCTTTCTTACTGTAGCTCAGAGCTCCAGCAATACTGGCTTCTTTTTTGTTCCTCAAATCTGCTGATACCTTTGCTGCTTTCAGACCTTTGCATATGCTTCTTCCTACCTTTTGGGTCTCAGCTCAAATATTATCTTCTCACAGTGGCCTTGCCAAGCAGCTCTGTTTGATGTGGTTTCCATTTATTCATTACTTTACTATGATTGCTCTTATATTTTAATATGCACACAAAGTATTGTTCTAATGAGTTGGTAGAATATATGTAGCCTTTCATTAGACAATATGAAAAATACAGTAGGCTTTTGTCTTCTTTCTGCCCTTCCTTATCTCCCATGTTGATTTCAACTGGAATTTTAGTTTCAGATTATTTTAAATATTCTAACAATTATTTAGACTTAAGAATAAAATTTTCTAATATTCCATACAACTAGATATTCCTTTGAGCTTCATTTTCTTTTCCCTAAAGTTTGTTTTCTCATTTCTCATTCTTTCAGCATGGATCTGTGGGTAATAAATCGAGTTCTTAGGTGACAGTATGCACATTTGCTAAAACTCATCAAATTTATACTTAAAATTTGCACATTTCACTGTATTTAAGATCTCAATAGAAATACAGTATTGTAGATAATTTGATGGACCATTAGTTATTGCTGAGGACTTAAGGTCTCTTTTCTCTTAGAACGCAGCACAAAAAAGATAAAGAAGTAAATAAAGGGAAAGTATGGACATGAAGTAAGAGAGAGAGAACAGATTTAGAAGTTGTAACATTTGATTAATAGACGTTTTAAGAGAAAAGCTAATCTTTTGGAATGAGAAATGGAATAAAGGTTATAAGAGAAATAAAGGAAATTTCCTAGAACAGAAGACAGATGGAAAGGGCAACTGAGCAATACAAATATGCACTGTAGATCTGCATTTAAACATACAGCAGTTAAAGTTAAGAACAACAAAGTTAGTGTGAAAATACTTACATGTCACACGTGGCCCTTCTTACTGGGCAGGATGAGTATGGGCTGGGTGTTCATTCAGCACAAACTTTTGAGCATTTCTGTGTGCCAGGCATTATGTCAGATGATTAGAGATTTAAAGGCACTTGAGGGATGATCCTTGCCTCAAAGAGACTCTTTTTTTGGGAAGGAGCAATAAAGGTCAGTGAATAACTGCAAGGAAAGCTAATCAGTGCAGCAACAGTGTATACATATGCAGATGATGCAGCACAAGGGAGAATCAGCCTGGTGAGGGGAGCTCAAAGCAGGCACATCCCATCCAACTGAATGGAGAAATCCAGCAGGGAAAAATAACATGCAAAGATATCCTTTTTTTCTTTTCAGAGTACAGCTCTTTAAATTGCTTTAGTAATAAGGTGTGGGCGTGAAAGACTGGCAGCAGGGAAAACCCAGGTGTGAGGTGTGTTAGCTGCAATCTAGCTACTAAGGTTAACATGCGGTCACTGGAGCGATGCACAGAAGCCCAAATGGTTTCTGGAAAGCTTTCAATCACAAGCAAGCCGTGAAGCTAATCACAGACTAAGGAAAATATACAAATGTCTCTGGGGTTCAGCTACCCCTGAGAAGAACTCAGGGAAGACCAAAGAAAGGACATGGAATTTTCAGGGAAGAATACCTTATTTCCTCGTAGAGCACTTTGACTTGACCTTTTACGGCTTCTATCCACACAAAGGATGGAGGACAGAGTGGGCTGGCTTGGTAATAAATGTGGCAAACCCTTTGGTGACAGAAATCTATAAATAAGATAATGTTCAGCTAAAATTTTCTTCATTTCATAGCTGTTGATTTCTCAGAGAAAGATATCACTAATACTGAAGGTAATTTCAAGTTTTATAAAATAATTTAACTGGAGACAAATATCCCCAATCTACACATGCAAGGAGCCAGAGACAACAGTTATGTAGATTGCAGAGTTTGGGTGAAACTGAAACTATGAGCCTATTATATTGGCTGCAGCTCATTATGTAGGTCCTAGAAATACTGGTCCTATCACTCCTCATGTTTGTGAGGAAATGTGAAAGGGGACCAGATATATTAAATTCTACATTCTTAAGATGGGTTTCCATGGTCGTTCTATAGCAACAAGTTGACATGGTGGAATGAAGAGGTAAAACTAGCCGGTGAAGGGGTGTAACCTCATAGTCCAACCTAACTTCAAAAACAATTGCACAGATGATTTTTAACAATATAAATAAAAATCTAGCATTCTTATTTAAAAGTCTTGTGGCAGTTACAAATGAAATGGAGGACCACTTGTTTTCTGTCCTTTCTTAGGTCTTTTGATTCTAAGGTCTGTGCTTTTTTCTTCATGTACAAAATGTCTCCCTAGGAGGTTCCCATCTTGGGATGTATAGTGTTCACTATTTCCACCTGCTCAAAGATAGGTTAGTCTTATTATCTAGCTTAGAAAACAGAAAGTGGGTTATCATATGACAGTGGACAGGTGAGTCTGGTTAAGCATGAGCATGGCTGTGGACATGAGACAATTCTTTGGGAAATATAGTGGAGCAAAATTTTGAAATTTGCCTTTCAGTATGAGCTTTTCTTTCTGAACATTCTCCTTTCCACAGTCACCATACTCTGTAATCTCATGCTGTCTAATTTATGATCAGTTAACCTATAGAAATGAGTAAAAATGTGTTTTCCTGCCTTACAACATTTGTGCCTTAAAAAAAGCTATTTTATTTAACTCCAGAAACACATTTCTAATAGGGACATTCAAGGCTATGAGAAAAGAGTCATTTGAAGGAGATTGGGGAAGGCCAACCATGGAAACCTCAGCTAGAATCCCTGGTCAGGTAGCAGTAAATTCAAAGGGACAGGGAGCTGCATGTGTTGGGAGGAGGGGTCAACAGTAGGAAGAGAAGATAAAAATGCTGGATGTTATCAATGGATGCAGTGGGGAGAAGGTGATGATTTTGAAGAAATAATTAGCTTTAGCTCCAGAGATTGTCTGGTAATTCTTATCTTCCAACTTATGAAGGACAAGGTCATCCTTTTCCACTTTTATGATGCACAGCATGGGTCATTCTAAGCCTGGAGCAAATCTGCAAAGCCTTCTGAGAAGAGACCAGGCTGCCTTAGAATTTAGTCTTCTCAGTTGTTAGACCCAGCATTTTTCAACCAACATAAGCATCCTTTGGGAATTCTAACCATGAACATTTAAAAGAACTCTGCTGTGGAAAATTTCAAATGTACACAAAAGTGGAGATAGACCGAGCAAAGCTGGGTCTGCTCACATGATGTCCAGCAAAGCTGAACACCGACATCAGGATGCAGTGAAAGGAAGTGAACATTTACTGCAGGGTGCCATGCAGAGAGAATGGGTAACTAATGTTGAGGGCCCTGAGTTCCTCATGGGGTTGCAAGCAGGGGTTTTTAAGGACAAAATTATGGAAAAGGGTTGCAGGGTGTGAGATTAGCTTGTGAACGTGGTTCTGATTGCTTAGTGGTGACAGATTGTTTTATGAATCAGTTCTCTGGCTCCACCCAGTCTCGGGTCTAAGTGCTTGTTGTCAGAGGGGGCCCATTTGGTGGGGGTCTAAATTCCTGTGAAACATCTCAAGGATACATATGCCAAGAGTTTATGTGTGGCCTGGAGTGGGAACTAAGAGTCCTGTGTCTGTTGAATTTCCTTTACCTTGTTTTGCAAACTCCCATTTTCTTTATCTCTAACTATTCAGTCAAATTGCCACACTCTGGGTCATGGTTAAGGGATTCAGGCTGATCTTTGTTAATGAGAAGTCTGAGCGGCTTCATGCAAAAGGGGCTCCCAGTGTGGGTACAGAGAGAATAGTGTGATGAACCCCATGTACCAGTTTCACCTAATTTCAACACTCATTAACATTTGTTGGTCTTGTTGCCTCTATTCTCACATACTCCCTTCATTTCCCTTTTAATTTTAATTTTTTAATCGAAGTGTAGTTGACATACATTGTTATATTGTTTTCAGGTGTACAACATAGTGATTCAACACTTGTATGTATTACTAAATGCTCACCATGATAAGTATAGTTACCATCACCATTCCAAGATATTACAGTATTATTAACTGTATTCCCTATGCTGTACTTTTCATCCCCATGACTAATTATTTCATAATTTGTAATTTGTGCCTCTTTATGCCCTTCACCTATTTCACCCACCCCCATACCTCCCCTCTTCTATAGGAACCACCAGTTTGTTCTCTGTGTTTATGTGTCTGTTTTTTTTGTTTCTTTGTTCATACATTTTATATTTTATATTCTACATATAAGTGAAATCATATTGTATTTGTCTTTCTCTGTCTTGCTTTATTGAGCATAATGCCTTCTGGTCCACCTTTGTTGCAAATGGCAAGATTTCATTATTTTTTTATGGTTGAGAAATATTCCACTGTATATATGTACACATCTTCTCTGTGCATTCTCCATCAGTGAACACTTAGTTTGCTTCCATATCTTGGCTATTGAAAATAATGTTACGCTAAACGTAGATAAGTGCATATATCTTTCTGAAATACTCATTCCCCTTTTTAAGAATTTTTTTTTTTTGAGAGGCCATCTCTCATATTTATTGATCAAATGGTTGTTAACAACAATAAAATTCAGTATAGGGGGGTCAATGCTCAATGTACAATCATTAATCCATCTCAAGCCTAATTCTCTTCAGTCTCCAATCTTCTGAAGCATAACAAACAAGTTCTTACATGGTGAATGAATTCTTGCACAGTGAATAAATTCTTACATGGTGAACAGTACAAGGGCATTCATCACAGAAACTTTCGGTTTTGATCATGCATTATGACCTATAAACAATCAGGTCAAATATGAATATTCGTTTGATTTTTGTACTTGATTTATATGTTGATCCCACATTTCTCCTATTATTATTATTATTTTTATTTTTAATAAAATGCTGAAGTGGTAGGTAGATGCAAGATAAAGGTAGAAAACATAGTTTAGTGCTGTAAGAGGGCAAATGTAGATGATCAGATGATCAGGTGTGTGCCTATGGACCAAGTATTAATCCAGGCTAGACAAGGGCAGCAAGACATCCACGGATGCAGAAGATTTCTCTCAAAGCAGGGGGGGTGAGGTTCTGAGTCTCACCTCTGTTGATCCCCAAATTCTCACCTGATGGCCCCCCTGCGACTGTGCCTGTCTTAGGTTGTTCCTCCCTTGAGGAATCTTACCCGTCTCTGGCTAACCAGTCATCTTCCGGGGCCATACAGGGAAATGTAAAGTTGGTAAGTGAGAGAGAAGCCATATTGTTTGCAAAGGTTAGCTTTTTACTTCTTTGCAGATTTATATCCTGTGGCTTCTATGCCCAGCACTTGTCTCGAGGTATCTTTACCACCTGGAGGAATTATGGTACTCGGTAAATTCGATATGAGGCACGAATTCTATTTAAGGTTTGTAATTAGGAAGGAAGAAGAAAAGCTATAGATGTAGCATATGAAGGAAACATGGGAGGATTGATTATTTCTTTGACATATCTTCTTGTAGAGTACCTTAAGTATGTATAGGTTTTAAACTACTAACTAATTTGCACACACATATTAACATAATAGGAGTACGGTGACATAAACAAAGCAAATCTATAATTACCATCCATCTCCAGTGAAGCCAAGAAAACCATTTAGGCACCCTAGGCATTTGTGAAAATTTATCTATGATATGATGGATATTGTCCAACTGTACTTGAACCATCAGACAAATTAAAGCAGCCCATTTCTGGGATCTGTTCACATCCCATAAGTTCTTTTAACCATAGATAGTCTATAGTCATGAGATTTTGGAGTGCTACAACTTGCACCCCTTCCACCTCCTGGTTGAGTTCCAACAGTACAGATCCGGTCAAATTCGTTGTCTCACTGTATGCACATGCCAGCCTAGACATCTCCCTCCTCATTCCTATGGCAAGTCCAGGAGATGGTGGGCTGGATGCAGCCACAACCGCAGCATCGTCCGGATCCCTGTGGAGGCTTTTTGATGATCATCCCCTGGCACAAGTCCCTCAGAGAGTGCTGATGCCGGAAGCTCCTCCTCATATCGTATCTTAGTTCATTTTCTGGGTATCCAAGCTAGGCCTTGATCTTCTGCATAGAAACAAACAGACCCTTTGCCCACACTTTGACATGCCCTCTATACCACTGTGCAGAACTCATTGGAGGTCAGCACACAATAACTGCTTTTTTTTTTTTTTAATTAAGAGAAAGGAATATTATCAGAAAAGAGTACCTCCATAGCTGATCATCTGACACCCTTTAAGTGATCAACATTAAGGATATTTAAAGCATGCGTTGATCTTTGATTTACCAATAGTTTTATCCTGTTAAGGAGTAATCCCCCTTTTCTTTCTTTTTTTTTTTTTTCTTTTAATTTTTAATCTATACTTACATGAAGAATACTATGTTTACTATGCTCTCCCCTATATCAGGTCCCCCCTAACAACCACATTACGGTTACTGTCCATCAGCTTAGCAAAATGTTGTAGAGTCACTACTTGTCCTCTCTGTGTTGTGCAGCCCACCCTCCCCTTTCTCCCTCCCCCCCATGCATGCTAATCTTAATACCCCTCTTCTTCTTCCCCCCTCTTATCCCTCCCTGCCCACCCATCCTCCCCAGTTCCTTTCCCTTTGGTACCTGTTAGTCCATTTTTGGGTTCTGTAATTCCACTGCTGTTTTGTTCCTTCAGTTTTTCCTTTGTTCCTATACTCCTCAGATGAGTGAAATCATTTGGTATTTCTCTTTCTCCACTTGGCTTATTTCACTGAGCATAATACTCTCCAGCTCCATCCATGTTGCTGCAAATGGTTGGATTTTTCCACTTCTTATGGCTGAGTAGTATTCCATTGTGTATATGTACCACATCTTCTTTATCCATTCATCTACAGATGGACATTTAGGTTGCTTCCAATTCTTGGCTATTGTAAATAGTGCTGCGATAAACATAGGGGTGCATCTGTCTTTCTCAAACTTGATTGCTGCGTTCTTAGGGTAAATTCCTAGGAGTAGAATTCCTGGGTCAAATGGTAGGTCTGTTTTGAGCATTTTGATGCACCTCCATACTGCTTTCCACAATGGTTGAACTAATTTACATTCCCACCAGCAGTGTAGGAGGGTTCCCCTTTCTCCACAGCCTCGCCAACATTTGTTGTTGTTTGTTTTTTGGATGGCAGCTATCCTTACTGGTGTGAGGTGATACCTCATTGTAGTTTTAATTTGAATTTCTCTGATAATTAGTGATGTGGAGCATCTTTTCATGTGTCTCTTGGCCATCTGTATTTCTTTTTTGGAGAACTGTCTGTTCAGTTCCTCTGCCCATTTTTTAATTGGGTTATTTGTTTTTTGTTTGTTGAGGTGTGTGAGCTCTTTATATATTCTGGACGTCAAGGCTTTATCGGATCTGTCATTTTCAAATATATTCTCCCATACTGTAGGGTTCCTTTTTGTCCTATTGATGGTGTCTTTAGCTGTACAGAAGCTTTTCAGCTTAATGTAGTCCCACTTGCTCATTTTTGCTGTTGTTTTCCTTGCCCGGGGAGATATGTTCAAGAAGAGATCACTCATGTTTATGTCTAAGAGGTTTTTGCCTATGTTTTTTTCCAAGAGTTTAATGGTTTCGTGACTTACATTCAGGTCTTTGATCCATTTTGAGTTTACCTTTGTATATGGGGTTAGACAATGGTCCAGTTTCATTCTCCTACATGTAGCTGTCCAGTTTTGCCAGCACCATCTGTTGAAGAGACTGTCATTTTGCCATTGTATGTCCATGGCTCCTTCATCAAATATTAATTGACCATATATGTTTGGGTTAATTTCTGGGGTCTCTAATCTGTTCCACTGGTCTGTGGCTCTGTTCTTGTGCCAGTACCAAATTGTCTTGATTACTATGGCTTTGTAGTAGAGCTTGAAGTTGGGGAGTGAGATCCCCCCTACTTTATTCTTCTTTCTCAGGATTGCTTTGGCTATTCGGGGTCTTTGGTGTTTCCATATGAATTTTTGAATTATTTGTTCCAATTCATTGTAGAATGTTGCTGGTAATTTGAGAGGGATTGCATCAAATCTGTATATTGCTTTGGGCAGGATGACCATTTTGACGATATTAATTCTTGCCAGCCATGAGCATGGGATGAGTTTCCATTTATTAGTGTCCCCTTTAATTTCTCTTAAGAGTGACTTGTAGTTTTCAGAGTATAAGTCTTTCACTTCTTTGGTTAGGTTTATTCCTAGGTATTTTATTCTTTTTGATGCAATGGTGAATGGAATTGTTTTCCTGATTTCTCTTTCTATTGATTCGTTGTTAGTGTATAGGAAAGCTACAGATTTCTGTGTGTTGATTTTGTATCCTGCAACTTTGCTGTATTCCGATATCAGTTCTAGTAGTTTTGGAGTGGAGTCTTTAGGGTTTTTTATGTACAGTATCATATCGTCTGCAAATAGTGACAGTTTAACTTCTTCTTTACCAATCTGGATTCCTTGTATTTCTTTGTTTTGTCTGATTGCCTTGGCTAGGACCTCCAGTACTATGTTAAATAACAGTGGGGAGAGTGGGCATCCCTGTCTGGTTCCCGATCTCAGAGGAAATGCTTTCAGCTTCTCGCTGTTCAGTATAATGCTGGCTGTGGGTTTATCATATATGGCCTTTATTATGTTGAGGTACTTGCCCTCTGTTCCCATTTTGCTGAGAGTTTTTATCATGAATGGATGTTGAATTTTGTCAAATGCTTTTTCAGCATCTATGGAGATGATCATGTGGTTTTTGTCTTTCTTTTTGTTGATGTGGTGGATGATGTTGATGGATTTTCGAATGTTGTACCATCCTTGCATCCCTGGGATGAACCCCACTTGGTCATGGTGTATGATCCTTTTGATATACTGTTGAATTCTGTTTGCTAATATTTTATTGAGTATTTTTGCATCTACATTCATCAGGGATATTGGTCTGTAATTTTCTTTTTTGGTGGGGTCTTTGCCTGGTTTTGGTATTGGGGTGATGTTGGCCTCATAGAATGAGTTTGGGAGTATTCCCTCTTCTTCTATTTTGTGGAACAGTTTAAGGAGAATGGGTATTATGTCTTCTCTGTGTGTCTGATAAAATTCCGAGGTAAATCCGTCCGGCCCCGGGGTTTTGTTCTTGGGTAGTTTTTTGATTACTGTTTCAATTTCTTTGCTTGTAATTGGTTTGTTTAACTTTTGTGTTTCTTCCTTGGTCAGTCTTGGGAGGTTGTATTTTTCTAGGAAGTTGTCCATTTCTTCTAGGTTTTCCAGCTTGTTGGCATATAGGTTTTCATAGTAGTCTTTAATAATTCTTTGTATTTCTGTGTAGTCTTTCGTGGTTTTTCCATTCTCATTTCTGATTATGTTGATTTGTGTTGACTCTCTTTTTCTCTTAATAAGTTGGGCTAGAGGCTTATCTATTTTGTTTATTTTCTCAAAGAACCAGCTCTTGGTTTCGTTGATTTTTGCTATTGTTTTATTCTTCTCAATTTTGTTTATTTCTTCTCTGATCTTTATTATGTCCCTCCTTCTGCTGACTTTAGGCCTCATTTGTTCTTCTTTTTCCAGTTTTAATAATTGTGATGTTAGACTATTCATTTGGGATTGTTCTTCCTTCTTCAAGTGTGCCTGGATTGCTATATACTTTCCTCTTAAGACTGCTTTCGCTGCATCCCACAGAAGTTGGGGCTTAGTGTTGTTGTTGTCATTTGTTTCTATATATTCCTTGATCTCTATTTTGATTTGTTCATTGATCCATTGATTATTTAGTAGCATGTTGTTAAGCCTCCATGTGTTTGTGAGCCTTTTTGTTTTCTTTGTAGAATTTATTTCTACTTTCATACCTTTGTGGTCTGAAAAATTGGTTGGTAGAATTTCAATATTTTGGAATTTACTGAGGCTCTTTTTGTGAGCTAGTATGTGGTCTATTCTGGAGAATGTTCCATGTGCACTTGAGAAGAAGGTATATCCTGTTGCTTTTGGATGTAGAGTTCTATAGATGTCTATTAGGTCCATCTGTTCTAGTGTGTTGTTCAGTGCCTGTGTGTCTTTACTTATTTTCTGCCCGGTGGATCTATCCTTTGGGGTGAGTGGTGTGTTGAAGTCTCCTACAATGAATGCATTGCAGTCTATTTCCCTCTTTAGTTCTGTTAGTATTTGCTTCACATATGCTGGTGCTCCTGTATTGGGTGCATATATATTTAGAATGGTTATATCCTCTTGTTGGACTGAGCCCTTTATCATTATGTAGTATCCTTCTTTATCTCTTGTTTCTTTCCTTGTTTTGAAGTCTATTTTGTCTGATATTAGTACTGCAACCCCTGCTTTCTTCTCACTGTTGTTTGCCTGAAATATGTTTTTCCATCCCTTGACTTTTAGTCTATGCTTATCTTTGGGTTTAAGGTGAGTTTCTTGTAAGCAGCATATAGATGGGTCTTGCTTTTTTATCCATTCTATTACTCTATGTCTTTTGATTGGTGCATTAAGTCCATTTACATTTAGGGTGACTATTGAGAGATATGTACTTATTGCCATTGCAGGCTTTAGATTCGTGGTTACCAAAGGTTCAAGGTTAGCTTCTTTAGTATCTTACTGCCTAACTTAGCTCGCTTATTGAGCTGTTATATACACTGTCTGGAGATTCTTTTCTTCTCTCCCTTCTTATTCCTCCTCCTCCATTCTTCATATGTTGTGTGTTTTGTTCTGTGCTCTTTTTAGGGGTGCTTCCATCTAGAGCAGTCCCTGTAGGATGCCCTGTAGAGGTGGTTTGTGGGAAGCAAATTCCCTCAGCTTTTGCTTGTCTGGGAATTGTTTAATCCCGCCATCATATTTAAATGATAGTCATGCTGGATACAGTATCCTTGGTTCAAGGCCCTTCTGTTTCATTGCATTAAGTATATCATGCCATTCTCTTCTGGCCTGTAGGGCCTCTGTCGAGAAGTCTGATGTTAGCCTGATGGGTTTTCCTTTATAGGTGACATTTTTCTCTCTAGCTGCCTTTAAAACTCTTTCCTTGTCCTTGATCCTTGCCATTTTAATTACTATGTGTCTTGGTGTTGTCCTCCTTGGATCCTTTCTGTTGGGAGTTCTGTGTAATTCCATGGTCTGTTCGATTATTTCCTCCCCCAGTTTGGGGAAGTTTTCAGCAATTATTTCTTCAAAGAGACTTTCTATCCCTTTTCCTCTTTCTTCCTCTTCTGGTATCCCTATAATACGAATATTATTCCTTTTGTATTTGTCACATATTTCTCTTAGTGTTGTTTCATTCCTGAAGATCCTTTTATCTCTCTCTATGTCAGCTTCTATACGTTCCTGTTCTCTGGCTTCTATTCCTTCAATGGCCTCTTGCATCTTATCCATTCTGCTTATAAATCCTTCCAGGGATTGTTTCACTTCTGTGATCTCCTTCCTGACATCTGTGATCTCCCTCTGGACTTCATCCCACTGGTCTTGCATTTTTCTCTGCATCTCATCCCACTGCTCTTGCATTTTTCTCTGCATCTCATTCCACTGCTCTTGCATTTTTCTCTGCATCTCATCCCATTGCTCTTGCATTTTTCTCTGCATCTCTGTCAGCATGCTCATGATTTTTATTTTGAATTCTTTTCAGGAGGACTGGTTAGGTCTGTTTCCCTCTCAGGTGTTGTCTCTGTGATCTTTGTCTGCCTGTAGTTTTGCCTTTTCATGGTGATAGAGATAGTTTGCAGATCTGGTACAAGTGACCGCTGGAAGAGCTTCCCTTCTTGTTGGTTTGTGGCCTTCTCCTGGGAGAATAGCGACCTCTAGTGACTTGTGCTGGGCAGCTGTGCACAGACAGAGCTTCTGCTTCCTGCCCAGTTGCTTTTGGGTTTATCTCCGCTGTTGCTGTGGGCTTGGCCTGGCTGGGGCTGTTCCTCCAAAATGGTGGAGCCCCGTTGGAGGGGGAGCGGCCGGGAGGCTATTTATCTCCGTAAGGGGCCTCTGTGCTCCCTGCTGCCCAGGGGGTTAGAGTGCCCAGAGATGCCCAGATTCCCTGCCTCTGGTCTAAGTGACCTGTCCTGCCCCTTTAAGACTTCCAAAAAGCACTCTCCAAACCAAAACAACAACAGCAGCAATGAGAGAGGGAACAGAAAGGAAAAAAAGGAAAAAACACGCGATTTTTTTTTTTTTTTTTTTTTTTTGTCCTCAGGTGCCGGTCCCAGGCACCCGCTCACTGGTCCTGCTGCCCTTTCTCCCTAGCACCAGGGTCCCTGTCCTTTCAAGGCTTCCAAAAAGCACCCACCCACCGGTCCCGCAGGGAAGGAACGCTCGATATTCTTTGTCCTCAGGCGCTGGTCCCAGGCACCCACTCACCAGTCCCGCCGCCCTGCCTCCCTAGCACCGGGGTCCCTGTCCCTTTAAGGCTTCCAAAAAGCACTTGCCAAAAAGAGAGAAAAAAAGGGGAAAAACGCGCGATTTCCTCTGTCCTCAGGTGCCGGTCTCAGGCACCCGCCCACCAGTCCCACAGGGAAAAACGCGCGATATTCTTTGTCCTCAAGCACCGGTCCCAGGCACCCGCTCACCAGTCCCGCTGCCCTGCCTCCCTAGCACCGGGGTCCCTGTCCCTTTTAGGCTTCCAAAAAGCACTCACAAAAAAGAGAAAAAAAAAGGGGAAAAACACGCGATTTCCTCTGTCCTCAAGTGCCGGTCTCAGGCACCAGCCCCCCGGTCCCGCAGCGGAAAAACGTGGGATATTCTTTGTCCTCAGGCACTGGTCCCAGGCACCCGCTCACCAGTCCCGCCACCCTGCCTCCCTAGCACCGGGGTCCCTGTCCCTTTAAGGCTTCCAAAAAGCACTCGCCAAAAAGAGAAAAAAAAAGGGGAAAAACGCGCGATTTCCTCCGTCCTCAAGCGCCGGTCTCAGGCACCTGCCCGCCGGTCCCGCAGGGAGAAACGCGGGATATTCTTTGTCCTCAGGCACCGGTCCCAGGCACCTGCTCACCGGTCCCGCCACCCTGCCTCCCTAGCAACGGGGGCCCGTCCCTTTAAGGCTTCCAAAAAGCACTTGCCAAAAAAAAACCGCTCCAGTTTCTTTCCACCCGCCGGGAGCCGGGGGGAGGGGCGCTCGGGTCCCGCCAGGCCGGGGCTTGTATCTTACCCCCTTTGCAAGGCGCTGGGTTCTTGCAGGTGTGGATGTGGTCTGGATGTTGTCCTGTGTCCTGTGGTCTCTATTTTAGGAAGATTTTTCTTTGGTATATTTTCATAGCTCTATGTGTTTTTGGGAGGAGATTTCCACTGTTCTACTCACGCCGCCATCCTCCCTTTTTAAGTATTTTAAATATTTTGAAGCACATCCCAGGCAGCATGTCATTTTGTCATAAATACTTAGTAAAATCATGGCCACCTTAATGTAATGATAGGTACAGGGATGAGAATAAGATAATTATAACTTACATTTATTAAGCTCACTGGTGTTCAGTCTATGCAAAGAACTTTGTGTTATATTATTCCATGACCCCCTTTACCATCCAATCAACTATGTGTAATTGTTCTCCCTCTCCTGGTGGAAACTGACAGTCCGAGAGGTGTAGTAGGTTGCCAAGGTCACACAGTGAGGAAGCGAAGCGACTGGGACTCCCATTTCCTTTGCCCCCCGTGGCTCTTGCACTCGTAACCTCTGTATACAAACGCCTCACCCTACATACCCATCTTCTGAAAACAGATCCTCAAGGAACACCCTTGCACGGGTGAAAGAATTACTTTGCGTAAAGCTGTTACTCTATTGCTCAGTTCCCTTAAGTCCTTGTTGACTGGGAGCGTCTGGGAGGCAGTATTGGCTTTGCAGTCCCGCGGCTTCTGGTCGCTCATGTCGTTCCATCGCTTCCTGGCTGGGAGGCTTTCGTTTGGCCACTCAGGGTCGGCTTCTCAATCTCCTCATCAGCTCCTGTGACAATCCGATGAGACATCTGAAAGTCCCAAAGCAGTTCACTCTGCAGACTGGCCCGCAGCCTGGGCTGGGTCTGCCTGCACCTGCCCTTTCCCGTCTCCCCGCGGCAACTCTCCCTGAGCGCGCCTCCTGCCTCCTGCCGCCCCTCCCACAGGCTGCACAGTCAAGGCTCTGTGCAGATCCGGGGAGCCTAGGTTTCCCATTTAGCATTTCTGTGGGCTTTAATGTCTACTCCTTTACCTCCTTCCCTATGCATTTTTAAATGTCCTGGTTATTACCTTGTGTTAATTTTGTGTCTGATTCTCACTTCTTTTTTAAATATAAGCTACCTAAAACCCTGTCAGAGAGTCAGCAAGATATACATGATCTATCTCCTTACTTCATGCCACATCTCTAGGACATTATAAAGTAATGTGTATGGCATGAACTGAGGCACATTTTTTGTCATCCCCGTGTTGTCAATTTCAATTAAAGCTCAGAACATCGAATGAATAGATGGGGTGACCAGGGAGGGGAGGGTCAGACAGGCCTATGGTCATTCTGACAGCCTGGCATATTCTTCAGGCCCATTCACGAGGCTGTTCTAATTACCTTGGCTGCTCTCCCTGGAACCCTTTCCAAGTCGTCCACATTAAAAAGTCTTCTCATCAGCAACAACCAAAATTATCAATGATTAAAATGTCATAAACTTCCCAGTTCTCTGCTGGGCTCGTCATATAGACGGACTCCAAAGGTTTTGTAGTCTGAGATGTCAAGCTGATTCTCTGGTTGCCATTGGAAACAGTTTAGATCTCTTAAAAACACTGAATAAGCTCTTTGGGCCCATGCAACACATTCATTTTGTGGATGAATCAAATTAGATTAAAGAATCTTTTATAGAGAATTAAAAGGGGCTTCTTGTCAGAAATTAGTACATTATTAGATGGCACTAGGAGACTTACATTAAGAGATGAGAGTCGTATGACTCAACGATATATAGAATTAAATGTAAATTCCGACTTAGTTTAAACCAAGGGAATACAAATGAAAATGATTACATTCACACAGATATACAACCATATATTTAGATATCCTTATGCTAAAAAAAAATAGCTGTATGCAAGTTGTGGTTTTAGGCTTTTTTTGTGAAGATCTAAAGTGGATGTGGCAGTGGCCTTGGAATTAGGAGGCAGAGGAGTGGCAAAATGAAGCAGAAAGGGGAAACTTCCTACAATTTTTTTTTTAAAGTTTAAAATCCATTTATTGCTAACAAACTGCAGTCCTCTCTTTTGTGCTCCAGCAGCAGCAAAACTGCTCTTCCTACAATTTTTATCTGAGACAAAGCAAAGTGGAAATGGGACAAGACTGGCTTAGGAAATATTGGCAGGAAACAAGCTTGCTGGCCCATTCTGGTTTCAGGGCAGTCTTTTCTACCTGGGTATCATTTCCTGACTTCCTAAAGACCCAGTCAGGTGAGCTCTGGAGTGTGGTCGAGTAACAGAGATAAGGAGATGGGGAAACTGATATCTATTGTTGCATCACAAACTCTGCAAAACTGAGTGCATTAATATAATATCCATTTATTGCTTACGATTCTGTGGGTTAGGAAATCTGGGCAGGACTCAGCAGAGTCCTGGCTTATCTCTGATCCTCGCGTTGTTGTCTGAGGGCACCCATGCAGCTGGGTGGATCTAAGGCTGGGAGAGGCTGTGCTGTCTAGGAGGCCTCCCTCTGATGTTGGGGGCTTCGGTGCTGCCTCAGCTATGTTGCTTCGGCTCTCATTCCCCTGGCCTTTCTCTTCCTGCAGTCCGTCTCTGCATCAGGACAGCCTGGAGTTCTTTATGTGGTAGCTTGGGGTAGCCAGAAAGCAAAAGGGAAGCTGCCAGGTCTTAAGGCCTATGCCTGGACCTGGCACAGTGTCAGTTTTGCTGCATTCTATTCGCCAAAGCCAGTCACAGGACCAGCCCAGATCTAAGGGAGGGGCAATAGGCTCCACTGCCAGTAGGACACAGGGGGTCCACAGACATTGTGTAAGGTCGTCTCTGCAGATGCACTCCCACAGGTGGCCACCCAAATTTGCGTTCCAATGAACACCTACCTGGTGCCTCTTGCCTTCCGTAGGGAGCAGTGACAGATTTTCCAGGTCTCACTGGGGTAGGTAGATGTTGACATTCGGATCCCTTTTTTTCCTCACTGGGAAGATGAAACGAGAAGAAGAGCAGTGGTTTGACTTTGGATCTGGATCCTGATCCTCACTTAGCCATCCATAGATGCGTGGCTTCGTGGCCATGACAGTTTTCCTTTTCTCTAAGTTAGTAATAAAAATTACTTACCTGTTAGGATGTATCTGAAATGACTTACAAAGTTTCTAACTTAGGGACTAGCTTATTTAATCAAAGCAAGCACACATGATATTAATTTTCCCTCCACAGTTGATCTGGGAGAGGCATAACTGGGTGCTCCCTAAGAGGGTGATGGCAAAGTTATTGTCTGAAGCAGGACATTTTTGAGTGTGCAAGGAGGTGTTATTAATACTTACACCAAGTTAAGAGGCATATGTCAGGAGGATCCCAGGCAGACTGGGTCCCCCTGGTCATAAGGAACTGCTGAATGGGGTTAAGGACAGGGCATTAGCCAATGCCTTCAATGAGAACTTTGCAGAGTATATTTATGTTAAATATTATTAAATATGTTCTAAATTAGAGGCACCATAAAGCAGATGAGAAAGCTCATAAGAGGGAATTATAATTCAGAATGACTACAGACAGTATTATCTGCCTTCTATTATCCCACATTTCTCTATTGGTGATGATGTATCTTGTGGCAAATTTATCTTTTGTGTGAGAGTTAAAAAAAAAAGCAACCCAACTTACAAGGGAAATTAATCAAGTCTACTTGAAAGCACTCCCTCCCTCCACACCTGGGTTCCCAACTGTTTCTTTCTCTAGGTACTCTTTCAATCTTAACATTACTAAATGAACAATTACAGGAAAGAGTAACTGAGCAGGGGAATTCACGTTGTCAGAGTCTGGTACACAGACAGTTATGTTTCTGTACATCTGAATGGGAATGAAGCAGCTATGCCAAAATCCCCACCCCACACAGCACTGCTTAAGATATGGCTGGTAAAGAAAAAAACCAGATCTCTTATGATAACAGAGCCGTTTTACTTTGAGAGACCTGAGGAGTGTTGGGGGTCTCATAAGTCCCTCTCAGAGATGGAAGCATGGCAGAGGGACAGAGCAAGTTCATCTGAATACAGAAGACCAAGATGGCACGTATCATGATTTCCTGTCCGGAAGGTTATGATAGTAAATGTTAGGTCCCTATCTCTCTTGACTATAGTGAATAGCAAGTCTTAATGTCATTTTCTACTTGTACAAAGTATGATGTGTTCAATCTTAGACACTTTCTGTAGCGCTGTTTTCCAAACTCAAGAAAAACAGGAAGGATTTAATTCCTTTGGTGGTAGATGCAGCAGATATCTATCAAGGAGGTACTATGTGTTAGGCTACCTGTAGTGCACCCTCAAACACACTGAACAATGTTCTTATAACAAAGTCTCAAGATGAATCAAGTTTTTTATCCTCTTCATTGACAACACACATATTTTAGCAGATTCAACATCCCTCTGACACCTCTTTATTATTGTTACTCTTTTCTCCCATGTTGTTGATTCTACATGGTTTTTAAATATAAAGTTAATTATTTATACTTCTTTTTACAGTTGATAATTGTTTGCATTTGAAAATACAGTTTACTCAAAACAGAAACAGATTCACAGAGAGCTACCCGGTGGTTGCCGTAGGTTGCTGGTAAGAGGTAAAATAGGTGAAGGCGATCAAGAGGTACAACCTTTCAAATGTAAAATAAATAAGTTATGGGGATGAAAGGGCAGCATAGGGGAATATAGTCAATAATACTGTAATAATTTTGTATGGTGGCAGATGGTAACTACACTTATCCTAGCAAGCATTTCATAGCATATTAAAATGTCAAATCATGTCGTGCATCGGAAACCAGGATAACTCTCTCTGTCAGTTATTCTTTATAAAATTTATATAACAATTATTAAAAAGTATTTGAAAAGTGGCTAGTTAAAATTGGATTGTGCTGTAAGAGCAAAATTTCAGATAGTACAAAAGTAGATTGTAAATAATTTTATATTAATAATTTTCATATTCACTACATGTTGGAATGATGTTATTTTGGGTATATTGAATTAAGTAACATATATCATTATAATTAGATACAAAAGAATACAGTTTGCTGATTTCTTTACTCCTTACCTCTGGATTAATGCTTTTCCTACCCAGTTGTAGCTTTTGATATTTCTTTTGACATGTGTCTGTGGATAAAAGTTTTTTAGTGTTATTTAGGTTGCAAATACTTTTATTTTCCCCTTCTGTCTCAAGTGATGGTTTGATGTGGTATTGAATACTAGAATCTACTTTTCATCAGTAGTTTGAAGATTTTTATTATTTCTGGCATTTATTCAGTGATGTGCTAGTAAATGTTTTCTGGAGATCAGGAAAGAACCCTGATTTGTAACATTTGTCAATTTCTGTGGTATAAATATTCCCACCATGGCTTATTTCAACCTACTGATATTTTAATGACTGGCTTATACGATTCCTGGAAGTTTAATAATCAGTGTTTTTCTCACATGCCACGGCATTCATGTTGCTGATTAGAATCTTTCTTGTTGTGATTATCTTTCTGTTTTAAGTAATATTCTTCCTCCTTGGTAGCTTTTAAGGCTTTCTTGTATTATTGATGTCCTACAGTTTTAAACTAATGTTTTGGTGTGAATTTACCCTTATTTCTACTGCTTGGGACCCAGTATGCCTTTCCATCTAAGGGCCCAAGCCTTTCTTCTGCTCTTCAAAGGTTGCATCTTCCCTATTCTTTCTGGAATTCTGATTAGATATAATTTGGAGCATTTAAATCTAGTTTCCATGGCTTTTGTTCATATTTTCTGTATATTATCCTGTGTTTCATTTTGAGTTTTTCTTCAGTTTATGCTTCTAATTTACTAATTCACTTCACCTGTAATTAATTTATTATTTAATGTCTACTGAAGTTTTCATTTCAATGATTATACTTCTCTTAAACAAGAAAAAAAACAGTTCACTAATTTCTTTTATAAATGTCTATATTTCCTCCATAAATTGCTGTTCTTATGTTCTGAAATGCTTTGAAGCTTTTAATTACAGTAATTTTGAAGTTAGTTCAAGGCTTTCTGATTATCTGTGTTCCTCTAGTATGAATTCTTCTTTTTGTTAGGTCTGTGGATTATCTCTTGGCTATTAAATATAATAGTTAATAATTAAAGAGTGTTCATTGTAGAGTCCTGAGCACTTTATATGCATTAACTCATTCCTCCCAACCAACTATTAGATAGATACTATCACCCCCATTCCACGAGGGGAATAAACACTGAAGGAGTTTGCGTAAGGTCGCATAGGTAGGAGAGGCAGAGTCAGGAGTCTAGATTTAGAGCGCACACTTACAGTCATTACTAAACGCAGACTCGTCTGTGTCTTTTCCCCCCAATAATATTTCTACTGAAGTATGAACATATATATGTAAAGCACAAAAATCATAATGGAATGGCTTGGTGAATTTTCACAAAATGAATGCATTCACACTGATATCAAAGAACAACACATTTTTAGCATCTTAGAATCTCTCCTTGTATAGTATTAATGTTTTCTATATAGTATGGTGTTTTCTATCTTGAATGATTAATTCTAAAAATTTGTCTCTGGATTATTATTTTTTTGTGCACATGATCATTTCATCTATGAATAATCATAGTTTTATTTTTTCCTTTCCAATTTGAATTCATGTTTCCTTGCCTTGTCTTAATGGCTAGGGAATCCTGTACAATGTTGAATAGAAATATGCTACCAGACATCCTTTGCTCATTCCCAGTCTAAAAGAGAAGGCTTTCAACATTTCATCATAAAGTATGTGGCTTGTTGTAAATTTTGGGTGGGTACTCTCTCTCATGTTAAGGAACTGCATTTCTAAGCCCAGTTTTTTTAAAAGTTTGCTGTTAATGGGTTACGTAGATTTCTATTACTGCTGTAACAAGTTCCTACACACTTAGTAACTTAAAAAACATCAGTTTATTATTTCACAATTCTTTAGGTTAGAAATTGGCCAGGTTTTGTTGACCTTAAAAATTGGTTTGGAAAATGTTCTCTCTTTTCCTAGGGTATAGGTGAGTTTTAAAAAAATTGTCGCTATTTCTTTCTTAAATGTTTAGAAGAATTCATCCCTAGAGGTATCTGGGCCTACAACTTGCTTTGTGGGACTATTTTTATCAATAGATTTAATTTCCTTCACTGACATAGATTACTAATATATTCTATTTCTTCCTATGTCAATTTTGTGTTTAAAAAATTTCTGTGTTTAAAAAAATTTGATTAAATTTCAAATTTATTGGCACAAGTTTGTTCATAACAGTCTGTGTCTTTCATTCCTGGCAGTAGTAATTTGTAATTTTCCACTTTTTTGTTGATTAAAATTCCCAGAGATTTATCAGTTTATTAATCTTTTCAAAGAACCAACATTGGGCTTAGTTTATTTTCTCTATTTTATATATGTCTCTGTACCCTTGCTTCTGTTCTTAAGTTCATCATTTCCTTTCTTCTATTCTCAGTTTGATTTTCTGCCTTTTTTTTAAACAGTCCAGAGATGAACACTTACGTAATTGATTTTAAGCCTTTCTTCCTTTTTTAAGGGATGCATTTGAAATTACAGATTTTGCCTAGCACAGCATTAGCAAAATTTATTATGTTTTGATATGTCATATTTTCATTCAGATATCTTTTAGTGATTGATTTTTAGTTCAAGTCCATTGTTGTCATACATTTTGTATAATTTCATTTGTTTCATGGCTCAGAAGGTGGTCTAGCTTGGTGAATGTTCCATGTACACTTGACATAAAGTGTATTCTGTTTGACTGGGTAGAGTGTTCCATAAATGTCAATTATGCCAAGTTGGTTGGTATTTTTATTAACTTACTATTTTTTTTAACCTCTTTGTTCCATTGATTACTGAGAGAGTATTAAAACTCTAATATAATTGTGAATTTGTATTTCATCTTCAGTTATATTAGTTTTGTTTTTTGTATTTTGAAACTGTTGTTAAGTGCATATACTTTTAGGATTTTTTATGTCTTCTTGGTGTATTGATTCCTTTATCATTATATAATACCCTTCTTCATCTTTGATAATATTACTTGTTCTGAAATCTACTTTTCTGTATCTTTGTATTTAAAATGAGTTTCTCAAAATTATATTTACTAAGCTTTCTGTTTTTGCCATTTGGATATTCTTTACCTTATAATTGGAGTACTTGGTATATTTTCATTTAATGTAAATACCGATATATTTGATTTTCTCTCAATATATTACAATTTATTTTTCATTTGTTGCTCCTGTTTATGCACTTTTTGTTTGCCTTTGTTTTCTCTTTTTGAGTTAATCTAGCATTTTTTTTTTATTTTTATTTTTTAAGGTATCATTGATATACACTCTTATGAAGGTTTCACAAGAAAAACAATGTGGTTACTACATTCACCCTTATTATAAAGTACCCCCCCATACCCCTTTGCAGTCACTGTCCATCAGTGTAGTAAGATGCCACAGAGTCCCTACTTGTCTTCTCTGTGCTACACTGTTGTCGCTTTGACCCCCCACACACCATGTGGTGTTTGTTTTTATATTTCACTTTTTTCTATTGGGTTGTTAGTTGTACCTTATTTTACTATTTTAGCACATATCCTAGAAATTACGACATAAATCCTTGATTTAGTATGCCTTAGGATACATTAGTATTTTTACCACTGACTGACAATGCTAGTACTTAAAAACTCCACTTGTCTTTTGTGTTATTTACTTTATTTACATATATTTTTAACTCTTAGAAGCAGGTTGTTGTGTTCATTATTGTTTTGTCCAGTCAATATTCATTTATATTTACTCACATTTTTACCTTTCATTTATTCTTCTATTTTCATATTTCTGTCTTGGATCATTTTCTTTCTGTCTAAGAAATTTTTTAGTATAAATATGCTGACAACAGATTTTCTATTTTTGATATCTAGAAATATCTTAATTTTTGAAAGATATTTCACTGGTCTTCAAATTTTGAGTTGCCAATTCTTTGCTATCAGCATATTAAAGATTTTGTGGTTATCTTCTGGCTTCCAATCTGATTTCCTCTATCGCTCCATTGAAGGTAATATTCCTCCACCCCCAAACTTTTCCTGGTTGCTTTTATCCAAAGCTTTTTTTATTGTGAAAGTTTCTAACAACTACAAAATTTTATAGAACATTATGATGAATCTCATTTCTCTATCATTCAGCTTTAATAATTATTAATTTGTGCCTAATCTTCCTGAATCTTTAGCTCCACCAACTCTTTCTTATTATTTTGAGGCAATTTTCTATCATCTTACAGTTTAATGCATATATATTTCAATATGTATCTCTAAAGCTAAGGCCTTATTAAGAAAACCATAACCACAATATTATTATCATGCCTGAAAAATAATAATTCCTCTGTATGATCAAATATAGAGTCTGCTTCAAATTATTTGAAAATATGGGAAATACATACACACATACTTACATATACATACCCATATATGAATATCGCACATACTATATATGTAACACTTTTAACATGCACTTAACATGTGTGAGTGTGTATGTTTAATATTCTTTTGGTTAGAATGAGGAATCAGATAAGGTCTATTGTAGGGATTGGTTGAGATAGTTTTGAAGTCTTTTAAGAGAAAGGTTTTCCTTGCTCTGTTCTCTTTCTCCCCTTCTTTATTTCCTTCTTTCTTTCTTTGAAATTTGTTAAAGAAACTAGATCTTTGTGTGTGGTTTTTACATAATGTGTAGTTTGCTGAACACACCCCTGTGGTTTATTTAACAGCTCCACAGTTCTCTTTATTTCCTGTCTAGTAGCTGGGTGTAGATTTGAGCTTTATGTTTTGGGCAGGAATATTCCATTGGTGGAGCTAAGTTCCTTGAGGAAGAGTCGCATAATGTCTGGTGGTCTATCTGTAATGTAGCAACCACTGATGCTCAATGCATAGAGAGCATATTATAAGTTAGAGGTTGTCCAAATGTGATATTCCGTCATTTTTCATTTTTTATTTGGAATTCTATGTACCATAAGGTAATCCAGAGCTGCAGTTTGTATATGAAAGGCAGATAAATGCTTGATTCATTCCCCTTACTTACCAGTTTCAAAATAGCTCAGTGCTTTACTCATTTCCTTCAATGATGGTCACTTTTATTTTGGAATAATCCACACAAATGTAGTTATAATTTGTTAGGACTTGTTCTTAAGTTATAAATTGTTCCATATTTCCAAGTGGCAACTTTTTACAGGTATCCTTAGGCCATTTTGACACAACTTTTGTTTCATTACTATGTGAAATAATTACATGGCTCTAAAACCAAAGCTACAAAATAAGTAATATTCAAAAAATCTAGCTTATATACCTCTCCCCTCCACTCATTTCCTTTCTCCCCCTGCAGATAATCATTTATATTTTATGGCTTTCTTTCCACTTAAAAACTTAGCTTAAAAATATATATTCTTGGTGGAGCCAACATGGTGGCGTGAGTAGGACAGTGGGAATCTCCTCCCAAAAACATATATATTTTTGAAAATACAACAAATACAACTAATCCTAAAAGAGAGACCAGAAGACACAGGACAACAGCCAGACTACATCCACACATGCGAGAGCCCAGCGCCTGGTGAAAGGGGTAAGATACAACCCCTGGCCTGGCGGGACCCAAGCACACCTCCCACCAGCTCCCAGCAGGAGGAGAGGTATTGGAGCGCAGGGAGGGAGAGGGAGCCCAGGACTGTGAAACACCCAGGCCCAACCACCCGCACCAGAGCACAGACACAGTGCATGTGTGGAGGGCTGGAAACTAGGGAAACAGGGCAGTAAGACCTCTGAGCGGGTTCCGAAGCTGATGCCCCTGTGACAAAGAAAAGCGAGTGCTTTTTGAAAGTCTTAAAGGGACAGGGATGTAACAGCTGGATGGAAACAACATAAGTCACAGCCCAGTGGCTGGAAATTACAGGGAAAACCAGGTGCACTAACCCCTGGGCAACAGCTCTGAGACCCGTCACGGAGGTAAACAGCCAAACAGCCCCCTCCCCCCGGTCCATTACCCCTCCGGGGTGCTACCTCCATACTGGCCAGGCAAGACACAAAGACCCAGTCTACACGCAATTACCCAACACAAGCCACTAGGGGTCGCAGTTGTCCCAGTAAAGAAAGGCCAGTAGCAAGTGAAAAGTTTGGCTTTCCCAGCTGACAGTCAATAGCACCTATCAACATGAAAAGGCAAAAAAATATGATCCAGACAAGACTAACCCAGACAGCTTTGGCATCTGCTACATCTTCCCCTGAGAAAGAACCTGGGAAAATAGATTTAACCAGTCTTCCTGAAAAAGAATTCAAAACAAAAGTCATAACCATGCTGATGGACTTGCAGAGAAATATGCAAGAACTAAGGAAGGAGAATACAGAAATAAAACAAGCTCTGGAAGGACTTCAAAACAGAATGGACGAGATGCAAGAGACCATTAATGGACTAGAAAACAGAGAACAGGAACGCAGAGAAGCTGATGTGGAGAGAGATAAAAGGATCTCCAGGAATGAAAGAATTCTAAGAGAGCTGAGTGACCAATGAAATGGAACAATATCCGCATTATAGGCGTACCAGAAGAAGAAGAAGAGAGAAAAAGGAATAGAAAGTGTCTTTGAAGAAATAATTGCTGAAAACTTCCCCAAACTAGGGGAAGAAATGGCCTCTCAGACCACAGAGGTACACAGAACTCCCATGACAAGGGATCCAAGGAGGGCAACACCAAGACACATAATAATTAAAATGGAAAAGATCAAAGGCAAGGACAAAGTATTAAAGGCAGCCAGAGAGAAAAAAAAGGTTACCTACAAAGGAATACCCATCAGGCTATCATCAGACTTCTCAACAGAAACCCTACAGGCCAGAAGAGAATGGCATGACATACTTAATGCAATGAAACAGAAGGGCGTCGAGCCAAGACTACTGTATCCAGCACGATTATCATTTAAATATGAAGGAGAGATTAAACAATCCCCAGACAAGCAAAAGTTGAGGGAATTTGCCTCCCACAAACCATCTCTACAGGGCATCCTACAGGGACTGCTCTAGATGGGAGCACTCCTAAAAAGAGCACAGAACAAAACACCCAACATATGAAGAAGGGAGGAGGAGGAATAAGAAGGGAGAGAAATAAAGAATCATCATACGTGTTTATAATAGCTCAACAAGCGAGTTAAGTTAGACAGTAAGATAGTAAAGAAGCTAACCCTGAACCTTTGGTAACCACAAACTTAAAGCCTGCAATGGCAATAAGTACATACCTTTCAATAATCACCGTAAATGTAAATGGACTGAATGCACCAATCAAAAGACACAGAGTAATAGAATGGATAAAAAAGCAAGACCCATCCATATGCTGCTTACAAGAGACTCACCTCAAACCCAAAGACATGCACAGACTTAAAGTCAAGGGATGGAAAAAGATATTTCATGCAAACAACAGAGAGAAGAAAGCAGGTGTTGCAATTCTGGTATCAGACAAAACAGACTTCAAAATAAAGAAAGCAACAAAAGATAAAGAAGGACATTACATAATGATAAAGGGCTCAGCCCAACAAGAGGGTATAACCATTATAAATATATATGCACCCAATACAGGAGCACCAACATATCTGAAACAAATACTAATAGAACGAAAGGAGGAAATAGAATGCAATGCATTCATTCTGGGAGACTTCAACACACTACTCACTCCAAAGGACAGATCCACCAGACAAAAAATAAGTAAGGACACAGAGGCACTGAACAACACACTAGAACAGATGGACCTAATAGATATCTACAGAACTCTACATCCAAAAGCAACAGGATATACATTCTTCTCAAGTGCATATGGAACATTCTCCAGAATAGACCACATACTAGGCCACAAAAAGAGCCTCAGTAAATTCCAAAAGATTGAAATCCTACCAACCAACTTTTCAGACCACAAAGGCATAAAACTAGAAATAAACTGTACAAAGAAAGCAAAAAGGCTCACAAACACATGGAGGCTTAACAACATGCTCCTAAATAATCAATGGATCAATGACCAAATCAAAAAGGAGATCCAGCAATATATGGAAACAAAAGACAACAACAACACAAAGCCCCAACTACTGTGGGACACAGCAAAAGCAGTCTTAAGAGGAAAGTATATAGCAATCCAGGCATATTTAAAAAAGGAAGAACAATCCCAAATGAATGGTGTAATGTCACAATTATTGAAATTGGAAAAAGAAGAACAAATGAGGCCTAAGGTCAGCAGAAGGAGGGACATAATAAAGATCAGAGAAGAAATAAATAAAATTGAGAAGAATAAAACAATAGCAAAAATAAATGAAACCATTAAGGAGACACATTCTCCTTAAAGTTTTCCAAAAAATAGAAGAGGAGGGGATACTCCCAAACTCATTCTATGAAGCTAACATCACCCTAATACCAAAACCAGGCAAAGACCCCACCAAAAAAGAAAACTACAGACCAATAACCCTGAAGAATGTAGATGCAAAAATACTCAACAAAATATTAGCAAACCGAATTCAAAAATACATCAAGAGGTTCATACACCATGACCAAGTGGGATTCATCCCAGGGATGCAAGGATGGTACAACATTCGAAAGTCCATCAACATCATCCACCACATCAACAAAAAGAAAGACAAAAACCACATGATCATCTCCATAGATGCTGAAAAAGCATTTGACAAAGTTCAACATCCATTCATGATAAAAACTCTCAGCAAAATGGGAACAGAGGGCAAGTACCTCAACATAATAAAGGCCATATATGATAAACCCACAGCCAACATTATACTGAACAGCGAGTAGCTGAAAGCTTTTTCTCTGAGATTGGGAACTAGACAGGGATGCCCACTCTCCCCACTGTTCTTAACATAGTACTGGAGGTCCTAGCCACAACAATCAGACAAAACAAAGAAATACAAGGAATCCAGATTGGTAAAGAAGAAGTTAAACTGTCAATATTTGCAGATGACATGATACTGTACATACAAAACCCTAGACTCCACCCCCAAACTACTAGAACTGATATCGGAATACAGCAAAGTTGCAGGATACAAAATTAACACACAGAAATCTGTGGCGTTCCTATACACTAACAATGAACCAACAGAAAGAGAAATCAGGAAAACAACTCCATTCACAATTGCATAAAAAAAACATACCTAGGAATAAACCTAACCAAAGAAGTGAAAGACTTATACTCTGAAAACTACAAGTCACTCTTAAGAGAAATTAAAGGGGACAGTAACAAATGAAAACTCATCCCATGCTCATGGCCAGGAAGAATTAATATCGTCAAAATGGCCATCCTGCCCAAAGCAATATACAGATTTGATGCAATACCTATGAAACTACCAGCAACATTCTTCAATGAACTGGAACAAATAATTCAAAAATTCATATGGAAACACCAAAGACCCTGAATAGCCAAAGCAATTCTGAGAAAGAAGAATAAAGTAGGGGGGATCACACTCCCCAACTTCAAGCTCTACTACAAAGCCATAGTAATCAAGACAATTTGGTACTGGCACAAGAACAGAGCCACAGATCAATGGAACAGACTAGAGAATCCAGACATTAACCCAGACATATTTGGTCAATTAATATTTGATGAAGGAGCCATAGACATACAATGGCAAAATGACAGTCTCTTCAACAGATGGTGCTGGCAAAACTGGACAGCTACATGTAGGAGAATGAAACTGGACCATTGTCTAACCCCATATACAAAAGTAAACTCAAAATGGATGAAAGACCTGAATTTAAGTCATGAAACCATTAAACTCTTGGAAAAAAACATAGGCAAAAACCTCTTAGACATAAACATGAGTGACCTCTTCTTGAACATATCTCCCCAGGCAAGGAAAACAACAGCAAAAATGAACAAGTGGGACTATATTAAGCTGAAAAGCTTCTGTACAGCAAAAGACACCATCAATAAAACAAAAAGGAACCCTACAGTATGGGAGAATATATTTGAAAATGACAGATCCAATAAAGGCTTGATGTCCAGAATATATAAAGAGCTCACACGCCTCAACAAACAAAAAACAAATAACCCAATTAAAAAATGGGCAGAGGAACTGAACAGACAGTTCTCCAAAAAAGAAATACAGATGGCCAACAGACACATGAAAGGATGCTCCACATCGCTAATTATCAGAGAAATGCAAATTACAACTACAATGAGGTATCACCTCACACCAGTAAGGATGGCTGCCATCCAAAAGACAAACAACAACAAATGTTGGCAAGGCTGTGGAGAAAGGGAAACCCTCCTACACTGCTGGTGGGAATGTAAATTAGTTCAATCATTGTGGAAAGCAGTATGGAGGTACATCAAAATGATCAAAACAGACCTACCATTTGACCCAGGAATTCCACTCCTAGGAATTTACCCCAAGAACGCAGCAATCAAGTTTGAGAAAGACCAATGCACCCCTATGTTTATCGCAGCACTATTTACAATAGCCAAGAATTGGAAGCAACCTAAATGTCCATCGATAGATGAATGGATAAAGAAGATGTGGTACATATACACAATGGAATACTACTCAGCCATAAGAAGAGGGCAAATCCTACCATTTGCAGCAACATGGATGGAGCTAGAGGGTATTATGCTCAGTGAAATAAGTCAAGCAGAGAAAGAGAAATACGAAATGATTTCACTCATCTGTGGAGTATAAGAACAAAGGAAAAACTGAAGGAACAAAACAGCAGCAGAATCACAGAACCCAAGAATGGACTAACAGTTACCAAAGGGAAAGGGACTGGGGGAGGATGGGTGGGTAGGGAGGGATAAGGGGGGGAAGAAGGAGGGTATTAAGATTAGCATGCATGAGGGGGGTGGTATAAAGGGGAGGGAGGGCTGTACAACACAGAGAAGACAAGTAGTGATTCTGCAACATTTTGCTATGCTGATGGACAGTGACTGTAAAGGGGGTTATAGGGGGGACCTGGTAAAGGGGAGAGCCTAGTAAACATAATATTCATCATTGTAAGTGTAGATTAATGATAACAAAAAAAAAAAAGAAAGAAAGAAGGAAAAGGGGGATTACTCCTTGATAGGATAAAACTAACTGTAAATCAACGATTAATGCATGCTTTAAATATCCTTAATTTTGACCAGTCAAAGGGTGTCAGAAGATCAGTATGGAGGTACATTTTTCTGATAATATTCCTTTCTCTTAAAAAAAAAAAGCAGTTCCTGTTTGGTGACCTCCAATGAGTTCTACACAATGGTATAAAGGGCATATAAAAGTGTAGGCAAAGGGTCTGTTTGTGTTTATACAGAGGATCAAAGCCTAATTTGGCTACCCAGAAAATGAACTAAGATACAATATGAAGAAGAACTTCCAACATCAGCACTCTTTGGTAGACTTATACCAGAAGATGATCATCAAAAATCCTCAACAAAGATCCAGGTGCTGCTACAGCTGTAGGTGCACTCATCCCACTGGTTCCTGGACTTGCCATGGGAATGAAGAAGGATATATCTAAGCTGGCCTGTGCATACAGCAAAACAACAAATTTGACTGGATCTATACTGTTGGAACTCAACCAAGAATTAGGAGAAGTGCAAATTGTAGCGCTCCAAAATCTTACAACTACAGACTATCTACTGTTAAAAGAACATATGGAATGTGAACAGTCCCCAGGAATGGGTTGTTTTAATTTGTCTGATTTCTCTCAGACTGTTCAAGTTCAGTTGGACAATATCCACCATATCATAGATAAGTTTTCACAAATGCCTAAGGTGCCTAACTGGTTTTCTTGATTTCACTGGAGATGGCTGGTAATTCTAGGTCTGCTTTGATTATGTAACTGTACTCCTATTATGTTAATGTGTGTGCACAATTTAATTAGTAGTTTAAAACCTATACATGCTGAAGTTACTCTACAAGAAGATATGTCAAAGAAATAATCAATCCTCCCATGTTTTCTTCTATCTGCTACTTCTATAGCTTTTCTTCTTCCTTCCTAATTACAACTCTTAAATATAATTCGTGCCCCATATCGAATTTACCGAGTATCATAATTTCCTCCAAGTGGTAAAGATACCTCAAGACAAATGCTGGGCATAGAAGACACAGGGCATAAATATGCAAAGAAGTAAAAAGCTAACCTTTTCAAACAATATGGCTTCTCTCTCACTTACCAACTTAACATTTCCTTGTATGGCCCTGGTAGATGACTGCTTAGCCAGAGACGGGTAAGATTCCTCAAGGGAGGAACAACCTAAGACATGCACAGTCGCAGGGGGGCCATCAGGTGAGAAAATGGGGATCAACAGAGGTGAGGCTTAGCACCTCCCCCCCCGTTCTGAGAGAAATCTTCTGCATACGTGGATGTTTTATTGCCCTTGTCTAGCTTGGATTAACACATAGTCTACAGGCACACACCTGATCATCTACATTTGCTCTCTTACAACACTAAACTGTGTTTTCTACCTTTATCTTGTATCTACCTACCACTTCAGCATTTTATTAAAAATAATAATAATAAAGAGAGAAATGTGGTATCCACATATAAATCAAGTATAAAAATCAAATGAATATTCATATTTGAACTGACTGTTTATAGTTCATAATGCATGATCAAAGCCAAAGGCCTGTGTGATGACTGCCCTTGTACTGTTCACCATGTAACTTATTCACTATGTAAGAATTTGTTCTCCATGTAGGGACTTGTTCGTTATACTTCAGAAGATTGGAGACTGATGAAAATTAGGCTTGGGGTGGATTAACGATTGTGCATTGAGCATTGACTACCCTATACAGAACTTTGTTTTTAACAACCATTTGGTCAATAAATATGAGAGATGTCCTCTCAAAAAAAATAAAGTACGGACTTCCAATTGTAAAATAAATAAGTAACCGGGATGTAATGTATAGCATAAGGAATATAGTCAAAATATTGTAACAACTTTGTATGGTGATAGCTGGTAGCTAGAATTATCATGTATATAAATGTTGAATCACTGTGTTGTACACCTGAAACTAATGTAATACTGTGTGTCAACTACCCTTCAATAAAAAATAAGTATCTACAAAAAAAATATATATATATTCTTCACATCCCTCATTTCTCAGATAATCAGTAACTTTTTTACTAACTCCTTCTTTTTTTCTACTTCAGTATCCTGGTGATTGCTCCATGAGGGCTGTTCCTCATTCATTTTTATGGCTCCAGGGTACTCCATTGTAAGGATATACCACAGTTAATTCAACCACTCCTTTATTGACAGACATTTGGTTTGTATCTAGTTTTTTGCTGCTTCAAGTATTTCTGCAGTGAATAGTGTAGGGTATATATCTTTTTGCATTTTGTCTATCATAACTTTGGGCTTACTTCTAGGATTATCTTTGGGTTAGATTCCTAAATATTGTCAGATTCCCCTCCATTGGGTGGTACCGTTTTGATTTCTAACTAGCAGTGTGGGAGAGCTCTTGTTTTCTTACAGCCTCATCAACAGAATATGTTGTAGGCATTTGGATGTTTGTCTGGCTTAGTATTTTTTTTTATTTTTGGTTTTCAGCAGTTTTACTGTGATGGATGTTATAGTCATGTTCTTTTCTCCCTCTTTGGGACTTGAGTGACATATAAATTAGACCCCTTACTGTCGCAGATATATTTTGCACTCAGTTCTCTATTTCTATCCTTTTATCTTCTGTGCTTTACTCAGACCCATCCTACAGTTCACAAGCTATTGCTTCAGCTTTTAAATTTGAATTGCTGCATTTTCAGTTCTAAAAGTTCCATTTAGTTGTTTTTCATGGATTCTAGTTCTTTAATTATTCTCCCTTTTGTCATCTATTTTCTTAAACATACTAGTTACATTTAATTTAAACTCTGTGTTAGATAATTCCAATATCTGGGTCCTCTGTGGGCCTCTCTCTGGGGAAGTTTCATTTTTACTCTTGCTCAGATTTCATTTTTGTATCAGTTTTCATATTGCTTTCTGTGACTGGAGTTTCTGCATGTGTAGGTGATCTGTATTTGATCCTCATCCATGCATAGGACAATCTAGTTTCCCTCAGCTTATTCTGTCTCCACTCACGGCTTGAGGTGGCTGACTGATGTTTGCTGCAGTTTGAGATTTTCTGATCATTGTTCACTGAAGACAGACTGTTTTCCTTGCATCTGGGACTTGACGAAATTATTGTCTGGATCATGTGAACAAAATTATGCAATAAATCACCATGCATTAAAAAAAAAGAGTGATCCCACTGACACTTGGTGAAGCAAATTTAGAGCCATTACATGGCAATGTATTACTTATAGAAAGTAATAAACTATCAGAACGTATTATCCAGAAGGGATTTATAGGCTGAAAATAGAAATGCATGACAGAGTATTTATAGAAATTAGTGAAAGTGAGAAAATTGATAATAAATCTAATATACATTAATATTCTAGCTTCAAGGCTAAAACAAGAGTGGTGTCCTTATTGGAAGGGGAAGAGGAGGAAAAGGAACCTTAATATATTAAGTTCTTACTATGTGCAGGGATTTTATACATTTTATTTCATTTACTTCTCAAAATAATCTCATGAGGTAAATATTAGTTTCCCCTGACTTGAAGCAACCCATTTAAGGGCACAGCATTCCTGTAGAAGCAGCTTAAATCTTAACTAAATTTATTTTGGTTTGTATTGAGTGAAAATTGGGGTACAAGAGTGGGAAAAGACAAACTATATCCCTAACCTTCTGTGAGTAAAATTGCAATTTTTCTAGAATCTCTCACTTGGACTTACTCCTTCTCCATTTCAATAGGTGTTTCCAAGGGGTGGGGAGAAGCTGTTCTCCTCTCAGTCCAGCTGGGATGGGGAGAGACACTGGCAAAAGGGAGGAGGTGAATGGAGCCAGTTTTCTTACAAGCAATAAACATGTTTCTCCCACTTTATTTTTCCCTTTGACTGGTTTTGGCTTCACATATTTCCTTGGTTTATTTGCCCCAGGCTGGGAACACATTTTCCCCCTAGAGTTACACCTTCATAAATGGATGAGATTCCTTTTTGGCCTCTTTGAAGCACATTCCTTCCTCTGCCATTGCATAGCTCATTCTGTATATAAAAATCTTTTTAATGCCTGTCTGCCACTGCTGGCTGTGAGTTCCTGAGGACAGTGACAGAACCATATTCATCTTTATACACCTAGTGCTAAAGGAATGAACAGATAGTAAGTGCTAAATCTAGTGCTCAAATGGGGATAATAGTAAAAGCTGTGCTGTCCCCGTGGCGCCATGGAAGGAGAGGAGCACCTGCCTAACGCAGTATACCAGTGTATGTTCTTGAGCTGCATGTCAACAGTGATGGGATGAATCAGTTTTCACTGAGTTTGGGAAGAGGGTTGGATCTGATAATATATACTAATGATTTTCCCCTTCACATTACCTATCATCTTTTACTGAATAACGAGAAATAAAAATGACTGATAGTTATGTAAATGGCTATATTCTCCAATTTTTTTTTTTGAGAGGGCATCTCTCATATTTATTGATCAAATGGTTGTTAACAACAATAAAATTCAGTATAGGGGGGTCAACGCTCAATGTACAATCATTAATCCATCTCAAGCCTAATTCTCATCAGTCTCCAATCTTCTGAAGCATAACGAACCAGTTCTTACATGGTGAACGAATTCTTACATAGTGAATAAATTCTTACATGGTGAATAGTACAAGGGCAGTCATCACAGAAACTTTCGGTTTTGATCATGCAATATGACCTATAAACAATCAGGTCAAATATGAATATTCGTTTGATTTTTGTACTTGATCTATATGTTGATCCCCCATTTCTCCTACTATTATTATTATTTTTATTTTTAATAAAATGCTGAAGTGGTAGGTAGATGCAAGATAAAGGTAGAAAACATAGTTTAGTGCTGTAAGAAGGCAAATGTAGATGATCAGATGATCAGGTGTGTGCCTATGGACTAAGTATTAATCCAGGCTAGACAAGGGCATCAAGACATCCACGGATGCAGAAGATTTCTCTCAAAGCAGGGGGGGTGAGGTTCTGAGCCTCACCTCTGTTGATCCCCAAATTCTCACCTGATGGCCCCCCTGCGACTGTGCCTGTCTTAGGTTGTTCCTCCCTTGAGGAATCTTACCCGTCTCTGGCTAACCAGTCATCTTCCGGGGCCATACAGGGAAATGTAAAGTTGGTAAGTGAGAGAGAAGCCATATTGTTTGCAAAGGTTAGCTTTTTACTTCTTTGCAGATTTATGCCCTGTGGCTTCTATGCCCAGCACTTGTCTCAAGGTATCTTTACCACCTGGAGGAATTATGATACTCGGTAAATTCGATATGAGGCACGAATTCTATTTAAGGGTTGTAATTAGGAAGGAAGAAGAAAAGCTATAGATGTAGCATACGAAGGAAACTTGGGAGGATTGATTATTTCTTTGACATATCTTCTTGTATAGTACCTTAAGTATGTATAGGTTTTAAACTACTAACTAATTTGCACACACATATTAACATAATAGGAATACGGTGACATAAACAAAGCAAATCTATAATTACCATCCATCTCCAGTGAAGCCAAGAAAACCATTTAGGCACCCTAGGCATTTGTGAAAATTTATCTATGATATGATGGATATTGTCCAACTGTACTTGAACCATCAGACAAATTAAAGCAGCCCATTTCTGGGATCTGTTCACATCCCATATGTTCTTTTAACCATAGATAGTCTATAGTCATGAGATTTTGGAGTGCTACAACTTGCACCCCTCCCAACTCCTGGTTGAGTTCCAACAGTACAGATCCGGTCAAATTCGTTGTCTCACTGTATGCACATGCCAGCCTAGACATCTCCCTCCTCATTCTTATGGCAAGTCCAGGAGACGGTGGGCTGGATGCAGCCACAACCGCAGCATCGTCCGAATCCCTGTGGAGGCTTTTTGATGATCATCCCCCGGCACAAGTCCTCCAGAGAGTGCTGATGCCGGAAGCTCCTCCTCATATCGTATCTTAGTTCATTTTCTGGGTATCCAAGCTAGGCCTTGATCTCCTGCATAGAAACAAACAGACCCTTTGCCCACACTTTGACATGCCCTCTATACCACTGTGCAGAACTCATTGGAGGTCAGCACACAGTAACTGCTTTTTTTTTTTTTTTTAAATTAAGAGAAAGGAATATTATCAGAAAAGAGTACCTCCATAGCTGATCATCTGACACCCTTTAAGTGATCAACATTAAGGATATTTAAAGCATGCGTTGATCTTTGATTTACGAATAGTTTTATCCTGTTAAGGAGTAATCCCCCTTTTCCTTCTTTCTTTCTTTCTTTCTTTTTTTTTTTTTTTTTTTTTAATTTTTAATCTACACTTACATGAAGAATACTATGTTTACTATGCTCTCCCCTGTATCAGGTCCCCCCTAACAACCACATTACGGTTACTGTCCATCAGCTTAGCAAAATGTTGTAGAGTCACTACTTGTCCTCTCTGTGTTGTGCAGCCCACCCTCCCCTTGCTCCCTACCTCCCATGCATGCTAATCTTAATAACCCCCTTTTTCTTCCCCCCCCCTATCCCTCCCTCCCCCCCCATCCTCCCCCCTTCCTTTCCCTTTGGTACCTGTTAGTCCATTTTTGGGTTCTGTAACTTCACTGCTGTTTTGTTCCTTCAGTTTTTCCTTTGTTCCTATACTCCTCAGATGAGTGACATCATTTGGTATTTCTCTTTCTCCGCTTGGCTTATTTCACTGAGCATAATACTCTCCAGCTCCATCCATGTTGCTGCAAATGGTTGGATTTTTCCACTTCTTATGGCTGAGTAGTATTCCATTGTGTATATGTACCACATCTTCTTTATCCATTCATCTACCGATGGACATTTAGGTTGCTTCCAATTCTTGGCTATTGTAAATAGTGCTGCGATAAACACAGGGGTGCATCTGTCTTTCTCAAACTTGATTGCTGCGTTCTTAGGGTAAATTCCTAGGAGTGGGATTCCTGGGTCAAAAGGTAGGTCTGTTTTGAGCATTTTGATGAACCTCCAAACTGCTTTCCACAATGGTTGAACTAATTTACATTCCCACCAGCAGTGTAGGAGGGTTCCCCTTTCTCCACAGCCTCACCAACATTTGTTGTTGTTTGTCTTTTGGATGGCAGCTATCCTTACTGGTGTGAGGTGATACCTCATTGTAGTTTTAATTTGCATTTCTCTGATAATTAGCGATGTGGAGCATCTTTTCATGTGTCTCTTGGCCATCTGTATTTCTTTTTGGAGAACTGTCTGTTCAGTTCCTCTGCCCATTTTTTAATTGGGTTATTTGTTTTTTGTTTGTTGAGGCGTGTGAGCTCTTTATATATTCTGGACGTCAAGCCTTTATCGGATCTGTCATTTTCAAATATATTTTCCCATACTGTAGGGTTCCTTTTTGTTCTATTGATGGTGTCTTTCGCTGTACAGAAGCTTTTCAGCTTAATGTAGTCCCACTTGCTCATTTTTGCTCTTGTTTTCCTTGCCCGGGGAGATATGTTCAAGAAGAGATCACTCATGTTTATGTCTAAGAGGTTTTTGCCTATGTTTTTTTCCAAGAGTTTAATGGTTTCATGCCTTACATTCAGGTCTTTGATCCATTTTGAGTTTACCTTTGTATATGGGGTTAGACAATGGTCCAGTTTCATTCTCCTACATGTAGCTGTCCAGTTTTGCCAGCACCATCTGTTGAAGAGACTGTCATTTTGCCATTGTATGTCCATGGCTCCTTTATCAAATATTAATTGACCATATATGTTTGGGTTAATTTCTGGGGTCTCTAATCTGTTCCACTGGTCTGTGGCTCTGTTCTTGTGCCAGTACCAAATTGTCTTGATTACTATGGCTTTGTAGTAGAGCTTGAAGTTGGGGAGTGAGATCCCCCCTACTTTATTCTTCTTTTTCAGGATTGCTTTGGCTAATCGGGGTCTTTGGTGTTTCCATATGAATTTTTGAATTATTTGTTCCAATTCATTGAAGAATGTTGCTGGTAATTTGAGAGGGATTGCATCAAATCTGTATATTGCTTTGGGCAGGATGGCCATTTTGACGATATTAATTCTTCCTAGCCATGAGCATGGGATGAGTTTCCATTTATTAGTGTCCCCTTTAATTTCTCTTAAGAGTGACTTGTAGTTTTCAGAGTATAAGTCTTTCACTTCCTTGGTTAGGTTTATTCCTAGGTATTTTATTCTTTTTGATGCAATGGTGAATGGAATTGTTTTCCTGATTTCTCTTTCTATTGATTCGTTGTTAGTGTATAGGAAAGCTACAGATTTCTGTGTGTTGATTTTGTATCCTGCAACTTTGCTGTATTCCGATATCAGTTCTAGTAGTTTTGGAGTGGAGTCTTTAGGGTTTTTTATGTACAGTATCATATCATCTGCAAATAGTGACAGTTTAACTTCTTCTTTACCAATCTGGATTCCTTGTATTTCTTTGTTTTGTCTGATTGCCGTGGCTAGGACCTCCAGTACTATGTTAAATAACAGTGGGGAGAGTGGGCATCCCTGTCTGGTTCCCGATCTCAGTGGAAATGCTTTCAGCTTCTCGCTGTTCAGTATAATGCTGGCTGTGGGTTTATCATATATGGCCTTTATTATGTTGAGGTACTTGCCCTCTATTCCCATTTTGCTGAGAGTTTTTATCACGAATGGATGTTGAATTTTGTCAAATGCTTTTTCAGCATCTATGTAGATGATCATGTGGTTTTTGTCTTTCTTTTTGTTGATGTGGTGGATGATGTTGATGGATTTTCGAATGTTGTACCATCCTTGCATCCCTGGGATGAACCCCAGTTGGTCATGTTGTATGATCCTTTTGATATACTGTTGAATTCTGTTTGCTAATATTTTATTGAGTATTTTTGCATCTACATTCATCAGGGATATTGGTCTGTAATTTTATTTTTTGGTGGGGTCTTTGCCTGGTTTTGGTATTGGGGTGATGTTGGCCTCATAGAATGAGTTTGGGAGTATTCCCTCTTCTATTTTGTGGAACACTTTAAGGAGAATGGGTATTATGTCTTCTCTGTGTGTCTGATAAAATTCCGAGGTAAATCCGTCCGGCCCCGGGGTTTTGTTCTTGGGTAGTTTTTTGATTACTGTTTCAATTTCTTTGCTTGTAATTGGTTTGTTTAACTTTTGTGTTTCTTCCTTGGTCAGTCTTGGGAGGTTGTATTTTTCTAGGAAGTTGTCCATTTCTTCTAGGTTTTCCAGCTTGTTGGCATATAGGTTTTCATAGTAGTCTTTAATAATTCTTTGTATTTCTGTGGAGTCTATCGTGATTTTTCCATTCTCATTTCTGATTATGTTGATTTGTGTTGACTCTCTTTTTCTCTTAATAAGTTGGGCTAGAGGCTTATCTATTTTGTTTATTTTCTCAAAGAACCAGCTCTTGATTTCATTGATTTTTGCTATTGTTTTATTCTTCTCAATTTTGTTTATTTCTTCTCTGATCTTTATTATGTCCCTCCTTCTGCTGACTTTAGGCCTCATTTGTTCTTCTTTTTCCAGTTTTAATAATTGTGATGTTAGACTATTCATTTGGGATTGTTCTTCCTTCTTCAAGTGTGCCTGGATTGCTATATACTTTCCTCTTAAGACTGCTTTCGCTGCATCCCACAGAAGTTGGGGCTTAGTGTTGTTGTTGTCATTTGTTTCTATATATTCCTTGATCTCTATTTTGATTTGTTCATTGATCCATTGATTATTTAGCAGCATGTTGTTAAGCCTCCATGTGTTTGTGAGCCTTTTTGTTTTCTTTGTAGAATTTATTTCTACTTTCATACCTTTGTGGTCTGAAAAATTGGTTGGTAGAATTTCAATATTTTGGAATTTACTGAGGCTCTTTTTGTGAGCTAGTATGTGGTCTACTCTGGAGAATGTTCCGTGTGCACTTGCGAAGAATGTATATCCTGTTGCTTTTGGATGTAGAGTTCTATAGATGTCTATTAGGTCCATCTGTTCTAGTGTGTTGTTCAGTGCCTGTGTGTCTTTACTTATTTTCTGCCCGGTGGATCTATCCTTTGGGGTGAGTGGTGTGTTGAAGTCTCCTACAATGAATGCATTGCAGTCTATTTCCCTCTTTAGTTCTGTTAGTATTTGCTTCACATATGCTGGTGCTCCTGTATTGGGTGCATATATATTTAGAATGGTTATATCCTCTTGTTGGACTGAGCCCTTTATCATTATGTAGTGGCCTTCTTTATCTCTTGTTACTTTCTTTGCTTTGAAGTCTATTTTGTCTGATATTAGTACTGCAACCCCTGCTTTCTTCTCACTGTTGTTTGCCTGAAATATGTTTTTCCATCCCTTGACTTTTAGTCTATGCTTATCTTTGGGTTTAAGGTGAGTTTCTTGTAAGCAGCATATAGATGGGTCTTGCTTTTTTATCCATTCTATTACTCTATGTCTTTTGATTGGTGCATTAAGTCCATTTACATTTAGGGTGACTATTGAAAGATATGTACTTATTGCCATTGCAGGCTTTAGATTCGTGGTTACCAAAGGTTCAAGGTTAGCTTCTTTAGTATCTTACTGCCTAACTTAGCTCGCTTTTGAGCTGTTATATACACTGTCTGGAGATTCTTTTCTTCTCTCCCTTCTTATTCCTCCTCCTCCATTCTTCATATGTTGTGTGTTTTGTTCTGTGCTCTTTTTAGGAGTGCTCCCATCTAGAGCAGTCCGTGTAGGATGCCCTGTAGAGGTGGTTTGTGGGAAGCAAATTCCCTCAGCTTTTGCTTGTCTGGGAATTGTTTGATCCCACCATCATATTTAAATGATAGTCGTGCTGGATACAGTATCCTTGGTTCAAGGCCCTTCTGTTTCATTGCATTAAGTATATCATGCCATTCTCTTCTGGCCTGTAGGGTTTCTGTTGAGAAGTCTGATGTTAGCTTGATTGGTTTTCCTTTATAGGTGACCTTTTTCTCTCTAGCTGCCTTTAAAACTCTTTCCTTGTCCTTGATCCTTGCCATTTTAATTATTATGTGTCTTGGTGTTGTCCTCCTTGGATCCTTTCTGTTGGGGGTTCTGTATAATTCCATGGTCTGTTCGATTATTTCCTCCTTCAGTTTGGGGAAGTTTTCAGCAATTATTTCTTCAAAGACACTTTCTATCCCTTTTCCTCTTTCTTCCTCTTCTGGTATCCCTATAATACGAATGTTTTTCCTTTTGTATTGGTCACATATTTCTCTTAGTGTTGTTTCATTCCTGGAGATCCTTTTATCTCTTTCTATGTCAGCTTCTATACGTTCCTGTTCTCTGGCTTCTATTCCTTCAATGGCCTTTTGCATCTTATCCATTCTGCTTATAAATCCTTCCAGGGATTGTTTCACTTCTGTGATCTCTTTCCTGACATCTGTGATCTCCTTCCGGACTTCATCCCACTGCTCTTGCATTTTTCTCTGCATCTCATCCCATTGCTCTTGCATTTTTTTCTGCATCTCTGTCAGCATGTTCATGATTTTTATTTTGAATTCTTTTTCAGGGGGACTAGTTAGGTCTGTCTCGTTCTCAGGTGTTGTCTCTGTGATCTTTGTCTGCCTGTAGTTTTGCCTTTTCATGGTGATAGAAATAGTTTGCAGAGCTGGTACAAGTGACCGCTGGAAGAGCTTCCCTTCTTGTTGGTTTGTAGCCTTTTCCTGGGAGAATAGCGACCTCTAGTGGCTTGTGCTGGGCAGCTGTGCGCAGACAGGGCTTCTGCTTCCTGCCCAGTTGCTTTGGGGTTTATCTCCGCTGTTGCTGTGGGCTTGGCCTGGCTGGGGCTGTTCCTCCAAAATGGTGGAGCCCCGTTGGAGGGGGAGCAGCCAGGAGACTATTTATCTCCGTAAGGGGCCTCTGTGCTCTCTGCTGCCCAGGGGGTTAGAGTGCCCAGAGATCCCCAGATTCCCTGCCTCTGGTCTAAGTGACCTGTCCTGCCCCTTTAAGACTTCCAAAAAGCACTCTCCAAACCAAAACAACAACAGCAACAAAAAGGGAAAAACAAGCGATTTTTTTTTTTTTTTTTTTTTTGTCCTCAAGTGCCAGTCCCAGGCACCCGCTCACTGGTCCTGCTGCCCTGTCTCCCTAGCACCAGGGTCCCTGTCCTTTCAAGGCTTCCAAAAAGCACCCACCCACCGGTCCCGCAGGGAAGGAACGCTCGATATTCTTTGTCCTCAGGCACTGGTCCCAGGCACCCGCTCACCAGTCCCGCCGCCCTACCTCCCTAGCACCGGGGTCCCTGTTCCTTCAAGGCTTCCAAAAAGCACTCGCCAAAAAGAGAGAAAAAAAGGGGAAAAACGCGCGATTTCTTCCGTCCTCAAGTGCCGGTCTCAGGCACCCACCCACCGGTCCCACAGGGAAAAACGCGGGATATTCTTTGTCCTCAGGTGCTGGTCCCAGGCACCTGCTCACCAGTCCCGCCGCCCTGCCTCCCTAGCACCGGGGTCCCTGTCCCTTTTAGGCTTCCAAAAAGCTCTCGCAGAAAAGAGAAAAAAAAAGGGGAAAAACGCGCGATTTCCTCTGTCCTCAAGTGCCGGTCTCAGGCACCCGCCCACCGGTCCCGCAGGGAAAAACGTGGGATATTCTTTGTCCTCTGGCGCCGGTCCCAGGCACCCGCTCACCATTCCCGCCACCCTGCCTCCCTAGCACTGGGGTCCCCGTCCCTTCAAGGCTTCCAAAAAGCGCTCGCCAAAAAGAGAAAAAAAAAAAAAAATAAGGGGAAAAACGCGCGACCTCCTCCGTCCTCAGGCACCGGTCTCAGGCACCCGCCCGCCGGTCCCGCAGGGAGAAACGCGGGGTGTTCTTTGTCCTCCAGCGCCGTTCCCAGGCACCTGCTCACCGGTCCCGCCACCCTACCTCCCCAGCAACGGGGGCCCGTCCCTCTAAGGCCTATTCTCCAATTTTTAAAAATTGTTTTGCCTTTAAATATATTTGTCTTATTTAAAACATAATGATTTGACAGTGATATAAATGGCTAACTTCTCCAATATCCTTTAAATAGTTTTGTCCATAAATCCATCTGTTTTATTTTTGAAAACATCACCAATTTTAGTGGATGGGTTGGTATAGTTTCCTTAGGAAGGTTTGCAATTGCTTTATCAGATTAATTTAGTAAGACTACGTGTTTGACAGCTTGATCTTCAGAAGGCTACAGCAATAGATAACATGCAGGAGGTAACAGGCAGAGCTGGTGTAACATTCAAGGTGAGCAGTCCAGAGGAGCACAGTTACTCAAGGACGTAAGCTTCTTTCTTCTCGTGGGTTCACCACATCCTAACACTTTGTCTTCAATTGCACAGTCAAGCTGAATCTCAGGCATACCATAAGGGAAAAGAGTGGGTGTTCAGGGCAAGTAATCTTTTCTCTTAAGAAAGTGAAGTGTAAGACAGACAGTTTACCTCTGCTCTTATTAAACTGGTGAAACAGTTGCATGAGTACACTTAGCTTCAAGCATGGTCAGGCAATATAGTGTTAATCAGGCAACTATTGCTTAAGCTCTATTACTGTAGAAGAACAGGAAAAAGGATTTTGTGAGGTCATTAGCAGTCTTCACTGCTAATGGTAATACTGGAATTGACAGAACAGAAAATGAGTTTTTGGGTGGAAAAATATTTGGTATTTGTTATTCATAAATGACTTAATATGGCTAAGCGGCTTTCAGGAAACTGAGATTTTATGTATTTTAATCTGAGAAGTTTGTTTACTTGCTCCTGACAAGTCTTTATTCCATTTTGGGGTAGATGACGCAATGTAATTCTATCTCTGTTTACAAATCATTCAGAGGTACCTTACTTGTCTGACGCCCATATGTTGGGTAGCTGGTTGTGGATTCCAGTGAAGAAACAGAAGTTTTGCTTTGCTAAATGTTAAAATGATGGCAGACAGGAATGACTTTTTGAGCCATTCAGAATGGTTGTGAGTTTAATTAATAGGAATTTATGAGGGCTGCTCTTTGAAGATGAAACTTTTGACACTGGCTGCTATCAAACATTCTTACCTGGTAATTTTATGCTCAAGGGTCTAGTGTTAAATCTTCCTAAATAAAAGTTGATGAAATAGAGCCCTTTTGGGTCCCTGGCACATCTAAAGTGGTCCTTATATTATGTCCTAAGTTGGTTAGAATATCATTATTGAAAATATTAGCTTGTAGATGGAAAGATATGAAAAAACTCACTATTTAGCTAACCTGGCAATTCAACCTCAGTAGAACATTTTATTCTTTGGCCCCTCCCTCCTCATTCCCTCCCTCTCCTTCCGCACCAGCTTCAGAGGCAACTTTGGTTTTTAATCAGTCCTATGCTGTAGCAAGGTGTAGGTTGGGCGTTTGGAAAACATGCTGATAACGGTGTTGATGAGAAAGACTCAACAATTTTATGGTTGGTCTTGGAACATTCTGGTAAAAATAGGGGAATGAATGCATGCATGTTTATTTTTGTTTTTGAAATTGTTCTGGCTCTTCTAGAGCCTTGTTATTTAACATGTGACCTCTGGAGCAGCAGCTTTGATCTTGTTTGGGAGGGAGCTCATTAGAAATGTAGAAGATGAAACTCAGCTTCAGACGTCCTGAAATAGAACCTGTATGCTAACCACATCTTCAAATGGTTCTGCATACATGTGAGCTTGTGAAGTGCTATGCTAGAAAATCAGACATCTGATGAAGCCTAGTCATCTAGCTCTGTGCAATATTTTAATAAGACTATCTCAGATTTACTGCTCCATAGACAGAATATCTCAGTTGACTTTAGTCTTCTTGAGACTTTTGAAACATGGAGCTCTATGGGCCATCATATAATTGCAGTAGCTCCTTTTAGTTTAACTTCATCTAACAGTCTAAGCTGACCAAAAAATGGAGGTGCGAACCACAGGCTGGGAGAAAATATTAACAGTACAGAGAGTTCACATAGGACTTCTATCCAGAATATATAATGAGTTCTACAGAGTGATAATAAAGTAAATAATCCAATAAAAATGGGTAAGGTATTTGTATAGACACCTTACAAAGAAGATACCTGAATGCCAATAAGCACGTGAAAGATGCTAATCATCAACACACATTAAAATTACAGTAAGATTTGACTTGCATGCTTTCTTGAATAGTTAAAAGTAAAAAGGCTATCAATACTAAGTATTGGAGAGGAAGTAGAGCACCCACACTGTTGGGAGGATAAAATGGTTCAACCTTCTTTGGAAAATAGTTTGGTAGTTTTTTATAATGTTAAACATATGACATAGCAATTCCACTTCTACATATTTAGTGAAGAGAGAAGAAAATATATGTCTAAATAGAGGCTTGTACACAAGGCTCATAGTGGTTTTATACATATTAGCCCCAGATGGGAGAAAACTCAAATGTTCATCAACAGGTGCATGCATAAAGAAACTGTGGTATATCCATATATGGAATACTACTCTGTTATAAAAAGGAATGAACTACTGATACATGCAACAAACATGGATGAGTTACAAAAGCATTCTAGGGAAAGAAGTTTTATTCATAACAATCATTTACTGTATGATTCCATTTACATGAAATTCTAAGAAAAGAAGCTCTCATTTACAGTGGCAGAAAACAGAGAAATGATGATCTTGGTCTGGGAGTTCAGAGGCTTGACTTCAAATGGCTGCAAGGGAAGTTTTGGGGGTAATAGAATTATTCTATGCTGTGATAATTGTAGTTACAAGCATGTAAATGTGTACAATTTGTCATAACTCATTGAACCATACACTCAAAATAGATACATTTTATTGTATGTAAATTATTAATCAATAAAACTGATTAATAAAAACAAACTTAAGTTTGTATATAGTTTCATTAGGGTTCTTAACCCATATTAATGGTTTATTTAGATAAATGTTTCCCTCATTACACTATGAACACCTGGAGGATAGGAAATACATTCTGTTTATCTTTGTTTCTCTATTGCCCAGCACAGAGGCACAGAGGTAGATCTTGATAAATAAATCCATGTTACTGAATAATGAAATTCATTTCAAAACTTAGGGTCAGGCAAAGGGCTGAATCTCTGAAATAAATTGGTACATTTCCTTCTAGTAAGAAGGAAAGGTATATAACCTATTCCCCTATTTCTTTGTTAGAAACTCAGAGCAAAATTTCTGATAAAAAATTGTACAGCTTCTTGGTGTTCCCTTGGTCACTTGTATCTGCCCTTGGTCCTATTTTAATCACCTTTGATCTTATTCTGTCTGTTTTTATTGTAAGCAATCCCAAATGTTTTTTAAGATATAAAGATCTAAATGAAAACTAAAGAACACCATGAGGCTGGATTCCAGGTGATGCCCTAAGGGCATCGTGTGACCAAAGGGGAGGGAGCCTGGGGCACTGATGTTTCTAAGGAAGGGGAGAGTATTTAAATTCCATCCATCAGATACAGAGAGGAACCTTCCTGAGCAATTTGTCAAGTCCTTAACTGGGACCAGTTTCTTAAGGTATGGAGATTCTCTGATCTGTTTGTTGGGTGTGCTAGTGCATTACATAGTCAAGTTTGGATAAGGAGGTTCAAATATTCCAGAGGCTTTGCTTTCCAAGAATGTCTAATAAATTTAACAGCAATAATTTTTAAGCACAGCTGTTTTTTCAAACTCTAAGAAAATTTTACATTACAAAAACAACTGACTTTCTAATACCAAGGGAAAGAAAAAAACTGGTGAATTAGAAACTGAAATGAAGTCAATTCTCTAATTTTAGTTTCTTTTCTTATACTCTTCTGCCTATCCCCTTGTTTTCCCTACCCACATGCTCCCTTTCCTGTTAATCTAAGTTCAACATGCAGCTTTTGGTTTTTGAATACTTTTCTTTGGAGTGAGTCAGGAATACTTGAGATTTCTCTGCCTACCTCAGAAACTTTCACACCATACTAGCTCCCCATGAAATCATCAACCACTTGATTCTTTACTTACCTCCTAGTTTAGGAGATGTGTGGCTCAGAGGAGTCAGAGAAATAAGGGACTTCATCTTCAGGGTTCCAAGATACTATTTCAATTAGATAATGAATTCAAGTCTTTGAATTCAAGCCTGGGATCTAAGTGCATCTTGAGTCCCACAAAACCAAATTTGTGTTAACTGGTCTTTCTTTCATTCCATCCCCTATGAAATCTTTCTCCTACCTAGTCCTAAAAGACGTGTGTTGCTTAAACAATACACAAGAGTGTTACACAAATCTGAACTGGGTAGCAAGAGGTGTGGAGAGGCCAGGAGGGAGGGTCTGCTAAAGTAGCTAGGAAGCTACTTAGAGTTCACTGTGTCTTTAGCATAGCATGTCCTGGGCGCTGATGGAAGTTACCTACATGGCAACAGGTACAGCCCTACCTTTAGAGACAAACATGATGTCTACTCCCTGGGATGGTCTGAAGGTCTTCCCATGATTGAACTGCCTTCTTATACATTATATTCCCAGGCCAGCAGGTAACAAATGATAGCTCATGGGCCAAATTATATGTTTTTGTATGACCCACAAATGAAGTCTGGCTTTTACATTTTTAAATGGTTGACCCAAAATTAAAAGAAGGATATACTGGGACTCATGAAAAATTAGGTGAAATTCTTATTTCAATTTCCATAAATAAAATTTCATTGGAACATCCTTTCACATATTGTCCACAGTTGTTTTCATGAGATAATGACAGAGTCGAGTAGTTGTAACAGAGACTATGTGGCCCACAGGGTCCAAGATATTGGACAGAAATATTTGCTGACTCTGGGACTAGTGTTTCACTCTGCTCCTCATCTGTGTGGGCTGTTTCTAAATTGTTCCAGGACACCCTGTATATACAGTCCATCCCTTAATTGCTTCCACTGAAAAACATATTCATTCTCATCCAATCTTTATATCTTCTGAAGACCTTTACTAACTTGGAGGAGGAAATAAGAAGGGCTCACAGAACACACTGCACATCTTGCCATATTGCCTGCTGCAGCCCTTTCTCCTCTTTCCTCTACCTTTTTTTCTCGTCTTCATCTGGCATAACCAAGCATTTCCTCCAGGTCACTTCCATGCACTCTACGGTTCCCTGCAGGTCTCAGCATCTACCTTACACAGGCTCATTGAGGAGCTGTTTCCAAACAAAGCTAGTGCAGTCCCTGAAAAAGAATTCTGGTGAACACAACTTTCTCCACTTTATTGCTATGGGAGAACAATAGTTCTCTAGAGGTTTAGCTGAGGCTCAGAGCTTTCTCCTGGTGCTAATGAGTTTCTTTCTAATACTCCTAAACTGGATCTCAGTTGGATCATACAGTCTCTTCAGGGTGCAGCCACGTATTCAGAGATCCCACCTCTTCGCAGTCTCTCAACTTTAATCCTCTTGTCCACATCAATGATAGAAGAGAACAGAGGCTGTCCTTTCAGATGTGCTCAGCTACTTAAGCCCATAATTATGGCAGCCTCATTTTTATTGCACAATGCTTAGCAATTTAGTTTTTAATCAAAACATCACACTCAGAATTTTAGTTAGAATTGTGTGTCAGTAATCTATTGTTACATGGAAAGATTGCCTAGTGAGTAGCTGGGATTATTAAAATAGACAGTGGTGTCAGAAATTCTGGCTAGAGTCCTGGTTGAGAGTGATTAGAGGATATTTATCAAACTTCTGAAGGCTGCTCTTTGTTCTCCTAGTCTTGGTTTTAGAAATGAGTTCTTGTTGGGAGCATAGTTATAGATACCAAAATATGTATATGAAATGTATAATATTTTCTTTCAGACTACGGGAGAAAAAATAGAGTACAAATATTTGCATATCAGTATATATTCCTGGTTAACATAAAGTTATAAATATGTTGGAATGACAGATAAAATATAAAAGACATAGATGGGCTCAAAATCTAGAGGAGCATCTTCATGGACAGAAAATCAAAGGTTTGATTGTGGTCCAAAGAAGATTTGCTGGACTTTGGGTGAAAATGCATATAGGGACTGTATGGGCTCACTGTTTAATGTCCCCAGCTCTGGAAATGACACAAAAAGAAGCTATTGTGGGCCTGTGACTAATAGGAATCTGTGAGCCTGGGGAACTGGGGTTCAGGCTCACCAATAGCAACTGAGCAACCCTCCTACTGGCTCCGTGAATGATTGGATTTCTTCTGGTTCCCCAAACACTCTGGGTTAAGGACTTTGAAACATCACTGTTAAGTCCATGTGGAATGGAGAGGAAAGGAGAGGAGAGAAGAGAGAGAGAGAGAGAGAGAGAGAGAGAGAGAGAGAGAGAGAGAGAGAGAGAGGCAAAGGAGTGTGCAAAGCTCCTAATCAAAAAGAGACTGAACTCAAAATTCTACAACACATAAAAAAATTTCAAGCTAAGAATGAAGGTAAAATAAATCAACAATCAGATGAAAAATTTAGTCCAGACAAAACAATAGCGCAATAGGTAATCCCAAAGCTATAAAGCAGATTGATAATTTTGTCTATATAAAGACAAAAGAAGATTCGTATTGCAAAAGTCATTACACTGGGGGTGGCAGTTAGGATTTGAATGCTAAAGAAGACTCCTAGGACCCCCAAATGACAATGCTTTCAAATCTGTAGCTTATTGTAGGAAAATGATATAATATAGCAAAAGCATTAAAATAAGGGTTCATAGCTAAGGGCAACCTGGCAGTGGGGGTTCTGGAGAGACCAGCTGTGCTCTGTCTGGAGGGCTGTACCAGGATGTACTTTATCTCCCAGGTCAGGAGCCACTGACCTGTGTAAAAAATATCTCAGAACCAGGGAGCTCCAGAGGGAGTCTCAGATAGGGCTTCTCTTATCTTGCTGGCCATGGAGGCATATTACTTCCATGTAACCAGCCTCTTTCTCAGAGCTCTTCTAGGGGTCTCAGTGACACCAGGTATAAATCATCTCACTGTTATCAGTCAACAATGCTAATGAGCTGGTAAACCTACTCCCAAACTCACCTGGAAGCTATGGTTTGGTTACAAAGCAACACTATCAATCAGTTCATTTCATACTATGACCAGGGGTCGATGCTGGGCAGTACTTCAGCAGAAATTAACCTTCACAACCTGGCCACAGTAGACAAAGTCAAAAGATAAGCGATAAACTAGGCAAATGAATTGTTATTTATACTGTAGACAAAAGGTTAATTTCCTTAACATATAAAGAATTTTTTTACAAATCAGTATTTTAAAGACTAACAGCCCAATTGAAAAATCATCAAAGGATATGAAAAGACACAGAAATGGAATCATTCTTAAACATATAAAAATAAGCATATGAAAAATATAATCAGTCTTATTCACATAAGGAAAATGCATATTGAAAACTACTGAAATGCCATTTCTCACCTATCATTTAGCACAAGTCAGCAAGGCCAGAAAAGCCAACCACTTTCCTCACAGCTGGGAAGTGAGTCCTTTCTTGAAAGGCTATCTGAGTATCACATTTCTTTGTCTTCTACAGTAAGATGCCTTTCATATAGGATTTTTGTAAATAGAAACCCTTACATCAAGCACAATTTTCTTTTTCTCTTCCCTTTTAAAAATCCTTTTAATTTTTTATTTAAAAATTTTTATATGGAGGTAGACACAATAAAATGCACTTATCTTAAGTGTACAGCTTGATACATTTTGACATGTGTATACACTCATGCAACCATGGTCCAGATCAATATATCAAACATTCTTATTAATTATTTCCCCTTTCATCTATTTCATCCATCTCCCCAGCCCCTTCCCCTAGGGTAACCACTAGTCTCTTCTCTGTTTATGAGTCTATTTCAGTTTTATTTGTTGATTTGTTTTGTTTTTGATTCCATGAATCAGTGAAATCATATGGTATTTGTCTGATTTATTTCATTTAGCATAATATCCTCTAGGTCCATCCATGTTGTTGCAAATGGCAAAATTTCATTCTTTTTTATGGCTGACTAATATTCCATTGCATAAATGTACCACTTCTTTTTTATCAATTCATCTATTCATGGACATTTAGGTTTTTTTCCATATTTAGCTATTGCAAATAATGCTGCAATAAACAGGAGTATGTATATTTTTTTAGATTAGTGATTTTGTTTTCTTTGGGTATATTCCTAGAAGTAGAATTGCTGGGTCATATGGTATTTCTACTTTTCATTTTTTGAACCCCCATACTGTTTTGCATAGTGGCTAGACCAATTTATAATCCTGCCAGCAGTATATGAGGGTTCCCTTTTCTCCACACTCCTACCAACAGTTGTTATTTCTTGTCTTGTTAATATTAGCCATTTTGACTGGTGTGAGGTAATATCTCATTTTGGTTTTGATTTGCATTTCCCTGATGACTAGTGATGTTGAGCATCGTTTCATGTGTCTGTTGACCATCTGTTTGTCTTTGGAAAAATGTCTATTCAGGTCCTTGCCCCTTTTTCAATAAGATTATTTGTCTTTTTGATATTGAGTTACATGAGTTTTTTACGTATTTGGGATATTAGTCCCTATCAGATATATTGTTTGCAAATATATTTTCCCACACAGTTGGTTGCCTTTTTGTTTTGTTCACAGTTTCCTTTGCTGTACAGAGCTTTTTAGTTTGATGTAGTCCCACTTGTTTTTCTATTTCTTTTACCTGGGGAGACATACCCAGAAAGAAATTACTAATGCCAGTGTTCAGGAGTTTTCTGCCTATGTTTTCTTCTAGGAGTTTTATGATTTCAGGTCTTATATTTAGGTCTTTAATCCATTTTGAGATTACTTTTGTGTATAGTGTAAGACAGTGGTCCAGTGTCATTCTTTTGCATGTAGCTCATGAGTTATCCCAAGACCATTTATTGATGAGACTGTCTTTTCCCCATAGTATATTCTTGCCTCTTTTATCATATATTGATTATATATGCATGGGTTTGTTTCTGGGCTTTCTTTTCTATTCCATTGGTTTATGTATCTGTCAGTTCCATACAGTTTTAATTACTGTCATTTTGTAGGATAGTTTGAAATCAAGGAGCATTATCTCCCCAGTTTTGTTCTTTCTCAAGATTCTTAGGGCATTTAGGTTTTATTTTCTGTGGTTCCACACAAATTTTAGGATTATATACTCTAATTCATTGAAAAATGCCACTGGTATTTTAATAAGGATTGTATCAAAACTGTAGATTGCTTTGGCCAGTATGGCTCTTTTAACAGTATTAGTTCTTCTTATCCATGAGCATAGAATAGCTTTCCATTAATTTTTGTCCTCTTCATTTCTTTCATCAGTGTCTTATAGTTTTCAGAGTACAGGTCTTTCATCTCCTTGGTTAAATTTATGCCTAGGTATTTTATTCCTTTTTGACGAAATTGTATATGGGATTAATTTCTTGATTTCTCTTTCTGTTAGTTCATTATTTGTATATATAGAAATGCAACAGATTTCTGTATGTTGATTTTGTATCCTGTGACTTTACTGAATTTATACGAATTATAGTAGTTCTTTGGTGGAGTCTTTAGGGTTTTCTATATATCGTATTATGTTATCTGGAAATAGTGACAGTTTTACTTCTTCCTTACCAATTTGGATGCCTTTTCTTTCTTTTTCTTGACTGAGTACTATGGCTAGGGCTTCCATTACAATATTGAATAAAAATGGTAAGAACAGGTATTCTTGTCTTATTCCTTGTCTTTGAGGAAAGTTTTGCTTTGAGTATGATGTTAACTGTGGGTTTGTCATATACAGCCTTTATTATGTTGAGGTATGTTTTCTCTATACCAGTTTGTTGAGAGTTTCTATCATGAATGGATGCTAAACTTTGTCAATGCCTTTTCAGCATCTATTGAGAGGACCATATAGTTTTTATCCTTCTTTTTGTTAATGTGGTGTATCATGTTGATTGATTTGTTGTTATTAAACTATTCCTGCATTCCTGGAAATAAATCTCACTTGGTCATTGTGAATGACACTTGTAATACATTTTTGAATTCAGTTTGTTAATGTTTTGTTGAGTATTTTTGCTTCTATGTTCATCACGGATATTGGTCTGTAATTTTTTTTTTTTGCAGTGTCTTTATCTGGTTTAGGTATTAGAGTAATACTTGCCTTACAGAATGAATTTGGAAGTGCTCCCTCCTCTTCAAATTTTTGGAAGAATAAGTTTAAGAAGAATAAGTATTAGCTCTTCTTCTATGTTTGGTAGAATTCTGTGAAGACATCTGGTTCTGGATGTTTGTTTGTTGGGAGTTTTTGTTCCTGCTTCAATTTCGTTACTAGTAATTGGTCTGTTCAGATTTTCTATTTCTTGCTGGTTCAGTTTTGGGAGATTGCATATTTCTAGGAGTTTGTCCATTTCTTCTAGGTTGTCCAATATGTTGGCATATAATTTTTCATAGTAATCTCTTATAATTGTTTGTATTTCTGTGGTGTCAATTGTAATTTGTCTTTCTTTTCTGATTTAGTTTTTTGAGGGTTCTCTCTTTTTTTACTTGATGAATCTAGCTGATGGGTTTTCAATTTTGTTTATCTTTTCAAGGAACTAACTCTTAGTTTCATTGATCTGTTGTATTGTTTTTTAGTCTCTAGTTCATTTATTTCTGCTCTCATCTTTATTATTTCCTTTCTTCTACTAACTTTGGGCTTTGTTCTCCTTTTTATAGTTCCTTTAGGTATAGGGTTAGATTGCTTATTTGATATTTTTCTTACTACTGGGTTTGGCCTGTAATGCTGTAAACTTCCCTCAAAGAATACCTTTTGCTACATCCTGAATATTTGGCATTGTTGTGTTTCTATTTTCATTATTCTTCAATTATTTTTTTATTTCCTCTTTAATTTCTTCATTGACTCATTGGTTGTTTAGTAGCATGCAGTTAAGCCTCCATATGTTCAATTTTTTTTCCAGTTTTCTTCCAGTAATTGATTCCCAGTTTCATACTGTTGTGGTTAGGAAAGATAGTTGGTATGATTTCAACCTTCCTAACTTTATTAATATTTGTGTTGTGGCCTAACATGTGATCTGTCCTGGAGAATGTTCCATGTGCACTTGAAAAGAATGAATATTCTTCTGTTTTAGGTATAATGTAGTGTATATATCTATTAGGTCCATTTGGTCTAATGTGTTGTTCAAAGCTGCTGTTTCTTTATTGATTTTCTGTTTGGATGACCTACCCATTGATGCAAGTAGGGTGTTAAAGTCCACTAATGTTATTGTATTACTGTCAGTTTCTCCATTTATGTCTGCTGCTATTTGTTCTATGTATTTAGGTGCTTCTTTGTTGGGTGTGTAGATATTTACAATTGTTATATCTTGCTGGACTGAGCCCTTAATCATTATATAGTGTCCTTCTTTGTCTCTTTTTACAGTTTTTGCTTTAAAGTCTACTTTGTCTGATATAAGTACTGCTACTTTCATTTGCATTTGCATGGAATATCTTTTTCCAGTTCCTCAGTTTCAGTCTGTGTGTGTCTTTAGGTCTGAAATGAGTCTGTTGTAGGGAGAATATAGATGGGTCCTGTTTTTATTTTTAATCAGTTAATGTCACCCTATGTCTTTTGATTAGAGCATTTAGTCCACTTATATTTAAAGTAGTTATTGATAGATACTGCCATTTTGTTAAACATTTTCTGGTTGTTTTTGTTGTTTTCTTTGATCTTTTTTTCTGATGTTCTCATTCCTTGTGTATGATGACTTTCTTTAGTTATGGTATAATTCCTTTCTCTTTATTTTTTTTGTATACATTAGAGGTTTTTGTTTGTGCTTACCAGTGGTCTGTATATGCCTTACATATATAGATGTCTATGTTAAGTTTCAATAGTTGCTTGAGTTCAAATGCATTGTAATAGCACTACACTTTTAACCCCTCCTCCACATATTATGTATATGATGTCTTTTATAACATCTTTTATTTAGTGATTCCTTTAACTACTTTTAGAAGTAGTCGATTTCAGTATTTCTGTCTTTAACTTTCATACTAGCTTTTAAAGTGTTTGCTCTACTATCTTTGCTATCTGCTTTTACCAGTGAAATTTTTTCTTTTTCATTATTTTCTTGCTTCTGATCATGGTATTTTGTTTTCTTTTAGAAATGTCCCTTTAACATTTCTTGTAAGGCTGGCTTAGTGGTGGTGAACTCTTTAAACTTGTGTTTATCTGAGAAGATCTTTATCTCTCCTTTAATTCTGAGTTATAACTTCGCTGAGTAGAGTATTCTTGGTTGGAGGTTTTTTTTTTTTTTCTCTTGCCTCATTCTGAATGTATCATGCTACTACTCCCTTTTGGCCTGTGGAGTGTCTGCTGAAAAAAATCAGCTGATAGCATTATGGGATTTCCCTTGTTGGTGACTGGTTGCTTTTCTCTCACTGTTTTTAAGATTCTCTCTTTATCTTGGATCTTTGACATTTTAATTATTATGTGTCTTACTGTGGATGTCTTGGGTTCATCTTGTTTAGAGCTCTCTGTGCTTCCTGGACCTGGATGTCTGTTTCCATCCTTAGCTTAGAGACATGTTCAGCTATTATTTCTTTAAGTGAGTCTTCACCCCTTTCTCTCTCTCTTTTCTTTCTGCATTTCCTATAATGTGAATATTAAGATGTGCGATATTGTCCCAAAGCTCCCTTAACTTATCCTCATTCTTTTTTCTTTCTCCTGTTCAGCTTGAGTTCTTCCTATTACTCTGTCTCTGAAATCCCCCATTCATCCTCTTATCTGCTACTGATTCCCTATAATGTAGTTTTTATTTCTTTATTGTATTCTTCATCTCTGATTAGTTCTTTTTATATTTTTACCTCTTTGTAGAGCTTCTCGTTGAGTTCATGTACTCTTCTCTCAGGTCCAATGAGCATCTTTAAAACCATTACTCTTTGTCATGTAGATTGCTGGATTCTGTTTGTTTCAGTTCTTTTTCTGAAGTTTTGTCATATTTTTGTTTCAAGCAAATTCTGGTGTCTCCTCATTTTGTTTGACTTTCTGTGTTTGCTTGTATAGGTTAAATGAAAGGGCTACCTCTCCCAGGCTTGAAAGTGTGAAGTACATCCCCTTGGAAGACTGCATGTGCCTGGTAGTTCTGGCTGGCTGGCTGGAGGCTGGGTGACATGAACCAAAGTGTCCTGAGGATCTCCTGTATGGTTGCCAATGGGACAGTGGTGGTGTCAAAGGGACGCAGTATGGGGTACTCCCAGTTGTGTCCTCTCTGGCAGAGCACCTGGAGCATGGTCCACGGGTCTCCCAGGTGGGTGTCAGCTGAGCCCATGCTAATGGAGTGGGTGGGGGTGGATGGGTGCAGTCTGGGAGTCTCATGGGTTGGTACTGGGCTGGGGCTGCATGAACAGTGTGGCTGGGAACAGAAGGGGTGCAGGCAGGGTGAATCTGTGTGAGTGTTGCACTTGGAACACCCTGGTGGGCCTGCTGGGTCTCTCACAGCCATGTCCAGGTGTGGGTGGGGCTGAGAGGCCATGTCTGTCAAGTCGAGCTGGTGTGTTCATGTCCACACTCTCAGTGTGCATGGGGAATTGAAACCAGGGCACTCTCCTGTTCCTGTCTTCAGTAGTAAGAGTGCAGGAGGAATGTGAACAATGTAGATCACCCTGTTCTCTTCTACACTAACAATGTGTGTGGGAAATGTAAACGATGTTGCTTGCTTCGCTCCCTTCCCGCTAGCAGCGTCGGGGGGAACACAACAAGCTGCTCACACTGCTCCTGATCCCACAAGCAGTGTCAGAGGGTGGGCAGTGACGGGGTGGCAGGGGGAATGTAAACAGTGGTGCTCACTAGCACCTCTTGCTCTGGATAGAGTTCCAGCACTTCTCCTGCTCTTTGGGGGGGAGCATGAAAATCAGCTTCCTGCAATTATAGTTGTGGTTGGGTTTAAACCCTCTGACTGGCAGTCTTTTTTCTCTACCCCAGAGCATGTGAGTCTGTGTTCCAGCAGCTCAGCGATATCCCTCCCTACCTCAAGACCACACTGGGGCTGGGCTCCCTCCATTACCATGTCTCCAGCTCTCCTGCCATTTTTCCTATGGTCTTTTTATCTCTCCTTGTGCAGAACATGTTCACTCAGGCCTCTGTTCTTCCTTGAGATTAATTTCTCTGGGTGAAGGTGTGGTTTCAGTATGTATGTGGGAAGAGGTGGGCTCAGGCTCTTTCTATGCTTCCATCGTGGACCCAAGACCCAGGAGTGATTTTCTTATGCATAAATCAGTCACTGTACTCCAACTGTACCCAGTTACCATCTTAATGTCTCTCCTCTTTGCTCCTTGCATTCCAGGTATCACTGTACATGCTAATCTTCATTAAGACTTCACCTAGGATGCAAGAAATAACACTGCAAATAAAATTGATATAATAAGTCAGTTCACCTAATTAACCATTGACTAAGAAAAAACTCCTGAATTTTAGGAAGTAAAGATGATGGAAATATATATATTCTAGATAAAAGTTACAAGCCAAATATTAAATATTTTAGGCTCTGCTAGCCACATGGCCTCTGTTGCAACGATTTAACTCTGCTGTGGCAGAGCAAAAGCAGCCACAGGACAACATATAAACAAAGAAGTTAGGTTGTGTTCCAATACAACATTATTTATGAACAGGTGGTGGGCTAGATTTGACATGTGGGCCATCATTTGCTTACCCGAAAGGTATAAAGTAATAATTTCATTTGAGAAATTCCAGTTAGTGGGAATGTAAAGGAGGGAGAGTTTGCATCGAGCTAGCACTCATGGGGTGATGATTCTTAATCTGGAACCTCAGTGTTAGGTAGAATATCATCTTGGGAGTCTGGTAGGGAAAAAGGTGGGGGTGGGGCAGCAAGGATGCTCTTGGTAGAGGAAAATATGCAAGCAGAAGTATGCAGAGTTGAGTAGCAAGTGGGTGTGTACTAGCAACTCAGTTTGGTTTAAAAATAGTATGCATTAAGTGGAGTGTCAGAAACATAGGTGGGAAGGAATGTTTGGGCAAGACCAAGAAAGGTTTTGCAACCAGGCAAAGGAGAGTGGATTTAGGCCACTGAGTCAGAGAGTGGCTCAGTCAGTCATGCCTTAGGAAAGTTAATCTGGCATTCTGGGGCCTGAAGCTTAAACAGTTAGGGGATTCTCATCCAGGAAAGAAATACAGTATTGTGAATTTGGCACAATTCACACTATCTTAGAAGGGGCTCATATAAGTGTTGGGCTCTGGAATCTAAGCTTCACAATCCTCCTGGAGAATCCACCTCTGTGGGTGGTATAGTATGGAGTGGCTACACCAGTAGTCTTCGTAAGATGTACCCAGACCTTGATGTGGAAATGGCAGAGGGAATCGGGGGGAAGGGGCAAGCAGGAGCCTGTATAGAGGTAAATGTGCAGGGCTTGGCAACAAGGACACTGAAAGTACCCATATTGACATCATCTGCTGGAGGCAAAGAAGAGAAGATAAAGGTGATCAGAGATTACACTTTAGAAGGTGGTGGTGACATAATCCCAAAAGGATAACACAAGAGGAAGTGCAGGTTTTCAAGGGGAAAGAATACAAAGGAGTGAGTTTGAGATTGTCTAGGTAAAAATATCCAGCAGGTCTTTGAAAATTGAAACTAGAGATGGGAAAAGAAGTCTAAATTTGGGGGTTGCTGCATCAACATGAATCTTGTGGCAGAATGAGATGATTAGTGAAGAGGTCAGAAGTCTTTGGATAACATTGCCTGCTCATTCGGTAGAGGTTAAAATGGAAAAAAGCTGCTTATAGAATGAATTTGCTATCTGAATGTTCTTATTTGCCTTCTGGCTGCCAAATTTTCCTTTGAATTTCTCTTAATTTTAGCAGATCATTTGGAATGTATCTACTTTTTAAGCTACTTTATTATCCATTAGAAGTTATAGGTATTACCCTGAAGTTTAACATTTGAATAAATTATTTATATTCATGCTGACTTTGAGCACCTATTTTAAAGATGACATCCACTATGTTTTTAGTCTTTCATGAAGCTACAAAAATTTGTGAAGTATATGCCCCCCCTTCTGACATATAACCTTTAAATCTGTCTCACTTCTCTGGTATTTACAGCTATTCTCCTCAAAAGAGGTCAAGTCTCTAGGACTGAAAGGAAAGAAGTCTCGAGAGGCGTGTAATTATCAGTAATAGTTATGTTCCATTTTAGAGTTTCTGTCTGGTTTCTTCTGCACTGACAGGGTCTAAGAAGTTTGGTACAAGCTTCTGGAAAAAAATGCATATACTTCTTGGAAGTGTTTTTTTAATTATCTGGTCTCAAATAGCTGATATAAGAAACTAGTATATTCAGGATATTGGTAACTATCCAATTAGTCACCTTTCCTTCTTTAAGAAACCTGGTTATAATGGACACCATATATTTTCTATACTGTTGTGTTTCTTTATTGTCTTAATGATTTTTTTCATGAGTTCTTCCAGTAATTATTCTCACTGAGTGTTCTGGGAAACATATTCCCCTTTCCATCTTTTTCGGGATTATTTGAAACATGGGAGAAGTAACTTTGCCAGAGAGTTTGTTAGAAACAATTTTATAAAACTGTAGTTTCTTTCTAGCCTGGTTCCCCTGGGAGACTAAAACTACAGATTTATGTCATCTGCAACCATCAACACTTTATGCCTTTCCTTGGGCTGGCATGCAATACTTTCCTCCCTCTTTCTCTCCCTACGTTTCACTGAGATATTTCATCTATTCTCATTCATCAGATTATCTATATTCTGATGATCTCAGATTTATGTCTCCAGTTCATTTCTTTACCTGAATCCAACTACCTGTTTGGCATTTCTACTTGGTTAATTCACTTGCATATAAAATTGAACATGTCCTGAACTCATGATTCTCCACCCTACCCAACCTGGTTTTCTCCATATCTTCTCCTTATTAGGGAATAGCTACCATACATGCAGGAACCGCCCTTGATTCTCTTTCTCTTACATCTCATCCCTGATCTACACTAATTCATTAGCAATTCCTGTAGGTGCTTTCTAAAATAGAGCTGGGAGCTGTCTGTTTTCCACTGCCATTAATATTGTCCAAGTTTTGGTGGTCTCTCAAAAGGACTAATGAGACAGCTTCCTAACTGGGCTCCTGGCCTCATTCTTGCCTCCCCCATTCAGTGGTCTGTGGGTCTTAATCTGGTTGTGCACTGGATTCACCTGAAAACACATATACTACTGGTGATTAGGTCTCACACCCAGAGATTCTATTTAACTGGCCTGGGGTGTGGCCTAATTATGCGGGATTTAAATAATTTAAATAATTTTTTAAATGTGAAATGTTAATCAAATTGAGAATCACCATTCCACTCCACATGCAGCATGGAGAACCAAATCCTTAACACTTTAATCAGTCTGTTTAAACCTCCTCAGTGTCCTTGCATTGATCTCAAACACTCATAGTAATACCTCTATCCTGTACTGTTTATACTCTAGGCACCATTGCATCTGCTGACCTTTCTGACTAATGATGCAGCCCCATCTCTCATCTACCTGAGTCTGCCTGGCATCTGGGTCCAGCTTCTTCCCTTTCCAGGTATACCACACAATGCAGTAGATGTTGGAAGTGGCTGGGTGCACATTGCTTGTTGGTTATCCTTCTGCAAGAATCTCATCCCATCTTTCAATCACAGTTTGGATTGAGAAGACCCCATTCTTCTCCCCCTATCCCTACTCCCACTTTGTGTTTAGGAATGTGACCTAGGATTTGCTTTCCAGAATACTTCACTGGGACTAATAAGCATCCTTTCTGATAGTCTTTGGCTGGAGATACCAGGAGTTTTGAACTGTTGGAGCTGTAAACCTGGCTGCCTGCAGAGATTCATCTCTAGGAGCAGAGAAAGACCAAGGAGTCAAGAATAGATGCTTTGAGATACACGCTGCTCCATTTATATGATCTCATTTAATTCTCACAGTAACCCATTAGGTTATCTATTTCTATCCCTATTTTGCTGATGAGAAAAGTGAACTCCAGAGAAATTACATAATATGCTCACATAGTGCTATTTGAGTTAGACTTCTATTTTAGATGTAAGAAATAATAGCTTATGAAAAATCAATATTGGAAGTATGTTTAATATTCTCTCCACCCAAGAATAAGTTTATTATGAATATTCCACATCAGTATGCAATAACCGGGTCCGAAGAATGTGTGTAATGATTTGCTGACACGGTTGAAAAAACAGGACACATGTTTCATCTGACGGGTTAGAAGTGATGGTTGTTGGTCTCTTTTAAGCGGCCCCCAATGCTATTGACTCTGATGAATTACGCCCATTAAACAGTACCTCTCAAAATGCAATGGAAATAGGAATTGCCTGGAATTTTGCTTAGCAGCTGCTGATTCCATAAAACTGGGATGTGGTCTGAAATCCTGCATTTCCAGCCGTCTGTCAAGTGGCTCTCATGCCGCTGCTTCATGCGTCACACTGAGTAGCAAAAGGTCCGTGATGGAAGTTGTATTTATTGCTTGTAGCCTCTGAAAGATTATAGCCTAAACTGTAATCATACCCAACTGAATACCACAGGAAATTCACTGACACGTAAAAGAAAAACCCTACATCAGAATGGATGCTCATGTGATTACTTTAAGTGTCAGATGCCCACCGTACTGCCAATGTGTGGACCAACTGGGGAAAAAGTCTACAGTACAGCTCTTCGGGGATTCTGGGTGAGAAATTAAGTTCTCCTCACACCAGTGATGGAGTGATGGGAATGAGGAATCTGAAGAAAGGAGTTATTGTGGCTTAGATGTAAGTTTTTCCCAAATGTCAAACACAATACATACGCGTCAGAAATAAATGACACTTGCTATTTAAGTGTGGAACTTCCTTGGTAAATAAAAGACTTAACACTTACATTTTTAAACAGTACTTTTTTTTTTTAAGAGAGAGAGTTTTATTTCTCTCTCTGGCGTTCAAGCTGGTTTCTTAGGAAAAAACAATTCATTTTATCAGTCTGTGAATCAGCTAACTTCAGGGCTTAGACAATTCAAATTCCTGAAAAGTTGAACACCCTGGATGGAGTCCCTCTACCAAATATAAGAAAAAAATATTCAGGACCAGCAGGCACATAACAAAATTAATGAAGTCTCATGTTTCATGAGAACTTATGAACTTGAAGTTTTGGGATATTTTACATTGGGGAAAGCCATACTCTGCAAGCCAGTAATATTCTCCTTGTGACTGGGTCCACGGGGCTGTGTTCCTACTGTCTCTGGGCAGCATTACCAGTATGGGGCCTTGCAGATGATGAAGAGGGCAGTACAAGTTATTTATCTCATTGTCTTTGTGAAATGTGAAGAGAATTTTTTTGCGTGAACAGGATTGAGGGCAATTTTAAAGGTTATAGCAGACATCTAAGTCAAAGGGATGAATTTAAATTGAGCTCAGAGAAAGGGCTTGCTGGGCAGTCCTGAGTTATTTTCAGTATTTCAAAAGAGCCTACAGGACATTCTTTGGTGACTAGGCAATAGAGGCTTGTTATAACATCACGGATCCTTAATTTTGGCTGGCATTAGAGAATATGGAGATTACATTGGTTGTCTGGAGGCAATTGGAAGTACTGCTTTGACTTCATATGCCTTTGTTTAAGAATGACATAAATTATTAATTATAATATGATGGAATTAGTCTTTCAAAATATTGGATTGGTGTGGACTTGGAATAATGGAAAGACTTGAAATGGGGAAAGTTTTGGGGACTATGATTAAAATTCAAGTATTTTATCTCTTGGGGGATACATCTTGAACCAATCAACTTATTGGTAGTCAGTCGGCATATATTTAATATATTTAATCATCATCTTCATGTGTTGAACACTGTGCTGGGCATTTTGGGAGTATAGTAATGAAAAAGTTGTGGTAATTCCCTATGAAGCTATATAAGGAAAGGGAAACACCACAGAAATGATTAGCTGCACATAGTGTTAACACAAATTCTAGAGGTTCTTAGTACTGCATAAAGTGTTAACACATTTTATTTCCATACGTATGTATTTGATTTAAGATATAAAATTCTGAAGGGAAACTGACAAATAGTCATGGGCGACTAATACAGGCATGAATGGTGCCTGGGGCCTGTCTGATGTACCCCTTGGCTCGGTGGTTACCTTACACATGTGTAGCTTTTTCTTGAGGTGTATTTCCCATAAGCAACTCTCATCAAAGAGTGGTGTTGGTGAAATTGATCACTTTCACCAAAACACAGCATTTGTTTGTTTAAGTTTTGAATTCTTCTTCCAGATATTTTCCACTTTAAGTTTCAGTGTTTAAGCTCATGCCCATCTGCAATGACCAGCTGTTGACTATTGGATATGGTACTTTGTTTTATGACTCCTATTTTGAGTTACTCTTATCATTTGTTCATCATGATTCTCATAGAGTCATAAATGATCTCTTGTCTATTTACTCTGAATATCCTTTCTTTTGGTTTTTCAAATACTTAGCCATTTTTATATTTCCTTTATTGCTGGAATATTGATTATGTAATTAAACTTTCAGAAACACAAATTATTTGATTAGGGGGTTTAATGCTCAGAAAAACAGTTATATCTACTAAATTCTTTTATAGGAGGTATTCTAATTTAAGAACTGGTAACACATGTTTGTTGCTCTAGATTGCAGAACTTCAGAGGTTAAATCAGAAGTGCTCTATTTCTTAAATTGCATGCCTAGTTCATGAGTAGAGGTGGGTTCCTCTTTTGTTATTCTTTATGCCTTACACATATTTTATAATTATTCCTTTGTCCCTATTCAATGTTTAATAGAAAATAATAAACATTAATTGATATTAAAGGTTGTTATCTTTACTAACAGAAACCTGGAGAGATCTATGGACTCTAGAGCTTTTGAGAATTTAAAGATCACAGTTGAGCATTACACTTTTTATTTTTCTATTGACCACATATAGAAAAGTGAATATTACCATAGCACTTACTATGATACTGAAGTTGATGAATTTAGGTCTGTTTCCTAAAATGTTCAGAGATTTCCTATAAAATTGACAATTTTATTGTAATAATTCAAGGACTGACTTGTAGGCCAAAGTTGAATATTTTATGGGAAAATTCACCTGTTAGGATGTTTGTGGCAGAAAAGATTGTGTTTGTTCATTTTAAATGTAAGATATTTTTGCCATAATAGGTTGGTTTTATGCATCCACATTGTGATAATTAACTCATTGATATTTTTAAGTAAATTTAAATGCATTCAGCTATTCTAGAAGGCTGTGAGGATTTTTCTCTACATCAAGAAAATATCAAAAGGCCTCCTACTTTTAAGATTTATTTTATGAACAAATGAGAAGCAGTGTAATTTAAAAACATTACGTAGAATCTTGATTTCCTGACAAACCATCAACATAAATTAAGGTGAGGTTTTCCCGTGATCATTGAATGTTTGGGTATTCTTCAGTTGAGTGTAAATACATAATAGTATCTCTTGATGGACTTTGGAAATACTGCTTGGAATTTTCTTTTTAACATATGAATATACACACACACATACACATAGAGCACAAGTGTGATTAATATTATAGACAAAAATCAAAATATGCAGAAAGATTGTATAACATGGGACTTAGTCTAGTGTGAGTACATCAAAACGCTTTGTTTTGTTAGAGAGCAGGATGCTAAGATAATGAAACACAGGTTAAAATTTAATTGGAAAACAGGCTGTTGAAAGGAGCCTAAAGAAGGGATCAGAGATGGGAGGATGTCTTGCCAATGGGTTTCAGCCCCGGACAAGTGCACTATGGATTCAGTGAGACCAAAGAAATGACAATGGAACCTTTGGGTGAAAGGGTTATACCCAACTTTATTCCCACGGTGACAGGGCAATGACTAGAATCCCATACACTCAGAGCAAGTCGGCCCACAGCAAGCTGGTCTCTGCCTCTGGGCCTCTCTGCCCGGCAGCCGTCTCAGTCTCTGTCCTCGGCCCTGCCACCACTCCAGCCTCTGCTCTCCCGCAGGTGTGCAACCCAGAGCACTGGGTAGAGCTCTTTATATAGAGTCAATAAGCACGTATTGCCCACATGTGTGTAGTGAGTTAGCTGACCAGGGCCAGGTGAGAATCCTGGCCATAGGAACCTTCACTTTATCCACAGAGGACCTGTATAGTGCAAATGAACAAGGGTAGCAGGGAACGTTTTGAGGTTAAATTGTCTTCTTCACAGCCAAGCACAAGCTGGGGTCTTTAATCAGAATATTCTCCTTCCTCCTGCCACTCCAGCCTTTCCCCTATCTTTGTGTAGAAATTTCATTTTATCCTCAGGTCTCAGGCCCAGTGTCTTCTCATCAGAAATGCTCTTCCTTCAAGTAGTCACTTGTCCCCACCAAATAACTCGCAGAGCTTGTTTGTTTCTGTCCTCCCACTTACCACAATTTTCACTTATTTGCTTGCTTGCTTTGTGCATGGCTGGCTCCTTCCCCTTTGCCCACCTTCATTCCATTTCCAGTCTCTAAAGCCCAAGAGGGGCTTCTGTCTGTCCCAGTGCCTGCTGGGGAGCCGGCACACGGTAGCTGCTCGTGGAGGTCTGCTCCCTTTCATTGCTTTCGGGTAGCAGTGCGGCTCAGTCCTCTTACCCGACACAGGAGAATCACACCGCCTATGAAACATTTCTGTATAGGAACGTCTGTAGATCCTTTAACTCTCCTCTCACCCACACATGGCAACCTGTCCAAACCACTGCAGGATTTTCTATTGTTTCTCACAGGACATATTTTGTTTGGGAGGGTATTTCCAATTAAGGCACTTTCATAAATCACTGGAATAGTCTCCCCTCTCTTTTCCCAGTGATGACACAATGACTAGAAGGCAAGAAACTTTCTGTCTCTACAGTTCTATCAAAGCATGGAGTGTCCCTATTCTACTAATGTAGAGCCTTGTTTATCCTGGAGCTGTCTGCTGGCTGCTTTCAATGTTTCAGTGTCCCCTGAGGACTTAGAATTCTATAATTAATTTCTAATTTACCATTAGGGTGTGTGTTTATTATTCAGTTAGCATTCACTGAGTGTGAGTAGGGAACTTTACACAGGGGGTCATGTTGGGGACTTAGGGATTGAAGGTGACATCACCCTTATATTTGAATTGCTCAAAGACAAGCTATGAAGACCACTTATTCATATATGGAATAATGAGAGACAATTACTATGGATAAAGTGAAGGTTCCTGTGGCCAGGATTCTCACCTGGCCCTGGTCGGCTAGCTCACTACACACGTGTGGGCAATACATTCTTATTATCTCCATATAAAGAGCTCTACCCAGTGCTCTGGGCAACACAGTGGCATGGCTGCAAGGCTGCAGGAGAGCAGAGCAGAGGCTGGAGCGGTGGCAGCACCGAGGACAGAGACTGAGATGGCTGTAGGGGCAGAGAGGCCCAGAGGCAGAGACCCGCTTGCAGCATGCAGACTCACTCTGAGTGGATGGGATTCTAGTGATTGACCTGCCACTGTGGGAATAAAGTTGGGTATAAACCCTTTCACCCCAAGAATGTTCCACTATCATTTCTTTGGTCTCATTGAATCCATAGTGAACTTGTCCAGGGCTGAAACCCACTGGCAAGACAATTACAAATTAAAGTAAAACAGTGAAAAGTTAGAAACAATGCAAGTGTTTAGTAATGGGTAAATGGTTGAGTAAACTGTGATATATCTACATGTTGATATTACATTCATAACATAGCATATCTATGATTATATTATAAAGTTGTATGGAAAAAGGGATTCAAAACATCAAAACCTTAAATTGTAGCTTGTTCTTCCTGCTTAATTTTTTCTCTGTAGCAGTAGATACATTCTAACATGCTATATGGTTGGCATACTTATATTTATTTTCATTAGAATATGAACACCATAGAGACAGAGGTGTTTGTCAGTTGTCTGTACTGTAATTTTATTGAATCTAGGATGGTGCTTGATACATGGTAGGTAGTCAGTAAACACTGAATGAATAGATGTATGATCAGAATATGGAAAAGAATAATGGAATGAAGAAAAAAATGTCGATAATGCTTGTCTTTTGCTGTGAGATTATGGGGGATATTGATTTCATATTTGTGTTTTGTATAATGAATATCCATTACTTTAGTAATGAGGTTCACTCTGTATGTATACATGCATACATATAAATAGATACTGGATGGAAATACAACAAAATGTAGCTTTCTTCGAATAGAAGAAATCTTTGATAGTTTTAGTAAATTAAAAAAGAAACTGTTTTTTACATAGAACACAGTAAAAATGTATTAGTTTTAAAATTTGAGAAAAAAGAACATCTTCCATTTGTGGTGGTGGTGATTTGAATCAGAATATAGTGACAAAATCAAAAGTAGTAAATGCTCACTCCCCTTCTCATTACTTACTATAAAAAATGTGAAACTTCATAAAAAAATTGGAAAGATAATTATAGGGCTTAAACGAAATTTTTTTGATAGAGATAATGGGTACACTGGAGCTTTTACACCAAAGGAGCCTAATTCATTTAGAAAGAAGGGAAACCAAAAAACATTAGATTTCTTTGGGATTCAAGAATTTGTGCTTTCTGCTTAGTTTGACCCTTTGGTATGTAAACCCTTTTAAATACCAAATGTCTTAAAAGGGTTTGGAATAAATCTTTGAAAAGTCAAGTTCTAACCCCAAATGCCCTCCCTAGCAAACAGTGATAAAAAAGTGTTTCCCTGATAATAAAACAAGAAACCACAGGGGAAGGAGTGGTACATCAGGAAGCAAGAAGCCTCTTAATCAAACTATCAAGGGTCCATTTTGAGATATGTAGTTAAGGCGACTTCTGGTTAAGTTTCATGAAGGAATGCATCCTCCATCAGGATCATTTCAAATCTGATGGAATTTAGATTTGAATTCTGTGTGTTTCACACATCAACTTAGCTCAGAAGAATAAAGTGTGGACATTGATTATAGTCATTAACTTGCAATTGTTCTAATAAGTGCTGTCATTGCAAAGGTGGGGAAACTGTACATCGTTTTGGGTAGGTGACTGGCAAACAGCATTATATTTCTTGCCTCGTCAGGAATAATCCTTTTAGGTCTCTTAGGTGTATCATAAATACTTTGACCATGTTGCTTTAGTGCTCCATGAGCTAAGAACTTTAGGAAGCTTATAGCATGTTGCCTTCTGGGTAATATAGTTGTTATTGTCTGTCTGAAGGATAAAACACAGAATACCTGTGCTTGGGTTCCTGGGCTGTAATTTGGAATGGATGTGCAAGGAATGGCATTTCATTTACAAGACAACTAGTAAGAAATTACAGACATGAACCCTTCTATTTCTAAGTATAATTTTAAAGAGCTGAATGTGAAAATCCTAATATTCTGCAAAAATCAACATCCATGTGTGTTTTCCACTTAAAATTTAAGTAAAAATAGCTCCTTTCTTTTTAAAACATTCAGTCTTACATAGAGGAAGAATTTCTTAACCTCTCCACCACAACACTTCTCCAACTTTAACAGACACCATCTGGGAATCTTGCTGATACAGATTCTGATTCAGGGGGGCTGGGTGGAGCTTGACAGCATTTCCAGCAAGTTCCCAGGTGGTACCAGTGTTGTTAGCCCATGCGCCACTGTACTTGTTTTCCCTGGGTCTACCACCTCTCCTACCATTTCTCAAATGAAACAAGCCCATTATTTAAGAAAAAGATGTTTAAAAATTTTCTCTACACACCCAGGATAGCCTTGTACCACTTTCCCCATTTGGTAATGTTCAATTAACACCAACTGATTGTGGTACCAGGAACAGCCTAAAACTCTCAGTTTTCCTTCGTGCAATTGGGGGTTACTTGTAGAGAATTTAGCCATATTTAGATGCATGTTTTTATCTAAAAGTGGGAGAGTGGGAAAAGCTCGGGACTGGGAGACAAACACCCATAGGGTATGAACCCTGATTCTGCCACAACTTGTGATACCTTGTATATCATGTCAGCTCTCTAAGCCTCTCTTTCCTCATCAGCAAAGTGGTGGAGTTAATGCCTACACTGCAGGGTGTTTAGGAAAATTAAGGGAGAGAATATATGTGAAGCATCTATTCCAGGGTTTGGAATACAGCAGGCACAGAGGAAATGCTAGTGTCTTGCCAATGGGTTTCAGCCCCTGGCAAGTTTGCTATAGATTCAGTGTGACCAAAGAAATGACAGTAGAACGTTTCTTTGGGGTGAAAGGGTTTATTACCCAGCTTGTTCTCCAGGTGGTAGGTGGATCACTAGTGTCTCTGCTCTGGGCGGAGCTCTCTGTATAATACAATAGTAGCTTATTGCCTACAGGTGTGGAAGCAGTAGCCTAGCAACAGGCCAGTTACATCGTCAAATGGTCTAAGTACAGTGAGGATCCTGGCCACAGGAACCCCACCTACCCCACACTCACCTCACCAGGATTCGTGCCTTACAATCTACACGTTCCCAATCTTCCGCAATGGTCCCTGTGCGAGAAAGCTGGAGCACTGTGTCTTGCCAATAGGTTTCAGCCCCAGGCAAGTTTGTTATGGATTCAGTCTGACCAAAGAAAATGACAGCAAAACATTCTTGGGGTGAAAGGGTTATACCCAACTTTATTTCCAGGTGATAGGTCAGTCACTAAAGTCCCATTCACTCCGAGCGAGTCTGCATGCAGCAAGCCTGTCTCTGCCTCTGGGCCCCTCTGTCTGCACAGCTGTCCCACACAGCCATCTTCCAGGCCTCTCTGCACAGTCATCCTGCACAGCCATCCTCTGGGCATCTGTCCTTGGTGCTGCCACCACTACAGCCTCTGCTCTGCTCTCCTGCAGCCTTGCAGCCCTGCCACCATGTCGTCCTCAGAGCACTGGGTGGAGCTCTTTTTATAGAGTCAACAGCCATGTGGTGCCCACAGGTGTGCAGTGAGCTAGTTAACCAGGGCCAGGAGAGAATCCTGGCCACAGGAACTCCCATTTTATCCACAACTGTAACCAGATTCCACAGTAGCAAAAGAGGCTAACAACATCTTAGAGATAATAACAAAAATTAAGATACAACAAAATTTTGATACAGATAACAAAAATTATAATAATCCTCAAGCCAGAGGAGGTTCCCAATCCACAAAGACCTTAAGGGTGAGAAGACATGTTTTAATGAAACCAGCATAGGCAAATCTTGTCCATCAGGTTGGATGCATGCAAGAGAGTGGTCCTGTGATAGGATTGTAGCAGAAAGGGGGTCACGTCCGGGTCTAATATAACATAATTTTACTCTTTTCTCCATGGGGATTACTGAAAGGCCTATATATAGGGCTACTGGAGGTGCATGTACTGGCCATAATGATAAAACAAAACTCCCAGGTAAGATGCTTCTACCTTCTGGTCGCTCAGGATATATTACTGTGACCTTTAATGGCCACTCTGCTGTTATTCCAGGAATACACAGGAGGCCAGCTTCCAGGCCTTGTCATCAAGGTGCCAGGAGAGCCAGCCATCATTGGTCCATGTGTCGAAAGGTTCAAGGCCATGTCCACTCAGTGGAGTCTCTGGGGTTCAGTGCAGTTGGTGCTGGCAGCAAGATGTTATTCTGGTGGCCAAACCTCAGCTTCAGTGATTCTTCCTTGGTTTGTACTTGCAGTTGTGTAGGGGAGGCAGCCATATGTGTTAACATGTCTATGGGGCTCAGGGCTCCCTTTTGGGGTCTCTCGTTCAAACGCTGTAGCACTGTCTATAAGCAGACTGACTATCCCCACAGGCTATCGGTTTCTGACTTTAGTCCAGATTTTAACAAGCCATTGTGCCTCTCTATCATGCCTGCTGTGGTAGGATTGTATGGCATATGAAACTTCCATTTGATTCCCAGCTGCCACACCCATTCCTGCAGTGTATGTCCAGTAAAATGGGTGCTCTGATCACCCTCAATTACCTGTGGTCAGCCATAGGCAGCAAAGAGACACTTCAGGCCTCTTTTGGTCATCTGCTGGTCTGCACAATGGGTAGGAAAAGCAACCAGAAGTCCAGTAGCTGTGTCCACACAGGTCATGGCATACCGATATCCTTCTGACACAGGTAAAGGCCCAATATAGTCTATCTACCACCTGACGAGGGGTATAAGCCCCTTGCTATTGTCCCATGTTGCTGTGGAACTTGGTGTAAGTCCCTTTTGGAGCACATGACACACTCCTGCCGGGCTCTACTAACTTCTTCAAAGGTCAAAGGCAAGCCCCACTAACGGACTACAGCCCACATTGTCTTTTGCCCCACATACAACAAACGCTGATGTAGCCATTGGGCTACATCAGAGGCAGACTTTCCTTCTAGCCAACATATCTGGGCCGATTTATCTGCATCATCATTTCCTGGGGATGCCAGTGACAAATTACCTGTCACATGGTATACTGTAACTATTTTAGTCTGACCACAGGTCCATAAGTCTTGCCACAATTCTTGCCCCCACAGGGGTCGGTGACCAACCAGCCAGTTGACATGGTACCAGGTTGGTAGCCACAGGATCAAGCCCTGATAGACAGCCCAGTTGTCAGTGAAGACAACTATAGGAGAGGACTCCTGGCTGATCACAAGCCACACAGCTCACAACTATTTCCATGGCTGCTCTTCACCTCCCCATCTTCCATCCATATTGTCTCAGTCTTAGGAGGTTAGCTATAGCCCTCCATTCTGGGGCTTCCCATGGCTGGAGCCATCTGTGTACCATACATCTTCGGGTATAGGGACTCTCTGTTACGGTTCAAAAGCAAGCTCTTCCTGCTTTTCAGTAGTATATGTCACTGGCCCCAATAAGTGCTGGAGTTCTTCACTCAGGGGGCTACTAGAGAGGGCACTACATGGCTGTAGGTAAACACCCCACTTTGCCAGTGTGGGTGTTTGTGCCATACCACTCCTTAGTCTTGTACCCACCCCAAGATGGGATAGTTGGTTATTACCTTTATCCAGGCCATTCCAGTGATGTGTTCTCTGGTCAGCAAGGCATGATACATGGTAGCCAGTTGTTTTTCTATTAAAGTGTATCTACCTCTGCCCCTTTCCAGTGTTGTGACCAGAATCAAGTAGGTTGGCGAGTTTGTTCAAGCCACTGCCAGTGACCCCAGCAATAACTCTCTTCAGTCACATGAACATACAGCTCACAGGGACTTGATGGGTCTATTACATTCAAGGCCTGCACGGCCTTGACTGCCCATTTTGCTGTAGTAAAGGCAGATGCACATGTCTCATCCCAGTCCCACCTGACACCCTTTCATACCAACTGGTATAAGGACTTCAGAATTTGTGCCAAGTGTGGGATAAACACTCTCCAATAGCCTAGAAGACACAAAAACTCCTGTAGCAATGCTACAGTTGTAGGGGTAGGAAACGCCTGGACTTTATCTACAACTGCTTCTGGTATAACTTTGGTCTTACCCGACCAGACAACCCCCAAGAACTTGACAGATAAACCAGGTCCCTGAACCTCGGTACTGTTCACAGCCCATCCTTTCTCCTGTAGATGTTGCAGCAGTCTAGGTGCTACACCTTTTAAATGTGAAAGAGAATCGGATGTGAGCATGACATCATTAGTATAATGGTACAGCCACACCATTGGTAGTTTCTCCCATGTAGCCAGATCCTGGGCTACAAGTCCATGACAGTTGTGGATATGTGGAGGTATCCCTGTGGAAGGACAGTGAAAGTCCATTGCCACCCTTCACAAATGAAGGCAACTGTTCCTGACTTTCCTGCTCAATGTTATTGGAAAAGAAGGCATTAGCAAGATCTGCCACATAATGGTATGTTCCTAGTTCATGGCTGAGGGTATCCATCAGGCCTTCAGTAGAGGAGACAGCAGCATGCATAGAGGGCATGACTTTATTCAGTTCTCTTTAATCCATGCCAGGAACCATCTGGCTTTTTTACTGGCCACACTGGGGAATTGAAAGGACTATGGGTGGGCTTTATAATAGCCACCTTTCCAGCTCCTGGAGAGTTTCTCCAATACCTTTATGTCCTCCTGGCAGTTTGTATTGTTTGGTATTAGTCACCCACCGAGGCACAGGCAAAGCTATGGGTGGGTGCCTAGCATTTCCCCTCAGAACTGCCTTCGCCAGATGTACTCTCAGTCTGATCTCACCTGCAGTGGTCTGCAACCATAGACCCTGCAGGATATCAATCCCCAAAATATACTCAGGGATAGGAGATATATACACAGTATACTCTTTTTGAGACAGAGACTGTGGGTATAGTTAGAGCAGTGAGGGCTTCCAGAAAAAGCAAGGTAGGATATTTACAGTCAAAACAATGTAACAATGTAAAGTCCCTATGAAACTCTGTGCTCAGCATTATGCAAAGTCAAGGTCACACTAATTATCTAGGGTAAAGTTACCAGACTAGGAATATAGACATCTTCAGTGCCATCAGTTAAAGGTCAAAAGGCCAGGAGCAACTTGGCCTGGAATGTCTGAGTGTTCCATAAGGGTATCTCAGCATAACCCGTGACTTCACTGTAAACAGCCCTAGGAAAAAGACAACAACCTGGCCCACCTTGAGGGCAGGGCAGGGGTACAAGTTCACACCCCTAAGCCTTTTTTTCATGTTCCCTGAAATCCTCAATTGCCTATAAATCCCCTAGACAATGCACTACCCTGAGCTCTCTTGTCTCCTCCTGGCATAAGCCAGGAGCTCTTTCCTCTCACTTTATTTCTAAATAAAAGCCTCTATTCTGGCTCTCCTACCTTGGGTGCTTGCTAAGTTCATTCTTTGACTCCAGAAATAAGAGCCCTGACATCATCTTGCTGGTACACACCTTATTCCCAAAGGAATTTGGACTTTTTTCACTCTGATAGCCTTACCTCTGTATTCATCTTTGATAGTGGTTACTATGGCTACTATGAATCAGTGAACATTCAGCTCCTGTGTCCATCAGTGCCAGAACATGCTGTATGTACGCTGGGGACCAATAGATAGCTATTTCAACATGTGGTCTCTGGTTACTCCATGGTTCCTCTGACCTTCCTCTTAGTCACACTGTGTTCCCCAATCATTTTCCTGTGTGGGATCGAGTGAGGTTGGCTTGCTCTCCAGAAGGAACTATTGCAAACACGCAGGCCAGACCTCTGGCTGTGTCTCTGACCTCTGCCTCTTTGGTCTTAATGGCTAGAACTGCTGCTCTGGTTTCAGTTGTTGCTATAGCTCTAGTAAGATCCTATTTGATTTCCTATCTAATTTTCTTCCATCTGCTCCTTCCTGTATTAAATAAACCCACATCTGGGTCCTCGTAACCTTCACGGGGTCCTTTAAATTATTCTTGTGAGTAGCAGACCTTATTTCTTTCCAAGTTCTCATTGCTTCAGCCTCTCCTAAGTCTGCTACTGTACATGTCACCTCGCTTATGCACTGCCCTAAGTGAGGGGCAAGCATGGCCACTAGAGACCCAAAAAGGGATGTGAGAGCCCTTTGAAGTACAATATTTCTCATCCCAGTAGTGAAAATCTCTTCATCTGGGCCATAATTCTCTGGACTATAGATGGCATTTCTTATGCCTACCTCTCATAACACCTCTTGGAGCTCAGCATATGTCTGCCATCTAACAGGAGAGGGTGGCAGATCACCCTGATTGGGCCACACAGCATGAAGTGCAGCCATAAGCCAATTGAGGAGGGAGTGACTCCCTGGGGTCTGATGTGCATTTTGTAATCACTGCCTCAAGGCAGGTTGCACTGTCAGGGAAACCAGCTTTCCCATCTCTGATCCTGACAAAACAATTCCATCCACCCCTAAGTCCCACAGATGCAGAAACCAAGCTGTTATTGACTCCAAGGGTTTCTGCCTAAACTGGGAGCCCAAATCCACCAGCTCAGCCTGAGTAGAGAGGCAAAGCATAGAGTGCTCCATGACCTGGGGAGGGGGATGCACCTCTCCTGGGGGAACTCTCAGCTGCTGGGTCTTTATTTTCTTTACAACCACTGGGTGTGCTTTCCATACAGGAGGGGCCAGTGCCTCTGGCATCACCCCTTCATCCCTCCCCAGCTCCTCCACTTCCGGGGCTGATGGCACCTTTCTCTCCCCTCCCCCGAGTGCCTCCTCTGCTACAATCTTTACCTTTTCTACGGTGATTCACAGCAATGCTATCTCAGTCTTCAGTAGCTCTCTTATCTTATTCTCAATGCTTCGCAACTGGCTTTCTTGTGCCACCTTCTCTTGTGCTTCCCTCAGGAGTTTGTCTTTTTCTTTTATGGGCTTTTCCTCCTTCAGAGCACCTGTCAGTGCTGCTCTCTTGTTCTGTAAGGAATCTTTTATCTTTTCAATTGCCTGCACCTTGCTGCTGGCATTCTTATGCTGCCTCCTCTCACATCAATGCCATTTCCTTCTTCAGTGAGTCCACAGCTATTTGCAGTTCATGTTCTTGTGCCACCATTTCTTGAGTGTTTTTCTGGAGCGTGTCCTTTTCTTCTGTAGACTTTTTTAATACTGTTAGAAGTAACCAACCCACATCTGCCTCACGGGCACTCTGTCTTTCAAAAGACCTACTTACTATACCAAGGGCCCCCCTACTGCCTCATGTATCACCTCCACTTGCCTCCAGTCCTGGGGTGGGGCCCAGCCCTCTAGGAGGCAAGCCACCTCAGACCACATCCCCACTGGGGGACAATCCACTATCTCTACACTGATAGAGGCAGCCCACTGAAGCACCCCTCCCATAAGGGCAGTCTGTCTTTTTCCTTGGTGAACAATGAACCCTGCCAACTTTGCCATTGTCTTTCCAATGGGTTTCTGTCCCCGCAAGTTTGCTATGGATTCAGTGTGACCAAAGAAATCACAGAACATTTCTTTGGGGTGAAAGAGTTTATTGCCCGGCTTCTTCTTCAGGTGGTAGGTCGAGAACTAGTGTGTCTGCATCTGTCCAGAGCACTGGGTGGAGCTCTCTGTATTGTGCAATAATAGCTTATTGCCTATGGGTACGAAGGCAGCAGCCTAGCAACAGGCCAGTTACATCATCAAGTGGTTTAAATTCAGCAAGTATCCTGGCCATAGGAACCCCAACTTCCACGCAGCTAGTTTCTTTTTTCATCTCTTCTTCTAGTATACTCTGTGCTCCTGAATGAGAGGATTAAAATTTCTGCAGGTTTGGAAGTTACATCCAAAAAAAAATAAAAAAATAAGGTCAGAAAAATGTACACAGCTTTCTAACTAACATTCACTTTGCATCTACACTTGTATATTTTGAGATGGAAACTATATTAGATAAAGTGACTTGCATCATAAAATTACCAAAATTGTTATTTTGAATATAACAGTTAAGCTTATTTAGGGGAAAGTCACAACTTTATTAATTACACTAAAAGTTCTCAGCCTTTTTTTTGGTCAAAACTGGAGCTGAAATTTATTCTACTTTATGAAATATGGATAAAACTTAGTTTTGTCCAATTATGAAATCAATCTGTATTAATTCAATTTGCTACATTGTATTGAAAATGCAAGTTCCCATAGTCAGGATCCTCACCTGACCCTAAGCTACTTGTTGATGTAGCTTGCCTAGTGCTGGGCTACTCTTCCCACACCAGTTGGCAATGAGCTATTATTGACTGAGTTATTATATAAAGAGCTCTGCCCAGTGCTCTGGTCAGAGGCAGAGATGGAGGTGGATTACAGATCTGCAGACTGTTGCATGCAGACATGATTCTAGTGCTCAACCTGCTGCTGGGAGAATAAAGCTGGGTATAAACCCTTTTACCCTAGGAACGTTCCATTGTCATTCCTCAGTCTCACTAAATCTGTAGTGAACCTGCCTGGGGCTGAAACCCTCAGACAAGACATGCATAAAAATATTACACATTTATTATCTCACAATTTATATAAGTTGGGAATACAGTCATAACTTAGTTGGCCCTCTGAAAGGATGCAATGAAGGCCTGGGTTCCTGTCTGAAGACTCAAGTATCTGCTTCTAAGCTCATGTGGTTGTTGGTAGAATTCAGTTCCTTGACAATTCCATTTCAGAGAAAACAAATAAATAGGCTGAAGTTGTAGGTCAAGGGTTTTATTTTTCACTGGCAGTTGGCTAGGGGCCATCCTCAGCTCACAGAGGCTATCCTCACATCCTTGATAAATGGGCCTCCCAACATAGCCATTTGCTTTTCAGAGCAAGCAAGGGAGAGAATCTCCTTGCACAATGGAGGTCACTGTCCTATGTAACATAATAATGTCAGTGCCTCCCCATCACGATCGGTTAAAGGCAAGTCAGAGGTCCTGCTCACTCTCAAGGGGAGCACATTACACAGGAGACGGGGATTGTGGGGACACCACAGAGTCTGTCTGCCACATAAACATTTGTCTGAAAGTAAAATGAATATTAACATGACAATAAAAGAAAGCTAATATCATTTTGCAATATATACACATTTCAAAACATGCATATCTAAAACTTACACCATGTTATATGTCTATTGTATCTCCATAAAACTGGAACAAACAAATTGTAAAAACCAACCAACGAACAAAAAAAACAAAAACCAAAACAGAAGGGAAGCTAATGTGTGTGTTTTTTATTTTGTTGTCATTAATGTACGATTACATGAGCAACATTACAGTTACTAGGCTTCCCCCATTATCAAGTCCCCACCACATATACCACTAGAGTCACTGTCTATCAGTGTAGTAAGATGCTGTAGAATAACTATTTGTCTTCTCTGTGTTGCACTGCCCTCCCCGGGCCACCCCCACACACCAAGCCTGCTAATCCTAATGCTCCCTTTCCCCCTTATCCCTCCCTTCCCACACATCCTCCCTGGTCCCTCTCCCTTTGTTAACTTTTAGTCCATTCTTGGGTTCTGTGAGTCTGCTGCTGTTTTGTTCCTACAGTTTATTCTTTGTTCTTATACTCCACAGATGAGTCAAATAATTTGATACTTGTCTTTCTCCACCTGGCTTATTTCACTGAGCATTATACCCTCTACCTCCATCCATGTTGTTGCAATGGTAGGATTTGTTTCTTATTATGGATGAATAATATTCCATTGTGTATATGTACCACATATTCTTTATCCATTCATCTACTGATGGACACTTAGCTTGCTTCCATTTCTTGGCTACTGTAAATAGTGCTGCAATAAACATAGGGGTGCATATGTCTTTTTCAAGCTGGGCTTCTGCATTCTTAGGGTATTTATATAGGTTGGGAGTACAGTCATAGTTTAATTGGCCCTCTGTAAGTGAAATTCCTGGGTAAAATGGTATTTCTATTTTGAGTTTTTTGAGGAACTTTCATACTGCTTTCCACAATGGTTGAACTAATTTACATTCCCACCAGCAGTGTAGGAGCCCAACATTTGTTGTTGTTTGTCTTTTGGATGTTGGCCATCCTTACTGGTGTGAGGTGATATCTCATTGTGGTATTAATTTGCATTTCTCTGATGATTAGCAATGTGGAGCATCTTTTCATGTGTCTGTTGGCTATCTGAATTTCTTCTTTGGAGAAGTGTCTGTTCAGATTCTCTGCCCATTTTTTGATTGGATTATTTGCTTTTTGTTTGTTAAGGTGCATGAGCTCTTTATATATTTTGGATATCAACTTTTTATCCAATATGTCATTTCTGAATGTATTCTCCCATACTGTAGGATGCCTTTTTGTTCTATTGATGGTATCCTTTGCTGTACAGAAACTTTTCTGCTTGATATAGTCCCACTTCTTCATTTCTGCTTTTGTTTCCCTTGCCCAGGGAGATATGTTCATGAAGAAGTTGCTCATGTTTATGTCCAAGAGATTTTTGCCTATGTTTTATTCCTAAGGGTTTTATGGTTTCATGACTTACATGCAGGTCTTTGATGCATTTTGAGTTTACTTTTGTGTATGGGGTTAGACAATGATCCAGTTTCATTCTCTTACGTGTAGTGGTCCAGTTTTGCCAACACCAGCTGTTGAAGAGGCTGCCATTTCTCCATTGTATGTCCATGGTTCCTTTATCATATATTAATTGACCATATATGTTTGGGTTAATATCTGGATTCTCTATTCTGTTCCACTGGTCTGTGGGTCTGTTCTTGTGCCAGTACCAAATTGTCTTGATTACTGTGGCTTTGTAGTAGAGCTCTAAGTTGGGAAGTGAGGTCCCCCCCCTGCTTTATTCTTCCTTGTCAGGATTGCTTTGGCTATTTGGGATCTTTTGTGGTTCCATATGAATTTTAGAACTATTTGTTCAAGTTCACTGAAGAATGCTATTGGTATTTTGATAGAAATATGTTGAATCTGTAGACTGCTTTAGGCAGGATGGCCATTTTGAAAATATTAATTCTTCCTACCTGAGAGCATGGGATGAATTTCCATTTATTAGTGTCCTCTTTAATTCTCTTAAGAGTGTCTTATAGTTTTCAGGGTATAGGTCTTTCACTTCCTTGGTTAGGTTTATTCCTAGGCAATTAATTTTTTTGATGCAATTGTGAATGGAATTGTTTTCCTGATTTCTCTTTCTGCTAGTTCATCATTAGTGTATAGAAAAGCCACAGATTTCTGTGTGTTCAATTTTGTATCCTGCATCTTTCCTGAGTTCAGATGTTACAGTAGTTTTGGAGTGTATTTTTTAGGGTTTTTTATGTACAATATCATGTCATCTGGATATAGTGACAGTTTGACTTCTTCCTTACCAATTTGAATGCCTTTTGTTTCTTTGTTTGGTCTGATTGGTGTGGATAGGACCTCCAGTACTATGTTGAATAAAAGTAGGGACAGTGGGCATCCCTGTCTTGTTGTCTATCTTAGAAGAAAAGCTTTCAGCTTCTCACTGTTAAGTATGATGTTGGCTGTGGGTTTGTCATATATAGCCTTTATTATCTTGAGGTACTTGCCCTCTATACCCATTTTGTTGAGAGTTTTTACCATGAATGGATGTTGAATTTTGTCAAATGCTTTTTCAGCATCTATGGAGATGATCATGTGGTTATTGTTGTTCTTTTTGTCGATATGGTAGATGTTCTTGATGGATTTTTGAATGCTGTACCATCCTTCAATCCCTGAGATGAATCCCATTTGATCATGGTGTATGATCCTCTTGATGTATTTTTTAATTTGGTTTACTGAAGTTTGTTGAGTATTTTTGCATCTATATTCATCAAGGATATTGGTCTGTAATTTTATTTTTTTATGGTGTCTTTGCCTGGTTTTGGTGTTAGAGTGATGCTGGCCTCATAGAATGAGTTTGGAAGTATTCCCTCCTTTTCTATTTTTTGGAAAACTTTATAGAGAATGGGTATTATGCCTTCTCTAAATATCTGATAAAGCTCAGCAGTGATTCCATCTGGCTCGGGGGGGGGTTTGTTCTTGAGTAGTTTTTTGATTACCAATTCATTTTTGTTGCTGGTAATTTTCTGCTCAGATTTTCTGTTTCTTCCTTGGTCAGTCTCAGAAGGTTGTATTTTTCTAGAAAGTTGCCCATTTTGTATAGGTTATCCAGCTTGTTAGCATATAGATTTTCATAGTATTCTCTTGTAATTCTTTGTGTTTCTGTGGTGTCAGTTGTGATTTTTCCTTTCTCATTTCTGATTCTGTTTATGTGTTTAGATTCCCTTTTTCTCTTAATAAGTCTGGCTAGGGATTTATCTATTTTGTTTATATTCTCAAAGAATCAGCTTGTGATTTCATTGATTTTTTCTATTGTTTTATCCTTTTCAATTTTATTTATTTCTTCTCTGATCTTTATTATATCCCTCCTTCTGCTGATTTTGGGCCTCATTTGTTCTTCTTTTCCCAGTTTCAATAATTGTGATTTTATACTATTCCTTTGGGATTGTTCTTCCTTCTTTAAATAGGCCTGGATTGCTATATGCTTTCCTCTTAGAACTGCCTTCACTGAGTCCCACAGAAGTTGGGGCATTGTGTTGTAGTTTTCATTTGTCTCCATATATTGCTTGATCTCTGTTTTGATTTGGTCATTGATCCATTGATTAGTCAACAGCATGTTGTTAAGCCTCCATGTGGTTGTGAGCCTTTTTGTTTTCCTTGTACAAATTATTTCTAGTTTTATATCTGTGTGATCTGAGAAGTTGGTTGGTAGAATTTCAATCTTTTTGAATTTACTGAGGCTCTTTTTGTGGCCTAGTATGTGGTCTATTCCAGAAAATGTTCCATGTGCACTTGAGAAGAATGTGTATCCTGCTGCTTCTGGGTGTAGAGTTCTGTAGATGTCTGTTAGGTCCATCTGTTCTATTGTGTTGTTCAGTGCCTCTGTATCCCAATTTTCTGTCTGGTTGATCTGTCCTTTGGAGTGAGTGGTATGTTGAGTCTCCTATGCATTGCATTCTATTTCCTCCTTTACTTCTGTTAGTATTTGTTTCACATATGTCTGTGCTCCTCTGTTGGGTGCATAGACATTTATAATGGTTATATTCTGTTGTTGGATTGGCCCCTTTATCATTATGTAATGTCCTTCTTTATCTCTTCTTACTTTCTTTGTTTTGAAGTGTATTTTGTGTGATACAAGTACTGTGACACCTGCTTTTTTCTCCCTATTATTTGCATGAAATATCTTTTTCCATCCCTTCACTTTTAGTCTGTGTATGTCTTTGGGTTTGGGGTGAGTCTCTTGTCAACAGCATACAGATGGGTCTTGCTTTTTTATCCATTCTATTACTTTGTGTCTTTTGAATGGTGCATTCAGTCCATTTCCATTTACAGTGGTTATTGATAGATATGTACTTATTGCCATTGCAGGCTTTGTATTCATGGTTAAGAAAGGTACAAGGGTACTTTCTTTACTATCTAACCATCCAACTTTAACTCACTGATTATGCTGTTATAGACACAGTCTAATGATTCTTTATTTCCCTCCCTTCTTATTCTTCCTCCTCCACTCGTTATATGTGAGGTGTTTTATTCTGTTCTCTTTTGTGTTTCCCTTTACTGCTGATTTTATTTTTTACCTGTAGTTAGTATTTGGTATATTTGCTTTCTTTTCTATAATTTTATTTTCTCTGGTGACATCTATTTAGCTTCAGGTGTACTTCCGTCTAGAGCAGTCCCTTTATCAGACCCTGTAGAGGTGGTTTGTGGGAGGCAAATTCCTTCAACTTTTGCTTGTCTGGAAATTGTTTAATCCCTGCTTCAAATTTAAATGATAATCTTGCTGAATACAATATTCTTGGTTCAGGGACCTTCTGTTTCATTGCATCAGTATATCATGCCATTCTCTTCTGGCCTGAAAGGTTTCTCTTGAGAAGTCTGATGATAGCCTGATGGGTTTTCCTTTGTAGGTGATCTTTTTTCTCTCTCTGGCTGTCTTTGGTCTTTGTCATTTTAATCATTATATGTCTTGGTGTTGTCCTTCTTGGGTCCCTTGTGTTGGGAGATCTGTGGGCTTCTATGGTCTGAGAGACTATTACCTCCCCCAGTTCGGGGAAGTTTTCAGCAATTATTTCTTCAGACACTTTCTATCCCTTTTTCTCTCTCTTCTTCTTCTGGTACCCATATAATGCAAATATTGTTTGGTTTGGATTGGTCACACAGTTCTAATATTATATCATTCCTGGAGATCCTTTTATTTCTCTCTGTCTCAGCTTCTCTGTATTCCTGTTCTTTGATTTTTGTTCCATTAACAGTCTCTTGCACCTCATCCAGTCTGCTCTTAAGTCCTTCCAGAGATTATTTCATTTCTGTTATGTCCCTCCTGACTTCATCCCTTAGCTCTTGTATATTTCTCTGCAGGTCCATCAGCATGGTTATAACCTTCATTTTGAATTCTTTTTCAGGAAGATTGGTTACATCTATTTTGCCAGGCCCTCTCTCTGGTGTTGTTTGAGTGATTTTGGACTGGAACAGATTCTTCTGCCTAATCATGGTGATAGAAGTGATCGCCAGCAAGTGGTGCATGTGTGTGTCAGCTGAGAGAATAAATTCCCTTCCTGCTTGCTTGTCACCGTGCCCTTCTCTGCTGCCTGTGCCAGTTACCTGCACACAGGGAACAGTCTCTTGGTTTATTCCCTGAGCTGCCATGGGTGGGGCAGCCCATGGGCTGGCCTAGCACACTGCCAGGGTTGCAGGTGCACCAGGTGTGTTCTCCTGTAAGAATGCTGCCCCTTCATGCCTTCCAGACTTTGCCCCAGCTTTCTCTGCCTGTGCTGGGTGTCTGTGTTCTGGGGGCAGCCTCTGGGTCTGGCCCAGTTAGCTGCACACTGGGAGAAGACTCTGTATGGTTGCTGTGGGTGGGGCTGCTCCCCAGCTGGTCCACAGCAATGGCAGGTCATTCAGTTTGCTTGCAGTGCTGGCAGCGGGGAATGAACTGCAGGCTGCTGATCACCGTGAGGGGCTTCGGAGCTGCATTGCCACCCAGGGGTTAGGGAGCCTGATGTTCCTTAAGATTCCCATCCTACTGGGCTGAGTGTGTCAGGACGATTTTGTTCACCTGTCATACCCTTGTCCCTTTAAGACTTTTAAAGTGCCTGATTTTCTTTTGTCCCAGGGGAGCTGGCTGTGGGGATGTGCTGGCAATCTCCATCTTGGATTTTACTTTTTTGTTTCTCTAATATCCAGTACACCATGCAATGTGTGTCTGTGCTCCTGGTGCAGATGACTAAGGCTAGTTATTTAGCAGTCCTGTGCTTCCACCTCCTTCCCACTCTCATTCTTTTCCTCCCACCAGTGAGCTGTGGTTGGGGGGAGTGCTCAGGTCCGGCAGGGTCACAGCTTTGTATCTTATCCTTTTTGTGGGATGCTGAATTCTCAGAGATGTAGATGTAGCCTGGCTGTTGCACTATATCTTCTGGTCTCTCTTTTAAGAATAGTTGTATTTGCTGCATTTTCAAAGTATATATGGTTTTGGGAGGAAATTACCACTGCCCTACTCATTCTGCCATCTTCTCCACCCCTCCTCTCTAATGTGGTTTTTTAGATTTTTATTTTTATCCCTTTCAGTGTTGAGCATCACATACAGAAAGTCTCTCTGTTCACAAATGCTGCCCTCACAAGGCAGGGAAATGTGTTTGGTTGAAGATCAGAAGGGCATATGGCATATCTCTTCCCCAAAGTAGAGTAAAGCAGCTTTACATTTCCTGGGTTCACAACCTGTCCTACGCATCTGACAAATTCCAGCCTGAAAACCACATCTTTTGGGAAGAATACCCACAACTGGACTGCTGTGTCCACTTGTTTCAGACAGTTGTCCTTACAAACTGTCTTTTTTAGAATCCAAGAATAAGAACTTGGTTCTTTCCTGGTCTTAAAAAATTCCACCATGATTTTATTCATAGTGGTGACATGATTTAAAGGTATCTTGCTGATGTATGTGTATCTCTCACTTGCTTGTTTAAAATGTTACTATTCCAGTTACTATTTCTGCATAAAAAAATTAGAGCAAAATTTATTAGCTTAAAACAACCATTTTACTGTGCTTCTGGACTCTATGGTCAGGAACTCAGGGCTTCATGGAGATGAACCTACTCTGGTCCACTGCTTGGGGCCTGTCTTGCCAATGGGTTTCAGCCCCAGGTAAGTTCGCTATGGATTCAATGTGACCAAAGAAATGACAGTAGAACGTTCTTTGGGGTGAAAGAGTCTGTTACCCGGCTTGTTCTCCGGTGGTAGGTCGGAGCACTGGTGTCTCTGCCTCCACCCAGAGCACTGGGCCGAGCTCTCTATATAGTGTAAAACTAGCTTATTGTCAATGGATGTGGGAGCAGTAGCCTAGCAACAGGCCAGTTACATCATCAAGTGGTTTAAATTCAGTGAGGATCCTGTCATAGGAACCCCAACTTCCCCACTGGGCCTCAGCTGGGAAGACTAAAAGGCAGAGGGTGACTTGATGGATGGTGACTGGAATCATCTGAGAGCTTGTTCCCTTGCAGGCCTAGTGCCCAGGTGGGAATGACTCAAAGATGGCTGTAGCTGGAATGCCCACACTTGGCATTTCCGTGTGGCCTGGGTTCCTCACAGCAGGTACCATCTTATCTGATGACTCAGAACTAAAAATTCAAGTGTTCCAGCAAATAACATGGAAGCCCTAGGTCCTGGATTTTCATGAGTCAGTTCAGAACACACAGAGTTGTTAGGAGGAAATCTTTCTTGGATGGTGGGGAGCAGCAGTTAGCGGGATTCTAGAATGCAAACTCTCAATGGAAAATAACAGAAATGCAAAATCTCAAAATAGTGATGATAAAAGAGGAATAAGAGGCAGAATGCGGAGCGAAGATATCCACAGCCACACACGTCTGGGCAGGAGACGAGTGCCCTTTTCTGAGCTGGGACGTTCTTCTTGAAGTTCAAAATCCAAACCCCTTATTGCAACAAGGGAAGCAGGGTGGAAGGCGAAGTGGCAAAACCTTCCCTTAAAGTGAAGTTTGTGCTCAGTGAAGCATGTCACAGAGACAATCTATATTTTCAGGAAACTCTTACTGAGGCAGGGGAGTGAATAGAAACTCTATACTATGAGTTTCCATAAAGCTGCTTCTCTCTGTATGCTGGGAAGAAGTCAAAGCTTGAAGACTTTGTACCATTATAGGTCATAAAGGACAATTCCTCTATCCTGGAACATCTCTTCCCCCACAATCATCTAACCAATAGCGTGAGGAAAAATGTTCAAGGAGGAGTAAATAAATAAGAACAGAAGCAGATGCTAGAGAAAGGCAATGCAAATATAAAGAGAAAGAGCAGGAACAGAAAAAAAACATAAGAAAATATGCCATAGAACAGACGAAAATTTTGCCCAAACAGTTTTTCATGAATTGTGGGAATCATAGTCCTCCCTTCTATATAGAAAGAGAACAAAATAGAGGAAAGAAAAATTCAGGGTAAATAAGATGAGGCTGTATAAAGAGAGGGAATATGAGCTGGCATAGCTCTCAGAAGAACAGGAAAGTGATAATTCTTCATCTAAGAAATAAAGGTAAAATTGTAAGTAGCAAACAGGGAAATAGATTAAAATATAGTTAAGAGGCAAGAATGAGAAAAATAAGATGGATATAAAAATAAACTGTAAAGTATCAGAGGGAAAAAGATAGGAATGAACATGCTTAGGATACGTAATATTTATAACATTTGAGGCTCTGAACAAGACAACTGAAATTATAAAATAAAAAAATTATTTAAAGCTATAACTCCAGACAACTTTATAGAAATTCAAGAAGTCTTGAACATATATGGTTTGAAAGAACACTATGTTGTGGGAAAAATCAATATTAAACAGACACCACCATGATGTATTGAGTTAAAATTCCTGGAATTTGAAGATTAAGAAATCTTTTAGCTAGCCATGCAAAAAGTTCAAGTCATTAGAAAATATAACGAGAACTTCAACATTATTTAAAAACATATTCTGAGAAGTCATATTCACCTATCACATGAGCAAAGATCAAAACGTTGGGTGTGCTGCTTTGGTAGAGTATGGGAAACATATTCTCATACATGGCTGGTAAATGCATAACCTTTGTGAAGATAAGTTTGGCAATGATTATGAAAACTGCCAAAACACACACTGTCTGAGATAGCCATTCCACTTCCAAACTTGTTCTGCAGAAAGACCCTCACATTTACAAAATGACGTATATGCAAGGATATTTATTGCAACTCTATAATGGCAAAGGGTCATATAGAGACTAATTAAATAAATTAGAACTTTCAGTGGAATATACAGAGTTTTAAGAAGATTTGGGAAACTATAATAGTGCTATGAATTCATTCATAAGATATGTTTTTAGTTAAAAAAAAGCAGTGCTCACAATTGTGTATGTAGTGCACTGTCATTTGTGTAAAAGGAAATGAAAAAGACCGGCCTGGAGCTTATGGTGTATGTATGCGTAGGATGCCTCTGGAGGAACTGTGGGGCTCGGGTGGTTTGGGGGATGGAGATTCCTCCTGAACACTCTTTTTGTGCCATTTGAATTTTGAGTCATAGTCGTCTATTTCCTATGCAAAAATTAAATTACAAAAACAAAGGAATTGTTTGATTGTGTTACCTCTGCTTTCTTTCCTCCCATTCTCTGCAGCTGACCTCCCTGGCAAGCCATTAAAAACTTAATGAAACATTTAAGGCTGTTTTTGTTAAGGCCACCAGCAACTTCCCTGTTGCCACTTGGGATGGTCTCTTCTCAGTCTCATTTTACCAAACTTCCAGGGAGCATTAGACCCAGTTTACTAGGTTTCCCTCTTGAAATATTCACTGCTCTGGGTTTCAGGACAACGCTCTCCTGCCTCCGTTGGCCTCTCGTTTCCTTCTCACTGTCGTAAATGTTACCGTCCGTGATACTGGTCCCATGTCCTCTACCTTCTTCTGTCAATCTTCTCTCCCTAGGTGAACTCATCTGTGTTCGTTGCTTAAGTATCATCCGTACACAGATAGTCTTTTTTCATAACACATACTTGGTTTCCTAGGAATTCCTGTCCTATTAAATGTCCCCATCTCTTTGGTACTTGAGCCAGAACCTGAGGATTCATCACTTCACTCAGCAACCCCTGGCCCACCCTTATCACATCGTACCCAAGAACATGTTCCCTTGTTTCTACTTCCAAAATATATCTAGAGATGCATCTCCTCTATCTCAAAACACCACCCCCTTTCCCCATCCACACTGCCACCATCACAGTCCAGCTGACTCTTCTCTGAACTGCTGCAAGACTGTCCCCCACCATTCTTTCCACTTTTGTTCTGGCTACCTTGTCCTCCCAACACTTATTTCTTACACAGCAGCCAGACTATTTTTTCTTTTAAAGCCTTGGATCAAATAATGTCATGCAATTACCTGGTTCCCACTGCACTTAGCAGCATGCCTGAGCAGGGCCTCCTTGTGTTGTAGGCATCACACAGCTCCGTGTTCACCTCACATAAACTTTCCTCTCCAGTTGATCACACCCGCCTTCTCAGAGTTCCTAAGATATGGCAATCTCCTCTCCCTCCCACCTCAGTACCTTGTACATGCTGTCCCCCCTCTTGGGAAGCCCTTTCTTTGCCTTTCTCATACCCAATTCCTTACCCACCACCTCTTAGCTCAGATCTCTCCACCTCAGAGAGGACTTTTCTGAACAGCCCATATGGAAATGGCCTTCCCCAGGTATTTGCTATCGTGGTATTTATGATGCTCCGTCAACCACTCTGTTTTTGAGCTTTTCCTGTAGTAGTTCCCAGCAGGTTCCAGGTGTTGACTATTTGTAGAAATGACAAGAGGACAGAGAACAATGTGTGTCTTGTCACCAGCAAGGGATAGGAGAGTGTACATCATTTTCAAACTATATGTGCAATAAAAGAGACAAGAACAAATTCAACAAAGGGCTAATGATTTTGATCTTGACTCAAGGGAATTGGCAGATGGGGGAATCATAACCTTCAAGAGAAACAGGCACCCATTTACCACCTTGCAATCCTGAAAGATACCTAATTACTTCTAGCAGCAACTTTCATTACAGTTTAAATATGGCATATCACACTGGATTTGGTGCATAGTTAGGACTGTAAGAGGTCTTTAGAGTGTAATTCAGTGTCTCCTTCCTTTTTCTAATAAGCAAATCAAGAAGTGGAGTAGTTAAAGCATCTGCCCAAGGTCATCCCACCACTGTATGTACTTGTAGGGGTTTAGAATCCAGACAGTATTCAGGCAGTCTGCCTTCTGCCCCAGGGGGATTTCCACTGCATTCTATTATTGTCTGAGCTTTGAATTCTTAAAAGTGAAGGAGCCTGAGAAATATATGGACCCAATGAAGGTTTAAAAACATTTTTACCCCAGCTATCTGTGAAGCTATGGGAACATATCAGATTTCTTTTTATTTGTTTGCTTATTTGTTTTACATGCAGGATTTCACTTTCCTTTCTTAATAAAACAGCCTTTAAAAATATAAGTAATGCAATAATTTAAAAACAGGAAATAGAGATCAGTAAAGATCATAAAGGTAAATATCATGCACAAACGTCTCTGTGTCCCGTGGAAAAGAACGTTTTGCTGTCACATTTCATCTTCCTAAGGATGTCTCAGAGCAAGAGAATTGTCTTCTTTAGCCTTGAGCCCGCCGCCCTGCTATCAAGAAATGTTGAAAGAGAAAAGGGGGACTGAAGTGTCTTATCTCTACAAGTTCCTCTGGAAGCTAACACAGAGTAGGACAGCAGAGTGGGTACATATTTTGGGCTTAAATACTTTTACATTTATTTTAAGACATCTTTAATGAGACCTCAAGTGTTTTCATTAAATGTATAAAGTAGATGAAAATCTTTCATTTTTTAAGCTCTAGGTTTCTGAATATACAGAGCCTTTTCTCAGTTACTTGCCTCATTTGATTTTAGCCCCTTGAAACAGATGTGTGGGTGGGCTGCTGTGGCTTTCCCTTTGCTGTTATTTTTCCTCCAAGCACAAACACATTTTCTTTGCCTGGAATCCAACTCAGGAGCTTGGAGAGGAGGTGCCCGTTGACAAGTGAGGCTGAAGCATGTGTGGGCACCTCCCCAGGTGGCTGCCGATGAAGGAGACATCCTGAGAAGGAAAAGATGACAAAAAATAATCAACTCTATTTCAGCAGGTTCAAGACGCCAACACATTTTGTTATTTACTCCCTGGGGAGTAAATTAAAATTATATTGTTTCTCCAATATGCCTGGGAACCAATAAAGAGCAAATAAGGGCTGTGGTGCCCTAGTGTGGCTATGTCACAGCAAGTACCGGAGTTTGCCTCCTCAGGTCAGGACCTCAAAATCTTCAAATACTGAATTGAAAATAAATGCTCCTCTCTCCTTGTGGTCAAACAGAAAGCTTTTGATGTAAACCTTGTAATCGGATCTGATTGTGGTCTGTCTATTCTTGGGCAAGTTATTTATCTGCCTGACCCTCAGTTTTCCCTCAACGTGTGATTATGAAAATCAAATGAGACAATTAGGCAAATGGTTTGGCACAGACGGGATCTGGGATCTCGGGTTCAGCAACTAACCTCCTGGTAGGTGAGAGGGAGGTTGAGGGGAGGAGGCTGTCAGGGGGAGCGAGGGAGGGAAGTGGTTCTGAGGATGAATTGTGAGCTGGGGGGAGAGAGTTGTTAAGCTTTGGGGAGAAGGTTAACCCAGGTTTTAACCACAAAAATTCTTGAAGTGATACTTTTCCATTGTGACGTTACAGCTTCTATTGTTCAATATTTTAATTTCAAGGTGTAATAATTAAAAACGTTGTTTGTGATGGTAGTAAATGTGACAACAGCTCTGGTATTTTTTAAAAAGTGAAAAATACCTCTATAAGACCTAGTCGACTTTGCACATCAGCCAGCAGCATGCTATGTAGTCAAATACCTGTGCATTTCAAAGACCTTGGAGCTGTTGGCCTTTCTCCTGTCTTCCTCCACCCCCTGATGGGTCTCTTGGCTTAATCAGAAATGAAGCTGAACTTTTCTGCCACCCACTGCTTCTCAATGTATATGGATGGCTTTCTTTGAGTTGTGCCCAAAATAACATCTGATCTGTAAGCAACACCAGGGAATTCAATCATCTATGAAAAGAAGAGTGAAAAATAAAAGCCAAGTCAAGCCCCCTGAAAGTTCAGGTTCAGCTTTGGAAATAGAAAGAGAGGACTGGAGGAGTCTATTTCTGGAAGCCTGGCCGCTCCTGCACAGTGTGCTGAACAGGGAGGGGGATGCTCAGAGAGCCTGGCCGCACTGCGTCAGCCTCTCACCAATGGCCGGCAAAGCATGCCTCCACTGCGTGTCCCGCGCTGGGGCCGTTCATGACTTGAGAGCTTTCCCTCCAAAGAAGCATCTACTCTGATTTTCCAGATCTGCAAGGTCTTGGCAGACAGGGATTTAGAATCCAAGAAAACAGATCCAAACTGATTCTGGAGTTTCTCTCCTATTTGGTTTATTTTCCCGCCTCGTCATCTCATCTAATGAATGCACTTTTCCCCCAGGGACGTTTCCCTGCACCAGGGTATCCGTATGCATGTTCTCTAATGAGGCTTTCTCTTAGGCCTACTGTGAGAGCAACAGGACAAGTCAGGACAGAATGGTCTGCCAGTGCCTGCTGCCAGAGCTGCTGCTTCTGGAATCACAGCTTCCTCCCTCCCAGCGCATGCCGTCTTACCCAGCGTTGACCGCCGAAGCATCGTTGGAAGACTCTCGAAACAAACAAAACAAAACGCCTGTCTCATCTTATATTCCTCAGGGCGTCTGGGTTCGGGTGTCCACTGTTCTTTCCTCATTTGCCTAGTTGGCCTTGATATAGTTCCTCAAGGGATGAGGTTTCCGTCGTATTCATCACAGGCAGACTATCTAGTTATTAATAGGACCCCCTGCACTTTTCTCATCTGTAGCTATGCTGAAGGGTACATTGAGAAAATGGCCCCTCGCCATTATCAGCGCAACTCAACAGAAAGCAATGACTGAACAAAATCCTTTAACTGGGAATTACCTGGCTGTTTCCAGGTGAAAGATTTCATCTTGCCTTGGTCCATCAGGATAATTGCCTCGTTTTTGCACTCTGCTTTGCTAGTGGCCTCGCTATTACTCTGAGCTTCGAATCCTTTTTCTGGTCTGGACTCTTGTTATAGCTATTTGTACATCAAATGTTTTTGCCCCTCCCCCTTTCCACTATTGCCTGTAACCAAGGAAACTGATACATACCGAAGGCTTTCTGTTAAATGCAGCCCTGGTCATTTTCTTCATTGCTGGCCTATTTTTTTCTTTTAATAGTCCCATTCTTCTCTTTAAACTACTTTGAAGGGAGAAGCCATTGGTTTAGATGAACCCAAAGTGAGGATGTGTGAATAGAATAAAACTTTGGCAACTTACGAAGTTGCCCTGGAATTACATTTCAGGGACAGATTAGTTTTCACGATCTGCTTTACCCTTTGGAGTGGATAGTTGGACTGAAGGAGTGTCAGGCAAATAATCTTATTATATCAGCTGAGCCTAATGACATCACTCAAAGTAATAGAAAAAAAACCCACGGCTGCTCTTCTCCAAGCCCTTTGGGTGTAGGCCATGCAATGTAGTAGCCACCAGCTTCAAGTGGCTATTTAAATAAATGTGAATTGATTAGAATTCAATAAATTAAAATTTCATTTCTTCACACATGCTCTGGTCACATGTCAAGGGTGCCATACCAACACAGGGCTGGGGCTAACGTGCTGAACAGCACGTATATTCATCCCTTCCATTGTGGCTGAAAGTTCTATTGACAGTACTGCTCTAGCCATCATTTTCCTTCATTTGTTTCCCATCCAGGAATATCAGCTTCCCATATCACTGCCTCTGCAAACCTACTGGTCTTACGGAAACTTGGCTTACTCCTCCCTCCATCGTGCATCGGAAGACTTACCTTCCAGCGGGCACTAGTGGATTTAGAGCATAATCTAGCATATGTAGTCAGTGTTCTTAAGGTATTATTTTATGTGTTAGCTCTACATTTTTAATTAAATTAAAATTTTTTCTTAAAGATGAATTTGTCTTACAGTCCCCTCAGTGCCCTGCACAATTCTAGATCATATTATTATTATTAACTTTTCTCCAAAGTGTGCTTCTGGGCTAAGCTCAGGGATTTTACATGAGCCTTCTAGAATGTGGTCTCTTGTAAGGCAGAGCTCATAATTCATTCATTGTTGTGTCCTCGGTACCTGACATGTAATAGGTGCTCAACAACACAAAGAAGAGAGAATGACTTCATTTGATTTTCACAACAGATGAAACTGGAGTTACCTTCCTTTTTACAAATTCAGAAATTCAGGTTCAGGAAAGTTCAATAAGTTGGTGAGTCCCAGTGCTGATAAGCAGTGGGTATTTTGCACATTGGTGATCCTGCATGTAATCCACTTAGTGTTTCACCCTCCTCCCCAGCAGGGTGCACTAGATTACTTCCATGGAGGCCTAAGGCTCCTTGAGGGAGTAAGAGGTCTGATTCATGCCAAAACACTACCTTCTCATTATTCAATGGGTCACAGCAACAGAAAAAATCCAGCACAGATTCACCAGATAGTGGTATAAGCATATATGCAAAAAGTGGATAAGAGATTGCTGGGGAATATCTTTGGAGACTAGCTATCCAATGGAGTCACCATCTCTACAGGGTCCCAGTTTCCCGGCCTGTGGTTCTTTCTGCGATAATTCTCCCACCTCAGAATATTCTTCTGTGAGATTTGAAAGCCATTAAAAACAAAGCTGCAAGCTGCTGGAACACTCCCATTATAAGAAGTGACTTGGGTTTGATTTTTAGAGATAAGCAGACCTCTGAAAAACCTCGGATGGCCTCTTATTCCATAAGGAGGTTAGTATGGTTGTCAGCTGGCTGCACAAGAAACTGGTACTCTTATATTGCATGTGATGCTTATGTCCCCTAACAAGAGGCCTTTTGATTAGTGCTACTATCCCGGGACTCTGATAGCTAGAGTTCTTGCCTGCAAGGTAAAGTCCCTCATGCTGTGAAGCTGAGACACTTGCATCTTCCTTCCAAAGTGAAAACCAGAAATTTCAGGAAAAGATGGGAAAGACATTTCCCTTCAAAGGATTCTTTTGGCATTCTTTTGCAACTCACTCAGCAACTTCAAAATTTTATAGTCAAATAATGTCTTTTTATCACATAATCATCTTTTATGGGGAGCTGGGCTTCTATCATTCTGTGAATAACTCATATTGGAAGTAAGAAATAACACTTTAACAAAAACCTTCTGAATTTACTCTGGTGATATTCCAAGCAATTATTTTGAAAGAGGAAAATGTTGCAAGGAGGCTCATGGATGCTTTTTGCCCTGTTGCAGTCAGAGAAGAAAGTGAGGGATTCAAAAGTATCACGTCCCGCCACCTAGGGTGACGGCAGGAGAATGATCACTGAAGGCCTGGTTCATTAGGAATCTTTATTATGGGCGTCCGAGCATCCATCTAGCGAAAGGCAAAAGCAAAGACAGCAACCACCACACTTCCTCCAGGGCAGCAGCTTATATAGCATATCCCAACCAATCAGCTGACTGATCACGCGCTAGGTTCAGTCTTATTGGAAACATGTGAAAAGCATGCTATGAGCACGAGCACGGAAATGGGGACAAGCCAATCATGGAGGCTTCCTTATGCGCCGAGCTGTAGGGCCAGGAAGGGTGGTGTCTAGGAAGCAGGCGCCATCTTTAGGGCATTGTCCAGCTAGAGTGGGGCTCAGCCTCGGCCGTAGGCTGGGCCCCCACATCTCCCCGTTTATTGTTTTATAACCAAATGGCTGTCGGGATCATGCCTGTATTAGGTCGTCCGGAGTCTGCGGCATTCTTACCTGTCCTCATGCAACAGACAACTTAGGTCTGCGCCCTGTCTTAGGTTGATATGCGCAGCTCCCAATCTTACCCGTCCTTGACTACTGATCCAGCGTATTAAGCCATACTCTAGGGGAGATGCCTTCCTCTAGCCCTGCCATGGCCTACAACAGGACCTTCCATTCTCCCCGTTGCTGTTTTTGTATGGAACAGACTTTCCTCCCAAGCAGGAGGAGGCCCACAATTAGCAATATTCCTAGGACACCTACACCTGACCAGGCTTTGGTGGCGTTTAACACAGCTTCAGCTATTTGAGCTACGGAGAGCATCTCTACCTTCTTGGAGCTAACATTCAAAATTTCTAACCGTAGCTGAGTGGTGAGCTCGTCAAGCTCACTGGACGAATTTGTGGTTAACATCTTGCCTAACTGTCTGGACAAGTTGGCAGCTTTAGAATAATTATGAAAAGGAATACCAGTAATACACCCCCGTATAAGAATGGACGCAGCCCACAGACAAAACCTCCCCCAAGAGGTCCAATTGTTCTTGAAGAAGGTTCATGCGTTGGTTGACCAAGGTCATCCCATTCTTAAAATGTCCGTTGATGACGTTCTGCGTTGTCATTGCTGAGGCAGCGGCCTGGGACAGACCATTCAGCGTCTCTGCCGTAGGAATGGTGATAGCGCGGCGGTGGCTGCAGCTGCAGCTCGGCTCCGCCATCGCCTGCTGTAGGATCCACGGCAGGAGCAGAAGCAGTGCGATCATCTTGTACCTCCACTCCGGGGTTTTCCACTCTGCGTATCAGACATTCAGGCACCCAAATGGGGTTCTGCTGGTCCTGTGGAAAAACACAAACCGAGCCTCGGGTCCAGATTATCACTGGGTCCGGGCCTTTCCATGTTCCTTCCAACACATCCTTCCACAAAACTTTAGGCATGTGTTTTGGATTGGATTGTTGACCGTGCCGCTCTGCTGCACTGCGGCCATTTTTGTCCAGTGTTAAAAAGTTTAAAATGAATAATATGATGTTTAATTTGTCTCTGGGGGATCTAAAGTCTTCTCCTATTCCCCCTTTTTGTTTATATAAGGCATTCTTGAGGGGTGGGTACGTTCCACTATACCCTGACCCTGAGGGTTGTAGGGAATGCCGGTAGTATGTTTGATGTCTAGAGTTTTGACAAAGGTAAGGAATGGTTTGGATGAATATGCTGGCCCATTGTCCGTTTTCAGATGCTTGGGCTTTCCCCAGGCCGAAAATGCTTGCAAACAATGGGAAATGACATCCCGAGATTTCTCCCCCATGTGGCAGGATGCAAAGATAACACCTGAGCAGGTGTCCACAGACACATGAACATATTTCATCCTGCCAAATTCGGGGATGTGAGTGACATCCATTTGCCAAATGTGGTTGGGAAGCAATCCTTTTGGGTTAACCCCTATGGGGGTAGGGGGAAGAAGCGATACACACCACTTGCAGCTGACCACTATGGCTCTCGCCTGTTCTCTAGTAATCTGGAACTTCAGGCGGAGGTTGGTGGCATTAGCGTGAAATTTCTTGTGAAGTAGATTGGCCTGTTCCACAGGGTCTATTACCACAAACATAGTAGATTCCCTAGTCAGGGAATCTGCGCGATGGTTTCCCTCGGCGAGGGGCCCCGGAAGGGAGGTATGAGCTCTTATATGTCCAATGAAAAAAGGGTCTGAACGGTCTCAAATTATCTGCTGTAGGCATCTAAGAACATTTAAGACGGATGAGGAGGGGTTAATGTGACCTGTGCACTCTATTGCAGAGACGGCATTCACTACATACTGGCTGTCTGATAGAAGGTTAAAGGGTTCCTTTGGAAAGAGCTCAAATGCTCGCATCACTGCCAATAGTTCTGTCTGTTGGGCTGAGATAGTCGTGAACTTGAAGGTCCACGAGCCATCATCAGTGACTATGGCCCCAATGCCAGTTTTAGAACCATCAGTGAACAGTACTCTTACTTTAGGTATGGGTTTATGTCTGGTGTTTCTCGGGAAAACAACTGGGTTAGACAAGCAAAATTGTAGCCACGGATGCTTTGGGTAATGATTGTCAAAGGAGGCTTGAGAGATGGTGTGTACAATGGCCCATGTGTCACAACAAGAGGCAAGGCACTCTAACTGTGTCTCTGAGTATGGAGTTATGATAATAGAGGGCACTCTTCCAAAGGTTTTGACTGCCACCTTGATTCCCTTGAGGATTAAGTCCGCTATAGACTGTGGGTACCAAATCAACATCTTTCCTGGTGAATGAGCTAAATACACCCACAGAAGGGGTCCCTCTTGCCAGAGCACGCCTGTGGGGCTATGATTGCTGGGAAGCATAATAAAGGAAAGAGGTTTCTGATAATTTATTCTATCCACTTGAGCAAGTTCTAAATGGGATTGGACGAGTTCCAATGCCCTTCTTGCCTGATCAGTGAGTGAGCGGGGTGATGTTAGATCTGGGTCACCTCTCAGTATAGCATAGAGAGGTCAGAGCTCTTTATCAGTAAGCTTTAGGTAGGGTCGCACGCAATTCATATCACCAAGCAGTTTCTGGAAATCATTAAGATTTTTTAGGTGATCTGTCCTTATAACTATTTTCAAGGGTCTGGCCAGGGTGCTTTCTAATCTCATTCCTAAATAACTCTTGGCACTAGTCTTCTGGATTTTTTCTGGGGCTATAGCCAGGCCCCATTTTTGGAAGTGCGACTGCAAGAAACAGAGACCTTGCTCTAGCTCCCTGCTGCTCTCATGACACAAAAGAATGTCATCCATATAATGATAGATGATCATGTTAGGAAACTTTCCTCTGACAACTGACAAAGCCTTACTCACATATAGTTGACACATAGTGGGGCTATTGGCCATTCCCTGCGGTAATACTCTCCATTCATAATGCTCATCTGGGCGGTCATGGTTAATGGCAGGTATGGTAAAGGCAAATTTGGCACAATCTTCAGGGTGAAGGGGGATAGAAAAGAAACAGTCTTTGATATCCACAACTATTGTTTTCCAATCCTTAGGCAGGGCCATGGGCAGTGGCAAACCCAGTTGTATTGAGCCCATAAGCACCATCTGCTTATTTACAGCTCTAAGGTCATGTAAAAGCCTCCACTTCCCTGTTTTCTTTCTTATCACAAAAATAGGTGTGTTCCAGGCAGAGGTAGAGGCCTGAATATGCTTGGCAGCAAGCTGCTCCTGTACTAAAGTGTGGGCTGCTTCCTTCTTCTCTTTAGTAAGGGGCCACTGAGGAACCCACACAGGATTCTCAGATAGCCACTGAATCTTTATTTGCTGTTCTCCTTCAGTGGCCCTGAGGAAAAACCCAGCCCAGGCCCTCCAAATCGATTGGGCGTAATGTTAGACAAAGGAATGGGCTTTTCTCAACCCGACAAGTTCTTCCCAAGTCCACCTGTCCCGGGGTAGCCCTGTCTTTTCATAATGCAGTTAGACTGTTCGCTATAGAAAGTTTCCGTGGTCAATTTGAGATTCATTTGGGTTAGTACATCTCTTCCCCAGAAGGACACGGGTATGTTTAGCACAAAGGGTTGAATTATCCCCTTGTGCCCTTCTTGGTCCATCCAAGACAGTGAAGCAGCACTACATAGGGGCGCTTGGGCTATCCCGAGTCCTCTTAAGGTTTGTGCAGCTCGATTTAAAGGCCATTCCTTTGGCCATTCATCTTCCTTTATGATACTACGGTCTGCTCCTGTGTCCAGCAATCCTGAGAAATGCCTACCTCTGATCTCTAAGGTGTGCATGGGCCTGGTCCCCAAATCTAATGTAAGACAAGCCAGTGGAGCCCCAGAAGACCCAAACCCTTGCTGTCCTCGAACAGCATTTTTATTAGCATACAAATCATGTTTGCTAGGAAGCATAAGAATTTGAGCAATGCGATCTCCTGGGCTCATAGCCATGCTTCCTCGTGGGGAGGAGACCATAATTTTAACTATTCCTTCATAGTCTGGATCTATAACTCCTGGGTGTACTATTAACCCTGCTTTAGTAGTGGAGCTCCGGCCCAATAAGAGACCCACTACTCCTTTTGCCAAAGGTCCCTTAAAATCTGACTCTACAACTTGAACTCCCATCTTGGGGGTCAATACGAGTCTGGTGGCGGCACAGATGTCCACTCCTGCGCTTCCTGCTGTTGCTCTCCATGATCCCTCGGTGCTGGGTGAACTCCCTGATCTGTCAAAGGGTGGTGAATTCTGGGTATCTGTTGAACCAGCCCATACATTTGTGGGCCCTGAGGTGGAGGGCCCCTCCTCCCATTTTTTGGCTCTTGAGGGGGCAGCGGTCGGCCTTCCACATCTACCACTGACCTACACTCACTGGCCCAGTGATTTCCTTTTCTACATCTCGGGCATAATCTTGGTTTGGGCCTGCTAGCAGGTTCATTGGCTTCCTTCAACTTGGGACAATCTCTTTTCAAATGACCCATTTGTTTGCAGTAGAAACAGGCCCTAGGAGGGGTTGACCTGCCATGAGCATCTCTCAATCCCTGAGTTATGGCTGCGGCCATAACCTGTCCTTGCACCATGCTGTCATTAATGTCCCTACAAACCTTAATACAAGTACTCAGATCTTTGTTCTTCCAGGGTCTTATGGCCTCCCTACACCATTTGTTGGCCTGCTCATAGGCCAGCTGCTTCACAAGGGGCATAGCAGTATCAACATCACCAAATATGTGACCGGCTGTTTGCATCAGTCTGGCTAGAAAGTCTGCATATGGCTCATTAGATCCTTGCAACACTTTTGACAGCTGACCCTGTAGGTCACCTGTGCCTTGCAGCATCTTCCAGGCCCTCACTGCTGCCGTGGCTATTTGCATATATACCGCTGGGGGGAATCCTACCTGATTCTGTTGACCCAAATATGGACCCGTGCCCATCAACATGTCTAAGTTCCATTGATGATTACCTGCTGCAGTATTACGCCGAGCCATGTCCTGTGGAAATTCTTGCCAGGCTGTCTTAAATGTCAGGTACTGACCTCCAGAGAGGGCTGCTCTTGCTACATTGGCCCAATCATCTGGCGTCAGATTAAGAGAAGCTACTGACTCCACTAAAGAAACAGTGAAAGCTGCCTGGGGGCCATACGTTGTGGATGCTTCCTTCAGACTTTTAATGACCTTGAAATCTAGGGCTTGATGATACCTCTGTTGTGTATTAGGGTCTTCAAATACAGGGAAAGCAGCACTTCCTTGTTCTCTCAGCCACTCCCTCCACCCCCCTCTTTCTAGTCCTTGATTGCAATCACACGTACAATGACAGGGCTGTACATGATACGGGGGCAGTTCTGCAAATGAAGCCAGAGGAAGAGTGGGGGCTGACGCCACCATTTTCAAGGACGGTTTCAGGGTTGTTGAGAGGGGGGTGTCCTCCGACTCCTCTCCCTCTTTCTGTTGCCTCAGCTGCGTTAGGGAGGGATAACTGCGGGGGATAGGGCGTTCCTTCCTCTGGGCGAGTCTAAGTCTCCTTATATGCTTTTCTAATTCCTCCCCTGATAGCTCCTTTTCCTCATCTGTAGATCCTCCTCGCTTGGACCCCCTCTCTGAGGTCCTAGCGGAGGATCTTTCCTCCTGCACATCTTCCAGGACTTCCTCCCTGTCTCTTATAGCCTCTCTGCAGCTTGGCTTATCCTCCTTAAGGCACCCCCTGACTAGGCTCCATATAGGAATCGTCCCTACAGGGAGCGGTTCCGCTTGATCTGCTTTGCGCAGATCTTTCCCTAGTCTTTCTCACAAGGGGGTAGTGATCCTTCCCGCATCCAAAAACCACTGCGCATGCTTCTCAACAGTATGTAAGAAAGCCCTCATGGTTTTAGCCTCTAATGGAGTTCCATTAGCCCTTAGGAGTGCCCGGAGTGGTTCCTCCGCCCGCATCCTAGACACCTCTGAACCCATAGTGCGGAGGAAAGGAGGTTGACTCTATTCTAAGTTGAGGTTGCGTGCACCTGCACTCATACCCCTGAATTGAGTCTCCTTACAGCCTGAGAGTCCTCGCTAACTGGTTTTTGTCGCTTCCCGCGAACTTTAGTCTACGTCGCTTTACCTGCGAACTTTCCACAGCGCTCTTATTCTTTCGTGAGGAAATGCAGAAACATATACAGACTAAGACAGAACAAGACGAGGAACACAAAGGCTAAACACACACACCACAATTGCTTGCATTCGCACGACCTGATGTTGCTTTCACTTTGTCCCTGACCATACTCACTACTCTCCAAAATGTCAGTCACTCGTGTAACTCTTCCAAAGGGTGTCCACTCGGATCACCACAGGGTGAGAAGTTCCACTCCGTCCTCGGATGCCGGGTTTTCGTCCCGGGTTTCGGCACCAGCTATCGCGTCCCGCCGCCTAGGGCGATGGCAGGAGAACGATCACCGAAGGCCTGGTTTGTTAGGAATCTTTATTATGGGCGTCCGAGCATCCATCTAGCGAAAGGCAAAAGCAAAAACAGCAACCACCACACTTCCTCCAGGGCAGCAGCTTATATAGCATATCCCAACCAATCAGCTGACTGATCACGCGCCAGGTTCAGTCTTATTGGAAACGTGAAAAGGATGCTATGAGCACGAGCATGGAAATGGGGACAAGCCAATCATGGAGGCTTCCTTATGCGCTGAGCTGTAGGGCCAGGAAGGGTGGTGTCTAGGAAGCAGGTGCCATCTTTAGGGCGTTGTCCAGCTAGAGTGGGGCTCAGCCTCGGCCGTAGGCCGGGCCCCCACACAAAAGGAGCAGTCAGCATGAGAAGAGAAGCCCATGGAAGGTTGGAGTTCAGTTCAGCTTCTATTAGCTAAATTGTATTTTGGGGAGCAATTAATTATTCAACACAATGGGCATTTTTAACAGCCTGCTCTACGAACAGCCCTGTGTGTTTCTTTCTCAAGTTGTTCTGGTAAAAAAGAAAATCACAAAAGTAGCCGAGCAAAGCTTACTTTCAAGAAAAAGAGAAGCCAAGAGGATGGAAGCAGGCTCTGGCTGAAGCTCCGCTGTGTCACTTCCTCAGAGATTCAGCGGGCAGGCCTGTCTTTTCCATGGGCTCTTGATCCTGCACTGCAAAGGGGTTGGAAAGGTGGTGTGGTCTTGATTGGAAAGATAGAGACCCAAGAAAAGGCCAAACCCCAAGTGTGCAAGCCCGGATTCTGAATTATGCATCATTCTGAGAGTAAATGTACAGGCTTCAATCTGGAACTAGGAGGCTGAGATTTAGATGCTGACATTCTCCATAGCCTTGCTCTGATGTAATTTGCTTTGCAGTCGAATTTAGAAACAAGTCTTTAGACCCGAACCATTGAAGGTCTCAGAAGGATTTAGTTAAACCCCTGTTCCACTTACAGTTGTATGCAATTGCTGTGCAATTTAGTGGTTTAAAATAACAACCATTTCATTATACCCCAAATTTTTTGGGTTGGCAATTAATAAGGGCATAGTGGGGATAGATTTATTTGCTTTGTTATGTCTGGGACTTCAGTTGAGAAAACTCAAATGGCTGAGAGTGCGAGAACCCATTTGCACAGACGGCTTCCTCCCCCACACGTGGGACGTTGGTGCCGGCTGTGGGCTGGACCTGACCGGGTATGCCAAGCACCGGAACTACATGCAGTCTTTTTCATAGACTTGACTTGCTCACTTCCTCACATCTTTGAGGGCCCTGGGGAGTGGCTTGGAGCTTTAAATGTGAATATCTCAGGGAACAAGGCAGAAGCCACATCACTTTTGATTGTCTAGCCTAAGAGGTAGAGGTCAGACCTCAGAGGTCACTGCTGCCATTCTTATTCAAGCAATCAGAGGTCTGCCCAAATTCAGGGGGAAGGGGCATAGTGCTCCCTTTCAATAAGTTATTGGTATGGTCACAGTATAGAAGAGCATGAGGCAAGTGAAATATTATTATGGCCGTTTTGGAAAATACAAGCTTCTACATCCCTATTTCACTTAGAACAGGGTTATGAGTTGCCTCAAGGATTGCATCCACCTACAAATGCTCAGATTCATACACTGTCCAAGGTAATGGACCCAAAAACTCACATCTAATGGACACTGTGTATATATTCTCTCTTCATAAAAGAGGCACAAGAACACCGTCATTAAACTCAATGACTGGGTGGTCTGGCTGGCTGATAGAACATATAAAATCAGTGTACATTGCTCAATTTAATTTTCATGTACACAGCTAATAACATTAAGACATATTATTTTGAAATATTACCTAAATGTTAACATGCACTTGTATATATATATGTGTATATGTACATGTAGAAAAATCTAGAAATAAATCTAACAAAAGAAATGGAATACTTCATGAAGAAAAAAATACAAAAATGTACTGAATTTTAGAAGATCTGAAGATAAATTTTTATAGGTAACAGTTTCAATGTAGTCAACATATTCGTTTTCCTTAAATTGTCCTATTCATTCAATGTATTTCAATCAAAATTGCACTTGGGATTTTTGTTAGTTTTGTTTTGTTGCATTTTCTTTTTGGTACCCTAGTTCCCCTTTGCTTAAGTTAGCCACTGTTTTCTGTCACTTACCACCAAAGGACCTTAACCCATGAAATGGGAGAATCTACCATCCAGTCTCCCTTTCCTTGATTCTATCTTACTGATGGGGATGATGTTTTGATAAAGGCACAGATGGCATGTGAGAAGTAAATGGATGTGGTTTTTCACCATTCTGCTTAACAAGAAATAATCAAGAGTTAAAAACCAAGGTTTTAATGGCTCCAACTCAGTTTTAGCAGTACTGTTAAGATTGCTAGTAATATAATTAAAGTCCTCCAAAAACGACTTTCTTTTTTGAGCTCATCATTATTCATCACTCATTCACTCTTATGCCTCAATTAGTTATTATCAGTTGTGAGAGGTGCTGTGCTGGGGGCTAGAGATAAAATGGGGGAACAACAGCAGACCTGATTTCTGCTCTCGTGGAGTTCATATTCTAGGTAGGGAGACAAAGCACAAAATAATCTTAGATTGTAGTATCTATGATGACGGAGATCAGATGAATGCTTTTGCTCTTATTGGATGCAGCCATATGGACAAGATGTTGGAAATTTTCAGTGTTAGCATCTGCACTTTATGTTGTTGGAAGGATGCAGAATTATTTTGCATTTACCTTCCAACAGAATTCACAATATTTAGAATCAAACTAATACATTGATTTTTATTGCTTAGCTATCATAATAAAAGTTTACCTCCACCCATCTATCATATTCTGTATTTTCTGCTTATTAATAGGTTTAATTTATTGCATTAAATGACAAGTAAAAATGTATCTGAGCCTAATGTGCTGGGAAGATAACTCAGTCTTTGAAAGTGGATTAGATTTAGAGGGATTGATTCAGGAAACATGAATTTAATGATCTTAAGGGAAAAGTATTCTTTGGAAAACAGAATAAGGAATGCTTAGGGAACTACTTCCAAGCCAAATTCTTAGAGCCAGATTAGATATCCTAAAAGAAGTAAGAAAGACATAATTGAGATTAGAGAGGTGTAAAAGCAATGTGGGTGCTTGTGCACGTGGTGGGAGAGCAGGATGTTACAGAGGGAAGAGAAGGAGGTTGGGAAGGAGGAAGGGAGGCAGGGCAGGGGGTCTGGGGTGGGGAGGACAGTGGGGGAAGGGAGGGGACAGGCTGCAAGGGGAAGGGGTTGACTATGGAAGGTAGTTCCAATTTAGTGGGACAGTGGAGTTTGTAACCATGAGGGTCCTTGTTTGCTATATAAATAAGTTCACACTATCTTTTTTCATTACAATTTTTATTAAGGTATTATTAATATACACTGTTATGAAGGTTTCACATGAAAAACAATGTAGTTACTACATTCACCCGTATTATCGAGTCCCCCTCATACCCCATTGCAGCCACTATTCATCAGTGCCGTAAGATGCCACAGAGTCACTACTTGTCTTCTCTGTGCTACACTGCCTTCCCCATGATCCCCCACACCATATGTACTAATCATAATGCCCCTCAATCCCCTTCTCCCTCCCTTTCCACCCACCCTCCCCTCCCCTTCCCTTTCCCCTTCCCCTTTGGTAACCACTAGTCCCTTCTTGGAATTTGTGCTTCTGCTGCTGTTTTGTTCCTTCAGTTTTGCTTCATTGTTGTACTCCACAAATGAGGGAAATCATTTGGTACTTGTCTTTCTCTGCTTGGCTTATTTCATATATATAATGAGTATAATATCCTCCAGCTCCATCCATGTTGTTGCAAATGGTAGGATTTATTTATTTCTTATGGCTGAATAGTATTCCATTGTGTATATGTACCATGTCTTTTTTATCCATTCATCTATTGATGGACACTTAGGTTGCTTTCATATCTTGGCTAATGTAAATAGTGCTGCACTAAACATAGGGGTGCATATGTCTTTTTGAATGTGAGAACTTGTATTTGGGTAAATTCCAAGGAGTGGGATTCCTGGGTCAAATGGTATTCCTATTTTTAGTTTTTTGAAGAACCTCCATATTGCTTTCCACAGTGCTTGAGCTAGTTTACATTCCCACCAGCAGATTCACACTCTATCTTGAGTGCAGTGGGAAAGCCCTGAAGGATGACAAGTAGAAGAATGGCATCATTTTTGCTGTTATCTGTCCTTTATCTGAGACACCTCACATAATTATTAATTTTCTGAAGGTTAGGGAACTACTTCCAAGCCAAATTCTTAGAGCCAGATTAGATATCCTAAAAGAAGTAAGAAAGGCACAATTGAGATTAGCAAGTTGTAAAAGCAACTTAGGCACCACTTAGGTAAAACTCAGTCTGCAGAAGTTTCATTTTAACATCTTGACCCATGACTACCCTGTTGTATCAGTCAGGTTGTGACATAGAATAAGGGACTTATTATTGGGTTAGACCTCATCTAATTGCGGGAGCTGGTGGGGCAAGCTGTGCAGACTATTGTCTCTGCATCTGGCTTTTGGCTGGAGTCTGTGGCTCAGGCAGCTCTACAACCAGGAAGGAAGATGACGTCAATGACCGTCAAGGACAAACGGAACCCATGAGGATGAAGTAGAGCCCATGTCTCTCTGCACCTCCCATCCTGACAGCGTGGGTGACCTGAAGGACGAGCTGGTGCCCTTCAGCACAGACCTGCACGTGCACCTGGTCCAGGACTCGGAGAACTCAAGGGGGAGGACTGGAGGGAGCTGGGGAGCTGCAGATCCAGGTGCTTCCCCGCCAGCCAGTGGGTAAGCGGGCAGGGATGGTGGGTGCTAGCTGCCACAGTGCCTGGTGCTGCACTGACCTCTAAGGTGCAGTAGCCACGGCTTCATTTCTGCCTTGCAGACCTTGTGTGATTTCTTCTGTGGCCAATGCTGACCTATAATCATACAGAGAAGGGAATGTGAGGGAGCATGATTCTAGCTCCAGTTGTTCATAAATTGATACTGTACAAAACTACCACACATCATGTTTTGAACACACTTAGGTCTACTAATCATTCTTCCAAATATCACAAACACACACACACACACACACACACACACACACACACACACACAGACAGACACACACACAATATTTATCATAATATCCTCTGAAGCATTATTATAATAATTTTATAGATAGAAAAACAGAGAGATTGAATGACTTGCGTTAGTGAAAAGCAAAACTGGCATTCATATTTGGCCTATTCCCAACATATACTTTAATGCACTGTGCAAAATGGCCTTCTCTGCCAAGTACTGTAGAAAGGTAGACAGATGCTAATTAAAAACTCACCACTTTTGCCAACATAGCATATTTCACTCCTATAGCCCTAAAATAAAGGGCAATAATACACGCTGATGCTTGCCAGTGACCCTCAATGCCTGATGCTAGGATTTCTCTGTGGTGCCCTGACAGTCCACCACTAGTGCCATGAGGCGTTGTAGCTCTGACTGGCTTCCTGATTTTCTGAGGTCTATGGAGCACTCTAAATCACGGGCATCCAGATTTTGGGACACATATATTATCACTGGCCATATCTAAATCCTTTTAATGACAGCATCTTAAAATGAGAGGCCTCCCCTGATTTGTTTTGCTAGCTGTTAACACCTAAACACCACTGAGAAAGGACATTTCAGTGGTGGGGGAAATAGGATCTGGGGAAAGAGGGGAAGTGTAGGAACTGATTTTGGTATCCATTCTAGGGCTTTATCATGTCACTTCAGTGTGTTTCTGCCACTTTCAGCTGCCAGCTTCTGCATCTTGTTGCCTCCTTTCCCAAGCCAGGCAAGGGATGAGTGCACAGCAGGCCTGAAGCAGCAGGGAATTCACTTCCCCAGGAGGAGCCTCAGCCAACAGCCGCTGAGAGGAGCTGCACAAATATTCCATCTAGCTACTTTGACTTTAGCTGGGGTATATCTGAGGCATGTGATTTTACACAGTTTCCAGAATTTTCTTGTGGGATTAAACTCATTACCCACAGTGTTAACTTCCCTGATATACATCCTTGATCCACTGTTTTCTCTGCCCTGGCCTCTCGCCCTGCTCCTCTGCAGGTTTCTTCTGCACTTTCTAAATAAACTGCTGTACTTGAATCTTGCCTCAGAGTTTATCTTTCTGCAGGAATCTGAACTTAGATAAATGGGAGAGATGTGGAGGGAAGAAAAAGAAAGCAAAATAGAGAGAAATAAAAACAGGGGGGAGATAGTAGGAGCAGCTGTATAGAAAACTGGAACTAGATGGATAGGGCATGGACAAGGGGGAGAAGCCATGTGGGGACAAGGAGGAGGCTGTTAACCTAACCTGGAAATAAAACTCAGTGACCACATCTGTTGACTGCACATAAATCATGTCTGCGATTTAATCATGTCACCTCTGTGCTGGCACAGGGTCAGAGGACATATGCACCCTTTTGAATTCCATTTTAAAGCAAAACTTTAATGGTGCAAGAGACCTTTTATAAGAAAAGTCTAATTTCATAAATGTTTCACTTCTTTTTTTCCCCTCCTTCCATTTGTATATCCAGAGATAAGCAGAAGTGTTTTTTTAAAAAATCATTCTGGGGTCCAACTTTTCTGTTTTGAATTTTGAAAAAGTTCAGCTCAGAGTCACATTTGTTATCTTCAATACTTATAATATGAGTTGACATTTTCCAAGGTGAAATAAAAATTAGGCTGTGTGCACTGATAGACAATTTCTTATTGAATGGCTCAGGAAATAATAATTGAACATTTGAGGTGTAACTTAGTTAATAAACTTTTAGACCTGCACAATAACTCTTCTGCCAGAGGACTCTCCTAGGGGGGTAGCTGAGTTTTCTTTAGCCTCTGCTTCTCAGACAGGGGACCCCAGTGGTTTCCTCACCTGCCACTATTTCTTTTGGTTTGTTCTCTAATTTCCTTACTGGGCTAGAATTGCCCCCCTGGGCAAGAAATTATGTCATTATAGTCATGATGGGTGACTATGAGGGAGGCAGGCCACCTCTCTGCAATACTTCAGACCTTCCCATGTCACCAATGCCAATAAACTTTGGCATCTTCCTGGGAAACAATGGCATTATCTTTTCAGACAGCTTTTCTAGAACTTCTTCCTCTGTCTATTTTTTGGAAACTGAGACCTGAACAGGTTGAAACACATCTATTGCTTTTATAACAATAATAGGTAGAAGAACATCAGGCTTCAGAAACAGCGCTTTATTACTGCTAGGAAACTTGGAACCACCTACACTCAGATTCCTGCTGTTTACAATCATGGATGAACAACAGGAAAACAAACCTAACTATTCATTAAATAAATACAAAGAACACCAGTCCACTTCCTGGAACATAACCTACATTCTTTTAGCTGATGAGATCAGTTAGGTAGCAAGAGAATAATCTGTTTCAAAATTGGATAAAATTAATGGGCATTGAATGGAAATTAAGTTACAACTTCACCTCATGCCATCAGTGTAACGCCTCTTGCAGTTGCAGCAGAAAATTCAGTATCAATAGACTCTAGGGCACTGTTTCAACCATCAAGGTGTTTGTAGCAGCTCTATTCATATGTATTTAACATTTTTAATGGAACCACTTTTAAAACTTGAAATTTTTATTTAGAAAGAAAATCCAAGTCAGTACTGTGAACAGAAACTTCATTTTTCTAATTCATATTAAAATGGATGCATAAATATTAAAAGCTAATTTGCTCTCTTAATCATCTAAATACATTTCATATGCCATACTTTGGGGGGAATATTGTTAAAGGAGAAATGCTTCCAGGGATACTGTCATTTATAATCCATGAAGCAATGCTTTTCAAATTGGTGAACATGGTGACTATCTATGTCTAAATCCCTCCAAGGAAGAGATTTTCTTTATATCAAGCATTTCTGGCCACAGTGGAATGAGACTAGAAATTGATAGCAAAAGGAAAACTAGAAAATTCACAAATATGGGAAAATGAAATAACACACTCAATGGCCAACCAATGAGTCAATAAGGAAATGAAAGGTAAAGTGGAAAATATCTCAAGATGAGCAAAAACAAAAACACAGCATACTAAAATTTATGGGACACAGCAAAAGCAGTACTAAGAGGGAAGTTTATATTAAAAAATGCCTACATTAAAAACGATTTCCAATAAAAAAACAACCCAAGAACAAAACCCCGGGGCTGGATGGATTTACATCAGAATTTTATCAGACACACAGAGAAGACATTATACCCATTCTCCTTAAAGTGTTCCACAAAAATACAAGAGGAGAGAATACTCCCAAACTCATTCTATGAAGCCAACATCACCCTAATACCAAAACCAGGCAAAGACCCCACAAAAAAGAAAATTACAGACCAATATCCCTGATGAATGTAGATGCAAAAATACTCAATAAAATATTAGCAAACAGAATTCAACAGCATATCAAAAGGATCATACACCATGACCAAGTGGGATTCATCCCAGGGATGCAAGGATGGTGCAACATTCGAAAATCCATCAACATCATCCACCACATCAACAAAAAGAAAGACAAAAACCACATGATCATCTCCATAGATGCTGAAAAAGCATTTGACAAAATTCAACATCCATTCATGATAAAAACTCTCAGCAAAATGGGAATAGAGGGCAAGTACCTCAACATCATAAAGGCCATATATGATAAACCCACAGCCAACATTATACTGAACAGAGAGAAGCTGAAAGCATTTCCTCTGAGATCGGGAACTAGACAGGGATGCCCACTCTCCCCACTGTTACTTAACATAGTACTAGAGGTCCCAGCCATGGCAATCAGACAAAACAAAGAAATACAAGGAATCCAGATTGGTAAAGAAGAAGTTAAACTGTCACTATTTGCAGATGATACGATATTGTACATAAAAAACCCTAAAGACTCCACTCCAAAACTACTAGAACTGATATCCGAATACCCCAAAGTTGCAGGATACAAAGTTAACACACAGAAATCTGTAGCTTTCCTATACACTAACAATGAACCAATAGAAAGAGAAATCAGGAAAACAATTCCATTCACAATTGCATCAAAAAGAATAAAATACCTAGGAATAAACCTAACCAAAGAAGTGAAAGACCTATACCCTGAAAACTACAAGTCACTCTTAAGAGAAATGAAAGGGGACACTAACAAATGGAAACTCATCCCATGCCCATGACTAGGAAGAATTAATATCATCAAAATGGCCATCCTGCCCAAAGCAATATACAGATTTGATGCAATCCCTATGAAACTACCAGCAACATTCTTCAATGAGCTGGAACAAATAATTCAAAAATTCATATGGAAACACCAAAGACCCCGATTAGCCAAAGCAATTGTGAAAAAGAAGAATAAAGTAGGGGGTATCTCACTCCCCAAATTCAAGCTCTACTGCAAAGCCATAGTAATCAAGACAATTTGGTACTGGCACAAGAACAGAGCCACAGACAGTGAAACAGATTAGAGACTCCAGAAATTAACCCAAACATATATGGTCAATTAATATTTGATAAAGGAGCCATGAACATACAATGGTGAAATGACAGTCTCTTCAACAGATGGTGCTGGCAAAACTGGACAGCTACATGTAGGAGAATGAAACTGGACCATTGTCTAACCCCATACACAAAAGTAAATTCAAAATGGATCAAAGACCTGAATGTAAGTCATGAAACCATTAAACTCTTAGAAAAAAACATAGGCAAAAACCTTTTAGACATAAACATGAGTGACCTCTTCTTGAACATATCTCCCCGGGTAAGGAAAACAACAGCAAAAATGAACAAGTGGGACTATATTAAGCTGAAAAGCTTCTGTACAGCAAAAGGCACCATCAATAGGACAAAAAGGAACCCTACAGTATGGGAGAATATATTTGAAAATGACAGATCCGATAAAGGCTTGATGTCCAGAATATATAAAGAGCTCACACGCCTCAACAAACAAAAAACAAATAACCCAATGATCAAAACAGACCTACCATTTGACCCAGGAATTCCACTCCTAGGAATTTACCCGAAGAACACAGCAATCAAGTTTGAGAAGGACAGATGCACCCCTATGTTTATCGCAGCACTATTTACAATAGCCAAGAATTGGAAGCAACCTAAATGTCCATCGATAGATGAATGGATAAAGAAGATGTGGTACATATACACAATGGAATACTACTCAGCCATAAGAGGAGGGAAAATCCTACCATTTGCAGCAACATGGATGGAGCTGGAGGGTATTATGCTCAGTGAAATAAGCCAAGTGGAGGAAGAGAAATACCAAATGATTTCACTCATCTGTGGAGTATAAGAACAAAGGATAAACTGAAGGAACAAAACCGCAGCAAAATCATAGAACTCAAGAATGGACTAACAGGTACCAAAGGGAAAGGGACTGGGGGAGGATGGGTGGGTAGGGAGGGATAAGGTGGGGGAAGAAGAAGGGGGGTATTAAGATTAGCATGCATGGGTAGGATGGGAGAAAGGGGAGGGCTGTACAACATAGAGAAGAAAAGTAGTGATTCTACAACATTTTGCTATGCTGATTGACAGTGACTGTAAAGGGGCTTATAGGGGGGACCTGTTTTTCTTTTTGAGTGGACATCTCTCATATTTATTGATCAAATGGTTGTTAAAAACAATAAAATTCTGTATAGGGGAGTCAATGCTCAATGCACAATCATTAATCCATCTCAAGCCTAATTCTCGTCAGTCTCCAATCTTCTGAAGCATAATGAACAAGTTCTTACATGGTGAACGAATTCTTACATAGTGAATAAGTTCTTACATGGTGAACAGTACAAGGTCAGTCATCACAGAAACTTTCGGTTTTGATCACTCATTATGAACTATAAACAATCAGGTCAAATATGAATATTCATTTGATTTTTATACTTGAGTTATATGTGGATCCCACATTTCTCCCTTTATTATTATTATTATTTTTATTTTTAATAAAATGCTGAAGTGGTAGATAGATGCAAGATAAAGGTAGAAAACATAGTTTAGTGTTGTAAGAGAGCAATTGTAGATGATCAGGTGTGTGCCTGTAGACTATGTGTTAATCTGAGCTAGACAAGGGCAATAAAACATCCATGGATGCAGAAGATTTCTCTCAAAACAGGGAGGGTGAGGTTCTAAGCTTCACCACTGTTGATCCCCAATTTCTCACCTGATGACCCCCCTATGACTTGCCCTGTCTTAGGTTGTTCCTCCCTTGAGGAATCTTACCCGTCTCTGGCTAACCAGTCATCTTCTGGGGCCATACAGGGAGATGTAAAGTTGGTAAGTGAGAGAGAAGCCATATTGTTTGAAAAGGTTAGCTTTATACTTCTTTGCAGATTTATGCCCTGTGGCTTCTATGCCCAGCATTTGTCTTGAGGTATCTTTACCACTTGGAAGAATTATGATACTCGGTAAATTCGATATGAGGCACGAATTCTATTTAAGGGTTGTAATTAGGAAGGAAGAAGAAAAGCTATAGAAGTAGCAGACAGAAGAAAACATGGAAGGATTAATTATTTCTTTGATATATCTTCTTGTAGAATAACTTAAGCGTGTACAGGTTTTAACTACTAATTAAATTGCACACCCACATTAACATAATAGGAATACAGTTACATAACCAAAGCAGATCTATAATTACCATCCATCTCCAGTGAAGCCAAGAAAACCAGTTAGGCACCCTAGGCATTTGTGAAAATTTGTCTATGACATGATGGATATTGTCCAACTGTACTTGAACAGTCTGAGAGAAATAAGACAAATTAAAACAACCCATTCCTGGGAACTGTTCACATCCCATATGTTCTTTTAACAGTAGACAGTCTGTTGTCATAAGATTTTGGAGCGCTAAAACTTGCACTTCTCCTAATTCTTGGTTGAGTTCCAACAGTATAGATCCAGTCAAATTTGTTGCTTTAATGAAAACACTGGCCAGCTTAGATATCTCCTTCTTCATTCCAATGGCAAGTCCAGGAAACGGTGGGATGGATGCAGCTACAACTGCAGCATCGCCTGGATCTTTGTGGAGGTTTCTTGATGATCATCTTCTGGTATGAGTCTTCCAGAGAGTGCTGATGTTGGAAGTTCTTCTTCATATCGTGTCTTAGTTCGTTTTCTGGGTAGCCAAATTAGGCTTTGATCTTCTGCATAAAAACAAACAGACCCTTTGCCCTCACTTTGATATGCCCTTTATACCATTGTTTAGAACTCATTGGAGGTCACCACAAAGGAACTGCTTCTTTTTTTATTAAGAGAAAGGAATATTATCAGAAAAGTGTACCTCCATAGCCGATCATCTGACACCCTTTTAAGTGATCAAAATTAAGGATATTTAAAGCATGTGTTAATCTTTGATTTATGAGTAGTTTTATCCTATCAAGGAGTAATCCCCTTTTCTTTCTTTCTTCCTTTTTTAAAAATCTTTAATCTACATTTATATGAAGAATATTATGTTTATTAGGCTCTCCCCTATACCAGGTCCCCCCTATAAACCACATACAGTCACTGTCCATCAGCATAGCAAAATGTTGTAGAATCACTACTTGTCCTCTCTGTGTTGTACAGCCCTCCCCTTTTTCTCTCCCCCCATGCATGCTAATCTTAATACCCCCTTCTTCTCCCCCCACCTTATCCCTCCCTGCCCACCCATCCTCCCCAGTCCTTTTCCCTTTGGTACCTGTTAGTCCATTTTTGGGTTCTGTAATTCTGCTGCTGTTTTGTTCCTTCAGTTTTTCCTTTGTTCTTATACTCCACAGATGAGTGAAATCATTTGGTATTTCTCTTTCTCTGCTTGGCTTATTTCACTGAGCATAATACCCTCCAGCTCCATCCATGTTGCTGCAAATGGTAGGATTTTCCCTCCTCTTATGGCTGAGTAGTATTCCATTGTGTATATGTACCACATCTTCTTTATCCATTCATCTATCGATGGACATTTAGGTTGCTTCCAATTCTTGGCTATTGTAAATAGTGCTGCGATAAACATAGGGGTGCATCTGTCCTTCTCAAACTTGATTGCTGCGTTCTTCGGGTAAATTCCTAGGAGTGGAATTCCTGGGTCAAATGGTAGGTCTGTTTTGAGCATTTTGATGTACCTCCATACTGCTTTCCACAATGGTTGAACTAATTTACATTCCCACCAGCAGTGTAGGAGGGTTCCCCTTTCTCCACAGCCTCGCCAACATTTGTTGTTGTTTGTCTTTTGGATGGCAGCTATCCTTACTGGTGTGAGGTGATACCTCATTGTAGTTTTAATTTGCATTTCTCTGATAATTAGCGATGTGGAGCATCTTTTCATGTGTCTCTTGGCCATCTGTATTTCTTTTTTGGAGAACTGTCTGTTCAGTTCCTCTGCCCATTTTTTAATTGGGTTATTTGTTTTTTGTTTGTTAAGGCATGTGAGCTCTTTATATATTCTGGACGTCAAGCCTTTATCGGATCTGTCATTTTCAAATATATTCTCCCATACTGTAGGGTTCCTTTTTGTCCTATTGATGGTGCCTTTTGCTGTACAGAAGCTTTTCAGCTTAATATAGTCCCACTTGTTCATTTTTGCTGTTGTTTTCCTTACCCGGGGAGATATGTTCAAGAAGAGGTCACTCATGTTTATGTCTAAAAGGTTTTTGCCTATGTTTTTTTCTAAGAGTTTAATGGTTTCATGACTTACATTCAGGTCTTTGATCCATTTTGAATTTACTTTTGTGTATGGGGTTAGACAATGGTCCAGTTTCATTCTCCTACATGTAGCTGTCCAGTTTTGCCAGCACCATCTGTTGAAGAGACTGTCATTTCACCATTGTATGTTCATGGCTCCTTTATCAAATATTAATTGACCATATATGTTTGGGTTAATTTCTGGAGTCTCTAATCTGTTTCACTGTCTGTGGCTCTGTTCTTGTGCCAGTACCAAATTGTCTTGATTACTATGGCTTTGCAGTAGAGCTTGAATTTGGGGAGTGAGATACCCCCTACTTTATTCTTCTTTTTCACAATTGCTTTGGCTAATCGGGGTCTTTGGTGTTTCCATATGAATTTTTGAATTATTTGTTCCAGCTCATTGAAGAATGTTGCTGGTAGTTTCATAGGGATTGCATCAAATCTGTATATTGCTTTGGGCAGGATGGCCATTTTGATGATATTAATTCTTCCTAGTCATGGGCATGGGATGAGTTTCCATTTGTTAGTGTCCCCTTTCATTTCTCTTAAGAGTGACTTGTAGTTTTCAGGGTATAGGTCTTTCACTTCTTTGGTTAGGTTTATTCCTAGGTATTTTATTCTTTTTGATGCAATTGTGAATGGAATTGTTTTCCTGATTTCTCTTTCTATTGGTTCATTGTTAGTGTATAGGAAAGCTACAGATTTCTGTGTGTTAACTTTGTATCCTGCAACTTTGGGGTATTCGGATATCAGTTCTAGTAGTTTTGGAGTGGAGTCTTTAGGGTTTTTTATGTACAATATCGTATCATCTGCAAATAGTGACAGTTTAACTTCTTCTTTACCAATCTGGATTCCTTGTATTTCTTTGTTTTGTCTGATTGCCATGGCTGGGACCTCTAGTACTATGTTAAGTAACAGTGGGGAGAGTGGGCATCCCTGTCTAGTTCCCGATCTCAGAGGAAATGCTTTCAGCTTCTCTCTGTTCAGTATAATGTTGGCTGTGGGTTTATCATATATGGCCTTTATGATGTTGAGGTACTTGCCCTCTATTCCCATTTTGCTGAGAGTTTTTATCATGAATGGATGTTGAATTTTGTCAAATGCTTTTTCAGCATCTATGGAGATGATCATGTGGTTTTTGTCTTTCTTTTTGTTGATGTGGTGGATGATGTTGATGGATTTTCGAATGTTGCACCATCCTTGCATTCCTGGGATGAATCCCACTTGGTCATGGTGTATGATCCTTTTGATATGCTGTTGAATTCTGTTTGCTAATATTTTATTGAGTATTTTTGCATCTACATTCATCAGGGATATTGGTCTGTAATTTTCTTTTTTGTGGGGTCTTTGCCTGGTTTTGGTATTAGGGTGATGTTGGCTTCATAGAATAAGTTTGGGAGTATTCCCTCCTCTTCTATTTTTTGGAACACTTTAAGGAGGATGGGTATAATGTCTTCTCTGTGTGTCTGATAAAATTCCGATGTAAATCCATCCGGCCCTGCCGTTTTGTTCTTGGGTAGTTTTTGATTACCATTTCAATTTCTTTGCTCTTCATTGGTTTGTTTAAGTTTTGTGTTTCTTCCTTGGTCCATCTTGGGAGGTTGTAATTTTCTAGGAAGTTGTCCATTTCTTCTAGGTTTTCCAGGTTGTTGGCATATAGGTTTTCATAGTAGTCTTTAATAATTCTTTCTATTTCTGTGGAGTCTGTCGTGATTATTCTGTTCTCATTTCTGATTCTGTTGATTTGTGTTGATTCTCTTTTTCTCTTAACAAGTTTGGCTGGAGGCTTATCTATTTTGTTTATTTTCTCAAAGATCCAGCTCTTGGTTTCGTTGATTTTTGCGATTGTTTTTTTCTTCTTAATTTTGTTTATTTCTTCTCTGATCTCTATTATGTCCCTCCTTCTCCTGACATTAGGCCTCATTTGTTCTTCTTTTTCCAGTTTCAATAGTTGTGATAGACTATTCATTTGGGATTGTTCTTCCTTCTTCAAATGTGCCTGGATCACTATATACTTTCCTCTTAAGACTGCTTTTGTTGCGTCCCACAGAAGTTGGGGCTTTGTGTTGTTGTTGTCATTTGTTTCTATATATTCCTTGATCTCTATTTTGATTTGTTCATTGATCCATTGATTATTTAAAAGCATGTTGTTAAGCCTCCATGTGTTTGTGAGCCTTTTTGTTTTCTTTGTAGAATTTATTTCTAGTTTTATACCTTTGTGGTCTGAAAAATTGTTTGGTAGAATTTCAATATTTTGGAATTTACTGAGGCTCTTTTTGTGAGCTAGTATGTGGTCTACTCTGGAGAATGTTCCGTGTGCACTTGCGAAGAATGTATATCCTGTTGCTTTTGGATGTAAAGTTCTATAGCTGTCTACTAGGTCCATCTGTTCTTTTGTGTTGTTCAGTGCCTGTGTGTCCTTACTTATTTTGTGCCTGGTGGATATATCCTTTGGGGTGAGTGGTGTGTTGAATTCTCCTAAATAAATGCATTGCAGTCTATTTCCCTCTTTAGTTCTGTTAGTATTTGTTTCACATATGCTGGTGCTCCTGTGTTGGGTGCATATATATTTAGAATGGTTATATCCTCTTGTTGGACTGAGCCCTTTATCATTATGTAGTATCCTTCATTATCTCTTGTTACTTTCTTTGTTTTGAAGTCTATTTTGTCTGATATTAGTACTGCACCCCTGCTTTCTTCTTGCTTTGGTTTGCCTGAAATATGTTTTTCGATCCCTTGATTTTTAGTCTGTGCATGTCTTTGGGTTTGAGGTGAGTCTCTTGTAAGCAGCATATAGATGGGTCTTGCTTTTTTATCCATTCTATTAGTCTGTGTCTTTCAATTAGTGCATTAAGTCTACTTACATTTAGGGTGACTATTGAGAGATATGTACTTATTGCCATTGCAGGCTTTAGATTTGTGGTTACCAAAGGTTCAAGGTTCACCTCGTTAGTATCTTACTGCCTAACTTAGCTCACTTATTGTGCTGTTATATACACTGTCTGGAGATTCTTTTCTTCTCTTCCTTCTTATTCCTCCTCCTCCATTCTTCATATGTTAGGTGTTTTGTTCTGTGCTCTTTTTAGGAGGGCTCCCATCTAGTGCAGTCTCTGTAACGTGCCCTGTAGAGGTGGTTTGTGGGAAGCAAATTCCCTCAGCTTTTGCTTGTCTGGGAATTGTTTAATCCCGCTATCATATTTAAATGATAGTCGTGCTGGATACAGTATCCTTGGTTCAAGGCCCTTTTGTTTCATTGCATTAAATATATCATGCCATTCTCTTCTGGCCTGTAGGGTTTCTGTCGAGAAGTCTGTTAGCCTGATGGGTTTTCCTTTATAGGTGACCTTTTTCTCTCTAGCTGCCTTTAAAACTCTTTCCTTGTCCTTGATCCTTGCCATTTTAATTATTATGTGTCTTGGTGTTTTCCTCCTTGGATCCTTTCTGTTGGGGGTTCTGTGTATTTCCGTGGTCTGTTTGATTATTTCCTCCCCCAGTTTGGGGAAGTTTTCAGCAATTATTTCTTCAAAGAGACTTTCTATCCCTTTTCCTCTCTCTTCTTCTTATGGTACCCCTATAATACGGATATTATTCCTTTGGATTGGTCACATAGTTCTCTTAGTATTGTTTCGTTCCTGGAGATCCTTTTATCTCTCTCTATGTCAGCTTGTATACGTTCCTGTTCTCTGGTTTCTATTCCTTCAATGGCCTCTTGCATCTCATCCATTCTGGTTATAAATCCTTCCAGGGATTGTTTCACTTCTGTGATCTCCTTCCTGACATATGTGATCTCCCTCCGGACTTCATCCCATTGCTCTTGCATTTTTCTCTGCATCTCTGTCAGCTTGTTCATGATTTTTATTTTGAATTCTTTTTCAGGAGGACTGCTTAGGTCTGTCTCCTTCTCAGGTGTTGTCTCTGTGATCTTTGTATGTCTGTAGTTTTGTCTTTTCATGGTGATAGAGATAGTTTGCACTGCTGGTACGAGTGGCAGCTGGAAGAGCTTTCCTTCTTGTTGGTTTGTGGCCTTCCTCTCCTGGGAGAATAGAGACCTCTAGTGGCTTGTGCTGGGCAGCTGTGTGCAGACAGGGCTTCTGCTTCCTTCCTGGTTGCTATGGAGTTTATCTCCACTGTCACTGTGGGCGTGACCTGGCTGGGACTGCTCCTCCAAATGGTGGAGCCCCGTTGGAGGGGGAGTGGCCGGGAGGCTATTTATCTCCGTAAGGGGCCTCTGTGCTCCCTGCTGCCCAGGGGGTTAGAGTGCCCAGAGATATCCAGATTCCCTGCCTCTGGGCTAAGTGTCCTGTCATGCCCCTTTAAGACTTCCAAAAAGCACTCTCCAAACGAAAACAACAAGAGCAACAACAAAAGAAAAAAAAATAAATAGAGAATTAGAAAAAAAAAAGGAAAAATGTGCAATTTTCTTTGTCCTCAGGCACCGGTCTCAGGCACCCGCTCACCGGTCTTGCTGCCCTGTTTACCTAGTATTAGGGTCCCTGTCCCTTTAAGGCTTCCAAAAAGCTCTCGCCAAAAAAAAAAAAAAGCCACTCCCATTTCTTTGTTCTCTTGCGTCGGCCTCAGGGACTCACTCACCGGTCCTGCTGCCCTGTTTCCCTAGTATCCAGGACCCCACGGATGCACTGTGTCTGTGCTCTGTTCCGGAATCCTGGGGCTGGGTGTTCAGCAGTCCTGGGCTCTCTCTCCCTCCCTGCTGAGTCCTCTCCTCCTGCTGGGAGCTGGGGGCAGGGGCGCTCGGGTCCCACCAGGCCGGGGCTTGTATCTTACCCCCTTCATGAGGCGCTGGGTTCTCGCAGGTGTGGATGTGGTCTGTATGTTGTCCTGTGTCGTCTAGTCTCTATTTTAGGAAGAGTTGTCTTTGTTATATTTTCATAGATAGATGTTGTTTTGGGAGGAGATTTCTGCTGGTCTACTCACGCTGCCATCTTGCCTCCACCTCCTCCCCCTGTTTTGAGAGAAATCTTCTGCATCCGTGGATGTTTTAATGCCCTGGTCTAGCTTGGATTAACACATAGTCTACAGGCACACACCTGATCATCTACAATTGCTCTCTTACAACACTAAACAATGTTTTCTACCTTTATCTTGCATCTACCTACCACTTCAGCATTTTATTAAAAATAAAAAAAATAATAATAATAAAGGGAGAAATGTGGGATCCACATATAAATCAAGTTTAAAAATCAAATGAATATTCATATTTGACCTGATTGTTTATAGTTCATAATGCATGATCAAAACCAAAAGTTTCTGTGATGACTGCCCTTGTACTGCTCACCATGTAAGAACTTATTCACTATGTAAGAATTTGTTCACCATGTAAGAACTTGTTCGTTATGCTTCAGAAGATTGGAGACTGACGAGAATTAGGCTTGAGATGGATTAATGATTGTGCATTGAACATTGACTACCCTATACAGAATTTTATTGTTGTTAACAACCATTTAATCAATAAATATGAGAGATGCCCTCTCAAAAAAAAAAAAAAAAAAAAACCCTGATTTCCAATAAAGAACCTAACTTTATATTTCAAGCAACTAGACAAAGAAGAACAAACTAAGCCCAAAGCTAGCAGAAGGAAGGAAAGAGTAAAGATCAGAACATCAACAATGAAGTAGAGAAAATAAAAACAAAAGGAGAAAAACCAATGAAACTAAGTGGTGGGTTTTTAAAAAAGATAAAATTGACAAACCATTAACTAGGCTTGGAAAAAAAGAAAGAAGACTCAAAATCAGAAATGAAATAGGAGACATTACAATCGGCAGCACAGAAACACAAATTTTACTACTATAAACAACTATACGTCAGCAAATTCAAAACTTAGGAGACATAGATAAATTTCTAAAAACATACAACCTACCAAGACTGAGTCATGAGGAAACAGAAAATCTCAAAAAACCTAAAACTAGTAAAGATAGTAAATAAGTAATCAACCCCCGAACAAAGTAAATCCCAAGATTAGATGGCATCATGGGTGGATTCTACTAAGCACTTAGGAATTAACACCAATTCTTCTTAAACTCTTCCAAAAAATTGAAGAGAAGGAATGCTTTCAAACTCATTCTATAAGGCTAGTACTACTCTGTCACATACCAAGTTCAGGTAAAGATACCATATGAAAAGAAAGCTTTAAGCCAGTATCTCTGATGAACATAGATGTAAAATTCCTTAACAAAAATACTAGCACACTGAACTCAATTACACTTAAAAGGGTTATATACCATGACCAAGTGGGATTTATCCCTGGGATGAAGGATGGGTCAATATCATCAAAACTGTCAATGTGATACATGACTTCAACAGAATGAAGGAAAAAATCTACATGATCATCTCAATAGATGCAGAGAAAACATTTGATGAAATTCAACACCATTTCATGATAAACATCTCAAAACTAGGTATAGAAGGAATTTACTTCAGCATAATAAAGGCCATATATGAAAACCCCATAGCTAATATCATAGCTAACTGAAATAAAGAACTGAAGCTTCTCCTTTAATATCAGGAAGAAGGCAAAGATGCCCACTCTCACCAGTTCTCTTGAGTCCTAGTCAGAAGTGGAAGTCTAGTCAGAGCTAATTGGGCAAGAAAAAGAAATAAAAGATATCAAAATAAGAAATTATCTGTTTATATATGACATGGTCTCATATATAGAAATCCCTAAATATTCCACCAAAAAGCTGTTAGAACTAATAAAAAATTCAGGGAAGTTCCAGGATACAAAATCAACATATAAAAAATGAATTGTGTTTCTATACACTAACAAGAACTACCCAAAAAGGAAATTAAGAAAAAAACCTCATTTCCAATAGTATCAAAAAGAATAGAATACTTGGAATAACGTTCACCAAGGAGGTGAAAGGTCTGTATACCAAAAACTACAAATCACTAATGAAATAAGGTAAAGACACAAATAATTAGAAAGACATCCCATGTTCATGGGTTGGAAGATAATGTTCTTTATCCATACTACCAAAAGTGATCTACAGGCTGGATACAATTCCTATCAAAATCCCAGGGTTATATCACTCTGTTACTGATAATTCACAGAAATAGAAAAAACAACTTAAATTCATAAGGAATCACAAATGACTCCAAGTATTCAAAACAATCTTGAATAAGAACAAAGCTGGAAGAATCATACTTCCTGATTTCAAACTTTATTACAGAGCTACAGTAATCAAAACAGTATAGTACTGGCATAAAAACAGTAGACTAATGGGACTCATGGGACAGAGTAGAGAGCCTAGAAGTAAACTCAGGTATATACAGTCAGTTTCTCTTTCACAGGGAAGCCAAGAAAACACAAAGGGGAAGCAATAATCACTGCAACAAATGATGCTGGGAAAATTGGATATCTACATAAATGAAATTGGATCTCTATCTTATACTGTAAACAAAGTTAAATTCTAACTGAATTAAAAACTTAAACTATGGAACTGAAACTATAAAATTGCTAGTGGAAAAGCCTCATGACATTGGTCTTGGCAATGATTTCTTGGATATGACACCAAACAATCAATTGACAAAAGCAAGAATAGGCAGGTGGGACTGCATCAAGTTGAAAAGCTCCTGCACTGCAGAGGAAGCAAGTAACAAGAAGAAAAGTCAGTCTAAGGAGTGGGAAAAACATCTGTAGACGATGTATCTGGTAAGGGATTAATATCCAAAATACATAAAGCACTGTCTACTTAATAGCAGCAAATGAGAGCCCAATAAAATAATGAACAAAGGAGTTGAATAGATATCTCTCCAAGCAAGACATACAAATGATTAACAGGTATATAGAAAAAGGTGCTTAATTTCACTAATCATCAGGGAAATGCAAATCAAAACCACGAAGAGGTATTATATCATACTTGTTAGGATGGCTATTATAAACAAACAAACAAATAATAGCAAGTGTTGGTATTGATGTGGAGAAACTGGGACCCTATATACTGTTGGGAATGTAAAATGGTGCAATTGTAGTTGAAGAGTATGGAGATTTTCCAAAAAACGTGAAATAGAAAAACCATCTGAATCAGTAATCCAATAGCCAGTATCTAGAAGAACTGATATCAAGGAAAAGATATCTGCAATTTCATGGTCACTGCACATGATTTGCAACCTAAATGTACACTAGGTAACAACCTAAATTTCCATTGGTGAATGAATGGATAAACAAATGTGTATACATCCAGCGGAATATTATTCATCCTTAAAAAAGGAGATTCTGATAAATAGTACACTAAATAAAATAAGCCACTCTCAGGATCTCTCAAGGTGGAGGCATGAGTAGGGTGGTGGAAATCTCCTCCCAAACCACTGTATGTATTTTGAAAATACAGCAAATACAACTATTCCTAAAAGAGTGACTGGAAGATATAGTACATGAGTCAGGCTACATCTGTGAGAGCCCAACATCTCATGGAAAAGGGTAGGATATAAAGCAGTGACCTGGTGGGACCCAAGTACTCCCCCCACACCAGCTCACTGGTGGGAGGAAGGGAATTAGGGTGGGGAGGGAATGGACGCACAGGACTGCTAAATAACCAGCTCTAGTGGTCTGCTCTGGGAGCAAAGACACACAGTGCATGGTGCTCTAGATATTGGAGGAGCGGAGAAGCAAGGTCTGAGACTGAGACTGTGAACAGGTTCCCACTACTGCCTGATCTGGGACAAAAGAAAAGCGGGTGCTTTAAAAATCTTAAAGGGACAAGGGTTTAACAGGTGGACAAAATCTTCCTGGCAAACTCAGCTCAGCAGGCTGGGAACTTTAAGGAAATTCAGGTGCCCTAATCCCCTGGGTGGCAATGCAGCTCTGAACCTCCTTGAGGCAATAAGCAGCCTGCCATTCCTTCACCTCTGCTGGCACTGCAAGCAAACTGGCTGACCAATGATTGCTGTGGAACAGTGAGGGAGCAGCCCTGCCTACAGCAATCACATAGTTTTGCACAGAGGCTTCTTCCTGCCCACAGTTGACTGGCACAGACAGCAGAGAAGGGTGCAGAGTCCAGGAAGCACAAAGGGTCTCTGTTCTCTTGGGAGAATACACGCCGCTTGCCTGAGACACCCACCATTGCCCTAGGTCATTTCAAGTGCCGTCCCACCCATGGCAGTATAGGGGATTAACCCAGAGGTGGCTCTCTGTGTGCGGTTAAGAGGCACAGAGAGTGGAGACAGGCAAGGTGACTGACAAGCAGGAAGGGACTGTTCTCCCAGCTTACACATGCTACACTCACCGGCGACCACTCCCATCACCATGAAAAGGCAGATGAACCTTGTTCAGTCCAAAATCCCTCAAACACCAGAGAGAGGGCTTGGTGAGACTGAAATAACCAATCTTCCTGAAAAAGAATGCAAAACAAAAGTCATAAGTATGCTGATGGAGCTACAGAGAAATATTCAAGACCTAAGGGAAGATTTCAGGAGGGAGATTACAGAAATGAAACAAACAATGGAAGGACTAAGAGCAGACTGGAGGAGGTGCAAGAGACTGTTAATGGAATAGAAATCAGAGAACAGGAATACAGAGAAGTTGAGGTAGAGAGAGATGAAAGGATCTCTAGGAATGAAAGAATATTAAGAGAATTGTGTGGCCAATCAAAATGGAACAATATTAACATTATAGGGGTACCAGAAAAAGAAGAAAAAAAGGGATAGAAAGCATCTTTGAAGAAATAATTGCTGAAAACTTCCCTGGCTGGGCAAGGAAATAGTCTCTCAGACCATGGAATTACACAGATCTCCCAACACCAGGGACCCAAGGAGGACAACACCAAGACATATAATCATTAAAATGGCAAAGATCAAAGACAAGGACAGAGTATTAAAAGCAATGAGAGAGAGAAAAAGTATCACCAACAAAAGAAAACCCATCAGGCTTTCATCAGACTTCTCAGCAGAAACTTTACAGGCCAGAAGGGAATGGCATGATATATTCAATGCAATGAAACAGAAGGGACTTGAACCAAGAATACTGTATCCAGCAAGATTATCATTTAAATTTGAAGGAGGGATTAAACAGTTCACAGATAAGAAAAAATAGAGGGAATTTACCCCCCACAAATCATCTCTACTACGTATTTTAAAGGGACTGCTCTAGATGGAAGTGCTCCTAAGTCTAAATAGCTGTCACCAGAGAAAACAAAACCACAGCAAAGGAAATAGACAAACCAAATACTAACTAAATGGAAAATAAACTCAGCTATCCACAAAATCAGTCAAGGGAAACACAAAAAATACAGAATAAAACACCTAACATATAAAGAGTGGAGGAGGAAGAATAAGAAGGGAGAGGAATAAAGAATCATAAGACTGTGTTTATAATAGCGTAATAAATGAGTTAAGTTAGATGGTCAGATATTAAAGAAGCTGCTCTTGAACCTTTGTTAACCATGAATCCAAAGCCTTCAATGGCAGTAAGTACACATCTATCAATAAATACCCTAAATGTAAATGGACTGAATGCACCACTCAAAAGAGTAACAGAATGGATCAAAAAAAATACCCATCTATATGTTGCTGACAAGAGACTCACTTCAAACCCAAAGACATACAGAGACTAAAAATGAAGGGATGGAAAAAGATATTTCATGCAAAAAACAGGAAGAAGAAAGCAGGTGTTGTAGTACTTGTATCAGACAAAATACACTTCAAAACAAAAATGTCACAAGAGACAAAGAAGGACATTACACAATGATAAAAGGGGTCAGTCCAACAAGAGGATATAATCATTATAAATATCTATGCACCAAACACAGGATCACCAACATATGTGAAACAAATACTGGGGAAGGAAATAGGTAATCAGAAAACTACCCAAGAAATGCATTCATTTCAGGAGACTTCAACACACCACTCACTCCAAAGGACAGATCAACCAGAGAGAAAATAGGTAGGGACACAGAGGTACTGAACAACACATCAAAACAGATGGACCTAACAGACATCTACAGAACTCTACATCCAAAAGCAGCAGGATACACATTCTTCTCAAGTGCACATGGGACATTTTCCAGAATAGACCACACACTAGGCCACAAAAAGACCCTCAGTAAATTCAAAAAGGTTGAAATTCTACCAACCAACTTCTAAGATCACGAAGGTGTAAAACTATAAATAAATTGTACAAAGAAAACAAAAAGGCTCACAAATACATGGAGTCTTAACAACATGCTCTTAAATACTCAATGGATCAATGACCAAATTAAAACAGATATCAAGCAATACATGGAGACAAATGAAAACAACAGCACAATGCCCCAACTTCTGTGGGACACAGTGAAGGCAGTTCTAAGAGGAAAGTATATAGCAATCCAGGCCTATTTAAAGAAGGAAGGACAATCCCAAATGAGTAGTCTAAAGTCACAATAATTGAAACTGGGAAAAGAAGAATAAACGAGGCCCAAAGTCAGCAGAAGGAGGGACATTAATAAAGATCAGAGAAGAAATAAATAAAATTGAGAAGAACAAGACAATAGAAAAAAAATCAATGAAATCAAGAGCTGGTTCTTTGAGAAAATAAAGAAAATAGATAAACCCCTAGCCAGACTTATTAAGAGAAAAAGAGAATCTACACACACAAACAGAATCAGAAATGAGAAAGGAAAAATCACAACGGACACCACAGAAATACAAAGAGTTATTAGAGAATACTCAGATAATCTATATCCTAACAAACCAGATAACCTAGAAGAAATGGACAACTTTCTAGAAAAATACAACCTTCTAAGAAACAGAAAATCTAAACAGACCAATTAGAACCAGTGAAACTGAATTGGTAATCAAAAAACTACCCAAGAACAAACTCCCAGAATAGATGGAGTCACCACTGAGCTTTATCAGACATTTAGAGAAGACATAATACCCATTCTCCTTAAAGTTTCCCAAAACATAGAAGAGAAGGGAATGCTTCCAAACTCATTCTATGAAGCCAGCATTACTCTAATACCAAAACCAGGCAATGTCTCCACCAAAAAAGGAAAACTACAGACCCATATCCCTGTTGAGCATGATGCAAAAATACTCAACAAAATATTAGCAAACTGAATTCAAAAATACATCAAGAGGATCATACACCATGATCAAGTGGGATTCATCTCAGGGATGCAAGGATGGTACAACATTAAAAAATCCATCAACATCATCCACCACATCAACAAAAAGAAGAACAAAAACCTCATGATCATTCCATAGATGCTGAAAAAGCATTCGATAAAATTCAACATCCATTCATGATAAAAACCCTCAACAAAATCAGTATAGAGGGCAAGTAATGGGGAGTTGTTCAATGGATGTAGATTCCATTATGCAAGCTGAATAAATTCTAGGGATCTGCTGTACAAGATAGCATTATATTTAACCATACTGAATTGGGTGCTTAAAACTTTTTAAGAGAGTAGATCTCATGTTAGGTGTTCTTACCATGATAAAAAAAATACAATTATTAGTGATTGGAAAAAAGAACAGATTTTCTTGGGCAGAGGGCTGAACAAGCCTTTTGCTGGCACCTAGTTCCAGCCTTTCCCTGTGCTCTCAACTTCAGTACTGGGAAACTACTTCTGCCCAGCTCCAGAGCTCCTGTCACAGAGAATGGTACAAATATTAAAGAAAGGAGCAGCAAGAGCAGGGATGCACTCACTCATTCATCTGACAAAGTTTTATTGAGAATCTCTTCCATTTTAGAGACTTGAGAATGCAATCAATGATATGTTGTCTCTGCCCTTAATGGGATGGACAATTCAACGGGAGGAAGCAGACATGTAAATAAGTGCAATGCACCTTTATGGAACCTAAAAGTGAAAGTAGATATCAGTACTCTGTGGGTGAAGAGGAAAGAGTAGGTAATTCTCCCTGGGAAAGAGAAGCACGGAAAAGTTTCATAGAGGAAGTGACACTTGAATTTAGAATTGAGAGGTGAGAAGTCATTTCCAGGCAGGCTTTGGAGAGAATTTCAAAGAGTCAAGGCTGGCAAGCATGAAAAAAGCCTGGAGTTTTGGTGGAACTATTTGTTCCCCCATGGGCTGAAATGCTAGATCTGAACTGTGAGGTGGGTACAGCGAGACAGAAAGCTAGACACCCAGGAGGAGTGATCCCAAGTGGAATTTTCTAAATTATGCTGAGGGGCATGGACATGTTATGTAGGGAAAACTCACTGTAGGATTTTAAGTAAAGGAGTCTTAGAATCACATATGTATTTCACAAACATTACTTGCAATTTGAAAAATGTTTTAGTGGCAGAGCACCAGGAGTGTCATTTAAACTATTTTGTGTAAGAGATGAAATGATTCTAGTGATCAGGAAACTGAAGGTGATAAATGTTAGTTACCAGGTGTATGTTGGAGAGATGGAGAGGACAGTGATGAATCCAGATGTTTTGCCTGGGTGATCATAGATCGGGGAGGGTGGGAGAGGGTTGGGGAGATGGGGCGAGGGGTCTGGGGAGTCTGAGTCTCTTTTTAGGAAAACATCTTCCCACTTCCTGCTCTGGGTGACTTTGAAAACAGAATCCCACTGAGGTGTGTGTGTTTTGTGTGAGTCCTTGAGACCCAGCCAAGCAGAATTTGGGGATGGAGCCAGAGCAGTGGGTTCTGTTGATTTAGTTCATTTATTAAGTGAATTCTAATTTTAAAAAGACATAAAGGACTATTTTCAATTAAAAAAATTTCCTTATCTGATGAATAATGAATCAAAATATTTTTTGTCTTCAGAAGTTTTTCTAATTCAAAGGGAAGGGGAACGGTCATGGAGTAGATTCAAAATTACACAGAAAAAAGAGGAGCAATGTATGGGATGAACATTATTATAATGAAATAGTAACAGAAATGTTATAAATGAAAAGATTCCTCAGCAATTGACCTTCATTTTCTATAGTTTCTACCATTTTTGTCCATATTTACCAAGTGCTATTTACATAGTTTAATTATAGCACAGGTATAATTTTGTCTTCTTTCCAAGTAGTAGATCATTCCAAGAATGATCTCATATTGCGTAAATCAAATATATGAATTTGTCAAAGGCTTTGATTTTCTGAAGAGATCTAACCAAATCCATGAAGAATACCATTGAGGTGGATTTGTACTCTTCCCATTTGTAGTGGATTCATAGACAAGGTATGTTCGTTCCATAGGCTGCTGTTCCAGCAAGCACAGCCTCGGCAGCTTGTCTGGTATTTACTAGATGTTGATTTCTGCTTATCAAGGTTTATCTGAATTTCCATCAGTCAGAAAGGAAAGTGGTCGATGATCCATGTATTTTACTCTCCTGTGGTTTTCTTTGGCTCTCATTCACTAAATAATAGAAGAAAACCAATGTTGCTAGCTCAAGCTTTGGTTCAAAACTCATGCTCTTGGAGAAGGGTTTTGGGTAAACTAAATGTGTAGAGGAATTATCACTGCATTGGCTGCTGTGTGGTCAGTACAAGAACCCTGGGGTTGAAAGCCCAGGTTTTAGATCATGACTCTGTCACTTGCAAGTTGCATGAACCTTAGGCAAATTAGTTAAGTCCTCTGAGCCCATTTTTTTTTAGTTTGTGTAAATAAACAACTTTTACTATAAGTTTTCCAAAGACTGAAAGGTTGGCATCTGACGCTCTTAAGACACAGCATGGTACTGAGGTCCAGCACATGGCTTCTGGGGTCATACTGCTCCAATTGATGTGTGAGTTTGCACATTACTTAATTTCTCAAGTTCTATATCAGCCAAATGGACATAATAACATTATGTATTTCATTTCATCTTTATGAGCTTTAGGTAAAATCACTCATGTAGAGTTTAAAATAATATTTGGTTCTTAGTAAACACTCAATGAGTATTTTATTATCATCACCAGTTGATGTAATATAATTTTAGCTACTCTGTCTTTCTGGAAAGTCTCTACTCATTTGGCTTTAACAGCAAACCCTTCTGGGCTTCCATCAATCCTGTGAATTTTTCTTTTCCAATTTCTTTAAGGGATCCCATTCTGTGCTTGTAAATGTTGGTTGTCCGTAGGGGTCTTTCTTGGGTCTCCCTCTCTCATCACTCTTAAGTACTACATACAATCTGCTACAAACACTTGTATCATCAGATATACCCTGATGAATCCCCAAACTATAACTTTTGCCCTGGTTTTTCTTGCAAGCTTCTGTTTCATATGTATCCAACTGCCTTGTTTAAATCTTTACTGGATATTTGAGCTAACATATTATTGACTCACATTTTTCACCCTTGTCTGCATCCGTACTCTTACTCTAGCTAACTTGAGGATAAAGGTGTTTATTTACCCACCCTTTGACTTTGTTCTTGGTTATGTGCCATGCCTTGATTTGCTCAGGATATGCCAGTTCTGAATTCAAGCCTTAAGAAACTTTTCTATCTGCTCTCTCTCACCTCTGCTATTCTCTTGGGAAAAAAAATTCTTTGTTGATCCAAGGAGGGTGAGTAAAAAATGGAGCAGAGCCTCTGCATTCAACCCAAGATCTGTGGAGAGAAGCAGATTCATCCATTACAGAATAAAGTCACCCAGCTGAACCCATCAATCTTCAGATACATGAGTGATAATAAGTAACTGCATGTTTAAACTACTAAGTTTTGGAGTTGTTTTGTATAAACAAAGCCAGTATAATGTCCTATATGCATCTCAAGTTTAGCTTTCTTGAAATTAAACTCCTTTTCTACCACCCACCATACATCTGCGCTTTCGTCCAGTGTTTTCTTTGTTGGTTGGTAACCTCACCACTATGACCTTTCCCTCACTTTCTACATCCTGTGTCCACATTCTGTTCATTTCATTTCCTGACTGGTTCTAAAGTCTGATTTCATCCCCATCCTCACTGTTGTTGTCTGTGTTTAGAACTGAATACTTTCCCCCTCCGGCTGTTGCAAGGGAGTCCTCCTGTGTCCTCCTGCTCCTGTTCTCTCTCGCCTCTGATCTCCCACGTGGTAACCAGAGCGATAGGAAACTAGCCATGTCATTGTGCTCTTCCACACCTTTCACTAGCCCTCATCACCCACAGTTCCTTGGCACAAGTCCAGACTTCGTCCTGCGGTGGTCACCTGCCTATCCAAATCCATTTCACACCTTTCCCTTGATGCTTTTCATCCATCAATATAAAACTATGTTAATTGCTACAAACATAACCTGGGGCTTCCTACCTGTGTGCCTTTATAAATTATGTGGCCTCTAGAATGCTCTTTCATCCCTTCTCTATCTGATAAATCCACCTTCAGTGCTTAAAATACAACTTAGGCATCAGTTCCTCGTGGAAGCCTGTTGGCTGCCTCAGACAGAATCAGTTGTTTCTTCTGTTACTTGAAAGTGTGTATGTTACTAAACTTATCACCCTGAATTATGGTTATGTTTGTATCTCTTCCACAAAACTCTGAGTACTGTGTGGGCATGGGTGGTGCCCATAATTTCTGTTTTTTAGCATAGAGGTTGATGTCTAGTGGAGTAGACAGTCAATATGTTTTCTTGGCTGAACTAACGTTGTGGAAATGCTGTAATTTTATCCAGCCATGTCCGAGTGGAGATGGAGCAGTCTGAAAAACTGGATCAGGCAGTTCCCAGTGACAGCCGGAGCCAGGGGGCTACCCTTCCTGTTCTCGGAGGCTGTGTGCTGTCAGATTGTCGTGAATCTTAAGCAGGCATTTGGAAGTAGGGCAGGACACAGGGGGTTCAGAGAGAAGGCAAGGGCTGGGTGGTGATGGATGTGATCTCTTTCTGCTGTTCCTTATGCCTTGGAAACTCAAATGCCTCTCCTGATATCATAGGTGTGATTGGATTTGTTGGGTGTTCACCCACAAAGGGCTGAGTTCTGTCTGTCCTACAGAAAGAGACCTTACTGAGGAGCTGACCAGATGAATGAGCTGAAACAGAGGAGACACCGCAGAAGTAAAGTTGGAAGTCACAGGAATTTGGGGGATTGTGTGTGAATTGCACATGCAGTGAAAGGAGCGTCAAGCCTGTTAAAGTGAAATCTCTGAGGTGCAGAGAGGTCTTGAGTCATGACTGGATTGCAATGTTTTTTCATGGAGCTCATGGAAGATTAAAGTACTCCAAAGTGCCTAGCACAGGGCATGGCATTTATTAAAGTAAAAGTAAGTTTCTTCTTTCCTAGATTCTCATTTCAGAGGAAAGAGAAAGAAAAATACTTTGCCTGTTTAACTATTTTAATATGAACTTAATTAACACATCTACATTTTTAATGGATTAATATCCATTAAAATAGTTTATTTATAGGGTTACATATTAAATATTATAACAGTAAAAACTGACAATTAAAAATCTAACCAGTTCTTGAAAGTAAAAATAAAGAGAAACCCTATTGTTGGCATGCTTGTTGACAGGTATGTGCCCTTCCTAATTCCCTCTTGGTGCACATTTCCCCCAGTACTTCCTGTGGGGACTGGCTTTGTTCAGGAATGACCTCCCCTCAGTCACACCATGGATCTTCTCCTTTCTGCCTCAGAGTTTGCTGACCCTGTTGCCTGGGAAGCTTGTGGGAACTCACCTAGTATTTACATATCAGCAATCTGGAAGTGCAAGGGAATTAGCATTTTATGGGCAACGCTTGACCCCCAGGGGGTGAGAATTAGGGGATAGATGGTCCCTGTTTGTCCCTGAAGTGTTAAACCCTGAGGCATGTTCTACACAGATACTCAGAAGCTTTCAGCAGGATGGAGGCCCAGTGTGCACGGCAGCGACCATGCCAGGATGTACACTCATTATTTCCTTTCTTTCCTTTTCTACTTTACTCTCCTATTTCTCTATTTCTGTTGTCTAGAATCACATCCCAAAATAATGCCCTGCATATATGAGCCCTATCACAGACTCTGCCTTTCTAGAGAAAACCAAGGCTAAGATAACACACTGTTTTGGGGAAATTTTAAGCACTATTGTTTCAAAGTCACAAGCCTATGGGCCTCAGCCACTGGCACATGGGGAGCTGGCTTCCAACAGCCACATTTGTCTGCTAGAATGACTCCATGGCACCCCCCAGGTATGAGCCCAGGCCAGACCCAATATGACCCATGGACCCAGATCTTTTCTCTTTCAATGGACTCAGAACAGACTCCATGCCACAGGGCATGGAACCTGGCTTCCCAAACAGCTATCAAAAAGGGCCAAGTGACAAACTGGAAAGGCAGAAGAGTTAATTCAATGGGGAAACCTTTCACCAGATGGGAGACAGGAGCTGGGGAGATGAGACCATCAGATAAATTCCCCTTCCCTTTTCTTTCTCATGGATGTTACTGAAGCTTAGTCTTCTTTGCAGCCTGAGGGGAGATGTTAGAGCAGTTGAAACTGGCTGTGTCTCTTTTGGCTCATGAAGTGGTAGCTGGTGTGGCAGTGTATCACCAATGTGTCACTGCCCATTTTTCTTTATCTCTCTTACTATCTGATGATTGCATCTCTCAACACAGCATCAACACTCTAGCCTTGTTTCAGGCTTGTTTTCCAGGGCCCTGAACTAAGACACGGATCATTGAGGGCTTTTACTAGGTTGTTGTCAATACAGGATAATTGTGGGCCAGTAGATATAGACTTTGAAAAAGTTTATACAATAGGAAGATCTCAGGATTGCACTTCCTTCTTACAGCTCAACATAGAAGAGATTCGTTCTTTGCTATGGGATAAGGGATAACACAGCCAACAGCTCTACTGGCCTCAACTCTGGATGGAGAAACGGTGACCCTTGCATTTCCAGTTCCAGGGCCTCATCTTTTCCTCTTAAACAAGGCAAGGTTGTCTGCTTCCTTTTTGTATGTTTATTTGTTTCAGCCTTCATATTTTATTACCAATGGTGTACAAAACACTTTGAGAATGAAAAAAGTATTTTTTGAGAAAATGAGAAAAACCTGTGCACTGTCATGAACTTGGAAAATTCAGGAATTTGTCAAGAAGTAACCCAAAAGCTCCTGCAGTTTCCCAACCAATAAATAACTGGTTAAAATTTTGTGTATTTCTTTATTTTTAAAAATGCACACATGCTTGTACATATATATACTTACAGGCTCATTTGCACAATTTCCCTTCTCCTGGAAACCTCTCCCCACTCTGACCCATTGAAAATCTCCTCAACACTTAAGATAAGCTTATTTTGAATCTCTTTCATGATGGCTTCTTTGATTTTCCGTATCAGATATTCCTCTAAGAGGCACCAAATTTTGCTTTGTATTAGAGTTATTTTTGTTTATAGGTACATATTTTCCCAATGAGATCATATGCTTCTAGACTAGAGGACAGAGTCCACATCTGATTGGTTTTTGAAATCCTATATTATCTGACAAGTGTTGAATTAATATTTGATAAATGAACAAATATACAATTTAGCCTATAGTTATTTTTTAACACTTCAATTACAGTGTTATTTTCACACTTTATTATCATTTTACTGTATGATTTTCTCATTTATAAATTATTTCATATGAATGTGTCTCATTTCACCAATTAGACTATGTAATTTCCAAAAACAAGGGCTTTTACTTATGTTTCTCTGATGTTCCCCATAGCATTTATCACAGTGTTGAATATACAGCAGGTATCCCACGAAACTCTTGAGCTTTTTTGACTGATACATCCCAGGCCATCAGGTGCCACATATTTCCCCCTGAAGAGACCAAAAGCAAATCAATGCTAGGCTTAGAAAATGATTGGAATCCATATATGAGATGCTCCATGGCAATTAAAAAAGGGATTGTCTATGCATTTCTGAGAGTGGTTGTAACTTCTTCCCGGTCAGTCACTTTCATTGAGAAAGTACCAAATGTGTTACAGATGCTCAGGAAGAGACTCACTGAGATTTACTGACTCAAGAGAAGTCAGATTTTGAGAAGATGTGGTTTCCACGGTTTATAGTTAGAAACTTGCAATATGGGACCATTGTTTATCATTTTCATAAGAATGAAATTCAATTATGTGCAAGAAAATGCTTAACAAATTCCAAATTTAAAGAACATAATTATCAATTACATGGGCTTTATCCAAAAAGTGATAAGGCATGTGTAGGTAAAGTGAAGGTTCCTATGGCCAGGATCCTCACCTGACCCTAAACTATTTGGTGATGTAACTGGCCTGCTGCTAGGCTACTGCTTCCAACCCATAGGCAATTAGCTATTTTTTACTGAGTCACTATATAAAGAGCTCTTCCCAGTGCTCTACATGGAGGCAGAGATGAAGGAGGATTGCCAACCTGCGGACTGTTGGATGCAGACATAATTGACCTATCACCAGGAGAACAGGCCGGGTAATAAACACTTTCACCCCAAGAATGTTCCATTGTTATTCCTTGGTCTAGTAAACTTGCCCAAGGCTGAAACCCATTGGCAAGACAACTGATAATGTTGGCAGGATTCATTGTTGACTAAGGAAAAGAACAGGCTGCCCTTATGGGAGGGGTGCTTCAGTGGGCTGCTCCTATGAATGGGGAGACAATCGATTGTCCCCCAGTGGGGATGTGGTCTTGAGGTGGCTTGCCTCCTAGAGGACTGGGCCCCACCCCAAGACTGGAGGCAAGTGGAGGGGACACTTGAGGCAGTAGGGGTGGCCCTTGGTATAGTAAGTAGGTCCTTTGAGAATCAGAGTGCCTGTGAGGCAGTGGGGAACGTGGGTTGGCTGCTTCTCACAGTATTAAAAAGTCTGCAGATAAGAAGAACACACTCCTGAAAGAGACACAGAAATGGCAGGATGAGAATGTGAGCTGCGAACTGTTGTGGATTCACTGAAGAATGAAATGGCATTGATACTAGAGGGGGCAGCACAAGAATGCTAGCTGTGAGGTGCCAATGAGGAGGTAAAAAATTTGTTGATGACTGATATGGCATCACTATGAGGTGCTGTAGAAGAGGTAAAGGCCATGAAGGAAAAGGAGAGACCCCTACAAAAACCACAAGAAGAGGCAGTGCAAGAAGGTGAGCTGCAAGGTCCACTGAAGGAGGTAAAAGATTCCTTACAGAATGAGACAGCAGCACTGCCAGGTGCTCTGAAAGAGACAAAGGCCATAGAGGAAAAGGATGTACTCCTGAGGTAAGCACAGGAAGAGGTGGCATGAGGATGCCAGCTGTGAGGCTTGAGGTGAAGGTTAGAGAGCTATTGAAGACTGAGCTAGCACTGCTGTGAGGTACTGTAGAAAAAGTAAAGGTTGTAACAGAGGAGGCACTCGGGGGAGCGAAGAGAAAGGTGCCATCAGTGCCGGATATGGAGGAGCTGGGGAAGGATGATGGGGTGGTGTTGCGGGCACTGATCCCTCCCCTATTGAAAACACGCCTAGTGGTTGTAAAGAAAATAAAGACACAGCAATAGAGGGTTCCCCAAGGAGAGGTGCAGCCCCCTTCCCAGGTCATGGAGCACTCTATGCTCCACCCCTATACTCAGGCTGCACTGGTGGATTTGGGCTCCCAGTTTAGGCAGAAGCCTTCAGAGTCAATATCAGCTTGGCTCCTGTGCCTGTGGGATTTAGAGGTGGACAGAATTATTCTCTCTGGATCAGAGGTGGGAAAGATGGCTTCTCTGACAGTTCATCCTGCCTTGAAGCAGTGATTACAAAAAAGCACATCAGACGTTAGGAAACGACTCCCTCCCTGATTGGCTTATGACTGCACTTCATGCTGCTAGAAGCAGATGTATGCTGAGCTCCAACAGGTATTACAGGAGCTAGGTATTGAAAAAATGCCATCTTTAGTCCAGAGAATTATGGTCCAGATGAGGAGCCTTTTACTGCAGGGATGAGAAATGTTGTGTTTCAAACAGCTCCTACATCCCTCTTTAGGTCTTTAATGGCCACTCTTGCCCCTTACTTAGGACAACCCATAAATGAGGTTGCACATACAGCACTAGACTTAGGAGAGGCTGAAGCAATGAAAGCATAGAAATAAATAAGTTCTGCTACTCACAGGAAGAATTTAAAGGGCCCCATAAAGGTTATGAAGACCCAGATGTGAGTTGGCTTATTACGGGCAGGAACAGCCAGAAGGAAATTAGATGTGAAGTCAAATAGAATCTTACTAGAGCTGTTGCAACAACTGAAACCAGAGCAGTAGTTCCAGGCATTAAGAACAAAGAGGCAGAGGCAAGATACAGAGCCAGAAGTCCGGCCTGCATGTTTGTAAGACTTCCTGCTGGAGAGTGAGCCATCCTCACTTGAACTCACACAGCAAGATGATTGGGGAACACAGTTTGACTAAGGGAAAGGTCGAGGTACCTGCCCTGAGGGACCAGGGGGAACCAGAGGCCACATGTTGTAAAAGCTATCCAGTGGTCCCCAGTAAACATACAATGTGTCCTGGCTCTGGTGGACACAGGGCCTGAATGTTTGCTGATTTATGGTAATGCTGAGCAGTTTCCCAGGACACCCACTATTATAGATGGATATGGGGGTAAGGCTATCAGAGTGAAACAAGCCCAAATCCCTTTGGGAATAGAGTGTCTACCCTAAAAGGAGTATACTGTGTATATCTTTCCCATCCCCAAGTGTATTTTGGGGGTTGATATTCTGCAGGGTCTATGATTGCAGACTATTGCAGGTGAGTTCAGACTGAGAATATGTGTGGTGAAGGCAGTTCTGAGGGGACATGCTGGGCACAGGCCCATAGCTTTCCCTGTGCCTTAGTAGGTGAGTAATACCAAACAATACAAATTGCCTGGACGGCATAAAGAAATTGGAGAAACCCTTCAGGAACTGGAAAAGGTGGGTATTATAAAGCCCACCCATAGTCTTTTCAGTTCCCAGTGTGGCCAATAAAAAAGCCGAATGGTATGACCATGGATTACAGAGAATATCCCCCATGCATTTTGTCCTGTCTATTGTAGACCTGATGGATACAATCAATCACAAACTAGGAACATACCATTATGTGGTAGATCTTGCTAATGCCTTTTCTTCCATTGACACTGAGCAGGAAAGTCAGGAATAGTTTGCCTTCATGTGGGAAGGATGGCAATGGACTTTCAATGTCCTCCCACAGGGATACCACAGCCCCTCCCACAGCCCCACCATCTGTCACAGACTTGTAGCCCAGGACTTGGCTACATGGAAGAAACTGCCAACAGTGCAGCTGTACCATTATATTGATGTCATGCTCGTGTTTGATTCTCTTTCAGATCTAGAAGGTGCAGCACCTAAACTGCTGCAACATCTACAGGAGAAAGGATGGGCTGTGAACAGTACCAAAGTTCAGGGACCTGGTTTGTCTGTCAAATTCTTGGGGGTTGCTGGTTGGGTAAGACCAAAGTTATACCAGAAGCAGTCATAGTTAAAGTCCAATCCTTTCCTATACCTACAACTGCAGCATTGCTACAGGAGGTTTGGGTCTTCTAGGCTACTGGAGAGTGTTTATCCCACACTTGGCACAAATTCTGAAGCCCTTATACCAGTTAGTACAAAAGGGCATCAGGTGGGACTGGGATGAGACATGTGCATCTACCTTTAGTACAGCAAAATGGGCAGTCAAGGCTGTGTAGGCTTTGAGTGTGATAGACCCATCAAGGCCCTGTGAGCTGGATGTTCATGTGACTGAAGACAGTTATTGCTGGGGTCTCTGGCAGTGGCTTGAATGAACTCATCAACGATTCTGGTCACAACTCTGGAAAGGGGCAGAGGTATGATACACTTTGATAGAAAACCAATTGGATGCCATGTATCACGCCTTGCTGGCTACAGAACCCATCACTGGAATGGCCCTGATAAAGGTAATAACCACCTATCCCTTCTTAGGGTGTGTACGAGACTGGACCCAAAAGCCAAGGAGTGGTGTGGCACAACCGCCCACACTGGCTGAGAGGAGTGCTTACCTACAGCAGCGTAGTGCCCTCTCTAGTAGCCCCTTGAATGAAGAACTCCAAAGCTTATTGGGGCCGGTGACATATACTAGTGAAAGCAGGAAGAATTTACATTAGAGCCATTAGTAGAAGAGAGTCCCTATCAGGAGGGAAGAGTCTCTATACCCGAAGATGCATGGTACACAGATGGCTCCAGCCGTGGGCAGCCCCCAAAATGGAGGGCCATAGCTTTCCATCCTAAGACTGAGACAATATGGATGGAAGATGGTGAAGGGAAGTGCAGCCAATGGGCAGAGTTGCTGGCTGTGTGGCTTGTGATCAGTCAGGAGCCCTCCCCTATAGTTGTCTGCACTGACAGCTGGGTTGTCTATTGGCACTTAACCATGTGGCTACCAACCTGGTATCACGCCAACTGGCTGGTTGGTCACTGACCCCCTTGAGGGCAAGAATTTTGGCAAGACTTATGAGCCTGTGGTCAGACTAAAATAATTGTAGTATACCATGTGACAGATAATTTGCCACTGGCATCCCCAGGAAATGTTGAAGCAGATAAATTGGCCCAGGTACATTGGCTTAGAAGGAAAGCCTCTCTCTGATGTAGCCCAACTGTCACATCATTGCTTTTTGTATGCAGGGCAAAAGACAATGTGGGCTGTAGTCCATTGGTGGTGATTGCTTTTGTCCTTTGAAGAAGTCAGCAGAGCCAGGCAGGAGTGTTTCATATATACCCTAAAAGGGACTTACAGCAAGTTCCACAGCAATATGGGGCAATAGCTAAGGGCCCTATACTTCTCATCAGGTGGCAGATAGACTATATTGGGCCTTTACCTGTGTCAGAAAGATATCGGTTTGCCATGACTTGTGTGGACACAGCTACTGGACTTCTAGTTGCTTTTCCTACCCGTTGTGCAGACCATCAGATGACCAAAAGAGGCCTGGAGCATCTCTTTGCTGCCTATGGTCAACCACAGGCAATTGAGAGAGATCAGGGCAGCCATTATATTGGACATACACTGCAAGAATGGGTGTGACAGCTGGGAATCAAATGGAAGTTTCATGTGCCATACAATCCTACCGCAGCAGGCATGACAGAGAGGCACAATGGCTTGTTAAAATGTGGACTGAAGTCAGACATCAATAGTCTGTAGGGATTGTCAGTCTGCTTACCGACCATGCTGTGGCGTTTGAATGAGAAACCCCGAAGGGAGCCCTGAGCCCTGTAGACATGCTAATGCATATTGCTGCCTCCTCTATATAGCTGCAAATACAAACCAAGGAGGAATTGTTGAAGCTGAGGTTTGGCCACCTTTGGTAATATCTTGCTGCTAGCACCAACTGCACTAAATCCTGGAGACTCCATTGAGTGGATGTGGCCTTGGACGTTTTGATACATGGACCAATGATGGCTGGCTCTCCTGGCACCTTGGGGACAAAACCTGGATTCTGGCCTCCTGTGTATTCCTGGAGTAATAGCAGAGTGGCCTCAAAGATCACAATAGTATACCCTGAATGGCCAGAAGGTAGGAGCATCTTACCAGAGAGTTTTGTTTTATCATTATGGCCAGTGCATGCACCTCCAGTAGCACTATATATAGACCCTTCAGTAACCCCCATGGGGAGAGGAGTAAAGGTATGGTACACTAGACCTGCTACAGTCCTATCACAGGACCAGTCTCTTGCATGCATCCTACCTAATGGTCAAGATTTGCCTTTGTTGGTGTCATTAAAACATGTGTCGTTTCACCCTTAAAGTCTTTGTAGATTGGGCACACACCCTAGCAAAAAAACTGCTACTCACTGTGATGCATGGAGCTCCCTATCCATATCACTACTCAGTGTGAGTCATGTACTCATCCGAGTAGAACTGGTTTTGGATATAGCTGGAATAACCTCCTCAGGCTTGAGGATTATTATGATTTTTGTTACCTGTGTCAAAATTTTGTTGTATCTTAAATTTTGTTATTATCTCTATGTTTTTGTTATCCTCTGTTGCTGTTATGGAATCTGGTTACATTGCTCTGGCTTTCTAGCACAGGGACCATTGTGGAAGATTGAGAGTGTGTAGGTTGTGAGGTGAGAATCCTGGAGGGGTGTAGTGTAGATAATTGCAGGTTCCTATGGCCAGGATCCTCATCTGAACCTAAACTACTGGATGATATAACTGGCCTGCTGCTACGCTACTGCTTCCACACACCTGTAGGCAATTAGCTATTACTGACTGAGTCACTATGTAAAGAACTCTGCCCAGTGCTCTTCAGGGAGGCAGAGATGAAGGAGGATTACAGACCTGTAGACTGTTGGATGCAGATGTCATTCTAGTGCTTGACCTATCATTGGGAGAACAATCTGGGTAATAAACCTTTTCACCCCAAGAACATTTCATTATCATTCCTCAACCTCACTGAATCTGTAGTGAGCTTGCCCCTGGGGCTGAAACCCATTGGCAAGACAGCATGGGACAGTCAGTTTTGGAGTAGGTATAGCCCCTTTCCCTCTGAGTGGCATGAGCATTTCTTAGGACATTCTCATGCCAGTTTTAAGTTAACCCAGTTCCAGCCTCAGCTTGTCCATTTGCTTTATGTGTAACCTCAGACAAGTCACTAAATCCCTTTAAGTTTCAGTTTTCTTCTCCCCTGATGGAGATAACAATGCTACTACTTTATAAAATTATTAAAAGATTAAGACTTAGATTGAGGTAGAATATTTAGTGGAGAAGATTCAGCAAGATGCCCCCCCCCAATCATCTTTGTTCAATAAATAGCAGTACTTGTTACTTTAATTCCTGTCTTCTTGGGCTGTTAAAAAATTGGCATTCATTAGATTAATTTGAGCATTTTTCCCTTATTAAATTCAGTATGCATTTCTTGTTCCACCCTTCCTCTTTTGGTCCTGCTTACGTGTTTGCAACAGCAGAGCGATGACAGCCACTGTCCCCAGGGTTCTCAGGGATGAAGAGGTTGCTGTCCCTCTTTGACACAAATTCTCTTTAAGTGTGTAAATATTAATTACTGACCCTAGAAACAGAAGAGTTGTGAAATAGAAAAGCATGTGAGAACAGTCAGTGCCTTGCCTGAAGGTTTCAGTTCCAGGCAGGCTCACTCTGGATTTGGTGAGACTGAGAAATAACAATGGAACATTCCTAGGGTAAAAGGGATTATACCCCATTTTATTCTCATGGTGGTAGGTCGAGTACTAGAATCACTTCTGGATCCAGCTGCCTGCAGGTTTGTAATCCTCCTTCATCGCTACCTCCACCCAGAGCACTGGGCAGAGCTCTTTATATAGTGACTCAGTCAATAATAGCTCATTGCCTACAGGTATGGAAATATTACCCTAGCACTAGGCCAATTACATCATCAAATATTTTAGGGTCAGGTGAGGATCCTGGCCACAGGAACTTCCATTTTCCCCACATATGGGAAGGGCTCACAGCTTCTGAGCATGAGGCTGTCTTAAAACTGAGAAAACAGCTTGATTAAATGGTATTATATAATTTATACATGAAAGTTAAATTTCATTAATAGTTATTATAAATACTAATGAGCAATGAGATACACCCCAACTCATTTTCTATGAGAAAAAATTAGAAATTGAGAACAAGTTGTATAAAAACAAACTGATTATTAGGTCCACATGCATTTCCATTTAGTTAATAACATCAAAGTAGAGTATTATAAAGAGTACTATAGAGTATAAAGAGTATTCCATTTAGTTAATTTCAGCAAAATACAGTATTATAAAGACAAGAAAATGCATACTGACTTTGATAAGAGAAAATGCTCAACTTAATACTAATGAATGCTAACTTCTTTCCTTTTTTGACAGTCTGAAAAACTCTTTGTGCGCTGCAATAAAGCTCATGGATTCTGTCTTCAAAGGTTTTAGAAGAACATTGTTAAAATCTTTTTGCCTTGTGGAGAAAAGAGTGCAAATGACTATTAGGATTTTTTTTTGATTCATGTCCTTGATTCATGTTCTTTTTAAGAGCGGTACATGATAGCTCCTGCTTCCCACTCCTTTAACAAATAATTGGCTGACCCTATTTTTCTTCTCTTTAATTTGCTTACCTCTGCAGAGAGTTCCAGAATTTGTTTGATTGGAAATATCCTTTTACTCAAGGGATTTAATTAAAGCAAGAACAATGCTCACTGTCAGCAGTGCCAGAGCTGGTGATTTGTAATACAGTCTCAATTGAATACAACTGCTCAGAAGCCCTCATTGTAGGACTTGGGGTCCTTACCTTTGCCTAAGAGTTGATGTAGATAAGTCAAGTTGATGATCAACTATCCCAAAAGGTGGCCTCATCTCTTGATGCATTTTCCAGGAAACCACTCACATGCCTACAGAGATAAGCATGTCTCTATTCTGAATGAAGAGATGCTTTCCATAACTTGTCTTGTGGTACCGTGGGGAAAATGCAAGTTCCTATGGCCAGGATCCTCACCTGACCCTGAACTATTTGGTGCTGTAACTGGCCTACTGCTAGGCTACTGCTCCCATAACTGTAGGCAATAAGCTATTATTGACTGAGTCACTATATAAAGAATTCTATCCAGTGCTCTGGGCGGAGGCAGAGACAGAGGTGGATTATGGACCTGCAGACTGCTGGTGCAGATGTAATTCTAGTGCTCAACCTACTGCTGGGAGAATAAAGCTGGGTATAAACCCTTTTACCGCAGGAATGTTACATTGTCATTTCTATGTCTCACTGAATCCATAGTGAACCTGCCCTGGGCTGAAACCCTCAGGTAAGACAGGCCACCTTCTACCTCCATTCCTGTATAGTCTCTCACTGGCAGCGACAGGGCCATGACTCATTATGGAAGAAGGTATGGGGAGAGCCCTCCCCTCTTCCTCGTTCTCCCTATTGTTCTGTGAGGACAGCTGTCTGCTGCTTCACGCTGGATGTGTCTGGCCTTGTCTGTAACTGTGAAAACACTGCTTATCATACCCATAAATTAGGAGCTAGACAAGGGCCTTGAAGGCCGGACACCAGGACATGAAGGCCACATGCATGCGCATTTTTACTACTTATGTAACCATGAATCAGCACTCTCACAGTACAAAAAGTACAGCTTTGTGCAGAATAAAGTGGCTTCTTTTGAGCACCCTCTATAATGACTCCCGTTTCCTTCTTTGCTCTCCGCATGGCCCTAAGACCTCAACTGCAACCCCCAGACCCTGACATAGGGGAAGTTCTTTTCTCATCTCCATACCCTGCCTTTCCGTGACATTGAGTATTTGCCAAAACTGGTTATCCCTTCTCTAGCAGTGTGGTGCTCAAACTTTTGCATCCAGCAGAATCTTCTGGTGAGTTTTTTCAAAACATATGTGGTGGGTTTCCTTCCCACTTCTACTGAATCAGGTGTTGGGACTAGGCATGTGTTTTTTTTGGGGAGAAAAAGTCTACAGGTGATTCCTTTGTGTACCAAAGATGCAGGGCCTCTGTTGTAAAGCCTGGGGGATATTGATGCATAAACTCAGGAGTGTTTATTGGAATAAACACCTGCATATTGGAATCACCTGGAGACTTTAAAATGCTGTGGCAGGTTCCACCTCTGGATATTCTGATTTAATTAGGAACTGGGTTCTGAGGTTTTTTTTAAAGCTCCCCAGGTGATTTGAGTATTCATCCAAAGTTGTGGACTTTCACTCCAGCTACACACCCTGCCCAGATGAGAAGCATTTTGACTATTTGAAGTGCCATGTTTTTTTCTCAACATCTACTGGCACTCATTTTTTTCTCACCTTTAATTATCAGCTCCCTTGATAGGGCTGCTGAACTGGGAGTGCTATGTGTAAAGGATAACCTTTGTTCATTTGTTTATTTATTCATTCACACATTCATCAAATATAGATCCTGCTATGTGCTATGCTCTGTTCTAGGGGTCCCAGCCATGGACAAGAAACACACATTGCCTTTGTGGCCATTAACAGACAGAAAAGGCTGCACCAGTGTTTGAAGTTGTCCTCATCAGTTAGCTACTGGCATTGTTCATGCCCTCTTCTTTTGAACTCTTAAATGTCTCATATGCTTGATTTTTACTAAACTTGTGCTACCCTGATGGACTCACCCTTTCGAGTCTTGTCCCTGCTGCTGTCTCTCTGCCTGGATGTCCCTTCCTCTTCCTTCTAACTAGCTGGCTTCTTTCCATCCCTCCTCACTCATCTTGGCTATCATCTCTACCAGAAGTCTTCTTAGACTGGGGTAAATGTGTTTCCTTCATTCCCCACAGTCCCTCTCATTGGGTACAATTAGCCCAAAAAAAAAAGGAATCTATTATATAAGGGAAGGAAAATGTATTTGGTGTCAAAATTGGCTATATTTGTTAGTAATTCTTGGTGGACACTTGAAAAAACAAAGATGGTAAGGGACGATTATTGCGTGCTTACAATTTTGTGGCCGTGCGCATCAGGTGTGCTAAGGGCAGCACTGGGTTCAACCTCAGGGAGTGGAGAGCGTAATGGGGACTGAGATATATTGCCTTCTCTCCCAGTTGCTCTGGCCTCTTCTTATTTTTGTGATGTCATATGGAGAAAAACCAAATGCAAATGGCTCTGATAAGGGGCTGAAAAAGCAATGATTTTGTTGGCTCTGTTAGACAAAGTAGTTTTGGAGGATTCTGTGAAATGCACAAAAGGAGTCTGAGAAAGTTGTTCCTGGGTGTTAAATAAATGATTGAATGGAGCATGTGATCTGGGGAATTTTAGTAATACTGAAGATCTTTTGTCTTTTCTGCTGATGTTGTTCCTGGGTAAATATTAAATGCTTATGAATTTACATTGCCTCTGTTGTTACAACTGGTGCCATGCTAGATGGGAAAAAGCCCAAAGATAGGAAAAGAATGGAGACAACTGCTCTGATTACATTCTTTATGCTCTGCTACTGCTGAGGAGGGTTGAGTCCCTCCCAAAGGCTTAACTATATACTTTTCAAAAATGCTTCTCATCCTCTATTCCAATTATTGATTTATCTCTTCTCTTACCCTAAGTGTAAATGCCTTGAGAGCTATGACCATGGCCTTAACTAAATTATGCTCACCGGCTATAGAACTGGCATATAGTTGGTACTCAGAAATGTACATTGGCTGATACGCTTCTACTTCTACAGTGTTCATTAGAAGTTTTGCCACTTGGAAATGCCTTGAGCAAAGTAAGGAGAGCGCTAGGAGAATTCAAAAACTTAAGCTTAGTCCCCTTATCACTGCTTCTTAAAACTTTATTTTTAACCTCTGGAGGCCAACTTCTAGAGGTCTTTATGATTTATACTTTGCTATTTCTCAGGGACTTTCTGATTTTTCTGGGGGAAGATTATTCTTAGGCTGCTGTTCAGGGCTTAAGGGAGGTCCCTGAGGTTTTCAAAAGAGAAGTGCAGGTGAATTTCCACCCTGGAGAGGGAGTGGATGGTGGTGTAATAAGCAAGCTGACATTTCCTTCTTTGAACATACTTGGTTGTGTGAAGGGGAAGGGGAGTCATAACAGTGAGGTGCCTCTCAAATGACTTAGGAATAAGGGGAATAATATATAGACCCTGGAGAGTGAAATAATAACTTTGGATTGTAGCATAGTTGATCCCTTTTTAAATATATGAAGTCAGTTTAATAAAATGGAATGGCCTATAGGCTTGATTGAAGGCATTTGCATATGTAGGAAAAGATGATAAAGGGAAGTGGCTTGTCTGTTTGGTTAATGCAGAAAGAAAGGCCAGAGAAATAGTGACTCTATGCCAGCAATCTCTTGGGTAAAGAACAAACAATCCATATCTTGGCAACTAACATGGGCACTTATTATCAGATGCATGTATGTTCCTTGTTAAAATGGATATTTTGGGCTACTGTTTGTTAACTATCAAAGCGAAAATCATACAATTAACTTCCCTACTTAGTCCAGTGCTCCCCATGCACTCTTCTGTTTATAAGTTGCCTTTGCAAGGAGCTCTGCATATTGGAAGAGACCATGTTTATCACAACAGAATAGATACTCTAAGCTGAATGAAAGTAACACAACTTATTGTAAGTATAGTATTGGTATCCTGTTTGTCCACCATTTTTCTTGATAAATCAAGGTAAGCGGTGGTCTTTACCTTTCTTCACATTGTGGTTTTCTATACCATGTATCAAGAAAGTATCTAACATGATTATTCATGAAAATAAACTAAAACATTGTTGTAAATTAGTGCTTGGTGGCCATATATCTAGTCCAGATTTTTAGAGTAGATGATCCTGTACCTTTTAAGAAGTTTGTGTACCTTCTCATGAGTCTCCATATTTAAAAAAAGTTAAAGGAAAGGCTTCTATTATGTGTCTCAGTTTATAAAATTTTATGCATTTATTATTTCATTTGATCTTCATAAAAACCAAAGAATGTAGCTGGAACTGATTTCCATTTTTACATGAGGTTCTAAGGTGCTATTGTGTGTTCAAGATCATAGGTCTGGTATAAGTGAAAATTGAGTACATTTCTGTACCTAAGACCAATAAAATGTCCACAACTCAAATGATGTGTTAGATTGGGGAAAGGCATAGAAATTTGTCCACATCAATTTCACTGAAGGATCTCACTGAACTTTCTCTGTGGTGATTCTTCTAATGATTCTGTAAGGATCATTTACCCATTGCAATGTACTCTATTCCTGGCTTTATTTTGTTTATTTGGTTCACTTTCCAGTTACTTTCTTATACACTTGCATAACAAGGAGAAATCACTGTTTAAAATTAGGTATTTTTTAGGAAAGAAGATAAAGGAAACTGATCTTTTGTGTTGCCCAGAGAGTAGATTGGCCATTTGTTATGTTTGGTACACTATCAGTTTGGAATTCATCCAACATAAAGTAGATTTGGCACCAAATTTAGAAATAGTAGCCAAAGAAAACTGAATGCACTAATAAATAGTAAGATAAATTGTTAGATTTTTAGGGACATTTCAAGAGGCAGTAGGGAAAGAAAAGTAGGAGAGGCTAGTTACTAAGAAATTGAGTAAAGTGTGGTATGTAGATGGAGAGAGCAGAGGGCGGACAGCCTGCAGTGGCAGAGTCAAACAGAACTCTAGGAAGATTTGTTGAATAATCACTTTTAACTGTCTTTTTGCATTGCTGTGATGCCTAAATACTTTTCCTGCCCACTCTCCACACCTTCAATAAAGTCAGTTCTGTACACAAATGCTTTTTGCAAGGAGTTTATCTTTACAGAAATCAAGAGAAGAGGCGGAATATCAAATATGATTCAATACAGTTTGAGAAGAAGGTAGTAATATGAAGATAATGGTGAAATTATGTACAAATTGAATAATTTGTCTACAGCAGAAGCAGATTATTGGAGACCCAGTGACCACAAGAACCTAGGCTCCCAGTACATCCGGAGGCATCTGCAAGGCTGTTGGGTGCCCCGCTGTATGGCATGGGATTTAAGCCAATCTTATCTTGATTTTAAGGGGCATGGTGACCCTAGCTGGCTTCTGGATTACCCTAAAACCAAAACCTTCAACTGCTTGTCGTACTTCCCCCTTAATCTTCTTTGATAGACATTTTATTTCCTTCTGGCCAAAACCTGTGCATTAATATTTTGTTAAACTGGAACATAAAGGATTAATTTGTTCAGGGTTATTGTACATTATGCAGTAAAGCCAACAGGAGGAGGTGATTGATTTAATAAATGAAGCCCAGAGACTTTTTCAGAAGTAGTTCATGTGAGTTTAAACACTCATTGTCAATATAGTTGGCAGTTTTAGAATTTCTTTTAAATTCTTTTATACGGAAATTTGAAATTCTTTTAAATTTCAAATTTTTAAAACAAGCTCTGGGCAGTTTAATTAAAGGAAAATTTTGGTGTTTACTTTTCACCAGTTACCTGGATCAATGATAGCCAATGTGCATACTCTGTAGTATTTTCCACATGCTGTGCCCAGTTCAATGTTATGGCCACTGTAGTGATGGACACCAGTTTTGGCCAACATAGCATAGTACTCTATTTCAGATTTCCTCAAGGCTGGGCAGTTGTTGGCGAGGATGACCAGTTTCGCTTTGCCTTGTCTTATCATTTTCAGAGTCTGCTTGTATCCCAACATGTATTTCCCACATCATACGAAGTTGGGGCCTGGAGTTGATGTACTCCAGCGACTTTTTCATCTTCTTTGCGGCCACCATCTTCCTGCCTTAGGTGTGGGGCAGCTCCCAGCCGAACATAAGGGCCAAGAAGGCCGGGGAGCAAGGAAAAAAGACTAGTGCATATTTTAATATTGATGCTGACATATCTTATTTAAAAGGCAGAAGTAAAAGTACACATATAATGAAAGCAAACCAAGAATTACCTAGGTTTACTTAGAAGAAATAGCAAGTCCATGTGATGGTATGTAACAGCTACTACAATTAAACATTTACTATGTGCTGGGGCAGGGCCAAAAATTTTATCATATGTATTATGTAATTTTCAAAACTCTACAGAGATAAGTATCATTCTTATTTTCATTATATAAATTAAGAAACAATGTTTTGGGGAGTTTCATAATTTGCCCAAGGTTACGTATGTAGATAGTGCTAGAGTTTGGACTTGAACTCAGATGTATTTGATTCCAAAATCCATATATACTACTTAGTCAGTCCTGGCAAGACCATGGTCCAGATGCGACTTTTTAACAAAATTATATGGTTTACGCATATCAAAGGGTTTAATGTGTGCTGCTGACTTCCATCATTTGGAATATAAACCTATTTAGGAGGTAAAATTATCACTGACATCTTGGACTTTGGAGAGCTGCTTATCTTATAAAAGAAAATTGATTTCCACCTTCCATTTCTCAGTTCCATAGTGCCTAAATTTTATACCACTATCTCAAGTGGTATATAATATGTATTCCTGGAAATTTGATCAGATTAGGTGATCCTTTGGCCACCTCACTTCCTAAACCCTTCCTAATCTTTCTCCACATTTGTTTACTCACCGATTTCCTACTTCTTGTTTTTTAAACTTTTCTTATTAATCAACAAAAGGTATTAAGAAATTATCATGTGCACAGGATATGATAATAAAGAGCTTTAAGATTTTTGAGGTGGATTCAGAAGTTTGAGTAGGAAAAAAAGTAAGGGAGAGGACAGGATGGGAAGAATCCCGCAGTGCGAACAGAGCAGGGACCTAACAGATGCTTGTTGAATGAATAAATGGATAAATGAGTAGGTAGTCAAGTGAGTGGATGGATGGATGAAGGAATAAATTAATTTGAAAAAGATGAGTTTGGAAAAATGGGTACAGTAAAATCATATCTTGTCTATATGGACTGGGACCTTTTATGGAGAATCTGCCAAAAAATTTGTCAACAGTTCCACTCATCTTAAAAGGGCAGAAAATGACAGATCCTGACTCATGCTCCTCCCTATTGTTCAGGTTTGAACAAGTCAAAAGACGCCTGGGGACTAGGTACAATAAACAAAGATTCTTCAGTGTTGGTACCTAGCAAGACAGGTTATAGTCATAAGCAAATGAAGTTGGTTTGTGATTTGACATAGAAATCCTGGGCATTTAATTAAATCCTAAATTCTCATGTACTCTAATATGAAAAAAATAGTGTCTAATAGGAAGAAGAAAGATGTTTACATAAAAGCACTGATGACACCAAATGAGAGAATGGGGTGAGAAGGGCTAAACAGCTTAGCAAGGAGCAAGCTTATGGCTCTGGAGCCAAAACCAGAGCAATGCCAAGCTGTGTCTTGCCTCTGCAGCACCAGCACTTAGTGTCTCCATCAGTAACAGAAGATTACCTCCCAGGATGCTCTGCCAGCCTCCTGGGTCCAGAGAAGTACGCAGTTTTTCTTTTTCTTTTTTTCTTTCCTTTCTTCTAAAAGATTGCAGCAGCAGTTTTAGAATGAATATTGCCTATCGCCAGACCTATGCAGATTTTTGAAATATGGTTCTTTTGTATGTCATTGTCTTACTCTGGACAGCCAGTGCTGATTTGAATATTGATTCAATACCACATATTGTAATGGAAAGAGAATCTGATAATCTTTGGCAAGTTAGTGAGCCTCATGAAGCTAACTCATGTTCCCTTAAGGAGTATGTCAGATAACTTCTGTGAAAACTTTTCTAGACCTACTGTGATACCTTCCATGAAATTCTGTGGTCCTACAAGGTTATACTTGTATTAAATCCTGTATCTTGGAGACTGGGCTTATCAAATAGAGTTGACTGCTGTTTAACTATATAGATGTAGACAGCTTTTGCCAGACAATTTTCTGTTTCGACAAGGGCAAAATGTTTCCTCTTAGACATATAATTGGAAGGACAGTAGGTCCTTTTTGTAGCAACTCAAAGGTAAGGAGGTCTCAAATGCTAACGTTATGGAGCCTAGGTGAGCCAGAGGTTCAAGGCCAAGACGGTTCCATTTATGAGAAATTATCTAATGGATTGAGAAGCTCTTACTGAAGCCCTTTGGTGGAACAAAATACACAGTGGTAAACGGGAGTCTTTAAGGAAGACTGATTTTAGGGCTAAGATTTTTGAGAGATTGAGATTGGCATAGGTGTGGCCAGCTGTTGGACTTCCTCAAAGCAGGAAATGAGGGTGTGGTAGCCAGGTTTTGCCTATACTTTCCATGGTCTCTTGAGAAATCTGGGGGTGGAGCAGACATTAAAATTGGTAAAATGATTCTCTGATAATATGGCATGTGAAGCCCAAATACCTCCCTTGGATATTAAAACGAGAATTTGCCAAAAAAAAAAAAAAATCAGGCCTGAATCTGAAATATAGAAATTAATATAAATTTACAGGAAATACAGAGGCACAGGAACATGATATAGGACAGCATGGGGATATGACCTGTAAAATGCAGACAGACAGAGGGACTCTATAAGGTACACATCTACAAGATGAACAACCTGGTCTGTGACAAAGAAATGAAGGGGAGGCTGACAGAGTGGAAAGGAGAGGTTAAAAGACTGAGGGACATAGCAACCTACTGTTGATCTGTTGTAATATGTGAAAATTTTTGATCCTCATTTGAACACACAACCTGAAAATGAAGAGGGGAGAGAGAGACCGAGAAATATCTGAGCAGTGATTGGATATTCAGTGATATTATAAATTAAGAATTTTTCTTAAGTTGACATAGTATCGGAATTTTTTAAAGGGGTCCTTATCATTTCCTCCCTAAATACTTGAAACTTCATCCTTAAATATTTATGTGCCAAATGCCAGTTTGAGTGAGGGTGTGCCCTGTTGGCACCAAGCTGGTGTAGCAGGTCCCGCGTATGACACTGAGAGCACAGGGAGGACTGGAGTTCCTTCCTCCAGGTGGACCGAGGGAGATGCTCGTGGGTCCCTTTCCTCATTACCTCTTTCTTTAGCAATATCAGAGAGTTTGTTCCAACGTATGGTTTTCTGCATTTCAGATACTGTAATTGATTTCACTTTTACCAAAGTACTTTCCTCAGAATTGAGATAACTTAGAATTAGTGAGGGTTAAAAGAACAGATATCATTGTTTAACATTATGCTGGACACAGGATGTGTTAGATGCTAATGGTATGCTTGTCATTATGATAGTTATTTGTACTGTATGAAGCTCTGCAGTGGCTTTTTGCATTTTTTACAGTGTTTCTATGACAGCGTGGGATGAGCTGGTGGAATGCAGCTGGGATGACTCTGGATTTGGAAAAAGATCCATTCCTGTCAGGAGTGATTCACAGGTTTTCATTTTCTGGTGAGGCTAGCCTGGTAAAGATTGTATCAGACACTCTATTTTAGCTCTGAGGCATAAAGGAAATGTTAAACTCTATCTCTTCCCAAATACTGTACTCTACTGTAGACTTTGACTATTTGTTCTAGTAGAAAAAAGCAGTACAACTCAGATTCATAGAATCCATCCATCCATCCATCCATCCATTGAATCCATTCTCCATCCATCAATTCACCCACCCAACCATCCACCTGTATTTATTATGTATCTACTTATCTGTATCTCTTCTGTGTAATTTCTTTGAGCATTTCATATGACAGATTGATTTTTATATGATATTTATCACAATTATTAATCACCAACATCAACATTTGGGGTATATCTTCATATTTCAGTGGAAAAAGTTAGGTCAGAAAGATTCAGAGTAATCTCAAATGTCAACTTAAAATTATAATTTTTCTGTGGTTAAGTTTCTGCATCTATAAATTGTTGATAAATTATCTTATCTGAAAAAAATAAAACTTTCCCAGGAATGAATCACTAATGAATTTATATCATGTTCAGAAGACTAGAGATGAGATATCATTATGTTAAATGAAAAGAATTCAATATTTTTCTAGAATAATTTCCAATTTGTAACATACAAAGTAAGACATAGCAGATGCAAATATATTAACATTGTTGTGTTTTGCTAATACCCCAACTTTCTATAATTAAAATACATTTATTTATGATCAGAAAAAAATGCTAGGAAAGGAAATCTGTGAAGAGATAATGAGGTAACAAGTGTGAAAAGTCTAAAAACCTAATAAACAATGTAATTGTTTGCAAGTGCTGTTTTGTTTGTGAAGTTGTTGATGATCAGAGCAGGATAATCCAGTGGGTAGATAAAATGGATAAGTACTTTTATCCTATTATAGTCTTTCTAACTATATTAAATTCAGAAATTGTCTATTAAGCTTTTTTTCCTGCATAAGATCCTAGGGAAGATCCAATAAGTTGATTTTAATAAGGGAAAGTAAAGCAAAAGAATGAATCTGGTTTCAAGATAGATTATTTGAACTGGATTAAACAGATACATTGGAACAGATACTTAGATAAGAAAATTCAGATGTGGAGTGTTAGTGCTGGAGGTGATTTAGAAGGGGCGCAGTCCAGCCCACACAGTGGATGTGGAGGGAAGTGAAGGCAGAGTATAGGCCTATAGAGGAGGAGGCAGGTGAGGTGTCCCAGTTTGCCTGCATTTCACTGGCCAGCACTGAACCAACATGGTGCCCTCTAACCAACACCAGAGAGTCTAAAAATGTGAGCTTTTAGTTGACCACTGACTGAAGCTGAGAATGGAATGGAAAGAGCGTGGAATGGATGTTGAATGAGCCAACCTATAATATCAGCTTTCATGGATGAATCCAGAGTTCTTCCTTAACCCTGTGTCCCTTTCACTGAGCTTTGTTCTAAAGGACTGGTTCAAAAACAAACAAAAACACTGGACCCAAAATCTATTTAGAAGAGGGGAGAAAAATAAGAGCCCAGTCACTGTCTTCAAATACTCAATGTGTTACCACATGAAAGAGGACATCCCCAGAGAGACATCTAGAATGGGCAGGTGGAACAAAGGCAAATAAGTTCCAATTCAAACTAACTAGGAACCTTCCTCTACTCAGACGTGTCCAGAGGCAGTGTGGGCCTGCTAGGCAAAGTAGTATATTCCTCATTGCTAGAGAACTGGGGAGAGGCAAGGAGACCAGTAGAGATTCACAAAAATACCTGGATATTCAGTATAAGTGACCTCCTGTGGACTGCTTCCAGGCTGCATGGATGGTCTTCAGTCATTTCAGCAAGGAGAGGTGACTTTTAAACAGCATGTCAGGGTGCTTATCAAATGCAGGTAACAATCATAATATTTACTGAGGGCTTTCTATGTGCAGATATTTTACTAAACCATATATATGTATTTTATCATTTAAATCTGAGAACAACCCTATAAGCTAGGTCCTATTATTATCTCCAATTTACAGTCGAAGAAAATGAAGCACAGAGAGGTTAAGTGACTTGCCCTAGTCATACAGCTAAGTGGCTGACATAAATCCAGGACTGTGATGCCTAAGACTGTCCCCCTAACCACTATACTATCTGTGAGTGAAGGAAAGTCAGTTATCACAACCTCTACTGCTACCACACCAATCTCAGTCACCATCAACTCTTGCCTGCATTGTTGCAGTAGACTCCTAATAAGTCTTTATGCCTCCAATACTACCTTCTTTAGTCTATGCTCAATCCAGCATCCAGAGTGATGCAGGTAAAGCTGAAGTCAGGTAATGTCATTACTCAATTTTCATCACTTCCTATTTCTCACAATCAAGACCAAGGTCTTTCCTGTGGCCTGCATGGGCCTACCCTTACTCTCTGGCCTTTGCTGCGATTCCTCTGCCCCTTCCTTCACTCTGCGCTGGTGACACTGACCTCATGGCTGTCCCTCAAGCAGGCCGGGCTCTCTCCTTTGGGCTTACTCCTCTCTCTGCCTAGAATGTTCTTCCCTCCATATCTACATGGTTAGCTCCTTCTCCCATTCATGCCCTTGTTCCAATACCTCTTGTTTCAACAAGGTGCTCCTTGACAATCCTGTTGAAACTGTAATCCTTCTATTCTGCTGTTAGCTATCTGGGACTCTACCCAGCTTTATTTTTCTCCACATCACTTGGATTGCTTTACTGCATCACATCCAAGATAGCAGCAGTTTCGGTCCCTTTTGCTCACCACTGGATGTGCCGTTCCCCAGTAAGACAGTAGTGGGAGGGAGGAAGATCATATTGACTACCTTGTCCACCCCCTCCCTCCCAATGGGGTGGTCCCAGGCTATCTGTGCTCCCTGAAGTCACGGCTTCTCTTAAGGCAGTCCTCTATTACCAGACTCTCTCCCTCTGTCTCAGGTAATGCCACCTTGCCCTTGGTGCCTGTGAATTTAGGACATCCGCAGACCTGATGTGTGAGTCCAGCACTTCTGCCCTGCTCTTTACGGCTTCCCTTCATCCTGCCTAGAGTTCTGTAATGAGTCCCTACTGAAAACATCCTAATTTGAGTGTGCCATCTGTTCCCTTCTGAGGTTCTGACTAATACAGTGCTCAATAAGTAGTTTTGATTGAATGATTAAAAAACAGATTTTAAGGGTAAAAGGGGGCTTTTTGCAGGTTTATACTAAATTTTACATATCTTTGTATCATGCGCAATGAATGATTCTGCTGTAATTCTAACTCTTAAGGAAGCCTTCGATGAATGTTCACATTATACAGAGTTCAGATGTTTCTGATTTATTTATTTTTTTTTTTTTTGAGAGGGCATCTCTCATATTTATTGATCAAATGGTTGTTAACAACAATAAAATTCAGTATAGGGGGGTCAATGTTCAATGTACAATCATTAATCCATCTCAAGCCTAATTCTCGTCAGTCTCCAATCTTCTGAAGCATAACGAACAAGTTCTTACATGGTGAACGAATTCTTACAGAGTGAATAAATTCTTACATGGTGAACAGTACAAGGGCAGTCATCACAGAAACTTTCGGTTTTGATCATGCAATATGACCTATAAACCATCAGGTCAAATATGAATATTCATTTGATTTTTGTACTTGATTTATATGTTGATCCCACATTTCTCCTATTATTATTATTATTTTTATTTTTAATAAAATGCTGAAGTGGTAGGTAGATGCAAGATAAAGGTAGAAAACATAGTTTAGTGCTGTAAGAAGGCAAATGTAGATGATCAGATGATCAGGTGTGTGCCTATGGACTAAGTATTAATCCAGGCTAGACAAGGGCAGCAAAACATCCACGGATGCAGAAGATTTCTCTCAAAGCAGGGGGGGTGAGGTTCTGAGCCTCACCTCTGTTGATCCCCAAATTCTCACCTGATGGCCCCCCTGCGACTGTGCCTGTCTTAGGTTGTTCCTCCCTTGAGGAATCTTACCCGTCTCTGGCTAACCAGTCATCTTCCGGGGCCATACAGGGAAATGTAAAGTTGGTAAGTGAGAGAGAAGCCATATTGTTTGCAAAGGTTAGCTTTTTACTTCTTTGCAGATTTATGCCCTGTGGCTTCTATGCCCAGCACTTGTCTCGAGGTATCTTTACCACCTGGAGGAATTATGATACTCGGTAAATTCGATATGAGGCACGAATTCTATTTAAAGTTTGTAATTAGGAAGGAAGAAGAAAAGCTATAGATGTAGCATATGAAGGAAACTTGGGAGGATTGATTATTTCTTTGACATATCTTCTTGTATAGTACCTTAAGTATGTATAGGTTTTAAACTACTAACTAATTTGCACACACATATTGACATAATAGGAATACGGTGACATAAACAAAGCAAATCTATAATTACCAGCCATCTCCAGTGAAGCCAAGAAAACCATTTAGGCACCCTAGGCATTTGTGAAAATTTATCTATGATATGATGGATATTTTCCAACTGTACTTGAACCATCAGACAAATTAAAGCAGCCCATTTCTGGGATCTGTTCACATCCCATATGTTCTTTTAACCATAGATAGTCTATAGTCATGAGATTTTGGGGTGCTACAACTTGCACCCCTCCCAACTCCTGGTTGAGTTCCAACAGTACAGATCCAGTCAAATTCGTTGTCTCACTGTATGCACATGCCAGCCTAGACATCTCCCTCCTCCTTCTCATGGCAAGTCCAGGAGATGGTGGGCTGGATGCAGCCACAACCGCAGCATCGTCCGGATCCCTGTGGAGGCTTTTTGATGATCATCCCCCGGCACGAGTCCTCCAGAGAGTGCTGATGCCGGAAGCTCCTCCTCATATCGTATCTTAGTTCATTTTCTGGGTATCCAAGCTAGGCCTTGATCTTCTGCGTAGAAACAAACAGACCCTTTGCCCACACTTTGACATGCCCTCTATACCACTGTGCAGAACTCATTGGAGGTCAGCACACAGTAACTGCTTTTTTTTTTTTTTTTAATTAAGAGAAAGGAATATTATCAGAAAAGAGTACCTCCATAGCTGATCATCTGACACCCTTTAAGTGATCAACATTAAGGATATTTAAAGCATGCGTTGATCTTTGATTTACCAATAGTTTTATCCTGTTAAGGAGTAATCCCCCTTTTCTTTCTTTCTTTCTTTTTTTTTTTTTTTAAATTTTTAATCTACACTTACCTGAAGAATACTATGTTTACTATGCTCTCCCCTATATCAGGTCCCCCCTAACAACCACATTACGGTTACTGTCCATCAGCTTAGCAAAATGTTGTAGAGTCACTACTTGTCCTCTCTGTGTTGTGCAGCCCACCCTCCCCTTTCTCCCTCCCCCCCATGCATGCTAATCTTAATACCCCCCTTCTTCTTCCCCCCCCTTATCCCTCCATGCCCACCCATCCTCCCCAGTTCCTTTCCCTTTGGTACCTGTTAGTCCATTTTTGGGTTCTGTAATTCTGCTGCTGTTTTGTTCCTTCAGTTTTTCCTTTGTTCCTATACTCCTCAGATGAGTGAAATCATTTGGTATTTCTCTTTCTCCGCTTGGCTTATTTCACTGAGCATAATACTCTCCAGCTCCATCCATGTTGCTGCAAATGGTTGGATTTTTCCACTTCTTATGGCTGAGTAGTATTCCATTGTGTATATGTACCACATCTTCTTTATCCATTCATCTACAGATGGACATTTAGGTTGCTTCCAATTCTTGGCTATTGTAAATAGTGCTGCGATAAACATAGGAGTGCATCTGTCTTTCTCAAACTTGATTGCTGCGTTCTTAGGGTAAATTCCTAGGAGTGGAATTCCTGGGTCAAATGGTAGGTCTGTTTTGAGCATTTTGATGCACCTCCATACTGCTTTCCACAATGGTTGAACTAATTTACATTCCCACCAGCAGTGTAGGAGGGTTCCCCTTTCTCCACAGCCTCGCCAACATTTGTTGTTGTTTGTCTTTTGGATGGCAGCTATCCTTACTGGTGTGAGGTGATACCTCATTGTAGTTTTAATTTGCATTTCTCTGATAATTAGCGATGTGGAGCATCTTTTCATGTGTCTCTTGGCCATCTGTATTTCTTTTTTGGAGAACTGTCTGTTCAGTTCCTCTGCCCATTTTTTAATTGGGTTATTTGTTTTTTGTTTGTTGAGGCGTGTGAGCTCTTTATATATTCTGGACGTCAAGCCTTTATCAGATCTGTCATTTTCAAATATATTCTCCCATACTGTAGGGTTCCTTTTTGTTCTATTGATGGTGTCTTTCGCTGTACAGAAGCTTTTCAGCTTAATGTAGTCCCACTTGCTCATTTTTGCTGTTGTTTTCCTTGCCCGGGGAGATATGTTCAAGAAGAGATCACTCATGTTTATGTCTAAGAGGTTTTTGCCTATGTTTTTTTCCAAGAGTTTAATGGTTTCGTGACTTACATTCAGGTCTTTGATCCATTTTGAGTTTACCTTTGTATATGGGGTTAGACAATGGTCCAGTTTCATTCTCCTACATGTAGCTGTCCAGTTTTGCCAGCACCATCTGTTGAAGAGACTGTCATTTTGCCATTGTATGTCCATGGCTCCTTTATCAAATATTAATTGACCATATATGTTTGGGTTAATTTCTGGGGTCTCTAATCTGTTCCACTGGTCTGTGGCTCTGTTCTTGTGCCAGTACCAAATTGTCTTGATTACTATGGCTTTGTAGTAGAGCTTGAAGTTGGGGAGTGAGATCCCCCCTACTTTATTCTTCTTTTTCAGGATTGCTTTGGCTATTCGGGGTCTTTGGTGTTTCCATATGAATTTTTGAATTATTTGTTCCAATTCATTGAAGAATGTTGCTGGTAATTTGAGAGGGATTGCATCAAATTTGTATATTGCTTTCGGCAGGATGGCCATTTTGACGATATTAATTCTTCCTAGCCATGAGCATGGGATGAGTTTCCATTTATTAGTGTCCCCTTTAATTTCTCTTAAGAGTGACTTGTAGTTTTCAGAGTATAAGTCTTTCACTTCCTTGGTTAGGTTTATTCCTAGGTATTTTATTCTTTTTGATGCAATGGTGAATGGAATTGTTTTCCTGATTTCTCTTTCTATTGATTCGTTGTTAGTGTATAGGAAAGCTACAGATTTCTGTGTGTTGATTTTGTATCCTGCAACTTTGCTGTATTCCGATATCAGTTCTAGTAGTTTTGGAGTGGAGTCTTTAGGGTTTTTTATGTACAGTATCATATCATCTGCAAATAGTGACAGTTTAACTTCTTCTTTACCAATCTGGATTCCTTGTATTTCTTTGTTTTGTCTGATTGCCGTGGCTAGGACCTCCAGTACTATGTTAAATAACAGTGGGGAGAGTGGGCATCCCTGTCTGGTTCCCGATCTCAGTGGAAATGCTTTCAGCTTCTCGCTGTTCAGTATAATGCTGGCTGTGGGTTTATCATATATGGCCTTTATTATGTTGAGGTACTTGCCCTCTATTCCCATTTTGCTGAGAGTTTTTATCATGAATGGATGTTGAATTTTGTCAAAGGCTTTTTCAGCATCTATGGAGATGATCATGTGGTTTTTGTCTTTCTTTTTGTTGATGTGGTGGATGATGTTGATGGATTTTCGAATGTTGTACCATCCTTGCATCCCTGGGATGAACCCCACTTGGTCATGGTGTATGATCCTTTTGATATACTGTTGAATTCTGTTTGCTAATATTTTATTGAGTATTTTTGCATCTACGTTCATCAGGGATATTGGTCTGTAATTTTCTTTTTTGGTGGGGTCTTTGCCTGGTTTTGGTATTAGGGTGATGTTGGCTTCATAGAATGAGTTTGGGAGTATTCCCTCTTCTTCTATTTTGTGGAACACTTTAAGGAGAATGGGTATTATGTCTTCTCTGTGTGTCTGATAAAATTCCGAGGTAAATCCGTCCGGCCCCGGGGTTTTGTTCTTGGGTAGTTTTTTGATTACTGTTTCAATTTCTTTGCTTGTAATTGGTTTGTTTAACTTTTGTGTTTCTTCCTTGGTCAGTCTTGGGAGGTTGTATTTTTCTAGGAAGTTGTCCATTTCTTCTAGGTTTTCCAGCTTGTTGGCATATAGGTTTTCATAGTAGTCTTTAATAATTCTTTGTATTTCTGTGGAGTCTGTCGTGATTTTTCCATTCTCATTTCTGATTATGTTGATTTGTGTTGACTCTTTTTTTCTCTTAATAAGTTGGGCTAGAGGCTTATCTATTTTGTTTATTTTCTCAAAGAACCAGCTCTTGGTTTCGTTGATTTTTGCTATTGTTTTATTCTTCTCAATTTTGTTTATTTCTTCTCTGATCTTTATTATGTCCCTCCTTCTGCTGACTTTAGGCCTCATTTGTTCTTCTTTTTCCAGTTTTAATAATTGTGATGTTAGACTATTCATTTGGGATTGTTCTTCCTTCTTCAAGTGTGCCTGGATTGCTATATACTTTCCTCTTAAGACTGCTTTCGCTGCATCCCACAGAAGTTGGGGCTTAGTGTTGTTGTTGTCATTTGTTTCTATATATTCCTTGATCTCTATTTTGATTTGTTCATTGATCCATTGATTATTTAGTAGCATGTTGTTAAGCCTCCATGTGTTTGTGAGCCTTTTTGTTTTCTTTGTAGAATTTATTTCTACTTTCATACCTTTGTGGTCTGAAAAATTGGTTGGTAGAATTTCAATATTGTGGAATTTACTGAGGCTCTTTTTGTGAGCTAGTATGTGGTCTATTCTAGAGAATGTTCCATGTGCACTTGAGAAGAATGTATATCCTGTTGCTTTTGGATGTAAAGTTCTATAGATGTCTATTAGGTCCATCTGTTCTAGTGTGTTGTTCAGTGCCTGTGTGTCTTTACTTATTTTCTGCCCGGTGGATCTATCCTTTGGGGTGAGTGGTGTGTTGAAGTCTCCTACAATGAATGCATTGCAGTCTATTTCCCTCTTTAGTTCTGTTAGTATTTGCTTCACATATGCTGGTGCTCCTGTATTGGGTGCATATATATTTAGAATGGTTATATCCTCTTGTTGGACTAAGCCCTTTATCATTATGTAGTGGCCTTCTTTATCTCTTGTTACTTTCTTTGTTTTGAAGTCTATTTTGTCTGATATTAGTACTGCAACCCCTGCTTTCTTCTCACTGTTGTTTGCCTGAAATATGTTTTTCCATCCCTTGACTTTTAGTCTATGCTTATCTTTGGGTTTAAGGTGAGTTTCTTGTAAGCAGCATATAGATGGGTCTTGCTTTTTTATCCATTCTATTACTCTATGTCTTTTGATTGGTGCATTAAGTCCATTTACATTTAGGGTGACTATTGAAAGATATGTACTTATTGCCATTGCAGGCTTTAGATTCGTGGTTACCAAAGGTTCAAGGTTAGCTTCTTTAGTATCTTACTGCCTAACTTAGCTCGCTTATTGAGCTGTTATATACACTGTCTGGAGAGTCTTTTCTTCTCTCCCTTCTTATTCCTCCTCCTCCCTTCTTCATATGTTGTGTGTTTTGTTCTGTGCTCTTTTTAGGGGTGCTCCCATCTAGAGCAGTCCCTGTAGGATGCCCTGTAGAGGTGGTTTGTGGGAAGCAAATTCCCTCAGCTTTTGCTTGTCTGGGAATTGTTTGATCCCACCATCATATTTAAATGATAGTCGTGCTGGATACAGTATCCTTGGTTCAAGGCCCTTCTGTTTCATTGCATTAAGTATATCATGCCATTCTCTTCTGGCCTGTAGGGTTTCTGTTGAGAAGTCTGATGTTAGCCTGATTGGTTTTCCTTTATAGGTGACCTTTTTCTCTCTAGCTGCCTTTAAAACTCTTTCCTTTTCCTTGATCCTTGCCATTTTAATTATTATGTGTCTTGGTGTTGTCCTCCTTGGATCCTTTCTGTTGGGGGTTCTGTATAATTCCATGGTCTGTTCGATTATTTCCTCCCCCAGTTTGGGGAAGTTTTCAGCAATTATTTCTTCAAAGACCCTTTCTATCCCTTTTCCTCTTTCTTCCTCTTCTGGTATCCCTATAATACGAATGTTTTTCCTTTTGTATTGGTCACATATTTCTCTTAGTGTTGTTTCATTCCTGGAGATCCTTTTATCTCTCTCTATGTCAGCTTCTATACGTTCCTGTTCTCTGGCTTCTATTCCTTCAATGGCCTCTTGCATCTTATCCATTCTGCTTATAAATCCTTCCAGGGATTGTTTCACTTCTGTGATCTCTTTCCTGACATCTGTGATCTCCTTCCGGACTTCATCCCACTGCTCTTGCATTTTTCTCTGCATCTCATCCCACTGCTCTTGCATTTTTCTCTGCATCTCATCCCATTGCTCTTGCATTTTTTTCTGCATCTCTGTCAGCATGTTCATGATTTTTATTTTGAATTCTTTTTCAGGAGGACTAGTTAGGTCTGTCTCCTTCTCAGGTGTTGTCTCTGTGATCTTTGTCTGCCTGTAGTTTTGCCTTTTCATGGTGATAGAGATAGTCTGCAGAGCTGGTACAAGTGACCGCTGGAAGAGCTTCCCTTCTTGTTGGTTTGTAGCCTTTTCCTGGGAGAATAGCGACCTCTAGTGGCTTGTGCTGGGCAGCTGTGCGCAGACAGGGCTTCTGCTTCCTGCCCAGTTGCTTTGGGGTTTATCTCCACTGTTGCTGTGGGCTTGGCCTGGCTGGGGCTGTTCCTCCAAAATGGTGGAGCCCCGTTAGAGGGGGAGCAGCCAGGAGACTATTTATCTCCGTAAGGGGCCTCTGTGCTCCCTGCTGCCCAGGGGGTTAGAGTGCCCAGAGATCCCCAGATTCCCTGCTTCTGGTCTAAGTGACCTGTCCTGCCCCTTTAAGATTTCCAAAAAGCACTCTCCAAACCAAAACAACAACAGCAACAATGAGAGAGGGAACAGAAAGGAAAAAAAAAAGAAAAAACACGCGATTTTTTTTTTTTTCCTCTGGTGCCGGTCCCAGGCACCCGCGCACTGGTCCTGCTGCCCTGTCTCCCTAGCACCAGGGTCCCTGTCCTTTCAAGGCTTCCAAAAAGCACCCACCCACCGGTCCCGCAGGGAAGGAACGCTCAATATTCTTTGTCCTCAGGCACTGGTCCCACGCACCCGCTCACCAGTCCTGCCGCCCTGCCTCCCTAGCACCGGGGTCCCTGTCCCTTCAAGGCTTCCAAAAAGCACTTGGCAAAAAGAGAGAAAAAAAAGGGGAAAAACGCGCGATTTCTTCCGTCCTCAGGTGCTGGTCTCAGGCACCCACCCACCGGTCCCACAGGGAAAAATGCGGGATATTCTTTGTCCTCAGGTGCCGGTCCCAGGCACCCGCTCACCAGTCCCGCCGCCCTGCCTCCCTAGCACCGGGGTCCCTGTCCCTTTTAGGCTTCCAAAAAGCACTCGCAGAAAAGAGAAAAAAAAAAGGGGAAAAACGCGCGATTTCCTCTGTCCTCAAGTGCCGGTCTCAGGCACCCGCCCACCGGTCCCGCAGGGAAAAACGGGGGATATTCTTTGTCCTCAGGCGCCGGTCCCAGCCACCCGCTCACCAGTCCCGCCACCGTGCCTCCCTAGCACTGGGGTCCCCGTCCCTTCAAGGCTTCCAAAAAGCGCTTGCCAAAAAGAGAAAAAAAAAAAGGGGAAAAACGCGCGACCTCCTCCGTCCTCAGGCACCGGTCTCAGGCACCCGCCCCCAGGTCTCGCAGGGAGAAACGCGGGATATTCTTTGTCCTCCGGCGCTGTTCCCAGGCACCTCCTCACCGGTCCCGCCACCCTGCCTCCCCAGCAACGGGGGCCCGTCCCTCTAAGGCTTCCAAAAAGCGCTCGCCAAAAAAAAAAACTGCTCCGGTTTCTCTCCACCCGCCGGGAGCCGGGGGGAGGGGCGCTCGGGTCCCGCCGGGCTGGGGCTTGTATCTTACCCCCTTCACAAGGCGCTGGGTTCTTGCAGGTGTGGATGTGGTCTGGATGTTGTCCTGTGTCCTGTGGTCTCTATTTTAGGAAGATTTTTCTTTGTTATATTTTCATAGCTCTATGTGTTTTTGGGAGGAGATTTCCACTGCTCTACTCACGCCGCCATCTTGGCTCCCCCTCCTGATTTATTTTTTTAAGATTAAAATTCTAAGCTATTTGCTGGACAGTGATTGGAATGGGATGTGTGTTGTGGGGGGGGGGTTGATAATATGGGTGTATGGGTGAATGTAGTAACCACAGTGTTTCTCATGTGAAACCTTCATAAGATTGTCCATTAATGGTACCTTAATAAAAAAAAATTTCTAAGATACTTGGTGTGCAAAAAATAGCATATCTTTTATTCTTCTAAATGTATTTTACATTCATAAAGGTTTAATTTCTTAATAAGCTGCACAGAGCTGAGTCTATAATAATGAATTTAAAACAAAGAGAGGAAATACTACCTTTTCAGTACTTTTGCTAATAATTAATTCAAGACCTTGTTAGAAGATTAAAGACTAATGATTTGATTTAATTTAAATCAACATTTTAATATTATTTATTAGCATGAGGCCTGTAGAATGGTTTCATTTCAATCTGGGCAAGAACAAGAAAATAAATAGAAATTATCATTAATGAAGCTCTGTGCTCCCATGAAATTTTAGCAGCCTGAGAAGTGCGTGCAGATTAATGCTACAACTTCAAGAAATAGTTTAAAATGGGGAGCATCGATGTTGGCTTGCCATTCTCCTACTGTACCTTTGTTTAAGAAGTGACCACTCTAAGATGATACTTTTATCTAAACTACTAAAAAGTAGCTGCCCAGTGGTTATCACCATATCTTTACCTCCTAAAAGTTCAGTTTAGATTATACAATATAGAGGTGAGTGGTCTCTTCCTATATCAGAATGCTGTAGAATGGATGGTGAGGTGGGACAAAGTTTTCTTTTGCAAATTTGTAGAATGGGACTCTGTCAATTTGGCTAAAGTGTAATTGCTCAGAGTTCCACCATACAATCAATGGATTGTCATTGTGATTTCTATTTTTTCTCATCTCTGTCTAGTTACTTAGATTTTGTGTGTGAGTGTGTGTGTATCCTCACTTCTTACTTGCCTTTAAAACATATAGTCAAAACAAGTATCAAATGATTTCACTCATCTGTGGAGTACAAGAACAAAGTAAAAACTGAAGGAACAAAACAGCAGCAGAATCACAGAACCCAAGAATGGACTAACAGTTAACAAAGGGAAAGGGACTGGGGAGGATGGGTGGGAAAGGAGGGATAAGGGGGAAAAGGGGCATCACGATTAGCACATATAATGTGGGGTGGGGCATGGGGAAGGCAGTACAGCACAGAGAAGACAAATAGTGACTCTATAGCATCTTACTATGCTTATGGACAGTGACTGTAATGGGGTATGTGGTGGGGATTGATAACGGGAGTATCTAGTAACCACAATGTTGCTCATGTGACTGTATATTAATGACACCCCCCCAAAATGCATCTAATCACACCATCATACCACAGTTTGAAAATCCAGTGTTTTGGTTCTACTGACAACTTTAAAAGAGGAGTAAGAGTTTAGCTTTTCCAAATGAATAAATTTCTTAATACTGTCAGTTAATATTTTTAAAGTTTACACATCCTATTAATTAGATTGTACTGGTTAACGATTGTTAAATAACAAACACCCATAAAATATCATAGCCTACAACAATAAGCATTATTTTTTTCATGCACCTGTGAGTCAGCTGAGTGTCAGTTGATCTAAATTGGGATGGGCTTTGTGTTGACCTTGGTTGGACTTATTCACGGACCTGTGGGTCAGCTGGGGGTCATCTGGTCTGGGCTGGCTGGCTGGAGTGGCTCTGCATGTTGTTCTCCCTCTTTCAGGATTAATGGGCGAGCCCAGGCATGGACTTCTCACAGAGATGGCAGAAACACAAGCATGCAAACAGAAGCACTCAAGAGCTTTTAAGGCCTGGACTGCAACTGGCCCAATTTCATTTCTATCCCACTCTTCTACTGGCCAAAGCAAGTCATATTATTTTAGTCTGAGTAACTGCAAAATCACATGCCAAATGTGTAGATACAAGGTGGGTGGGTTTGAAGAATTGTGGGTAAGGATGCAATATACCACAGAGACCATTTGATCCAAGATCATTAGTATAGTTAATTTTCTCAATTCTCTATTCCAACTCAATGGTGGTATTTCTTTGCAAAATATCAGGACTGGTTTGTCGCGTGCCCTGTCCTCGCCGGCAAGAACAGCATGCAACAACAGCAGGATTCTTCTGCAGAAAGCTTTATTCTTCAGCTCTTTGTGAAACAAATGAGTTGGGCAGGACCCAGAGGGGAAGGAGAGGCTTGCTTATATAGTTCTCATGCTCTGACCTGGTTGGTGCGGCTCCATATGCCTTATTAGCATAACCATTTGGTGGGTCTCATTGGTCCTTATGCCAAGGCGCAATTAGCATGTAGTTTAGTGGTGTGGGATGATTTGTCATTAGGAAGTTCGGGGCCTTCCGGCTGCCCTGCATTGGGCGCTATTTTCTGAGCGCGGCTGCCAACATCTCCCCCTTTTTTGTCTAACAGAAGCTCAAGGCGGAACTTGCCAGCAGAGGCGGAGACAGAGGCCTGACCTCCATCATACTTCCTGATGCCCCCTTTTTGGAGAGGGGTTCTGGGCATCTACCCTTATGTAGTCAGGCATGCCTCTCAGAGGGGTCCAAGACCTCTTGCAGTGCTTTGCCTCGCATCTTCTGGCTGGCGTTGGGACCGCTTGGTACAAAGGGTTTGGACCCTTTTTCTCAACCCTCTTGCACCATGAGCTTCTTAAAGAAAGCTGTGATTAAGCATTGAGGTACTCGGGCCTGGTGAAGTGCCACATGGGCTCAGGGTGCAAGAGCTACCTCAAGCTAAAGCCGAGCTTCTTTCTTAAGCATGTTGAGCCACACTTGGGGAGAGGCGCCAACATCTATCGCCATTAGGGCTTGAGCAAGGATCACCTTGTCCTGCTTATGTTGGTTGCGGAGTCTGCATAACAACCAGAGTAAGAGCATGAGACCTCCAAGCAGGAACACGCCCATCCCAGCCATGCCCGCCCACTCCTTGACGTGGGAGAGAGCTCTGAGGAACCAGGAAGAGAGTCCTTCCGCTACGGAGATATCTAGACGGGTGGAGTTGATGTGGATAATTTCTCGCCGCAGCTCTTCTAGTGTCCCATCGAAGTCTTGGGACCAGTTTCCTGAAAGATACTGGGACAGGTCTCGTGACAGATTAGCTGCCCGTGTAAAATTTTTATATTGAATGCTAGTGATGCAGAGGGCATGATATTTCCGCTCACATCCCAATTGGGCCATTTGCCAGAGCACCTCTATTTGTTCCTCCACGAGATCTATGCGTTGATTGAGGATCATTATTCCTCCTTTCAGTTTGCCATCAAGTGTGGACTGTTGGTCCAGGGCAGAAGCTACTGAGGCTGCAAGGTTATTGAGCTCTGTAGCCGATTTGATGGAGGTGTCTAAAGCTATACTAGCGGCGGTGGCTGCGACCGCGGTCGCGGAGATCAGGAGCACTATGGCGGCTGTAACACCGAAATCGCGCCTTTCTCGAAACAGAGTCATGGTGTTAGGGGCGTCTACGGGAACAGGGACCCAACGGGGGATGCGGACTACCAAAGCATTGGTAAAGTTACGCGCATCCCAACACTGAGACAGAAAGCAGGTTTCATTGGAGCAGGAGTCAAAGCTACTATTGGATAAGATAAACAGAAATGGGGGGTATACGCATACTGGAGAAGGTGGAAAAAGGGAATTAGGTGACTCTGGACCTGATTTTGCTGAACACGTGTAGTTCTCGTTGTTATGGGTCATGATCATGTTCCAGTGTGCGCACATGTGGTTATTCTCGCACCAAAAGGTGATATTTTTTACACCGATTCCCCCACCCTGGAGGGCGGAAAAGGGGGAGAGGTCGGTACATGAGCCATTGACTCCACACAGCATTCATTTATGGAAGGGGTTCATGCTCAGCTGCTGACGAAACTCGCCTTCGAGCACCTTTACTGGCCACCAAGCCTCATTGGCTGGCCGTCCCTCCATATCTGGGGAGATGGTAAACTCCTGCCTCTCAGTTGCCCACGTTACTACAGTTGACTGACAGTCAGTCCAGGGCCACAGCTCTCCCTCATAGTCGCCCACACAATGGGAGGCATATTTGGGTTGACGAGGCCTGTCGGTGGAATTGTTCCTGGGAGAGTGTACAAATGTGCCATTGATCCAGAGAACCATCTGGTGGATAGTCATGTTCTTATAGGGCGGGCTCCCTTCCTTATTAGGCCCTTCAAATTTAGCTGACATAACGGGGAGGCTACTGGCCTCTAGAATTATGTCACTGAACCATCCGTATTTCCTCCGTTTCAGGGAGATACAGCCAGCTAGATTCTGAGTGGTGAAGCATAATGACCCATTAGTTACGAAGGATCGGTTTTCTCTCAGGGGAGCTACTAGGGTGTCTTTAACTAAGTAGGGCAAGTTCATACTAGCATTGGTAGTGAAAAAGCGCGGAAAAACGGCTGCATTGAAACGGACAGGCATAGGCTTAGGAAAGGCAGACAGGATTCCCCATCTCAATACTCCCTGAGTCGGGGTCTCCAGTGTCAGGAGCAGGGTCAGGAGGTACAGCGAAGTCATCTCTTTTGTTTAGGACTTTCCTCATTAGGCGCTCCGGGATCCAGAAGGGATTTTCTTCACCCTGGGGGAAAACACACACAGCTCCCCTGGATCTGATTATGATTGGATCCGGGCCCTTCCATTGGTTAGATAACACGTCCTTCCATTTTACTAGTTCTTGTGGGTCTTTTGGCCACTGATTATGGCGATCCGCTGCTGTATGGCCTTGAGCATCCAGATTCAAAAAATTTATAGTGAAAAGTGCTAGGGCTATGGCAGTTTTTGGTGTGGGGGGTATATCTTCAATTCCCCCTTTTTGTTTAAGTAAATAGGATTTGAGCGTGCGGTTCGCGCGTTCCACAATCCCTTGACCCTGTGGGTTGTAGGGAAGGCCAGTGATATGTTTTATCTCCATGTGATGACAAAATTGAGCAAATTTTGTAGAGGTATAGGCTGGGCCATTGTCTGTTTTCAGAATCTGTGGTAACTCCCATGCGCTCCAAGCTTCAAGGCAGTGCTGGATGACATGGGAAGCTTTCTCTCCTGACAATGGGGAGGCAAAGATGACTCTTGAACAAGTATCCACGGATACATGTACATATTTCAGTTTCCCAAAAGACGAAATATGCGTCACATCCATTTGCCAAACTTGTAAAGGCCTAATACCTCTGGGGTTGATCCCAACATGAGGTGTGGGAAGGAAGCTGCAGCAATGTTGGCAGCTAAGGACAATGTTCCTAGCTTTGGCCCTGGTTATGCTAAACCGCTTGCGCAGTGTTTCGGCAGTGACATGAAATTGTGTATGGAATTTTGAAGCTGCGGTGATAGGGTCTAGCAGGGGAAAAGCTATATTTCTGGTTGCGAGGTCTGCTAGGTGGTTGCCTTGGGTCATAGGCCCGGGAAGGCCTGAATGTGCTCTGATATGAGTTATATACAAAGGAGATTGTCTATGAAGTAGTGCTGATTGTATCTGTTTGAACAAAGTGGCTACTGGGCTGGACGCTTTGATTAGCCCGGCCACTTCTAGAGATTTGACTGCATTAACTACATAACAGGAGTCAGACACAATATTTAAAGGTTCAGGAAAGATTTGTAGGACCTCTAAGACTATGCGACATTCCACTATTTGTGGAGTGTCAGGCGTGTAGCCTTTTGTCACAACTTTGCCATCATGGACATAGGCACCTGTGCTTGTCTTAGACCTGTCCGTGTAAACTGTTTTTCCATGAGGCAGCGGGGTTAGGCTAGTGACCCGAGGAAATACTAGGAGATGATTTTTGGCGAAGTTGATGAGGGGATGTTTAGGGAAATGATTATCAAAGGTTCCTGAGAAACTGTAAGCAAGTATGGCCCAATCATCGTTCATAGCACATAATACTTGTATCTGTTCTACGCTGTAAGGGGTTATAATTTTAGCTGGAGCCTCTCCGAAATGTGTCATGGAGGTTTTTACTCCTCTCAAAGCAAGTTTGGCCACGGCTGCCGGATAGTACTCTATTGTCCTAGCCTGAGAGGCTTGGGGATGAATCTAGATCAGTGGGCCGTGCTGCCATAAAACTGCTGTTGGCAGCTCCAGGGTGGGAAGCACACACAACTCAAAGGGTTCATTCGATTGCACTCTATTTAATTGTGCTGTCATCAAAGCCTGTTCTACTTTGCGAATGGCTTGTAATGCCTCAGGTGTGAGGGAGCGCGGTGACGTTAGTTGTGGGTCTCCTTCTAGGGTTTTAAATAGTGGAGTCAATTCAGTGGTGGGTATCTTTAAGTATGGGCGCAACCAATTAATATCCCCTAGGAGTTTTTGGAAGTCATTCAAATTTCGCAATTGATTATGTCTTATCTCAAGCTTTTGGGGGCAAATTACATCTGTGTAAATGGTTGCTCCTAGGAATTTGCTAACACTAGATTTTTGGACCTTCTCGCTTGCTATATTCAGTCTCCAATTTTCTAGGGATCTAGTGAGATCTATATATGCTTCTTCTATTTCCGCTGGTTGTGGGGAGCAAAGAAGGATGTCATCCATGTAATGGATGATCTTTAGCGTGGGATAGGTCTTACGAATTGGGTCTAGCGCCCGCTGAACGTACAGTTGACATATGGTGGGGCTATTTGCCATTCCTTGAGGGAGGACCTTCCACTGAAATCTGGCATCGGGTTGTTCATGGTTAATAGCTGGCAAAGTAAAAGCAAATCTTTCCCTGTCCTTGGAGCTTAGAGGTATAGAAAAGAAACAATCTTTAATATCTATTATGAGCACTTTCCATTCTTTGGGTAAGGCAGAGAGGAGTGGCAGTCCCCGTTGTACGGGTCCAAGCATTCTCATTTGAGCATTTACTGCTCTCAGATCATGAAGCAACCTCCATGATCCTGACTTTTTCCTGATTACAAATATGGGTGTGTTCCATGGGGACACAGAGGGTTCTAGGTGTCCCACTTGGAGCTGCTCTTGCACTAAGCAATGAGCTGCTTCTAATTTTTCAGAAGATAGGGGCCACTGAGGAACCCATACGGCCTCCTCTGTGAGCCAAGGTATGGGCATAGCATCTTCAATGGCCCCTATGAAAAACCCAGGCCGTGACGGTCATTCTTTACTTTGGGCAGGATGGGCTCTATGTGTCCCTGTTGGTGTTTCCCCAGCCCCTTGCCAGGGATGTATCCCATGTCCATCATCATGCCTTGGGCGGGGGTGGAGTATTCATTAATGAGTTTGAGGCCTAAGTCTCTCATGACATCCCTCCCCCATAAATTGACCGGTAGAGGGAGTACATAAGGGGTGACTGTACCCTCTTGTCCTTCAGGGGCTCGCCATTTCAATGGTTTGGCACTAATTGAAGGGCTTGACTCATATCCTAAACCTTGTAATGAATGTGAGGATTGGGTCACAGGCCACTTGGAGGGCCACCAGGTTGCAGAGATAATACTTTTATCTGCTCCAGTGTCTAGGATTCCCTCAAAGCTCTTTCCCTCTATTTGAAGAGTTAATTTTGGTCTGTCTGCTAAATCTAATACTATGAAGGCTGAATCCCAGTCAGAGGAGCCGAAGCCCCTTTCTCCCCTCTCCGTGTTGGTAGCAGGATAATTGGCGTGGAGACTAGGTAAAACTAAGAGCTGGGCTATGCGGTCTCCCGGAGATATAGGGTAGATTCCTCTAGGGGCCGAACACATGATTTTTACCTGTCCTTCATAATCTTGATCTATGACTCTGGGATGAACTACCAGGCCTTTCAATGCAGCAGAAGAGCGCCCTAGGAGTAACCCAATGGTATTTGGTGGTAGGGGGCCTTTAAAGTCTGAAGGGATAGGCTGAACTCCCATCTGTGGAGTCAACACTATTCTGGTGGTGGCACGGATGTCCAATCCCGCGGAACCTGAAGTGGCTCTCCTTGGGGGGCCTGGTTGTTCCCGAATGACACTTGCGTGCTGGTTGCCCCATATATTTGCGGGCCCTGGTGACGGGGGCCCCTCTGGGCGTTTTTTGGCAGTTCTAAGGGCTTCCCCTCTAAGTTTTTAGTAGATCGGCACTCATTGGCCCAATGCCTACCTTTCTTACAATTAGGGCACAACCCAGGGGTCTTTTGGGTTGTTTGTTCTGAAGCTGGGCTCTTACACTCTCTCTTTATATGTCCTAATTTCCCACATTGAAAGCATTTGATACTTCTGTTAGTGATCTTGGCTTGTTTGTGGCTCTGTAATATGGCCGCGGCTAGGCCCGCATTGGTGAGTGGCCCTCCTATTTCTCTACAGGCTTTCAACCAGGCATGTATCCCTTTTTGTTTCCAGGGTGTTATCGCCTGTCTGCATTCCTTGGTACATTGTTCAAATACTAATTGCTCCACTAGGGGCATTGCTTGTTCCTGATCTCCAAATATTCTGCCTGCAGCCTCCATCATACGAGCGACAAAGTCAGAAAATGACTCGCTCAGCCCCTGAATAATTTTTGTCAAATTGCCTGATACTTCTCCTTTGTTGGTGAGGGCTTTCCATGCCTTGGCGGCGCACGTGTTTATTTGTGCGTATACCTGTAAGGGGAAGGCGGTCTGGTTGGCTACCCACTGTCCTTGGCCCGTCAGCATATCATATGACCACGCAGGCTGTCCTTCGGCCGCGTTTGCGCGTGCCTGGGTCATACTGATATCATGCCACAATGCCTTCCATTCTATGTATTGCCCCATACTAGAAAGGCATGCCTTAGTTACATATTGCCAGTCTGCAGGTGTCATGGCTGTCTCTGTTAATCTCTCAACTTGTGCTATGGTATAGTTGGCACTGACTCCATAAGCCCGAACGGATTCTGCTAACTCCTTAACTTGTTTATGGCTCAGGGGCTGGTGAGAGCGTACGCCATTATCCTCAAATACAGGAAACATTTGTCTAATTGCCTGAAGAGTATCTGGGTGGCAAAAGGAGAGTGCGCCACTCACGTAAGGTGGCGGGGCAACGGGCATGGGGGGACACACTGCTTTCATTTTTTCCTTGGTCCGCTTTTCAACTTTGCTGGTTCCCTTACTTCTACACTCTGCGGTTTTATTTTCTTCCCCTTCCTCTGCGGACGTTAATTCCTCCTCAGATTCCCTATTGGAGAGTTGGAGGTCCCTCAACTCTTTCCAGGGGTATTTACTATTTTCTCCGAGGCGATCGTCACTCGCTTCTCGGGGCTCTTTCGCTTTTGCCCTAGGCGGGCTTTCTCCCTCACTCTGGGGTTTCTTTACCTTCGTTTTTGTGGCCTTTTTTCGGCCGCGCACGCTCTCTGTTTCCCGTTCCGTTTCTGACATACTCTCTTGGATATCTGTCAATGCTCTCTGACCTTCTTTTATTACCTTTTCACATCTCTCATCTTGCAGACAAGCTCTAATCAGTTTCCAGAGGGGCCTGGTGCCTCCCCTCAGGCTACCCTCCTCCTCCTCTCTATCAAGATCTTTCCCCAGTTTGTCCCAGCTCGGGATTGAGAGGGACCCTGAACAAATGAACCAGGGGGCCACACGGTCTATCTCCTTCACAAAAGATCCTAAGACTTTGCTGGAGACCTTCAAGTTTCGCTCTTTGAGAGCTGTCTGCAGCGCCGTGACTAATGACGGTGCATTCCCCATGGTGCCTCCTTATTTACAGAGAACTATCAACCATCATCCTAAAAAGCAGGGGCCTCTCGGAACTTACCCCTCCGGGCTTTCTTCTGACCTGCAGTTCTGAATCCTCTCCAGATGTCTGAAGGGTCCTCCCTGTGCCGGTGATGTTCTGGTTCCCGGGTTTCGGCACCACTTGTCGCATGCCCTGTCCTCGCCGGCAAGAACAGCATGCAACAACAGCAGGATTCTTCTGCAGAAAGCTTTATTCTTCAGCTCTTTGTGAAACAAATGAGTTGGGCAGGACCCAGAGGGGAAGGAGAGGCTTGCTTATATAGTTCTCATGCTCTGACCTGGTTGGTGCGGCTCCATATGCCTTATTAGCATAACCATTTGGTGGGTCTCATTGGTCCTTATGCCAAGGCGCAATTAGCATGTAGTTTAGTGGAGTGGGATGATTTGTCATTAGGAAGTTCGGGGCCTTCCGGCTGCCCTGCATTGGGCGCTATTTTCTGAGCGCGGCTGCCAACATCGGTTCCTTCTACATGATGTTTACTTAGAACTTCATTTTCTTACTATATTCAGAACTACTTCATCTTGAGCGAGTTAGGTAAAAGTCTTTAACTCTAGGGTGTTTTTACTCCTTTGCAAAGCACGCTAATCAAAATGCTTGCTGTTTTTGAATCTTATTTTGCTAAGTGCAGTTAAGATCTTGTAATATGAAAGAACAACAATTACAGACACATTGAAGACAATGTGCAAATATTTTGGTTCTTAGGTAACATGCACAGGTCTCCACTAAACTTTACTAATTATATCATATAACTAAAAACAACTAAAATTCTTTTAAGGATAGCAGTCCAGGATTTAGGCCTAGACCCACAAAAGGCACTTTCCTAGCTGACAGTTACCTGGACTCTGAAAATAACAAGAGCCAGTGTCCTAATGAAAGAGGATAAGGGGTTGCATGTACCCATGTAGGTTTATATGTTCATGAAGTCTTTAGCCCAAAAGCTTTGGTTATTTGTTTTATGGCAGACAACTTTTTGGCAGATATAAGTCATACATATGCCTACAGCAACATAAATCACTGAGTAAGCTGGACAAAATGGAAAATACAGGTAACTGCAAAAGAACTAGTTTGCAAAAGAACTAGTTTATGAGGGACTTTGATTTGGCAGCAGAGTCAAAGCTGTGCTCACCCCAGATGAAGGTGTATTGAGGCCTGTCTGGGAGACTGGAGGGCTGGGCTTACCAGGAGTCTATCTGTTAAGTGATAGGAGACCTCTTTGGAAAGATGCTTCCTGAAAAGGAAGAGTGTGTACGTTGGTATAGTAACAGCCCCCGAGCATTGGCATGGAGATGGTGATCCTCAGTCACTGCCTGGGTGGACTGGTGTGACTTTTAGAGGGTCTGTAGGGAGAAATGTTAGCCCTTCTTTCCTCAAGTTCCTATCTGTACACAATGGGCTTGAGGATTGAATGCACCTCTGTTCCTGACACCGCTTTCAGGAACTCTTACTGGTTTCTCTTACTCTTGCTAAGGGAGGTGGAGGAGCTGATATTACTGGGGAGAACTTGTGCCCTGGGATTTGTCTGCTAGTGAGAAGGGTCCTGACAGGTGACACCTCCACTCTTCTATTTCCTGGCCTTCTTGTCTCCATGCACTTTGCCTGGGAAGTGCCCACAACCCATATTCTGAAGAAGATCTTATGAATTAGACCAGACACAAAAGGTGGGTCTAGATAATAGAATTAACAGGGATGATTCCTTTAACTTGTCCAAAGTTACAATCACTTTGCTTTACTATGGTCTCTGCAAGCAACAGGAAGACTGGTCATGATATTAAAGATTCCCTGTGCTGCACATGGAGGCAGCTCCCTATGCCTCCTTGATCCCTATAGAAACACACCAGAATCTTTGTCTCAGCAGTCCATGTAGAGCAAAGAATCCTCCAGGTTTGAGGGGCATAAGGTAGTAGGAAGATGGGCTAGTCACATGACCCCAGATGACTGCCTTGAAGTGTTACACACACATAGTTTCTCAGTCGATTTCTTACTGTGTCTTTGGGGCGAGGCTTCCACGCAGCAGCATGACTGGCTCCACCTCGTCATTCTCCAAGCTGTCCAGTTCTCTGTAACTGAGTTGTAAGGTGGCACCATTTGTGTAAGTGAAAGGGAGTTGGGTCTGCAGCTCCTCTTATGCCTCTGTGGGCATGCCTGAGCTGGCAGGTTCTATGACCTAGGTGGAGAATGGGAGGTGGGAGGCTCATCTTCAGCCTCCTAACTGCTTTCCAATGGCCCAGAATTCTGGAGATTCCCATACAAATAAACCAGTACTTTCTTTCTCATTTGTCTTGTGAGTGTTGTGGTGTTCCAAACAGCTAACAAGGTGTATATTTGGTGGAGAGTAGCAGGCGTGTGGCTGGTTTATGTACTGCCACAGAGAACACAGAATGCAGCTGCTCTGTTGAGGGCAATGCAATCAGTAGTAGGGGCAGCAGCCATACTGGAGATTTGGCAGCTTCAGCAAAGCATGACATGAGCACAGCAGGACTTCAGATGACATTGATAAAAGATGTCATCAGAGGCAGCATCAGGGAAACTGCACCTTCACCAGGTCTCACAGAGATGGGAGGCTTGCTGAGAGAGGCGCATGGAGCCTGAGCTGAAGCCAGAGCAAAAAGAGGAGGAAGTGGTAGCTGAGAGGCCTTTGCCCTTTGGTCCCAGTGGGACATCTCCAAGGGCCATGTGGTAATGCTTGGCAAGCTTTAAGGGGATCTGAAAGATAGTCAATAATAGTTAAGGGAAGAATTAGAAAACTACTGTGTTTCTATAAATGAGATGCTGTCAGTGCCAAACTGGTAGGGCCTGGGGGAAACAGGTGCTCAGGAGTTTGGACAGGTGTTTGGCATGCCTTTTTCTTACTTCTAGTCATACCTAATCTGATAGCCAACTTGGGTGCTTAAAATAAACTCTTTGGTTTGATGATATTAAATCTTTTATTTTATTTTTATTCTTGACTGTGAACAGGAAGCTTTAATATACACTTGCAGAATTTTGACAGCTTCTGCATTACTGATTCTTGAATCTATCAATTAAAATGATTATTATTCCATATCCTGTGTATATGTGACAAGAGAGGATGATGGGTGACAAATACATATGCAGAGGAGGTGACAGAGGAACACAGAGAGGAAGATTTAGCAATGATGTAGGAATATCGGGTTTCAATGCACATTAAATCATGAATCTCACAAAGACTCCTTTGTTGATTAACACAGTATGTCCAGTTCCTAGCATGGTGTACGACATGTAAGAGGAACTTTTTTTTTTGATGAATAAATATTTACAGTACCTGTGTAATTCTTATCAATGCAAGGTCTATAAGATGCAGTCCACAAGTTGTCCTCAGGGAAGGACCAAGAGGCAGGAAGTAGAAGGAGCAAAAGGCAAAGGAAAATTGAATTTAAACACAAAGGATTTTGAAGAGGGAGAGTGATAGGAATCTGTTACTTTAAACTCTAAAGCCACTATCTGCTAATTCAGCTGCTTTTCTTAACTTTTGCTCTTTGTACAACACTGCCTCTTCAAGCAGTATGGAACTGTGCATGCATTTTCTGGGGCTGTTGTTGAAGACAAATAATTCAGAGCAAGTAAGACAAATAAGACAGAGCAGAGTTTTGGCTGCCTATGAACGATTTGTTCCAAAAAGTCAAATTTAAACATATTGTAGTGATAAAAGGAAGACATTTTCCAGATCTGCCTTACTGAGACCCTGGCCTCTCGTGCCAACTCATGTTTTCATTGCAATGACGTCTCTGTCTCTTGGTGAGGCCATGGAACTGGGGTGGGGGGAGTGGAGGGGCGTGGAGGTGCTGAGACAGTTGTGTTCCCGTGCAGCCACAGCAGAATAACACAGACCTGCCAGCAGGTGCATCAGCATCACTGTAAGAATTCTGAATATCAGAAAAGACATCCTTTTCAGCATGAAGAGCAGCATAAACCCTCCAAAGGTAGCTTGATTTATAGATTCAAGCTGGAAGTTGAAGAATACATTTTCTTCCTTAAATATAGGACTTTGCTATAAAATAAAACACCACAGTCAGTTGTTGGATTTCATTGTTATGACTTGTTTGGTTCCTTTAAATTAAATTGTGGCTAAAACCAGAGACAGACATGTTCTTTTTTTTTAATAAAATGAAAGTAGAAGATTGATGAGAAGAAGTTATGAATTTCTCTGTCCATCCTACCCAATATTGATAATATGACAGTGCATTTCCAAGAGATGATAAGGTGTGTTTTGTCACCTTAATACTCTCAAAAGACAAGTTTTCACATCTTGTCTTCTTTAATGTGTTTATTTCTCATAAATTCTTCCCTTAGGAGTTTTTTCCTGAGAGTATATTATAATACTGCTGCCCTGGAGTTATGTTTATTTTCTACTTGAATTGTTTCACTGATGGTTTCCTGAACTCTGTTGTTTCTAATCTTTTTTGTTCTGTATGTGTTGGATGGATTGATACTTTAAATTCTTCCCTTTTCTCCCCTATTTTTTATTTGATAATTGTTTGTTTTTTTGCTCTCTCACATAAATTATATATCCTTGACCTTATCTTCCAAACATTCTCTTGGTTTCTTTATTTCTGTCGTCATGTGTTACATCCCTGTGGTTTATTTCTTGTTTCTGGAACACTCCTTTTTGATAGCCTCCTGTTCTTGTTCCATGTGTCTATCCCATTATTTCTCTGAGCATATTGGTATCTGTTGGAGAAGTTTTCTTCTCCAACAGTCTTGCTTTCCTCTAGTTTGTTCTACTCCTTATCTTTTGTGTTAGAGACTTTCTTCAAGAGGTTGGTAATCCTTAGAGTCAGGGAAAAAAACTCTGACTTAGCAGCTCTGAGAACATATGTAGAGCTTGTTGACTAAGAACTGTAATACAGGATGATCAGCTCGGAAGTTTGTTGGGAAGTCCATAATAAGAATTTCTTTGGCTTTTCTCCTGGGCTGCCTAGATGCCATAGACAAGATTCTTCAGTTTCCTGCCTGAGAGCCTGGTGGGGAAAAAGATTGCTTTTTAAAAAATTTAGCATAATTCTCCTGAGTTCCACCAAAGTTTAAGTTATGTCTATCAATAGGTAATATAAATAGTATCATACAGTATGTATACTTTTGAGATTGGATTTTCTTCACTCAGCATAATTCCTTGGAACTCCACCAAAGTGGCTGCATGTATCAATAGTTCATTCATTTTTATTGCTGAGTATATTCTGTGGTATGAGTATATGGCAGCTTGTTTATCTACTTACTTGTTGAAGGACATTTGAATTGTTTCCAGCTTTTGGTTATTATAAAAGCTGGTATGAACTGTACTGTGTAGGTTTTTGTGTGAAAATACATTTTATTTCCCCGGGAATGCCCAAAAGTATGATTGTTGTATTATATGCTAAGAGCATGTTTAGATTTCAAAAGAAACTGCCAAATATTTTCCAGAGTGTTTTCCATCCTTTGATGGATACTTAGGGTGTTTCTATATCTTGGCTATTATAAATAATACTGCAATAAACTAGGTTTGAATATATCTTTTTGCATTAGTGTTTCCTTTTTCTTTGGGTGGAATTATTGGATCATATGTTATATTTGTATTTAATTTTTTGGGAAACCTCTGTACTGTTTTCCACAGTGGTTGTACCATTTTATATTCCCACCAACACTGCATGAGGGGGTCCCTTTTCTCCACATGTAAGGTGGAGGTCTCATTTTACACTTTAGGTGTAAAGTGATATCACATTCTGATTTTGATTTGCATTTTTCTAGTGATATTGAATATGTTTTCATGTGCCTGTTGGCTTCTTGTATGTCTTCTTTGGAAAAATGTTTATTCAGGTTCTCTGCCCATTTTTAAACCAGATTACTTATTTTTTTGGTGTTGAATTATATGAGTTCTTTATATATTTTGTATATTAGCCCCTTATCATATATCATTTGCAAACATACTCTCCCATTCAGTAAGTTGCCTTTTTGTTCTGTTGATGATTTCCTTCTTCTGTGCAGAAGCTTTTTAGTTTCATGTAGTCCCACTTGTTTATTTTTGCTTTTGTTTCCTTTGCCTGAGGAGAAATATCCAGAAAATATTATTAATGCAGATGTTCAAGAGTTTACAGCCCAGGTTTTCTTTTAGGAGTTTTATGGTTTCAAGTCTAACATTTAGGTCTTTAATACATTTTGAGTTTATTTTGTGTATAAGACAGTGGCCCAGTTTCATTCTTTCACATGTACCTGCCCAGTTTTCCCAAGACCATTTATTGATGAGACTATCTTTTCCCCATTGTATATTCTTGCCTCCTTTGCTGTAGATTAATTGACCATGTAAATGTGGGTTTATTTCTGGGCTCTCATTCTGTTCTATTGATCTATGTGTCTACTTTTTGTGCCAGTACAAGGACATGAAGATTTTATCCTGATTTCTTACAGAAGTTTTAGAGCTTTAGATTTTACATGAATGCCTTTGACACATTTTTGAGCCAATTTTTATGTATAGTACAAGTTATGTATCAAGGTTCCCTGTTTATATGTGGATATTGAATTGCTTCAGCACCATATGTTGAAAAGGCTGTCTTTTCTCCATGGAATTGACTTACATTTGTCAAAAATCAAATGACCATATTTTTGAGGGTCTATTTATTGACAATTCTGTTGATATACGTTTGCTTTTACCACTGCCACAGGTTTTGAGAAGTTGCATATTGTGAATCTTCCAACTTTGTGCTTCTTTAAAAAACTTGTGACTATTCTAGTTCCTTTACTTTTCCAGACTCATCTTAGAATCACCTTGTTAATATCTACCAAAAATCCTGCTAAGATTTTGATTGAATTATGATGAATTTGTAGGCCTGTTAGGAAGAAATGACACTTGCACAATATTTAGCTTCCAACCTGGGAGCATATATATGATTCTGTTTATTTTGGTCTTCCATGATTTGTTTCATCTGCTTTTTGTAGGTTTTGGCAAAGATCTGTTTTTTTTTGTTGCTGTTTTTAGATTTACAACCAAGTATTTAATGCTTTTTGGTGCTATGATAAATGGTTGTGTCAATTACCAATTTGTTTTCCATATCCCAGGTGATATTTGTCAGCTCTTAATCCTCAGGGACTAGGACACTGTTCAGCATAGACTAAGCACTCAATAAATGTTTGTTAACTACCAGCCTCAATGTTAGAAAATTTGAGTTCTGTTCCTGGCTTTGCTCTACTCATTGCGATATCTTGGGTAAGACATATACCGCCCCCACCCCCCACCGAGCCTCATGTTATCCATCTGAAAATAATGCAGTGGGTCTAGATTGTATGTAAGCATATCTGAGCCACACTTCTTCTATGAGTCTCAGAGCCAATTTGACATGAATTGCCAGGGCATATCTTTGTCACTTCCTATTCTGGATGACTGATTTGAGCTAGTCAGAAGAATTAGGGGCAAGAAAAACATACCAAAGTTTTACTTAACTCACTCCATCAACCAACTGAATTGAATTCTCTTATATTAAATGTCTGAAACTTTAAAAATATGTATTTATTGGATTAATGGGTTGAAAAGGAAGGATAAGAAAGTCATGGTGAGTCCTTTCATGTCCCCCTCCATTCCACACCCCAGGAGAATAATTTAGGGTGGACTATTGTCATTGCCTGAACATTTCTCCAAGATGGATGGGACTGGCATTAATGTTCTGATAGTGATCACTCCTAGGTGATCAACTTGATGCTACACAGTACTTTTTAAATTGTGGAATCATGTTGGTTTTACGGAAGTGTGCAAAGTAGAAAGTTGTGGCAAGCAGAGCAATTCCATTTATCTTCCCCCTTTCTCATCCATCAGAATAGTGCTTATTTTATTACTCACTAGTTGCTCAGGTTGTTACAGCAGATGAAGGGATTTAATTTTCAATGGCAATTTATTCCTAAGACTAGTCCAGAGAAGTGGTGGCCTAATTATTATGGGCTTAAATATTTTATCTTACTTAGGAGACAAAATTTGATAATACTGGACTTTAATTACTCTAGAGGTTAGGTTTTGCTGAGCAGTACAAAGAGTTATCGCCTTTCATTTATGCAAATTATTACATTTGAAATTAAAACTTTGAGTCTGACTCTCGCCATTCTCCAAAGTGAACTTAATTGCAATCATATTTATTGAGGAAAAACCTTTTATAAAAACTGTCACATTCACTGTTAGTATTCCTCTTTCCCTCAACACTTAGGATTGCAGATCTACCACTCAATGGAAACTCTTCTGGCAAGTTACCTTTAGCTCCATTGTGGCTTCTTTACTCTTGGACTTTTCTGAGTTAAAGCCCCAGAAGACCATTTTTCTTGGTGTCTTCCTTTCCCTTGGCTTCTCTAACATGTCTTGATGTTAGTTCGTTTACCTCTCTGATTGCTTTTTGTTATTTCTCTTTTCCAAGTTTTGCCAGACTCGGAGCGGCTTTGCAGTTGTGAAACTGAGGATACAACAGTGACTTGGAGGGGCCAGTGTGGGGCAGGCGGTCACAGCAGTTATCAGCAGGGGCAAGTAACACAGGCAGACTGCCCCAGCACCTCAGCACTACATAGCCCTTCTGGGCCCATAGGCAGCAAGGCAGCAGCAGAAGGAAAGGACCTAAACTGACTCAGGTTAGTTTTTCACACCTGGAAGAATGAGACCTCAAAACAGAAATTAAATTCAGTTGTAAAAATAGAGGTATATATTGGCAAATCTCAGTTTGTGGCCTGAGAGTCAGGTTTACCAACACACACCACTTTCAAATGGCTCCGCTTACATATCATTTGACCCTGATTTTATGAAGAAGACAAATCAATTATGGTTGCTTTCCATTAAGAGTTAATGACTTTTCTAATGTCCTTGAAACCCAATGGCAATAAGGCAGGAACTGGATTTCAGGGCCTGTGCTCCCAAATGCCATGTTCTTTCGCCTAGACCACATAACCATAAGGGCTAACTGGTTATTTAATAATTGCAGAAAAACGTCTAATGATCCATTGCCAGTGGAACTAATGCCAAGTCAGATCCAGAAGGAAAGAAGTAGTACTCTGTAGCAACAGAAATGATGTTTATGTGAAGTACTTTTGAGTCAAGTCAGTTGACACAGCAATCAATAGAGCTGATTGCTATGCCATATAAACTGAGCCATCCTCCTTTATCATTTTAGTGTCTGAGAGGGATAGCTACAAGCTTCAAAATATAGCAATAATATTTTAGGGCTGTATTGAGGCTCTGGTGCAGCACCTTTCATTTTACTCATAACAGAACAGAAGTCCATCAAGGTTATAACTCATGCAAGGTTGTACAGCTGGTTAGTGATGGAAATAGAGCCAGGACTGAGGTTTACGATGGTGCACTTTCCCTTACACTATCTTGCCTTTGGGAAAACTGAAATGGTAGAATTGTTTCTATTTTTGCTGAGCAACAGAGGCTGGAAGAAGTGAAAGGACTTCAAAACAAGTTGGATTTAATTGTGCCATGCTTCCTGGGCTAGACGCTCCTCCCTGCATTCCTCTGCTCATTATCAGAGTATGTCAGTAAGTCTATTAGAGGGCATTTATGTTATTAAAGTCAACATTTCCTTGGAAAATATGCATTATTTTAGCTTCTCAAGGTAAAGCTTATTTCAAAGAGTACTTGCTTAGGGTGCGGAGGGTGGTAAGTACGTCTTCGGTTCCATTAGCTGCCAGCTTTCATCATAATTTTCAAATGGTTCTCTCTACAAGACTTTCTTAGTTTTTTTTGTTGTTGTTGCCTTATAAAGCTACAATTTTTGTTGACCCTGTAAGGCTTCCAGGTCTTAGGTCCACATATTAGTCTACTGTGGGATGGTTATCTAAACTGCTGGACTTCCTATTTGCTTATTATTCTTTAACTTTTTTCCTTTCCTAATGCTTTTCATTACTTTTTATCTCAGTTTCAATTACTTCTCCCTTGTATCTCCTCCTCACCAACCCCCACAAGCAAGGATACTGTCTTAATAGCCATGTGGGCAATTAATTAGCCTAAATTGTTGAACACCTGTCAAGTCTTGCTGAGTTGGCAGGTTCTTCTTCCTTACTTTCATTTCACGCTTTGTCTTTTTGCCTAGTCATCTGGCTACGTTCCATGGATGAGGAACCTGACATTGCTGCAACTTAGTGTTTTTAAATTGAAACCTGAGCCTATCTTTCTATGCCATACCAACAAAAACACATTTAACCACATTTAATCTATCTTCATCTAGCAACTTACATAATTTTCCAGTGTCAATTACTGAAGTGTTCAGGGGTTGGATTTTGGCTGTTATTGCTGAAATCCAGGCACTTATCATCCCTAAATGAAGCTACTCTGTTCACCTCCTAACTGGTCTTAAATCTTTTTATCTACAAGGATTATATCTTTCCCTAACTGTCCAATTTTCTCTTACTGTAGTCACACGAAGGCACTTAATGGTACCCAAGTATGCTTCACTGCCGTTCTGTACCCTTTCTATCTATATGAAATGCTCATGTCTTTTTTCACCCATTAAACATTAGATCTGTAGGAAAAATGGAAGGTTCTATGGTCAGGTTTCTCACCTGACCATGGTCTGCTTGTCCACATGTGCAGTGCTCACAGGTGCAGACTTGCACACAGTGGGCAGTGAGATATTATTGACTCTATGTAAAGAGATCCACTCAGTGATCTGGGGCAGTGAGACAGCGGAGAGGCCTGGAGGCAGAGATCAGCTTGCTGCATGCAGACTTGCCCTGAGGCCGACGGGATTCTAGTGCTTGACCTGCCATCATGAGAATAAAGCTGGGTATAAACCCTTCTGTCTGAAATGTTTGGTTGTTATTTTTTGGTCTCATGGAATCCAGAGGGAACTTGCCCACGGCTGAATCCCTGAGGCCAGAGAGATGCCTACCCACATAACAAGGCTCAGCTGAAAGGTCACCTTTTCCATGAAGTCTTGCTAACCCCTGCTATCCTGGAATTTTCTAGAAGCAGAGTCTGAGGCAAGCTTTCAGGTATATTTAATTTATGGTGGAGATGCTCTAGGAGGAACCTGTGCAGAAAAAGGGAAAGAGCAGGTTATCTTAGGGAAAGTATCTTCCTTTGATACTGTGTGGTGTGGGTGCCTCTAGAGCAGTATTATCCACACCACAAAGTTTTCCCTCTATGAGACAAGGGGCGGATTTTCCAAGGGGTTTCAGCCTGGGCAAGTTCATTCTTGATTGGGTGAGACTGAGAAATACAATGGAATGTTCTTGGGGTGAAAGGGTTTATACCCAGCTTTATTCTCGTGGTGGCAGGTCAAGGGCTAGAATCCCATTCACCTCAGAGTGAGTCTGCAAGCAGGTCTCTGCTTCCAGGCCTCTCAGCCCCCTCAGCCATCTCAGTCTCTGTCCTCGGCACTGCCACCACTCCAGCCTCTGTTATCCTGCAGCCGTGCAGCCTAGAGCACTGGGCGGAGCTCTTTATATAGAGTCAATAAAAACTTATTGCCCACATGTGTGCAGTAAGCAAGTGGGGTAGGGTCAGGTGAGAATCCTGGCCATAGGAACTATCATTTTCTCTACAGGGGCCCCGTCTTCTGTATCACCATATTGATAAGTCAGTAACTACAGGCAGTCTTGGGGTTGGTGAACCTTTCCAGCCATGTGGCTCTGATCAACAGAGGGCAATTTTCTTGAGAAAAGGATATTTGTGAGCTCTTAGCAATCAACACTGTAAGTACTTGGGACCCAGTAAATGTGATGGGTGGTTAAGGGGGAGCCCCAAATCATCTAAAACACAGACTAAATTGGAATTTTTTCACACCTCCCCTATGGTTGTACCATATATGTTATTTCTGTAGCTTAGCTATCAACTGTTCCATGCTTCCTAAGTCTGTGGCAAATTAGAAATATTCAAAGGCATCCAGAGTAGTTTATTCTTATACTAGTGTATCACCCAAAGGTTTCAAGCCTAAAAGTGTAGCTACCACTTAAAAAAATGCCTCCACAATTCTGTTTAATGCAGCGTGTTGCTTACACCAGACATCAATAGCTGCCGTCTCTATTTTCAGAACATCACACCCAGCCCCTCTCTATCCTCAGTTATTAGCTGGGACACAGGCGGGGTCCTGAATCCTGAATTTCCTCCTGGCTTTGTCTTCAGCTTTTCAGGCTGTGGTGAGATGAGCTACTATTTGGAGGTGAGACTGAAAGTCTATCAGAGGAGCTACCCCTGATTTTCATTGTTTCCTCATGAACACTTCCTGCATTGCACAGAGGTAGAGATTTTAGAGGTGAATTAGTGTAGCCCATTATTCTATGCATAGATATCCATGTTTTTGAGGCGTTTTACTAAGGGGAAGGTAGAGCTTGACTCAAATGTCACTGACTTTCTGGTGCAGGATCTTTCCACTAGGGCAGCCTCTCCCATAATTTAGAGTCACTTCTTTCTCCTGGAATCCTCTGAAAGATGACTGCTGCCTTGGTCCTCGGGAGTGAGAGGAACGTTCAGACCACGTTTCAAAAATGGGCCAATCCCTCTACAGCTGAATATTTAACCTAATTACATGGACTCTCAATTCTGTAAAATTAATCTAAGTGAGTGTGGGGTCTTCCCCACCCCCCACAGGAAAGTTTCTTACTTTCCTGTGCCAACTTATTCAAAAGTATTCAAGAGAATATTCTGCATCTTTTTATGATTCCAGCAGTAAGGATTAGCCAAAAACTAACCATCTCCCTCACCTCCTGAATGGCTATTACTTCTTGAATATGTCTGATTTCATTTCAGTATAAACTTTAAGATTAATCTTTTCCTTTTGCAAAGCATCAACAGCAGATTAATTTCCCACTCAAAGCCCGGGAGCAGTGTACAAAGTTACATATCCTTCCTTCTCATCCTTGGAAATAAATGGTCTTGTTCACGTTTGCTCGCACTGACTTTCTGCTTCAGCAGCTCCGTCTAATCTGTTCCTTTTTGTTGCACCCTTCTGGTTCCTCGCTTCACGAAGGGAAGGTCCAATAGGGGAACTTTGGTGGGGAGGCTGGGTAAGAGACTTACTCATCTTACTTACTCATCATCTTTTGTTAGAATGTCCATGTGGACACGGAAGCCAAATCTGAAATCTTCATGTGAATTCTTGGGAAATTTCTGAGGGACGGAACCAACAGCAAAATGAATTCGTAATTCTTTCTAATGAAAGCCTTTATCTCTTAATCCCTAGAAAGGACAAAGATGTTATCTTAGGTGTTCAGTTACAAACAACTTAGACAACTAGGCTTTCTATACTTAGGCAAGAATATTTACTTGGGAATATGTAAATCTAGTCCGTCCTTAGATGTAATTAGCTGTATGACCTAGGACCAATTTTTACTCCAGGCCTTCGGATTAGATTACCTTTAAGTTCCTTTATAGCTACAATGTCCCATGACTATTCTACTAGATTTGGAAGTAGGAGGCCCAGGCAAAGGCATGACCTTGGAAGTTTATACAACACAGACCAAGTAGGCTTAGATATATTTCTATGTCAGTAGTTCATTTACTGGGACAGAGGCTCAACAGGACTCTTTAAGTATCTACAAAACACTTTGCATATGCTATTTAGATAGCTCTTAGATCACAGTCTTTAATCAGAAAGATCACTTCTCTCTGAGTCATTCTTTTTGACTTCCAACAGTGGCATTTTTCAATTCTGTTCCTGGAAACACTAATAATTGTTCCTTATAAAAAAAGTTCTGCAATGAAACTGATTTAGTAAACACTAGATCATGTAGTCCCTAGCAATTCATGTTGTTCCTTGGATACTAAAAGTTCAATGAAATCCCGCTGCAGAAATCCCTGCTTAATTTTATTTAACACAGCACAGTGGTAGGCAGAATAATTGTCTCCAAGGATGTATATTTTCTAACCCTCAGAACCCATGAATATGTTATGTTTACATGGCAAGGAGAAATCAAGGTTGCAAATGCAATTAAGTTTGCTAAAAGGCTGATCTTGAGATGGGGTGATTATCCTAGATTATCTGTATGGGTCCAATGTATTCACAAGAGTCTTTAAAAGTGGAAGAGGGAAGCAGAAAAGTAAGTTTTAGAGTCAGAGAAAGACTTGACTGGCCATTGCTGGCTGTGCAGATGAAAAGAGGTGACTTCTAGAAGCTGGAAAAGCCAAGAAAATAATTCCACCCTTGACCCCCTCAGAGGAACACAGCCCTGCTAACATTTGAACTTTTAACCCAGAGAAACCCACTTTGGACTTCTGTCCACTAGAACTGTACAATAATAAATTTGTATAGTTTAAAGCCACCAAAGTTGTGGTAATTTGTGACAGCAGCCATAAGACCCTGGTACACATAACATTTTCCAAACTTATATATGAACACAGAACACCTATTATTATTACCTGGATCTTGTGTCCAAATATGGGACAAAAGTTAGGGAAAATGCTAGCTTAGCTCTTCTTTCTTCCCTAGATTAGCCCTATCCAATAGAACGTTTTGCAGTGTTGGAAATGTTTTATATCTGTGCTGTCCAAGGTGGTGGCCCAGTAGTCACTGGCAACTGAATTGTGGCTGGTACAATTGAAATGGAAATTTTATTTTATTTAAACTTAAATTGCTATATGTAGCTAGTGGCTACCATATTGGAAACACAAACTTTAGATCAAAGTTTTCAAATTCAGTTGCCTACAGGGGCCAGGCAGGGTATATAAATGTGAGAAACTGATCAAATATAAACAAGACAGGAGTGGATGAATTATGATGAATGGCTCTGACTCTTGGGTTTCAGTGTTCCACTGACTGACAAGGGAGAGTGGAGAATGGACGAAGGGTGTTCTTCAGAAGGTATGCCTCAGCTATAAGGGCACAGCTCCTTTGCTCCTGCTAGTTATTGCAATGAGAGAACAAAGAATTATTACCAGATTTAAGTTTTCAAGAGTTTCTGGGAATTTGGGTCTTTATCTGAACTCATCCAATTTCTCCAAGTTTAAGATAAAATCAAGTATGGTGCATATCAGTCTGCAGACACCCCTTAACAAGAATGATGCAGATGTGTTTCCTTTATTTTAATTCCGAGGCCCTGGCCTAGGGAAGACCTTTATTAAGCACTCAATTTAGGGTTGCTGAGTGCAGTTGTATAGACTGGGCACTGCATGAGAACACACTCATCACGAGTTACCTCTCAACTGCACACATGAAGGATGTATGTATTTATTCACATAATGTTTTGGCAGATCGTGGTATTTTGTTTTAAGAAAGCCCACACCTTATGATGATTTTCCAACAGATGGTAATAAATTGCCTTGAAGAAATTAAGTTTTCTGTTTGCTTTTTATATCATCATATGGGCTAGTGGCAACTTTAATAAAGAGAGGTCTGAGTATCAAGGGGGGGTATCTAGGAAGGCTGCAAATCAGATCAAGTTCAGTACTGTAAACTCTGAACTGCTTTTTTCTTACACATTTATTAAAAGAAAAGATCTGTATCTTTCCCTAAGGGACACCAGACCACCTATGCTCTCTGGGTGTTCCTGTGTGTACTTTGCAGAGAGTACTCCGCTTTGCGTACACGGCTCTCCGTAGCAGTGGCTTATTGAACCGGTTGATCTTCACAGTCCCAGAGCCTGCAACACAGAAGTCTCACATCGGATCTGCTTGATAGATTCTTGTCAAAGGAATATTCTTTCTCTTACATTCCCATTACAGGTGTCTTTTTCCTTTCCAGATCCAGCTGTTTCGTTGTATTTTCCTCTCAGTCTCTCGCTGTTGTCGGCTGTCCCTGTTCTCCCCCCGTCTTCCTTCCCACCTTCCCCTGCTGTCTGTCCTCACTCCTTCCCTAACGGCACTTCTTCATCACCTTTGGAATCGCTTCCATCTCTCTCTCTTTCTCTCCTTCCTCTGCCCACTGTTTCTAGTTCTGTCTGCCTGTGACTGTCTGCTCCCCGCCAGCAGGGCTTTACAGCCACACCACTGAGGGAGCAAAAGGTCCGACACACCAACCTTGATTTTCCAATTGTTTCTTTATCTGGTGTTCTCATGCTGTTCCTCTTTTCCAGGTGTGGATCCACGTTGGAGAGGGAGTGACAGGAGCTTTCAAATATGAGAATCTTTTCTCAAAAGCATCAGGGGAAGGCCACTTAAAAAGTCATTGATCTTTGGCAGCAGGAGCCTCCGTGGCAGCTTTCTTCTACTTGCTCGCCCTTCTTTTGAATCTTAGAAAACAAGCTGGGGGATCAAAATGGAATTTCCTGCTGCATCTAAGAGGCAAACATCTGCTTGTTTTAGTTTCCACGGAGTCCACTCTTCCAGGGTCAGGGGAAGGGGTGAGACCGGCTTTCAGGAAGATGCGTCTGGCTCTCACATGGCGCCTGCCAGGCCCAGGGAAGGCGGTGGGGCTGGGGCCGCGGAGGTGGGAATGAAGAAAGGAAGCTGGCTGGGCCTTGCTTTCAGATGCTCAACTGTGAACACACAGAGCTGCCATCCTGCCCGGGACAACCTCCTTCCTTTAAGTTAGTCTGGACTGGGTCACGTGGACTAGGGATGAGTGTCCACGTGAAAGGTTCACTCAGTTTCTTCTCAGGCTGTTTCAGAAACAGGAATTTTTAGAAGCAAAATTTTCTTCATTTTCAATTCCACATCCACCATTCTGGCATCAAATTTATACTTGGTGGACTCAGATGTATGGCTGGCAGTGACAACATTAATTAGAAGGTCCCAGAGTCCCCTTTCCCTGGTGGAGTAGGTGTTATCAGCTAGTCAAAGCAACTGAATGCGGAAGGAAGTTTGTATGTCGGAGGTGGGTACACCACCAAGGTCTTTTAACTTTTCCATCAATTACAAGAGGAAGCATTCCGCGGACCAGCTGCGGAACTTCTTGTTTAAATCGGGGCTATGTTCAGCCAGGTCTTTCTGTTGGCCACTCTCTCAAGTCAGCCTCAGTGATTTTCTTATAACCAGACAAAAGGACTTCTTTCTTTGGTTAATCAAAACCTCTGCCTTGGCTTACATGTGATGGAACAAAGCTGGAGATTTGAGATGTAAATGCATATGGTCTCCCTTGCGCTTTCTGCCTCTGCCCCACCGGCCTTTTTAGTCCCTTGACTTCCCCATACTTCTTCCTGCCACTGCTATTTATCTTTCATTGCATGCTTCTTATCCTCTTCAACTACTTCACTTCTGCTCAGCCCTCAGGCAGCACTCCCTCAGAGAAACCTGCGCTGACTTCCTCTTGCAGCTTTGCAACAGTCTTCCAAATACAGGATTTTTCACATGGTATTTACCTCTCCTTCACATGTTTGTTCTGGTTTTGATTCAAAAATTCCTCTGTGATTATTAGTTAATGTCTGTCTCCCTTACCAGACTATATGCTCCACAGATACAAAGGCTGGTTTTTTCTCTGCAGTGTTTGGCACAGAGTTTAGCACATGGTCAGCACAGGACCAGAATCTTGAAATGTCATTACAATAAATTCACTTAGTCACTGTCCTTGTTTGTTGTTATTTGGTAACCGCAGGGAACAATTTAGCAAGTAGGCACAGGCCAGTAGGGTCCAGAAAGAGACAGCTGTTGCTGTGGGACAGGGATAGTCCCAGGGCCATTAGAGGTGAATTGCTCAGAGGAAAAGGAAAAGGGTGAGGGTTGAAGAAGAAAGGACAGTGGCTCTGCGGAAGCCACTTGAATTCTTCCCTACTAAGATCAGCTACAGTTAGCTGCCAAAGATTCAGATCTTCTAATCATCCAGGATTAGATTGATTTCCACCCACTCCACCACAGGATAATCCAGTGAGGATTTTTGAGAAGAATGGGATTAGAGCAGCTTGGATTGCAAGAGAGAGAAGCTCATAGAAGCAGTGAAAATGGATCAAGAGTAGTGTGAGGATGGATAAAGGGTTATATGAGCACATCGACGGTTTTCTTCATCCTGTAAGCAAAGGCTGGTAAGTGAAGGAGTAATTGTTAGAGATTGCAGTGGGAGTTGATGGAAAGTCACAATAAAGTTGGAAAATATTCATAACAACAGCACTGGGGGCAGGTTTCCACGGGCAGCAAGAATGTCCAGCAACTGTGCTGGCCAGTGTCCCCAACACCTGCATCCTAATCAGACTGCTCTTGTAATAAAGCATGGGGCTGAAAGGGAGTTCAGTTAGTTATTAACTGTTTTTCTGAGTCTGGTTTTTCAGTTTTCCTGTGGATTGTGTAATCTTCTGAATAACCTTCATGGTAATCTTCCAGGACGTTATCTATTTACCCAGAATGAATTCCTATTGCTTACAAGTAAGAAATCTGGGACTGTCATATGAAATGTGACAGAAAAAAACAGGAAAAGACTTTCTCTGATGTACTCCCTGAACAAGTGCCAGTCAAACCAAAAGCGGTCTTCTGCAATGGCCAAGGTGGGACTGTGTGGATACTCTTGGCAGACCTACAAAGCTTTAGCAAGTAGAAATTCCAGAATAAGCCCCTTGGGGTGGAGGGTTTCCTCTGTGGCTTGAAAATTCTCATGGAGATCAGTCTTTGTGAGATCTCTTAGATTGCTGGAGTCCCCAAACTCCTGGTGCTGAGAGTTAAAACAGACACTAATTCACTTGTTTTCTTCTGGGGTAATTGTGCCCCCCAGGGGACCTTTGGCAATCTATAGAAATGTTTGATGTTATAACTAGGGGAGATGGTTGCTACTGGCATCTAATGAGTAAAGGCCAAGGAAGTTGAAGAATATTCTACAATGGACAAGAAAATCTTCCGTAACAAAGAATTACCTAGCCAAAATATCGATGTGTGGCTATTGAGAAATCCTCATCTAAATAATGTGCCTGAAACTTTCTTCCTCATTAGGAAAGGTTTGTACTGGAAAAAACCCTGTATTGGAAAAATGTTGACTTCATATTTTGAGGTAATATGAATATGTAGAATTGCATCATACAGCAATGATTAGCCACATGTAGCTATTGAGTACTTGAAATATGACTCATCTGAATTGAGATGTGCATGTGTGAAACACACACTGGGTTTCTTAGTATGAAAGAAATCATGTAAAATATCATAATTAAAAGTTGCTTATATGTTGAAATTACAATTTTGAAATAGAAAATAAAATAAATATTAATTTCTCCTATTTCTTTTTTATTTTATTTTTGTCTGTGGTTACTAGAAAATTTAAAGTTGTATATATGGCTCACATATTTTCACTGGACAGCTCTAGTCTAGAAAAGGGGGAGCTAATGAGTTAGAGATCTTAGACATTAGATATTCTGCACATATTGAAAGGAACAAAAGCTAAAAGAAACGATGTTTCATTCATCCTTTAATTATTCCACCCAGTACACATTTTTGAACATGTGCTTGTGCTAATGAGCATTAGGCATGTTAAAGATAAGTAGCTCTTTCTTTGTGAAGAGCTCATAGTCTATTAAAGAAGTCAGAGTCAATAAAAGGGATGCAGAAAAATGTGTAGATTAGTGTGTGTGTGTGTGTGTGTGTGTGTGTATATATATTTATGTAGATATATAAATAGAGAAAAGGGTGATTAGCTACCTAGATGAGTGAGGGAAATGCTTGCAGAGAGGTGAAGTTTCCTTGGGATCTGTCCTTCTACACCTTTGAGTATAACCGGACCATCCCCTTCTCTGAGACTTACCTCTGGAATGTGGTCTTCACTTCTCTCTGCCTACTAATACCCTATCTTGAGCTGAATGACTGAACCCTACCTGGATCACTGTAGCCCCAAGTGATTGTGATTTTGAACTTTTAAAGGTCTTGGTTTGTTTTGTTGATCTCAATAAGTACTTGATAACACAGTACCTTTCTATTCTGTTGTAAAGTACATGAAGTACTGAAATAGAATACACAGAGGTGTTTGTTGAATGCAAGACTGACCATTCCAGAAGGTTTTATTCAGTTAAGGCTTGCTCATAATTCTTTCTTAGTTTCACAGGACAAGGTAGTTAGACACAGTCTCTGTGTAGATTTCTTCTCTAAGTGATCCAGCTGTGTTCTCTCTCCTGTCTGGCCCTTTGCACTTGATGTTCCTTCTGCACTTTCCACATTGCCCTTTGCATGGATAACTCCCATCTAGCTTTTAGGTCTCAGTTTCAATGCCACTTGGTCTGGTAAGCCATCTCTGACAATGCCTCCCTAGAGAGTACATGTCCCCTCTCCCAGGGCACTGTCTGTCTCCTGAGAGAGGGTTTCTCACAGTCCACATGAATGCCGATTCAATGTCCCATCTTCATTATACCATGAGCTCCAAGGGGCAGTTTCTGTGTCTCATTTTCTCACTGTGAGCAAATGATGTTCTTAGCATCCAGGCCCAAGTGTGATGCATGGGATGTCTTAGGTTGGGATCCCCAGAAGCAAATACCAGGGTGAGGATTTGTGTGCAGATGAATTCTTTGGAAAGTGTTCTCAGGAGAAACAGGTCAGGGGAGGGAAAGAAGCTGAGCAAAGATGTAATTTCAGGTGACATGCCACCTGACAGGAGGATAATATGAGCTCTGATCTCACTGTTAGCCCCAGAATCTTGTGCTGCAAGTTTTTCCCAATCAAGTTAAAGGAGCTGGCACTCCATTAGTCAGTCATTAGAAATGAGCATACTTGGGGCCATAAACTCCTTGTTTTCCTTATGGGAAGAACAGTCAAAGTGACTTCTATAATCCAGGGAAGTTTTATGAGAAGGGCAGGAGGAGCCAGTCACTAGACACAAACGCACTGATGTTGGAGAAGAAGTGCATGGGAATTGTAAAGGGGATCTGAGGCATCCAGGTGGAGCCAAGATGACGTCTGCTGCATAGTAAATGCTAAGAAGATTTGTTGGATGGATAATTTAAAAATTCTCTTTCAGATTGACTGAGAACAGTACAATTAATCCAAGCAGTGATGTGGATATTTATGCTTAATATAATTGACAAGTGTCAAATATGGTATTGTGCCTTGGGAGTTTTGGAATTAAAGGAATTTGTGTTTCATTTTATATGGAATGAGTGATGAGCAATTGATTGATCTACCTGAATACAGGATAAAAATGTAGATGAACATATTAATTATGAATCTACAGTATGTTTTTCAGGGGGAAGTCAGAATCTTTTAAAACATTTGTTTAATATTTTCAGCTGATTTTAAAGAAAGAACTACAACCCACATATATAACTTCTTTTGATACTACAGTTGTAGAGGTATTTTATTTGCTGAACAGTGGTTGAACACATTGTGGTGTTACAGATATGACCATTATAGAAAATAACCCAGCATGGCAATACTCATAATTATGAGCATTGTAAAAAATAAGAAACTGATATGGCATGTTACTCTGATCTGAGGGTTGAATAGAGAAGCCTGTGGGATGAACTCTTTGATCAGTATTTCTTAATCTATTTGGCAATCATAAAGCCTCCCCTGAATTTATGCTGCACCTGGTAGAGAGATCTTTATGTCTTATGGAAATGGTTTCACTAGGATGGCTTCAGATGGATATTTACACTCCTAGAGTTTGTCTTTAAAGCTGAGAGCATAGCAAAATATTATCATGCAGTGTTTACTACAGGAAAAAGAAAAAGGCATGAGGATATGATCAATATCCAATGATTTTGCAGAATGAATGATTTAGATCAAGTGCATGATCCTTTCTGTAGCATGAATCTTAGATTTAATAGTTTTCACAGATGTCAGTACTAGGAACGATTGTTTAGAGCTGTATTGACTAATTTCTCTAAGCTCCTTTAAGAAAATGCAACTTAAATTAGGATAAATTAGGGGGAAAGTAATTCCATCCAGAAGGGACCACCAATGTCACCTTAGATTTTTGCTTTTATCTTTGACTTACTTGTTAATGAATGAATAAATTCTTTTATCAGTAGAGTGTGTTGGAGAACACATAATAAATATGTCCCTATTTTCTGGAATGTTCCATTAATCTTGTTATGGAGGAACACAGCCAACAATAATAAATAGGGAACATCTACTTACTCCAGGTAAAATTAATATTATAGTCCTATGTGACAAAAACATTAAAATGTGTATATTTTTAGCAATGAAGTAGTTCTTTAATTAAAAGATAAGAAATTATGAAAACAGGTGATATGAAAGAAGTGCACATAGATAGAAAAGGAATCAATACATTTAAAAAATAACCTCAACCAATGAAGTAAACTTTAGACTTCACACAGGTAAAGAATTAGAGAAATGGAAAAGAGTTTTGAGTAATTCACTTTGAAAACAGCAGAGAAAGACTATGGAAAATAAGTGGAGAACTTTCAATATATGCCTACTAGGATTTCTGAAGGAAGAGAATGGAGAGAATGTTGGAGAAATAAGATTTGAAATATTAGAGGCAGCACTGAAGACAGAATACTCAGGATGGAAGCACACTCTGAATACTGGCTCAGATAAAAAACCTTACACCTGATACTTGGTATTGGAACAGCAAAACATCAAAAATGAAAAAGGCTACTACACAGAAAGGATAGACTACCTAGAAAGTCAATTAGTGAGACAGCCAACATCATATCATTAACAGGAAATGCCAGAAACAATGATGGAATATCTTCAAAGTAATGAGGGAAAAATAACTGGTGACAAACACTTTTATACCCAGCTAGATTATCATGAGAGAGGGAGGAGAAGGTAAAAATGATATTTTAGGTATACAATGACTGAGTTTTTTAGCCACAGTCTCTCACTGAAAGAAATATTCATTTTCTTTGGCAGGAATAAAATTAAACTCCGAAGGGATTGAGATACTAGAAAATAAATAAATGAGCACAGAAATTAAATATAAAATTTTGGCAGTTTTAATTAACTGTTAGGTATAAAAATAAAGCAGAATAAAAATTGTGTATGAATAAAAAGTAAGAGTAGTATTCTAGGCAGCAATGACAACGTGGATACATTGTTCTGTGGAAAGTTAAAGGGTATTAAGATCAATGTCACTTTCAGCAGGAAGAGGGATTCTTGAATAGCTTCAAACTTAGAAAAGTGAAGACCCCAATAAGTATGTTAATTTAAGAGTAGCCTCTATTTTTCTCTGAAAGAGTGGGGAAAGGAAGTATCCATACATTTATTGAATTAACTAAATGCAGCAAAAAGAAAGTAGGTGAAATAATGATGGTTAAAAAAAAAGGACAGTTTACAAAACAATACCTGATTCCTCCAATGACAACTTGTTTTGTCTGTGAAAGTATAGAAATAAATGAAGTGATCTCACAGTTCATCATGTTCTTAATCACCCTGGTAACTGGTAACTTTCCCTGACTGGTCTCTGGGATAGAGAATGTTTGAGTATCTCCCTATAGTCTTACTCAAGATGCATTTAATCCACTGTGGAATCTGAGATTAAGACTAGAGAATATGGTGGAAGTCTCATATTCATCTTCATTTGCTTTTTTTTCCCATCTCCCACCTCTACCCTGGGATCTACAATCATGTTCCTGGGAAAGCTATTTAACTAAACCCCTGGGCTCATATTCTTTGAACGCCAAATCAGATCACATGATCTGATAAGTATTGGTTCCTATATGGGAATATGGAATCATGTGTTCATAGAAGAGGTAAAAATATTGGACATGTGGTCATCAAGAACTATAAAAAGAAAATAAAAATATGTTGTCAACATGAAAGATTAAACATACGTGATTTTCTATATGATCAGTAAACTTGTTGAAACATTGAGCAACCCAGTTATACAGCACTGGGCACTATGAGATATATTGACCCATATATATGACTTTCATCTCATCATACTATGTAATATCACATGACTTGACCAAAAAATTAATATCCTCTTTTTAAACTAGTAAATTTTTAATTCATTGCATTTTACTGATTATAAAAGTAAGCATGTTTTGGTAGAGAATGTGGGTAGAACAGAAAAGTTTAATATAAATAGTACTTGAAACAACCATTATTATTATTTGGGCATATTTTTTCTTTCATTCTTTTATTTAAGTTATTGAAAAAAAAGACTGGTTCTCCCTTTCTTAAAAACAAAATTAATCTTTAGTGGGTCTCTGTATTATTCTTTCAATCCCCAGAGACAAGCATATGGCAAGCATTTAATGAATGATTGGATGGATACAGAGATGATTTGAGTCATGAATAAATGAATAGATACATGAATGCAATTCATCAGGGGGAAAACCATGCATTCAAATTCAGTGCTCAATGACAGAAACCTTAGTGTACAAAGGATGAAAAGATAATAAATTATGAAGGTGGGTTGTGGACAAAGTAATCTAAATTCCATGAAAAAGCAATGCTCACTTTACTCTGAAAATGACAGCCATCAATCCCAAATACAGAATTCATGCTTTGGGTAATAAAATGCAGTGATTTTCAAATGGGCACTAATAGCATCTATGTCATCTTCATGCACCTCAGCTTATGAATTACAAATGATGTATATGAGCAAATACAGCTATAATTAGGGAGTTTCCCCATTCTGTGCTATTACTCTTCATTTTACATTATAAGATGACATTGCACATAATACAAACGACACGAGTTAAACTGGGCTTCTCAGATTCTTTAATTCCTCCCACATGCCCCATTTTCACTGAGATACAGCTGATATATAATATTGTGTAAATTTAAGATGCACAACATAATGATTTGAAATATGTATATATTATGAATTGATTACAAGTTTAATATAGCCATCACCTCACATATTTACATTTTTTGTGTGTATGTGGTAAGAACTCTTAAGATTTACTTTCTTAGCACTTTCAAGTGTACAATATAATATTGTTAACTATAGTCATCATGCTGTACATTATATTCCCAGAACATACTCATCTCATAACTGGAAATTTGTACCCTTGACCACCTTAACTCATTTCTACTCTCCCCCTTGGAAAATACTTTTCTGTTTCTATGAGTTTGGATTTTTATATTCTACATAAATTAGATCATACAGTATTTGTCTTTCTCTGTCTGACATATTTCACTTAGCATAATTCCCTCAAGTTTCATTCACATTTTTTCAAATGGCAAGATTTCCTTCTTTTTTATGGCTGAGTAATATTCCACTGTGTGCATATAGCACATCTTTATCTAGTCATCCATTGATGGAAACCTAACCTAGGTTGTTTCTATGTCCTAGCTATTGTAAATAATGCTGCAGTGCTCTTGGGAGTACAGGTATCTCTTTGAGATAATGGTTTCATTTATTTCAGATATACGCTCAAAAGTGAAATTACTGGATCATATGGCAGTTTTATTTTTAATTTTTTGAGGAACCTCCATGCTGTTTTCCATAGTGGCTGCACCAATTTACATTTCTGCCCACAGTGCACAATGTTGGCTTTTCTTTACATCCTCACCAGCATTTGTTCTCTCTTGTCTTTTTGATAATAACCATTTTAACAGGCCTGAGGTGATACCTCATTGTGGTTTTGATTTACATTTTCCTGATGATTAATGATGTTGAGCACCTTTTCATGTACCTGTTTGCCATTTAGAATAATGTCTGCTCAGGTCCTTTGCCAATTTTTAAAGCAAATTATTTGTATTTTTCAATTGAGTTGCTTATATAATATGGTTATTAACGCCTTGTCAGGTATGTGCTTTGCAAATATTTTCTCCCATTCTGTAAGTTGCCTTTTTATTTTCTTGTTTCTTTTGCTCTGCTGATGCTTTTTAGTTTTATTTAGTCCCACTTTTGTATTTTCACTTTAGTTACTTTGCCTGTGGTGTCGTATGCAAAAAATCATATCCAAGACTGATGTCAACGAGTTTTTTCTCCTGTATTTTCTCCTAGGAGTTTTTTAAAAAAATAGCTTCACGTCTTATGTTTAAGTCTTTAACCTATTTTGAGGTATTTTTTTTTTGTGTGTGACTGTTATAAGATAGGGCTCAATGTTCATTCCTTCCCATGGGTTTATCCAGTATTCCCAACACCATTTATTGAATAGACTATCTTTTTTACATTGTATATTCTTGGCTCTCTTGTCAAATATTAGGTAACATTTGCATGGGCTTATTTCTGGGCTTTTGATTCTGTTCCATTGGACTATGTATCTCTTTTTATTCCAATACCATAATGATTTTATTACTGTATCTTTTAGTAGAGTAAGAATCAGGATATGTGATGCTTACAGCTTTGTTCTTCTTCAGGGTTGCTTTGGCTAATCAGGATAATTTGTGGTTCCATGAAAATTCTAGGGTTTTTAAAGACATTTTTGTGAAAAAATACATTGAAATCTTGATAGGATTGCATTGAATCTATATATAGCTTTGGAAAATGGACATTATAACAACATTAACTCTTATGATATATGAACATGGGTTATTTCCATTTGTTTTTGTCTTCTTCAACTTATTTCATTAATGTTATATAATTCTTTGATCTTTTACCTCCTGGTTTTCCTAAGTATTCCTAAGTATTTTATTGTTTTGATGCTATTGTAAATGAGATTATTTATTTATTTATTTTTGAGATAATTTGTTCTTTGTGTATAGAAATGCAACTGATTTTTGTATGCTGATATTTATATCTTCAACATTACTGAATTCATTTATTTGTTTGTATAGGTTTTTTTTGTGGAGTCTTTAGAATAGTCTATATATAGCATCATGTCATCTGCAAACAGACAATTTCACTTCTGCCTTTCCAGTTTGGATGGCTGTATATTTCTTTTTCTTATCTGATTGCTCCACTTAGGACTTTCACTACTAGATTTATTAGGAGTAGTAGGAGGGATCATTCTTGTCTTATTTGTCATCTTAGAGGAAAATCTTTCAACCTTTTACCACAGAGTATGATGATAGCTATGGGTTGTTATACATGGTATTTATTATATTTGCTATATGGTCCTTCTATGCCCATTTTGTGTTGAGAGTTTTTATTATTAATGGATGTTGAATTTTGTCAAATGCTTTTTCTGTATCTATTGAGATAGTCATATGATTTTTGTTTTTAATTCTATTAATGTGGTCTATCACATTAATGGATTTGTGTATGTTGACCCATCCTTGCATTCCAGATACAAATCCCACTTGATCATGTTATATGATCCTTTTGATGTGCTATTGAATTTGGTTTGCTTGTAGTGTCTTGGGAATCTTTTTTATTAAGGTATCATTGATATACAACTTTATGAAGGCTTCACATGAGCAACATTGTGGTTACTACATTCACCCATATTAGCAATTTCCCCTCACATACTCCATTGCAGTTACTGTCCCTTAGTGTAGTAAGATGCTATACAGTCACTATACTGCCTTCCTCATGACCCCCATATATTAAGTGTTCTAATCATAATGCCACTTAAGCCCCTTCTTCCTCCATCTCCACCCATCCTCCCCACCCCCTTTCCTTTTGGTAACTGCTAGTCCCTTCTTAGGTTCTGTGAGTGTACTGCTGTTTTGTTCCTTCAGTTTTGCTTTGTTATACTCCACAAATGTGTGAAATAATCTGGTACTTGTCTTTCTCCACCTGGCTTATTTCACTGAGCATAATACCCTCTAGCTCCATCCATGTTGTTGCAAATGGTAGGATTTGTTTTCTTCTTATGGATGAATAGTATTTCATTGTGTATATGTACCACATCTTCTCTATCCATTCATCTACTCATGGACACTTAGGTGGTTTCCATTTCGGCTATTGTAAATAGTGCTCCAATAAACATAGGGTGCATATGTCTTTTTGAATCTGGGATCTTGTTTTCTTCAGGTAAATTCCTAGGAGTGGGATTTCTGGGTCAAATGGTATTTCTATTTTGAGTTTTTTGAGGAACCTCCATACTGCTTTCCACAATGGTTGAACTAGTTTACATTCTCACTGGGGGTGTAGGAGGGTTCCTCTTTCTCCACATCCTTGCCAGCATTTTTCGTTCCTCGTCTCCTGGATGTTGGCTACCCAAACTGGTGTGAGGTGATATGTCATTGTGGTTTTAATTTTAATTTCTCTGACGATTAGCAATGTGGGGCATCTTTTCATGTGTCTGTTGGCCATCTGAATTTCTTCTTTGGAGAAGTGTGTGTTCAGATCTTCTGCCTATTTTTAACTGGGTTATGTGTTTTTTGGGTGTTAAGACGTTTAAGTTCTTTATATATTTTGGATATTAACCCCTTATCAGATATGTTGTCTATGAATATATTATACTATACTTTAGGATGCCTTTTTGTTCTGCTGATGGTGTCCTTTGCTGTACAGAAGCTTTTTAGTTTGATGTAGTCCCAGTATTCTTTTTTGCTTTTGTTTCCCTTGCCTGAAGAGATGTGTTCAGGAAAAGGTTGCTCATGTTTATATTCAAGAGATTTTTTATCTATGTTTTCTTCTAAGAGTTTTATGGTTTCATGATCTACATTCAGGTCTTTGATCCATTTCAAGTTTACTTTTGTGTATGGGGTTAGACAGTGATCCAGTTTCATTCTCTTGGATGTAGCTGTCCAGTTTTGCCAACACCAGTTGTTGAAGAGGCTGTCATTTCCCCATCGTATATCCATGACTCCTTTATCACATATTAATTGGCCATATATGTGTGGGTTTATATCTGGGAAATCTTTTCTATTTCATTGATCTATAGGTCTATTCATGTACCAGTACTAAATTGTCTTGATTACTGTGGCTTTGTAGTACAGCTTGAAGTTGGGGAGTGTAATTCCCCCAGTTTATTCTTCCTTCTCAGAATTGTTTTGGCTCTTTGGGGTCTTTTGTGGTTCCATATGAATTTTAGAACTATTTACTCTAGTTCATTGAAGAGTGCTGTTGGTATTTTGATAGGGATTGCATTGAACCTGTAGATTGCTTTAAGCAGGATGATGGCCACTTTGACAATATTAATTCTTCCTATCCATGAGCCCAGGATGTATTTCCATTTATTGGTGTCTTCTTTAATTTCTCTTATGAGTGTCTTGTAGTTTTCAGACTATGGGTCTTTCACCTCCTTGGTTAGGTTTATTTCTAGGTATTTTTTTCTTTTTGATGCAATTATAAATGGATTTTTTTCCCAATTTCTCTTTCTGCTAGTTTTTATTGTTTCTTGGGAATTTTTACATCTATATTCATCAAGGATATTGGCCTGTAGTTTTGTCTGCTTATAGTATCCTTATCTGACTTGGTATCATATTAATACTGGCCTCATCAAGTGAGTTTGGGAGTGTTTGTTTCCTGCTCTTCAATTTTTGGAAGGATTTGACAAGGATTGGTGTTATTCATTCTTCAAATGTTTGGTAGAATTCACCAGTAAAACTATCTGTTCCTAAGGTTTTCTTTGTTGGAAGGTTTTTGATTACTAACTCAATCTTCTTCCTTGTTATTGGTCTGTACAGGTTTTCCATTTTGTTCCTGATTTCAGGTTCATTCCTGATATATGTTTATCTCATTTTTTATGTTGTTCAAATTGTTTGTGGATAGTTGTTCAGTCTCTTTCTTAATCTTATTAAATCACCCTAGATTACACTTTAAAATTATTTGGAATGACATAATGGAAATAATGCAGAAAGCACCTCTGTGCTTTGAGTTTAAACTGTTTTCATGATACTTGGAAGTTCCATTTTACTAGAAAGATCTATTAACAGACAAACATGATTATTGAGACTTGGGTATTCGGGAAATATTTTTTTAGAAATAAATGAAGTAATCTGTCACTGAGGTTTCCAAATGAAAATTAGAATTGCAGAAAAAGTACAATCTTATATGTGATCTTGACATTTTTCCAAACACTTTTATGATGAGACCAGTGGTTATATTAACACAATTCTATTTTTAGATTCTATTATAAAATGTGTTTACGTTCTGAATATCTGCAAGACTCAGTGAACCAGTATTTTCCAAATGACCATCTCATGATATTACAACATCATTCATGTTTAAGAGATCTATTCACAGTTCAAGAAAGACAATGGAGTTTAATGTCACAGAGCATGCAAAGCTCACTGAAATTGTTTTGGATTCTCTATTGCAACGTATTTTTATAAAACCATCACTCGTTGAGTTTAGGCATCACATCAAAGAAGAAAAATCTACAAATATCTGAAAAAGCTATTAAAATACTTTTCTCTTTCCAGCTACATATTTATGTTAGGCCTGGTTTTCTTCATTTACTTCATCCAAAAAGAATACCTTACTGAATGAATAAAGTGGTAAGAAAATCCAGTTGTCTTTTAGTAAGCTGGACACTGGGTTTGCAAATATATAAAACAATGCTATTCTTCTTCATTTTTTGTTTCTTTTGGAAATAGAGTTATTTTTCATAAAATGTGTTATTTAAGTCAACATATAATAATGTATTTTAGTATAAATTAGTGAATATTTCTCAGTTCTCACTTCCAATATTATAAATATTGATAGGACTGCAGAGAAAAAAGTTTTTGGATTTCCTTGATAATTTTAAATGTAAAGGAGTTAAGAATACAATGAGGCTGTAAAAATGACAATTCTATATGGAACTTCTTTTTATAATTGACTGTATTTACTCTAACACAGCCTTTTCTTCACTTTGGTCCTGACAATAAGGTGCTAAAGTTGAGGTCTTGATCACTTTTAAATCTAAGTTTTCTCCTGATCCATGAACCTCTCAGCCCTGATTAAATCCCCTTTGGGAAATTACAGCTTATGTGATTGAACGTTATTTCAGCCTCCCATGGATGTGAAATAATTCACTTTGGTGGCTGCATTTCCATACAGTGTGAAATGATCCCTACATCAGACCCCTGTAGTGGGAGCCATTACTAACCTGGAGATGGAAAATAGTCAAAAATAGGATGGAAATTTGTCCTATTGAGAAAAATAACAAAAACTCAAACTTGAAATATTAAGAGATGGCTATCTGTAGAAAGACCCACATTTAAAATTAATACCTACAGACTTCCTTTAATACAATTTTATTTGGGCAGGTAAATGCTTGCTTACTGCTCAGTCACTATGTAGAGGATCTTAAATCTAATGAATAAAAGTCATAGTCAATTAACAAGCCATTGGAAATGGTTTTATGTTTCTAAAATTGTAAGTCAAGAGAATAATATTATTTGCATTACAGGTAACTTCCTCTGGAATTCTCTTTGCTAAGCAAAATGATGCACGTGTCTAAGTAAAATGCAAACTATACAATGTTTTTAGCCATTGACAACAATTTTATAATGAGGCTGCTCAGTTTAGAGAGCATTTAAAATGGCTCATTTTAGAGAGATGAGTTCTCACATCTTAGAAATTTCATTAAGCTATGAATTATGAAGGACATATATCTTTTTTGAGAAATTATTTGAATATTCACAAATATTATTAGTGCTAATGACTATCTAAAGTCAAAGTGATGAACCAAGATGTAGTAAAGATATATGCCTATGATTAATGTTCTATCAAATTGATTTTTAATTAATTCAGGTATTGCATACTGAGATTTCATTACATTATAAGCTCCAACTTGCAATTAAGGAGCAGTTATTGTATAGCTACAAAATTAATAGCAATGGGTAGTGTTTACTGAGTGCTTGCTATATATGCAAGGTACTTTCTAAGTACTTTACAGATGTTGTTTTACTTATCTCTCTCAGTGAACACTATGAAGTTTATGCTGTTGTTATATTCTCTTTAGAGATAAAGAAGCATGTTCTAAAAGACCCAGAAATACAAAGCCAATAAATTACAAAATCATGATTAGAACTCAAGTAGTCTAACTATAGAGTCAATACTTTTTATTTAAATTGCCTATCTGGCAGGATATCAAAACCTCTCAACAAAGTAAATCTTAGAACCAGATGGTTTCACTGGTGAGTTCTACCAAACATTAAAAGGTGGATTAATGCCAATTATTTCATACTCTTTCAAAAGACTGAAGAGGAAGGAGCATTCCCAAACTCATTTTATGAAGCCAGGATACCCCAGACACCAAAACAAGATAAGGACACTATAAGGAAAGAAAGCTACAGAACAATATTCCTTATGAGTATAGATGCAAAAGTTCTCAACAAACTACTAGCAAACTCAATTCAACAGCACATTAAAAAATCTACATTCTATGATCTAGTGGGATTCATCCTTGGGATGCAGGGATGGATCAACATACACAAGTCAAGAAATGTTACACCACCATAATGGAATGAAAGACAAAAATCATATGACCATGTCAATGAATGCTGAAAAAGCATTTGACAAGTTTAACATCTTTCCAGGATTAAAACACTCAGCAAATTGTATATAGCTGAAACATACCTCAACATAATAAAGATCATTTATGACAAGCCCACAGATAGCATCCTACTCAATGGTGAAAGGTTGAAAGCTTTCCCTCAAAGATCACCAATAAGAAATGGTGCCTACTTTCACCACTTATTCATCATAGTGCTGGAAGTCCTAGCAGGCAATCAGACAAGAAAAAGAAATAAAAAGAATGTAAGTCAGAAAACAAGAAGTATAATTTTCTGTTTCTGATGCTATGATCTTGTATGTAGAATATCTTAAAGATTCCACCAAAAAAACTTAGAACTAATAAATGAATTCATTAAAATTTTAGGATACAAAATTAACATATAAAAATAAGTTGCATATCTATACACTAACAAACCATCTGAAAAAGACATAAAGAAAACAATCACATTTACAATAACATAAAAAACAATAAATTACTTAGGGAAACATAGGAAATGAAAGATCTGATAACTATAAGTCATTAATGAAAGAAGTTGAAGAAGACAAAAATAAATAGAAAGACATCCTATGTTCACAGATTGCAAAGATTAGTGTTAAAATGTCCATACTACCCAAAGTAATCTACAGATTGAATGAAACTATTAAAATCCCAATAATGTTTTTCACATAAATAGTAAAAATAATCCTAAAATCTATATGGAACCACAAAATACCTCAGATAGTCAAAGCAATTTTGAGAAAGAAGAACAAAGCTGAAGGCATCATATTTCCTGATTTCAAACTACATCACAAAGCTATGAGAATCAAAATAGGATGTCACTGGCAGAAAAACAGACACATAGACCAATGGAACAGAATCAAATGTCAGAAACAAATCCACACATATCTGGTCAACTTATATTGACAAAGGATCCAAGAATACTCAAACAGGAATGTGTAGCTCTTCAATAAACAGTGTTTTGGAACACTGTATATTCACATGCAAAAGAATGAAATTGGACAGCTTTCTTACATCACTTCCAAAAATTAATTTGAATGTACTGAAGACTTAAGTGTCAGACCCAAAACTATAAGAATCCTAGAAGAAAACAGGGAAAATTTTTCTTAGCATTCGTCTTGGCAATAATTTTTTGGATATGACATCAAAACACCAGCAACAAAAGCAAAAATCAGTAAGTGGGCCTACATCAAACTAAAAAGTTTCTGTACAACAAAAGAAACAATCAGCAAAATGCAAATGCAATGAGAGGAAGTAGTTATAAACCATATATCTGATAATGGGTTGTATCTGAAATATACAGGAACTCATATAACTCAATAGCAAAGAAACAATCTGATTTAAAAAGTGGGCAGAGGACTTGAATAGACATTTCTTTAAAGAAGTTCAAGTAGTCATAAGGTATATGAAAAGATGCTCATCATTAATCATAAGGTAAATGTAAATAAAAACCACGATGAGGTATCTCCTCATACTTGGTAGAATGGCTATTTTCAAAAAGACAAGAAAAAACAAGTGTTGGAGAGGATATATAGAAAAGGGAACCCTTGTACATGTGGGTGGGAATGTACACTGTGGGTACAGTTGCTGGAAAGCAGTATAAAGGTCTCTCAAAAAAAATTGAAAAATGGAACTACCATATAATCCAGCAATCTCCTTTCTTGGGTATATATTTGAAGAAAATTAAATCACAGTGTTGAAGAGATATCTGCAGCTACATGCTCATTACAGCATTATTCACAGCAGTCAAGATGGAAACAACCTAAGTGTCCATAGATGGATGAATGAATAAGAAAATATGGTGTATATTTATATTCAGAGGAACATTATTCAGCCATAAAGAAAAAAGGAAATCCTGCCTTTTGTTTGCAATCTTGGATGAATCTTGGGGACATGCTAAGTGAAATAAGTCAGACAGAGGAAGACAAATACTGTAAGATATCACTTATATGTGGGATCTCAAAAAGGCAAACTCATAGAGTCAGACTGAAGGTTGCCTGGAGCTGGGAAGTGGCAGAAATAGGGAGTTGTTGAAAGGGAACAAACTTCCAAGTATCATATGAGTAATTACGGGGATCAAAGTACAATGTGGTGGCGATAGTTAATAATACTGTGTTGCATACTTGAAGCTGCTAAAAGATGTTCTTACCACACATACAAAAAAATTGGCAGTTTTGTATGGTGATTGAGATGTTTACTAACATTATTGTAGTGATCACAATATATACATGTATCAAATTATCACATTGTGAACCTTATACTTGCACAATGTTATATGTCAATTATACTTCAATAAACTAGAAAAAAATGTTATGATAACACCTTTACATACTTAACATATATCTCTTTGAGACCCTGGTACAATTTGAGGGGGTAATACCCAGAAGTGAAATTGTTGGATCATATGATAATTTTATGTTTAATTTTTTTAAGGAACTTTCATATATTTTTCACAGCAGTTGTACCATTTTACATTCCCACTGTGATGCGTAAGGGCTCCAATTTCTCCACATCCTTGCCAACATTTGTTTATTTTCTGTTTTGTTTCATTTTGTTTTTTTTTTTGGTAATAGCCATACTAATGGGTGTGAAGTGGTTTCATATTGTTGTTTTGACTAGAATTTCCCTAATGACTAGAAAATTTGAGCATCTTTTCCTGTGCTTATTGGCTATTTGTATATCTTCTTTGGAACAATGTCTCTTCAAGACCACTTCCCATTGTTAAAATGGCTTGTTTGGTTTTTGTTGTTGAATTGTAGGAGTTCTTTATATTTTCTCTATTGCTTTCCCCACTTTATATCCATTTTCCCTTTCTGACTGCCCGGCCCTCAATTTCTGGAATGAGACATAGAAACAATAGCCTTAAATAGACTGCTTAACCAGTGCCATGGCTGTGTAAAATCAAACCCCAATAAAGTCTTTTATTATATGTCTCTTAGGGAATCAGCCTCTCTGATTATATACTGACTAATAAATAATCTCCACATGGCTTGTGTAACAGCCCCATTGACAAAATGAATGCAATTATTGTGCTCCACATCACCCACAACACGGTGACTTTATTGGGGTCAGACTCCTGGTCATTTATGGAGTCCAGACTCATGTCTGCTATCTCTGAGCCATGCACTTTCAGCAGGAATGTTATTTTCCTTAAATTGAGGAAAAAACAGAGGCATCTCAGCTCATTACAATGCTTTCCCTGTAACATTTCCTTACCTGAAGTGTTAATAGTAGTGATCACTTTATCAATGACATGGTTTCTGAGTCAGTCACAAGACACTATCATTATCCTCCAGGTCACCCGGATGACCTAACTGTTGTTTGAGGCCACCCCAGCTATGCCAATCGTGGCCAATGTGGAACGAAAACGAACACTTGTCCTGCCACCATTATGAATAAACATATACACGATGTCCCAGAATGGGATAAACCAAAAAAATGGTCACCCTGTCTAGTTCAGGTCCCTAAAATAAATGAAACTTTGAGCATTTCCTTTAAATGACTCACTCCCTAGAAAAATAACTATGACCCTAACTTTCACAAAATTGATTTCTAAGGATATGTATTATCCTATGTGGATAGGATAATTATGTGAGAAAGTTGTTTTCCTACTATGAATAGGTTAATTTAAACTATACAACCTTGGTAATTTCAGTTTTTTTCACCTTTACATTTATGTTGTATTTTTTTTATCCAACAAGCTAATTTTTCTGAAGTGTGACTTTTGCCAACTTTTTCCTTAAGAAAATCTCTTTTCTAAATGCTTTGATGTCTAAATAGTCCTCTCACATGAGCATGTTTTTATGTTTCCTAGAATAGAAATAACCATGATAGTTGGTAGCAGGAGTAAAAAAAAGAGTGCTTCTCTCTTAGGTTGAATCTATATACCATGAAATTATAAGCAAACTTGTGTACTAATGTTCCTCTAATTTAATTCATAAGAACACCCAGCTTAGGGAACTCATATTCTAACTTGGATTTCGTGGGAGGTATGGGAAGGGAGCATCAGTTGAAGCTGAAATCTGGGGTGTATGGTGTATGTCATACCCTTTCACAGCATTAAGGATGTAGCCTCTAGTCTCATACTGCATGAGTTCAAATTTGAACCCTATAGCTTCCTAGCTATAAAATTGAAAATTTATGTATATGTTCTGTGTCTCAGTTTCTTTGTCTAGTAATGGGGGAAAATAACAATACCCATATTATAGTGTTTCAGTGAGGATTCAGTGAAGTTATAGAAACATAGAACCTATCATATAGTAAGTGTTTGATAAATATTAGTTGCAATTACTAGGCCTAGTGGTATTCTTGAGATCACTTGAAGCTACTGGAATTCCCTCCTTGGAAAAGGGTGAAAAATGGTCTATCTTCTAGACTAGAAGTAGTGTTCACCACACAGCTGGGCTCAGGGTTTAAAATTCAAGGGACTAAATTAAGTACATGCTAAGTTTGACGCTGGAAGAGGGGTTTTGAGGGTATGTCAAGTAACAAAAGTCGTTTTGTGATACTGGAAAGTAGAATGCTGTGGAGAAGAAACATGAAAACCCATAACAGGTCAGAGGCAGCCTCAAATTTGGGATGGAGAACAAGCCAGTGACTCAGAGGAGAATGAGTCTGGAATGAGCTGACTGGGGACAAAGAAAGAAGGGTTGCAGAAAATACTTGCCATCAGTTTACCTTTGCCTTTATTGGATGACGGGAGTATGGTTTATGCATTGCCCAGCTGTTTTGCAAGGTCAGAGGCAATGTAGACTGATTCTAGTTTGGACAGTCTTCGAATGGGTGATGTAAATCCTTGCATTGACAGGAGAGGAATTGATATTGAACAACCATCTTTAAGATAGTAAAGTAATTAATATTAATTACAAACTTATGTATCACACATTGGCTACTCTTGGGTGAGAAAGCCAAAGCTCAGGAGGGGAAATATATTGGTCATCGCTTTTTTGATTGCAGATGGCCAAAACCTGTTCTGAAGTAGCTTAGGCAAAATGGGGCGTTAATCAGCATACGTACCCATGAGAAGGGCTGGTACAATGCCGAGTACCAGAGTTTTCTGGAACAAGGGAGAGTAGCAGTGCAGGCTCCATTCTCTTGCTCACTCTGACTCTCCTGTGTTTTTCTGCATACCAGATTCATTCTTTCATGTTGGTTTTTGCCATATGGTTGGGAACATGACTCTTGGCAGCTCCTTCTCTCAGTTTTTCCACTCGACAGGCAACAACTCTGATTAGTTTGATGTGGGGCCATGTGCCCATTCCTGTAGGAATAAATGTAGCAGGGGATTGGGTACTAAGACTGGCTGCATCTGCTAGAGCCTCAGGTTTGGGGTCAAGAGAGAAGAAATTCACCTCATAAAAATTCAGTTTGAAAAGGGGAGAAGGGCTAGGGAAACAAAACCAGTAACTGATTGCTGTGGGTGACTTGCCCATGGTCTTACACAATCTGTAACTGTTGGAGCTGGGAATGGAACCAGTTCTGTTTCTGTCTTCATCTCCAAAGCCTTTGTTATTTCCCTATCTGCCTCCATTGGCCTAGTTAATACCCAGCAATGTGGAATTTATTTCAGGGTACTGTGTGGGGAGGGGGGGCAACAGAATATTCCATATTATTGTTTTTACCGCCAAACTTCTTCCAACTTCTTGACACTGACACCATGTTTACAATTACTTCTAAAATACTTTTTACTTATTAGTCCATGTTATGTGTTTACATTGCAGTGTGCTTGAATTGGTGGTGTGTCTTTTTTTCCTCTCTTTTATTGAGTAAAAAGCTCCTGGAATCAGGGAAGTCCTGCCAGACAGCACCTAGCGTGGCACACTGCTCTGTCTTAGTGCTTCATGAATATCCTGATAGGTCAGTCTTCCCAAAACAGGTGAAAGAGTGATTTCGAGTACTCATCATTTGTACATTTGCTTTTTTGACAGATTTGTTAAGTATGAGGTGCATACAGAATAGTGCACAAATCATAAGTTTATAGTTTGATGGAGTCTCACAAATTGGAAGACACCCATATAATCAGCCAAGATAAGAAAAAAACAACACAGCTAGTATCCCCAGAAGCCCCTTTGAGACTTTGTAATCACTGCTCTCTTTAGGAGTGACCATTATAAGATGCTTATTTTTATTTATTTATTTATTTATTTATTTTTTTTGAGAGGGCATCTCTCATATTTATTGATCAAATGGTTGTTAACAACAATAAAATTCAGTATAGGGGGGTCAACGCTCAATGTACAATCATTAATCCATCTCAAGCCTAATTCTCGTCAGTCTCCAATCTTCTGAAGCATGACGAACAAGTTCTTACATGGTGAACGAATTCTTACATAGTGAGTAAATTCTTACATGGTGAACAGTACAAGGGCAGTCATCACAGAAACTTTCGGTTTTGATCATGCAATATGACCTATAAACAATCAGGTCAAATATGAATATTCGTTTGATTTTTGTACTTGATTTATATGTTGATCCCACATTTCTCCTATTATTATTATTATTTTTATTTTTAATAAAATGCTGAAGTGGTAGGTAGATGCAAGATAAAGGTAGAAAACATAGTTTAGTGCTGTAAGAAGGCAAATGTAGATGATCAGATGATCAGGTGTGTGCCTATGGACTAAGTATTAATCCAGGCTAGACAAGGGCAGCAAGACATCCACGGATGCAGAAGATTTCTCTCAAAGCCGGGGGGGTGAGGTTCTGAGCCTCACCTCTGTTGATCCTGAAATTCTCACCTGATGGCCCCCCTGCGACTGTGCCTGTCTTAGGTAGTTCCTCCCTTGAGGAATCTTACCCGTCTCTGGCTAACCACTCATCTTCCGGGGCCATACAGGGAAATGTAAAGTTGGTAAGTGAGAGAGAAGCCATATTGTTTGCAAAGGTTAGCTTTTTACTTCTTTGCAGATTTATGCCCTGTGGCTTCTATGCCCAGCACTTGTCTCCAGGTATCTTTACCACCTGGAGGAATTATGATACTCGGTAAATTCGATATGAGGCACGAATTCTATTTAAGGGTTGTAATTAGGAAGGAAGAAGAAAAGCTATAGATGTATCATATGAAGGAAACATGGGAGGATTGATTATTTCTCTGACATATCTTCTTGTATAGTACCTTAAGTATGTATAGGTTTTAAACTACTAACTAATTTGCACACACATATTAACATAATAGGAATACGGTGACATAAACAAAGCAAATCTATAATTACCATCCATCTCCAGTGAAGCCAAGAAAACCATTTAGGCACCCTAGGCATTTGTGAAAATTTATCTATGATATGATGGATATTGTCCAACTGTACTTGAACCATCAGACAAATTAAAGCAGCCCATTTCTGGGATCTGTTCACATCCCATATGTTCTTTTAACCATAGATAGTCTATAGTCATGAGATTTTGGAGTGCTACAACTTGCACCCCTCCCAACTCCTGGTTGAGTTCCAACAGTACAGATCCGGTCAAATTTGTTGTCTCACTGTATGCACATGCCAGCCTAGACATCTCCCTCCTCATTCTTATGGCAAGTCCAGGAGACGGTGGGCTGGATGCAGCACAACCGCAGCATTGTCCGGATCCCTGTGGAGGCTTTTTGATGATCATCCCCCGGCACAAGTCCCTCAGAGAGTGCTGATGCCGGAAGCTCCTCCTCATATCGTATCTTAGTTCATTTTCTGGGTATCCAAGCTAGGCCTTGACCTTCTGCGTAGAAACAAACAGACCCTTTGCCCACACTTTGACATGCCCGCTATACCACTGTGCAGAACTCATTGGAGGTCAGCACACAGTAACTGCTTTTTTTTTTTTTTTAATTAAGAGAAAGGAATATTATCAGAAAAGAGTACCTCCATAGCTGATCATCTGACACCCTTTAAGTGATCAACATTAAGGATATTTAAAGCATGCGTTGATCTTTGATTTACCAATAGTTTTATCCTGTTAAGGAGTAATCCCCCTTTCTTTCTTTCTTTTCTTTTTTTTTTTTTTTTAAATTTTTAATCTACACTTACATGAAGAATACTATGTTTACTATGCTCTCCCCTATATCAGGTCCCCCCTAACAACCACATTACGGTTACTGTCCATCAGCTTAGCAAAATGTTGTAGAGTCACTACTTGTCCTCTCTGTGTTGTGCAGCCCACCCTCGCCTTGCTCCCTCCCCCCCATGCATGTTAATCTTAATACCCCCTTCTTCTACCCCCCCCTTATCCCTCCCTGCCCACCCATCCTCCCCAGTTCCTTTCCCTTTGGTACCTGTTAGTCCATTTTTGGGTTCTGTAATTCTGCTGCTGTTTTGTTCCTTCAGTTTTTCCTTTGTTCCTATACTCCTCAGATGAGTGAAATCATTTAGTATTTCTCTTTCTCCGCTTGGCTTATTTCACTGAGCATAATACTATCCAGCTCCATCCATGTTGCTGCAAATGGTTGGATTTTTCCACTTCTTATGGCTGAGTAGTATTCCATTGTGTATATGTACCACATCTTCTTTATCCATTCATCTACCGATGGACATTTAGGTTGCTTCCAATTCTTGGCTATTGTAAATAGTGCTGCGATAAGCATAGGAGTGCATCTGTCTTTCTCAAACTTGATTGCTGTGTTCTTAGGGTAAATTCCTAGGAGTGGAATTCCTGGGTCAAATGGTAGGTCTGTTTTGAGCATTTTGATGCACCTCCATACTGCTTTCCACAATGGTTGAACTAATTTACATTCCCACCAGCAGTGTAGGAGGGTTCCCCTTTCTCCACAGCCTCGCCAACATTTGTTGTTGTTTGTCTTTTGGATGGCAGCTATCCTTACTGGTGTGAGGTGATACCTCATTGTAGTTTTAATTTGCATTTCTCTGATAATTAGCGATGTGGAGCATCTTTTCATGTGTCTCTTGGCCATCTGTATTTCTTTTTTGGAGAACTGTCTGTTCAGTTCCTCTGCCCATTTTTTAATTGGGTTATTTGTTTTTTGTTTGTTGAGGCGTGTGAGCTCTTTATATATTCTGGACGTCAAGCCTTTATCGGATCTGTCATTTTCAAATATATTCTCCCATACTGTAGGGTTCCTTTTTGTTCTATTGATGGTGTCTTTCGCTGTACAGAAGCTTTTCAGCTTAATGTAGTCCCACTTGCTCATTTTTGCTGTTGTTTTCCTTGCCCGGGGAGATATGTTCAAGAAGAGATCACTCATGTTTATGTCTAAGAGGTTTTTGCCTATGTTTTTTTCCAAGAGTTTAATGGTTTCATGACTTACATTCAGGTCTTTGATCCATTTTGAGTTTACCTTTGTATATGGGGTTAGACAATGGTCCAGTTTCATTCTCCTACATGTAGCTGTCCAGTTTTGCCAGCACCATCTGTTGAAGAGACTGTCATTTTGCCATTGTATGTCCATGGCTCCTTTATCAAATATTAATTGACCATATATGTTTGGGTTAATTTCTGGGGTCTCTAATCTGTTCCACTGGTCTGTGGCTCTGTTCTTGTGCCAGTACCAAATTGTCTTGATTACTATGGCTTTGTAGTAGAGCTTGAAGTTGGGGAGTGAGATCCCCCCTACTTTATTCTTCTTTCTTAGGATTGCTTTGGCTATTCGGGGTCTTTGGTGTTTCCATATGAATTTTTGAATTATTTGTTCCAATTCATTGAAGAATGTTGCTAGTAATTTGAGAGGTATTGCATCAAATCTGTATATTGCTTTGGGCAGGATTGCCATTTTGACAATATTAATTCTTCCTAGCCATGAGCATGGGATGAGTTTCCATTTATTAGTGTCCACTTTATTTTCTCTTAAGAGTGACTTGTAGTTTTCAGAGTATAAGTCTTTCACTTCTTTGGTTAGGTTTATTCCTAGGTATTTTATTCTTTTTGATGCAATGGTGAATGGAATTGTTTTCCTGATTTCTCTTTCTATTGATTCGTTGTTAGTGTATAGGAAAGCTACAGATTTCTGTGTGTTAATTTTGTATCCTGCAACTTTGCTGTATTCTGATATCAGTTCTAGTAGTTTTGGAGTGGAGTCTTTAGGGTTTTTTATGTACAGTATCATATCATCTGCAAATAGTGACAGTTTAACTTCTTCTTTACCAATCTGGATTCCTTGTATTTCTTTGTTTTGTCTGATTGCCTTGGCTAGGACCTCCAGTACTATGTTAAATAACAGTGGGGAGAGTGGGCATCCCTGTCTGGTTCCCGATCTCAGAGGAAATGCTTTCAGCTTCTCGCTGTTCAGTATAATGCTGGCTGTGGGTTTATCATATATGGCCTTTATTATGTTGAGGTACTTGCCCTCTATTCCCATTTTGCTGAGAGTTTTTATCATGAATGGATGTTGAATTTTGTCAAATGCTTTTTCAGCATCTATGGAGATGATCATGTGGTTTTTGTCTTTCTTTTTGTTGATGTGGTGGATGATGTTGATGGATTTTCGAATGTTGTACCATCCTTGCATCGCTGGGATGAACCCCACTTGGTCATGGTGTATGATCCTTTTGATATGCTGTTGAATTCTGTTTGCTAATATTTTATTGAGTATTTTCGCATCTACATTCATCAGGGATATTGGTCTGTAATTTTCTTTTTTGTTGGGGTCTTTTCCTGGTTTTGGTATTAGGGTGATGTTGGCTTCATAGAATGAGTTTGGGAGTATTCCCTCTTCTTCTATTTTGTGGAACACTTTAAGGAGAATGGGTATTATGTCTTCTCTGTGTGTCTGATAAAATTCCGAGGTAAATCCATCCGGCACCAGGGTTTTGTTCTTGGGTAGTTTTTTGATTACTGTTTTAATTTCTTTGCTTGTAATTGGTTTGTTTAACTTTTGTGTTTCTTCCTTGGTCAGTCTTGGAAGGTTGTATTTTTCTAGGAAGTTGTCCATTTCTTCTAGGTTTTCCAGCTTGTTGGCATATAGGTTTTCATAGTAGTCTTTAATAATTCTTTGTATTTCTGTGGAGTCTGTCGTGATTTTTCCATTCTCATTTCTGCTTATGTTGATTTGTGTTGACTCTCTTTTTCTCTTAATAAGTTGGGCTAGAGGCTTATCTATTTTGTTTTTTTTCTCAGAGAACCAGCTCTTGGTTTCATTGATTTTTGCTATTGTTTTATTCTTCTCAATTTTGTTTATTTCTTCTCTGATCTTTATTATGTCCCTCCTTCTGCTGACTTTAGGCCTCATTTGTTCTTCTTTTTCCAGTTTTAATAATTGTGATGTTAGACTATTCATTTGGGATTGTTCTTCCTTCTTCAAGTGTGCCTGGATTGCTATATACTTTTCTCTTAAGACTGCTTTCGCTGCATTCCACAGAAGTTGGGGCTTAGTGTTGTTGTTGTCATTTGTTTCTATATATTCCTTGATCTCTATTTTGATTTGTTCATTGATCCACTGATTATTTAGTAGGATGTTGTTAAGCCTCCATGTGTTTGTGAGCCTTTTTGTTTTCTTTGTAGAATTTATTTCTACTTTCATGCCTTTGTGGTCTGAAAAATTGGTTGGTAGAATTTCAATATTTTGGAATTTACTGAGGCTCTTTTTGTGAGCTAGTATGTGGTCTATTCTGGAGAATGTTCCATGTGCACTTGAGAAGAATGTATATCCTGTTGCTTTTGGATGTAGAGTTCTATAGCTGTCTATTAGGTCCATCTGTTCTAGTGTGTTGTTCAGTGCCTGTGTGTCTTTACTTATTTTCTGCCCGGTGGATCCATCCTTTGGGGTGAGTGGTGTGTTGAAGTATCCTACAATGAATGCATTGCAGTCTATTTCCCTCTTTAGTTCTGTTAGTATTTGCTTCACATATGCTGGTGCTCCTGTATTGGGTGCATATATATTTAGAATGGTTATATCCTCTTGTTGGACTGAGCCCTTTATCATTATGTAGTGGCCTTCTTTATCTCTTGTTACTTTCTTTGTTTTGAAGTCTATTTTGTCTGATATTAGTACTGCAACCCCTGCTTTCTTCTCACTGTTGTTTGCCTGAAATAAGTTTTTCCATCCCTTGACTTTTAGTCTATGCTTATCTTTGGGTTTAAGGTGAGTTTCTTGTAAGCAGCATATAGATGGGTCTTGCTTTTTTATCCATTCTATTACTCTATGTCTTTTGATTGGTGCATTAAGTCCATTTACATTTAGGGTGACTATTGAGAGATATGTACTTATTGCCATTTCAGGCTTTAGATTTGTGGTTACCAAAGGTTCAAGGTTAGCTTCTTTAGTATCTTACTGCCTAACTTAGCTCGCTTATTGAGCTGTTATATACACTGTCTGGAGATTCTTTTCTTCTCTCCCTTCTTATTCCTCCTCCTCCATTCTTCATATGTTGTGTGTTTTGTTCTGTGCTCTTTTTAGGGGTGCTCCCATCTAGAGCAGTCCGTGTAGGATGCCCTGTAGAGGTGGTTTGTGGGAAGCAAATTCCCTCAGCTTTTGCTTGTCTGGGAATTGTTTGATCCCACCATCATATTTAAATGATAGTCGTGCTGGATACAGTATCCTTGGTTCAAGGCCCTTCTGTTTCATTGCATTAAGTATATCATGCCATTCTCTTCTGGCCTGTAGGGTTTCTGTTGAGAAGTCTGATGTTAGCCTGATTGGTTTTCCTTTATAGGTGACCTTTTTCTCTCTAGCTGCCTTTAAAACTCTTTCCTTGTCCTTGATCCTTGCCATTTTAATTACTATGTGTCTTGGTGTTGTCCTCCTTGGATCCTTTCTGTTGGGGGTTCTGTGTAATTCCATGGTCTGTTCGATTATTTCCTCCCCCAGTTTGGGGAAGTTTTCAGCAATTATTTCTTCAAAGACACTTTCTATCCCTTTTCCTCTTTCTTCCTCTTCTGGTATCCCTATAATACGAATGTTATTCCTTTTGTATTGGTCACATATTTCTCTTAGTGTTGTTTCATTCCTGGAGATCGTTTTATCTCTCTCTATGTCAGCTTCTATACGTTCCTGTTCTCTGGCTTCTATTCCTTCAATGGCCTCTTGCATCTTATCCATTCTGCTTATAAATCCTTCCAGGGATTGTTTCACTTCTGTGATCTCTTTCCTGACATCTGTGATTTCCTTCCGGACTTCATCCCACTGCTCTTGCATTTTTCTCTGCATCTCATCCCATTGCTCTTGCATTTTTCTCTGCATCTCTGTCAGCATGTTCATGATTTTTATTTTGAATTCTTTTTCAGGAGGACTAGTTAGGTCTGTCTCCTTCTCAGGTGTTGTCTCTGTGATCTTTGTCTGCCTGTAGTTTTGCCTTTTCATGGTGATAGAGATAGTTTGCAGAGCTGGTACAAGTGACCGCTGGAAGAGCTTCCCTTCTTGTTGGTTTGTAGCCTTTTCCTGGGAGAATAGCGACCTCTAATTGCTTGTGCTGGGTAGCTGTGTGCAGACAGGGCTTCTGCTTCCTGCCCAGTTGCTTTGGGGTTTATCTCCGCTGTTGCTGTGGGCTTGGCCTGGCTGGGGCTGTTCCTCCAAAATGGTGGAGCCCAATTGGAGGGGGAGCGGCCAGGAGGCTATTTATCTCCATAAGGGGCCTCTGTGCTCCCTGCTGCCCAGGGGGTTAGAGTGCCCAGAGATCCCCAGATTCCCTGCCTCTGGTCTAAGTGACCTGTCCTGCCCCTTTAAGACTTCCAAAAAGCACTCTCCAAACCAAAACAACAACAGCAACAATGAGAGAGGGAACAGAAAGAAAGAAAAAAAAAAAAAAAAGGAAAAAACAAGCGATTTTTTTTTTTTTTTTTGTCCTCAGGTGCCGGTCCCAGGCACCCGCTCACTGGTCCTGCTGCCCTGTCTCCCTAGCACCAGGGTCCCTGTCCTTTCAAGGCTTCCAAAAAGCACCCACCCACCGGTCCCGCAGGGAAGGAACGCTCGATATTCTTTGTCCTCAGGCACTGGTCCCAGGCACCCGCTCACCAGTCCCGCCACCCTGCCTCCCTAGCACCGGGGTCCCTGTCCCTTCAAGGCTTCCAAAAAGCACTCGCCAAAAAGAGAGAAAAAAAGGGGAAAAACGCGCGATTTCTTTCATCCTCAGGTGCCGGTCTCAGGCACCCACCTACCGGTCCCACAGCGAAAAACGCGGGATATTCTTTTTCCTCAGGTGCCAGTCCCAGGCACCCGCTCACCAGTCCTGCCACCCTGCCTCCCTAGCACCGGGGTCCCTGTCCCTTTTAGGCTTCCAAAAAGCACTCGCAGAAAAGAGAAAAAAAAAGGGGAAAAACGCACGATTTCCTCTGTCCTCAAGTGCCGGCCTCAGGCACCCGCCCACCGGTCCCGCAGGGAAAAACGTGGGATATTCTTTGTCCTCAGTCGCCAGTCCCAGGTACCCGCTCACCAGTCCCACCACCCTGCCTCCCTAGCACTGGGGTCCCCATCCCTTCAAGGCTTCCAAAAAGCGCTCGCCAAAAAGAGAAAAAAAAAAAGGGGGAAAAACGCGCGACCTCCTCCGTCCTCAGGCACCGGTTTCAGGCACCCGTCTGCCGGTCCCGCAGGGAGAAACGCGGGATATTCTTTGTCCTCCAGTGCCGTTCCCAGGCACCTGCTTGGTCCCGCCACCCTGCCTCCCCAGCAACGGGGGCCCGTCCCTCTAAGGCTTCCAAAAAGCGCTCGCCAAAAAAAAAAAAAAAAACCGCTCGGTTTTCTCTCCACCCGCCGGCAGCCGGGGGGAGGGGCGCTCAGGTCCCGCCGGGCCGGGGCTTGTATCTTACCCCCTTCGCAAGGCGCTGGGTTCTTGCAGGTGTGGATGTGGTCTGGATGTTGTCCTGTGTCCTGTGGTCTCTATTTTAGGAAGATTTTTCTTTGTTATATTTTCATAGCTCTATGTGTTTTTGGGAGGAGATTTCCACTGCTCTACTCACGCCGCTTTCCTGGCTCCGCCCCCCAAGATGCTTATTTTTTTAAATAATGTCTAATAAAGGTCCATTTCTTTTAAATGTACTCTCAATGATATAAAAACCCTACGTCAATGCTCTCAGAAGACCCCCACCATGTAACCTTTGATATTTTCTAACGCTGTGCTGCAGGGCAGAATCTAGCAAGGAATAAAAATCTAATGAGATGTTGAGCCAGGAATGCACTCGTGAGAGGACGTTAAAGCTGTGCAGGTCACCTAGCTCTGGAAGGGGCTTGAACACAGACTAAGTCATCTTCTGGCCTGTAACTGGGATCACTGTGGCTCAACAGAAAGTGGGCATTCTTCTGTGTTTTATCTGATTGGGTAAGGGATTTTTCATTTTATTTTTGGTGTCTTCCTATGATTTTTTTTCCCAGCAATACTCTTCCCCTACTACAATCTCCTTTTTAATTTCATAACTACTTATGGAATCTCTAGTGTTTCCTGTATAAATATAACATCTGGAACTCCTGTCTTTAGCTTTTAGCCCTTCAGCAAGTCACCTAGGCAACACACTTACTCACACAGCAGTCCCTGGAAATCTTGATTCAGGTTTATATATTACATGTTTCTCATCACTAGGGTTGGAATTAGAGAGTTCTGCTTAATCCATAGTTCAAATGCAACCAGAAAGGCTAAATATTGTCTGATTTCTTTTCTGCATTTTACTTTACCTTCAAGTTAGTATGACCTGCAGGCCATGCAAAAAAACAATGTTTACCTTTTTTATGGCTTTGAATGTTTTTCTGGATTGTTTGATTTTTTTTTTGTTTTTTACTTTTTTAAAGGGGTAAGTGCAAACACAGTCCCCTACTACCAGAAATGCTGCAGCCGAGTTTCCCACATTTGGGGAAATTGCAGGGGTCAGCACATCCGGAGTGCAGTGGATAAGCCTCGCCCTGGGAAAACCACCTTCGTGATCATGGTATTTCCCCTGCCAGGTAAGTATGGATTGTTCGATTTTCAAAAAATAGTTTTATATTTGTTTAGCTTATGCATTTCACCTCATGCAAATTCCCTAGGGAGGCCTCTAAATGATGGGGGGACTGAGCCTTACAAAATGTGGTCCAGATTCTAATGACTTCAGAGATAGTGCCACACTCTCTGTCACTTTCTTATTTTGAGAACATGGGACCCTAACAATATTAGACCTGTTGTGCGGGCTTACTGTGCAAAGCTTTCTCCTGTGCAGTGGACTTTACACTATATTTTTATAAAACATCTTGGATGGAATTCTTTAATTTTTGTATCACATATCCAGGTATATTCCCAGTTTTTTTAAAGAGTCTTTCACCTTAAGCATTTCTTATTAAATCCACAGTCATTTAAATGACATTTAAAAGCCAAAGGGTCAGAAGACAAAGCAGAGTGGGAGGCGGTAGAGCATGTCGTTAATATCCTGTGGGGCCGCACAGGCCTGGTCCAGGTGTAGGCTTTGCCCTCACTACCTCTGTGCTCCTGGAATACTATTTAATGCCCTTCATTAGTTTCTATATCTACTATATGGTGATAATAATAATGGCCACTAGGATTTGGCCCATATGAATCCAAAGTCAAGGGCCTGAGATATATTGGCAGCAGTTTAGGTTCCCCATGTCTGCACTGATGCTTCCAAGCCCATCCTGACTCTCCATTTTGTCTTCCTCCCTGAGGGCAGCCACAACCGCCTTCTTGTCGTCCTTAGCTCTCATTAACTTTGTCAGAAATTGAATCCACGCGGCTCCTTGGGTCTGTGATAATGAGCAGTTCTTGGTTACACAGTGATGTGCTGGTAAATATTTGATAGGTGACCTTTTGGGGAACAAGTCCTCATTTGCAGCACTGGCTGATTTTCTGGGTGTCCATACCTCTACCATAGCCAATTTTAACTTCACTGCACTGAATGTGGAGGTAAGAGAGGTGTGCACAATAGACTGTACCGTGCCCATGTGCCCAGCAATCACACCCACTGGCCATACATCACTTGGGCCTGGACTGGATCTGTGCTGCTCTGATTCCGTAAGCTCTGTCGCAGGGTCCTGTTGGAGTGCTCACTGTAGAGGTTTAAACATAGGAACCAAAGGCAAGACTTCTCTCCTTGGCTGCTTGGCCTGAATCTTTATTTTTTGCTGCCTCATGAGGAACACTCCCCAGGGTGGAGACAACTTGCTAACGAACCAAAAGTTTTAGTGAGAAGACTTCAGCCCTTAATTAACCTCAAAATTTGAACTCAGCACATTCTTATCTAGTCTGTAGCATTTTTCAGCCTTTGAGTCGTGACAAGCACGTTTGTCGTCTATTGCTGCACGACAACTTATCCCCAAATGTAGCAGCTTAAAAGAGCATTTATTACCTCTCGGTCTCCGTGGGCTGGGAATCAGGTGCAACTTAGCTGAGTGCCCTGGGCTCGGCATCTGCCTTTAAGCCAGCATCAGGTGTGAGCCAGGTGCAGGTAGCTCAGGCTGAACTGAGGAAAACCTGCTCTCATGCCCTCTCACGTGGCCGTTCACAGGCTCTGGTCTGCCCTGAATGTTGACTGGAGACCTCGGTTCCTCACCATGTAAGCCCCACCAGAGCACAGTTCACAACCACCCTTCAGAGCACATTAGCAGGAGCGAGGGAGGCTTCCCAAGATGGTGGCAGCAGTTTGTCTGTAACCAACCTTTGAAAATTATATCAGTTTGCTCTGGCCATTTCCTATTCACTAGTGTGTCACTGAGTTTGGCCTACATTCAGGGCGGAAAACTGCAGAAGGGCATAAAGGAAGCAGGGACCTCAGGCTGTTCTTGGTTCTCCATCTTTTAACCACACCTCAAAATCTTTTTCTCCAGTTTCTGGTAAAGGTCAGATAAGATCAGTATTTCAAGTCTCCTTAATTGCAATGACTGGAGGAAAAGTAAAGTCTGACAGAGCAGGCTGTAAGTATGCTAGGAAGGGCCATAGCCTGGATTTGGGTCCAGGTATCTGCACTTTCTCTCAGTTCTTCCAGAGAAGAAAAAGAATAATTTCTTAAGAAACTGAGAGATCATTAAGTCTGGGTTAAAAACCAGTTTCCAGGAGGTAATTTAATGAGCAAGTTTTTAGTCTTCTATAAATTTAGAGAATTCATATAATGCTGTTTACATCTAGTTTTCTGTCTAGAATATGAAATTTTAAATGGTAATCTTCCCCACATTGTCTCTCTGGGTTTGCAATAATGTTCCAAGAACCATCACAGTTAATCAAGAGTCCTGTGTCTGTGACAATCTGACACTATTTTGTGAGCTGAGCCAGCATGGCTGGTTTAGCCACATTCCTCTTCAGCCTGAAGTTCTGGGCTTGGTTCTTGATGCTTGTGTTTCAACACAGGCCTGCCCTGCCCCCGTGTTCCCACCACTCGCATGGTGGCCCCTAATATGCAAAGAGTTCAACCCCAGCCCCCTAATGATTCCTGGTGCATTAAAAAAAAAACAGCTTTTCAAAGGGCAGCACCAGCATTTTCATCCAAATCAGAAAGCATTCTTTAAATATCCTCTTAGATCTCTCTGTCCTTGAGGATTTTACTACTTATGGCAACTGCTAAAGACCCTTCCCCCTAATTCATATAGTCCGGCCACCACTTCCCTGGTCCCACAGACTCTCTCTGTTCCAGTTGTACACCATGCCCAGCACACTCCCCCAGAAGGGCTGTGTGTATGTGACCCCAGGGAAGGTGGTCTGGTTCTGTGTCCTTGCGGCTTTCATGTCTCCTTTGGTGCCTTTCTCCCAAACTCAATTAAGCAGAAAATGAAGGGAAAACCTTTTCTGGGGGCAGTTTTAGGAGTAATGAACGGGCTCTGGAAATGTGATATTTATTCTCAGAACCAACCTTAAATTATTCAGTTCAGAAGCTGCAGGTTGTTCTCCCAACTCCCTACCCCTATTCACTAAGTCTTCAGAGCTAAAAAAATCAACAATTTTCAATGTTCAAATCAGATGCAGTTACATTTAATATCAGCATTTCTTCCCTACTACCTATGATTTTGTGTCTGTGTGGTTTTTGAGTAAAGAAGGTCTTTTACATTTTGGGTAGAAATGTGGATGTATTTAAGTTGCAGCTGAATTTGCTGAGAAAAGAATGTACCCTTTGAAATGTTTTTTTTTTTTCTTCCATTCTGCGGAATGCATAGAGCGAAAAGAAGAGAAAACAACATGGAAATTATCTGGATTATTTTTTCTCCTTTTCTGGGCTTGGGCACTTACGGTGGCTGAGAGTCAGGTTAGAGATCAGGCCTACTGGCCCTCAAGCTTGCAGGCTCTGATTTGTACCCTATACTTAGGTAGTGTACATGCTTGCTCTTAATTTAATATGTTTTGCTTCTTCCCTGGTTTTTGCCTTGTTTTCCTGTCTACATAGCAGCAGGTGTTTGGGTGATAATAACATCTAAAATAATTCTAGGAAAATGTGCAAATTGGCTGGAGAGCAGCAGGAGCTATCACAGTATTTCCCTCCTGTAATTTAGTTTAACTAATCAGGTTGCAGCACCAGAGCAGGTATGTGCTTGGGACACAGCATTTGTTGGTACAATTGTGTGAGTGTTTTAACCGTAAGGAGAGGCATATAAAAATTTTGAAGTTTGGGAGGGTTATTGCCACAAAAGTGCCCACTCCCAAGGATAGCCCTCGTACAATAAGAATTAGGGAAGAAGAGTTTTTAACTCACAAAATTTGAGCTAGGAGATATGAAACCAATGTTCATTAATATTTCTATATTAATGAATGGCTCTTCTATAAGTAGAAGGAAGTCCATCAAATGGGGGCTTGAACAAGTAAAGGGTTATTTTTTCACATAAAGTGCAGAAACCATTCAGGAGCACCCAGACGCCATCAGGGACTCATGATTCTTCCATCATTCCACTCCAGCATCCTTAGTGCGCAGGTTCCCTTCTCATGCTCTCTGGAAGGTTTTGGCACCCCTAAGCATTGAGTCCAAATCCCAGCCTGAAAGAAAATGGAAGCAAGAAAGAAAAAGAGGCAGCACCTCTTTCAGAAGAGAGAAAAACCTCCTTCTGAAGTTGGTATCACATTTCTAGTTGTGGCTCATGGGCCAAAACTGTGTCACAGGATCACCGGTAGTTTGTAAGAAAGGCAGGAAAAACAAGATTTTCAGTTGGATACACCCTACCAAACCAGAGTTTTGGTAACTAAGGGAGAAAGAGAGACTAGATATTTAGTAGATAATTATAGAGCTTTATAAAATCTTTTTTCAGAGAATATTTCTTCTCTCTCATGTATATAATAATATGAATATATGTATGTATATTTGTAAAATGCATGTAGAGGGGTGTGTGTAAGGGTGTGTGTATGTGTGTGTGTGTGTGTTTATTTCTTGGTCTTGGACTTTGGTATCTGACAAAGCTGAGTTTCAATTCCTTTCCACCACATGCTAGGTGTGTGGTATCAGGCAAGGTACCTCACCTTTCTACATCTCGTGTTCCTGAGATGACAATAGTCCCTACTTCATGGAGTTTTTGTGAGATTAAGAAAGATTATATATGTAAAGCCCTTGGCACAGTGCTTAGAACATAGTATGCTTTCAATAACATTTATTACTGTTTTTATTTTCTTAGAGTGTTATCTTATAGCTATTATTATTAGCCTCCAGGTTTTTTGACCTGATAAGCATTTAAGAAGCTACGGAGGAACCACAGCAGGGACCGGCCCGTATCGCCTGGGAAGGGCGTCCAGCGATGTGCCGTCCGGTGCAGGAACGTGCAGATACGGCAGGCCCCTGTCCGAGGGAGACAGAGACAATCTCATGAATACATGTGTTTGTCCCTCCTTCCTGTTGGCTATGATGCAGGCCCTTCCACAGCCTCTTCTGTACTGGTTAAACTGTCAGAGTTCTCTGAATCCTCTCAATCCTGAGTTTGTTTTCTACATTCTTCTCTTTGCCTTTGAATGTCTACCCCTTCTCATTCCTTGCACTATCCCTGGCAAATATCTCTAAGATATAGGATGGGGTCACATGGCAGCTTGAGAAAAACTAGCAGAGTAAGTGAAAACTCTACTCAATGGCATGACAGTCAGTTTGGCATACACAGAAAATAATTCTGGATGATCACCGCATTACGTAACCTTTCAGACATTATGTGCTCTGACAAGCTCGGCCCTCATTCTCACTACCACATTGTCATTCTTCATACTCATTCTTTTTGTTTTCACAGCTCCTTTGAGCTATGACAGTCTTATTAAAGGTAAAGAATAAAGGAAAGAAATGCTAAAAAGGTGACTATCTGTCTGAATGTCAATGACCATTTCCAGAGACACAGCGATTCTGAATGTACTTGAAATTCCAGACTCAGTGTGGCCTGTGGGTAATGGAATGGGGCTGCCAATCTTTGTGCACAGTAAAGGAGGAACTTTGGAACCAAAACTGCTTTGTTCGGTATCCAATTTTCTGCTAGGTCCTAGAGGTGTGAAAATTGGTAAATGGCATCATACATTTCACTTACCATGGTGGAGGTGAGTCCCTATGATTTCAGGCCAATGAGAAAATACTTTAACACAGAGTTAAATCTGATGGCAGAATACAAATTTGATGACAGAATATTCCATATAATATATTATGGAATTATTTTTAGCTTTGTATGTATATAACATGTACTATGTATAATATAGTATGTGTAACCATAGTAGAAAGATTTATAAATTTAGCCTACACTTATAAAAGTTTAATATTTTTGTAAGTTTCAGTTTGATTTATTTTAATCAGGAGTGTTTTAATGATGACGGCCCTAGAAATTACTGCTATCAGGGGGAATAATGGGAATTGATCATGTTGGCTGAAAATCACATTCTTCAGTAAAACTCATCTGTGTTCATTCATTTATTCACTTATTATTCTGCAACCATTTTCCTGAGCAACTACTAAAATTGAAGCACTATAAAATACTGGAGTCTATTGTGATAAAACCTTAGAAATTCAGGCATAGAAGAAAGTATTTGCTTGAAAGAATCCATATGCCAAAACAAAATTGTGAAAACAAAGAATGAGTACATTTGAGGTTTCCTATTATTATCTTTAAGTGGCACAAAAACTAAAGGTGAATACAGACCTCTCCTACTTAGCTTGGGTTGGCTACTACCAACTAAATGAGTGTGTGTGTGTGTGTGCACGTGCATGTGTGTGTATCTGTGTGAATGAATGTAGGGCATAATGAAATATTGGATCAATCATTGAAAATCATCATATGGTGACCATTGATGATATAATGTCTTATGCATTCCTATTGGGTATTTGGAAGTAGAAACGATATCATTATGTTTGCCATCATATCCTTTAATTTGATTGAGGTTGGCAGGGAATTGTTCTTCCTGACAATAATCCCTAGTGGCTGTATTTAGGAAGAAGGCTGAGTTAGGGAAAACACCAATAGACTTTGTCTTCTAATTTCTCAAGAAAAAGCACAGGAGATTAGTTAATCAAGAAAGAAAATGTTTTTACTGGCCTAAATAAAAATATTGAAGAATATTTAAAATTACAGAAGGGATTTCTATGCACTGCATATTGAGGGAGCAGGATTAAAACACCTGTAATAGCTAATTCAGTCCAAACCCTAAACAGGTGCTGTCTGACTGAAACCAAGTGTGGGAAAGTCGCTCTGACACACGCTACAGCCCTTCCTCCATCTTTTGTTAACCTGATGTCTCCTTCTGTTGTGGGGTGAATTCTATTAAGAAAAGATGTTGAATTCTTAACCCCAGTACCTGTGAATGTGACCTTATTTGGAAATAGGCTCTTTGCACAAGGTCAAGTAAGATCAGGCCGTTAGGGTGGGTTCTAGTCCAGGGTGACTGGTGTCCTTATAAAAAGGGGGAACTTGGGCACAGAGACAGACACACACAGGGAGACACACACACATCGAGGCAAAGGTCAGGGTGCTGCAGCTGAAAGCCAAGGAATATGAAAGATCGCCAGCAGACCCCAGAGCCAGGTGAGAGGCCTGGCACAGAGTCCTGCTCACAGGCTCAGGAGGCACTGACCCTGCCCACACCTTGATCTTGGACGTCTAACTTCTAAAACTGTCAAGGAATAAGTTTTTGTTGGGTAAGCTGCCCAGCTTGTGGCACTTCGTCATGACAATGACGTATAAATGAATACACCCAAACCCAATAGTGTGAGTCAGCTTTGCTCTGGTGGTGAACAGCCCCCACTCCTCAGGGGTCCCAGGCTGCACTCTGCTCCAAAAAGGGGTTGCAGGGAGGCCTCCCAGAACTCCAGCTCCAGCCTTGAGGGTATGAACCTATGTGGTACGAGGAGATGGATGAGTCATCCCAATGTCTCTAGATGAAGCCCAGAAGTGGTCAGGACTTTCAACACAGAGGATGCTTATCCTTCAGTGATATGCCCATTGAATTAAGCTTAATAATGAAATTAAGAATATGAACCCATCATGACCTATGAAAGATGTATGAAAGAGAAAAAGAACAACTTTTATGATTTTTCTCATTTTCCCCTTTTCCCTTCCCATTTGTGGCATAGAATTTACTTACGAACAAGAACAGATAATTGACTTTTGTTTCCTCGAATTTCCTGAGATTGTTTCCTTAATATTCAGAAAACAATACTTGAAATTGATCTTAAGCAGGATATTAGAAAATAGCCGTTATCTATTTTCCAGTGATAAAAGAGGATATGAGAGCTCTGGCAGAAAAAGGTAGAATTCTGCTGTTGACTAATTCACATAATCTCTGAAAATAGTAGTGAGCAAAACAATGCTGCAGACCCGGGAATGGAATATGGTAAGACATAATAAACCATCCAAAAGATTATGTGAAAGAACAAAAAGTTCCTGCATGAAAAGTCAGAATAAAGAACACATTGATAATCAATAGCATACAGGAAAAAGAAATACAAATGTTAAAAAATAACTGAAGTAGGAAGCAGCAGTGCTTCACTCTGTCCTGGGTAAATAAAAAAAGCAAAAATACTCTACAAGATACACTCTGGATATTTCCTATGTTTCATAGGATAAAATTTTCCCTTATGCTCTTCTCATCTTAAAATTAAAGATAATTATCAATGAAATAAGAATTTGGATAGTTTCTATTTCTCTATTATGTTATCAAAGTCAGAAGGTAATAAAGTAGCATTTTTAAATATTCTCAGAGTAAAGGGGGTGGTATAGGCATATGATGCCAGCCGAGATGCGATTGCTATATGAGGTACAGTTCAGCACATTCCAGAAAATTTGCTTTCCAGAAATAAAATATACCTTTAATGCTTATAGCATTAAAGATGATTTTCAGATTTTCAATGATTGAATTAAAAGAAAAAGAAAGTGATTGGATTTAGAAGTTTGTGGAAAATACATGGAAGGAATATTGAGATCCGTTACTCTATTTAGAGATACAAAAAGGGACATAATTAGGAGTGAAGGTAGAACTTGGCTTTTTCTAACGAAACTAAAAATACTAAAGGAAAAAGTATATGGTCATGTTTAAAGGGCTTAGCAGAAATAGAGGAAGAAAAAGGAAATGTACTTCTCCAGGAATGCATAAAATGCATGTAAAAAATAATATAAGCATTTTCTATCCATACATCAACCACACAGTTTCTTAGATTTCCTTTTTTTATTAAAAAGCCCAGTGATTTGTTGCATTTAGGATATTTATCAAAGCAAATAGACCAGAAGCTATAATAGGGTAGCCAACTGCCAGAGTAGAATGGAAAATAAAAGATATAAGTGAAAGAGAATCATGAAAATATACACTGGGCATAATGATAATGAATGTATAACACTAATAATGTACCAATATGTGTACAAATAAAACATGCATGAAATAACAGCAGCAAATAGTGTAAAATACACAGAAAAGGAAAATTAGATTTTAATTAATCTTAATCTATTACAGACATAGTAGAAAAAAATTAAATTCATGTAAAAATAAATAGTACATTTAACAAGCTAAAAGACATTATTACAAGCTCATTTTGGAAACTGGAAGCTTTTAAAAGTACGTTTTCTTTAAAGCAGATGTGACTTTAGTTCCCTAATCTGATGGGTTATCATAGTACAAGAATTAAAAGGGAAAAAAAGAAACTCTACTAGAAATAAGGGAAGTACTTGATAAAGTAACTAGAAAATTTTGATACAAATATATGTGTACCTATACGTATAGATAAGTTTGTGTGCATGTATACATATGAATTGAGTTCTACTAACAGTGCAGACTAGATTCCTTTCTAAGTCATCATGGAAAACTTGAATTTGATTATTATATATCACTTTACTCTGGTAAGCATTTAAAGTATTCAAAACAAATACATAAAATGGTACAAGAAAACATAAAATCTAAACAGTAAAAAATGGATATTATTCAAAATAGCTTACTGTGTAGACTTAAAAAAATTATAAAACCTTATTGACAGATTTAAAACAAGATTTGAATGAAGAGAAAGGGTTGATCCTAGAAGACTCTCCCCTCTTTGATCATTTGCAATATATTTATTTTTAAACCATGCAGTTTTAAGAATCCAGAAAAGTGTGGAGAAGAATGACCACATTGCATAAGCACAGTGTCAACATTTGTATTTGAATGAAGTAGGGACATTTCTCTTAAGTTCAAGAACAAAATAACAATGATGCCCATTGTCACCCTTTCCTATTAACTAATGCAATTTACACTGAAGGGCAGGAAAAAAGGATGAGAAATATTCTAAATATTGGAAGCAACCAATTGTTGTCCTTCAATAAGAGAAGGGATAAACCAACCCTGGTATATCCATACAAGGGAATATTATTAAGCAATAAAACAGAATGAGCTATAAGCCATTAAAAGACTTGGAGGGATCCTAAATGCATATTGAAAGGTGAAAGAAACCAGCCTAAAACAGCCACATAGTATATGATTCCAACTAAATCACTTTCTGGAAAAGATAAAACTATAGAGACAATAAAATCATCACTGGTTGTCAGGGATTCCAGGAAGGAAAGGAGGGAAGGCTGAATGGGTGGAGCACAGAGAATGTTTAGGGCAGTGAAACTATTCTGTAGGACACTATAATGGTGCACTTGCCATGGTTATGCCTTTACCAAAACCTACAGAACTGTATAACACAAAGAGTGAGGCCTAATGTAAACCATGGGCTTCAGTTAATAGTGTTGTATCACAATTTGTTCATTAATTGTGTTAAACATACCATGCTAATGCAAGATGTTAATAATAGTGGAAACTGGGGCAGGGGTGGGGAGGCCAGGGAGAGGGAAAATACGGGAACTTCTGGTATTTCCTGCTTAACTTTCCTATAAACTTAAAACTGCTCTAGAAAATAAGGCTATTAATTAAAACAAAACACAAAGAAATGACAAATGTAGGAAAAGGATAATTGGAATGTAATTACTTATAAATGATTATTTCTAAATGCATCCACTTTGACATTCTTCTGTACCAAGCTTTTCCCCTAAATAGTTAAATTTTTAATAGCTCAAAGTATGTTTATTTTTACAAATTTTCTTGCCATATCAATCCTCCTTTTCTGGTTTGGAGCTGGGTAAACATTTCAATATTTTGGTGTTATTATATTTTGGCCAGTTTTTCTAAGTGTTCGAGACCCAAGTTAATATTCTATAGCATCATATTCATTGTAAGTTCTCCAAATTTTTAAGAACTGCATTTGATAGCTCAAGAAATTAAAGATGGCAGCGTGAGAGGTGAGACATAGAACTCCTCCCAAAACCACATATAATACAAAAATACAGTTAGTAAAACTAATTCTAAAAGAACAATAGGAGAGAAGGCTGTGCCAGACTGCATACACCTGGAGAACAGGGCAGACCTCAGGAAACAGGGTAACATTCCAAAGCCTTGATCCCGCAGAACCCAAGCCCTTCCCCCGACCCCAATTCACCCACAAGAGGAAGAGAAATGGAGCGGGGAGGGGGTGAAAGCCTAGGACTACTGAACATCCAGACCTGAAGATCTGCTTTAGGAGCACAAACCTATATTGCATGATGCTCTGCAGATTAGTGGAGTTTGAAATCTAGGATAGGGGGAAAACTTGGAGAGACTGAGATTCCAGCCATTTGTGGAAAACAGGGATCCACATCTGCCTGCTCTGTAGAAAAGAAAGGTAGGCAGTCTGAAAGACGTCCCAACAGTGAGAGGGATGCTAAAGGTGCAAGGATTGCACAAGAGCTTGCTGCTCAGGAGAACTGATAGGTGACCAAAATTGTCTGGGTGCACTCTGCCCAGCAGGCTGGGAACTTTCAGGGGCTTTAGGTGATCCATCCCCTGTCTGGCTACTCAGCTCTGAGACCCCCCCACTGGGATACACAGCTTGCTGCACCTTCCTCCTGGCCTGCTGACACCAGCTTGTAAACTGGCAGTTCCTGCCATGGCATCAGGCCAGCCATAGGGAGGCCCTGTCTATGGCAGCTACAAACACAAAGCACAGAGGCTTACACCTGTGTGCTCAGCCCACTGGTTCTGACAGTGGAGAGAGCCACAGCAGCTGGGAAGTAGGAAACAGCTTTTTCCTTCCCCCAGGCACCAGGGCTACTACCCTGTGACCCCCGACATTACTCCAGGGGCTGAGAAGCTCCAGAGACTAGAAATTATTGGCACTAGAGGGTGCCACATACAAATATGAAACGTCAAAGGAACCTGGTTCAAACAAAAATCTCACAAACATTAGAAAAAGGACCAAGTGAAACTGAACTCACCATCTTTTCGAAAGAGAGTTCAAAATAAAAATCAAACATGATCATGGAGGTACAGAAAATATTCAAGAACTCAGGGACAAATTTAGGATGGAGATTCAATCATTAAGAAATTCCATACCTAAATGAAACATACAATGGAGGGATTTTAAAGTAGATTAGATGTAATAGAAGAGATAGTAAATGGAATAGAAATTAGAGAAGAGGAATACAAAGAAGCTGAGGCACAGAGAGAAAGAAGGATCTCTAGGAATGAAAGAATATTGAGAGAACTGTGTGACCAATCCAATGGAACAATATTCACATTATAGGGGTACCAGAAGAAGAAGAAGAGAGAAAAAAGGATATAAAGTGTCTTTGAGGAGGTAATTGCTGAAAACTTCCCCAATCTGGAGAAGGAGATAGTCTCTCATGCCATTAAGGTGCACAGATCTCCCACAACAATGGACTCAAAGAGACAACACCAAGACATATAACAATTAAAATAGCAAAGATCAAGGATAAGGACAGACTTTTAAAAGCAGCTAGAGGGAGAAAAAAGATCACATACAAAGGAAAAGCCATCAGGCTAACATCAGATTTCTCAACAGAAACCTTAACAGGCTGGAAAGGAGTGGCATGATATATTTAATGCAATGAAACAAAAGGGCCTCAAACCAAGAATACTCTACCTGGCAAGATTATCATTTACATTTGAAGGAGGGATTGAACAATTTCCAGATAAGCAAAAGCTGAGAGAATGTACCTCCCACAAACCACCTCTAAGTGTATTTTGAAGGGACTGCTATAGATGGAAGTATTCCAAAGACTAAATAGCTGCCACCAGGGGAAATAAAACCAGTAAAGAAAGGAGAAAAAGTAATTACTAAGCAGATGCAAAATCAAATCAACTACCCCTAAAGTCAATCAAGAGATAGACAAAGAGTTCAGAATGTGATACACACATATAAAGAATGGAGGAGGGAAAAAAAAGGATAAAAAAAAGAACCTTTGGTTGAGTTTCTAATAGAATATTAAGTGAATTAAGTAAGATTGTTAGATAGAAAAGGAACTACCCCTGAACCTTTGGTAACCACGAATCTAAAGCCTGCAGTGGCAATAAGTACATACCTATCAATAATCACCCTAAATGTAAATAGACTGAATGCACCAATCAAAAGACATAGAGTCACTGAATGGATTAAAAAACAAGACTCATCTATATGCTGCCTGCAAGAGACTCACTTTAAACCTAAAGACATACACAGACTAAAAGTGAAGGGATGGAAAAAGATATTTCATGCAACTAATAGGGAGAAAAAAGCAGGAGTTACAGTACTTGTATCAGACAAAATAGACTTCAAAACAAAGAAAGTAACAAGAGACAAAGAAGGGCATTACGTAATGATAGAGTGGTCAGTCCAACAAGAGGATATAACTGTTATAAATATGTATGCACCTAACACAGGATCACCTATATATATGTGAAACAAATACTAACAGAAGTAAAGGGGGAAATAGAATGTAGTATATTCATTACAGGAGACTTCAGCACACCACTCACTACAATGGACAGATCAACCAGACAGAAAACAAGTAAAAAGACAGAGGCACTGAACAACATATTAGAACAGATGTTCCTAACAGGCATCTAAAGAACACTCCATCCAAAAGAAACAGGATACACATTTTTCTCAAGTGCACATGGAAAATTTTCAAGAATAGATCATATACTAGGCTACAAAAAGAGCCTCAGTAAATTCAAAAAGATTGAACTCGTACCAACCATCTTCTCAGACCACAAAGTCATGGAGCTAGAAATAAATTACACAAAGAAAATGAAAAAGCTTACAAACACATGGAGGCTTAATAACATGTTCCTAAATAATCAATGGATCAATGACCAAATCAAAACAGAAATCAAGCAATATAGGGAGACAAATGACAACAATAGTTCAACACTGCAAAATCTGAAGGCCGTTCTAAGAGGGAAGTATGCTGCAATAAAGGCCTACCTCAGGAAAGAATAACAATCCCAAATGAACAGTCTAAACTCAGAATTAATGAAACTATAAAAATAAGAACAAATGAGGCCCAAAGTCAGTAGAAAGGGACAAGATAAAGATTAGAGCATAAATAAATAAAATCGAGAAGAATAAAACAATAGAATCAATGAAAGCAAGGGCAGGTTCTATGAGAAAACAAACAAAATAGATAAACCCCTAGCCAGACTTATCAAGAAAAAAAGAGAGTCTACACACATAACCAGAAACAGAAATGAGAAAGGAAAAATCACTTCAGACATCACAGAAATACAAAGAATTATTAGAGAATACTATGAAAAATTATATGGTAACACACTGGATAACCTGGAAGAAATAAACAACTTTCCAGAAAAATACAACCTTCCAAGGCTGACCAAGGAAGAAAAAGAAAATCTGAACAGTCAAATTACCAGCAATGAAATTGAACTGGTAATCAAAAACCTACCTAAGAACAAATCTGCTGACAAGATGGCTTCACTGCTGAATTTTATCAAACATTTAGTGAAGGTCTAATACCCATCCTCCTTAAAGTTTTCCAAAATGTAGAAGAGGAGGGAACACTTCCAAACTCATTGTATGAGGCCAGCATCACTATAATACTAAAACCAGACAGATACCACAGAAGAAAATTACATACCAATATCCCTGATGAACATAAATGCAAAAATACTCAACAAAATTTTAGCAAAATGAATTTAAAAATACATCAAAATGATCACCCAGCATGATCAAGTAGGATTTATTCCAGGGATGCAAGAATGGTACAATATATGAAAATCTGTCAACATCATTCAACACATCAACAAAAAGAAGGACAAAAACCACATGATCATCTCCATAGATGCAGGAAAAACATTTGACAAAGTTCAATATCCATTCATGATAAAACTCTCAACAAAAAGGGTATAGAGTGCAAGTACCTCAACATAATAAAGGCCATATATGACAAACTCAGAGCCAACATCATACTTAAGAGCTAGAAGCTGAAAGGTTTTCCTTTAAAACTGGGAAGAAGACAAGGATGCCCACTCTCCCCACTTTTATTCAACATAGTACTGGAGGTCCTAGCAATGGCAATCAGACAACACAAAGAAATAAAAGGCATCCAGATTGGCAAGTAAGAAGTTAAACTGTCACTGTTTGCAGATGACATGATATTGTACATAAAAACACCTTAAGAATCCACTCCAAAACTACTAGAACTAATATATGAATTCAGAAAAGTTGCAGGATACAAAATTAATACACAGAAATCTGTTGCATTCTTATACACTAACTAGCAGAAAGAGAAATCAGGAAAACAATTCCATTCGCAATTGCATCAAAAAGAATAAAATACCTAAGACTAAACCTTACCAAGGGAGTGAAAGACTTTTAATCTGAAAACTACAAGACAATCGTGAGAAATTAAAAAAATATATACCAATAAATGGAAACACATCCCATGCTCGTGGATAGGACAAATTAATATTGTCAAAATGGCCATCCTGCCTAAAGCAATCTAGTTTCAATGCAACCCCTATCAAAATACCAACAGCATTCTTCAACAAACTAGAGCAAATTGTTCTAAAATTCAAATGGAACCATGAAAGGTGTCAAATAGACAAAGCAATCCTGAGAAGGAAGAATAAAGCAGGGTGATCATGCTCCCTGACTTCAAGTTCAACTACAAAGCCATAGTAAGCAAAACAATTTGGTACTGGCATAAGAACAGACCCTTAGAACAATGGAACAGACTAGATAGCCCAGATATAAACCCAAACATATATGGTCAATTAGTATATGATAAAGGAGCCATGGATATACAATGGGGAAATGACAGCCTCTTCAACAACTGGTGTTAGCAAAATTGTACATCTACAAGCAAGAAAATGAAACTAGATTATTGTCTGAGTCCATACACAAAAGTAAACTCAAAATACATCAAAGACCTGAATGTAAGTCATGAAACCATAAAACTCTTAGAAGAAAACATAGGCAAAAATCTCTTGAATATAAACATGAGCAACTTTTTCTTGAATGCATCTCCTTGGGCAAGGGAAACAAAATAAAAAATGAACAAATGGGACTACATCATGCTAAAAAGCTTCTGTACAGGAAAGGACACCATCAGTAGAACAAAAAGGCATCCTACAGTATGGGAGAATATATTTGTAAATGACATGTCCAACAATGGGTTAACATTGAAAATATATAAAGAACTCATACACTTCAACACCCAAAAAACAAATAACCCAATTAAAAAATGGGCAGTGGATCTGAACAGACACTTCTCCAAAGAAAAATTTCAGATGGCCAATAGGCACATGAAAAGATGCCCTTTATTACTAATTATCAGGGAAATAGAAATTAAAACCACAATGAGGTATCACCTCACACCAGTTTGGATGGCCAACATCCAAAAGACTAGGAACAAAACTGCTGTCAAGGAAGTAGAGAAAGGAGAACCCTACTACAGTGCTGGTGGGAATGTAAACTAGTTCAACCATTGTGGAAAGCAATATGGAGGTTCCTCAAAAACCTAAAAATAGAAATACCATTTGACCAAGGAATTCCAGTCCTAGGAACTTACCCAAAGAAAACAAATTCTCAGATTCAAAAAGACATATGCACCCCTAAGTTTATTGCAGCACTATTTACAATAGCCAAGATATAGAAGCAACCTATGTGTCCATCAGAAAATGAATGGATAAAGAAGAGGTGGTACATATACACAATGGAGTACTATTCAGCCATAAGAAGAAAACAAATCCTACCATTTGCGAGAACACGGATGGAACTAGAGGGTATTATGCTCAGTGAAATAAGTCAGGCAGAGAAAGGCAAATACCACATGATTTCCCTCATTTTAGGAGTATAACAATGAAGCAAAACTGAAGGAACAAAATAACAGCAGACTCACAAACTCCAAGAAGGGCCTAGTGGTTACCAAAGGGAAGGGGTGGGGGAGGGCAGGTGGGGAGGGAGGGAGAAGGGGATTGTGGGGTATCAGGATTGGTGCACATGGGTGTGTGTGGGGTCACAGGGAAGACAGTGTAGCTCCAAGAAGACAAATAGGGACTCTGTGGCATCCTGCTACACTGATGGACAGTGACTGCAATGGGGTATCAGTGGGGACTTGATAATAAATATTGATTTTTTTGTGAAACCTTCATAAGAGTGTATATCAATGATACCTTAGTAAAAAAAAAAGAAGTTTATTTGATGGTATTTCCATCAAAATCTCAAAACAAGTTTTAAAAGTTCAGTGAAAACAGCTAACTTCACTTGAATAGGTAAAAAAGAAAGGAAATTAAGACAACTGTATTAAAGAGCAGCACTAGGGAGACCAATAATCTACCACCTTCTGAAACTTGTAATAGAGCAATAATATTTAAGGTATTTTGATATTGGTAGAAAAATTAAAGTATGAAATAATGTGGTAGCATCAAATGTATATAAAGACATCTCAGAGAGATGAATAAATTTACTAAAAATGGGAAGGGACATAAACTGTGGCTTTTGGGTGATTATGATGTGTCATTGAAGTTCCATTAGCTGCAGGAAGCATCCCACTGTGGTGTGGCACGTTGCTCATGGGGGCGACTATTCACATGCAGAGGAAGTGGGTATATTGGGAATCTCTGTAACTTTATCTCAATTTTGCTGTGAATTTCAAACTACTCTAATGTAATAGTCTTTAAAATTAACATAACATATTTTTAAGGGGAGTATAAGGAAAATGATTAAGTATGTCACAATAAGATAACTGGTTAGCATTTTGAAATACAGAAACAATCACTTCCTACTAATCACCTAAGTAGAGAGCATTGGAATAGGGCACTGACTGTCACGGGAGTCAGGTGTGGGTGGGGAGGTGGGGGTAAAGACATGTGCTTTGGGGAATCATGCTGCATTCTTTTCTGGGTGAAAGAAAAAGGAGTAGGTTTACAGCTAGGTCGAGAGTGGAAATTGTAATTTATCTGTGTCTGCTTTTGCGCTGAAAAAAAGGGAAGTGTCTAGAAATACCAAATTAGAGGGTTAAATATAAAACATAAAACTGAAGAAGTGACAGAAAACAGGAGTTTATCTTATCTCTGGAAGACTGATAACTTTTTCAACTTCTAAGTAATAAGGAAAATGAAAATATGTTTGTATATGAAAGTTTAAAATACTCCTTCTGATAAAAGAAATGGTAAAGAAATAAAATGTACCACAAAATATTTACATCAGATATGACACAATTTAATATCCATAAATATTAAGGAGCCACACAAGTTATGAGAAAAATACCAAGACTACAAAAGATAAGCAGGCAAGTGACATGGGCTGACAATTCAAGAGGAAATACAACTGGAAAAGAATAATATGAGAAATCATTCATACTATCTAGTGATAAAAATGTAAAACAGAGAAACATTAAATATCAAATTTAAAAAGTATTGACAACACCCGGTGCTGATAAAGCGGGGTAGAATTGATATGTGTATTAAGTTGGTACACTTGATTTAAAGGAAAAGTAACTGGCTTGATACAGTTGTTATGAGAGTATAATTATTGAAAAATAAATTTGTAAATGGACAATAAGTATATTGATTTTTTAAAATCCAGTGTAGAGAGTGACCTGTAGCTTCATGTAAAGTCTACACTACCAGAGACTACCATGTATAAAGCTGTGGCAGAGCGAATGGTATGATCAAATGCAGACTATGACAAAAAAAAGGTGGTCATAGTGACACATAAAATGGCTTGTATTTGCATCTTTATAGCTGGGTATGTTTGGGCAAATGAATTTCTCTGAAATGGGAAATAGAGTTGGCTCTTGTATCATAGGAACTAGGGTAATGATCAGAGAGACATCAGCAGAAAATTTCAGACTCTGGTCCCTCTTATTTATGGCAGGAATTGTCCCTGCAGTCACCTGAGGTCAGCTCTAAATGTTGCAACTTCACCTGTGAGGGTCAGAGATTATGTTGCAACACCCCTTTTCTTAACTCTTCTGTTAGCCTAAGTTAGAATTCCTAGGGGAAAAATCTTTCAATGAATTGACAAGGAGCTCATGAGTTTGCTGCCGAACTTTTTAAAAGCCCTTCGTGGGTGTTTTAACAAGATTTCCAGCTAGAGAGTTAGAAGAACAGAAGCTTTAATCCTGAGTTACCAAAGGTGTAGACCTCAAGTGAAAGCTAATTAAATATTTTTTTTCTCTCTTGTAGCTTCCGTAGGCAACTCTGTATGCTTAGAATAACTCAAGCAATCTTTATGTGTGTAAAGAAGCTTCTTGTTGGGAATGTGTCAAAATTTTTAATTCTGAAAATAACTTATAAAAGCTATTTCTTGGAAAATCGGCAGTGACATGTCTTTTCAGCAAGTTATGAAATGGTCCCTGTATTGCTTGCCTTTATCCCAGGTTAGATGACCGTCTATGTGACCATCTATGTTGTTGATAACTTGGAAGATGAGTATTCCATTGGGACTGGCTAAAATATCATTTGAGAAAGACCCTCACCTAAACAGCTTCTGCTACACGACCTTTTGTCGCTTATTTACTAGTGAAGTTAGCTATTTCAAAAGTGAATAATTGGAAACCTTAGGAAATGAGGATGACTGACTTTAATGGATATCAGCATAGCTGTAGTGCTAGAAGAGATCTATACCCCAAACTTCATAATTTTTGAAATTCTATTGCCCTTCCTTTTGGAATAAAATGATAGACGATGGTAACTATGGGTTGCTTCTCCCTTTCCCTAACACATTTTTCATGGTACCTTTATTCCAATAACAATCTTTTAAACATATCAATAATAATAATAATAATAATAATAATAAATCTTTCAATAAATCTATACCTCTATCCACAGAGTGAGGGTGATACCCTTCCATTCCAAACAATTAAGTCTCTCATATAAATGGACATATTTGGTGAAATGGTTTTATAGGCCAATAAGATATCCCAATGTGACAATGCCCACAAAAAACATATTCTTGTACATAAATGTTTGTGGGCACCTGGTTGAGAATATTTATAGGATAATTTTCTAAAAGTGGAAACCTCCATCAGATTGTATATGCACTTTAAAACTGGACAGGTATTGCTAAGAAGGAGATTTCAACTTAACATACCATCAGCTGATGTTGTATTAGCCACGTGAACCATTTTGCACTTGTTCTTTGTCAATTTTTCCAGGGGGTAATCTTTCATTTAATTAATTTTCATAATTGTTCTATATCTTATGGATCTTAGCACTTTGTCCTTGATCACATGTGTTTTCTTCAGGCTGTTCACTCTGTTTATAGCATTTTTTTTTCTGGCACAAAAGTTTTCATTTCAATAATCATCCTTACCTTCTTTCCAGGTGTTGTGTCTTGATTGGAAAAGAATCTGTACTCGAAGATTTTCAGGAGCCTGTGTGTGTGCTTGTTCCTCTGGTACTTTTATTACTTCATTTTTTAATACTTAAATCTCTGATCTTTGGGGATGTGTATATCAATTGCAGGGGTGAGTTCCAATCCAGTTTGTTTCTAATGCTGGTTGTTTTGGTGTCATTCATTGTCCATTAATATGCAATATCAACTTTTTCATATACCAAACTTTCACCCTGTTTGTGTATAATTCTTGTTTCTCTATTCTTTATCACTAAGCTCTGTACTCCATCTCGAGCACCATGCTGCTGTGATAGCTTATGTGTTTATAACTTGTGTTTTAATAACTTAAAGTGTTTTCATATCTGGTAGGGCTCATTCCTATTCATTTTTGGTATGTCTGTATATGGGTGAAAAGGTAGGGACTTGGTGAAACTGAGAGTTTCATGGCTTACTAAGCTATATATCCTGGAACCTAGTTTATTTTTGAGAAGTGTTGCTTTTGGTCACTAGTCCCTCAACATCTTATGTGCAGCCCTCTTGAGGCATTGCTGTGTTTCTTCATTTGCTCCTACAACATTGGGTGTGGATTATGCCTTTTGGACCAATGAGTCTGAGATACTGAGATTGTTACCAATGACAGAACCTCAGACCCTGCTTTTGGACACATATTTAAAAGGCTAATGCCAAAGAAGCTTTATTTTTAAGCATTTGTCTGAGGCAAGACTTTTCCTACAGAGGAAGAAGTCCTTAGGAATGCCTGGTTATGCCTTATTTCAGGATATAAGAAGGATATGGCTGTTATGTTTTACATATTGAGGGAGGGTGGCACTATGATCCCAAGGGACATTATGTGAAGTATGAGTGAGCTGTGTCTACAGCGTTGAGTCCCAAATAACCTTAATAACCAGTGAACATGTACAAGTGATTCTGATACATTCAGATGTCCTGTCAACTCGTGCTGAAGTCTTACAATTTTCAAGGCCAGAAATGAAGGTGGCTTTTCTCAGAAGCATTCTCTGACTCTTCGGCTAGATACAAGTTTTCCTTCCCCTGTCTTCTCATCACTCATGCCTCCTCCCATGTTGCTTATATCTTCTCCCTGTCCCTTTTACCCTGTATTCCAGCACCTGTTTCCTCCCTTGATTATAAGTGTCTGGAGCTTGATTCTTCCTGAGGTCTTGTTTCTAATACTTAACCATTAGACCCTTTTTTGATTGAATGAAATTTTAAAGCTTCTAAATGTTTGGGATTTTATAAAACTATTGTATTAGTTTCCTGTGGCTGCTATAATAAATTACCACAAACTAAAATAGCAGACATTTGTTCTCTTACAGGTCTGGAAGCCAGAAGTCCAAAGTCAGTGTCAGGAGGCCAGAATCAGGCAGGGGTGTGCTCCTTCTGGAAGCTCTGGGGGAGAACTCATTCCTTACTCCCTCCAGCCTTTGGTGGCTGCCGACACTCCTTGGCTTAAGACTCCATCTCTCCAATCTTGGCCTCTGCCTTCCCATTGCCTTCTCTGTGTGTGCAGTCTCCATTTGCCTTCCTCTTCTAAAACTCTTGTGATAGCACTTGATCCCACCTGGATAGTCCTGGATCACCTACATAGCAACTGACTTAAGTCACATCTGCAAAGATCCTTTTTCCACTTACAGGTTCTGGGGACTAGAACTTGATAGCTTTGGGAATATTATCAAGCCTACTATAAGTAGATAGCATCTCATCCACGGAAATATTATAGTATTTTATGTCGAGCCTGTTTCTCTATTTGAAAGTGAAGGATGGGATGAAAGGCAGTGTCTGTGTTGACAAGGGTTTGGTAATCAGATTTAAATATTAAATATATATGTTATATCTATTGAACGTAATTTACATTCAATAAAATGCCGCCACTTTAAATGTTTTAATGAGTTTTGATAAATCCATACACTCATAGAAGCAAACCTACAACCAACATACAGAACATTTTTTATCACCCTACAAAGATCCCCTTGTGTTCTTTCCATTGTGATGTATTTTTTTGTCATTATAGATTCTATTAGTTTTTTCTAGAGTGTCATGTAAATATAACCACATAGTATACTTCCTGCATTCAGCATAATGCTTTTGTGATTAATTCATGTTGTTGTATGAAGTAGCATTTTATTCATCTGCTGTTGATGGACATTTTTTTTGTGTTTCTAGTTTGAAACTATTATGAATAAAGCTGCTGTGAATATTTGTATTTGCCTTTGTGTGCACATAGGCTTATCTGTTTTGTTTTTTAATTTTGTTTTCCTTCCTTGGACTGTATCTCCCTGTTTAATTTTCCACAACTTCAGACAGCCTGCCTTGAAATGGATGGATATGGAGCAATAAATGTGTTGTTCGACTTCCTGACTTTCCTGTTCCTATTAAGGAGGCACAGAGAATAGTCACTTCCAAAAAAGAATCCTACTTCTCTTTCAATTAGGATTTAATCCTTTCAGCTAACCAAGCAGGTAGTTCCACTGAGAAGACAAAAGAAATTGGAAGGGGTATAAAAGCTTGGAAGTATAAGCAAACAACACCTGACTCAGTCAGAGGGAGGGCTGACCTGAATGGGATATTGCTTGCTAAATTAAACTGCAGGGAATCAAACGCAACCTAACTTGAGAGCTAACCAACTTTCTGAGCAACAGAAAGTTCAGGTTTCATGTTTTTGTCCTCTCTTGCCATAGACCTTTTAGAAGGGACTCTAGACAGATGACGTTAATCTGGAGTCATCAATCAATCATCTGCTTAATTCCTTTTTTATGCTGCAAGTCATTTGATGATGATTTGGAACATCAACAGTCAATGAATTTGCACAGACGCTACATCTCAGTGGCTATAAGAATATTTGAGGCTAATCATAACCTAACTTCTAACTTGTGTTTTCTAATCCCAAGGAAGGTACTGAATGCATTACAATGTCTGAGAGGATGCAGGTAGATCTGAATATTTTAGCTGCTATGGCAACAGGTACCATTTATATCTCATGTTTTTGTTTTTAGAGAGAATCTACTCAATAGTAGAAATGAGGGTAGAGTAGGAGGGGGAAGTGAAAACGTGATTCCAAGACCTTCTGTCCCAACCTCTGTGCAGAGGATTTAATAGCAATAAAGCCAGAATTCCCAGTGCAGGGAATTTCCATTCCCACCACTAATTATATCTGTATACTGAGCTACAACTGAGAAATTTTGAGGTAGTCTAAAGTACAGCATTCTCATTCAATTTTCCCCTGATAGATAAGAGATAGAAACTTATATTAAAATAAATACCAGGTATCTTACTTTGTTCCCAATAGCAACATATTGGACTATAAGAGATAATACCACTGTCTCAGGAACTATTTATCAAGCTTAAAAACCTAGGCTTTCAGAAAGGTGCTATAATTCTTTGGTAATTAAGTAATGAAATAACTAATTACAGAGAATTATTATTTTTTCCCTTCTTTCAAGTGGTTGTGTTAAAAAACCAATGCTCTCTTCTGTTGCCTTTCTTTTTTCACTTCCCACCTTTTACCTATTTTTTTTTCTTCCCTGTGGTTGAATTTTAAGTCCATAATCTCTTTCAGGTTTTGGAGTAACTCTTTGTTCCAATGCACATCATTTCATCGTCTTTAGATAAGAAGCTCAGAAGTTCTGGATCTTGATAATGGTCCCTTGGCCACTGAGGCAGAAGCTGGAAAGTCTGAGGAAGTTAGAGACTGGATGTGCTGGTGCCTAGCAGAGCATCTAGACCACTGTGGACTTTAGATGGCCACACGGAATTCCGAGTTAGTCCTAATTTTGGAAGATCCATTATCCTATAAAATGGTAAGCATGACAAATACAGGGAACACAATTTAGAGACCAGCTTGCTGTCAAAAATATTTCTTAAGATACAGCTTCTAGGGTTCAAAATAATCTGATTCTAGCTCTTTATTGATTTTTGCATTCATCTCTTCATTCACTCATTTAAACACACATTTATTAACCTCTGTTTTTTCTGGGGATATACTGATGAGGAAAAAGACAAGGTACTTTCTCTCAAAGAGTTGACAGTCTAATTAAGAAAGAAGCATTAATCAAATAAATAACACATATTTTTAATTCAAATCCTGTGAAGGGAAATCCCATAGTGCTCTAACAGTGTAGACCTAAAAAGTGACACTTGAGCTGGATACTGAATGTTGAATTACCATATATATCTCACTGAAATTTCTAGTTTCATATTAAAATTATTGAGAGCCCAGTCCAGCCTCTGCACACAATAAAAAATATAAATAATTATTTAATGGGGCAAAGAGAATAAATAAAGGTGTCAGTACTTGCCTTTTCACATATGAACCTATTAAGAGGGAATCTCAGAAGTTCTTACATCCCTTGAGAAAGGGCTTAGAGCTTGAAACCGCACTGAATATAAGAAAAGCAGTTTGTATCATCTGGGTAAGAAATCACTGAAAAGTGATCTGGAGATCTTGATGATAAAGATGGAAGTCTGTTCTGGGCTGGGCTTTAAACCTATCAGTGGGTAGTAAATCATCAACAGACTTCTTACTAGGCTCCAATCTAGTTCTCAAGTGAGCTCAGTACCTGTTATGCATCACAGTTTAAAGGTAGCAGTAAAGTGGAAAGACATCCAAACTTTAATGCTCAGAACACCATTTCATACAAAAAAACTGGAGCCCTTTTTCCTCTACTATGGGGAAAAAGCAAGAACTAATCAGAAAAAAGTGAGTAAGCACAATCAAGGTCAGATTGTTTTTTTGAAAATAAACACAGGGTGACTGATTATCACATAGCTTGATGTGGAAGGACTGAGGCCAGAGCAGGTCTGTGCAGTGTCTTTATGATTTTTATGATGTTAAATCTCAGTAGGGAGAAATGGATTTGGGAGGTGGTGCACACTATAAAACAAAGTTTGTCATGTATTATCTGATTCAAGATCTGACATTGATAATCTTTGGACTTGCTTTGGGGATTTTTTCAGGGGGTCACAACACTTTCTAAGTGCACACAAACTTATGTGATTGTTTACAGATGTACATAGGGGCCAACATTCATATTATTTCGGGATTTAATATCATTATTACCAATGTGCCCTGTGGATAAAATGAGAGTTCCTGTGGCCATGATCCTCACCTGGCTGTGGTTGACTAGCTCACTGCACACCTGTGGGCACTGCATGGCTGTTGACTCTATACAAAGAGCTCCACCCAGTGCTCTGGGCACAACACAGTGGTAGGGCTGCAGGAGAGCAGAGCAGAGGCTGGAGTGGTGGCAGCACCGTGGACAGAGGCCCAGAGGATGGCTGTGTGGGATGGCTGTGCAGAGAAGCCCAGAAGACAGCTGTGCAGACAGAGGGGCCCAGAGGCAGAGACTGGCTTGCTGCATGCAGACTCGCTCTGAGTGAATGGGATTTTAGTGACTGAACTGCCACTTGGAAATAAAGTTGGGTGTAACCCATTCACCCCAAAGAGCATTCTGCTGTCAATTTCTTTGGTCACATTGAATCCATAGCAAACTTGCTTGGGGCTGAAACCCATTGGCAAGACATGCCCCCATGCCTGGACAGGTAGGACAGAATCTAGAGTGGTTGGGCACCTATAATGTGGCAGACACTGTGGCAGTGTTTTGTATCTAGTATTTCATTTAATTGTCAAAACACTTAATTATATCTGTATTTTTTTGGTAAGCTCTTAAGAAACTAAGGGCCAAAGATATTATGCAACTTTCTCAAAAGTCACATATCTAGGAATTGGTAGCACTAGAACTGGAGCCCAGGATCCATGACTCTTCTAAACCATTTAAGGAGAGAATGATTGGGAAAGATATTAAGATTCTGGATTCTAAGATTCTAAGGCTCTGTGAGGCCACCCTGATGTGCTTTGCAGCCTGCTGCTCCTTCCTCATGGCCACCACTGGTCCCACTTACTTACTGTCCCCACTATCACACCTGGCCAGCTGGAGGGTGGCCCTGCCTTCAGCAGCTACAGGGCATAGCACAGAGGCTCATCCCTGTGTACATGGCCCACAGGACCTGGAAGTGGAGGCAGTCATTACAGCTGGAAAGGCAAGAAACCCTCTCAGCCAAGCTCTTTCCTCTTGGCAGGCACCAGTTCCACTCACCTGTAACCCCTGATATTGCTGCAGGGGGATGGCAGCTTCAGAGAGTAGAGCTTCTGGGCACTAGAGGACACCACCTACACAAAGTTATTATTCCAAAGGAAACATTAAAAAATGAAGAAGTAAAGGAATTTGCCTACACAAAATTACAAGAAACAATGCAATAAAGGGGACTTCACGAAACTGAAATCACCATCTTCTTGATAAAGATTTCAAAATCAAAGTCATAAACATTCCAAAGAAAGTACAGACAAATATTCAAGATCTCAGGGAGGACTTCAACAAAGAGATAGAAACTTTGAAAAATACAGTATCTGAAATGAAACATACAATGGAGGGATTTAAAAGTAGATTAGATGAGGTAGAGGAGATGGTAAATGAAATAGAAATTAGAGCACAGGAAAAGAAAGAAGCTGAGGCACACAGAGAAAAAAGTATCTCTAGGAATGAAAGAATAATAAGACAACTCTCAGACCAATCCAAATAGAACAGTATTTGTAGTATATGGGTACAATAAGAAGAAGAAGAGAGAAAAAGGGATAGAATGTCTCTGAGAAAATAATTGCTGAAAAATTCCCCAACATGGGGAAGGAAACAGTCACCTGAGTGAGTTATGGAAGTCCAGAGATCTTCCAACACAAGGGACCCTAGGAAGACAACACCAAGACATATAATAATTAAAATGGCAAGGATCAGGTACAAAGAGAGAGTATTGAAAGCCATGGAGAACAAAAGGTCATTTATAAAGGAGCACCCATCAAGCTATCAGCAGACTTCTCAGCAGAAATCTTACAGGACAGAAGGTAGTGGCATGATATATTTAATGCAATGAAACAGAAGGGCCTCCAACTAAGAATACTCTGCCTATCAAGATTATCATTTAAATTTGAAGCACAGATTAAGCAATTTCCAGATAAGCAAAAGTTGAGGGAATTTACCTCCCACAAACTGTCTCTACAGTGTATCTTAAAGTGATTCTTTTAGATGGAAGTGCTCCTAAGGCTAAATAGCTGTCACTAGAGAAAATAAACCACAGTAAAGGAAGTAGACCAATTAATTACTTAGCAAATACAAAATTAAATCAACTACCCACACGTTAGTCAAGGGATACACAAAGAGTACAAAATATGACACCTAATACATAAAGAGTGGAGGAGGAAGAAGAAGAAGGGGACATAAAAAAGAACCTTTAGATTGTGATTGTAATAGTGTAATAAGCGATTTAAGATAGACTGTTAGATACTAAGAAAGCTATCCTTGAAGTGTTGGTAACCACAAATCTAAAGCCTACAGTGACAATAAGTATATATCTATTGATAGTCACCCTAAATATAAATGGAATTAATGCACCAATAAAAAGACATGGAGTTGCAGAATGGATAAAAAAACAAGACCTATCTATATGCAGCCTATAAGAAACTCACTTTAAACCCAAAGCGGGACACAGTCTTTAAGTGAAGGGATGGAAAAAGACACTTAATACAAATAATAGGGAGAAAAAAGCAGCAGTAGCAATACTTACATCAGACAAAGATTTCAAAACAAAGAAAATAACAAGAGACAAGAAAGGACATTATGTAATGATAAAGGGGTGAGTCCAACAAGAGGATATAACCATTATAAATATCTATCCACCAAACACAAGAGTACCTACATATGTGAAACAAATACTAACAGAATAAAGGGGGAAATAGAATGCAATTCACTTATCTTAGGAGATTTCAACACACCACTCACTCCAAAGGACAGATCAACCACACAGAAAATAAGGAGACAGAGCCACTGAACAATGCATTAGAACAGAGGACCTAACAGACATCTATAGAACACTCCATCCAAAAGCTGCAGGATACTAATTCTTCTCAAGTGCACATGGAGCATTTTCCAGAATAGATGGCATATTAGGTGACAAAAAGCGCCTCAATAAGTTAAAAAAGATTGAAATTATGCCAACCAGCTTCTCAGACCACAAAGGTATGAAACCAGAAATAAATTATGCAAAGAAAACAAAAAAGCCCACAAACACAGGAAGGCTTAACAACATGCTCCTAAAGAATCAATGGACCAATGACCAAATAAAAACAGAGATCAAGAAATATACGGAGAAAATGATAATAACAACTCAATAGCCCAAAACCTGTGGGATGCAGAGAAGGCAGTTCTTAGAGGAAAATATATTGCAATACAGGCTTACCTCAAGAAAGAAGAACATCCTAAATGAACCATCTAAACTCGCAATTAATGAAACAAGAAAAAGAAGAACAAATTAGCCCAAAGTCAGTAGGAGGGACATAATAAAGATCAGAGCAGAAAGAAATAAAATTGAGAAGAACAAAACAATAGAAGGAATCAATGAGACCAGGAACTGGTTCTTTGAGAAAATAAACAAAATAGGTAAGCCCTACCCAGATGTATCAAGAAAAAAAGAGTCTACACACATAAACAGACTCAGAAATGATAAAGGAAAAATCACTACAGAAACCACAACAATACAAAGAATTATCAGAGAATAGTATGAAAAATTATCTGCCAAGAAGTTGGGTAACTTAGAAGAAATGGACAACTTTTTAGGAACATACAACCTACCAAGATTGACTCAGGAAGAAACAGAAAATCTGAACAGACCAATTACCAGAAATGAAATTGAAATGGTAATCAAAAAACGACTTAAGAACAAGACTCCTAGCGCAGATGGTGCCATGGCTTAATTTTGTCAAACATTTAAAGAAGCCTAATACCCATCCTCCTTAAAGTTTTCCAAAAAGTAGAAAGGAGGGCATAATTCCAAACTCATTCTATAAGGCCAGCACCACTCTAATACCACAATCAGACAAAGACATCACAAAGAAAGAAAATTACAGACCAATATCCCTGATGAACATAGATGCAAAAATACTCAACAAAATACTAGCAAATCGAATTAAAAAATACATCAAAAAGATCACCCATCATGAACAAGTAGGATTTATTCCAGGGATGCAAGGATGGTACATTATTCAAAATTTCATCAACATAATACACCACATCAACAAAAAGGACAAAAATCTCCATAGATGCTGAAAAGCATTTGACAAAATTCAACATCCATTCTTGATAAAAACTCTCAACAAAATGGGAATAGAGGGCAAGTACCTCAACATAATAAAGGCCATATGTGACAAACCCACAGCCAACATCATACTTAACAGCAAAAAGCTGAAAGCTTTTCCTCTAAGATTGGGAACAAGAAAAGGATGCCTAATCTCCCCACTTGTATTCAACATAATATTGGAGGTCCTAGCAATGGCAACACAAAGAAATAAAAGGCATCCAGATTGGTAAAGAAGAAGTCAAACTGTCACTGTTTTCAGATGACATTATATTGTAAATAAAAAAGCCCTAAGGAATCTACACCAAAACTACTAGAATAACTGAATTCAGCAAAGTTGCAGGATATAAAATCAATACACAGAAATCTGTGGCATTCTTATATACTAATGATGAACTAGCAGAAAGAGAAATCAGGAAAACAATTTCATTCACAATTGCATCAAAAAGAATAAGATACCAAAGAATAAACCTAACCAAGAAAATAAAAGACCTATACTCTGTAAAATACAAGACACTCATGAGAGAAATTAATGAAGATACCAATAAATGGAAGTACATCCTGTACTCATGATAGGCAGAATTAATATTGTCAAAATGGCCATCCTGCGTAAAGCAATTTACAGATTCAATGCAATCCCTATCAAAATACCTACAGCATTCTTCAAGGAACTAGAACAAATAGTTTTAAAGTTCACATGGAACTACAAAAGACCCCAAATAGCCAAAGCAATCCTGAGAAGGAAGAACAAAGCCAGAGGGATTATACTCTCTAATTTCAAGCTCTGCGACAAAGCCACAGTAATCAAGACAATTTGGTACTGGCACAAGAACAGATACATAGATCGATGGAAGAGACTAGTGAGCCCAGATATAAACCCACACACATATGGCCAATTAATGTACAATAAAGGAGCCATGAATATACAATGTTGAAAAGACAGCCCCTTCAACAACTGATGTTGGCAAAACTGGACAACTACATGTTAGAGAATAAACTGGATTATTGTCTAACTCCATACACAAAAGTAAGCTTGAATGAATCAAAGACCTGAATATAAGTCATGAAACCATAAAACTGTAAGAAGAAAACATAGGTAAAAATCTCTTGAATATAAATATTAGCAACTTTTTCCTGAACTCGTCTCCTCAAGAAAGGGAATCAAAATAAAAAATGAACAAGTGGGACTACATCAAACTGAAAAGCTTCTATAGAGCAAAGGACAACATCAGCAGAACAAAAGGCATCCTACAGTATGGGAGAATATATTTCTAAATGACTTATCTGCTAAGGGGTTAACACCCAAAATATATAAATAACTCACATGTCTCAACACCCAAAGAGCAAATAATCTGATTAAAAAATGGGCAGAGCATCTGAACAGACACTTCTCCAAGGAAGATATTCGAACTGCCAACAGGCACATGTAAAAATGCTCCACATCACTAATAATCAGGGAAATGCAAATTAAAACCACGATGAGATGTCACCTCACACCAGTAAGGGTGGCCAACATCCAACTGACAAGAAACAACAAATGCTGGCAAGGATACGGAGAAAGGGGAACCCTCCTACCTGGTTGGTAGGAATGTAAGTTAGTTCAACCATTGTGGAGAGCAATATGGAGGTTCCTCATTAAAACTCAAAATAGATATAGCATTTAACCTGGGAATTCCACTCCTAGGAATTTACCCAAGGAAAACAAGCTCCCTGATTCAAAAAGGCATATGCACCCCTATGTTTATCGCAGCACTATTTACAATAGCCAAGATATGGAAGCAACCTAAGTGTCCATCAGTAGATTAATGGATAAAGAAGAGGTGGTACATATGCACAATGGAATGTTACTCAGCCATAAGAAGAAAACAAATCCTACCATTTACAACAACATGGATAGAACTAGAGGGTATTATGTTCAGTGAAATAAGCCAAGCAGAGAAAAGACAAGTACCAAATGATTTCACTCATCTGTGGATATAACAAGAAAGCAAAACTGAAGGAACAAAACAGCAGCAGACTCACAGACTCCTCAAAAGGAAAGGGTAAGGAATGTGGGGAGGGAGAAGGGGATAAGGGGCACTATAATTAGCACTCACAATATAGGTAAGTCACAGGAAGGCAGTATAGCACAGAGAAGACAAGTAATGACTCTACAGAATCTGACTATGCTTATGGACAGTGAATGTTGGACAGTTATGGTGAATGTTGAAACCACAATGTTGTTCATGTGAAACCTTCATACGATTATGTATATCAATGATACTTAAATAAAAAAATAGAGGAAAAAAGTGGATAAGACATGTGGCATGGTCTACTTTGAGCCTATTTTCAATTGCTTCTATTCACTTAATGCTATTTATATAATTATGTGCATATTACCTCCTTAGATTTTGTCCTTTTTGTTGTATATTACACATGAACACTTTGTTTACTAAAAATGTCCACAATAAAGTTGTGTACCGACTGTGAAACAAAAATATTCTAAGTCTCTGGAGAAGGGGTTGGACTGAACTTCTGAAAGCACAAGGCTGGGGAAGGGTTCTTACATGGTTATATAACCCAAGAAGACAAGAGGCTGGCATCAAATACAGGATTTAGTGCAGAAATAAGTGGTACTTGGACAAATGGGCCTTAGTTTGTGTGTTAAGTCTTGATGTTCATTTTATATTCTCACAAAGAATGAAGATGGCATGGTACTGAGAAGATGAGGGACCCAAGGGCCAAGCCCTTCAGGCTGGGTTCTGTTTTTGGCCCTTCTGCTTATAGTTCATGGAACCTCTGTCAGCTTTCCTTACATATAAATGGGGCTAATAATAGTATAGTTGTTTGGATAAGATTGACATGGAAACTAGTAACAATCAATGTAAGATGGATGGTAGAACCATCTGCATGAGATCAGGAAGCATGCAAGTCAATCACTGTGATTGGAGGGGTGCAGACTCAGAGGTTACTACGGGAAGCAGAAATTTAATCAACTGTACTGTCACTGGACAGCCAGGAGAAGGGCTGTGTAGAATGAAAGGGCAAGAAATCATGAGTACTTGCCTGTCCTGTCCAAGGGAAAGGAAATTGGTTTTCGGTTTTTAAGAGCTGTTCAACTGGATAAACCAGCTTAATGCAAAGGGATTCCTTGTTTACCTTCTGTCATGTTCATTAAGCAGCCCCATGACCATGAAACATTTGGAGTTTTCTGTAGCTACTTTTATACTGAGAAGGGGTGTTAGGGTTTCTCCTCAATTTAAGGGCACAACCCCATTCTCATGGTATTAGTTATCTATTGCTGCATAGGAAATTATCCCCATATTCATTGGCATAAAACAACACATATTTATTAGAAGAGAGGTTGTGTGGGCTAGGAATCTGAGCACAGCTTTTCTGGGTCCTCTGCTGCAGGGTCTCTTATAGGGCTGCAGTCAAGACATAAGCAGAGGCTGTAGGTTCAGCTGGGGCAGGACCAGCTTCCAAGCTCACTCAGTGCTTGCTGGTGAGATTAGTTCTCTGCTGGACTGAAGGCCTCTGGTCTTTGCTGGGTCTTGGCCAGAGGCTGACCTCAGTTCCTTGCCTTGTGGCACTTCCATAAGTAAATAAGTGAGGGGAACTTGAGAGAGAAAACACCAGCAAAGGAGAAGTCAGTCTTTGTTACCTAAAAATGGAAGTGATAGCATATCACTTTTGCCTTATTCCGTTAGAAGAAGTCTCTAGGTCCAGCCCACACTCAAGCAGAGGGGATCACATCAGGGCACGAATACCAGAAGATAGGGACCGTGAGGTCTCGTCAGAAGCTGCCTATGACACACAGCTATCTACAAAGTGTTGTAGCAAAGATAGGAGTCCTTCATGGTTATTGAAAACAAATGTAGATGACTCAAGAAAAATCTGAAGTCTCCTTTACCCTGTCACATTTCCTCTCTGTAAATGAAACATTTAGGGGCTTGTTTTTCAATAAATGAATCCCAGTGAATAAATCATCTCTTCTGATATTATCTAGGGCATTTTACAAAGCAACCACGCAGTAGCCTCACTCTTGCAGAGGCCTCCAGCTTAGCCTCTCTGAGCAGCCTGCTTCTGGGCAGGCCAAGGGTACAATGCAAACCAGGGTCCCCTGACATACGGTTTTCAAAGTATATTTACCCTCCATGTGGATCAATAACCTTGATATTTGGCAGAGGTCTCTGAGCAGATGATGGAAATATTTTATCTCACATTTGAGCCAACTCTCTTGTGTTGATATTTCAACTTAGAGTATAAGGACGAATTGAGAGGATGAAGGGGAGAGGGCAGCTGGGTAGGGATGAATGGAAGGGAAAGAAAGGAGAGGTGTTTTGTTTTTAAGTGTCAATCTTTATAAATAATAAGGGCTGGGTTCTCAAAGAAGCTCCAGCAGCAAACATACGGATTTGGGAATCTCAGTAAAAAATTCATGTTTAACCCAGAATAGTTCAAATGGGACAGGAGCCACATTTACCTTGTGCCTGCTTTAATGAGACACCGAGGAGAGAGGCGCTTGTGTTGAATGTGTGTGTGTGTGAACGCCTTGCCATTTTGTTTGGGACACACAAATGAAACCCTTTGTGTGTATTTCTGTTTTTTTTACCCCCAGCAGCATGTGAACTATTGACTTGGGTGATTAGGAGACCTTAAGCCTTAAGAAAATATGACATTTCTTTAGCTTCTATTTTTTGGAAAGTGAGGATGGTAATGCTAAGTACTTAGGTTATTTATTTGCTGGATAATCAATACTGTCAGGTGCACAAATCCTCACATGGTCCCTCAAAGAGGTCTACAATAGGGAAAGAAGTTAATAATGGTTAAGAAGATTGTATAGAATGTGCTGGGTGGAGATCCTGCCAATCCAGGTTCCAGTCTGGAGTGCAGTTATTGCACCATATCAAATCCTGTTTGCATCTCCATTTTGTCTGCATAATATTTGGGTTCATGGGAGATCTGGAAGCACAAGAATAGATCTTCTGTAGTGGTTGATTTTAATGTCATTTCATTTATTTGCCAAACTTGTCATGTGAAGCTTTATAATTATCAGTCTTTAATTAATTCCCATGCAAATAATGGTCATTGTCTAGATTATATGGCCTTTCAGCCACATTTCACAGAAGCCCTTTTATGCCAGGCTCTGTCCTGGTGGCTGTGTGGGCAATATAAATCTACTGAAAGACTCTGGCTGTCTTGGAGCACCTTACAGTGTGAAAACGGTACACAGGTCATAAACAAGCACAAAACTGGAATATGATGCAGAGTTCAGAGCAAGGATTCTGGAACCAATACAATTAGGTTTTAATCCTAGTTCATCCACTTTCTAGGAGTGTGCCTTTGGATGTATTATTTAAATTCTTTTTTTTTTTTGAGAGGGCATCTCTCATATTTATTGATCAAATGGTTGTTAACAACAATAAAATTCAGTATAGGGGGGTCAACACTCAATGTACAATCATTAATCCATCTCAAGCCTAATTCTCGTCAGTCTCCAATCTTCTGAAGCATAACGAACAAGTTCTTACATGGTGAACGAATTCTTACATAGTGAATAAATTCTTACTCGGTTTTGATCATGCATTATGACCTATAAACAATCAGGTCAAATATGAATATTTGTTTGATTTTTGTACTTGATTTATATGTTGATCCCACATTTCTCCCTTTATTATTACTATTATTTTTATTTTTAATAAAATGCTGAAGTGGTAAGTAGATGCAAGATAAAGGTAGAAAACATAGTTTAGTGCTGTAAGAAGGCAAATGTAGATGATCAGATGATCAGGTGTGTGCCTATGGACTAAGTATTAATCCAGGCTAGACAAGGGCAGCAAGACATCCACGGATGCAGAAGATTTCTCTCAAAGCAGGGGGGGTGAGGTTCTGAGCCTCACCTCTGTTGATCCCCCAATTCTCACCTGATGGCCCCCCTGCGACTGTGCCTGTCTTAGGTAGTTCCTCCCTTGAGGAATCTTACCCGTCTCTGGCTAACCACTCATCTTCCGGGGCCATAACAGGGAAATGTAAAGTTGGTAAGTGAGAGAGAAGCCATATTGTTTGCAAAGGTTAGCTTTTTACTTCTTTGCAGATTTATGCCCTGTGGCTTCTATGCCCAGCACTTGTCTCGAGGTATCTTTACCACCTGGAGGAATTATGATACTCGGTAAATTCGATATGAGGCACGAATTCTATTTAAGGGTTGTAATTAGGAAGGAAGAAGAAAAGCTATAGATGTAGCATATGAAGGAAACATGGGAGGATTGATTATTTCTTTGACATATCTTCTTGTATAGTACCTTAAGTATGTATAGGTGTTAAACAACTAACTAATTTGCACACACATATTAACATAATAGGAATACGGTGACATAAACAAAGCAAATCTATAATTACCATCCATCTCCAGTGAAGCCAAGAAAACCATTTAGGCACCCTAGGCATTTGTGAAAATTTTTCTATGATATGATGGATATTGTCCAACTGTACTTGAACCATCAGACAAATTAAAGCAGCCCATTTCTGGGATCTGTTCACATCCCATATGTTCTTTTAACCATAGATAGTCTATAGTCATGAGATTTTGGAGTGCTACAACTTGCACCCCTCCCAACTCCTGGTTGAGTTCCAACAGTACAGATCCGGTCAAATTCGTTGTCTCACTGTATGCACATGCCAGCCTAGACATCTCCCTCCTCATTCTTATGGCAAGTCCAGGAGACGGTGGGCTGGATGCAGCCACAACCGCAGCATCGTCTGGATCCCTGTGGAGGCATTTTGATGATCATCCCCCCGCACAAGTCCTGCAGAGAGTGCTGATGCCGGAAGCTCCTCCTCATATCGTATCTTAGTTCATTTTCTGGGTATCCAAGCTAGGCCTTGATCTTCTGCATAGAAACAAAAAAACCCTTTGCCCACACTTTGACATGCCCTCTATACCACTGTGCAGAACTCATTGGAGGTCAGCACACAGTAACTGCTTTTTTTAAATTTTTTTTTTAATTAAGAGAAAGGAATATTATCAGAAAAGAGTACCTCCATAGCTGATCATCTGACACCCTTTAAGTGATCAACATTAAGGATATTTAAAGCATGCGTTGATCTTTGATTTACCAATAGTTTTATCCTGTTAAGGAGTAATCCCCCTTTTCTTTCTTTCTTTCTTTTTTTTTTTAATTTTTAATTTACACTTACATGAAGAATACTATGTTTACTATGCTCTCCCCTATATCAGGTCCCCCCTAACAACCACATTATGGTTACTGTCCATCAGCTTAGCAAAATGTTGTAGAGTCACTACTTGTCCTCTCTGTGTTGTGCAGCCCACCCTCCCCTTTCTCCCTCCCCCCCATGCATGCTAATCTTAATACCCCTCTTCTTCTTCCCCCACCTTATCCCTCCCTGCCCACCAATCCTCCCCAGTTCCTTTCCCTTTGGTACCTGTTAGTCCATTTTTGGGCTCTGTAATTCCACTGCTGTTTTGTTCCTTCAGTTTTTCCTTTGTTCCTATACTCCTCAGATGAGTGAAATCATTTGGTATTTCTCTTTCTCCGCTTGGCTTATTTCACTGAGCATAAACTCTCCAGCTCCATCCATGTTGCTGCAAATGGTTGGATTTTTCCACTTCTTATGGCTGAGTAGTATTCCATTGTGTATATGTACCACATCTTCTTTATCCATTCATCTACCGATGGACATTTAGGTTGCTTCCAATTCTTGGCTATTGTAAATAGTGCTGCGATAAACATAGGAGTGCATCTGTCTTTCTCAAACTTGATTGCTGTGTTCTTAGGGTAAATTCCTAGGAGTGGAATTCCTGGGTCAAATGGTAGGTCTGTTTTGAGCATTTTGATGCACCTCCATACTGCTTTCCACAATGGTTGAACTAATTTACATTCCCACCAGCAGTGTAGGAGGGTTCCCCTTTCTCCACAGCCTCGCCAACATTTGTTGTTGTTTGTCTTTTGGATGGCAGCTATCCTTACTGGTGTGAGGTGATACCTCATTGTAGTTTTAATTTGCATTTCTCTGATAATTAGCCATGTGGAGCATCTTTTCATGTGTCTCTTGGCCATCTGTATTTCTTTTTTGGAGAACTGTCTGTTCAGTTCCTCTGCCCATTTTTTAATTGGGTTATTTGTTTTTTGTTTGTTGAGGCGTGTGAGCTCTTTATATATTCTGGACGTCAAGCCTTTATCGGATCTGTCATTTTCAAATATATTCTCCCATACTGTAGGGTTCCTTTTTGTTCTATTGATGGTGTCTTTCGCTGTACAGAAGCTTTTCAGCTTAATGTAGTCCCACTTGCTCATTTTTGCTCTTGTTTTCCTTGCCCGGGGAGATATGTTCAAGAAGAGATCACTCATGTTTATGTCTAAGAGGTTTTTGCCTATGTTTTTTTCCAAGAGTTTAATGGTTTCATGACTTACATTCAGGTCTTTGATCCATTTTGAGTTTACCTTTGTATATGGGGTGAGACAATGGTCCAGTTTCATTCTCCTCCATGTAGCTGTCCAGTTTTGCCAGCACCATCTGTTGAAGAGACTGTCATTTTGCCATTGTATGTCCATGGCTCCTTTATCAAATATTAATTGACCATATATGTTTGGGTTAATTTCTGGGGTCTCTAATCTGTTCCACTGGTCTGTGGCTCTGTTCTTGTGCCAGTACCAAATTGTCTTGATTACTATGGCTTTGTAGTAGAGCTTGAAGTTGGGGAGTGAGATCCCCCCTACTTTTTTCTTCTTTTTCAGGATTGCTTTGGCTATTCGGGGTCTTTGGTGTTTCCATATGAATTTTTGAATTATTTGTTCCAATTCATTGAAGAATGCTGCTGGTAATTTGAGAGGTATTGCATCAAATCTGTATATTGCTTTGGGCAGGATGGCCATTTTGATGATATTAATTCTTCCTAGCCATGAGCATGGGATGAGTTTCCATTTATTAGTGTCCACTTTAATTTCTCTTAAGAGTGACTTGTAGTTTTCAGAGTATAAGTCTTTCACTTCTTTGGTTAGGTTTATTCCTAGGTATTTTATTCTTTTTGATGCAATGGTGAATGGAATTGTTTTCCTGATTTCTCTTTCTATTGATTCGTTGTTAGTGTATAGGAAAGCTACAGATTTCTGTGTGTTAATTTTGTATCCTGCAACTTTGGGGTATTCGGATATCAGTTCTAGTAGTTTTGGAGTGGAGTCTTTAGGTTTTTTTATGTACAGTATCATATCATCTGCAAATAGTGACAGTTTAACTTCTTCTTTACCAATCTGGATTCCTTGTATTTCTTTGTTTTGTCTGATTGCCATGGCTAGGACCTCCAGTACTATGTTAAATAATAGTGGGGAGAGTGGGCATCCCTGTCTGGTTCCCGATCTCAGAGGAAATGCTTTCAGCTTCTCGCTGTTCAGTATAATGCTGGCTTTGGGTTTATCATATATGGCCTTTATTATGTTGAGGTACTTGCCCTCTATTCCCATTTTGCTGAGAGTTTTTATCATGAATGGATGTTGAATTTTGTCAAATGCTTTTTCAGCATCTATGGAGATGATCATGTGGTTTTTGTCTTTCTTTTTGTTGATGTGGTGGATGATGTTGATGGATTTTCGAATGTTGTACCATCCTTGCATCCCTGGGATGAACCCCAGTTGGTCATGTTGTATGATCCTTTTGATATACTGTTGAATTCTGTTTGCTAATATTTTATTGAGTATTTTTGCATCTACATTCATCAGGGATATTGGTCTGTAATTTTCTTTTTTGGTGGGGTCTTTGCCTGGTTTTGGTATTAGGGTGATGATGGCCTCATAGAATGAGTTTGGGAGTATTCCCTCTTCTTCTATTTTGTGGAACACTTTAAGGCGAATGGGTATTATGTCTTCTCTGTGTGTCTGATAAAATTCCGAGGTAAATCCGTCCGGCCCCGGGGTTTTGTTCTTGAGTAGTTTTTTGATTACTGTTTCAATTTCTTTGCTTGTAATTGGTTTGTTTAACTTTTGTGTTTCTTCCTTGGTCAGTCTTGGGAGGTTGTATTTTTCTAGGAAGTTGTCCATTTCTTCTAGGTTTTCCAGCTTGTTGGCATATAGGTTTTCATAGTAGTCTTTAATAACTCTTTCTATTTCTGTGGAGTCTGTCGTGATTTTTCCATTCTCATTTCTGCTTATGTTGATTTGTGTTGACTCTCTTTTTCTCTTAATAAGTTGGGCTAGAGGCTTATCTATTTTGTTTATTTCTCAAAGAACCAGCTCTTGGTTTCGTTGATTTTTGCTATTGTTTTATTCTTCTCAATTTTGTTTATTTCTTCTCTGATCTTTATTATGTCCCTCCTTCTGCTGACTTTAGGCCTCCTTTGTTCTTCTTTTTCCAGTTTTAATAATTGTGATGTTAGACTATTCATTTGGGATTGTTCTTCCTTCTTCAAGTGTGCCTGGATTGCTATGTACTTTCCTCTTAAGACTGCTTTCGCTGCATCCCACAGAAGTTGGGGCTTAGTGTTGTTGTTGTCATTTGTTTCTATATATTCCTTGATCTCTATTTTGATTTGTTCATTGATCCATTGATTATTTAGTAGCATGTTGTTAAGCCTCCATGTGTTTGTGAGCCTTTTTGTTTTCTTTGTAGAATTTATTTCTACTTTCATGCCTTTGTGGTCTGAAAAATTGGTTGGTAGAATTTCAATATTTTGGAATTTACTGAGGCTCTTTTTGTGAGCTAGTATGTGGTCTATTCTGGAGAATGTTCCATGTGCACTTGAGAAGAATGTATATCCTGTTGCTTTTGGATGTAGAGTTCTATAGCTGTCTATTAGGTCCATCTGTTCTAGTGTTTTGTTCAGTGCCTGTGTGTCTTTACTTATTTTCTGCCCGGTGGATCTATCCTTTGGGGTGAGTGGTGTGTTGAAGTCTCCTACAATGAATGCATTGCAGTCTATTTCCCTCTTTAGTTCTGTTAGTATTTGCTTCACATATGCTGGTGCTCCTGTATTGGGTGCATATATATTTAGAATGGTTATATCCTCTTGTTGGACTGAGCCCTTTATCATTATGTAGTGGCCTTCTTTATCTCTTGTTATTTTCTTTGCTTTGAGGTCTATTTTGTCTGATATTAGTACTGCAACCCCTGCTTTCTTCTCACTGTTGTTTGCCTGAAATAAGTTTTTCCATCCCTTGACTTTTAGTCTATGCTTATCTTTGGGTTTAAGGTGAGTTTCTTGTAAGCAGCATATAGATGGGTCTTGCTTTTTTATCCATTCTATTACTCTATGTCTTTTGATTGGTGCATTAAGTCCATTTACATTTAGGGTGACTATTGAGAGATATGTACTTATTGCCATTGCAGGCTTTAGATTTGTGGTTACCAAAGGTTCAAGGTTAGCTTCTTTAGTATCTTACTGCCTAACTTAGCTCGCTTATTGAGCTGTTATATACACTGTCTGGAGATTCTTTTCTTCTCTCCCTTCTTATTCCTCCTCCTCCATTCTTCATATGTTGTGTGTTTTGTTCTGTGCTCTTTTTAGGGGTGCTCCCATCTAGAGCAGTCCCTTTAGGATGCCCTGTAGAGGTGGTTTGTGGGAAGCAAATTCCCTCAGCTTTTGCTTGTCTGGGAATTGTTTAATCCCGCCATCATATTTAAATGATAGTCGTGCTGGATACAGTATCCTTGGTTCAAGGCCCTTCTGTTTCATTGCATTAAGTATATCATGCCATTCTCTTCTGGCCTGTAGGGTTTCTGTCGAGAAGTCTGATGTTAGCCTGATGGGTTTTCCTTTATAGGTGACATTTTTCTCTCTAGCTGCCTTTAAAACTCTTTCCTTGTCCTTGATTCTTGCCATTTTAATTACTATGTGTCTTGGTGTTGTCCTCCTTGGATCCTTTCTGTTGGGAGTTCTGTGTAATTCCATGGTCTGTTTGATTATTTCCACCCCCAGTTTGGGGAAGTTTTCAGCAATTATTTCTTCAAAGAGACTTTCTACCCCTTTTCCTCTTTCTTCTTCTTCTGGTATCCCTATAATACGAATATTATTCCTTTTGTATTGGTCACATATTTCTCTTAGTGTTGTTTCATTCCTGGAGATCCTTTTATCTCTCTCTATGTCAGCTTCTATACGTTCCTGTTCTCTGGCTTCTATTCCTTCAATGGCCTCTTGCATCTTATCCATTCTGCTTATAAATCCTTCCAGGGATTGTTTCACTTCTGTGATCTCCTTCCTGACATCTGTGATTTCCTTCCGGACTTCATCCCACTGCTTTTGCATTTTTCTCTGCATCTCATCCCACTACTCTTGCATTTTTCTCTGCATCTCATCCCATTGCTCTTGCATTTTTCTCTGCATCTCTGTCAGCATGTTTATGATTTTTATTTTGAATTCTTTTTCAGGAGCACTAGTTAGGTCTGTCTCCCTCTCAGGTGTTGTCTCTGTGATCTTTGTCTGCCTGTAGTTTTGCCTTTTCATGGTGATAGAGATAGTTTGCTGAGCTGGTACAAGTGACCGCTGGAAGAGCTTCCCTTCTTGTTGGTTTGTGGCCTTTTCCTGGGAGAATAGCGACCTCTAGTGGCTTGTGGTGGGCAGCTGTGCGCAGACAGGGCTTCTGCTTCCTTCCCAGTTACTTTGGGGTTTATCTCCGCTGTTGCTGTGGGCTTGGCCTGGCTGGGGCTGTTCCTCCAAAATGGTGGAGCCCCGTTGGAGGGGGAGCGGCCGGGGGGCTATTTATCTCCGTAAGGGTCCTCTGTGCTCCCTGCTGCCCAGGGGGTTAGAGTGCCGGAGATCCCCAGATTCCCTGACTCTGGTCTAAGTGACCTGTCCTGCCCCTTTAAGACTTCCAAAAAGCACTCTCCAAACCAAAACAACAACAGCAATGAGAGAGGGAACAGAAAGAAAAAAAAAGGAAAAAACACGCGATTTTTATTTTTTTTTGTCTTCAGGTGCCGGTCCCAGGCACCCACTCACTGGTCCTGCTGCCCTGTCTCCCTAGCACCAGGGTCCCTGTCCTTTCAAGGCTTCCAAAAAGCACCCACCCACTGGTCCCGCAGGGAAGGAACGCTCGATATTCTTTGTCCTCAGACGCTGGTCGCAGGCACCTGCTCACCAGTCCCGCCGCCCTGCCTCCCTAGCACCGGGGTCCTTGTCCCTTTAAGGCTTCCAAAAAGCACTCTCCAAAAAGAGAGAAAAAAAGGGGAAAAACGCATGATTTCCTTCGTCCTCAGGTGCCGGTCTCAGGCACCTGCCCACTGGTCCCACAGGGAAAAACGCGCGATATTCTTTGTCCTCAGGCGCCGGTCCCAGACACTTGCTCACCAGTCCCGCCACCCTGCCTCCCTAGCACCGGGGTCCCTGTCCGTTTTAGGCTTTCAAAAAGCACTCGCAAAAAAGAGAAAAAAAAAGGGGAAAAACGCGCGTTTTCCTCCATCCTCAAGTGCCGGTCTCAGGCACCCGCCCCCCCGGTCCCGTAGGGAAAAACGTGGGATATTCTTTGTCCTCAGGCGCCGGTCCCAGGCACCCGCTCACCAGTCCCGCCACCCTGCCTCCCTAGCACCGGGGTCCCTGTCCCTTTAAGGCTTCCAAAAATCACTCTCCAACAAGAGAAAAAAAAGAGGGGAAAAACACGTGATTTCCTCTGTCCTCAGGCGCCGGTTTCAGGCACCCGCCCGCCGGTCCCGCAGGGAGAAACGCGGGATATTCTTTTTCCTCAGGCGCCGGTCCCAGTCATCCGCTCACCGGTCCCGCGACCCTGCCTCCCTAACAACGGGGGCCCGTCCCTTTAAGGCTTCCAAAAAGCACTCGCCAAAAAAAACCGCTCCGGTTTCTTTCCACCCTCCGGGAGCCAGGGGGAGGGGCGCTCGGGTCCTGCCGGGCCGGGGCTTGTATCTTACCCCCTTCGCAAGGCGCTGGGTTCTTGCAGGTGTGGATGTGGTCTGGATGTTGTCCTGTGTCCTGTGGTCTCTATTTTAGGAAGATTTTTCTTTGTTATATTTTCATAGCTCTATGTGTTTTTGGGAGGAGATTTCCACTGCTCTACTCACGCTGCCATCCTGGCTCCCTTATTTAAATTCTTTTAACCTCAGTTTCTTCAACTATGAAATGAAGATAATAGCAGGAAATACCTGATAGGATCACTGTTCGAACAAAACGAATAGACATATAAAACTCTGCATATAGTGCCTATTACTCTGTAAGTTTCCATTAAACATTAGCTATTTTCTCTTCTTTCTAGTTTAGACACCTTGTTTAACCTTGCCTCAATATCATCATCTATGAAAAGAGCCTAATATAATATACTCTGACAAGATAACAGGCTTCTCAGGAGACCCAAACAAAAGCACTTAGCCTTTTAAGGGATGATACAAGTGCATGTGATCATTAGTAAGATTTGTTTTCCAAGTTCAACATGGGACCAAATATGTACTTGTAAACACCCAGGAAGGTCTGAGAGAGATCCTACCACACTTGTGTGGGTGTGGCCTTTGGAATCTGAGAGAAAAGACTCTGTTACCTACTTGTAGTGCAAAATAGCATCATTTCTCAGCCTCTGCTTTCTTACTTTTGATAAAGGGATAAGAAAGCATATTTGATGGAGTTGGAAAGATTAAAGGACAGCACATGTATAAAGCACCTGGTATAGAGCAGACATTCAATAAAAGTCATGTTATATTGATATGAAAAGAAGAAGAAAAGGTAAAACATGGAAAGAGGGCCATGAAAAAAGGGCAGGGAGCCCAATATAGAAGCCCATTTATGCAACCCTCTGCCACAGTTCAAATCTCCTAGGCACTGTGGACATTCAGGGAGCACATACTGGGGCCTACTCCCCGATTCTGCTACTTTTGATGCTTATCTTCCTCATACCTAGCTGCTGCCTCTTGCCCCAGCCCCTCCACTGAACACCAGGGTTAGGTTAGCAACTGGCCCAGAACCCATCCAAGCATTGGAAGAGAGGGATGTAATTCTCTTTGGTGGTTCTAGAAGCTGGTTTCTCTAAGTTCGGTGGATTGGAGTATTAACTATTTGGATTTTTACTGTCCAAATTGTTTTTCACTTTTGACTAGATTACCCCCTTCTATGCTTCTATGGACTATCAATTTTAGTTTTGGTCATATTTAGGTAGAATCCAAGTTGAACCATGGAATTTTTTTCTTAGCCTTAGTTTTCTGTCCTTTCCCTATGCTCGGAGGATCTTAACCTAGAAAAGGTTCTAGAAGCCACCTGGTCCAATTCAATTCATGCTGGACATTGCCTCCACACTGGGCTTGATCAGTGGTCACTAGCAACTCTTTCACCACTGTGCTATAGTTTTTCAAAATACCAATTGCTCTTCCACGGGCCCATTTCTCATAAAAGCATATGTGTCTCCGTCTGCAGTCACCTGTTGTCTTTTGGTTTCTGTGCCTGTGAGTTATGCTGTGATGGGAGTGTATCCCTTTGATGGCCTTTGAAGCTTCATGAATTAAAGAACAGGAGGAAGAAAGAAGGATCTTTGACCTGTCAGCAGACCCTAAAACAGATTGTTTTTCTAGTTTTAAGATTTATGAGTGACTATGAACACTGATAGTAAATTGAAGGAAATAATAAATTAATACCCTGAAGCATATTGATAGGTCAAGAGATTAATTCATTTAGTGGAAAGGCTAATTAACTGGATATGTATGTGATAAAAACATCTCAAGGTGGTATTTTAATTGACAGTCATATCAGTAATGAGGAGGGTAAGATAGAAAAGTACCAGAAGATTTCAGCTGAGTGTGTTTGGTTGAACTCTCTCAAGTCCCCCTAACCAGGGTGAGGGAAGGAGACATGGTTTTCTGAAAATCTTTGAGAGAAGGAAGCTGCTCAGCAGAAGCTTGTTCACCTTGTACCCATCATTCTCCTCTCTTTCCTCACTGCCTATCAAAATTTTCAGTAAAAGATATCCTGGAGTCCTCCTATTACATGGATTAAAATGGATATATTGCACTAATTCTAGAAGAAAGACTTGCTCCCCATTAAGGTGATTTTAGGTAACAAAAGAAAATGTACATGGGCACAGGTATAAATTCATAACATTTTTACATAGAAGACAAGCCCTGTTAAGAAGATCATATCTTAAAGATTTTTAGAAAAAAATGATAAATCAGTGGTGCCAGTGAAAAACATGGTTTTATTGTAAGCAGTAATTCTGATGATGTTTTTGAATAACAACATTCATATAAAAATACTATTAAGGAGAACTTTACAGTTTAAAAAAGTCTTAATACATGTTACTCCATTTACTTCATATAGAATGATCTTATGTGAATAGTGTTATTTTATGCCAGATTATTGCCTTTCACTTCAAAATCCAGCTGGCATGACCCTGCTTCATTGCCCTTGCGAGGACTACACCCGATCTTGTATTTCCCCTTTGACAGTAGCGGGTGCTGGAGAGATACTGTGGAAGAGAGGGGCGGGGGTTCAGTGCCCTGCTTCCTGGTTGGCCCTGTGGCACACGTGACTAGTAGTGTACAGGACACCCAGTGATGCTCACCTTTGGCTTGCCAGTTCAGGTGCCAGCCTTGGTCCACCTGCACCCCAGCAGGGGGTTTCATTGCCCTGTGTGCATTTCCCTGCTCTCCAGCCTCAACCCAGTGACGATGGACATTTCTGGTCCAGGTCACCCAGCAAACCTCTGCCATTCCATGGGTTATGTCTCCAGTTTCTCCAGCAAAGTCTGGAGCCTACTTTTGGGGACCATTCTTCTTAACTTGTTCCTTCCCTGGAGACTTTCCCCCCACCACAGGTAACCCTTAGCATTCTCTTTCATTTCTTCTTAAGAGCTAATCCTCCATAAAAATTAATTATTCTTTGTATTAAGTATTTTCTGTTCAAATTTCTGTGTGGTTTTCTGTCTTTTGACTGGATCTGATGCCTACCCCAGGGAGCAGATGCTGCTGATGCTCTGGCCACTCCACTGTGCGCACGCTGCCCCACTCCATGCCCAAGGCACTCGAAAGTAAGCACCTGTGACTCTCTGCTAAGGCTTTTGTCTCTGCCTCTGCACTGGCCAGGACTGGCATCCTGATGAATTAATATCTCCAGGAGCAGCCCTCAGCCATTGGCATATGGGAGCTGGAGAATGAATATGTCGGTTTCTTTCTCCTCTGATGAGGCAACTCATGGTTATGTTTTACAACGTCTCCCGTATCATCTCAGGTCTGTCAAGGCTGGGTTGCTCACAGTGATTTTCTGATCAACAATACATCGTTTGTGGGCTTCCTCCCCTCCTTGTCTCAGTTGCCCCTTTCCCCTAACAGCATTGCCTAAAGTCATCCCCTAAATAAACTACTTCACTGAAATTTTTATCTCAGGATCTGCTTCTAATGGACCTTGAATTAATATATCCCATCTCAAAGATGAGGAAATGAAGAATCTGAGAATTTGTCTTCTCCAAAGTCAAATATGTAGTGAAGTCAAAAATTCAGTTCATTTCAGCCCAAGTCTCATAATTTACACTTGCTTCAGCAAATATCTCTGTAAAAATAATTTAAACTACATATTAGGTAAATAAGATTAATTTAAACTATTAGCCTAGTCTAAATGGAGAAACTTTAGAATATACATACATCAGCATAAATCTTACATATGTTTAAAGTTTATATATAATATATAAATATAAAATATATACATTATATATAATTGACTTATTATATAATTGCTTATTAATATATAATTGACCTGTTGAAATTGGTTCTCCATAAAGCTTGGCCACAGTGGCTATGTAGGCAGCATGAGAATAAATATAAAAGTTTCTGATAACAGAAAATTTCCTGTTCTCATTATTTTGTATATGATATTTTATTGTCAGTAGCCACTATGGTTCCACATCAAATTACAGGTGTTTTGCTTGAGGGTTTCAGCCCTGGACAAATTCACCATGAATTCAGTGAGTGAGAAATGACAGTGGAATATTCTTGGGGTAAAAGGGTTTATACCTGGCTTTATTCTCTCAGTGGTAGGTTGAGTGCTAGGAGAGTGTCTGCATCCAGCAGCCTGCAGGTCCATAATCCACCTCTGTCTCTGCCTCCATGCAGAGCACTGGGTGGAGCTCTTCACATAGCGACTCAGTCAATAACAGCTAATTGCCAGTGGGTGTGGAAGCAGTAGCCTAGCAGCAGGCCATTTACATCATCAAGTAGTTTAGGGTCAGGGGAAGATCCTGGCCATAGGAACTTCTGTTTTCCCCAAAAAAGTTATTAGTTATTTTCTATGAGTGTGACCAAACAGCATAAAGTTGATCTTATGGCTTATATGTGCAACTGGTTCTGAGTTGAAATGAAAAACCCTAATTTTGGAACACAACAAACACCTGTAACTAAAACTAGGAAAAACACTAGATTGGTTTTCCTCAGGACACATTGCCTGTAGTCTGGGAAGAGAAGCTTCTCCCCCAGGTCATGTTTTACTTATCCTGCCACTTAGATTTGCTAATGGTCCTGTTACCAGCACCATTCTCTTATCAAGGTAGGCTTATAAAACTGAGATGCACCAACACCATCCTAGGAATGAAATTTTCATGAGGATATCATTAGGCTAAACTGTAGAAATAGAAAAGATTTCTACAAAGACACAAAGTCAGTGTAGGCAATGTATTTGAATTAGAAAGTGGTATGTTCATCTATTAGTACAGTTTTAAAACAGAGAGGAGTATTTGAAGTGGATAGAAAGTGACTCTTCTGGAAGAAGGCTGACATTGATATACATCTTATAGAACATCCTATTTAAATGTACACCTGCAGTGTGCACGCTGAAGACATGGAGACTATGCTTCAGTAGCTCCGGGACGGGGTTCGCATCTTTAACAAGCACCTTGATGAAGGCCTGCTTCTGGTGCTCCACAGACCACACTTTGAGAATCAAGACTCAGAAATGCCATCTCCTTTATCCCTTTTCTGTGGACGTGGCTTTATGTAAGTTAACCAGAGATACATTAAGTCATTCAGATCTAGGGCTCAAATAATTTTTGGGTAAAAGCCAGGGATGGCAGTTGGAGTTTGTCCTACAGGATGCCTGAGTAGAGCAGGAGGAATTCTCATGACTCATTTTGGGCAAATGGGTTGCCATGGCAACTGTCAGACGTTTGCGGTTCAACCTGGCGGCTCCTGGACATCCCTGCCAATCACAGCAAGAATGCCAAAGCCGCTCAGAGTGTTGGCCATGTAGCTGCAGCCACTCAGAGGCTCAGTGCCCTGAGACAGGCAGCTGAGTTTGAGTCCCTTTCTCAGCAGCAGTTAACACTGGCCCCTGAACTGCCTTTAGAAGTAATTATGCCTCAGGTCAAATACACCATCACCAAGAATAACCTATCAGCTGGAGTTCAGGGGTCTCAGCCTTGGCAGGGAATTTACCACTTGGAGCAAGAATACCAAAGGACAGCATACTCTACTGCAGAGGGAATTCTCAAACGAGAATGGCCTCTTCAGACTAGCAAGTTGCTTTTTCATACAAGTGAAAAGCACATACACACTTTTAAGTCTCACTGCCTCTCATTTCATTCTCTGTTGTACTCAAATATATCACCTATGTGCAGTCTATTCTTTATCAAGCCAACTGTAAAGCAAACAAAAGGAGTCCAACACAAAACGGAGTCCTATTCAGTATTTAATTCCATCCCATCCCCAGCATCTTATCTCCATCGGGGAAAATCCTAAGGCAGATGGAGACAGTGTGAGAAGGTGCAGTGTTGCCATTGGATGCATCCTGCCCCCAGCTGCCGTTTCTAGAATGCACATTTAATTCCCTGGAACAACAGGTGCAGATGTGCTGTCTCCACCTCACTGGGCTGTCCTCATGTCTTCTGTGAGCTCTTTAGTCAGGGTTGTTGAATTACACAACCCAAGGAACAGATTCTTTCAGGACACAAGCTGCAGGGGGCGACATTTAGCTTATTCTCTCTGGTGGGACCTACTCTCGCGCTGGGCTATCTAGGGGAAGCTTTGAAGGCATCCGTGTGAAGTGTAGACTTTTCATCATCCTACAGCCGGAGGAGCACGAGCAGGAGGGCACAGCCACTAGCTACAGGGCAAGTTCTGAGGCTTTTGGCCCACAGTGCTCAGGTTGTCTGTGGTCCAGGGTGGTGGGTGAGGCATGTATGTGTGTCTGATTTCTGAAGCAACAGCAAATTTTCAAAGAGAAATTTTATGGGCCCTCCAAAAAGAAAGGGATATGTTTGTGCAACATAGTCATGTTGATGCATAAATTTCCTGCACCTTTCTATAATTGTAGAGAGTTTAAAATAAGGCTTCAATTACGAATATTCAGGTCAAGAAATCAGAAGCCACACAGGTTGGGGTAAAGGTAGCTAGGAGCAGAGACAGCACATTATTATTATCCTGGTTTCCCGTCTGCCCCAACTTAATGACTTTTTTAAAAAAGCAAATGTTGACATGGTATAATACTGTCAGGAACAGACTGCAGTAGATGTTGTAGAAAAGCTGGGTTGTAACCCTTGCAGAGAGAATGTCAAAGATGGCTCATTGTCCAGAAGTTAGCTGGGGACACTTAGGGGAGGGGAGAAGGAGGAGACAGAGAGAGGGAGTGGAACATGGAGCAGGGGGAGCCGGGGAGGAGGCTGGGGATGAGGAGTGGGGGAAAGAAGGGTGGCAGAACCAGGAGAGGGGGGTGGAGGAGAGGCCAGGGACACGCGATGGCATTTGCCTACCCTCTATTAGGACAGGTGGTGTACTTTCACATCAGTAACGTAATTGGTCACAAAGACTCTGCAAATTAGATACGTTTTAATTCTTGAATTTTAGATGAAGAAATTAAGGCTCACAAGTGTTCAATAACCTGCCTGAGGTCACAGAGCAAAGAAAAATGGCTAGAAGGAAACACTCATTTGCGTCCCTCCACAACTCCTGTTCCTTTCTCAACATCATATTTATTTGGACCATTTGCCTTTGGATAAAATGAAAGAAGGAGGTAAGGGAAGCCTTCTGGAACACAGGCTCGATTTCAGGGATGATGGTGGTCTCAGGGAAGATGATGTTGGGAGCATAACAGGATTCTAAGGATGATCTTGGAAAATGAACTACGTGCTTCATAAGAAAGAGCCTTAGCAAGAACTATTTGCACCAAGCTCTTTTCATTGTTCTGGGTGAAATCAGAATCTTGACCTGAACAGTTGCATTCCACACAGGGCCATTCAGAGCAATTGTCAGTGTCTAACCAAATAGTTGGCTACTTCACATACAAATATGATTCCTCCCTGTCTGGGATGAACTGACCCATTTATGAGACTTCAAAAAGCATTTTCACTTTTTTTTTTCCTTTTAGAAAATCCAAATGAAACAAGAAAAACAAGACAGACCATCAACAAATCAAGAGGTACTAGTACTTGACACACAGTAGGCGCTCAATGTTATTAGCTGAAGTCATGAAGCATTACTACAAGCCCCTTTGAAGGGAGTGATTGATAATTGTTATGGAGAAATCATCGCTGTGTTAGGAATGGTATGGAAATATTCCTGCACACAATTGTCAATTTTAATTGGCTTGATTCCAGATGGGCTGCCTTCTACAGAACAACTCCTGATCATCTAAGGGGTGATGGCATCGCTTAGAGTAACGTTCAGAGTTTGTTCCCTGAACATCCATATCAGAATCCCTTGGGATGCAGCCCAAATCTTAAGGGTCAAAGCCCTATAATCTCTATTTTATTAAGAGCCCCTGGAAATATATTATTCAAAGTAAAGTCTGAGACTACTGCTACAGGGGGTTAACCAGACCTATCTATTATACAATTATAGATTCAGGGCTGCCTTTAACAGAATTTAGATGCTGGTCTACTTAGGGTATAAATTAGCTAGACTCAGTCTTTGTATTAGTATGCAGTCTAAAGCAGTATTTCCCAATCCAGGCATTTCACTGGGGCATCCCCAAATCCTTAGGGTTTATCTAATTTATCCCATGTGTATATGCCCATGTTTACTTAAAAATATTTTATTTTAGGTGATTCATGGATTTCAAGAGAAACCAATTACCAGCAAGTTTCATAAGGCAGCAAGAATGGATTTGGACATGAAGGGAGGGGTACCCCGAGAGGTCATGGGCGGCGAGTACATCAGTTAAAACAATACAACTGGGCAGGTTAAAAAATGTCCCGATTATTCCTTTACAAAATGGGCATCATAATAACAAGTCACTTTTAGCATTGTTTGGATGATTATATGAGGAAACATAATGTGTTCATTCCTAAACATCTGTTGGTATGTAGTCACTACTCAGAAAACAGAAAGTTCCATCATTACTGTCAGCGTCAGGAACAGCAGGGCTCGTTTTCCGGAAGGATATTCATGAACCAACACCAATTAGTCCTTTTCAATGGTACTTATTACATAGGTCCAGATGAGCAAAAGGAGGGCTACAGGTGAATGAATACAAATAAATTAACTCTGGAATGTTGTCTTTGCCTCAATTTTTCCACTCAGGTAGGTAGGGAGAGACTGAATTTGAGAGGTGTGTGGGGGGGTAAAAGGCATTATTTTGAGTGTCCTGCCTCATGAATATGCGTTGTTTCCATTTTTCCTAGAGAATATTTCTTTCTGTGGTTCTCCCCAGTGTTAGGGTGCAAGATTCACAAATCACAAGTCTTGGTTTGTTTAGATGTTTTAATGACATAATTCTCAGATTATTTATTCTTTGTGGTGGGAAATACAAAGAAGGGGACCCCTAATGTGAATTGGTATGTTTTCTAAGACTGTCTGGGATGATTAGGCCCTAAATGTTCTCAAACATAAAATCAAAGTGAAGTGAAGGCATTGAAATCACTACCAAGCCAGCATCTGAATTTGCATGCTGGTTGGGACGGAGGGAGTGTTATGGCTTCTAGACTGTCACCAGCATCCCACCTCTGTTATCTCTGGGACTTTTTTTTTTCTCTGAAAAATGAGAATGAAAATACCTGCTCTGTGTAACTTACAGCTTTGTGGAGAGCTTTTAAGAAGCAAATTGAAGTGCTGATCCTGTGCAAGCGGGCATCACCCTCACAAGTCATCGCTTAGAAGTTTGGGCTCCATTTCAGAACTGTCACTGGTCCACAACCTCTTCTGGAAGAACAGCACCGAGGGAGGATACACCCACAGTTCTTTCCCTTATCTTGAGGCCAAAATGGCTTAATGTAGCTGTGATCTCATGTTCCACAGACCAATTTTGGGTTCCTGAAGAACAAAGTATGCCTGGAGGACAGACATTTATGTTGCCACAGTGGGGACAGCCTTAACTCAAGTGGTTGACATGAGTCGGCACACACTAGACAGAGCCCTCCCTTCCACGGTGCCAGAGCTCAGTCCATGTTTTTATTTCATTAATAAAATATGGCCTCACTTCTCATTTGTAATCCAGAGTGTGAGGATACATTTGTTGCGAATTGCATGCAGATAGATGGGGGATTCCTTTTGAAACTACATCCTCTTATAATAAATAATTTTTTATCTACTATACATAACAGTAGTGCATGTTTTGTTAAAACGGCAAGCTTTTCTTTTTTACCAAAATGAAAAGAAAACATTCATTTCTTTATAAATATTTTAAATAGTTTAAATACATATTTCATACCAAGGATATAAAAATAGCCTCTCTTTTTTGTGTGTGATAAATACATATTCATTTACATGGCAAAGAACGTGCAGTAGCTAACCATTGGCCACCAGCTCTATTTGACTGATTGTCTAGGAGATGACATGCAGTGATAATTGTCCCTTTGCCTTCACAAAAAGAAAAATAGATCAGCAGGAGCTGTGCACTCCCAAGGCCAACAGTGCTATGGAAATTGTTCAGGAATGACCCACAGGCACTCAGGAAAAACCTGAGCTGCACTTCACAAAAGCCACCTGGGACAAAATAAATCCACAAATTCTTTGTCTGGGACTTCTAGCTGCTCAGACCCTCAGGGTCTCTGGACTTTTTAAAAGTCTGTCAAACAGACCAGTAAGTTAATACCTGTACAGGAAAATGTTTCTAGGACCTAGAAAGCGTTTGCTACAGTATGGCGGTGGTTCTGCCTTGCCCTGACACCTCACAGTCTTCTGCAGGACCCCCAAACCTGCCCAGTCTTCATGTCTGCCAGAAGCAAAGAAGGAAAACTAAAGCTGTCATGCGCTGGTTGGTTTGCAACTGGCAGCTGCCTCGTGGGCACTAATATCATACATTTATGGCTTTATTATCTTTCACTTCTGCTGTGCTTGTGACCACTTCCAGTGGAAAGTTCTCCAAGGGTTCAGTAGAGATTGTTGCCATTCCTTCCCGGTCCCAAGATCCTGGCAAGTTTTCCAGACTGAGGGAACTGGTGCCTCCCCGGCTGCAGCTGCCCTCCTCTGACCTGCTTGGGAGAACCAGGTGCAAAGATGTTTCTGAGGAGGAGCAGACAGAGGATGAGAGAGTGGCTGAAATGGACTGCAGAGGCGTTAGCGTCATGTCTGAATGTGGAGAGATGCATCTTAAAAATTGCACATGACCTTCTTGGACAACCTGGCAGTGAGCAGGTGAATAGCCGAGGTTTGGAGAATGACAAAGTTCACTGTCTGCAGGGTTTTGCTCATGAGCTCCAGTTCGTTGGGGGCTGCTCCCCACAGAGGAGGGATCCACACTCCAAATGTCTGAGGTGACATTACCATGACAAAGTTGTGCTTGGGTATAAGCAGCTCCAGCTGCTTGCAAGTGTAGGCAAGGTTGGTGTGTGCTCCAGGTCATTCTGGTCTGTAAGCTGTCCCGGGGGAGACACACAGAGCTGTTGTGCAGAGAGCAAAATGGTGAGGGCTGCTGGGGTGACAGAACATTTTCTAGAAGTTGCATCACATTCCTCATGTCTTTACCCAACTGGGAGACCTCCTGAGTCAATGTTGTTACCTGCACAAATAAAGCAAATCAAAGGGCAATAGTTAGAGGTATTTGGTTGTGATTTCAGAGCAATGAGGCAGGGGAGGAAGATTTCTCAGTACGAAGGTCTGAGAAGCTGCTCCATCTCCAGCTCCATCCAAGTCCAAGGGTGAATAGGGAGCCTGGGCACCTGATCTAAAGCCATCCTCATTCTGAGGGAACCTGGAGAGACACAAATAGTCTGGCTAGAGATGAATCAGTGATTTGGGGGTTCTTGAACAAAATAAGAGATGTGGGTCGGTCCATCATATCATATATCTCTTAAATACAGACAGCATCTTTGGCTTCCTCTGAGTCAGTGGGATGCACAGTGGTGCGCACACACCATCCCAGAAACACAGAACACTGTGGAGTGGTGGGTATGGGCTGCAAAGCCCTCAGCACACTATCTGTCCAGAGCAGACACCCAGTGACTGAGAGCTCTCATTTGTGTCATTTCTGGTTGAGCTCCATCCTTATTACAGGTTCAGAGACAACCTGGCCTTCAGTGATGGGGAGGGTGGCAGGCAAGAACTCACAGCAGATTTGCTAGGGAGTTTACCAAAAAAGGGAGACCTGAAAACAAGTTAGAAAGAAATGAAAAGACCTACAAGGTGGGTACGTGCAGGAAAGCATCATGGCAAGCCTGGGGGGCTTAGCCCCCCAGGGAACCTGCAGCCTCACGGAGCTATAACCCACGGTGTGTGGGACGGGCTTTATTCACTTTTCTGGGGTAGACATCTGGCTTTTGTAAGATGTTCGAGGGAGCCTTGACCGTCAAACACTTAAGAGCCACCAAAGAGTAAGAACTCATTTTACATTTAAAACCAATAATAAAATTCATCAGAGGATTTATTTTTCTAACAACCACATCATTTTTTTTAACCACAGAAGATCACCAGAAGATTGAATCTGAGTTATATCTAGCTTTTCTGGAGTGTTTATGTTCTTTCTGCTCTATTTCAGAAAGCAGGAGACAAACATGTACTTTCTAACCTTTGGCTAGATTTATAGTACTAACACATATGGGAACATTTTACCTTCATTGCTCTAAGACTGTATTTTACAAAGAACTTCCTATGACTTGATATTATTATCATGAACCATGAAACTCCAATATAAGCAGCTGAACCCATGGACTAAAATACCATCAAAAGAGAAAACAGAAGGGCAGATCAATGTCAAAGATGCCAAATTCAATTTTGCTGTTTGGGATCAACTTTTTTCAACATTTAAGTGTACATCCCTAATTCATCCAGTGACTTAATTCAGTCCACTGCCTGTGTGCATTCTGAAACTAATTCTCCCTGGCAGGCCCATCAGGAGGTAGTGCCTCTTGAATCAGGCTTTTTGAAAAGGCCAGAAGGAGGTTTTTCCATGGTTCAGGCGACCAACTGCTAACACCTGCCTTGAAATAGTCAGGCCAAAACTCTTTCTGCCTTGCTGCTGGCGTGGAACTCAAGGGACTCAACTGAACACTTACCCGGGCTTCTTGGCAGATCTAAAACTTCTGGTGATGAAAAGATTCCTCTGAGCCTCACATTTAAGAATGAAACAGTGAATCTGAGAAAGGTTCTATGTTTTTTGAAATTTTCACTGCAGGTCATGGATTTTATAACCTACAAAGCCTCAGTTCTAAAGTCCATGGTTCACACTTGAATCAATATGTGGCTCTTGACACCGCAGACATTCACCGCGGGTCCCCTCTTGAATTGATTAGCAACTCTACCAAAATTTCAGGGAAGAAGGCTGACACTAAATCAGAAGTTTGAAGGGACTTATCAATCATCTGTCCCTGTAGATTATCTAAGCCTCATTGTGGTTTTGAATGCAACAGGGGTACATTAAATGCTTTCAGTCAACTTTTTCTTAGGACTCAGTAAAGACACAGTCTTTGAAAAACAATTTTGCATTTTAGTCACAGCAACAATTACTGTTTGAGTAAACCTGTAACACAATGTGCTTTGGGTGCCTTTTCCCTATGGGGTCTATAAAGAGAACTAAGACAGGCAGGCCTACATTATTATTTCCCCAACTTTAAAATGGGGACACCAAGATCCAGAGGTTAAATGACAGTTTTAAGGTCTCTTATTTCATGAATGCAGCCTTTAGTCCACAATTTAAGCCTTCTAAGTTTAGTGCTTTTATTGTTACAGGATATTATCACATGGAAAAGGATATATCGCGTTAAGAGTTGACTTTTGCTGATGTGGTCAGAATTTGTGAAGAGCACAGATGGTACAAAAAGATAGCCTCTTGTGTAAAAGTTGTCTGAAATGTTCATTCAACATCAAATAGGAAAATGCTATCTCTAAAAAAATAGGAGACTAATTAAGCACAACAAATTATATGTTGCAAAAAGTTTGCAACAAGGGAAAATCTGGAACCAGGCATATTTCTGATGAACTACTTTTCCTAGCTTTCCAAATACACAGATGTTTCCCCATGGTTCAAGTACCTTTCCCTGGCCACATTCTTGACTTTACTGTACACTTGCTACAGCTTTGAGCTGTGAACTTTGAATGGGTATCCAGAGTCTTGACTGGCTCCAGGAATGTAAACAAGCATTTACATTTTCAGAAAACAAAAGCTATATTAGCTTAGGCTAAAAGGAGCAAAGAACCCAAGAAAATAGAGCTTTCTTTAGCTCTAGCGGATTAGGCTCAATTTATGTTCAGGAAGATTTCTGTCACTTTGTCACTGGGGACACCCCCCTGCACCTTATTAAAGTTACATGAGGCAGTACTCCCGATTATGTAAGGGATCTCTCCCTTTACAAGGACAAAGCCAGCTGTCACAAGGGGAGAGGCCATCTCCTGGAGGTGGAGACTGGTGACACTGAAGGTCACAACATACTGCCACAGATAATACAGTAAGTTTGGCTGCATTTGTCTTTGCTGCATCCTGCTGGGCTTGCTAACAAAACTCATTCTGAAACAGGCAAGACCTTATTCTTAATCAAATGTACAAAGCAAAGAATGCAGCGTCTTTGCTTTCTAAGGATGCTTATTTACAGTGTAGTAGGATGCCCATTTGCTAAACAAGGTTGTTGGGGCTACTTTGTAAAACAAGGCTCTGTCCACTCGAGAAGACATATCTTCAAAATACAACTTAAAACCAGAGTACTGCAGAGGTAGGTCAATAAAAACAAACAAAAGTCATTAATGTGTTAAAATCCATCAAGCTGTACACTAGATTTGTGCACTTTAGTGTATGCACCTTAACATGAAAGAAAATCACTAATTAAGAGAAAAGTTATTCAGATCAAATAAACCAGTTTTCCACTTACCTAAACAACTGCTTAAAATCTTTGAATGTCTTCTGCTACTCATGAAAAATACAATTTCTTTATGAGCAGCTATTACAAAGCTTTGTGGCTGCATTTCCTGCATTTCCCCCCAGGTCACCATCAGTCTGGACACCCTGAGATTCCCAGCCCCCTGGCCTTGTGCGTGATGTTCCTCTGCGGGGGGGGGGGGGGGGGGGGGGGATTCTCCTCCTCTTCCTCTTTCTGCCTAGTAGTTCCTTCTCTCCTTTCAAACTTCCAGTACCTCATTTTCTTGCCAGCTCATGGATACACACTAGCAGCTTGCAGCACCATGGGGGGCATGTCTGCCCCCAGCTAGGAGGTAAGTTCCTTAAGGGTAGAAACTCTTATTTATCTCAGTAATTCCAGGGCAATGCCTAGAACACAACGTGCACTCAGTAACTCTTGAATGTAGAAATGAATTCAATTCCTGCCATTTGCAAGGACCAGGTTCTCAGATTGCCTTCAAATTTTATCTTATTTTATCTGATGATTTAACCATAAATATCCCCAGGGACAGCTACCTACTAGAAAATTATGTTGGGAAATCTGTAACTGGCCCTTTGGTCCCAAGTAAAAATGTTAAAAGCAAGTATAATGACTGCTTCAGTATTTGTATATAAATTTCATAAGCTAAACTCTTGAGTATCTCCTAGTTTTTAAGAGCGGGTGGCATTTCCACTGTTAAGAATCCTTTTATCTTACTATATTTCCTTCATAATTATAGGAATTACGATCAACATTCTTTCAGCGAAGATTTCGGCTAGACTTCGCTTGTCTTATGCTTTGTCATTTGTCCCAGAATAAACTTGATTTCCATGGGTGATTTTAATTCCTTGGGGAAATTACCATTTACCGACTCCCATATCTCATGACTACATTGAGTGCCAAGTGACAAATTCAATTATGTTATTCAGAGTTATTTTAGCAGCTGAAATTTGGCAAACCTTTTTGCATACCTGTTTGCTACCCTGGGGGCTGTCTTAGATGTGGCCTCCTGATTATTTCTATCTATAAAGATAATAAATAAAGAAATCATAATTTAATACACATTTTTCTCTTACTTGTGTAGTAAGTTATATTTTCTTTATCCATTTTTAACTCTTCTTCCTCTTCTGTTTTTCTCATCCAAATTTTTCTGTGGATAAGAATCCATCAGTCTGGAATTTTAAAATTGTTGGCCAAACCAGTTTACCATCACCATCTGCATAGCCAGTTGCTCACATTCACACATTCAAGATTTTTCTGTCTTTTCCAAAGTCCCAATTGTTAGGAAGAAGTGATGAAAACACCATCTGTGCTTCCAAGTGGCTCCATTTTCTATCCAAAACTTTGGAGCACCTAAAGGGTCTTCCCTTCTCTGTTCTCCCAGCACCAGGTATTTACAATCACTAGGCATTTAGCTGATTTTTGGGCAATGCATTTGCTCTTGTTGAATAGAACCTTCTGTCAAGAGAGAAACTCTGTGTGACAACAGACTTGTCAGCTGTCCATGATAATCCACATACTGATATTACCATACTTCTAAGAAGGGATCATTGACTACCACAATTTTTCTATTTCTGCCATAGCAAGGCTTCCTCCGAACTTCTGTTGGCTTAGAAATAGCCATTGTTGCCTACATTTCCATAGATTCTGGTTTTCTCCTCGAATATTTAATTTGTCCCATTCCCATTCATGTGATGTTAGGTCTTACCCTCTGAGTCATATTTCCACAAGGGCTTTGTTGTGAGGATTAAATAAAATAACGGATGTTAAAGTTTAGTCCCCATGTAACTGGTATTATGTCAGAATTCCAGGTGTCTGAATTTGATAATGCAGCACAGGCACTAAGCTTAGTTAAAAGCTTCTGCTTGGTAGGGAATACTAAAGGAGGAAACATGCAGCCAAAGGAAATAAAAGCCACTTATCCATATAACTCTTCTTCAACCTCAGCGTGGAGACAGTATAACACATTTACATAATTAACATTGGAAGAAACAGAGTCTCCAAGTTTTAGCCTTGCACTGCATGGATCTTTGCAATAACAAGTAATAATGGCAATAAACAGAGCCTTTGAAAAATGTTGATTAGGATCCTGTATTTCCAGTCCAGGGTCTGAGTGACTGCAGTCAGATGGACTGAGAATTCCCTGTAAAGGATGCGTGGTGAGCCAAGTCATGAGCATGCGCAGTCTGGTATTCGCATAAGGACTAATTTGGGGCTGGGCTGGGGGCAGGTGTAACCCTCTTTATTGGTCTCTATAAAGCTCAAACCTCTGCATAAATTCTGCCATCTACAAATCTTTGTTGATGCACAAATAATGTAATGAATAGTAAGTTGCCTGGTTGATTTCTTAGTATAAGTTTCTGTTATTTTCACTTGAATTTAAGTCATTTTCACTAATCTCCCCTAAACATACTGCAAGACCTAGAATTAAGTGTACTCTGCCTCTAGCAACTAAGAATGTTTCACATGATCTTGGGGGTCTCATGGAAGTCCCCAACACTTCAAATTGGGAAATTAGAAAACACTGCATTATTAGATGGTTTAAATAATCTATCTGTGGTGCTGGTGACCTGTTGTCCCAATAACATCATAAACTGCCAGCATTTACAGTTAGACTGTGTACATCTGGGGCAAATACAGGTTTTCTATTCTAGTGTATCTTTGGAAATAGGAGTGTGAGTTTCTTAATGAAGACCAGACTGTGTCTTTGACAATACTTTTCATTTTACATAGAAAATGGCTTCCTTTAGTCTTATAGTATTCTTGTTTTACATTTCTCAATCTTGGTTATTGGTATGGTATGATTCATGAACTCTAAGTATAAATGGAGATTCAGTTGATAGAGAAAAAAATATGATTTCCATCTCTGTGTATTCAGTGAGCAGATGGGAATGCATCTGTTGATATAATCTTCTTAGCTTGAGGAGTTCTTGACCCATCACTCAATTTTTGCCAAACATGTACACATTTTCTTGCTATACACAATTTCCCTAAATTCAGAGTACTAATTACACCAATCTTCTCCCCCTGCTGTGAACACATATACATTTTTACAAGCTCTGATTCAGGTAATTAAATGGTCTTTCATTTAATCCTTTGTTATGTTGCATATTTATCATGGGATTCAGACAAGTTCAATCAAACTTCATAAGCAGGCAAAACAAAAATGACGATCGGCATAATTTCATCCTCATGTCTTTTGCTTCACAAAGCATGCAAAAACTAGTGACAGTCTTTTTATCTGTCAGTGAAAATAATAATCATACTTGGCACTTGCATAAATTTCATCCAAATGAGGATCCCACTATTAATGAAAGTTATAAATCTTTGTCTACAGCTAGAAAGACTGGAATGTTGGGAGGTGAAGTGGCTTATCTGAGGTCACACAGGCCTAGTACCAAGGACTTTACTTTTGCAGGTGTGTCTGATGCCTCTTAAATTAGAGTAAGAATTACAAGTCTAGCATTGCTTATACAAAATGGTCAATTATAGTGTTGAAAGTGATTACTCCAGTGGTTCCAGTGAATTTCTGCAACTCAGGCCTTTGGATGAGACTTTATTACTTTAGCTGTACTGTGGTAATCCATTATTTATCAACCCTTTGATTGCTTTCCACACCTATTTTCCTGCTTCCTGTGACAAAGTTTGATTTTCTCATTTGTTTGATGTGTAGGAGTAACTCAGTTCAAATCATTTAGAGAAGGGATTTGGGAATTGGGGTTCTTCACGGGAAAACCAACCAACGTCTTCAAGGGAATTGGAGACTTATTGAAAGATATATGATGTTCTTATTTTTAAAAAGGGTAAATTCATGTATTGGGAGAGAATAAGAAAGAAAAAGCTCTCCTCAATCCCTTTCAACTCTAAGATCTTATTAAAAAATTACAATGTTATTTGTAGTTTTTCGATTGGATCAAGTACTGAACTTAATTTTCCTACTGATTAAGAGAAAATGGCAGGTGTTCTTTTAAAAATATATCAATTTACAAATTATTTAGGAAGTTGGGGGGAACACACATATCCATTAAAAAAAATAACCAATTATTCTGAAGCTATCAATTAGTAGTCAGTTAATAAGTAGGTATTATCAACTGGCTAATTACTAGTAATGAGTAATTAATAACTAACTGTTTAAATTTCATTTGGATTATTCTATACTTGCTTGAATACATAGTATTCACTTTATTGAATATTTATCATTTACATCTCTAGAACAGATCTACTTTCCAGCTAACTCTGCTCCTTGGAGGCTGGCTTGTATGGACTCCATCAACTGGCTCATGGACGCTCTGGTTTCTGGTTGGGTTTGGCTATTGCTGAACATCAGCAGATTGGAAGGAGGGAGGTGAGGGAGGCTGGGGTATGTGTTCCTTTGGCTGCTTCCCTGCAGGGCTGAAGTGGACAGAAGGTCCCAGCAAAAGATCACAGCCCTGTCAGGTGGCCTTCTCCAGCCAGCTTTCTCTATAACCACTGTCTTTTCAGGCCCTTTCAGACCTAAGAGTCGTAGTGAACTTCTGTTGTTATTAGCTCCAGGGTGGGAGAGGATGTAGTATCCTTTGTAGTTTCCTTACACTCTACTAACCACTATAAATACTCCTTTTATTCAATTCTGCCCAAATTGCCCATTTAGAACATGGCACTGGTCTCACTTGGGCCCTTATCAATATAATATCCATTTAGGTCCTCTATTCAAAGATGACAAGGGACCTGCATATAAATAATCACAGACAAACAGGACACAGACAGCTAATGTCCAAAAGTTACATGCATTTTAAATACACACTGTGCAGGATACATTTTGAGTGGCATATATATATTTTTTCTTTTGAGAAAGGCCCACTAATCTTTAGGGTTTTATTTATTTATTTATTATCAGTAAAGTTCTCATGGGAGCTGCAAATCTGCCAGTGCATCCAGGCTTGAGAACTGGAAAATATCCAAAAAGTGTCCTACAAATGATGAATTAGTTGGATACACTCCAGATGAGGAACCTATGTCTGTGAAAGGTAGTGTTAACATTAATAATACCTAATGTATTAAAATGAAAAATGCAGATGGTTTTCCCAGCAGTTAAATGGACTTTGTTTTTCTATGTTCAAATGTGAATGTGTAGCCTCTGTTTCTACTTTTCTTTAGAGAATTGATGGTCAAAAGGCATATATGATCATGATGAGGAAGAAAAGAACTGTACAGTTAGACTTTGGGATGGTCTGGCAATTTTGTCAGTGTGCTTCAGTCAAACCAAACATAACTGAAAAATGGTAACAGTAATTGAGAGGACTAGGGATTGACCTTTACCATAAAATATTACACATGTTGCCTTCCTTATGTGAATTACCAATAGAACCCTCAATTCTCATAACCATTCAGAAAAGTAGTAAATAAACTCTTAATTAAAGAACAATAATACAGTAATCCAGTAATGCCAACCTCTGGTATTGCTATTACATTTGTTTGACTGATGGAGACATTGCTGATCTAATGATATAAATTCTTAGATGTGACCTCCAAATAACAAAGAACAAAAGAAAAACTAGATAAACAGGATACCACCAAAATGAATACTTTAGTGCTTCAAAGAAAAATGTAACAAAAAGGAAAGCACAGTTTAAAGAATGGAGAAGAAAACTGCAAATTATAACTTGTATCAAGAATATTGAAGAGCTCAATAATAAAAAGACAACCTCATTTAAAAGTGGGTAAAGGATCTGAATAGTCAGTTCTACAAAGATATACTAATGGCCAATAAACACATGAAAAGGTGCTCAGTATTATAGGTTATCAGGAAAATGCAAGTGAAAACTGCAAGGAAATAGCACTTTCCACACACTCATTGTGGTTATAATAAAAAAGTCAGATAATAATGGATAAAAAATTGTTGGCAAGGAAGTGGAGAGCTTGAACATTCATATACCACTGAATGCAAAATGCTGCTGCTTTGGGAAACAGTCTGGCTTAATCATGGAATTACCATATGACTCAGCAATCCCAGTGAATTACCTAGGAGAAATGAAAGCATGTCCAGACCAAAACTTGTCTGAATGTTTTGTGAATGTTCATAGCAGTGGTATTCACATTAGTCAGAAAGTAGTAACAACAGAAATGTCCATTAACTGAGGAATGGATATGCAAGGTGTGGTATGTCCATACAATGGAATATTGCTTGGCAATGAAGAGGAATGAAACACTTGTGTTCCACAACATGGGTGAACCTTGAAAACATGCTAAGTGCAAAAAATCCAGTCATGAAGGACCACAAAGGACCATATTGTGTGGTTCTGCTTGTATTAAATGTTCAGAATAGGCAAATCTGTGGGCAGATAATATAGATGAATGGTTGCCCAGGGTTGGGGGGTGGATAAGCAGCAATATCAAGGTGATGGCCATGTAGTGCAGAGTGTTTCTGTAGGGTAATGAAATGTTCTAAGATTGATCATGGTGATGGCTGCACAACTCTGTGAATATACTTAAAGCCTTCAAATTATACACTTTAAATGGATTAATTGCATATGTTAATTATATCTCAATAAAGTCATTTTTTTAAAAGGAGTGAATAAATAGTATGAGAAGCCAGACTTTTCTCTAAAGAAAGCTAATATAAGTTGTTTCTACAAAGCTCATTTTTCTTTTGTTATTGTTTAGGCATGTTACACACTCATTGTTCTTAATATATTAAAGACTCAAGGTAGATTAAAATGGTCTCATGTTAACTGGCTCCTTTATATATACACAAAATAAAATGTTAAAAAATGGCAATCAGAGGATTTTAGCCAAAGTGCACTTTGGTGAGCAAGGATGATTTAAGAACCCCCTGCATTTTCTCATTTTGAAAATGAAGATTTGGCTGTGATTATCTTTCCACTAAGCTTGGTGGGTTCTTCTCTGTGTAGTTTTATCATCACTTTGTCATTTATATGTTTAGTGTACCACCAGGTAATGGTCAAGCATTGTTAAACTGGCATCCTGAGTCTCTTTGCCCTTAATTCTGTAAGTCTTACAGAATACATGCTCTTTACATTAATACAGTGACACTATTACATCAAACCATACAGCCCAAAATAAGATGTGCTAAAATAGAAACAGTTTGCTTATGAGAAGAGAATGAGCATTTGACCACTTATTCAGGGAAATACATCATGCTTGATGTTTTACATGTACTATTAAATCCTCACATCCATTTTCTATTATGGATTTATTATTACCATTATTAATAGAGGAAACATCGGAACTTATGGAAGGAGAACATTTTGCTGAAGTCACAGAGTTACTTTTACGACTGGAGTTCTAAATTTCTTTCTCTCTACAAAACATGTTTTCTTTCTCTGCTGGTGTGTTTTATGCTTTTTGCCTGCTGTGGTGGAGCAGACAGCATCCCTTGGTGAGCCTGGCCACATTGTCTTTCTGGGTCAGCCAGATTTCAGAAATGAGAAAGCACTCTAACCCTTACCTACAAAACTTTTCAGAAATGGAGCATTTGACTTACACAGCCCATGGCCCCCACAGTGACATTTTGTTGTTATTTTTAAACAATTTCCTTAGAACTGCACTATTTCTTTCTCTCCTGTACAGCAATGGCAATGTTTTCAAAAGCATTCTAAAATTAGCAGCTGCCCTACATCCCTTAAACTACATCTCTTTTAACTGTTCTGTGAATGTAGGTTATTGCCAATATTATTTCTCTTCTGATTTTCTGTATTTACCCAGCTGATTATGAAATCTACACACCAATGAACAATTTCTCAGTGTCTTAAATGTTAGAGCAAATATCAGAATGGGGATTCTCCAGTGTTCTCAAGCTTTATGCAACACTCAACATGCCTCATGCATATTGGGGGTTGACCCTTTGGCTGCAGAGTTATCATCACGCAGTACACCCCACATTTATTATCAATGCTCCTCTTGCTTACTCCTAACTAAAGAATAGAATAAGCAAAGAATAAAGCAATGACATGATCCGCATGGGCATAGTAGGAAATAGGTGAAATGGAAAAATTAGGCTTAGACTTTAAAAGGCAGGGTTTTTGTTTTTTGTTTTTGGTAATATAAACAAAATTACTTTGCAGGAGCTATGAGGAAAAAGCAAGTAGGAAGTTAGAAGGGTGATAATTTTACAGTTTGAAGCCAATTTATATTTTCATTCTCCCTTTCTTAATGGGTTTTAATGCACTGCCCAGTCGAGACTTGAGTATAAATTAAATTGTGTGTAAAGGATAAGATTTTTCTACTTAAGTTTCGACCATGAAAATTTCAGATATTTTGCTATAAGGAACAACTAATTCTTTAGGGAAGGAGATTGGACTATTGATATATTGTCTCACTGTTTTTCTTTCAATATATGACAAGATAAAAAGGTTTAGGTCATCTCAGTAACAAAGCAATCATGAATACAGAATCATGCTGGGGAAATATTTTGTTTTTCAACTGATTATCTCCTTTGACACATTTACCACCGGCTCACACTGTTGAAGGAAAATCATACAATGTGTGGATTTATAGCTGTAACTTGAAAAAACTATCCACATTCCAAAAGTTGAAGATATGAGCATATTTTTTTTCCAGAATAATCACTAACTCCAGTGTTTGAGCTAAGATATTGGTCAGTCAGCTCTTTAACCATGAAATGATCTTCTGAAATGTGAGGGAAAAGAATTCTTGCTATTAATGGGTGCCTTTAGCTGAGAATAATATTGGAAAAGAAATTGTTCAGTAGAAGGTTAATGTCCAGTTCTCCAACACTGTATT